>NW_024386757.1:3209166-4522500 GCF_900408965.1 Simochromis diagramma | reverse complement strand
GTAGGCGTGTGCATCTCCTGACCTAAAGGCAGTGTTGCGGGCCTTCAGGAGGAGACGAACATCCCGGTTCATCCAAGGCTTCTGGTTGGGGTACATGGTGATCCGTTTCTGGGTGGTGACACTGTCTGTGGTTTTGGAGATGTAATCCAGTACAGATGAGGCGTACTGGTCCAGGTCTGTGTGGGTGAACATATTCCAGTCTGTGTTTTTAAATCTGTCCTGGAGCACTGCGTCTGTCCCCTCTGGCCACACTTTAATTGTCCTCACAGCAGGTTTCACACGTTGGATGAGTGGTGAATACCGAGGTGTGAGGAACAGGGAGAGATGGTCCGATTGTCCAATGTGGGGGAGGGGTGTGGCTTTGTAGGCTCCAGCCAGGTTGGAATACACATGGTCTAAAGTCTTGTCTCCTCTGGTGTGGCAGGAGACATGTTGGTGGAATCTGGGGAGGACTGTCTTTAAGTTGGTGTGGTTGAAGTCACCAGCAACAATAAAAGCAGCCTCGGGGTGTTTATTCTGGTGTTTGTTAATGGCTGCAGAAAGTTCTTTCATGGCCAACCTAGCATTAGCGTCGGGGGGTATATACACGGCAGTGAGTATGATAGAAGTGAGTTCTCTGGGGAGATAATAAGGTCTGCATTTGACCATTAAAAACTCCGCATTAGGTGAGCAGTGACTCTCAGTAGTAGTGGAGTTCATGCACCAAGCATTGTTAATATAAATGCACAAACCTCCACCTCTGGTCTTGCCGGAGTCATCTGCTAGCCTGTCGGCTCGGTGTGTGTGGCGTCCTGCTAACTCGATAGCATTGTCCGGGCAGCTGTTGTTCAGCCATGTTTCGGTGAAAAACATGACATTTGAGTCCATAATCCGTCTGTTGTTAGTGATGGAGAGCCGTATCTCATCCATTTTGTTTGCCAGAGAATGGACATTGGCGAGAAAAATACTGGGTAAAGGCAGCCGGTGTGGTGTTAGCTTTAGCTTAGCCCGTAGCCCTCCGCGCCTACCTCGCCTTTGTTTACGATCTCGGCGCCGTCTGCGTGCACTTCCGCCCGGCCGGGGAGAGTGGACAGCCTCCGGTGTTCTGGAGATCTCTGGGATGAGCCGGAGATCAGCGATAAAACTGTTGGAGTTGTGAGTCCAGATGTCCAGAAGCTCTTGTCTGCTGTAGGTCAGCAACGCACAGCAATTCTGGACGAATAATCCGGTTAAAAGTAGATAAAAAACCGCTAAATAGCAGATTCTGGAGAGACACTGAGCCTCGCGTTGTTCACGCGCCGCCATCTTGTGAAGTTTTTGGCCCTCTTTTTTCTTTTGTTGAGTGCAATGTTAAAATAAGTTCTTTAAAAAGCAAAAAATAATTTAATATGAAGGCAATATGAGCAGAGAGTACAAATATGTTGAGGGATTGGCTGTGTTAGTTCAGTGAGAGAGTTATTTATTTAAAAAAATAACTTAGCGTTGTGCTTTGACTCAAGAAAGATGGCGCCTGTCAGGATCCTGGGTCTTTTGAGCCTGCTGAACCTCGTCCACCTCTGGTTTGGCGTTGGCGGCCACCTTCCAGGACTTGCCCAATCGCCACCGCTGGCTCCACGGCCGGCCTCCTGAAGTGCTTCGTCACCACCGCTGGCTCTGTGGCCGGCCTCCTGAAGTGCTTCGTCGCCTCCGCTGGCTTCGCAGATGGCCTCCTAAAGTGCTTCACCACCCCAATGAAGGAAATGGTCTGGAATATCGACCTCCTAAATATAATAAGAACTTTATACAAGACTTTTCTGAATTCTTGGCAGGAATTTTACCAAAGTATGACAGTGTTTTAATAATAAGGGATTTTAATATTCATGTTTGCTTCGCTGCTCTGCTGACTGATGATTTTTTAAATCTTATAGACTCTTTTAATCTTGTTCAGGCCCAACGCATAAACGCGGTCATACCCTGGATCTTGTACTTTCTTGCGGCCTGTCACTCTCTGACTTTTGAAATTTGTAACATCAATTTTTCGGACCATATGCCTGTACTATTTGCAGTGTTGGGGAGTAACGGAATACATGTACCGCCGTTACGTATTTAAAATACAAAATATGAGTAACTGTATTCCGTTACAGTTACCGTTTTAAAAGGTGGTATTCAGAATACAGTTACTTTGTTGAAATGAATGGATTACACGGCGGTATTTCCCTGTTTCATGAGGCTATGAACTTTATATTTTTGGTGTCCACGTAGGTGGAAACCCAAACAAAACACACATTAAGAGGCTCTCATGTCTGTGTCTCAATCTCGCGGTCCATGTCACTTCTACTTGCGGCCCGCATAATGACGTGAAGAAATATTTTTAAAAATTATTCACAAAAATGATTTAATATGAAGGCAATAGGCGAATGTAGCCTCATGGGCAGTGTAGTCCGTGCTGCAGGGAGAATGGACTGCCATACCCGTTATGTGTCTGTGAGCACCAGGGAGGAAGAAAAAGAGTCGAAAAGTAAGAGATGTCACTGACCAGAAACGGAGATGGAAGCCGACACAGAATCCGACGTATTAGCCAGAGGTCTCTTTACGGTTTTATGCCTTTACGGTTCGAAGCCGCGGATAGTTTTCTATATAAGATCGCTGCAAAAAGTGCAGCCTTACCTATTGTCCACCCTACTGTTACTCATTTTATATTAAGATTTAAAAATCTAGTTGCTATTGGTATGGTGAATAATGTTCAGTAAAAGTAATAAATTACACAGCAATAGTACATTCATAGTTGTAAAAAGCATGATAATATATTAAGTAATCCAAAGTATTCAGAATACGTTACTCTCATTGAGTAATGTAACGGAATACGTTACAAAATACATTTTGGGGCATGTATTCTGTAATCTGTAGTGGAATATATTTTAAAAGTAACCTTCCCAACACTGACTATTTGAGTTTCCTCTTCAGGTCAGTCAAGTAGATCAGCAATGCCCAAACTCCGATCACGTACGATCAATTCAAATACAGCAGATCACTTCGCCTGCTTCTATAAAAATCGAAATCATGCATTACCTGCTAAGTGGCCCACTTACTTGACCACTGATAGCCTACTTTCCCAAGTTAACTCAGCTTGTTAGGAAATACTTGACTTCATTGCTCCGTTCACCAACAGGTACCTAAAACCAAAAACCCAACGTGGTTGAATAATGATACCAGAAAATACAGACAGGCATGTAGAAAAGCGGAATGAAAGTGGAAAAAGGACCGACTCCAAGTTTTGTTTGAGGCACTTCGAGTAAGAGCAGCAAAAACAAAGTGTTTTTCTAAGGTTGTGTCTAACAACTATCATAAACCTCATATTTTATTTGGTATTATAAATTCATTTCTTAATCTTCCCACTAGTGATTCTCATATAGCAGCGAACATAACATGCGAGAATCTAATGAAATTCTTCAAAATTGTAGACATTAGGTCTCCCATTATCCCTCCCATTTTTGACCCATGTGTTTATACTCCAACTTCAGCCATTTTTGATTACTTCGAGCCAGTGTCCCTTTCATTACTTAATGAAGTAGTCAGTAACTTGAAGCCTTCAAATTGTACTATTGATATCATTCCACCTACCTTACTGAAAGAAGTTTTTGATTCTGTTGGTATATGTTTGCTTTCCATTGTTAATAGCAGTCTTCAGTCTGGGTCCGTCCCCTCTGATTTTAAACATGCTGTGGTGGAACCCATCCCTAAAAAGCAGAATCTGGACCCAACAGTCGTATCAAATTACAGACAATCTCTAAATTGCCTTTTTTGTCAAAAGTTCTGGAGAAAATTGTCCTTCTACAGCTCCAGACCTTTTTAGATCAACATGACATTGGCGAAGTATTCCAGTCTGGTTTAAAAATGCACCACAGCACTGAAACTGCTTTTTTTTTTTTTTTTTTAAAAAAAGAAGTTTTTAATGACCTTTTAACTTTTAACCTCAACTTCTGTAATAGCCTCTATTGTGGTATTACTTCTACATTAATTGGCCGACTGCAGCTAGTCCAAATTGCTGCAGCACGGTTCCTAACTGGCACGTGCAAGTGGGATCTCATGTCTTCCATACTTGCATAATTACATTGGCTGCCTGTCCCGCGCCGGTGGGAGCTCCAACACTCTCCTAAGTAGCTCCCCGATGAGCCTGATCACCAACAGGTGTGGCAGGAACTTCAGGTGTGGCCAGTCCTCCCGCAGGGCCACACCCATCAGGCCTGCAGGTGGCTGTGTTCCATCCTCCAGCCACACCCGCAGACATACACACATACACACCCACACCCTGCCTATACATACGAGTGGGACACAGACTAACACAGCACTGTGCAGAAAAACACACACATCACCAAATAATAATAATACTAATAACAACAACAACAACAACAACAACAGTCAAGACTGCTCACGGACCCCCCCGAGTCCTCCAGAGCCGGGTCCGTGACACTGCCAGTCAGCTTTCGAATTGATTTTAAGATTTTAATACTTGTTTTTAGTGTTAAATGGAACTTTAGTGTTAAACACCTGGACTTGTTGTCCAGGTGTTACATGGACTAGCTCCTATATATCTTGCTGATCTCCTAACCTGGTATTCTCCCCCAAGATCCTTGAGGTCTGCGGACCAAATGCTTTTGGTTGTCCCAAGGTCCAGATTACAACACAGAGGAGACCGGGCATTTGTTGTGACTGCACCTAAATTATGGAACACGCTGCCCCTGCATATCAGGACCTCCCCAACACTGGATACTTTTAAAACCTGTCTAAATGTAGCGTGGTAAGCCACCAAGTAACCACTGTGGGCCTCTCTTATGACTAGTACGAACTTTCAGACCAAAAAAAAAAAACTCTCACAGGATCGAATCCAGAATAAACAGGACAAGAGGGTCAATATCAGTAAAAGATGTTCAACAATTTATTAACATGACAAGACACCAAAGTTTTGAGAAAAAGAAAAAAAACCTAAAACATCGCTACAACAAAAAAAATAGTAGCGGTGCAACCTTGCCAGCAACGAAGCTATCACCTGAGGGTTTGTTCCTCCTTGGCGGTCCCAGGTGCTCGTCACTCTAAAAGAGACAAATCCACCTCAAACATAAAAAGGCCCAACCGAACACTTATAGCATGCACTAAGTGCTAGTTCAGGCAATAGACGGTGGTAATACAAAAGCACTCTTAGTAAACTTTAATCACGGCAAATCCACACACAGAGCACCACTAAAAAAATCCTCATTCCCCCGAGGTATGAGCCCCACTCAGGGATTGCACGTTGCCCGCTTAGTATTGCACCAACCCAATAAAAATAAACAAAACCCGAAATAAAACAACAAAAATAATTAAAAACGGTGACCTGCTAAAACCAAAAAAACACAACCATACAGAGAAGGAGGAAAAAAACAGTGACAAGTTCGCATGTGCAGCCTGCCCTACAGGAGGGAATACAATGTAAGTTAAATTATAATGCATAATATACTTTTTTTCCCCTTTTTTTAAATGTTTTTAATGTAATTAACATACCTCGAGTAGGCAACTGTATTTGCTGCACACCTGATTTGTCTTGGCCTTTTCTTCCACAGAAATCACTACTAAAACATAAATTATAATAAACATCAAATACATTTCAACAAAATTTAAGAAAGGACACTAAAAGACAAACAGCCTATACCTTGAACCTCATCTATAGAGGTTTAAAACCACAGTTTGCGTCGTAGGCGATTAAACTTCTCGGCTCTTCACCTACTCACGCATCCATTACTCACAGCCGCTTGTCAGTGGGAATCATCAGCACCTGTTACTACGCCCTCTTTTATGCCCTCCATTGAGTCCCCTGGGTCCTAAAGCCTTCCCCATTACATAAAGGCCAACTTTTATTCTCTGGCCTTTAAATCAATATGAGTCTTTTACTATTGTTCTTTCCATGATTCTATTTTCTCTTAGTCTATATTTTATTTTATTTGGTATGTCTTCTGATTTTACTATTTTATTGTACAGTACTTTGGTCAACAGCTGTTGTTTTTAAAAGTGCTATATAAATAAATAAACTTGAAAAAAAAACTATTGTGTACACTTATGTCTGCATTTTTATTTGGTTAAATACGAAAAAATATAGCAGAAGTGTAGTAGGTTGCAACTTCATATTTTCATTTATTTCTTTAAACTCCTATGTGTCAGGGCTCTGTGTGCCGGCAGGTGGAGATGTGGATCCAAGTGCAGGACTCTCAGACGGAAATATAACTGAAAACCACAGCTTTATTGCTGGCACCAACAAAACAGAAACCAAACATGAAAACACTAACTGGAACACACAGGCAGGATCTGAGGGTACGACGCGACACTGGGTTGAGGACAACACAGGGCTAATATACACAGGGTGGTAATCAGGGAATGGGTAACAGAAGGGAGACACAGCTGGGGGAGATCAGGGCTAACGAGACGGGGGAGCTAAGCTGCACACACTAACATAAGACAAAGACTTTCACAATAAGACAGGAAACAAGAAACCACTAAACAAAGATGCAGACACGACACAGAGACAGACTAGACCAGGGGTGCCCAATCCCGGTCCTCGAGAGCTACCGTCCTGCAGCTTTTAGATGCATCCTTGTTCCCACACACCCGAATCAAATGAATGGCTTGTTATCAGGCCTTTGCCAAACATGATGGCATGCTGAAGAGGTAATCAAACCATTTGATTCAGCTGTGTTGGAGTAGTTGTAATATGTTCTGGACACTCGGGTAAAGAGAGGGGCTGAGCTGTCAACTGATCACCACCTGGTGGTGAGTTGGATCAGGTGGCGGGGGAGGACGCTGGACAGACCTGGTGGACCTAAACGCGTAGTGAGGGTGTGCTGGGAACGTCTAGCAGAGGCCCCAGTCCGCGAGATCTTCAACGCATACCTCCGGCAGAGCTTCAACAGCATTCCGAGGGAGACTGGGGACATTGAGTCCGAATGGATCATGCTCAGCGTCTCCATTGCCGAAGCCGCTGCATTGAGCTGCGGCTGCAAGGTTGGTGCCTGCCATGGTGGTAATCCCCAAACCAAATGGTGGATACCAGAGGTAAAGGGAGCCACCAGGCTGAAGAAGGAGTCCTATCGGGCTTGGTTAGTCTGTGGGACTCCGGAGGCAGCCGACAGGTATCGACAGGCCAAGCGGAATGCGGCTCGGGCAGTGGCTGAAGCAAAAACTCGGGTGTGGGAGGAGTTCGGAGAGGCCATGGAAAAAGACTTTCGGACTGCCTCGAAGAGATTCTGGCAAACCGTCAGGCGTCTCAGGAGGGGAAAGCGGTGCTCTACCTGCACTGTGTATAGTGCTGGCGGAGCGCTGCTGACGTCGACTGAGAAAATTGTCAAGCGGTGGAAGGAATACTTCGAGGACCTCCTTAATCCCACTGACACGTCTTCCGAGGAGGAAGCAGAGTCTGGGGATGAGGGGAATGACCCACCAATTTCCGGGGGCGAGGTCACTGAGGCAGTTAAACAACTCCTTGGTGGCGGAGCCCCTGGTGTTGATGAGGTCCGCCCCGAGTTCCTGAAGGCTCTGGACGATGTAGGGCTGTCCTGGTTGACATGCCTCTGCAATGTTGCGTGGAGATCAGGGGCAGTACCCGTGGACTGGCAGACCGGGGTGGTGGTCCCCATCTTTAAGAAGGGGGACCGGAGGGTGTGTTCCAACTACAGGGGGATCACACTCCTCAGCCTCCCTGGGAAAGTCTATGCCAGGGTGCTGGAAAGGAGAGTTCGTCCGCTAGTCGAACCTCGGATACAGGAGGAACAATGCGGTTTTCGTCCTGGTCGCGGAAGACTCTCGAGGATACTTGAGGGTGCATGGGAGTTTGCCCAACCAGTCTACATGTGTTTTGTGGACTTGGAGAAGGCATTCGACCGTGTCCCTCGGGGTGTCCTGTGGGAGGTGTTGCGGGAGTATGGGGTGTCTGGCCCATTGCTACGGGCCATTCGATCCCTATACAACCGTTGCAAGAGCTTGGTTCGCATTGCCGGCAATAAGTCGGACTCGTTCCCGGTGGGTGATGGGCTCCGCCAGGGCTGCCCTTTGTCTCCGGTTCTGTTCATAATTTTTATGGACAGGATTTCTAGGCGCAGCCAAGTGGCGGAGGGCTTTCGCTTTGGTGGCCTCAGAATCTCATCTCTGATTTTTGCGGATGATGTGGTTCTGTTGGCTTCATCGGGTGAGGGCCTCCAGCTCGCACTGGAACGGTTCGCAGCCGAGTGTGAAGCAGCGGGAATGAGGATCAGCACCTCCAAATCTGAGGCCATGGTTCTCAGCCGGAAAAGGGTGGAGTGCCCACTCCAGGTCGGGGATGAGTTCCTGCCCCAAGTGGAGGAGTTCAAGTATCTCAGGGTCTTGTTCGCGAGTGATGGGAGAAGGGAGCCGGAAATCGACAGACGGATTGGGGCTGCAGCTGCAGTAATGCGGACGCTGCACCGGTCCGTCGTGGTGAAGAGGGAGCTGAGTGTAAAAGCGAAGCTCTCAATTTACCGGTCGATCTACGTCCCTACCCTCACCTATGGCCACGAACTGTGGGTAGTGACCGAAAGAACGAGATCGCGGATACAAACGGCAGAAATGAGCTTCCTCCGAAGGGTGGCTGGCCTCTCCCTTAGAGATAGGGTGAGAAGTTCGGCCATCCGGGAGGGGCTCAGAGTAGAGCCGCTGCTGCTCCACATCGAAAGGAGCCAGCTGAGGTGGTTCGGGCATCTGACAAGGATGCCCCCTGGGCGCCTCCTGGGTGAGGTGTTCCAGGCATGTCCCACCGGGAGGAGGCCCCGGGGCAGACCCAGGACACGCTGGAGAGATTATATCTCTCGGCTGGCATGGGAACGCCTTGGTGTTCCCCCGGATAAACTGGAGGAGGTGGCTGGGGAGAGGGAGGTCTGGGCCTCTTTGCTTAGGCTGCTGCCCCCGCGACCCGGCCTCGGATAAAGCGGATGAAGATGGATGAATGGATGGATGAATTGAACAATAACCTAGAGGAGGTCTGAGTCATCACTGATGATGACCCCAACTCTACCTCTGAAGACATACTGCATGCTGCATCTGTTACAACAGCATGGCCTGTCTGCAGCAGTTGAACGCACTTACATTTTACATAGCATCTGAAAAAACAAACAGGGCAGCATGGTGGTGTGGTGGTTAGTACTATTGCCTCAACGTAAGACTGGGTTCAAATACATACAATTCTAGGACTGCATGTAGAATTTTATATGTGTATCCCAGTCCTTTAAGAATAGCAATCAAGGTCCCCTTGCTTTAGAATTTTAGACTCATGTGCACATGTACCATTGTTTCACAAAAACACGTTGAAACCAATTTACAGAAGTCCCTGAGTGAGCCCTGTAAAACATTTGCCTGCACAAATATCTCATAATGATCCACAAACCTCACTCTACCTGAGGCAGCAAATGAGAGAAAGCCATTCTAGCAGCGCCATTAATGGCTTCACACTCTCCGAACATATCCACCTGCACTTCATATCATCCAAAAGCCAATTTTATGAGACATCTTTCATAATTTATGTGAATGTAACAACACCAGGATCCCTCTGTAAACTGTGTCACATTTCCACAGCCTCAGAAAGGCTCTGGCAGATGTAGGGCCAGTCTTTCTAACTGAAGTCAATACATTTAATGTCCACTGACAGTGTTATCAAAAAAAAAAAAAGATTAGGAGAACCATTCAGTTCATTTTTAAATCTGTGGGCTCCTTAGAGGAAAGAAAGGTCAGAAATGTAAAGAACAGATAAAACAGGCTAGTGAAGTGGGGCTTCATTGTAGGCAGGCAAATAAGTAAATGTATTTATCGGCCTTTTCCAGTAGTGTCCCTCCTTCCCCCAGAAACATCTCCCCTTCGTCCTTTCCCTGCGTTTCCTTCCACATCCATGCTTTCTGTACCCAATCAATTATTCAACATGCAGGTTTCACAAGCTCTACCTCCCACTTTGCCAACTGCACGGCTTGTTGTATGCTCAGATAAACACAGCTACTGTAGGCTGCAGACACCAGCCAAGCTACGACCTGCACCTCCACTCACAGACCTGCAGGACTATTGCCAAGGGTGTATACTGTCTGCAAAACCACTATTTATTCCCAGCATCTCTGTTTGATCTGGAAACTTTAAAAACAGTTTCTCTGGGGACCAATAAAGGCTGGCTCCAAATTCCCATAGAGCCCCATGTTAATATACTTTTTCATTTTTAATATTGTACAGTTGAGTATAACTGTACAATATTAAAAATGAAAAAATATTACTGCTGATAAGTAATGAAGTATAAATATTTAGTATAAATACCATACTTCCACAATAAAACTAAAATAAAAATGTCAGATATCTGCGCTTTACTTTTGTATTTATTTTTCTGACAATTTTCCATATTTACTCAGGTGTGCTTTAAGCACACAGGTGTGTTTTACAGCTTTAAGCTTTAAGACATTTGATCGGATATAGCTGATTTGGAGCTTGAACTTTGAATCTGAAATTAAGGTAAAAATGAAACATAAAAGACCACTCTGCTCTTGTTTTCACCCGTAGTCTCTTCATTCCTATTGCACACGAAGAGATGAAATTGGAAAAAACAGATATTTTATGGATCATGTATAGCACAATCTGGAATGATCTGGAATAATGCTTTTGAGACAGATTACTTGTGTTTTTTTAACAGCTCAGCAAATCCCAGCAAACACAAAATGTTTCTGGTGCAGTTGCTATTTTTTCCAATGTGAGATGCAGAAAGATCTAAGACAGATAGGAGAGGACGAAGAGAGATTAGTTTTAGTGGTGAGGACTGCTCGCTGACAGTTTTTCATTTGGTTCCACCTTTTCTAGCTTTATACTATTGTAGGGTTTGGAAATCAGTCGTCGTAGCTTATGTAGCATCTTCTCACAAAAGAGCAGCATCCCAGCTCAGCAGATGAACGGAGATCACAGTAGAAATTATTATTATTATTAGAATCAGAAATCAAGTTAAGATAAAGTTTGTATTTGCTTTTATCAATATTATTTTATCAACATTAATATGACCCAAAGTTCAATTACCATGCAGTTTCAGAGGCTCTACTAAGTTGAATCAGTAGCCTACTTCAGCTTTTACCAGAATACTTCTTAAAACTATGTGTACTTCACCTCAACCAAAACACACATATGTATATATAAACATCACATAAAGGGGAAAAAAATCCCCTCGGAAAAGCCATTACTACAGTTTTCTGCCAAACAAAATAAAACTGCAGTAATGGCTTTTCTGAGGGGATTTTTTTTTCCCTTTCTTTGATTTATTTTTTTGGTAACTCTGCATATAATGAGAAAAATAATTATTTGCGGAATTCACTACTAAATTTGTAACTTTGCTTACAAAGAAATGAAGTCTTGAATTTTTATGGTAATTCAATTTTAACGGAGAGAGAATTTCAGCGAAAATTCCAGAAAAAAACAACATTCCATAAAAGTTATAAACCCTCAAAATATGATTAGAAAACCAAACAAAAAACAAAGCAAAATAGGGGTTTATAAATCCAATTGAGATGCTGAGGGATCTTAAACAGGTCATTCAAGCTTGAAAATCCTCCAATGTGGCTGAATTAAAACAATTCTGCATAGAAGAGTCAGCCAAAACTCCTCCACAAAGATGTTATAGCAAATACTTGATTTCAGCTCTTGGGTGGGTCGGTTTTTTCTCTTAATAATTAAATTATCTTTTAAAATACACCGTAAAAAAAACGTGCTGTTTTTACAGGAAAACCCTGGCAGCTGGGGTTACCAGGGACTTCCTGTAAAAACGCTTTACAGATGCAACTTGTAAATTGATTTACAGTGAATGAATCTCAGATTAAAACTGTTAAATCTACAGGAAAAAGAAGTTAATTTCACACATAGATGTGATATATAAATACACTATTTCCTGTATCTTTTACAAGTAATAAATGCTTTTTGTGGATCCATAAACTGCAAAATTAACAGGGAAATATCGTACAAAGAACTAATTTAAAATGGTAGAACTACGGTGAAACTGTGCATATTAAATGGAGCTGCTCTGTAAATTATACATAAAATCTATGCTGAATATTATGTTTTAATGTAAAATTTTAACCATAACCCAGCAAATTTCTTACTGCTACGCCTACACCCAAACGTGCAAAAATACATCTTGAGAAAACACAAGAGAGGAAAATATCACTTTTGGGAAATTTATTTTGCAGCCACATTGGCAAAATGACAGCAAATGGATCCATTTTTCCAACTAACACAATATGCAAGGCACACAGCAACTACACAATTCAATCAAAATATAGGCTACAAAAGCTGTGGAACATTCCTGCAAAGCAAGAACCATGTTCATGAAACAAGCATTTGTTAGACCCTCCACCAGAAAAAGTTAAATAACCTGTTAAGACTTTAAAACAAAAAACACATATTGTGCCAAAAATGATCATAATCACCGTGCAACGCAACACGCACCCTGCTGTCACCACAACCATGGCCCTGGTCAGAAAACATCAGCAAAACCACGTGGTGAAACAAACCTACACATGTGAAACACTGCAGTAGCAGCATGTTGTTTTTTTCTTTTCTTATGTAAATAAAGAACATTCCTACAAAGAAAGAACATCTTCATGAATTGGCTTCATGCATTCGACCAGTAAAAGGTTCCAGTACACATTGTGGAACAAAATTAACAAAGTAAAACTAACAGTCCACAGAGAGTCAAGATTTAGGCTTAGCGCCACTCGTGGTCGGCGAGATCCTGAATCAGGGTGAGGACTCGAGGGTTCACACTGAGACGACGCTTTGAGTTTTTGTTCTCTACTTTGGTTCCTTTTTCTGGGTTTATGGAGAAGAAACACCTGTAGAATAACAATCATATAAAAGTTTATTAAGCATTTTTATAATTGATCAGTTAAAATACACGTACAAAGTAAGTAAAAATTAAGTATATACATATATATACACACACAGTCATGGCCATGACCACGTTCAAGACAAAGTATAACCAAAATGCTGTGGGGAAGTGAACAATGCATGGTCAAAAGTATTGGCACCCTTCACGAGTGTCTTCTGCAGTGATATGTCACACTTTAGCATTGTTAAAATCCAAAGCAAAGGTTATAGGTAGTCAGACGTCAGTTGACGCTTGGTCTAGCCCTGAGTCTCGGCCAGGCTTGGACCCGGATTCAGACTGTTAATGTATTTAAAAAAACCAAACAAAAAAAAAAAAAAAACAACAACAAAAAACAGAAAAAAAACAACTGAAACCGGCTCCAAAGCCGACCGAGACTCAGAGCCAGACCTGGACTCGAACCACATCAAAGCCAGACTCCAGATCCCAGAGTCTCAGTTATGAGAAATAACAAAGCCATATTTGTTCACCTCTGAAGAAACTCTAAAGTGGAAGCCAGCTCAGATGGATAATGGATGTTAAAATTGTAGTAGCTCCCGAACATGAGGCACAGTGCAGAAATGAAGGAGGATATGTTTGTGCTGACGAGGTTCCGATCAATACTCAGCATGTATCTTCTTGAGGAATAGCAGGACTGTCCTGTGAACAAATTATTTAACAGGTTATATCAATAAACACGGCAGTCACATGACATTCTATAAAAAGTGCACTTAAAAAAAAAAAAGAGAGAGAGAGCTATGAAACAGACTTACCACACACGATAATAGTGGGTGTCAGAGGCACTTGCTCCAGTTGTACCTCATCTGCCAGACATGTATCTTCAACACAGAGAAGCATGGACTCCTCCTTCTCTTCAAAGTAGCTGAGCAGAAGCAGGACCATCTCTTTCACATCATCTGAGCAGCCACTCTGCGGTCCCCGCATCCTCTGAAGCCTTGCATAAGTCTGAAGGAACACCTTGCTTTTGCTGACAGCAACTGTGGTCAAGTAGTCCAGTAGCCTTTTCCCCTTCAAATCCAAATTACGTGTGAATGTCTCTTTGAGGTCAATCCCAGTAAGTTCCTTGAAGTGGACAGACATGCCAAGTTCATCAAACCAAAACGGCCAATCCTCCCTAAGGCATTTGATACTTTTCCCCTGATTGACATGTTGACGTTGTGTGTAGTAAGTGGACTTCATTAGACTTTTTACCTCTTCTGGATTGGTGTCAGCTTGCTGGAACATCACCTTGAGTTTTTCCATCTTTTGCTGTTGGCTCTCTGGAGTTTCTTCAAGAGGCAGAAATTCTACATTCCATTTAATGCACCCGTATGTATCCTGCATGGCTGCTCTTTCTTCTAAAGGGATCTCGTCTGTGTGGTCTGAGTCAGTCTGATGTTTTCTTTTTCTTATTTTGGGTGTTGAAGTGCGCCTTACATTTTCAATTCTGTTCTGCAACTGTTTGACAAGTGAAAGGTAGCCTGCGCCAACAATCTCACCCTCTATTAAATCTTGCAGAGAATTGGGATATTTTGCCACCATTTTTCTTGCAACGTCAATTGAATGTTTTCTACCTACATGTGGGCATTTTTCCATCATCTCAGTCACAACAATCCGGACCATTTGCCTCCTCAGTTTTGGGCGAGGCCTTTTCCCCCTCTCAAGAAAATGCATCACTTCTGCAGGAAGTTTACTCCATGGAATTTCAAAGTTGTCATCCCATTGTGTGTCACATCCTGGGCTGCTGGAGGAGGTCGACGATAGACTTTGGGGTGAAAGTGAGAGCAATGACAGCGACTGGGTTGATGAGGCTTCCACAGATGATAGCGAGCTGTTCTCTGGAGTTTGGTCTTTAAATTACAAAACAAATACAATTATGATTCACACTGTATTCATGACCATCTCTGCTTTTGAGTTTGAATAGTTGTTTGTTGTTTTTACTTACATTTCTGTTTCCAAGCAGAAAGAAGCTTTCTTGCTTGTACAGGTCTTAATGCTGTCATCAAATCTGCCTCCGTTACGAAGCGTAGATCATCACTTGTCTCAACTCCAATGGACTGCAAGTGCTCCTCCAGGATGTTTTTGTTCACAGCTTGAAGTTCTGGTAGGACTTCCGTGATGGCGACATCTAGGAAGGTTCGCTCTGAGTCACTCATACTTGCACTGAAGAAGAAATGCCACATCCAAACAAAATAGAAAATCACATACAGTTCATACACTTGATGGAGCAGGGTGTGGATCAGGTGACACTTATATTAATGTTAAACTATTTACAGTGAGAAGTGAGCTATTAGTTGGACATTATTTTGCCACAATACTATGCTTTAGTGGAATGACTCGGTATTCTTGAAGAATGTATGATACCAAAGGATAGAAATCAGGCAGGTCATTAATGTTGATACACTGTAACCCAAGACTGTCCTTTGTCACAGAATACAGATGGTATTCTGAGAGGAAGATGCCTTTGTGGATATCCATTAGAACATACACAGATGTGTCATTTTGAATCAAGATGAGTAGAAGTTCACCAAACTCCATACACTCGTCATTTCTGTACACAAGAAACTGTCCCTTTTTATATGCAGTGCCCTTGTACTGAATGTCTGTGGTAACTGTGGTATTGCTTTCTGAAAAAGCTAACTCCCTGACCGCATGCTGAATAGTGTCACTGTAGAGGTTGGGATAAAACGCACAGCTCTCCTTGACTTGCAGCAGTTCACGGCATTCTTGCCCTGCTAAAAGATAAGCCTGATACATCTGATGACGTGTTGACAAAGTTTGACAAATATTTTTGAAGCTTTTCAAGTGTCTGGCACATCTTTTGAAGTAACTGTGTTTACATTCAAACCTAAGTGTCCATAACCTCATCAATGGACCAAATTTCAACAACAGTGCTGAATAATGGCGCAAATAGTGGTGCTTGGGTTTTAGTTTAATTCCAGGAAACAACATCTCTCTCATCTCCAAATATTCTTGGATCAAAATGTCAGCGAATGCTATCTGGGACAAGGAAATGCTCTGAGCACAAATAAGATCCACAATGTCTTTCAACTGGAGAGCTAACTGCCATACTTCATCCTCATGGTTTTGTACTTTGTCACCAATCAAAACTGCAGCAATCTCAAAAGGTTCCAGTTTTGAACGGCTCACCCTGATAATTTGGATCCGTCAGGTTTGACAGTACATGGCTTTGTAAGTGCTTCGGATCCTTTATATTTAAACTGTTTAATGCGTCTGTTTAAAAGGGAGTATGTGAACCATTTTTTATTTTTTATAATGTTCTTCAGGTACAGTGCTAGATCATATGACACAACTCCTTCAAAGAGGTCATGACCTAGACAAGGTGGGAGACCAGGCTGGGATACGTGAAAAGACTGAAGGGTATTGAAGATGGAGTTTACCTTTATTCCTCTGACGTCTTGGATAGTTTCAGACTGGAGATCAGCAACAGCCGCGTCATATGTCTCTGGAGTGCGTGGAGGACCACAGGCATTCGGATCAGCATAAAACTCACTTCGTGTTACTTCACAGTACCTGCAAAAATATTGAGAGCAGCTGAAGTTTTCTGTAAACCCTCCTATGCAATGAGAACCCAAGTTGTCCCCAGCAATACAGTAAAGACCCCCTTTTACTCTTTCTCCATCTACATCTATTCCATCTGTCTCCAAAGATTTCAGATCTGCCAACAACTCTGAGAAAACTTTGGCTATTCCAAAACGCTTGAAGTCATTCTCAACACACAACAAGACTAAAAACATGTTATCTGTATTTGAACGCAAATGAATGGGTAAATTTGCTAATGACAGATAGACTGCAAGAAGTTTGTGCGTCTTTTTAGCAGAACCCAGGGGATTCACTACCTCAAATGAATCTTGGTACAAAATCAGTTTGAGGCTTTCAGGGTTTTCATTAAAGAACTGGTGACATTTGAAAATTTTGCCATCATATAAATCCTTAAAAATTTCTACATCAGGACCCCCAAACTGTTGTGACTGTGTATTCCTCCATAACTGTGACTCTAAAAAGCTCTTCAGGGTTTCTCCAACTGGTATGTAGTAAGCACATTTTTCTGTCATGTTTTCATCCATTCCCAATGGCACTTTCTTGGGTTCTGTGTATTTAAACATTTTTTTGAATGTTTGATTTCTGGTGTGTGTTGTTCCTAGTTGTCCCTGATGGCAAGCAGAGAACAAATCTGACTCTTTAATGCAGTCACAGATTTTAGTGACTGCTTCATCTGATAGGTTCATTTCATTTTTTAGTAAACAACTTACCTTATTAATTGTGTAGGTTTGACCCAATTCGTGCACATTCTGCATTTCCTCAGCAATAGTCTGTATAGTAGAGGCAGGAATTAGCAGCTGTCCTTGCAGTTTAAGGTAAAAGAGACACATGTTTCTGAGATAAGAATGACTATCCTTCTCCGGCATATCACTGGCTGAACTAGCAGATGCCATGGTTTCATGTGTGTTTTCTGAATATTCTGTACTGTCATTTGGGGGCTGAGGACGAGATTCCTTGTACTGTCATCAATACCATCTGGGGAACAAGCTTTATGCTTCCTACACATGTGAGAAGTAAATGATGACTTTTTTGTAAACATATGCTTACAACCACTTACTGGACATGACACAGACCTGCCCTCTGCAATATGATCGTTTAAGTGAGACACTAGCTCTTTCACTGTTTGAAAATGGCGGGCACATAATGAAACCGCACATTTTAAATCTGCAACAAGAGCTTTAGGAGTAGCTTGAAGTGCAGGTGCATTGTGCACACGATAAAAATGCCCCTTGAAAGCAGAGTAGGTGGTGAATGTTTGGCTGCAATTGGCGCCAACACATTTAAAAATACAACAAGGCTCATTCTTATGCACTCTGCAATGTAGTACATAGCCTCTTAATGTGACCAATACCTTTTTACAAAAGACGCAGATGATCATTTTTAGTATTTCAAAAGTTTGCCTGTGCTTTTCAGCTGAACTAGCATGCTAGCGCTAGGTTATGAGCATTGGTCTAAATATCAACTGGTGCTTTTATCTCGAAAAAACGTCGCCAAGATATTGAACTTACCGTGCAGACTTTCTGACGAACAAACACAGATCCTCAAAAAACACTTGAAATCGTATGTTTGTAATTTGTCCTAACAACGTAGTTGCTGAAAGTTCAACGTTTTCTTCTCCCGTCTTCTCTCTCGTGCTGGCTCGTTAGCTATAGTCGTGAACTAGGCGCTCTTCTCCTCCCGCCCTCACGTCATTATCCAATCAGAGACGAGCTTCAGATGCACATTCAAAATTAGGCGCGCTCAGTGCAACGGTGAGTGACCTGAAGTAGCTTACAGCTCTGTGGAGATGAGGCACCATAGAGATCCTATGGGAGGCACTGTAAGTTTGTTTAGCCTGTAATAATGAGACATTGCTGACCTAACCCAAAAAAGTATTCTAGTCTAAGTATCACATTGCAATTAAAAGAAACATAAAGAATACAAGCATTATGACAGAAGCATTACTTAGTCGTTAAATAATAATTTCTTATTGGTTACCCTACAATAGGCTGCAAATAGCCCGAATGATTTAAGAAAAAAACATGATGTAAACAATTTTAATTGTATATTTTTATATAGCCTATAAATGGAGAGGCAACCTCTCAGGTTCACAATGACATCTTCTGTGAAAACATTTTTATTAGTCCTATCCATGACTTTGCATCATTTCATGAATCATTTTAAAAGTAGGCCCAGTACATCCATGCAGTTGTAAAGTGACTTACATATAGGTCATGTGTTTTTAAGAAAAACTGACTAAAACTGTGATTTTTACAGTATTTCCATGTCAAATTAACATGATTGTTTGGTTATGAGTATTACGGTGTTTCACTGTTTTTATTCAGAGTATTTGTAGTTTTAACCAATAAATTTGATTATAATCACACATTCATGTTGTAAATATAACAGGAACATTCTGTTTAAAGGTTTACAATAATTCACTGTGATCGAAACAGGAAAGTTGTGTTTTGGGGTTTACTATACATTTCTGTAGGGGTTTTACATGGTTTTTATGTCAATTTCACTGCCCTTTTTTACAGTGTATGAATCTTGTATTTATTCCATTTTTATTTGTCTAATTTGTTTGATAATCTGAAACGTTTAAGTGTGACACAGCACTATACATAACCCTGTGCAGAAAGAATCTTTTCTGCTCCCAGTTTTGGATTTTAACCACCTGCACTGCTGCAATATATATTTATCAGCCCTCTTGGTTGGGGCTGTCACTTTTACAAAGGCTAATTCCAAAAGGCGGAAATAAAGAGTGCTAAGGCAGATGATCCAGCCCACAATAAGAACACAGTGCTACATGCCACTATCGCTCTCAACTTCCTGTTTGCATCAGGAATACAAGAGACGTCCCTCCAATCCCAGAAATAGAAGCCAAGTCAAAATAATAGTGATCACAGGCTCCTTCTGCCTTTTCAACAGTCTCCTGTGGCTGTGGCTGAACATTTCAAAAGCAGTAGCAATACTTTGTCGTTCACTTTAAGCAGTCACATTACTATGTACTTTTAATGTGTGTGCCTATTGTCTTAGGAAACAGCTCACAGCTTAAAGAACACTAATGATAATTAGACCATATGACAACTAAAATGAGCGGCTAAAAAGGTTACAGTGCATCTCTGTTATAGTAATGATAAAATGGTCCACCAGTATCAAACACACTGCAGAGGAAACAATAAGCTAATTAGTCATTGCAGGAACGATGGCCATGAGTAGTTTTCTCTGTGAAACCTCCCATTACCAGCATCGTGTCCACAGCTGTCAGTAGAAACCATGCTCTTTTTGTTCCTGATCAGCCAGAGCAGGAAACTCTTGGCCTCGGTCTGTTCATCAATACAGGAATTTTAGTATCCTCTTTGCAGTTGTTGAATTTGTTTTGGCATGTTATAGGAAGTAAGTAAATGTGGCACACAGGTATTGAGGTCTGAGATCGTACTATAGAATCAGTAAAGTAACTCTCTGTCTGAGAAATAAACACAACAGCCTGTTCATACTGTTTTAAAGCAAATTAAATAAATGTATTTACTTTTAAAGGTATAGTATTGTATTTTATATATATTCATTTTGTTTTCTTTGTTCTTTTTAAATGTACTTCAGGAAGTTTGTACTGCAGTAAAATAACATATTTTGGGGTCAACTTGAAAGAAAGGCACATGTGAAACGTAAAAGTGAGGTCAGAGGTCAAATGTGACATGATGTTTGGATACAAACAGGCAGAACCAGGCTGAGGGAGGGGCAGCCATCTGCCACAACCAGTTGAGGTGAGAGAAGGAAGACAGGAAAAAAGACATGCTGTGGAAGAGAGCCAGAGATTAATAACAAGTATGATTCAGTGCAGAGGTCTATTATCACATGTTGAGTGAGAAGGGTGACTGAAAAAGAAATACTCAATGCATCATGGGAATCCCCCAGCAGCCTACACCTACAGCAGTATAATTAAGGGAGGATTCAGGGTCACCTGATCTAGCCCTAACTATAAGCTTTAGCAAAAAAGAAAAGTTTGAAGCCTAATCTCTAAAAAAGAGGGGCCTGACAACTGAAGGCTCTGCCTCCCATTCTACTTTTAAATACTCTAGGAACAACAAGTAAGCCTCCAGTGTGAGAGCAAAGTGCTCTAACGGTGTGATATGGTACTATAAGGTCATTAAAATAAGATGGGGCCTGATTGTATGTGAGGAGCTGGATTTTGAATCAAATTATAATAATTATTGTTGTTATTGTTATTACTGACTTAGACCTCAGATGTTTGCTCTGAGGTTGAAGTAATCATGGGTGGTTACCCTTAACCCTCAACCCTACCCTAACAGGTGAGTTAGACTGTGATAAGTTTTTTATCCTCAGAGGATAAAAAACAAACATTTTACCTTCCCTGCTCGGTGCTCAGAGAACTCTTTAATCCAAATGGCTGTGAAAGTTAAAAATATTATTCTGCTGGTATTTACATAAAATCCAAATGTAACAGTCCAGAGTAAAATTGCTGCTCGGCACAAAAACCCCTTTTGAGATCGTGCATCGAGCATTATCGTGACTCTGGTCCTTTACGGTCTACTAATCTATTCATACATTTATTTTGTACAAAATATGATGCAGATTTCACGATTCCTCACATTAGCCTGCAGTGGCCCCACACTTCCATTTGCCTCTTACTGAGGCTTTTCATTTGCCTGCAACAGTATCTGCAATATCCATACACACTCTCTCTTCTTCCCTCTCTTTATGCAGAGGGGTTTCCCAGGCATTCCCTCACTCTCTTATCTCTCCTCTGCTGCTGATACAGCGTGACCAGGATTACGCTTTTAACCCAGTCCAAGATGGCTGCCTCTATCTGCGAGCTCACTTGCTCTTGCTCGTTTTTCTCCCTTGCCCCTCTCTTTCTCTATGCGCTTTCTGGAAGGCCTGAAAGAGAGAGAGAGCAAGACTTTAAAAAATGCATGACCCTGGAGACAAAATGTTACTCCAGTCAGCGTTTCTTTACCGCAACCTGTGCAGAGAGCTTAAGTATCATCCACTATGTGACAGCTGAACATGCTAATTAAGTCAGCCCTTCCATCTGTCACTTTAGTTAAGAAAAAGTGCTGATCATTTTGGAGGGAACCTTTCAGACCCAAAGCAAATCAGTGATTCAGTGTTTTCATATATTCCTTCTTTCTTAAAGAAAGAAGGAGTGTTTCAGTGGATTGTTCTGTATGACCCTTGTCTAAAAATGTAAAACTTTACAGACAAACAAATAAATAAAAGGTTTACATTGATAATAATTCGACGTATTTGGAAGTCAGGAGGTCCTTTGTGAGCAGGTTTGCTTTTAAGTTCACATGTGCACACTGCAGACCAGACATATTGTTCCAGCGTCAAAGAAATTCCTGCTAAGGCCTGGTAAAATCAATAATTTACTGCAGTTCCAGTGCATGTAAAATTACTTTTTTCATTATTTACCATTTCATGGACTGGAGTAACCCATATTCGTAGAATTCTTAGCAGCCTTTTCATTCAAGCTGCGAAACAAGAGTAGATATTTTTGCCCACTTTAACCCCGGACTATGGCGCTGGAAATTGTTCATTAATTATCTGTTTTTTATCGATTTGTATCAATAACTCCTGGTGATTCATACACCAATAAGATTGCCTTTACTGTTTAGTCTCAGATGGGTTTGATATTTAAAGGAGCGCAGTGACCTGAAATAATAAGACTCCTTAAATGTCCTAAACCCAAAGTAACCAGGCTGTTTTAAAAATGTTAGAAGTAAAAAGTGTTTTTCAAAATATAGAGAGTAAAAGTAAACATGGGTAATTCCTCTTAAGTACAGTAAATAATTTATTTGTTATTTCCCACCTCAGACTTTAAAAAGAACAAAAGTTTCATATTTGGATAGCATAGTGTTAAGGTTCCGATCATCTCCTGTAATAGTGTCAGGATATTTTATGGGCACACTTTGGGCCCTTTAGTTTAAATGCCATTATCTAACTGAGAACTGCTGCTGTCCATGCCTTTATGACTGCAGTTGTAACAGCGGTCTGGTGAGGAAGGAGAGGCTAGCAGGTCGAGCGGTCCGGAGGTTAGACGGAAAGATTGGAGGCCAGTCAGTTAGATCATTAGTCCCCAACCTTTTTTGCGCCACAGACTGGTTTATGTCTAAAAATATTTTCATTCCCTCATTCCATTCAAGGTGTTGCGGATGAACACAACAAAATGAAATCAGTACCAGTGTAAAAAAAAAAGATTTATTCATAACACACGGGAAAAGACCCAGGGAAACCGAGTTAACAATAAAAATGACAAAAAAATAACGATAAAAAAATGATAAAAACCCTGAAAACCATCAATTTCACACCCGAGCATCAACTCTCATGGACCGGTACTGGTCCGTGGCCTAGGGATTGGGGATCGCTGAGTTAGATAGAATAACAGGCATTTATTTGGTGTTAACAGAACAAGACCATACAAGCCAGGTCTTCATGGCTCTACCCTATTAATATGTACATGTGCTGGAGTTTGGTAGTCGCCGGTGCCAGGCCATTACATTGGTACGGTCTCTCTAAACACATGCACGGAGAGCAGCATGCTTGGCTGTAATGGCTATCACTGCACTCATACTAGGAGACACTCTAACTACTACAATAATAGAATGACACCCCCTAGCGGTGCTATGCCATAATAAGGGTTGTTACACAATGTACCAATCTTCCAATTACTTCTCCCAGGAGGATAAAACTCAAAGCTAAAACCATCTGGTTTCAAACTGGTTTCTTGGATCATCATGGATGTGCAGCCGAAAAAAAAGTTATAGTTGAATCTGACTGATAGCATTATTGATATTCACTTTTTCCTTTTTTGATTATTCGATTTCTTTCTTTCTTTCTTTCTTCCTTTCTTTCTTTTTTCTCTTTTCTTTGCAGATTGGATGCTACACTGGCCCTACAGCATGTTGTTATCAAGTGTGCTGTGTGCGACTGCCAGAAAGGACCCCAAATGCAGGCTCGAGGAGGCAAAGATAAACTCAAAAAACACAGCTTTATTGCTGGAGAAGACGCAGACACTAAATACAAGAGGACAACAGGGCAAAGAGGAAACACCTGGTAAACACAGCTGACACTAATTGCACAGATGAGATGGGGGAGAGCAAAAAAACAACATGACACACAACGACTGGAGACTATCAAAGTAAAACAGGAAGTACACAGGGACATGACTAGGGGGAACAGACAGGCAAAACCTAGACTAGAAATACAGAATAAACTCAAGAATATACACATACTGGACTAGGAAATATAAAACACACAGAGAACCTAATAAATAAACAAGACTCAAAGAACCAAACGGCACAAAACACTGGGTCAAAGACCCAGGTATCCTAACAGTTGTGGTACAAGCTGATATTATATGAAGGCACAAAGGCAGACTGTTAAAGTCAATCTGTATGAAACATCTATCTTTTGGGTTGTAGAATGAAAGTCATTACCATTTGCATTAGCAGATTTTGAAAGGGTTGAATATGCAATGAGTATCACAGCAATTATGGAGTCAACATCAGATGTTGTAGAAGTCCTCTACAAAGTAAATGTTTACAATCATTATGTTAATGAAATGATTATATTTTGTAAACTTTTTTCCACCTGTTTTTACAGATAAGTGTTGTGGACATATCAGACATCAGTTCTGACTAAAGAGCTGTTAAGTATTACTGCTCCACCTGCAACCCTGTTCTTAAAAGTTGTTTGCTGTTTAAAGCGGTGGCCTTCATCCACTCTCATTATAGAGACAACTAACGGCTTTTTAAAGTGACCTTCACCCACACCTGTCTATGACTGCATTCTCTATCAGACTCATGCTCAAAGAATCCTTCTCTCCTCGATTCATAATAGTTTTTGCTGTGTCTGCATGTAATACAGTAGCTAAGCATGGGCACAGCACAAAAGCATGGCCACATTCACCCACATAAACACGAGCAGATGGCATGTGAATGCGTGTTTGCATACTGTCTGTGAATATCTGCAAGATTATGCACGGGTTACCATGGTGACACATTGCCCTCATTGCTCTCCAACTTGGTCCTGATGTTGAGAATCAGTCTGACACTTAAAGGAACACTCAGTGCTAAACGAAGATCGAGGACGGTGGTGAGGATGAGTGTGAGGAAGCAAGAAAACAAACAGCAGTTGTAGAGTTGAGGAAGATTTCTGTAAGGATATAAAAACAATCATTTTCTTCATTTCTAAGTATTTTGCAAATGGTAACATAGACTACCTGCAGCCAAATTCTCAGCTGTGCTAATGATTATTTATTAAGCTTTATTTGTAGCAGGTAATCTATTATCCACGAAGCATCACAGTGCAACATTTTCTCTAACCTGGTGTTTGTCAAAGTGGAGATCAAAGGACCGCCAAAAAGGGAATTTAAGTAGGCCGTTTACGGCATTAAAGAGAAGAAGCTCACTACAAGTCAGAGCTTAACACACCCAGTCGGGATGCTGACAGCTCTTGTCACTGCGGATCTCAGAGAAAAGCTGCGCATTTGTAAGCAGCAGGTTAAACTAAGGCAGGGATAAAAACACCTGTGCAAAAAAAATCCAGTTCAAAAACATAAAACAACACATTAAAGAATGAAGAGGTAAAATACTGCATTATAGTGTCTGATTTAATTAGTAATAAACAGTGTTTTTTCAATGTACTAGTAATACAAGTGAGTATGAAAGGTACCTGATAATATATAAAGTTTTAGGAGTTCCACGTTAGCTTAGACCTGTTGGTAACATGGATTATTCATGAATACGTATGAAATGATCTCCTGGCCAGAGGTGCAAGACTCCTAAAAAAGATGAAAACCAAAAACTAAAGGAAACCAGGTGGACTAAAGTAACAACAACTTAACAACAAAGACAACTATGAAACACATAAACTATACAAGTAAAGACAAGTAAAACAACCAGAAATAGACACAGAAAGAACACAAAATATACAAAACAACCAAAAACATGCAACATGACACACACAGACAAAGAAACTACAGGGATTTGCAAAGGCATCACACAAAGCAAACTCCAAATAAGAGACTGTATATAACAGATGGACCATAATATTACCTGTTAGTTTCTGGACTCTTGTGTTTTGAAGCCTCATTATTTTGTGTCACGGTCGGACGGTCCTCCCCGGACGACCTGCTTGTTTATTTGTGATGTGTGTGCGCCTTCCTCTCTTTCTCTCTCCCTCCCTATTCTGCGGGTCGGGCTATGCCTAGGAGCGGCATCTCTGAGAGAGTGAGAAAGGCCGACCTCTGACCTGGAAGTGTAATCTTCAGCTCCAGCTGCCGCTAATCATTCCTCACTAAACTGAGGTATTTAACGGTGTGTCCAGACGGCAGTCGACGCTGGATTGTACTCTGAGCTCGGTGGAGAAGTACGGGACGGAGGAGTGGAGAAAAAGGATTCACTGGTATTTTCGGGAGAAGGAATTTACACGGAAGGAGTGCACACCGACCTCACGGGGAAACTCACCTTCACCACTTTTGGGAATTGAGAGAAAGGACATTGTTGGATATCTCGCTGTTTAAAGACTATATTTCAAGCACTGTAAATAAACGCACTGTCTACTTCAACCCAGAGCTCCGCGCCTGAGTCCATACCGTCCATTAGCCCTGACAATTTTGGGTGCTGTCAAACGTGAAGTTGGACTACTAAGTCATCAGCTAAAGCTAATGTTACGAAATCAGTTTCACCCCGGTTCTTTTATTCGTTGAAACTTCCAGAGACGCCACCGGAACTCAGTAGTCATTTCACAAAACCTTTATTCATCTTTATTCATCTTCATTTAAGCATGCACTTCTAGAAGGGAAGACGAGGCCAGTGTGTCCCTCTGCAAATCTTCACCCCTTTGTTAGTTACAGCCAACTTTATAGAGGAGTCCCCATCATAAAACCCCCTACGGTGTGCTGCAAACTCTGTCTGTGTCTATGTGCACGAGCACATGAATGCCTACATGTGCGCGTTCCCACGTGTCTATGTGAGTGCTCGTGTGTGACTGTGTACGCATACCTGTGTGTATGTGTGAGTGCACATGAGTGAGTGTGCGTGTGGATGTGTGTGCGTGACAGTTAAAGCACTGTGGGTGTGTGTCTCTATGTACATGACTCCCTGCCGGTCATAAAACCCATCTCCCTTCCAGACCACAGTTATCCAGTTACAAATGTTGAGACCCCCACCCAAACATTCTCTGGGGAATTTCCACTCAGCATTAACTCTTCTCTGTTTTACTTTCACAGTTCAAGTAGGGGAGGGGTCTCCTACAATCTACTCCTAAGTTCACGACACAGTGAGGCCTTTATTATATTGAGGGCAGTGTTAGTATCTCTACAATAGTTCTACATTCTATAATAACACATTTCTAAACTCTAAAATAAGCTAAACATCCCTACACTAACTAGCTTTGTTCACAAGCTACATTAATAAACTGCATGGATTTTTTATGATTTTTGAGTTGAGCTTGAGACATATCAAATAAAGTGGTTCTCATGAGAACTGTTCACAACAGTCTTTGAATTGTACTGGATTTAGAAAAGTATCAACTTTTATTTACAGGGCTGGGACATTTTTCCCATATATCACTCCTAGTATATTATCTCTCACATAACATGTTGATCAAACAAAAATTAATAAAATCTTTTGACACTGTTATGACAGTATGACAAATCAGGGAGAAGCAATATCTTTAATAATATTTATTTGCAAGCCAAATCATCCTAATGGCTTTTGTTCATTTATTTATCCATGCTTTAATTAATGGCTCAGTGACTTCTCTGATGTATTGGGCAGTGCTGAGTGGGCAGCTCAGATCCATTACCCATCTACTAATGCAGGTCTGTCTCTTTTTATGCAGCCATTTATCTCAGCCCTCTTCTTCTACTGTATAAGTCAGCAGCATCCGCTGCCACTTTCGATGAGCAAGAGAGTGCATATAATCTGACACAAAAGCAGACAAATGGGCACATTATGAAGAAACGGGGCCAATTTTACCAACTTTGCAATGTGCAGAGACCTGTCATTTTTGACAACATTCACTAATCAAAAGATTTTGTACTTGTAATAGCAATGCACAAGTGTTCAAGAACCCTTCAGCACGCCCTGCTTTATCTATAATTCACAAGAGATCATCTTGGAAATTGGTGTTTGTGTTTGTTACTGCCCACAAACAGTTTTTCTGAAACAGGGACCCCCTTTTTTTTTTAAAGAAAAAAAGTTTGACACAAATAAAGAACATATCCTCCTTCACAGAGTATTGTTTGAAATGATTCCAGAAGCAGCTGTACCTGCTGCCTGACATCCCTATGAAACATCTCACCATACATGCATAGTCGATTGTGTAATTAATTTTGAGTTTCTGAACATCAGAAACGTATAAAATGTATTCAAATGCCTAAAAGCTTAATGTAATGGTTTTATCAAACTCCTTGAATTAAAGCTAAAAGTCTGCATTTCATTCACCTTTTGATTTTCTTCTTCTTAGCTTTTTTATTTCTTTTTTCTTAATTTAAAATCCACTGTGAGGTTGAATAGAGGCAGCATTATAAGAAAAAAGTGTCATTATTCAGGGCCTCCACAAATAATGATCTCAAAAATACAAGCAAGAACAGAAAAAACAAAAAAAACATGTCAGAGAAAGCGTCAAGAGCCTAATATCACATGATAAACAACTCTAGGCTTTACAAATTGAATTTAACTAGATATTAATATTGTCATGAGGAGGAGACTTGAAATAATTCACACACACACACATTAGTTCATATAGTGTTTTAACATCCACAGCAATGACCTCAGTGCCTTCATTGGGGCTTGATGAGGAATAACTGAACTGCAGAAAATTGGATCTATAGAAGGTGACTTTAATTAGCAGCTGGCTGCGTGCACGTGGCTTTTAAAACTATGAATACTCCTCTCATTTACACGTCTAAATCAGGGATACTCCCAATTTAAACTATGCTTAATTTTCATATTTCTCATGTGGAAGCAGTCGCAGCTGATTGCAACTGTTCCCCCGAGAGCTGAAAAACCGATATGCTGCACTGATGCCCCATTAAAAATTCATCCATATCAACATAATTTCACCACCTTTCTCTTCCTACAATCATGCAGCAAATATTCATTTCACATTCACAAAGGAACAGTGAATCATGACTCATTTCAGATATTTCAACAACAAATTAATTGACACAGTTTGATGCTTTTTGGCATCTATGCTGGATATTTATAATTATTTTCCCCTTTGGTGTTTCCATCACATAAAAGCAGGAATTAATAAGAGTGAATGAAACCTCTGAAAGTCTTTTTACATTTTTTTTTTTAATCATTATAACATTTAAGAGAAACTCTTACAACCACCACCCCCCACAAAAAAAGACCAACCCCCCCCCCCCCTATATATGTGTAATTCACTCACAGCTACAGGTTCAAATAAAACATGTGCTGCATGCATGGTTGCACTTTGCTTTATTCGAAGATTACACGCTTCACTGCCCAAGAGGCTAAAGCTGCCAGTAGTAAATGAACTGGTTCTTGTATAGTGCTTTTCTACTCTTGAGCACTCAGGTGAACCGGTTCACCTGACTTGTGCATTCACCCTTTTCTATTGTTTCTGAGAACAGAATAGAATTAGAATAGAATTCAACTTTATTGTCATTGCACATGCACAGGTACAGGGCAACGAAATGCAGTTTGCATCCATCCAGAAGTGCTTTAGTGATATAGATATATTACAATATATATTAGCAATAATATAGATATGTGAGTATATTACAGAAATGGGTCTATTATGGTATGTTATAATGTACACGGTATGAAGTATGTTGTGAATATTCTATAACTATAAGTATGTACAGGCTGTAGTGAGTACAAGCTATGTACAGGCTATGAACAGGATATAAATATGAAACTATACAGAATATGAAATAAATAACTTTACAGAATCTGAGATATACAGCTATACAGAAATGGGAACTATGCAAGTTGTAAACAGTTGTAGGATTAAAGATTATCGAATGTACAGAATGATTATTTACACAGAGCTATACAGTAGTGCAGTTAAGATAAGTGAGGGTGTAGATAGTTTCTACAGAGGCTATATAAAGTGCTAGTGGTTGTGAGTGGTGGTTCAGTCCATGTTATTATTGTGTGTTTGAGGGTACAGTTGTCCATTGTGCGTGTGTGTATGTTCAGTCCATGAGTTTAACGTGGGTCAGATGTCAGGAGGCAGAGTTCAGGAGTCTGACAGCTGTGGGGAAGAAGCTGTTCCGGTACCTGGTGGTCTTAGTCCGGAGGCTCCTGTGGCGCCTCCCAGGGGGCAGGAGGGTGAAGAGTCCATGTGATGGGTGACTGGGGTCTTTGATAATTTTCCCAGCCCTTTTCAGACACCGCTTCCTGTAGATGTCCTTTATGGCAGGAAGTGGTGCTCCGGCGATGCGCTGGGCAGTTTTCACGACCCTCTGCAACGCCTTCCGGTCCGAGGCAGAGCAGTTCCCGTACCAGACTGTTATGCAGTTGGTCAGGATGCTCTCGATGGTGCAACGATAGAAGTTCACCAGGATGTCTGAGGACAGGTGGTTCTTCCTCAGAGTCCTCAAGAAGAAGAGGCGCTGGTGAGCCTTCTTGACCAGCTTGGAGCAGTTGGTCGTCCAGGTGAGATCCTCGGAGATGTATGAAGGTATGTTATGAATATGCTATAACTATAAGTATGTACAGGCTGTAGTGAGTACAAGCTATGTAAAGGCTATGAACATGTGCTTCCAAACTAACATTCACACACCAATGGATGCATCAGAGAGTAACACGGGGTTAGTATCATGCCCAAGTAGAGCTGGGCGATATAAGATTTTTTCATATCACGATATGTTTTTTTATTTCAGGCAATAACGATATATATCACGATATAAGCCAAATAACTATATTTGTAAGATTTAAATGTGCCGTTGCACACAAGTAAAATGTGAAATAATCAGCAGCTTGTTTTGATTTAAATATTTATTTCCCATAATAAGTTCAACAGGGTAGATGTACTTAAGAAACATGAGACTTTTCCCAATAAATCAAGGCAAGGCGAGAAGAAGAGGCAGCTGTGTACCAAAGACACAGAATAACTCCAGCTTTGTGTCTTTTTCATTTTAGCTGAAGTACGGGACAAACTGCATTCCTTTTCACCTCAATACAAAACATGTAATATTTTCTCTGAATACCAGATGATTCCGTTTTTTAGGGGATTTTTAAGGTTATTTATTAGAGTTGGCAACTCTAATAAATAACCTTATGAACAAAATAAAGTTCAACATCAGTAACATCATATCACCCACCCAGCTCTATAGAAAGTCCGTCATGCTAGTTAGTACCCAGTACGAAAAAGTCAGCATAACGAAAATAAACTACACCTAAACTTGGTTTATATCTGACCCAGATAGACTGCAGGTCATAACTTCTTACCTGAAATTCAGTTCACCTGACACTCGGACCGGAGGCCACCTCGGGTCTCTCCTCCTCCTGCCTCCCCTTTCCCTCATCCACCTGCTGGCCTCCACCACTTGCTAATGTTACTGAATCTGTGGAAGCGCCGCGATAGCCACTAGTGATGTGTCAGTCGCGAACGAAATGGCTCTTAGAGCCGGCTCCTTATCGCGAGCCGTGGGGTTTTTTTTCTTTCTCACCCTCTCTCTCGCACTTTTTTTCCGCTTCACTCCGCAAGCGAGCCTTGTGCTTTGCGCTGGGAAGAGGGGGGAGGGGCGGTAGTTACACTCGCAGTAGCACTGGAACACTGGAGAGACAGATAAAGAGAGCCAGGGACAACAACGTCACATTAGAAAGGTATAGAGATCATCCACAACTATTTTCAGTTGCGGATGATAAAGGATTCAGAAAGTTTATTCATGCAGTCCCATATGACAGAGGATATGCATGTTCTTTTTGTTTTCATATTTTAATTTATATTTAATTGTGTTGTGGTTTGCAGTGTTTTGTGTTGTTTCACTTTAAATTTGTTTAAAAGGAAAAAGCTGAAAATTTAAATAGTTAAAAGCTGAACTGAGTTGGTTTTTGTAATATATGATTTATTTATTACATTTTATGTGGAGTGAATAAATAAAAGTATATTTACGGTGGCCCCTAGAGACAAAGCACACACAAACTCCAAAACATGTAAAAACTCCAAAACACTTAAAAACTTAATAGCACGTACAAACCCCAAAGCACGTACTGAGTGCTACAGGTGTTACAGGAGTGATACATGTCCTGTTGTCAGGCCTGCAGGTATCAGGCTAGTGATGTTCTCCTTTATCTCATAGTGGCCAGAAATTATTTTTTGGAGTGGCACAAATAATTTGTGTGGCATCAAATTTGATGCAGAACACCTGATTGTTAGTTTTAAATGTTTATTTAAAAAAACGCCTTGGCTGCATTTTTAGGTAAACAGCTGCAAAAAATGTTGTTGTTTGCTAAACTCAATTACTTTTTTGAAGAAGTAACTATATAATTAATTTCCCAACATTGGTCATTATATATTGTGTTTTGCAGACAGAGAGTTACAGAGCTCTCTCCCAGACCACAGACTCATACTTACAATACAAGTCAGAGCTTTATAAAAAAGAAAAAAGAAAAGAAAAGAAAGAGAAAGTTGTGTTTTCAAAACTGGAGTTCAAGTTATTTTTACTTCCAATAGGGTTAGCGTATTACAAAGGTCATGAACAAGATTTTTTTTAAATTTTAATTGTAAGTGGGCTAAAGCAGTTAATTAAAAGTAGTCTAACATAAATGTAAATGCTGTAATTTGATTATTTTAATAAACCATGTAACTTGGATGGATTCGATGCTGGCGTGGCCACAGTGCACACGTCTGCTGTTGCTCACAGTGGTCCAAGGGACCGCTCAGGGAGTTTGGGTGTTCGCTCAGACAAATGAAAAATTAGAGGGAACATTGCCCTGAATGGTATGCCTCATTTTATTTTATTCACTTATTATTTTTATTTTAATGAAGCAAACAATAAATGAATTCCCCTGTGGTTACATAATTATTTTTCGACTTACAGGCTTGATCATTCTTATTAGTTAAGTTAGTTAAGTCTCAGCTTAGTTCTAGCTCTTTAGAAATGTTTAGAAATGTTTCAGTTTCAGTTGAAGAAAGATAGTGATGCTCATCTGTGTTGGCTGCTAGCAGAAACCTAGCTAGCTCACCTATGCAACCCAATATTATCTTATTTCCTTTATAGAAAATTATTAGTTTAGTAAGCTAATTATTGCTACTGGAGGCAATTTGTTATCATCATAATAATTCAGTCATAGTAGCAGACTGGTGTAAACTGGCCTTTTTCATAGGTATTATTTTATTGATTTAAATTTAGCCAACAGTGGCAGCATGATTCAGGTACTAGTGAGCAAAATTTTAGTCTATACAAGCTATGAACATATAGTATCTCTCTTATGCCACTTAGATCAAAATTTTACACACACACACACACACACAAAGAATGAGAAGAAGAATGAAAATGAGCAGCCTAGCTTAGGTACATTGTTAATATATTAATTATTTTCATTAAAACTGTATTCTCAATTCAGTTTGTCTGAATTTTGATACAAGACACAGACTAGCAATGATGGGCCAACCAGAGACTATAGAGGGTCAGTGAAGTTTGGTGCTCAATTTGAAAAAAACACTGATTGAAATACATTAGAATGTAGCTAATGTATTTCAGTCTGCTAAAGCAGACTCCCCAACATTCCTAAACTATGCCCTTTATATAAAGAACAGCCCTTCTTTTAGCATTAGCCTAGATAAAAATCCAGCTTACCTGTTAACTGAAGACTTCTCTGGTGCATGGTGTAAACAAGTGGCTTTTGCTGTTGATGATATAAAAAAAGACTCAGTCTAGTTTTATATTTCACAAGCAAGAGTATTATTGGTCAGCTTCCAAACCTTGCTAAGTACTCAGCTTCAAAATGGTCAACAAACTTTCTGACTCAGACAGAGCAGGTGGGTGGGACTGCTGAGCTCACAGCCAGAGCTGTGTGCCAGAGATGATCACCAAGTGTTCGAGCTGCCAGAAACCAAAGGTTTTGGCTCACAGGGAATACATGTAAATATGCTGACCTAATTTTTAAAAAACTGTAGGCATTTTTAATATGAGCATCAGTGTAGCATGTGAAGGTGGAAAACATATCATAGGTCCTCTTTAAAATGCTTTGCATGTGTTCCATCCAGCATATTTTGTTTGTCCATAGTGAGGCCTGCTGTAACGTCTTTGGTGGCTAAACCTTAATCCGGTACATGCAATGACCTTGTGTGGGACAGCTGGGAGGTAGCGCTTACATAATGTGTAGTGATGAGGACATACATAATTACAATCATCCTTTGTAGTCATTCATAAAAGGTTACAGCGTCTTCCTCGAAGATGTCACTTTCTAAAGTTAGAATGGATATTGTGGATAGATCTTGTTAATCAACCTGACACAGCCAAGATAACTGAGAGAAAAGTTTGCTATAGAGTACTATGCAAAAGTTTGGAATCCCAACCAGTTCTTTAGATCTTCATTTAAGTTTTTAAAGTGGTCTTGAGCAATAGTTCTCCAGGAATTCCGAGGGTATTTTAAAGGTTTGCTTTGGACATTGGTTCCTTTTTTCACTCTTTGTACGAGCCCATTTTCAGATGAATGTTTTATTTGTTAAGACACTTCAGCTACACTGACCTCTGAATTATTCAAGCATAAAAAAGTACCTAACTTTAGGGATTAACCAGTGTTGTCTCTACACGTAACATAAAGGTTAGTGAAAAACAAAGCACTTAGTTACAAGCTGCTTGTTACAAAAATACATTTGTTCCAATTTCTTTACTTGAATCTATGAAAAAGTATCATCTACTCTTCACTGAAACCTCATCAGAAATAGTGGAAGGGTGGCTATGAAGAAACCATTCTTAAGGAAGAGCTACAGCAGCTTTGAAATGTGGAAACATTTGAAATTTTTGCTTCAAATGTATGTTTGCTACTCATAAATGTTTGTTATGAGTATTTCAGGAGACAGCTATAACAGTAAGTGTCTGCAGCCATCTGCAAAACATGGTGGAAGCTCTATCGTGGTCTGGGGTTACATTTCAGCCAGCGGTGTTGGGGATTTTGTCAAACTTGATGGAATTATGAAGGCAGAATTGTATTGTTAGATTTTGTTCCACCATTCAGTACCATCTGGGAGGCATGTGATTGGCACTGCTTTCATTTTTCAGCATGGCACAATGCAGAAAGAGAACACTTGGATAGAAAAGGCAGCCAACCAGAGTCCAAAGGAGCTTAGAAGAGTAAAAGTGGTCATACCAAATTGTGACTTTCTAGCTTGTTAGAATTGTACAGACACAGTTTTTGACTGACCTTTGACTTCAATGTATGTTTGCAGATACAATTCAATAATTCACTGCACCTATTTTCCATTTTCCTAGGAATATATAAAAATGAGGTCCCATAAGTCAGTAGTCTTTCGAGTTTGTATCCTGAGTACAGTGACAAACACTTAGTCAAAAATGGTTTTTCACTAAAGTCGTGGTATATATATAGTGCTTTCAATCTAGCTGAATTATTTATTTCCTTTTTAACATAACCTCATTTCCATTTTGGAAAATAAAAGGGTAAATTCCAAAATGCTCTGGTGGAATGCAAAAGACTAGCAGCATGATAGAAAGGGGTTGCCACCAAATTTCTATTTCCACAAAGCCATTCTTCTTGCTTTTTTTTGCTATGGCAGTTTACCTATTTATAGCACCTAGTAGCACAAAGTTGTTGTTGTTGGTTTTTTTTATAGAAAGACCTTCTATACGCATATACCTACACAAAGGAGAGTCCCTTTCTATACCTTGTGCCAGAGATAGACAAGGTCAATACAGTAATCTAGATTCCCAATAAATCTAAAGGGTACGATTGGATTTAGAAGCTGTGCTGTGACAGCCAAACTGCAATATCATGACATTTTCACTAAGGAGATAAGAAGACAACTAATAAAGAATCCAACAGAGATGGATGAGTGCTGGAACTGCTGAGCTCCAAGCATTCACAAGGAGACACCCTCCACTCAGTTCCAACAATGAAATCAAAGTCGAGAAGATAAATGAGGCAGAGAGTGCCATGGGAGGCTTAGCCATTGATCCAACAGAGAAACAAATCTGTCTTCCTCTCTATCTGCAGAGACCACAATAATACAGTACGGATCACCTGCGGCTGACTGTTACTGTGTCAGATTTGTATAAACCTGCTGCCTTTTTACTTGTTCCCATCATTTGAGTTTGACAAGACATCGAAACTTTGATGCCAATAAAATATTGTTCCCTTTTTTTTTCCTTTTTATTTGATTAGATATTAATAGCCACATATTTAATGAATTTTATGATATCTTGGCTAGAGGGTTTACAGCTATTCTTTCTCTATAGTTGTTTCTTTTTGGTTTTTAGGCTGGAATTTTTGAAGGGCTATAGTTTTTGGGGTGCCAATAGTTCAGTAGCTCAGGAGTTAGAGCAGGTCATGTACAAATCAGAAGGTTGGTGGTGATGCATGGCTGCTCCAGTCTGCATGCTAAATATCCTTGGGCAAGATACAACCCCAAGAAAAGTGCTATACAAGAACCAGTCTGTTTACCAATTATGCTTAATTAAAAAAAACAAAAAACAATAATAGTTTAAAGTAAGCCAACTGTTTGATCATACTTTTGTCAACAAAATAGGTAAGAACACACATCTACATTGTGCTTGTCATAGGTGTGAACATTTTAAAAAGCCAGGGAATGTGCTGTAGTAATTTAAATAGAGGTCTTGATAGATTTCAATAGAATTTTTGACTTACAGCTTAAACCCCCAGGCACTTATCTCTGAGCTGATTTCTAAATAAGTTTTTCTTCTTTATTTGAGACAACCCTTTCACGTACAGGAGGTTCTTATAGAGTTTTTGTTATGGAATAACTCTCACTGACAATCAGTGTTGGTCAAGTTACTTGAAAATAGCAATTTACTACTTTTCCAAGAAAGTAATCCCGTTACTTTACTGATTACTTATTTTAAAAAGTAACTAGTTACTTTATTACTTTGTTACTTTTTAAAAACATGATACACAACCTGAATACACAATAAAGCAATAGACCTTTAAGCCCAATTCTGTTTTTTCTGCATAATCCATCACATAAAATTGAATTAAACAAAAAAATCTCTTTTAAAAACTTGTTTTATTAGTTTGAATCTTTTAACTTTATGCACATTGCATCAAGCAAAAAATAAATTATATGCAACATTCTCTGACTGGAAGAAATTTGTTTAATATGTAAACCTATTTTCTGCATATTCCAGCATATAAAATAAAATAAGTTTTTGTGTTTACACTCAAAATAATTCAAATCAAAGATTCAGCAGCACTAAGTCTTGTCGCTCTTAAATCTATTTTCACCTGCTTAGCAGGAGTGGGGCCGGTGGAGGTTTGCCTGATGCAACAGCGGTCATGTCAGTGTTTCTCTGTTTCTCTGTGAATTTCACATTCCCATGGCAGTGTGCTAGGTGCTTGCTCAGATTTGAAGGTTAATTTTTTGCTGTAGAAAGTTTTCTTCCCACGCAGAGTGTTCAGCAGATGCTAATGTTTTTGTCACTTTTTTGTCATCCATTGTTGACGTACACACCTCTGTTGCAACCACGGACGTCGCACACTTGTACGTCATTGCCATGAGACACTCTCACAAACAAAATCACGGTTTAGTAACGCAGTAACGCAGCCTGCTTACTGGAAAGTAACAGTAATCTAATGACTTTTTTTTTTGCAATAGTTATTCTTACTTTACTTGTTACTTGAAAGGGGTAATCGGATTACAGTAATGCATTACTTTTAACGCATTACTGCCCATCTCTGCTGGCAATACATAGCAGGAGTGAATGACCTGAATCAGAACATTGGACAATATTTGCAAAATTGATAGAGTTTCAATTTAATTAAAAGAGGAAAAAGAAAAAAGGTTATAAGGTTAATCAAGTGGCCATTTGAGGAACTGCAGTTTTCAGTTAATTTGAAGTAGATGTACTTGACAGTTCCAGAGGTTTGATGCTTGGTTTTCTTTTTTGTTTTTTTGTTTTTTGTTTTTAAGAGATTTTAATACCCGATGTTAAAATCTCTTAACACCCCCCCCAAAAAAAACCAAGCATCTCTTTTCCTCCATATAATAACTTCATGAGTTCAATACTCATCTGCCTGCTCAGTGATTTCTTATATTCCAATTAAACTCATTCTTGTTTTTTTCTTTTGGAGTTGTATTTTGGCCATTAGCTTTTATTTACAAAGCATCAAAGACATAAACAAACATGCAAGCTGAGAAACAGTCTCTTTTACTATCTGTCTTCCCTCAACACAACCCACTTTCTTAGTCACTGTCTTTCATTGCCTCTCTATTGTTTTTTGCATGGCCCTTGATACAAAGGATAGCATGAGTGTTAATATCAGCTTGTAGCCGAGAGGAATTCATTTATCTGGTTTCCTTCTCCCTTGCATCTGAGTAGTAGAGCCAATAAAGAAATTGGTTCTGCTGCAGCCTGAGGACAACAGACAAGGTATATCTGCTTCTAGCAGATGGCTGGACCAAGACCATTCTCCATTAACAGTGGAAGTTAACACTGACAAACCACAATCAATTATATTTTAAATAAAACCTCATTCATCCAGACTTCAAAACCCAATGTAATCCTTAGTCAAAAAAAGGTAAGACAAGGCCAGAATCCATTTTATTCAAACCTAAAACTTTTAAATTAAAAGTACAGCAATATTCATTTCTAGACTCTAGTCTTCTTCTGTTTGTCTACCACCACTATGTCCGGTTGGTTAGCCACCACCATTTTGTCCGTCTGTATCTGGAAGTCCCACAGGATCTTAGCTCGGTCATTTTCCACCACCCTTGGGGGCGTCTCCCATTTTGACCTCGGAACTTCCAGGCCATATTCGGCACAGATGTTTCTGTATACTATGCCGCCCACTTGGTTATGGCGTTACATCTATGCCCTGCCTGCTAGCATCTTGCACCCTGCTGTTATGTGCTGGATTGTCTCAGGGGCATCTTTACACAGCCTGCACCTGGGGTCTTGCCTGGTGTGATAGACCCCAGCCTCTATGGATCTTGTACTCAGAGCTTGTTCTTGTGCTGCCATGATTAGTGCCTCTGTGCTGTCTTTCAGTCCAGCTTTGTCCAGCCACTGGTAGGATTTCTGGATATCAGCCACCTCCTCTATCTGCCGGTGGTACATACCGTGCAGGGGCCTATCCTTCCATGATGGTTCCTCGGCTCCCTCCTCTTTTTTGGGTTTCTGCTGCCTGAGGTATTCACTGAGCACTCGGTCAGTTGGGGCCATCTTCCCAATGTATTCTTGGATGTTCGTTGTCTCATCCTGGACTGTGGTGCTGACACTCACCAGTCCCCGGCCCCCTACCTTCCGCTTACCGTACAGCCTCAGGGTACTGGACTTGGGGTGAAACCCTCCATGCATAGTAAGGAGCTTTCTTGTCTTTATGTCAGTGGCTTCTATCTCCTCCTTTGGCCAACTTATTATACCAACTGGGTACCTGATCACGGGCAGGGCGTAGGTGTTGATAGCCCAGATCTTGTTCTTACCGTTCAGCTGACTCCTCAGGACTTGCCTGACCCTCTGCAGGTACTTGGTGGTTGCAGCCTTCCTAGCTGCCTCTTCATGGTTCCCATTCACCTGCGGGATCCCCAGGTGGCCTCTATGTCTGCAATTTTGCCTTCTCGTAGCTCGATCCGCTCAGTTCTGACTACCTTCCCTCTCTTTGTTATCATCCGAATACACTTCTCCAGCCCGAATGAAATCCTGATGTCATTGCTGTATATCCTGGTAGTGTGGATCAGTGAATCACTCTTGGCATACAGCTTGATGTCATCCATGTACAGGAGGTGGCTGACAACTGCTCCGTTCCGTAGTCAGTATCCGTAGCCAGTCTTGTTAATGATCTCACTGAGGGGGTTCAGGCCTATGCAGAGCAGCAGTGGGGACAGAGCATCTCCTTGGTAGATCCCGCACTTGATGGTGACTTCTGCTATGGGCTTGGAGTTGGCCTCTAGTGTTGTACGCCACATCCCCATTGAGTTCCTGATGAAGGCTCTTTGGGTCCTGTTGATCTTGTACAATTCTAGGCATTCCAGTATCCAGCTGTGGGGCACTGACTCATAGGCCTTCTTGTAATCAATCCAGGCAGTGCACAGGTTGGTCAGCCTGGTCTTGCAGTCTCGGCTGACTGTTCTGTCTACCAGTAGCTGGTGTTTTGCACCTCTGGTATTCTTGCCAATCCCTTTCTGTGCCCCGCTCATGTATTGACCCATGTGCCTGTTCATCTTAGCCGATATGATGCCTGACAGGAGCTTCCATGTAGTACTGAGGCAGGTTATTTGTCGGTAGTTGGATGGGACCGGTCCCTTCTTGGGGTCCTTGGGGATCAGGACCGTCCGACCTTCGGTTAGCCATTCCGGGTGTCTCTCGAAAGGTCAATCTCTTAACCTCTTAACACCACTAAAACATTATTTATCACCTGTGAACCAGGTTTTGGTTGGGTTGTATATTATCAATATATCCCATGAGTCATAATCAGAGCTATGTCTTGTGTAAAGAGCACAAATCCACGTTCTTGGGTAAGAGTGTAATTATTCAGTGTTTAAATGATACACTTGATACTAATCTTACATCTCCATGTTCAATAGGACATTACAGCTACCAGCCAGTTAAGGTATCAGGCAACAGCTGGACTTGTCTACTCCTAATAAATTCTCATTTTTTTTCTGTCTTTTCTGTCACCAAAAATTGTAATTTTAACTTGTGCAAACCTGACATCACGGGATACAAACTGATGCATAAAAATGCACTGTATAATGTAAGGTATATCCATATGTGTTCACCACTCAAAAGAAGCTCTCTGCATCTCTCCACACTGAAATTTTTATGCAATTACTCATCCAGCTGGGATGAGCCTTAGGGCTTGGCATCCTTATCCATGGGGCCCCAGAGATTTCACAAAGCCCTGATGCTCCTATTCTCCACAGTTGAATGCGTTTTGATGAATACTTTAAAACTTAAAAAAAAAAACCCACAAAAGAACAAAACACACAAACAAAAAGTCAGAAATGTAAAATGGAAGTGATAGAACTGGTGTAAAGGCATTCCTTACAGTTATAAAATAACTAAAATATTCTGTGCTGCATCATGTCACATGCCTGTAACAACCCACATTGCATATTGTCTATGGGACATGAACACATCAAGAGCTGTACCTCCATATTCAGACAGCCATTTGAACATCCCACTTATCATCACAACCAGCACCCTGAAAATCTTTTCATTCAAGTACACAAATTGGTTATTGACATTCCTGCTTTCTGTCAGTATACACTTCATGGAATGTTTTGTCAGACTTAGCATTCATTTGATGTTTTTATTTCACGCTTTCACCATAATTGTGTGATTTATAACCAGGCTAGAGGCTGCAGCACAAGCTTGTATAATATGCACAGTGAGCTATTTATGGGACTGTGTGCATTGTAATGTTGTAACAAAATGAAAAGGTAGAGTATGAGCATATGGCTGCTGCTGCTGCTGATTTAACCATGTTCTCTGCATTCTATACAGTTAAGGGAAAAGAAAAGTACCAAGTCTTACAATTTAGACTTGAAAAAATAGCATACATATAGCAAATATCATAAAAATCATCTGGTCATTAGCAGGTCTTAAAAGCAGGTAAATACTTAGCACATAACAAATTATGTATACATAACAAAAAATACATACATAACAAAAATATACATAACAAAAAAAAAAAAAAAAGAAGTCTTCCTTAGATAGTTAGATAGTTTTTTTGTTAATTTATGTTGTAATTTATGTTAGGTCAGTCTGTCTTGTCTCTGCTAGCCAGCTAACTAGGCCTCTTAGTTAGCTAGTTTAGTGTTTTCTGTTAATTTATGTTGTAAATTTATGTTGCATGTAGCACCTTGGTTCCTGGAGGAACGTTGTTTCGCCTCACTGTGTACTGTTAAACTGTATATGGTTGAAGTGACAATAAAGCCAACTTGACTTGACTTATACTTTGAATGGGAAAGCTGTGAGAACAACTTTAAATACATATTTAAAAAACACACGAAAAGCATAGACAGTGACTGCAGTAGACACTTTTGATTGTTTGTAATATTTCGCTTCACAAGGAAGCTCGTTGACCAACAACAGCACAAGCAGGAGTGACCCACAGATCAGTTGTACCACTTACCTTGAGCACTTTCTCCATTTGGCAACAGAGCTCTCCAGGCAGACTGGAGCAAATAATGAAGAAGCTATCTTTGTGGGGCCATAAATTCCACTTTTGACTCCTTCTGTTAGAAGATGTACATTTGGGTATGCCAAATATACTTGGCAATGCCATAAAGCTTCTTGTGCATTGTCATTGTGCTGATGTTAATGCCAATGGAGGTGTTAAACTCTACAGTTACTGAGTCAGCAGAGCGTCACACACTTTTACACACCGTGCACTTGATGACTGTGGTCTATCCATTTGCAGCTGATTCTTTTCTGTGGTTCTTAAATGTTTCAGCTTTGCAATAATACCTCCTACCTGATCCTGAAATATCTAGGGGGAAAGAAATTTCACAAAATCACAGTACCATGTTGGAACTGAGAACAACTCATTCTTTCACAAATGTTTGTAAAGGCTGGCTGCTTGGTTAGGTGCTCGTGCACTGACTTTTTTTCACAGCAGGTAAGATGTGTTAATAACATTACGCAGTGGAAATGGTTTGTGGAAATGAGGCATGGATTCTATTGTTTCAGTTTTAAGACTTGCCTTTAATATTTATGGGTTAAGCTCTTCCTTTGTTAGAAAAAGAGTTTGCTAACATCCAAAAATCTAGCTTTAAATACAAGCAAATGGTAATGATAGGATAAAATAAGAATTCTATCCAAGCACAAATAGCAGGGCTGGAAAGCAGTATATTAAGAGATGCATCAAGCAAACAAGAAGACAGGCTGAGGCTGAGGGAGAAAGAGGAGACCTCCTTCCTCCCACTTTCCTCCCACACACATTCATACTGTGATTATGAAAAGAAAGAACCAAGGCCTTGAACAATATTACTCCCAAATGGAGAACAAAATGCCTATCAGCTATTTAGCTGAGCATGATTATATGCTATACAGCAGTCCTCGTTTGACTGCATGTTAAGAATCCTGCAACCACACATATGTGGAACAAAGAAGTGGCCTACCAATCACTTTTACAGGATAAAATAATCCTGAATAAAGGAAAAAAGGGGGGAAAAACCCACACTGCTGTATCAACAGCAGTGAGAAGAGAAATGTTTAGATAGCCTAAGGCAGAGATGAGAAGAGTGAAGAATAGGGGAGGTGGAGTTTTCAAATAAATGAAAATGAAAGAGACAGTGATGGAAACACTGAGGAAAGATCAATTTCCCCATTAATTAGAGTTTCTTTGTGGAAAAGTAAAGCTGTAAATTGAATGACTAAGTCTGACCACAGCTGTCAAACACTGCTGGATGTTTTGATCTGTAGCTACACAGTGATAAGACCTTTGGCAGAGAAAATAATTGGAGTGAAAGTAGTGGCAATCCACAATATATATTTTTATGGAGCCACTACTAGAAGTTACTTTTAACCCTCTCAGGCTCAGATTAAACTTTTTGTTGCTAATGCACAACCAAGTCCTGCAGTGGTACTTCTGAGTAAAAAAAACTCCCCACATACAAAAAATATGTATGTGGGGTGACTTCCAGTATGGCGGCGAGCTGAGCGGACATGCGTTAACCTGCTCTGCTACCCTGTTGGCAAAATCCTGCTAAAATATTGTACTTGAGTAGGTGAATCACCCCTATTTCGACAAATAAACTTAGGGTCACAGAAGAAAGTCAGTCAAGGGCGGAACAAAACTCTCCAAGCTAAAATGTCGGACTTTACGAAGTCGAGGGCTAGCAAGGATTCACCAGCTAGCAGTGAGGCCATGGACTCCGGTGCGGCTAATGCTAGCGGGACTCCAGAGATTAATACGCCGGACAGAAGCAAGGATATGGCGGCAGGAGAGTCCTGCCCCACATCGGCCATGATCCTGACCGATGTGGGGCAGGACTCTCCTTTGATATGTTTGTTTTCATATCAACAACATGAAAACAGAGTTTTCCACCAGGTTTGACGGCATATTGTCCGCTGTTGAGAGTGTGAGGAAAGACATTACTGACTGCGTAGAGCGCGTCACAGAAGCAGAAACTAGGATTTCAACAACTGAGGATAACGTCACCTCCCTCCGAAACAAAAGTACAAGTCCTTGAAAATAAAAATAAAGATTTGGAGGACAAACTGCTGGACCTGGAGACAAGATCAAGGCGCTCCAATTTGAGGATGGTCAACCAAATGGAGGGAGCGGAGGGCGAGGACGTCTGTGCCTTTCTGGAGAGTTGGCTGCCGGATGCACTGGAGTTGCCGCTGGGGCGTACAAAACTAACGGTGGAGAGGGCTCACAGAGTTGGGCAGAGAAACCACAACAATCCTGCACCCCGTACGCTGATAATGAAATTTCTCAGCTTCAAAGATAAAGAATTGGTGATGAGAGTGGCTAAGTCTAAAGGAGAAGTACGATACAAGAACCAGACAGTGAGGTTTTACCAGGACGTGGCAGCAGGTGTCCACAAGAAACAGGAGTTCGACGAGGTGAGGTGCCAACTCCGCGCAATGGGACTCCGGTATGGCATCATTCCCCCAGCCCGGCTGATAGTGACATATAAGGAACAGTCCCTCATCTTTAACAACCATGTCGAGGCGGAGGGCTTCATCCAACGGATCAAGTCAAAAGAGGGATCGGACTGATGGTTAGGATACGATCTAAGTTTACAAAGCATAAGGTAACATTTGACCTGAGAATAAGAGCAGGATCGAGCCCAGCCGGCTCGGGTAGATCAAGCTATAAGGTTAAATGTATGCTTGTGCCTAATAGCGCGTATTACACTGAATTTTCTATTAGTTAAAGTCATGCTACACTCTATTCTGGGCTTAGTGCAGGATTAAAGCTCTTGAGATACACATATCGGTCTTCTAATTTAAGACAAACAAATAAATAAATAAAATACAAAAAGATTAAGAGGCCGAATGTATTTCTGCAACAAATGCAAATTGGTCAACTTCAAGTAAATGGGGCTTAATCAAACCAGCAGACCACTTCTGGTTAATTTTGCTTAGAAATCTTGATTTGGAAATGTGAAACGTGTTTTCACCTATGGCAAAGAGGGGTGTTTATAAATAGATAAAAATTTAATATCTAATCTTGGTGGCATAGGAGGGTATGGTTAATGTTATAGTTAACAGTTGGATTGTTCGGTTTTACTAGTTCAGCTATACGGTGTCATCCTTGGGTGGGACTGTTAATTGCTACCTGGAAGCTTTAAATCTACAAGAAATGTCTAGTGAGCAAGGTTATTATCGTTAATGAAAACTAATGAAATGACGAAAACTAGAAGTGAAAAAACATTTTCGTTAACGGAAATAAAAATAAAAACAAAAAAAAGGAAAACTAACTAAAACTGTAATGAGTGTTCACAAAACTAACTAAAATTAACTGAATTTATAGCAAAAATGTGTTTAGTTTTCATTGATGTGTGCATGTCATACAATAGTCATAGGTGAAAATGAAGTTTAGTTTCCAGATTTTTTTTCTTGCCGTCTAATTATGCCAGCAGGTGGCAAGTACGTTAGTCGAGTCTTCTGTGTTGCTGCTCCGTCCACGCGCAGAATCATGTCAGGAAAAGTCGGGAGAAAGCGCCAGAGTCCAATTTGGGATTACTTTGAATAAGACTGTGTTTTGGATAAAGCAAGTGTCTTGTAGTGGAAAGAGACAAATTATGAGGGACATTTCTAAAGGGAAAAAAATCCCACAAACCTTAAAGTGCACTTGAAAAGCTCACACAAGAAGGCTAACCTAGCTTACCTTGAGAAGGTAAGGGAGCACACTCAACCCTCATCCCCAGAAACAGACGCTAACCCCAGGCAAGGCAGCGTGATGCATCCCGAGACAACAGGACGGGGATATCTATATAACTGTGTGAGTCAATTGCCTTCAAAAAGTTTATCAATTCACTTGAACCAAAATTATGAACAACCGGTGATGCAAGAGTTAATAGTCTCATTGGGGCCAAGATATACATTTTATAGTTGCCTGGTATCAATGGTTGTTCATCTGCCTTTATTTATTTATTTAAAGAACCCATAGGTGGGAATGTGAGTTGTCTGTCTCTGCGTGTTAGCCCTGCGACAGACAGGCGACCTGTCCAGGGTGCAGGGTATGGTAGCTGGAATAGCAACATACCCAAGGATAAGCAGAAGAGAATGACTGATATGATGAAACTGGGATTTTGTTACACTTAATTATTGCAAACAACTAAAACTATAACTGAAACTAATCAAAACTAAACTGAAACTAAGGATTTTCAAAAAAAATAAAAACTAAACTAAACTAGCAAACAATTGGTAAAAACTAATTAAAACTGATATAAAATTGAAAATCTGAAGTCAAAACTAAATAAAAATAAAAACAAATGAAAATTGCAAAACTATTAAAACCCTGCTAGTGAGATAAAAATCAAAATCACATCATGGAACTGCAGAGGGTTACGAAATCTGAAGAAAGTTAAACAAGTCATGAACAGAATAAAATTTTTGCAGTCTAACATTGTGTTTCTTCAGGAAATACATTTGATGCATAATGAGGACTTGAAAATTAAGAGGAGGTGGAGAGGCAAGGTCTTGTCTGCATCGTTTAACTCTCAAGCGAGAGGGGTCACCATTTTGGTGCACGAATCCATACCACTCCAGGTAAACAAAGTCACCAAAGATAAATTTAGACGTTACCTTGTCATTCAAGGGAACTTACTAAATGAACAAATTATCTTGGCAAACATCTATGCTCCTAATACAGACGACCCTATCTTTTTTCAAAACTTATTCCTTATGTTGTCCTCTTTTCTTGGTAAATGTGTGGTGGCAGGCAATTTTAACTGTGTACTAGATCCGGTGAAAGATAGGAGCTCGGGAACCGAAGAGTCTCACACCCGTAGTAGGGTAACTATACAGCACTTTATGAAGGAATTGAACTTAATAGATATCTGGAGGGAAGAAAATCCGGACGTTCTAAAGTTCTCATGTTATTCTGGTGCACACAAGTCATATTCAAGAATTGACTTCTTTTTGATATCTGCAGAGTTGAGACATAAAATCAAAGAATGCTCCTATGAGGCGATTCTAATCTCAGATCATGCTCCTAATTCATTGGTATATCAGGACTCAAAGCTTGTGAAAGATGCTAGGATTTGGCGTTGCAAACAAAAATGGTTGGCAGACCCTGGTTTTGTCTCACTTTTGGATGAACAAATTAGCCTCTATTTTGAAATGAATAAAACAGAAACCTCTGCAAGCATAAGATGGGAGGCTTTTATGGCTTTTATTAGGGGCCAAATAATTAGCATCACTAGCTCTAAAGCAAGACTGACTTTCCAAAAGGCAAAACAGAGACAAAAATAAAGGAATTAGAAAATGAATACTATCAAACAAGGTCCCCTGAAATACACCAAAATTTAGTGCTGCTTCGGGCCCAATACAATGAACTTTCTGCCTCTAAAGCTTTGGCCAGTCTGCTGCGACTTAAACAGTCCTTCTACGATCAGGGTGAAAAACCTGGGAAAGTTCTTGCATGGCGTCTCAAGCAGCTCCAGAGTGAAAGGGTTATTATCTCACTGCAAAATGAGCTAGGAGAAATTATTGTGGATCCGGCAGATATAAATGAATCCTTCAGGAAATATTATGAAGATCTTTACAGTTCGGAAATACCTAATGACCACTCAGAACTAAAAATGTTTTTAGATAAGATAAATATACCCATTATACCAGAAGACCTTAGGGCTATTTTGGAGAAAGATAGCTCAGTCGAGGAATTATCTGCTGCAATTGATAGTATTAAATCGGGGAAAACCACCGGACCCGATGGTCTCCCAATTGAAATTTATAAAAAATTTAAATATAAACTGTTGACTCCAATTTTAAAAATGTTTACAGAATCCTTTCAAGAATTCCTTTCAGGGCACCTTACCACAGTCCTTGAGAGGAGCACTAGTTACTCTGCTCCCAAAGGCTGGCAAACCACACAATAAATGTGAAAACTGGAGACCCATCAGTCTGCTTAATGCGGATTTGAAAATACTTTGTAAAATCTTAGCCAAGAGAATCGAAGAAATACTACCTGAATTAAATGGGAGGGGTCAGAATGGATTCATTCAGGACAGACAAGGATTCCACAACGTCCGAAGGATTCTGAAGCTTCTTTATGACCAAAAGGGGGCTCGGGACACTGCTTTACTGTCACTTGATGCTGAAAAAGCATTCGACAGAGTGGAATGGCCTTATTTGTTTGAGACTCTAGGGTGCTTTGGTCTGGGAGAGAATTTTTGCAATTGGATAAGATTACTTTATAAGGAATCATATGCACAGATCCTGACTAACAATAATATCTCAAAAACCACACAGTGTTGTGTGCGGTGGTTTATCGGCCTCCAAAATACAATAAGGACTTTGTGGGTGATTTTGCTGACTTCTTGTGTTCTTATTGTTGGGGATTTTAATATTCACGTGTCACTCTCCTGATATGCCCTTGGCGAAGGGCTTTGATTTGTTTAATCTGGTGCAATGTGTGACAGGTCCCACACATGAACGTGGACACACACTTGATCTTGTTTTATCTCATGGCTTTTCTGTTTTTAACATAGAGATTTCTGATGCTGTGTTTTCTGACCACAGTCCTGTGATGTTTGAAGTTCCTCTTGCCTGTGCCTCAGTTAAACCTCGCGCTGCTGCTCAGCGCTGTTGTGTTTTTAACTCCTCCACTGCTGAACACTTTTCAACAGTCTTTGACCAGATCTGTAAGATCCCGGATTTTTTATGCAGCCAGACTGAGGAACTGATGGCTTTATTCCACCTGTCGGACTGCTTTGGACACTGTGGCTCCATTAAAAACCAGACTGCCTAAAACTAAATCTGAGCCCTGGCTGAACGACATGACCCGAGCTGTCAGATGCGACTGCCGTCGAGCTGAGCGCAAGTGGAAAAAGGACAAACTACAAGTGTCATTCCAGATGCTGAAGGACTGTTGGCGTCAATATCAAAGAACTGTAAAAGATGCCAAAAGAAAACACTTATCTGACATTATTTTGTCAAACTGCCACAACCTGTGTGTTTTATTTAAAACTATTAACTCTGTTCTTAGTGCACCATATACTGACTGTATCGAGCCCTCATCAGAAGCCTGTGAAATTTTTTTACACTTTTTTATTGAGAAGGTCTCCTCCACAAGGGCTCAAATCTGTCCTTGTGCTCATGACCTCTCAGTCTCTGTTTCCTGCTCTGCTGTCTTTGACAGATTTGAGCCTGTGACTCTGTCCTTTTTAGAGGAGACTGTTGGTCATCTTAAAGATGATGATGTGTTGTTTCATACAGTTCTAAAAAACTGCTTGGATAGTAGTGATAGACCTAATTAAAGGTAACAGGACTACTGGATACTGTACAAACGTCTGACCCAGAACCAAAGTTTAGTAGTGGCAATACCACACTCTTAAGATATTAAGCCCTCATCATCATCTCTATCTCGGTTTTATTTTTTTAATACAAAAGCATCACCTAGTTACAATATCCTCTTGTGCCTCTCAGGCAGAAGTACCTCTCATACAGCACTCCAGCCTTTAAACGGACACAGGCTCTGATTTCCCCCCATCAAAGGGTGAGGAAAGTGTAAGGGGAATACCTTCAAGGGAGGACACTCAGAGAATTAATTTGCCTTCTTTAGAATTCATTAGGTGATATTCTCAAGATATGCGAGGCACATGGTAATTTCAGACATTTTTTATTTTATTTTTTTGCCTGTCCCATTTGGTTCTTTAGCCGTCAGAATTGTTGTCTGAAGACCAACAAGGATACTCAATGGATTTACTTCGCCAAATGGATCATCATGGCCTTGCCGTATTTGTCCATTTGATCAACCTTTGTTGTTATTATTTATTTTATTATATGTTCAGTTGTTACAGACGGGACAGACATGACTGATTGATAGGAAAGGAAGAAAGAAAGATGAAGGAAAAGAAAAACAGAAGGGAAGAGGGACAGTGAGAGAGGGCACTTAAAAAGAGAAAGAAGAGAAAAAAAAAGAAAAAAAATCTCCTGGATCACCTGTTGAGAGAAAAAGAAGAGAAAACAAGCAAAAAAAAAAACAAACAAAAAAAAAACAGAGCAACATACTAAACACAACACCATCACATTAATCTAGCTAAGTGTAAACAGCAATAAATATTAAATGTTGAATGTTGTTGTGTAGCAAGCAGGACTGACAGCGCACATTGTGCTTGGAAATAGCAGCCAATAAAGGTATAGTTTATGTCTATGAACAGTGGACACCCGTGTGCACACCTGTGTGGATCAGCGCGCATGTATTCAAAAGGTTTCCCAATGTAATGGTCAGCTAGAGGATGTAGAGAGCCATGTGAGCGAGAGCCCAAGGAGGACCACTGGAGGGGCATTGTGCCACCCTCCTGGGAAGAGCTGAGGAGAGCCCCAGATGAGGGGTCACCCAGTAGCCACGGAGCAGAAGCCAGCCAGCTGTGCCAGAGTGAACCGAGGCCGCAGGCCCAGAGGCCGCAGGCCCGAGGGCCCCCTTTGCCCCGGAAGAGGCCTGACCGAGCAACAGGCACCAGGCCCCGCCAAGTAGTCACCGGGAGTGAGCTGGTACATACCTGAGCGCCCAGCCCCAGACACCAAGAACCACCAACGCACCAACCCCTGAGGGCATCAGTTACCGGCAGGGAGTGCGGTGAGGGGAGATAGGCCTTTGGAGGGCCTGCAAGTACCCAGAGAGGTGGAGTGTAAGACCCGACCTGACATATAAACACAGACAAACAGGCACACACAGACACAAACATGCATTCCCACCCTCATGCACACATATACAAATACTCAGCACTCACCCAACGTAGGGATAGACATACATGGACACTGTACACACAATCACACTCCCCAAACAAACTCTATACCCCAGGTCCAGGTTCCCTCGCCCCTGGAGGGGGAAGCGGCACCTAGACCCAGGAGATGTTACCCTTTCCCCCGGGGTGGAGACAAGCGGACCGCCCCAGGCTCCGCAGGAGCAAGGAGGCCCCGCATCCCAGATCCCAATCAGACGGCCAACACCTCCTCCCAGCCCCCCCCCCCCGCCCCGATGGCCAGCAGAGAACAGGGGTGTGTGAATTTGAGACATTTTTACAGAAGTTGAATCGGATAGTAAACTTTATATTTTAGTGGCAGAAAGTCAGTGTTACTCAACGGGGTATATTATATAAATGGTGGGAGAGGGGAAATACCCAAGCTGATCAAAGAGGCCACTGTAAATCCAGGTAATTTCATTGTCCAGAACGTGGCTGCAATTGAGGGCTTATGCACAGGTCACTTGCAAGATAGCACTGAAAGAATAAAAGTGAATAATAATAATAATAATAATAATTTTATTATTATTATTATTATTATTATTATTATTATTATTATTATTATTATAATAAAAGTGAATGTAGATAAAAGACTGTTAAAATATCTAATAATATTTAGAGCAGCTTTTACATATTTTATTTTCTTTCGACTCTCAAGTCTTCTCACAAAGATTCCTATTTTTCCCATACAATGCTGGGTTGGGTAAGGATTCACAACACTCCATCAGTGGCACTCATTTATAAATGATAACCAGATGTTAGAAGTGTAACTAATGATAACAAAGACAAAATATTCACAAACCAGATGTTAATTTTGGGGCTTCAGGTCCATAGAGGTCTAATCAATCTGGGCTTCCTCCCATATGCCTCTTGTTAAACCAGAAGTTAACAGAGTGGGAAGTCTTAATCATATTAGAAGTTTTCTAGGCATGCTATGTTTTGAGTTTTGTGCCTATTACTTTTACACTTTCAGTGTAATTTTGATACTGTCCCAAAGAGAATTACTGTAAGCAGTACAAGACAGTACCTTTGGTATTGAGTAAGTCAAGTAATGCACAGCTAACGCAGAATTTCACTTGTTGGCCTAACATAATTATAAAAGTTACAGTTAGAAGATTTCTCTTGCATTTTTGCTAAAGAGACAGTTCCACATTTACAAAATATTGAGTAAATATGGCATGAATATTGTGAGCTACATAACAACCAAAAAGACCAAGAAAGTCTAGTAATTTATTAGCCTCTTACATAACACCATAAATACAGCTGTCTAGGATAATTACAAACAACTATGCTAACTGCTAGTTTTGGCTTTTTAATTAAAATTTTGATGATTAAAATGCTAATGCAGCAGTCCAAAAACCAATGGGTCAAGCTCTTTCTCTTACAGGAGATGGTTTACAATGCTTCTCTAATGAAACCCGCCAAATCTTTACCTCTGTTCCTCCACTGCACTATTGATGCTTTTGTTTTTTCAGAACAGAAACCCGAAACTGGGTCATGTTTTTATTCAGAAAGAGAAAAAAGTGCTGATTGAGGGAATATCAGGCTTAGCTTGTGAAGGCAGACAGACAGACAGACCTGTTTGAAAATGCATTGGAAAGCTTGGGTGTCACCAGCTGTGTGCAACTGTGCCGAAGGACAGCATACTAATCCACAGTGGAATTCACAATAAAGAAGAACATTACACATTGTTCTGGGAAGATTGATGCTATTTGAGTGATCGTGCTCGGCTTCCCACATATATGTGTTTGAATAAAATCATTGTTTTGACGCACCTCACTGGGACTTTGCAGTCGTTTGTCTTTTACCTCAAAATACGAAATCAGGACAGCAGCCTCAATGCATTCCAATCAGTTCTTACTTCAGCGCACGTGTGTGCTGTTAGGCATGTGTGACTCTAAGACTGACAGTGAGTGTGTATAATCACATCTCTATGTGTCTCTCTCTGTCAGTGCTGCACAAAAACACGATGCTGCCCTGACTTCACATCGCTCTCGTCCAGCACCTGACTTTGGTTGAAGTAAACAGCATTTTTAAAATGTAACTGTGCGTGTGTGTGTGTCCGCTGACATTGTTTGCAGATATTAATGGAAGTTTCTCTGTGTGTGGATGCTATACTTCAGCTCTGAGGACACTTGAGTTTAGAAAATTGAGGGAGTAAAGAGCTGCTGCAGTGTTGATGAAGCAGTTTCTTTCTCTGACAGCTTACCTTGCTGCTCTTAAACTAAAAAAGTACTGAGTTAGGAAAGCTCTAATCAAACATTGCAGGAGAGTGTATTGCAGATCCTGCCCATTAGTAATTGTATTTAGAACGTGTCATATCACAAGAGGTTCCCATGCTGTACACAGGAAGGTCATAGATAGAAAGCTCAGAAATTAACCTTGAGCAAGCAAGTGGGACTCAAGCTAAAATTTCAAGGATTATCTGCATTGTGCACAACCTCTTCTGCATTTCCATATCCTCACATGGGTGAGGCTGTGGCTCAGGAGATAGAGCAGGTCACATATTAACTGTAAGCTCAATCCCCAGCTTCTCTAGTCCGTGTGTCAAACTATCACTATGCAAGATACCGAACCCTGAGAGGCTTGTTAGATGAAGTACTTTATTATTTGTTATATGAGAAACCAACAGAAAGTGTTAAAAGAAGAATGGTGCTGTATAAATACTAGTCTGTTTATTTATATTGCTTGCATTCTCTGACAGCAGCGTTATGAGATCAGTACCTAAAAGGACATTTGCAATAGATTTGCAAGTGTACCATTGTTCCACCAGCATATAACTTGCCTTAACTTACTTTATCACACAATTCAGCCACTGGGCTTGCTATCTTTGGTTCAGAGCTCTGGTTTGAAATAGTTTTAGTTTTTCTCTGGGATGTTTTATTAACATTAGCCAGCTTCCCCTCGACAGATGATGCATGCATTTTGCAAGTTCAATTTTGGTCTCATGTGACCAGAGCACCTTCTTCCACATGTTTGCTGTGTCCCCCACATGGCTTATAGCAAACTGCAAACGGAACTTCTTATGGTTTTCTGTTAACAATGGCTTTCTTCTTGCCACACTTCCATAAAGGTCAACTTTGTGCAGTGCACGACTAAGGCTACGTTCACACTGCAGCCAAAAGCGCATCAAATCAGATTTTTTTGACCCTATGCAACCCATATCCGATCAGGGTATGACAGTGTGAACGGCACAAATCCGATATTTTCAAATCCGATCTGGCTCACTTTCGTATGTGGTACTGTATCCGATACATATCCGATGTTTTAGAAAGCGACTGCTGTTTGAATGGTCATGTCACATTAAATCCGTCTTTTACGTCACTGACACAAGACAGACGCCAATTATCAGCTCTGGAGAAGCGCCCGAGAAGACATCGCGAACGCTTTCTGGCCATCCAGCGTCGATGTCAGTGAAACTGTTGGGAAGACAACGTTGGAGAAACTTGAACATTGTATTTATCCTGTATAATCTGCAGATTCTGACAGGAATCTGCAACTATCCTTTGAAGCACCACTCCTCTCTAAAACAGCAATAAGGATAATTATTAGGTTATTTACATTATTATGTAAATAACAAAATACCTTAAAGCAAAAATTGTGAAACGTAGAGTCCGAAGTCTTTATATTAAGGGCCATCAGTCAAACAATATTGTTTGCTCTGGGTCTAAACAGAGCGCGTTGTGTGTGACGTCTTCTTTTGTGCATGCGGGCCGCTTTGAGCGTTCACACTAGAGCGCGTTTGCTGTCGCATTTTATTTGTAGTGTGAACAAGCAGACAAAAAAAAAAAGAAAAAGGATTTGATCAAAAAAATCGGAATTAAGCATTAAGACCTGCAGTTTGAACGTAGCCTAATAGTTGTCCTATGGACAGACTCCCCCACCTGAGCTGTAGATCACTGCAGCTCGACCAGAGTCACCATGGGCCTCTTGGCTGCATTTCTGATTAGCGCTCTCCTTGTTCGGCCTGTGAGTTTAGGTGGACGGCCTTGTCTTGGTAGGTTTACAGTTGTGCCATACTCCTTCCATTTCTGAATGATCGCTTGAACAGTGCTCTGTGGGATGTTCAAGGCTTGGGAGATCTTTTTGTAGCCTAAGCCTGCTTTAAATTTCTCAATAACTTCATCCCTGACCTGTCTGGTGTGTTCTTTGGACTTCATGGTGTTGTTGCTACCAATATTCTCTTAGACAACCTCTGAGGCCGCCACAGAGCAGCTGTATTTGTACTGGCATTAGATTACACACAGGTTCACTCTATTTAGTCATTAGCACTCATCAGGAAATGTCTATGGGCAACTGACTGCACTCAGACCAAAGGGGGCTGAATAATTACGTACACCCCACTTTGCAGTTATTTATTTGTAAAAAAAATGTTTGGAATCATGTATAATTTTCGTTCCACTTCTCACGTGTACACCACTTTGTATTGGTCTTTCACATGGAATTCCAATAAAATTGATTCATTTTTGTGGCTGTAATGTGACAAAATGTGGATAAGTTCAAGGGGGCCGAATACTTTTGCAAGCCACTGTATTAGAGCCTTTGATGCATCCCCATGTAATTCACTGGCTATATGGATGTGAGATCACTTTCAGTAAAGGCTGTTAGAAATACAGGGTCTAAAATTTCTTTTCATGCCTTCATGATTTGGTCAAATCAGTGCCTATATAACCCATGGTTATTTTATTGCCAATGGTGTTTTATTTTATTTTTTTTAATTTTAAATGTTACTTTTTTGTGGAGTATTGAGTTTCCCCATGTACTATGAATGCACAGTAGCTCTGCTCAGTGCCAGGTAATTTTATTTTACTGCATCTGTCTGCACATGCAAATTTCTCTGTATATTGCCCCATTCTTAATGGGTAGAAAAGCTCATGAATTGTGGTTTTGAGCAATGATTTTGTTTTGTAGATGCACAAAACTGTTGTGTGAGTTTCAGTCCTGCAACGTGTTGGGCCAAAGGAGTTATTGTATTCTGTGAGGAATATCCTGGCTGTTTTTTGTTTGTTTTTTTTATGTGGTGGAAATCTGCTGCTAAGGACTGAGGGGTGTCATCTAAGGACTGGATGTCACTCGAGATGTCTACAAAGGATACTCCCAATCTGAAGGCCACCTGTTACCTTGGAGGGTGGAAGGATACAACAATTTCCATGTTTTTTTTTGTTTTGTTTTGCTTTTTTTTTAAAGGATTCACATTTTTTTCTGCGATCTTGGGACAATTTATGTTGCAACCTTGTTTTTTGGGGTCAGGCCTGATACTACTTAATAAAAACTGATGCATCAGAGAGATGAACCGTGAAATAAAGACAATCCAAATAACGTTGAAATGCTTACCAAATAGTGACTATTAAGTGCACTCAACTGAAATGGACAGCGTACCTGGTACATTTATGGTAGTGATGTGCGGATCGATCCTGAAATATCAATTCCTCCGATACCAATCATTTATGTTCTAGAATCGATTCTCACATTAAAATATTGATATTTTAGTAATTCAGGGTAAATTTATAGTTTATCATTAACAGGAACACAGTGGAAAGAAACTATAACATTCGGATTGTCTACATTCAAAGGAACTACTTCCTCTTCCACCTTTCATAGTCATGTGCGAAATACGGCTGTATAAATGTCTGGCAGCCCCTTGGCGTGCGCACTCACAACAATGGCTGAGCGTAATTGTGCGGACGTATTTTACCTCCACAAACAGCTGAGACGTGGTTTGCGATACATGTGATAAAAAAGTGCTCCAAGAGTGAGGTGTTGTGGCCATACTTGCCAACCTTGAGACCTCAGAATTAGGGAGACATTCAAAAGGGCTGTTGGGGGGGTGATAAATACATTTTATAGTGTTTATTTATCGGATAAAATACGTTAAATGTCACCGTTATTATTGACCGGCCCGGAAACAGCGGGGGTGTCCAAATTCAGAGGCTGCTTCCACCTGAGGACCTGGCCTTCGTGGTCTAAAGAAAGCCGGGTAGTATGTCACGAGCTCCCTCGGTGGAGTGAAACTCTGCCGTCTGCTCCTTGCTATCTAAAATATAACCGGCGCTGACTTAAACTCTCGACCGTCTCACACTTGTGTTTAATCAGTTTTTTGTTTGATGTTTATTCAGCTGTGTGAAAACCCCGGAAGAACCCACCTGAGGGATTAATAAAGTTAAATTTAATTTAATCTAATCTAATAACTTTAATCTCAGCCAAACCAATTTACTCACGAACAAATAAAAGCCAAACAATAACATTTTTAAGTTATCAAAGTGACTTATATATCATGTTTAACCCGAGTAGTGAAAGATTGCGGGGGTTTGAAAACGATGTGTCGATCGGCTCAGATATTTGAAGTTTACACAGCTACATTCTCACCTGAAAAATATGTTAAAAGTTTTTTTGTGACCCAGAAAGAGAAATAAGAGTAATATTAAAACTAAGTAGCTGCCGCCATTGTTGGAAACTGGAATTGGCTGGGCCGCGCTATGAATTCTGCGATATGGTTTTTCAATTTTGTTGCCCGGGTGGAAAATCGTGAGAAATCTGGGAGAATGGTGGCTCCGGGAGATTTTCGGGAGGGGCACTGAAATTCGGGATTCTCCCGGAAAAATCAGGAGGGTTGGCATGTATGGTTGTGGCAGCATCACTAACCTCGTCAAACACCTCAGAGTAAATCATATCACAGAGTATGACGAGCGTATGTTGAGATGAACTGAAGAGGAGGAGAGGGACAGGTGCTGCTAGGGCGAGACAGACGTCTGTCCTTTAGTGCTACAGGCAGGCAACATGTTCAAATAGCGCACAACTTCAGTTTTTTTATTTCTATATGATGAACTCTGCATTATTAAGTGATAAGAACAAGTAATCTAATGTCCCGTAATCATTATGATGCTATAATTTGAGATACAATAAATAAAATAAGTTTTTGTACAAAGTATCGGTATCGGATCAGTATCGTCGATACCACCCTGAATATTACTTGGTATCGGATCGGAAAGGAAATCAGTGGTATCACACATCACTAATTTATGGACACTTAAAGGGACAGTATTGAACACTGAATTATTGAAATGAACTAAATGTTTGAAAGGAGTTAAATGTGTTTGGTTCATGCCTATGTTTTCTGGGCAATTTAAATGTTTCAAATTTTAATACACGCAACTTACAATTTTTTTTCCTAAGTCATTGTCTCATTTTGATTGGAGGTTTTTTCTTTAAGCTGAGTTTCCACTGCCAGTCTCTTTACAATCCTAATTGAACCCAACAAGAATAGATTTCAGATATTTTTATTTGATTTTAGATGACAGATTAGTGTGGATATGATTATTTCTGACCACTCAATTAAAAAGGGTGACACCTACATGCACTTTAAGTACTGATATTAGATACTTAAAAAGTTTATTCTGAATACCCCTGACCATTCCATACAGCATACCAATGTTTCTCGGGACTTCATTTACGGGCAAGTGGTCAGGGCTATAGTTAGGGATTAAGTAATAGTTTTAGCAAATGAATAAATAAATAAATAAATGAATGAATAAATAAATAATTTTAAGGGTAAATTTAAAGTCAGAAAGGATGTCTGTCTCCCAAACTCAAAGTGGGAGCTGTTTCTATAAAAAAAGAGTCTGTTAACTTAAGTCTCTACCTGCCACCTACACTGAAAAAAAGGCCATGTTGGATTTACTTAGTGGTCAATAGTGGTCATTGGTTGCACACAACTGTTTTGCTTTGGCAGAAACTTAAACAACCGAGTTAAATCAACACAACTTATTCATATTCAATAAACCTGTGCATTTTGTGTTGATAAAACGCGATTGAAACATGTTTAGATGAAGTAAACTGTAACTCCAGTGATTTTCCTGCAGCTTGAAATCTTGTGCAATCTTGTGAATTTCATGAGTCCAGCAACTAACCACTCTTACTAGATTGTATCATGTCATCTCAACAAGAACAAATTAAGTTGTTGAATTTCATACAGATCCTACATGATTTAATTATGTTCAAGATAGAAACATGAATTTTATGTCTTCAAATTACAGTTTAGACTTTTGTAAATGTAACAACCACCCAATTTACTTTTTTCGGTATACCGATAGAGTATACTGTAGAGTTACACTTAACTTTAAAGCATTAGGCAATTGTGTTAAATACACACAAGATGCTTACATAAATCCAAGAGATGGCCAATCCCTTTTTTTCAGTGTACATTTGAAAACTCAAAGAACTTCAACTAAAGGAGTGTACACAGCAAGACACTAGCAGTGATGTGGTAACCAGAAACCATGTCAGTGAGATTTAGCAGCTTGTGTGTTTTGATGTGCAAAAATAACAATTAATTGACAGTTAACAGTGCAATGGCATTGCAATGAAGGGAAATGACTGCTCTGCTGTATGTACCATGGCATCATATGTCAAACATTTTTCCACACAGAAAGCAAAAAGGCCAGCCAATGTTGAAATTTCAAATTCAGTATGGACCCAGCTTAAAACCAGCACATTTTTAAAAAGAATTTTATTTATATAATGCCAATTTGCAATACTAACAACACCAGGCACTTTATACTGTAGGGTAAACCCCCTAGGGCTGGGCCATATTATACAGTTCACGGTAATACCGGTACCGTCACAACCGGACTGAACGGACTCACGCGCAGGCTCTAGGTCGTGTAAGCACAAGAGTCTTTATTATGATACACCAGGTGATTATTTACAAAAGTGAGGGGAAAGCCGGGCTCCGGGGGTCCACACACGAACGGGAAAGACGCCGATAGTCACACACACACACACTCCGTCCACTCCTCACGCTCCTCTTCACACTCCAATCACTCGGGTAACACAGGGGTTGGTCCAGGGAATCTGTACACAGAGACACGAAGGGATTGTAAGGCAAATCGCTGTGAAAACACTCTAGAAGTAATTGAGCTGGGGTTACACTGACGAGGGTCGGCAACGGTCCAGCGACGAGAAACACAGAGCTGCCATCTTATAAAGGAGCTGGAACACTCGTGATGAGCCACAGGTGTGTGGGCCAAGGGCAGGAGCCCACAGGTGAGCTCGGCCCTGGCAGAGGGAGGAGGGAAAGAGGGGAAGGGAGAGAGCAGGAACAAAAAAAGAATACAAAAACATATGTAGCCATACTGAGCAGACCGGGTAGGCACAGGGACCCTGACAGCACCCCCCCCTCAACGGGAGCCTCCCGGCGACCCACCGGGCTTACCAGGGTGCCGGCAGTGGAAGTCACGGAGCAGGCGCCAACACAAGACAGTCGAGCGAGGCACCCAGGAGCGCTCCTCCGGCCCGTAGCCCTCCCAATCAACCAAATACTGGACCCCCCTCCCCCGGCGTCGGGAGTCCATAATGCGGGAGACGCCATACGCCGGCAGCCCATCAACAAACCGGGTGGGAGGCGGGGGCCCGGAAGGAGGGCACAAAGGACTGGAGAGCACGGGCTTAATCTGGGAGACATGGAAAACATCGTGGACACGCATGTTGCGTGGAAGGTTCAACTGAACAGACACAGGGTTCACAAGCGCACCGATTTCGAATGGCCCAATAAAAGCTGGAGACAGTTTCTTGGACTCCGCCCGGAGGGGCACATAGCGGGTGGACAGCCATACCTTTTGTCGGACCGCATACTCAGGAGCCGGTGTCCGATGGCGGTCCGCGAGCTGTTTGTTACGTGCCTTCGTCCGGAGGAGGGCAGCTCGGGTGGCTCTCCACACCCGGCGACATCTACGCAGGTGGTGTTGGACGGACGGCACAGAGAGGTCACCCTCAACGGCTGGAAAGAGCGGAGGCTGGAATCCTAATGACGCCTCGAAAGGTGAAACTCCAGTGGCTGAGGAAGTCAGGCAATTGTGGGCGTACTCAATCCATGGCAGATGTTCACTCCAGGTCGTTTGATTTGTGGACACCACACACCGCAGAGCAGCCTCCAGCTCTTGGTTCGCCCGCTCAGCTTGCCCGTTAGTCTGTGGGCGGAAGCCAGAGGACAGACTAACCTTAGCGCCGAGGGCGGAGCAAAACTCCCTCCAGACCTGGAGGTGAACTGGGTGAACTGGGGGCCACGGTCTGACACGATGTCTTCCGGAATTCCATGGAGGCGCAATACATGCGTGGTGAGGAGGTGAGCGGTTTCCAGGGCCGTAGGCAGCTTGGACAAGGCAATGAAATGGACAGCTTTAGAAAACCTGTCCACAATGGTTAGAATGACTGTGTTACCTTTTGAAGCCGGTAATCTGGTGACAAAATCCAAGGCTATGTGGGACCAAGGCCGTCCCGGAGTGGGTAGTGGTTGTAGCAATCCGGAGGGGGGTTGGTTAACAACTAGTTACGGGCGCAGGTCGTGCAGGCGGCGACGTATTCCCGTGCATCCCGAGCCAAAGTGGGCCACCAGAAGTAACGCTGGAGGAATTGTATGGTTCGGTGCACTCCCGGGTGACAGGTGAACCGGGCGGCGTGTGCCCATTGCAGTACCTGAGAACGAACAGAGGAGGGCACAAACAACTGACCTGGGGGCCCGGTCCCGGGATCTGGTTCTGTTTTCTGAGCTTCCTTAATCTGAGATTGATTTCCCAGGTCACCGTGCCAATGGAGCAGGAGGCTGGAAGAATCGGACCTGGCTCGGGTTCTGCTTCAGAGGAGTCATACAGTCGGGAGAGGGCGTCTGGCTTCACATTGTGGCTCCCGGGTCTGTAAGTAATTGAAAAGTTGAATCTCGTGAAAAAGAGAGCCCACCTCGCTTGCCGGGGATTGAGTCGCTTTGCGGCTCGGAGATACTCCAGGTTTCTGTGGTCCGTCCACACGATGAATGGTTGAGTGGCCCCCTCTAGCCGATGTCTCCATTCCTCCAGTGCTAACTTGATAGCCAGAAATTCCCGGTCTCCAACATCATAATTACACTCTGCTGGGGAGAGACGGTGAGAGAAAAAGGCGCACGGGTAGAGTTTACCCTCCTTTCATTGGGACAACACCGCTCCGACCCCGGAATCTGACGCGTCCACTTCAACGACAAACTGTTGTTTGAGGTCGGGTTGGCAGAGGATAGGCGCTGTAGCAAACCGTTCTTTGAGATGTAGGAAGGCCTCCTGCGCAGATTGGTCGCACTGAAAAGACACTTTAGGAGAAGTGAGTCTGGTTAAAGGCAGAGCGAATTTACTGAAATCTCGGATGAAGCGGCGGTAGAAGTTGGCAAAGCCTAAAAAGCGCTGGAGCTGTCGGCGGTTTGGGGGTTCGGGCCAGGTAAGCACTGTTTGGACTTTCGCTGGGTCTGGTTTTAGATCACCCCGCTCTATTATGTATCCGAGAAAGGCCACAGAGTCCACATGAAAGTCACATTTTTCGCTTTTCACAAACAGTCTGTTTTCTAGCAAACGCTGCAGAATCTGTCTGACGTGTGTCTCGTGCTCCGCCACTGTTTTAGAGAAGATAAGGATATCATCCAAGTAGAGAAACGCGCACCGATTGACAAAGTCCCAGAGGACGTCATTTACGAGGGCCTGGAAAACTGCTGGGGCGTTAGTCAGCCCAAAGGGCATCACCAGGTACTCAAAATGCCCCAGATGGGTGTTAAAAGCTGTTTTCCACTCATCGCCTTCTCTGATCCGAACTAGATGGTAGGCATTGCGGAGGTCTAATTTACTGAAGATCGTTGTCTTGTGCAGAAGTTCAAAAGCCGAGGAAAGGAGCGGTAGGGGGTATTTGTTCTTAACCGTAATGTTATTAAGGCCGCGGTAATCAATGCAAGGTCGGAGAGACTTGTCCTTCTTTTCCACGAAGAAGAAGCCGGCTGCCACAGGGGAAGAGGACGGCCGGATTATGCCTGCTGCCAGTGAGTCCGTGATGTATTTCTCCATAGATGCTCTCTCAGGTTGGGAGAGACTATAAAGGCAACAGATGGGAAGTGTGGCGCCTGGGAGAAGATCAATGACGCAGTCATACGACCGATGAGGTGGTAACGATTGTGCACGATCTTTACGAAAAACTTCAGCCAAGTCGTGATACACGGGTGGAACAGAGGTGAGATCTAGAGGCTCAGACAGGTTATTTGGAGGAGACGCGGAGGGCGGAGTAGCAGCCCAGAGGCAATTCATGTGACAATCCACTCCCCAGCCCACCACGCATTCGGATTTCCAGTCGATATGAGGGTTATGCTGTCGCAACCAGGGATGACCTAAGACAAGCGGTGTTTGAGGAGCTTTAAACACGAATAGGCTTAGGACCTCGGTGTGGTTGCCGGAGAGTGTGAGTGACACGGGGTCTGAGACATGGGTTATATCCGGCAGCCGCTGTCCAGATAAGGCGGTGACATGTAAACGATGAGGTAGAGGGTGAGAACCAACACCTAATTCTTCCGTGAGGGCCGAATCGATAAAGTTCTGTTCCGTGCCGGAGTCGATTAACGCCATCACAGAATGAGTCTTTGTGCGGACTGTTAATTTGGCCAATAACATTAAGCGCGGAAGGGAGCTTTTACTAGACAGGTCACCCACCAGTACTCCCTTAACTACGGGCGGGCGCCCCCTTTTGGTCGAGATGGACAGGTGGCAATGAAGTGGCCTTTATGGCCGCAATACAGGCACTCACCAGACACCATGCGTTGCTGACGTTCCGCGGGTGTTAGCCGTGAGCGACCCAGCTGCATGGGCTGCTCGCCTTCCTTGCTTAGCTCGCCACTGTGGGCAGCACTGGGTTTAGCCCTCCACTCCCCCGCTGGTGGGTCCATGAGCGCCCGTGGCTCCTGAAAGGCCTGCCCCCGGAGGTCTCTGCGAGCCCGAAGGCGATCATCTAACTTAATGCACAGAGTCATTAGAGAGTCAAGAGAGGCAGGCAGGTCATGCATTATTAGTTCGCCTTTCAATTCATCACAGATGTTATTTAGCAAGGCAGTCTTCAGCGCTTCCTGCCCCCACCCCGTTTGCTCAGCCAGAACCCACAAATTGACAGAATAATCCGACATCCTACGTCTACCTTGTTTAAGATTTAACAGGCGTTGAGCGGCGGTGGCAGCCTCGGATCCTTTGTCGAAAACGCTCTTAAACTTAGACAAAAAACTGGGGTAGGAGATTTCGGGGCGGGATCGCAGCACTGCCTGGGCCCACTGTAGTGCGCGATCACGTAACAGTTGCACAAAGAATGAAATCTTATCTCCATCACCAGGGTACAAGTGAATTTGCTGACAAAAAAAATAAGTGAGTTGTGTGAGAAATCCTGCACACTTATCCAACTCACCATGAAAGAGTTCTGGAGAGGGAGGCTGATGCCCGACGACCACAGGTGTAGTTTGGGCCGTGCTTGCGGGCTGGGAAGCGCTCGCGCCCGGGGTAGGTTCGTCTGCCGGAGAGGCTGGTGGAGGCGGAGAGTCGGTCAACGGGGTCCGCTGGGCGAGAGCCAGAGACAAAGCGGCAACATCTCCACTGAGCCGCATCAACATATGCTCGTGTCGCTGCAACAGCTCCTCCAACGAGACCGGGACTGGGGCGGGTGGCGCCGAGCCTGCTGAGTCCATAGTGGCTGGACCGTTCTGTCATAATCAGACTGAATGGACTCACGCGCAGGCTCTAGGTCGTGAAAGCACAAGAGTCTTTATTATGATACACCAGGTGATTATTTACAAAAGTGATGGGAAAGCCGGGCTCCGGGGGTCCACACACGAACGGGAAAGACGCCGATAGTCACACACACACACACTCCGTCCACTCCTCACGCTCCTCTTCACACTCCAATCACTCGGGTAACACAGGGGTTGGTCCAGGGAATCTGTACACAGAGACATGAAGGGATTGTAAGGCAAATCGCTGTGAAAACACTCTAGAAGTAATTGAGCTGGGGTTACACTGATGAGGGTCGGCAACGGTCCAGCGACGAGAAACACAGAGCTGCCATCTTATAAAGGAGCTTATAAATCACCATCAACGGCGCTGCTGTGGAGAGAGTGAGCAGCTTCCGGTTCCTTGGTGTACATCTGGCTGAGGATCTTACGTGGTCAGTACACACAAACAAAACAGTGAAGAAGGCGCAGCAGCGCCTCTTCTTTCTCAGGAGACTGAAAAGATTCCGCACGAGCCCCCGCATCCTCAGGACCTTCTATCACTGTGCCATTGAGAGCATCCTCACTGGATGCATCACCACCTGGTATGGCAACAGCACCGCCTACAACTGCAAAGCTCTCCAGCGAGTAGTGCGGTGCTCTGAACGGATAATTGGAGGTGAGCTTCCCTCCCTCCAAGACATCTACAGGAAGCGCTGCCTGAGGAAAGCGGGGAGGATCATCAAGGACTCCAGTCACCCCAGCCATAAACTGTTCAGACTACTTCCATCAGGAAGGAGGTTCTGCAGCATCCGGTCCCGTACCAGCAGACTGAGAGACAGCTTTTTCCACCAGGCCATCAGACTGCTGAACACGTCATAGACACCTCAGCTTCACTACTGGAACTTCAACATTATGCACTCCACACTGTATATAAATGCCACTTGTTTTGCACATATTCAACTCTGTATATTTTATATATTTTTATTATTATTATTATTATTATTTTTATTTATTTATTTATTTTTACTATTTAATTTGTAAAAATGTGTATACACACACACACACACACACACACACACGTAGGAAAATATTTAGTATACACATCCAGAAATGCATACACTATTATATATTGTACATATATTTATTAGTTTCAGGTCGGCCATTCTTGTATTTTGCTCGTTTGTGTTGTTGTGTTTGCACATCTCTGTTGCTTGTGGGGCTCGCACACAAGAATTTCACTCGCATGTGCTGTGCCAATGTGCCTGCACATGTGATGTGACAATAAAAGTGATTTGATTTGATTTGATTTGGAACACTCGTGATGAGCCACAGGTGCGTGGGCCAAGCGCAGGAGCCCACAGGTGAGCTCCGCCCAGGCAGAGGGAGGAGGGAAAGAGGGGAAGGGAGAGAGCAGGAACAAAAAAAGAATACAAAAACATATGTAGCCATACTGAGCGGACTGGGTAGGCACAGGGACCCTGACAGGTACAATGTTAAGCTCAAAAGTCAGACTTGTTAAATTTAAAGAAAATATGTCTATTTGAAGACATATTTTCTATCTAAGAAAATAAAATATCGCGATAGAATATGGGTAAAAGGCGCATGCGCAGTGCCTTTGTTTTCATACGCACAAGGCCGAAAAAGCATGGCAGCAATGGAGAATGAAAAAGCGGATCGTTGAGTGAAACGGATAAACCAGAATTGATTTGTAAAAATGGTGAAACTTCAGTGGTGTGGAACTGGTTTGGTGTTTGTCCGTCACATACACACCAAATCACTTTTTTTTTTTTTTTTGTAGAACATGCAAGCGGGCAGTCGTATTTGTCGGAGTAAGGTGCTCGTAAATCTGGGAGTAATCTGGGTCCTAAACTGAGAGTTAAAAACTGTCTAAATTCTTTCATCTTTAATAAAACGATCAGCATTGCTGCTTTACCAGGTGTAACTATGAAGTTTAACATCCAGGCATCCATGAAAACAGAATTTATTACATTTAACAGAGTTAGAAGTTAGCAGGAAGTTAAATTCAAATTCAAATTCAAATTTTATTTGTCACGTACACAGTCATACACAGTACGATATGTAGTGAAATGCTTGGACAACTGCTCGTGACCTAAAGAAAACAAAAAGGAAAAGGCTATGAATAAGATAGGAAATAAATATGAAAAATTAAAAAGGGTAAATTTAACTAGGAAGGAATAAAATATAAATTAAGGTTAAAAATGAAATAACTGTACAACACAAATTAGAATGAAGGGTAAATTTAACTGGGAAGAATAAGATAAATATATAAATTAAAGTTGAAAATAAAATACTGTACAACAAATACACAATACACAATATAGAACTATATAAGAATGTATGAAGAAATCTAAATATAAATAAATATATACACAATAACAGCAGCTGTACAAGTATTAACCGGAAATGAAGAATATAGTGACCAGTGTTGTGCAAAAACAAAGTCCAGAAAGTCCAGTGTGTGTAAGAACTGTATGTGTGGGTCAGTACTGTGTGGTGGTGTGATTGAGAGACCGTATCGCCTGCGGGAAGAAGCTCCTCCTCAGTCTCTCTGTGTTGGTCTTCAGGGAGCGGAATCGCTTTCCTGACCTCAACAGAGAGAACAGTCTGTTGTTGGGATGGCTGAGGTCCTTCACGATCTTCCTGGCCTTGGTCCAGCACCGCCTGCTGTAGATTGAGTGCAGGTCAGGGAGCTCGGAGCGGATGGTGCGCTCAGCTGACCGCACAACCCTCTGTAGAGCTCGTCTGTCCTGCATGGTGCTGTTCCCGAACCAGGTTAAGATGTTTCCCGCCAGGATGCTCTCTATGGTGCACGAGTAAAAGTTCCTGAGCACCTTGGAGGGCAGTTGGAAGTCTCTCAAGCGTCTGAGGTGGTAGAGACGCTGTCGGGCCTTTTTCACCACGGTGTTGATGTGACAGGACCATGACAGGTCCTGCGTGATGTGAACTCCGAGGTATTTGAAGCTGTCCACTCTCTCCACTGGGCACTCGTTGATGACGGGGGTCTGGTAGTTCCTCTCCTGCTTAGTGCTGAAGTCCACTATCAGCTCCTTTGTCTTACTGACGTTTAGAAGGAGGTTGTTCCTCTGGCACCAGTTCTCCAGATTCCTAATCTCCTTCAGGTAGGCCGTCTCGTTGTTATCAGAGATCAGGCCCACCACGACGGTGTCGTCAGCAAACTTGATGATGGTGGTGGAGCTGGTAGTGGCCACACAGTCATATGTGTACAAAGAGTACAGCAGGGGGCTCAGAACACACCCCTGGGGGGCTCCAGTGCTGAGAGTGGTGGAGGCTGAGACATGTCCGCCCATCCTTACTGCCTGTGGTCTGCCAGTTAGGAAGTTGGAGATCCACTGACACATAGATGAGCTGAGTCCCAGATGCTCCAGCTTGGTGGTGAGTGTGGAGGGAATTATGGTGTTAAATGCAGAGCTGTAGTCTATGAAGAGCATTTTAACATAATTCCCCCTTCTAGTGTCCAAGTGAGTGAGTGATGTGTGGAGGAGATGAGAGATGGCATCGTCTGTGGAACGATTTGGACGGTAAGCGAACTGTAGTGGGTCCAGTGTGTCTGGTAGTGAAGAAATGATGAAGTCTCTGACCAGGCGTTCAAAGCACTTCATCACTACTGAGGTGAGGGCTACAGGGCGATAGTCATTGAGAGAAGCAGGGTGGGGTTTCTTCGGGACAGGAACAATGATGGACTCTTTGAAGCATGTGGGGATCACCGACTGAGATAAAGAGATGTTGAATATCTCAGTGAACACAGGAGCTAGCTGGTATGCGCAGTCTCTTAGGATACGACCTGGGATGCCGTCTGGTCCTGCTGCTTTCCTGGTGTTCACTCTCTTGAAGGCTCTCCTTACTTCATGCTCGGAGATGACGAGCACGTTTCCGGTGCGGAAGTTAGCGGAAGTTAGCTAGTTTCGCTAGTTACCTAAGCATGATATAGCATGTTCTGACTGAGAGATTTCTGAAAAAATTCAAACATACAGCTCTGCTATCATTTCCAACATAAATGAAGAAAGGAAACTAAACAGCAGTGACGTTTGTAAGGTTACTGAAGTTGGGCTAGCTGGTATATAATGATGTGCTACGTGATCGCTAGCGACACAGCTATGTTAGCATAACATAAACAGTGAAGCTGGAGGATGAACGCTCACTTTTCCACTCGATAAAAGTTAATGTGAAGGTTCCTGATGGTTAGAGACAAATGCAATCGCATGGCAGGATGCTGTAAACAGACCAAACTTCAGTCAGGAGAATAACTGAGATAATCCATCCACAATAGAAGGTTAGTCATTAATATACTGCAACAACATGGGAATAGAGCAGCTGTGATAGAATACAGCATTAATGAATCAATGGTACAGAAGTGGAGGAAGCAAGAAGAATGAGTTGAATTAAGTTTGATTTATCTGACTGCTTTGTTTTGCTTAATGTGTCTTATAATCCCGTGCACTTTATGGTCCGAAAAATACGTATTTGACTTTCTTATTTGGCACACTGCAGTTTAATGTTGCAAAGCACCTGTTTTTAACTTCAGTGGATATTATACATGGTTATGCTCAGGATATGTCAGCCCATTTCTACTGGAAATGTTTTTTGGTTAAACTTTCAGCAAGGAATTTGTATTTGCACTGTTAAATTTTTATATAGGTTTAATGCACATAAAAAACAGCTGCTTGTTTAAGTGAAAATAAATGGATGGGTGGAAGGGGGGGGGTTGCACTAGTAAAGTTGTGGAGTTGTATTTAGTCTCGCATCAATTATATTGTCAGTTATATTGTTATCGCAAATTTTCAAATCTATATTGTGATAAATATTTTTGGCCATATCGCCCTGCTCTAAAACCCCCAATAATATTTCTTTCTCCACAGTTTTGAAGGTTTTGTTAAAGGTTAAACGATTCACAAACTTCACAATGCAGGCTTCTTCTAAGAGCTAAGTGCTCTAAGTGCTGGGGATATTATGGTACTATGAGGTCTTTATGATGTGATGAAAGTTGGTCATTAAGGACTTTGCATGTAAGAAAGATTTTAATTTCAGGATTTCTGAAAGAGCCAATTAAAAGAAGCTGGACTGGGAAAAAATTAATTCAGCTTTCTTTATATAGTGCCAGTTCGATGTGACTGTGTGTCACATCAATTAGTGTGATGAACCACACCAATTGAGAGATTCCTTAATCTTCTATGACAGCAACAGTGGTTAGGGTTAGGGAGCCGAGGTTAGAAAAAGAAAAGGACGTATCTTGGTTTTTATTTGTGTCATTCTTGCTTAGTTTTAGAATCAGTAAAGCATACCTCATTAACTTATCGTTCAGCTGTCTTAGTATTCAGAGTGACCACGTGTGTTGTTGAGACTGCAGGTATGAAGGCATGTGTTAACCCAGTGGTTCCCAAACTTTTTTTGCGGGGTCCCCCTTTGTTTTATATGAAAAATGTCCCCCCCCCCCCACACACACACACAAACACACACACCCATATTTTGCTCCATTGTGGCTTATTTCACACCTCAAAAATTTAGTAAACAATTAAGCAAATACAAGTAATCTGCAATAATTTACAGGTAGTAATAAAATAAACTACTAACTCTTTTACGCTACGTCCACACCTACACGGGTATTTTTGAAAATGCAGCTGTTTCGTCCACACGTAAACGGCGTTTCAAATCAGCGAAAACTGAGGTTTTTTAAAACTCCTTTTTTGCGTTTACGTGTGGATGAGAAATACAGAGTTCGTCACGCAACGTCAAAGGTATGTGCCTTTTTTCACGTCACGCTGTGCGCCACGTTATTGTTTACATGAGATGAATTGCAAATGGCAGATAGTCAGATTAACAGTATTTTGTCTCTATCTTCAGGTTTTACACGCTTACATATACACACGCAGTTACTGTCCCTCTATTTAGAAAGGCAGAGGCTTCACGGTGTAATTATTTTACATGTACAGTAGTTGTTTTTTTCTTGTGTAATAATCAGAAATGGGCAGTAACGCGTTACTGTAATCCGATTACTTTTTTCAAGTAACGAGTAAAGTAAGGGATTACTATTGCAAAAACGGTAATTAGATTACCGTTACTTTCCCGTAGGAACGCTGCGTTACTGCGTTACTAAAACCGTGATTTTTTTGCGAGAACGTCTCATGACAGTGACGTAAGCGAGTGCGACATTGGTGACAACAGCTGTGTGCAGATCAACAACGGATAATATATCGACCTTACTTTGAGTTTGATTCCATAAAAAGTGACAAAAACATTAGTGTCCGTTGTGCGTGGGAAGAAAACTTCTTTTTACAGTGAAAAAAAAAACCCCTTAACTTCCGAGCAAGCACCGAGTGCGCTACGACGTAATGGGAAACTCACAGAGAAACTCGCGGATTCTTCCACTGACCGCTGCGGCACACCTGCACCAGGGTAAACCTCCGCCTACCCTATTCCTGCTTTACAGGTGAAAATAGAGCAAAAGCACCGCTAGTCTTTGATGTTATTTATTTTCTGCTGTGTTTTACTATTGTGTTTTACTACTGTCTATTTGAAAGAGTGAGTGTAAACACAAAACATATTTTATTTTATGTGCTGGAATGTGCAGAAAATAGGTTTAAATATTAAACAAATTTCTTGCATATAATTTAAATTTTTGCTTGATGCATAAAGTTAAAAGATTAAAACTAATAAAACAAGTTTTAAAAAGGTACCTTTCCATTTGATTACATTTTGTATGATGGATTATGTAGAAAAAGTAGAATTGGGCTGAAAGATCTATCGCTTTATTACCTATGAAGCGCCTTGAGGCGACTTTTGTTGTGATTTGGCGCTATATAAATAAAATTGAATTGAATTGAATTATTCAGGTTGTAAATCGTGTTTTTAAAAAGTAACTAAGTAATTAATTACTTTTGAAAATAAGTAATCAGTAAAGTAACGGGATTACTTTTTTGGGGAAGTAATCAGTAATTAGTTACTGATTACTTTTTTTCAAGTAACTTGACCAACACTGGTAATAATGTTCAACATTGCTATCAATACATTTTTCAAAAAATGCCTCTCTGTGCAAAATGGGTTTAAAAACATAAACAGCGGTGGGATACTGTTTGTCTGTGATTTAGACAGGGGGAACAAATCGTGGCAGGATCAGCCTGATGTTATTTGTATCCCACTGTAACTTTACTGTATAAAGAGCTAACATCTCCAAAATGTCAGGAGTAGTTAGTCATTACAACAAGTGTTTGTAAACTAAAAATCAAGAATGTGGGACACTGTTTGTCTGTGATTTGGAGAGCCCAGCGCTGCTCCCGAGGAAGGGAAAACCAATTCTGCAGGGGAGAGCTACCTTGGCACTTGTGCAGGTGAAACCAAAGGGAAGATATGCTTCATTATATTTTCTAGTCTTTGGCTTAAAATGAAGTTGGTTTGGAAACATATTCAGCTATGCTTCATCTCCTGCTTTGAGTTTGTGTGGGAGCCCCGTGCTAGCAGTGTCCAAGCCTTGTTTGTTTGTTTATTTTTCCCTTTTCACCCCCTCCCCGCGCAATGGCTCTGCGCATCCCTGGGGGGCAGGCCCCACACTTTGGGAAGGTCGGTGTTAACCAATGAAGGAAATTGGAAAATTTATTATTACCAACACATTCAAATAAGTTGGACTTTTGTGATAATTTCAGATTTTGCCATGAGGGTGGTACCTGGACCCGTACCTGGAATCAGCGGAGTTCATGCAAAGCTTTACCTCCATACCATAAAAATTATGGCGAGTTGGCACTTTTTAAGCCACCTTGCCTTTTCTATCAAGTGCAAAATATAGCATGAGAGGTTGCATTAAATCAAAGTGTAATTTAAAAATATTAGTTTTGAGAACTAATATTGAACCTTTTTACAAATATACAGAAAATATTACTTTGGCACAGATTAGCATGACATGAGCAGAATGCACAGATGGATTGATTTAGGGCTTGGTCACCTCCTCCCACTGTTTTTTGTATTTCGAAAAGCAAATAATAATTTTCATACATAACCATATTCTCATTTTGCCATTCTGTTTTTTGATAAAGATTATAATTTAACAATTTAAGTGCTTTTTTTTTCCAAACAGGTCCGTAAAGATCAGCCTGAAGGTCAGAAAAGCAATGGCGTGATTAGAATATTGATGGTTTAAATCCATCTGTGTGTGTGTGTGTGTGTGTGTGTGTGTGTGTCTTCAAACCGAGACATAGCCTTACACATTTTTATCTGCATGTGAGAACCAAGCTTTAAAGCCTGCAGCTGCAGGGACTACTTGATATAAGTGATTGTTGGGATTTGAGCAAAAAGTGAAGCAGGATCTGAACATCAACCCAGGCCCCATGAGTGAAACTCTAAAACATCACAGGTTGGAAACTGTACTCATTACGGAAACGTTTACCTTTTTAGAAGAACTTAATTCAAATACAATGTAGTTGAACACTGAAAAAAAGGGACTGGCCAGCTCTTGGATTTATGTAATCATATTGCGTTTTTTTAACACAAGTGTCTCATGCTTTAAAGTTAAGTGTAACTCTATAGCGTAGAAACTACATAACATGCAGAGCAGGTAGATTAAATTGTTCATATCATGTTCGAGTGAAGTAAGTCAATAATATAGCAATGTTAAATCTCGCGACACTGCACAGGATTTCAGTCTCGCACACTTTGGATCATGGTTTCAGGAAGGCATCCATCTCAGTCAAGTCGAGCAGCCGCCTCTACTTTTTTTGGTATACTGAAAAAAGTAAATTGGGGGTTTGTTACATTTACAAAAGTCTAACTTGTAATTTGAACACAATAATTTCATGTTTCTATGAATGTAATTGAATCATGAAGGATCTGTATGAAATTCAACAACTTAATTTGTTCTTGTTGAGATGACATGATACAATCTAGTAAGAGTGGTTAGCTGCTGGACTCATGAAATTCACAAGATCGCACGAGATGTCAAACTGCAGGAAAATCACTGGAGTTATAAGAGGCAGACAACGACACACGCACCATGTTGCTTTTTACTGTGGTTTAACCTGTCAAGCACAAAAACATGGATTGGCGGTATGGTGGTTGGTACTGTTGCTACACAGCAAGAGGGTCCTGGGTTCAAATCCACAATATGGCTAGTTTGCAGTGGTTTCTCTCTGGGTTTTCTGGTTTCCTCTCACAGTTATTTGAGTTAGGTTAATTGGTGATTCTAAATTACCCGTGAATGTGAATGCAAATGGTTGTTTGTTTCTATGTGACAGACTGGTGAGCTGTCCAGCGTGTACTCTGCCTTGTAACCTATCAATTCAGGGTTATTTCCCAGCCCCCCCTGCAACCAGGATAAAGATAGAGGGATGGTAGTTGTTGTAGATCCATTCAATTTTTATGGTAACCAGACTGTAGACTTTGTTGAACATTATGTAATATGAAGACAACATGTAGTATTTAAGTGACCAAGTAGTATTGGGGTGAAGGTTATTGAATAGTGTTGAAATAAAATGACAAAATTGTAAAGGATTAAAATATTCCAAGAGCTCAACATACTTCATCTAAACATGTTTCAATCGTGTTTTATGAACACAAAATGCACAGGTTTGTGAATATGAAAAAGTTGTGTTGATTTAACTCAGTTGTTTACATTTCTGCCAAAGCAAAACATTTGTGTGCAACCAATGTCCACTACTGAATAAAGTAAATCCAACATGGCCTTTTTTTCAGTGTAAGTGCCCCATAACTTCCTTACTTAATGCATTCTTCTCCCAGGGTGTAATTTCATGCCACATTTGCTCAATGCCACCTGCATCTTACTCTAATGTAGAAGGGAAAGAATTCTTCCCTTTTGTTATCTTCTTGGTCTTCACTGTAAACCCGGATAAGTTCAATACACTTAAATCGTTTGAGGAAACCGATTCCCTTCAAATGATTTGAGTAATCAACCCAAAACAAAAAATTAACTGATTTAGTCAAGTAAACTTAAAAGTAAAATTGTCACAATTTACTATATTGAGTCATCGCTACCTAAAGTGTTTAAGTATTCAATATTTCAAAAATAATTTGTTTAAGTACAGTTAACTTAATACTAATAGAAAAAACTAAATTGTTTAAGTGGTGCTAATATTACAAAACTCACTTTTTTGCGTAGTGTTTAATTAAAAGCGTCTTTTAATTAAATGTATTATTATTACTAAAACTTAATATGTCAAGGCAAACACACTCAAAACCAAAGACCACTAAAGTGTTTTTTTTTTTTTTTTTTTACTTTATTTATAACAAAACAAGACTTTTGTTTTCCTTTGAACAGTATTCCAATTTTTACACATGGCGCTTCTAAGAAGACATTTCTTTCAGAAACAAACACAATATTTCAGTTGTTCCTAGCCACTTTTTGACAAGAATTTATTTGTGGTCTCTGAGGTAGTTTTTTTTGAACAGTAAGTTTTTTGTTTGCACAATTGGACTTCCAATAAAACATTTTCTTTAAAACAATCCTTTTAAACAGATAAAACTGTGTATCACAAGTACAGAACTTTGGTGCGACACTCTGGGTAACAAGTTGTAACAGTAAAACTTATTTTCACAAATATTTTAACTTGGAAAAATAAAAACTATGGAATAAGGAATGGCCCCAGCGAGACAATGAAATTAAAGGAATAGTTCACTGATTTTACATAATAAGTTATGTTCTTACCTTAGCTTTGACGAGTTGATGTGTACCAGTGTTGTCTTTGTGCGTGCCCTCAGTCATGCAAATGGAGCAAAGCCTCTCCCATATATTCCAAATACCTCCACTTTTTGCTCCTTTTAGAAGCTACCGAGCTCCCCACGTTTTCCCTATTTATGTAAAATTACATGAAAAGTGACACTCTCCAAGTTTAGTTTAACTAAATTTAACGTGTGGATTTTCTAAGCCGATAAGAAGGGGTACTATATTACAAGGTGTAATAACACTGTAGGAGCACTTCTTCATCCCCCCAGTAACTCAGTCTATGCTCCAGAGTGCACTAGGGTTACTGCGCGCTTGTAATATAGTGCCCCTTTTTATCGGCTTAAAAAAATCTATATGTTAAATTTAGTGAAACTAAATTTAGATAGTGTAACTTTTCATGTAATTTTACATAAATAGGGAAAACGTGGAGGAGCTCGGTAGCTTCTAAAAGGAGCAAAAAGTGGAGGTAGTTGGAATATATGGGAGAGCCTTTCTCTCGCACAAAGACAAGACAGGTATGCATCAACTCTTCAAAGCTAAGGTAAGAACATATGTAAAATCAGTGAACTATTCCTTTAAGCCCTGGTTTTGCCATCCACTAAAAACAAAAAAAGACAATTACAAACACAATAATGACTTCCTGAACTTGAGAAAAAGCTGCTCAATGAAGAGTGAACATTCAATGTATCTATGCACACATTGAAAGCTCATTTTTTTAGCCTTTGGAGTTTTTGGAGGAGGATCGTTTCGTCCCAGATTCAGCATAATCTGCTGGATAAACAGGAATGTATTCTTCATGCACTTTGGGTACTCCAAGTGGAGTGCATAAGTCAGTCCAAACAGGAGACACATTGCCAAAGGAAGACTGCAGATGGAATCCATTACCACATTGCCCTCTAGAAGGATCCCCAGCTGGGAGGGGTTCAGTTCTTGCTCTGGACTTCCGTTTTCACCATTGAAGATGATTCCTATTGGGATTTCAAGGTCACCATCAGCAGCATTCTACAGAGGGGGGGGGGAACTGTGAGTTAACCTGTTGGTGGAGAGTAAGTCCAGAGAGAGGAAAAAAACACGAGTTTTTCTGAAACACGAGTCCCGTTTGCAGAGTTCAGTACGATGTACCGCACGGAGCAGCGAGGGCCGAGGACGAGACGCTGCTCAGCTCTGTATGGCGCTGCAGCGGCGCACATGTTAATAAAGTAAACTTTACGAGAGGCCGTACAGGTGCAGAGGAGCGGTGTTCAGCCCCTCGAGCCTCAGCGAGGGGCTGAGCGTCAGAGTGCGGCTGTGCAGAGAATAATGACAGGTTTATTTGTCCGTGTGAACGGCTGGAGGTGCCCGGCCGTGCTCTGGTCCTCCTCCTCTGACCAGGGCCGGAGTCCGGACCCGGGCTAACCCTGAACACGGTTTGGATGTGCTCACATCACACAATGGAACCGCGCGGTTTGGATGGACGAGGAAGATGCTAGAACCATTACGCATGAGCAGAGGTTAAGGCTGTGAGGGTTACAGCCTTAAAATATTTATAATAAATACTTTTCACTACTTTGCGGATTTCACTTATTGCGGGTTGTTTTTGGGACGTAACCCCCGCGGTAAACGAGGGTTCACTGTAGACTGAATTAGCGTGCACATTTGCGTAATGTAACATGCAACTATTTTTGCTTAAAGTTGAAATATAAAGATTTAACTCACCAGTTTGCGTGGAGGTTTGAGGAAAAGTACTCCCTATCGACTGTAGACTGAAACAAACATGTCCAATCCCAGGCAAAACCACCAAAAACGACTTGTCTTAATTTTTCCTGACAAACAAGTCCAGACGTCTCTTCGGTTCCAGTGCCGGGAAAAATATGGGAGGGGCAACAAAAACTTAAAAATAGTGAAAGTGCTTTCAACTAAACATGATCAGTAAACATCAAATTTACTTTTATTATTTGAGTGTTGAGTTTAAAACTTATTCTCTTATAAAAAATTGAACTTAAACTATTTATTAGAATAAACTTAAAATAGAAAGGACCATGTTAAATGTATTCATTTTAGTGCATCACATGCAAAACAATATAGGTTAAGTGCAAAAAGCTTCCACCAATGAGTTCTGTCTGACACAGTTATATGATTTTAGTTTTACAAAGAAAATTAATTACCATCAGTGATTATAGCTAAACCATTTGAATGCAAATAACTTTTGGGATTACAGTGTTGTGGGGCTTTTGGTGTTGTTGAATTGGACAGTGCATTTCTTTCTTGTTAAGACTACAGTGGGGCAAAAAAGTATTTAGTCAGCCACCGATTGTGCAAGTTCCCCCACCTAAAATGATGACAGAGGTCAGTAATTTGCACCAGAGGTACACTTCAACTGTGAGAGACAGAATGTGAAAAAAAAATCCATGAATCCACATGGTAGGATTTGTAAAGAATTTATTCGTAAATCAGGGTGGAAAATAAGTATTTGGTCAATAACAAAAATACAACTCAATACTTTGTAACATAACCTTTGTTGGCAATAACAGAGGTCAAACGTTTACTATAGGTCTTTACCAGGTTTGCACACACAGTAGCTGGTATTTTGGCCCATTCCTCCATGCAGATCTTCTCGAGAGCAGTGATGTTTTGGGGCTGTCGCCGAGCAACACAGACTTTCAACTCCCGCCACAGATTTTCTATGGGGTTGAGGTCTGGAGACTGGCTAGGCCACTCCAGGACTTTCAAATGCTTCTTACGGAGCCACTCCTTTGTTGCCCGGGCGGTGTGTTTTGGATCATTGTCATGTTGGAAGACCCAGCCTCGTTTCGTCTTCAAAGTTCTCACTGATGGAAAGAGGTTTTGGCTCAAAATCTCACGATACATGGCCCCATTCATTCTGTCCTTAACACGGATCAGTCGTCCTGTCCCCTTGGCAGAAAAACAGCCCCATAGCATGATGTTTCCACCCCCATGCTTCACAGTAGGTATGGTGTTCTTGGGATGCAACTCAGTATTCTTCTTCCTCCAAACACGACGAGTTGAGTTTATACCAAAAAGTTCTACTTTGGTTTCATCTGACCACATGACATTCTCCCAATCCTCTGCTGTATCATCCATGTGCTCTCTGGCAAACTTCAGACGGGCCTGGACATGCACTGGCTTCAGCAGCGGAACACGTCTGGCACTGCGGGATTTGATTCCCTGCCGTTGTAGTGTGTTACTGATGGTGACCTTTGTTACTTTGGTCCCAGCTCTCTGCAGGTCATTCACCAGGTCCCCCCGTGTGGTTCTGGGATCTTTGCTCACCGTTCTCATGATCATTTTGACCCCACGGGATGAGATCTTGCGTGGAGCCCCAGATCGAGGGAGATTATCAGTGGTCTTGTATGTCTTCCATTTTCTGATGATTGCTCCCACAGTTGATTTTTTCACACCAAGCTGCTTGCCTATTGTAGATTCACTCTTCCCAGTCTGGTGCAGGTCTACAATACTTTTCCTGGTGTCCTTCGAAAGCTCTTTGGTCTTGGCCATGGCAGAGTTTGGAGTCTGACTGTTTGAGGCTGTGGACAGGTGTCTTTTATACAGATGATGAGTTCAAACAGGTGCCATTCATACAGGTAACGAGTGGGGGACAGAAAAGCTTCTTACAGAAGACGTTACAGGTCTGTGAGAGCCAGAGATTTTCCTTGTTTGAGGTGACCAAATACTTATTTTCCACCCTGATTTACGAATAAATTCTTTACAAATCCTACCATGTGAATTCATGGAATTTTTTTTCACATTCTGTCTCTCACAGTTGAAGTGTACCTCTGGTGCAAATTACTGACCTCTGTCATCATTTTAAGTGGGGAAACTTGCACAATCGGTGGCTGACTAAATACTTTTTTGCCCCACTGTATATCAGATTGTTGATTTGGACGCTGTCTTTCTGATAGGTTTTTTTTTTTTTTTTCAGGCAAATGATTGTCTCCTTCACTTGCTTCTCTAGTGCAAGTTCAATACTTGTAATCGACTCCAGAAGTTTTATCTGCTTAATTTGTGTGCTGGTTCAGCACAGTTAGCAGTCTCACAGCATCTGGGAAAAAAACTCATCTCCAGCTTGTGAACTTTGCCTGGATGTTGTGCAGCTTCTGAGAGAGGGGATGTAAGCTACATTCAATGGTCCTCTGTGCAGACTTAACCACCTTCGCTTTGTGCACTGGTGTGCAGTTTTGTTAGAACAGGAAGGCGCCATCCCCAAACCGTTCCCACAAAGTTGGGAGCATGAAATAGGGCTTTGGAGTTGACATCACGCCGCAATGCATTATGGGAGCGCAGTGCCATTTTCGGGGTCTACGAATCAAAACAAACACACTGTGTTGGAACGACGACTACAAGAAAGATGCTTAAAAGCAGCTCAAAAGAGAATGGACTGTATAGAGACCGATTGTGTTCAGAGGCGAAGCAGCGGTACTTGCAGAAAAGAGCGTGCATTGGAAATGTGGACCCATATGAAATACGGCCGTGGAGTAGAAACCCTGAAGACCAACCGCTATTGACGTAGCCTGACATATTTTCGTACCTTGTCTGTGGAGTCAGCGCGTACAAGTCGTCATTCAAACAAAGGTAAGTCAGCTCGAGTACTGCATGTGAAATGCGTTTGATTTCCCTGCAAACATTCACATTAGTGCAGCATAAATTCATTCATGAGGGGAAATTACAGTGAGAACATGTGGAGGCTGTTAGAGGGATAACATAGTGAGTTCAGTGCATTGATGTGACATTGTCCTGAAGGATTTAGTTATTCTTTATGGTTAAAGAAATTGCAATAATTTATTCATATTTATTATAAATAATCCTAATTATACATCTTGCTTCCATGTTTGTATCCTGTGTCACTAAAAATACATTTTATGTTAATTTTGTACATTGATTAATGAGCTGCAGAATCTCCTTATCATATTAAGGGATTCATAATTGTCACTTTATGCTTTCTCCATCTCTAAAGTGATGACATCCTTGCATTACATACTTTAGGTTCATTTTCTGCAGGCAGGTTTCTGACAGAGAGCAGGCAGATTTACACTATAACCTGCAGCGTTCTATAGATGGATGCATAAAGAAATGAAAAATTACATGTATGTGCTAACTTTCTAAACACTTTGTTACATTTATGATAAAGTAGATAAAACGCATTTATGTCGGCCTTGGCTCATTAAAGTTCTTGTCTTTAAATGAACTTTGTCTGTGTGTGTTTCAGGTACTGCACTCTCAAAGACTGAATGAACCAGCATTGCAGCCGTGGGTCACTGTGAGCATCACAGGGAAGGTTGAAGCCGCCCACTGCACCTGTATGGCCGGAGTCGCAGAGACCTGCAGCCATGTCCCTGCTCTTCTGTGTAATGTAGAAGCAACAGTGTTGATCTGTGGCACAAGGACTGTTACAGATGAACCTGCATACTGGGTTTTGCTGGGTAATGTGACCAAGATACAGCCAGAGGTTGGCCATAAGATAGACTTCTCCTTTTCAGCTGCCCAAAAAAAGGGTCTTGATCAAAACATAAACAGACCATCCGTATTGAAAGGTAAAAGGAGCCGTCCTCAAAAAAGAAAAATCCCACCTGCTACTGTGGAGGAGTTGTCACCGCTATTGGATACTTTGCTGGAACACAGTAAAGCTGTGGGTTGTGGGAATGACCCATAATGTTTTATCTAGGAGTCTAGATTTATGCCTGTAGTGCACTGCCGTGTAAATAATTTGCATTTACTGAATATGTACTGACTGAGTACCACTGTTCAAAAATTGAGTAAAGAAACAAACTAATTTTTGCCTCTTTTTTTTTTTTAAATTAAAACCACTTTATAGAACATCACATCAGTTACAGTGTAGAATCCATGTCATTTATAGTTTACAAATGACAAAATGTTTAAATAAAATCATGACAGTGTTTACATGATATCACCCACTACTAACATTACTTTATTTACTGTATCTTTTGAAAAAATACAGCAATTTTAACAGCACAAGACTTAAGAATATTTAACAGGAGCAGGTTTCATTTTTCCCTGGTTTTATTATCACACTGTTCACCAAAACGCAGCAAACCTTCACCATCTTATCCAGAAGGGTCACCTCTTCACCCTCACATGGAAGAAGTAATCTGATTGGCATGGTGGTATGTTTGAAGCAGGTCCCTTGTGTAGCGCTGGAACCCAGTCACGATGTTTCATCCATTTCATAGGCTGGTTTGCTGCAATAATGCCAAATAATTAGCAAATCTATAAATAGACGGTAGTTCTGCAAAATCACTCATTAGGATGTTTGTTCTAATTTGCTATGAGCTCAGAGTGCATCGAAAATAAAACTAATAGGCTATAAAGAGTGATATGAACATATTTAGAACTTACCGGAATGAAAATGGTGGAGCACCAACAGATATTTGGAGATGGAAGAGAACTGGATATCAGCTCGTCTCACAGCTGCTATCCAGGCTAGACGCCTTCGTTTGGTAACATCGATACACGAGCTGCCTCATGTTGCTTCCAGGTTGATAAAGAATGAAAAGATAAACCATTTTCAAGCTTATTCTCTTGCCGGTCGTGCGATTGAACATTGCAGCGGACCACACAGCAAGAACGAACCATGGCTGTTGTGTGTGCCTTCGCTCCCTTTTCACTTGCGCTAGACCCCCAAAATGGCGGATCGGGCCAAAATCCTTTCCACGCCCACCTCCGTGACATCACGCTCCAAAACCCTATTGTCCAACATGTCTTGGTATGCTGAAGTATTAAGAGCTCCTTTCACTGGCCAAGCCCAGCTCCTAAAAACAACCCGACACCCTGATCCCCCCCTCCAAAAGTCACTATGCACTATGTCAAATATGCTTTATATCTATATGCCCTATCAAAAGCAAGGTGTAGGCCACTGAGGAAAAAAATCCACACTGCAAAACATCGGAGGCTTGTTTTTGAAGGCGGCTGAAAGTTGTCGAAAACGGAGGCGCTCATGTGCATATAATTAGTCCTCAAGGTGTTGGAACATTATGGCAAGCCTAGTAAGTAAAACTGCAATGAGTTTTGTGCTTGGCCCACATGCTGTAAGCTTGTGTCGATTGCTGGAAGTACTGCTGATGCTGAGGCTTGCTTGTGGGATTGAGCAGTGTCTTGGCTCATGAGAAAACTCTTTCACTTTCATAATAAGCAGCTCCTGGCAAAAATCATGCTCTTCTCCCACTAAAGTGTCACCAATAAACCACAGATGTCATTGCAAATCAGGGATAAGACCGTTCTGAAGATAGATGGCCTGCAGAGCAATTGTGGAAAATAGAAAAGTAAGTAAGATAAGAAAATGAGAGCTGAGGGGAAAAAGTATTATTTTCAATTACCCAGGAATATTTAAGAGCAAAAAGGGAAGATGATCAAGAGAAAAGACAGGCGTGAGGGGACATTACATTGTGGAAATGCCAAGCATATGGGAAGATGCAATCTCCTGGAGCAATTCAATTTTGTCCTTGACTTAGCAGCAGCACATGAACGCTGCAGAGTGGCTACATTAACATATGCTCTACTTTAATGAGAGAAGGACAGATGGTGGGCCATGGTTCGGAGCTTTATCTCAACTGTATCTGTAAGTTTGACTTTGGTGCAGAGCAAGAATGCTGACCGAAGAGGCATGGAGGGGAAAATGAAGATGCAGCAAGGAACGAATGGAAGGGGGCGTGCCAAAGAGAAGTTGCAGTAAAGTTAGAGGACCTAGCAGACGTGAAGGTTAAAACGTGAAAAAGGTTTATATAAATATTCACTTTATCCCACTAGAACGTTATCAGCCCTGATTTATAGGGCATGAACCTTCCACTTTCATACACATTAATGTCAAAACCATTCCAAAATGAATTCGCTCCCAACACTCAACATACATCCATCAACAAGGAAGTCCTTTGTCTGATCATACCCTCCACTCTTACATACACCTCTAGTGTTGGAACATTTGTAATGCCTTTAACTTTAGGTTTAATAGATTTTACATGATTCTACATTAGAGTAATAAATGACTCCAATACTTGCTTCTAGAACCTGCTTGGAGAGCAAGAAAACATTATACCAAGTACACTGACAAGAACCTCTTTCAACTCTTGTGCAGAACATTGTGTCAGTATCTTATGGTGGATCTTAGAGGTCAAATACACTGCAACCTAAGAAAACACCACCAAATAGAACAATGCTGCAAAAACACAAAGAAGTTGAATAAAACTCAGTGAAAATAGAAAAACTATCTTACCCAACAATTTTAAACTGTCGTAAATCATCTTACCTAAAACATCTTAAATAATCTTCTCTAAACCATTGAAAATGATGAAATTATTAATTACGATAGAAGTCCTGTTGATAGTGTCACTGTAGGGAATAGTGATGGGATTTCCAGCTCTTTCGGCTCGGCTCACTAAAAAGAGCCGGCTCTTTCGGCTCCGAACCGGCTCTTCGGGTTGTTTTGTTGCTTTAATTAATTTATCATTAACAATAATATAAAATTATGCAGAAAAGGAATTACTAATGTAACTATTTAAATTTTCAGCTTTTTCCTTTTAAACAAATTTAACGTGAAACAACACAAAACACTGCAAACCACAACACAATTAAATATAAATTAAAATATTAAAACAAAAAGAAGATGCACATTCTCTGTCATATGGGCCTGCATGATTTCTGAATCCTTTATCATCTGCAACTGAAAATAGTGGATGATTACTATACCTTTCTAATGTGACGTTGTTGTCCCTCGCTCTCTTTCTCTCTGGCTCTGTTCCTGTGCTACTGCGAGTGTAACTAATGCCCCTCCCCCCCTCTTCCCAGCGCAAAGTACAGGCCGTGCTTGCGGAGTTTAGCGGAAAAAAGGGCGAGAGAGAGGGTGAGAGAAAGAAAAAAAAACCCTCACGGCTCGCGTCGTTCACTTCAAAGAGTCGGCTCTAAGAGCCGTTTCGTTCGCAAACGACACATCACTAGTAGGGAATGAATTCACAGGACATAACCTTATACATCTGTTACTAGTCTTTTTCAGATTTACATCTTATTCAGAGGTAGATAATTAATATTATTAAATTGAATCATTATTTAACTAATGCCAGTTCAGGTTCTGTTAGTGACCATTTATAACGCTGCACACCTATTTGACTCAGGGTTTATTATTTCATAATTTATGAAAGGTATGCTCATCCTTTCTGTCTTTGTGTTGGCTTGCTCTTGCTTTTACCATATATAGGTGTGTCAGCTCATATTACAAATGGACTCTCAAAGTGCCCTTTTCAGGACAGCTCTATATTGGTCTTTAGACCACAGTGGTTGCTTATATGAATCAGAGGAACTTGGTCCCATCTGAAGGTCAGCCATATAGTGGCTGGATCAGACACAAGGTCCACACAACACAGAGCCTTATCATTATTCACTGCCGAGACACCCACAGAGCAGCAGTGCTAAAACACCAACATTTATTATGGCTGCCCTTGACGCTCTGCGTGGCTGCCATAATGTCACTGAGCATTATAAAGATGACATGCAGGAGCAACATTTGCTACTTTTTGTTCTTGAAGCACTGCAGAATTTATGCATTTACATTTAGACCATATAGACGCTCTTAAAAGAATGAGAAAAAGGCAGATTTTGTTCAGTTGTAACAGAGGCTGCAAAAGAAAACACATTATACAGACATGCACCACTTTTACAGGCACTGTCTATAATAAGCGGTAAGTTTAGAGAGATGATGTTTTAGATTTAAAGAGTCTCCATTTGAGATGGTGGAAGGGTCACCCTTAGAAACTCTGATTCATGTTCCATTTGGATTTTTATGTGTTGCACTTGATTATGTTTCCGTTCCACTTATTTCTTTTTTCTCTTTCACGTGTGCTAAAACATCCTTGGTCAGGTCTAGGTTCTAAAAACTATGTTGGCGGGTGTCGGTAGGTATAAAAATCTACTTGGATAAGTGTAGGCACTAAACAATCCATCCATTTTCTTCCGCTTATCCTTGTCAGGATTGCAGGGGGACTGGAGCCTATCCCAGCTACCATAGGGCGAGAGGCAGGGTCGGCAGTCTGTGGTGGGGCTAACGCAACCATTCACACTCAGCTTCACATCTATGGGCAATTTAGAATAACCAGTGAACCTAACCCCACTAACTACATGTCTTTGGACTGATGGAGGAAGCCGGAGAGAACCCAAACATGGGGAGAACATGCGAACTCCACACAGAAAGGCCCCGGCCAATCTCTGCAGCTGATCATTGCGGCACCATGCTGCATGCATGCACTAAATAATAATTAGCTATATTTAAGTACTAAAAGTTACTTGATTATGTCCAAGTACTAAAAACTACTCCGTTAGGATAAGTACATTAAAAAAAAAAAAAACTTGATTAGATTTTGGAACTAAAGACTGTTTTTAATGTGCAGATACTACTAACTAGAATCTACTTGGTTAGGCTGTAAAAACGGCTTCATTGTGTTTAGCTTATAAAAATATTTGGCTAGGTTTAGACACTGGAATTAATACTGAATACTGAATTTAAGCTAATCAGAAGAAAAGATGGCTAAAAGGGAGTGTGATCTTACAGGGAGCTGTGGCAAAGCTGTTTCTGGAATCGAGGGCCTGAATAAAGCTCCAGTATTCAATAAAAACGAATTATTGTGACTGTGATTCATGCAAAGTTACTCCAATCGAGTCCAAGAATAAAAATAAGGAGCTTAATATGAACATAATGAGTCCCCTTTGACCAAGAGTTTTTTACTGTTCTTACTATAATCACACTTCACAGTAATGATAGCTTACAAATTTTAATCATACTCTTTACCTCCGTTTAAGCATTTCCTGCCTTTACCTTTTCCCTTCCTGTCTGTGTCTGAAGTGAGCAGACTGTGTAGACTGTCTACGCACTGATTTGCTGTCTGTGATTACTTTGTGCATACATTTTACCAGACATCTGAACAATTTCATAATACAATGCACAGTTTTAAAGAATGGCAGAGGTGGGAGAAAATGAGACTTTCTTCAACAGCATCCTGACAAGCACCAGTATTTACATAGCACCTCTAATTAGATCAGTCTTCCCACACAGCACCTGGATTATCTAACTTAGTCATGTTAGAATAGACAGCGACTCCTCAGAAAGTGTTTTATGTTCTTTTTTTTAAAAATAGAATACCTAAGAGAAGCTGTGTGTGTGAGCATTACTGCAATATTTTCTAATCTAAAACTCAGAGCACTGCATACCCATATGGAAAAGAAATTGTAAAAACTTATATGTGATTACTCATGAAAGTGGCCACTTTCATGAGTAAATCATATAAGGCTTACATGATTTACTCATGAAAGTGGCCACTTTCACATTACTTTCATATATTGTTTTAGTAAGTATCTAAAACATACAAGTTTCATTATATAATTTTTCAAGGGATCTTATATCTGTTTTCACTCTTATATGCTTTTCATACAAGTTTCACACAGGACAGATACAAACTTTATAAGATTTATATATATCTTTTCCATATGGGTAGGCTTTGTTTACTCTGCGTCCACATCCAGTGAAGGCTTGTAATGAGTGTTAGAACAAAAATATATTAGTTTTATTATTTTTTTATTATTAAATAAATAATAAAAGTACTTTAGGATATTGAACTTTAAATTCACTGTTAAGGTATTTTATGCTGCTGCAGGTACTTAATTTAATTCTTGTGCCATGCAATAACGGTTTCCTGCTGCACAGACCAAAGTGCAACGCAAGCGAGGAGAACTACGACTGCTGCGCGCTGTGACGTACCTTCACGCGACCAATAGACACGAAGCCTACAGCTGCGCTAACAACATAATGAAGGAAAACTTTCTTTATGTGTTCGAGTTCTGTGAACTTTTTGACACAATTTTACGTTCATATATAGAGACCTCCTCGGGTGGGAAAGAAGTGTTGTGGAAATGACATACAATCTTCACTAGTCGGGATAGTTACAATTTTAGTTACATTTTTTATTAAACAATTGAAAACATAATACAACACAAACTCTATTAGAGGATACAAAATCAGAGGGATACATGTTTTGTAATAACAAGCAGCAAAAAAAAAAAAAGACGTACAAGCGGAGCTCAGTGGTCAGCGCAGCACAAATTTTGGGTCCTTTGCTCCAGCTAACTAGTGATGGGAAGTGAAGCGAAAAAAAGTGCGAGAGAGAGGGTGAGAGAAAGAAAAAAAAAATCTTTCTCTCACCCGCGTCGTTCACTTCAAAGAGTCGGCTCTAAGAGCCGTTTCGTTCGCGACTGACACACTACAGCTAACGGTGAGCGCAGCACACGCCGCGCCTGATGTGAAAGGGCCTTAAAGGTTTTACTTGTGATCACAGGAACAGGTGCTGCTGTTTTGCATGACAGAAAGGTTTTCTTTCACTCTATCTGAGCTCACTGTTGCAGTAACGGTTCCGTCTCTGTGTTTTTCATAGTTTCTGTGCAGACAGACTCCACATTAAACATGGACAATGTTGTCACTGCTGCTGTTGAGGTGTCAGTCTTTTTGTTAAAACTCTCGAGGATGCTCAAGCTTAAAGTCACAATACTTTTTATTGACACGTGTGCTCCTAGATAAATCTATTTTTAGTCACGAATCAATCAAAATCAATCAAAATTTATTTATATAGCACATTTTTAAGACCGAAGTACACCAAAGTGCTTTCCAGTAAAATCGCAGTACAAATAAAATCACAATAAAATATAAATTACAAATATATAAAATATAAGATAATTACATAATCTAAATACATAGCCAGATGTAAATTACCCTAATTCGCCTTAAATGCCAGAACAAACAAATACGTTTTTAAACGTGATTTAAAAGACTGAATGGAATCTGACGCGCGAATATGAAGAGGGAGAGTATTCCATAGCCTGGGTGCAGCAACGGCAAAGGCACGGTCTCCTCTGGTCTTCAGCCGAGACCTAGGTTGCACCAAGAGCAGTTGGCCCGATGATCTTAGTGCTCTCTGAGGGCTGTACAGACAGAGGAGATCAGCTAAGTAGTCAGGTGCCATATTGTTTAAAATTTTATAAGTAAACAATAAAATTTTAAAATCAATTCGATATTTGATAGGAAGCCAGTGTAAATTTTTCAGAACAGGGGTGATAGAGTCAAACTTTCTAGTGCCGGTCAAGAGATGTGCTGCGGCATTCTGGACCAGCTGCAGACGCTGCAGAAGAGAAGATTGTAGACCCAAGTAGAGTGAGTTACAATAGTCCAGTCTTGACGTAATGAAAGCATGAATGAGTTTCTCCATATCTTTGTGTGGTATGTAGGGTTTAGCCTTAGAGATTAGGCGTAGTTGATGAAAGCTAGTTTTTACCACAGTAGAGACCTGTTTGTCAAGTTTGAAGGAACTATCCATGAAAACTCCAAGATTCCTGGCAGTATCAGTAAGGTAGTTAGCAACAGGCCCAAATGTGCCAGTCAATTGTCCCAGAGGCATATTTCGGTCGAAAACAATAATTTCTGTCTTCTTTCCATTTAAAGTAAGAAAGTTACGTGATAACCAGTCCTTGACATCACTCAGACAGTCAAACAGAGGATGTGGTGAGGATAAAGCATCCCCAGTCAGGTGAAGGTAGATTTGAATAGCATCAGCATAACAGTGAAAAGAGACATTGTGTTTTTCAAAAATGGAGCTCAAGGGCAACATATACAGAGAAAACAACACAGGACCCAGTACCGAGCCCTGGGGCACACCACAGCGGAAACGGGCAGAAGAAGAGGAATATTTTCCCATCGTGACGGAGAACGACCTCTCAGAAAAATATGATTTAAACCAAGATAAAACATTTCCTTTGAGGCCTACTACATGTTCCAATCTTGCCAAAAGGATATCATGATCAACCGTATCAAAGGCTGAGGTCAAATCCAATAGTAGTAAGACCGCAGAGCGCCCAGAGTCAGCAATTAAGAGAAGGTCATTAAAGACTCTTAGTAGGGCAGTTTCGGTGCTGTGACGCGGTCTAAATCCAGACTGAAATTTATCACTTATACCGTTTCTCTCTAAATAGGTCTGTAGTTGCCGAAGCACTATTTTCTCTAAGACTTTTGACATAAAAGGAAGTTTAGAAATCGGCCTGTAATTAGCTAGAATGTTACGATCAAGGGTACTTTTCTTGATAACAGGTTGCACGACTGCATGTTTAAAGACAGTCGGAACATAGCCAGATGACAGTGAGAAGTTCATTAGAAATAAAATACAAGACCCGATTGTATTCAATGCATCCTTAATGATACGAGAGGGAATAATGTCGTGCAAAGAATTTGAGCTTCTCAGATTATTAATTATTTCCTTTAAAGTCAAAAATGACACAGGTTCGAACTGTTGGAAAACCGTTGAACATTCAGAAGCTGGGGCTTGATTTACTACCAAAGAATGTGTGGCCCTTAACAATGAGATTTTATCTATAAAATAATTTAGAAATTTTTCGCAGAGGGCCGGGGAGGCACCCATTGAAACATCCGAACAGGGATTAACCACTGAATTAAAGATTTTAAACAGGACTCGAGGATTATGGCTGTTATTCGCAATAATGTTTGATAAAAAAGAAGTTTTTGCCATTTTGGCAGCCTTCTGGAATTTAGACCGGCTCATATGCAGGATGTCTAGGGACACCTGAAGTTGATCTTTTTTCCATCTTCTCTCAGCTCGACGACATTCACATCTAAGAGCGAGGATGGATTCATTTAGCCAAGGTTGGCGTGAGGTTTTACGGTGTAAATCTTTACTGGAGCCACAGTATCCAAAATAGAAGTACATATAGAGATAAAAGAGTTGACTACGCCATCAACCGAGAGAGGTGCATTACTGATGTCTTCATAACAAAAAGAATTGGCAAAGGCCGCAGAAAAAAGAGCAACAGCCTCAGAATTAATCGGACGTGATAGGCTCGGTGGACCCTCAGAGTTCAGTTCCATATTGCATAACTGAACATCAAACATAACTGGGAAATGATCCGAAATCCCAGCATCATTGATGTCTGTGATACAAATGTCCAGTCCATACGACAATACCAAGTCCAGCATATGCCCTTTAATGTGGGTTGATTTCCTCACCCACTGAGTAATATTAAAAGAGTCAATATGGGCAAGAAAGTCCTTAGCCAATAGGTCCTCCTCGCAGCATATATGAATATTAAAATCACCACAAATAAGTACACGATCATAACTTAAGAAAATAATTCCTAGAAGATCAGCAAATTCACGGATAAAGTCCTTGTTGCGCTTCGGAGGTCGATACACCACCGCACAGAGGGTCCGGGGGGAACCGGACAACTCCAGAAGTTGTACTTCGAAGCTGGAGTGCAAGGCGGGAGGCAGTTGCCGCACTCGGAATTTACTTCTAAAAACCGAGGCTAGCCCTCCACCCCTGCCCGCAGTCCTAGGAGAATTAAAGAAAGCACAGTCCAGTGGAAGAAGTTCCGAAAAGGAAGAGGACTCACCAGGGCGAATCCAGGTCTCTGTTAGAAACAGGACATCCAGCCTTGATGCAAGAAAAAAGTCGTTTACAACGAAGGACTTGTTCACCAGTGACCTAGTGTTTAGCAGTGCCATACGGAGCGTAGCCTCGTTGATGCTACTGGGAGCACGTCCCAGCCGACGAAGATTACTGTAATCCACACCTCCTCCAGAGGCCCGCTTCCAGCTCCATACAGGTGGACACTCAGCTGGTAGAACCGAATGGGCTTGCTGGCCAGCATAGCGAATCCATCGATGACGACACAGTCTGAAGGTATGCTGGGAGGGCCGCAGGTTGTCAATAATGGAGCGGTAACCAATCACTCCATGTGCTTTTAGGTAAGCTTTAATACGAACGCGAAAACCACTCCGCTTACCCCGTATATATAGGAGAAACACTTGTGCTTAGTGGTTACAACAGAGATCTAGAGATTAAAAGAAACCTTTTTTAAAAATATTAAGTTAATAATAATATAAATGTTACTTGATGAATCACTCCAGTCCTAATTTCATACCACATGATGATGCTAATTTTCACAAATTAGCCAACATGAAACTGTCAGCAACTTCAAAACAGACCATAGTATTTGGGTTGAAGACAACTATAAAACCCAGGTTATAGTTTCCTGGGACCCAGTTTTCTAGATTGTACTGTGATAAAAAAGTAGAGTCCTAGTGATATTGTATAGGACTGTGATTGTTTTTTATATATTACTGAGCTTTTCATAGACATTTGCCTTTGGACATGGGCAAATAGTGTCTCTCAAAAGTTAAGGTGCTATACTAAAGGGCAATATTTAAGCCTCACATTCAATAGAGCAGTCAACTAAATTGCCACTCATTGCATTACATGTAGTTAATATTTCTGTATTTTTGTTTTGTTAATGTTGGAAAAGTGGGATCTGACAGCGACCACCTCAAGAGTTCCAAAATAATAATTATTATCCCACATAAATCCCAAATAAAATATCACAGATTTGAACCATTCTTTACAGGGAGTGCAGAATTATTAGGCAAGTTGTATTTTTGAGGAATAATTTTATTATTGAACAACAACCATGTTCTCAATGAACCCAAAAAACTCATTAATATCAAAGCTGAATGTTTTTGGAAGTAGTTTTTAGTTTGTTTTTAGTTTTAGCTATTTTAGGGGGATATCTGTGTGTGCAGGTGACTATTACTGTGCATAATTATTAGGCAACTTAACAAAAAACAAATATATACCCATTTCAATCATTTATTTTTACCAGTGAAACCAATATAACATCTCCACATTCACAAATATACATTTCTGACATTCAAAAACAAAACAAAAACAAATCAGCGACCAATATAGCCACCTTTCTTTGCAAGAACACTCAAAAGCCTGCCATCCATGGATTCTGTCAGTGTTTTGATCTGTTCACCATCAACATTGCGTGCAGCAGCAACCACAGCCTCGCAGACACTGTTCAGAGAGGTGTACTGTTTTCCCTCCTTGTAAATCTCACATTTGATGATGGACCACAGGTTCTCAATGGGGTTCAGATCAGATGAACAAGGAGGCCATGTCATTAGTTTTTCTTCTTTTATACCCTTTCTTGCCAGCCACGCTGTGGAGTACTTGGACGCGTGTGATGGAGCATTGTCCTGCATGAAAATCATGTTTTTCTTGAAGGATGCAGACTTCTTCCTGTACCACTGCTTGAAGAAGGTGTCTTCCAGAAACTGGCAGTAGGACTGGGAGTTGAGCTTGACTCCATCCTCAACCCGAAAAGGCCCCACAAGCTCATCTTTGATGATACCAGCCCAAACCAGTACTCCACCTCCACCTTGCTGGCGTCTGAGTCGGACTGGAGCTCTCTGCCCTTCACCAATCCAGCCACGGGCCCATCCATCTGGCCCATCAAGACTCACTCTCATTTCATCAGTCCATAAAACCTTAGAAAAACCAGTCTTGAGATATTTCTTGGCCCAGTCTTGACGTTTCAGCTTGTGTGTCTTGTTTCAGCCTTCCTTACCTTGGCCATGTCTCTGAGTATTGCACACCTTGTGCTTTTGGGCACTCCAGTGATGTTGCAGCTCTGAAATATGGCCAAACTGGTGGCAAGTGGCATCTTGGCAGCTGCACGCTTGACTTTTCTCAGTTCATGGGCAGTTATTTTGCGCCTTGGTTTTTCCACACGCTTCTTGCGACCCTGTTGACTATTTTGAATGAAACGCTTGATTGTTCGATGATCACGCTTCAGAAGCTTTGCAATTTTGAGACTGCTGCATCCCTCTGCAAGATATCTCACTATTTTTGACTTTTCTGAGCCTGTCAAGTCCTTCTTTTGACCCATTTTGCCAAAGGAAAGGACGTTGCCTAATAATTATGCACACCTGATATAGGGTGTTGATGTCATTAGACCACACCCCTTCTCATTACAGAGATGCACATCACCTAATATGCTTAATTGGTAGTAGGCTTTCGAGCCTATACAGCTTGGAGTAAGACAACATGCATGAAGAGGATGTGGACAAAATACTCATTTGCCTAATAATTCTGCACTCCCTGTACAAGGTAAAATGGTAATTAAACAGTAGCAGGTGATAAGGGAATCAGTGTTATACGCTGGTCTATTTTTTTTAAATATGACTTTAGTTACTAAGCTATTCTTTCCAAAATTTGCTTGGTCTGTGTTATAGATTAGGCCTGCTCCCACATTTACAGCAACCTATATCCCCAGAGAGCGTTCAGTACTCATTAAATTCTGTCCTCGCAAAATTAGGGAATATATGATAGGTATAAGCACATCTATCCCCACTGAAAGGTAAGTGTGATTCCTCAGGGCTCTATAAAGGTAATAACAGAGATTTCGGCTTCTTCTCTTCTGGCTTTTCACAAGTCACGCTCATAACAAACACATTTGCAGCTCTGAAGAGAAATATACCAGGAGATTCGCTCACAGTGATGCTCTTTCCTTGATGAATGCACTTGTTGCTAGTAAAATGATGTTGCTCACACAGTTATTGATTTTTGCTTCTGCAGCCTCGGTCCCAAAAGCCCTCTTGCTCTAAAATCAGGGCAGTGGAACAAAAACCCATGGAAAACAAAACTCCACAGTCCCACAGGAAAACATGCACAATAGAAAGGGTGGCAAACAATCAAAAGCAACACTTCCACAAAATACGAGGACACTGAAAGCATGCAGTGCCGCAGAACATACTCGCACAGAAAGGATTTTGATTTCGGTGGCTGGGAAACAGCTCCTTTAGTCTGCATTCTTTGCAGCCATGTTTGACAAAGCGTTTTTCATTTCCTGCTGTGATAATGTGGGAGCTCCTGTAACGACACAGAGGAGAAAAGGAGACCACAAGGTGAGCGCTGGAAAGCCCAAGTATCATAGCTCAGCCTCTATCTTCACACCCATTCATGAGCCATCAGGCCCCAGTAAAAATAAATTGCTACACTTCACAGTTCAGTGGAGGGAAACACACAATGCTACAGATATCACAACTTTTGAGGGAGGATGCAATTGGCATGCTGACTGCAGGAAAGTCTACCAGAGCTGTTGCCCGTCAAATGAATGTTCATTTCTCTGCCATAAGCCGTCTTCAAAGGCGTTTTAGAGAATTTGGCTGTACACCCAACCGGCCTCACATTCGCAGACCACATGTAACCACACCAGCCCAGGACCTTCACATCCAGCATGTTCACCTCCAGGATCTTCTAAGACCAGCCACCCAGGCAGCTGCAGCAACAATCGCTTTGCATAACCAAAGATTTTGGTAAATGGTAAATGTCCTGTATTTACTATTCCCTAAGGACCCCAAAGCGCTTTACACATCCAGTCATCCACCCATTCACACACACATTCACACACTGGTGATGGCAAGCTACGTTGTAACCACAGCCACCCTGGGGCACACTGACAGAGGCGAGGCGCCACCGGGCCCTCTGACCACCACCAGTAGGCAACGGGTAAAGTGTCTTGCCCAAGGACACAACGACCGAGACTGTCCAAGCCGGGGCTCCAACTGGCAACCTTCCGATTACAAGTCGAACTCCAAACTCTTGAGCCACGATCGCCCCGTTTTCGCCACAATTTTCTGCACAAACTGTCAGAAACAGAGTGGCCTTTTATTGTGGGCAGTCTAAGGGATAGCTGTGCAATATTAATGCTGCCTAATCAGCACCTTGACATGCCACACCTGTGAGGTGGGATGGATAATCTCGGCAAAGGAGAAGTGCTCACTAACACAGATTTAAAGAGATTTGTGAACAATATTTGATAGTAATGGGTCCTTTGTGTATGTAAAAAACTGTTTAAGATCTTTGAGTTCAGCTCATGAAAAATGGGAGCAAAAACAAAAGTGTTGCATTTATATTTTTGTTCAGTGTATTATTATTATTATTATTATTATTATTAATATTAATAATAATAATAATAATAATAATAATAATAATAGTAATAATAACAATAATTCACTGAACTGTGAATAAGTTGCGGTTGCGGTACTTCAGCATCTAGCTAGCCCTACAGAAGAAGGCACAACATTTCTATCAGCTCAACAAACATCAGCAAACACACAAACTGTTTGTGTGCCGTTTGTCTCACAGTGTATTGCTAGCTAAAGGTCCAGGTGCTGTATTTAACAGGAAGAGAAAAGAAAGAGGGCTAACTTCACTCAGATGGAGAAAGATGAGAAAGACAGGACAGGAGAGGAAGAAGAGAGGTTAGATTTAAAGATAACAACTGCTCAGTGGTATTTGAACTGCAAATTTAAAGCTTACATCAGATACTGATGAGACTAACTGTCCTATCTTCCTCCCCTCACCCCAACTGGTCTCTAAATTTCGTAAAGTTTAATGTTGTAGTGTTCCTGTTGAAAAAAGGTCAACTAAAAGCTCCATCCATCCATTCTCTTCTGCTTATCCTTGTCAATCAGGAGCTGGAGCACCTGGAGAGAACCCAAGCAAACACAGGGAGAACATGCAAACTCCACACAGAAAGGCCTAACCCAGGTCATGGAATTGAACACAGGAATAAAAATCAATGATTATTTAATTTTAAGCAAACTTTGTGTAATAAATTCAGGCTGCTACACCATATTTTGTCACACTTTTTTTTTGCCTTACACACTAATAAAAAAAGTTTTTTTTTTAACCACTGAATGTTTTTCAGAAGCTGTTGGTAAAATGAGGTGGAGCAGAATACCTCCTCTCAAATGTCTGTCTGTGGCAGTCCTGGGCCCCGTTCTTCGGCCCATTCTGTCTCTCTCTAGCTCTTGGACTATTGCTGGATCATTACCCAAATCCATCCCATGAACATGGCACATCGGGCCTCAGAGACAGCAGGTGCTTTCGTCTGAAAGCAGCATGTTTTTAAAGTCTTCACCACAGGGCAGAAAGGCTTATATGTGCCACCAGAGGGAGAAGCAGCAGGGATCACACAGAAAAGGAAGATGCTGCGGACACGCTGTGAGTATTTTAGATAAACTCTGTCATTGCAATAAACAGTTATTTTTGCAAACCAGTATTTTGCATCAAATGCTTTCTAAGATATCTGTATCTTCTGTATCTTTAGCGTTGTTAAAGCATAGAAGGCTCTATTATAATCTGAAGCCACTAAGAACAGATGCTGATGTGACAGCAATGTCAGCACAAGTGCACAGCCCTAGTTTTGTTTGCTTGTACAAATGATTCCCATTAAATCACATAAAGGACAAAGCAAATGGATGAAAGTAAGGCAGGACAGGAAAAGAAAGAACTTAAAGACAGTGTCAGAGAAATGAGCTGGTGCTTTAAATTGATATTGGTTTTATGAAAAGGAATCACAATGAGTTGACAGCACAATCAAAGCACATTACTATCGATGGAGGATAATAATGGATTGGATTTATATAGGATGCAGCTATTACTGTGCACATTGAGCCAAGCCAAATTCGTTGTTTCAGTAGCACTGGTTGTTTCAGGCAAAGGAGGTGTAATAGAGTAGCTTATAAGTACATGCCATTAGAATAAAATCTCTGAGCAATCTCATACACCACCGACAACTCAGATTCCCATATGTAGAGGATAAAACTATGTCTGTCTTTTTTTTTAATCCAAAAATGGCTGTGGTGTTAACCTCTTAACACCTGTCAGTGTGATAGCAACCTTAGACTTCATATCTACTGCCACAGGGAACATCTGTGTTTTGCATACCCAAAGGGAAATCTTATACAGATGAATTTTAAGGCTGGAAATGATGAAAAAAGTTAATTTACATCTTATAGTTTCAAAAACATTTAACCTGTATCCCATCTAACACCATCAGCCTCATTAATGTTAAAGTCAGCTATGATGTATTTGACATGTTTTTACCATTATAATAGTGGTTGTGGACTGGATCTTACTTACTTTTCTAATTGAGCACTTTATACAACATGCCTGATTCACCCATAGGGATGGGTATCGTTTAGGTTTTATCCAATACCGGTGCCAAACCGGTACTTTTGAAACGGTGCCGGTGCTTAAACGATGCTCAAACCGGTGCTTAAAGAATGGAGAACACAAACTTGGTCCAAAAACCTCTCATGTTCAGCTGTTTTTTTGTAAAAAGATAACAATGTTAGCCTTTTCTGCAGCTATAGGGCATATATGGTATCATTCTTGGCTGGAAGCAGTGCTTAAACAATGGAAAAAACACAAACTTTGTCCAAAAACCTCTCATGTTCAGATGTTTTCCACTTTTTCTTTGGTCATTTTAGCCTTTTTGGCCAGGGTGAAGGGAGTATCTGCCATCAAACAAGAAGACAGCCGCATGTAACTACGACGGTGTTTGCTAGTTCACCTTACATGCATTAATGTAATAACGTGGTTAGCCTACTCAACTGTAAATTACACACGAACAACATTGAGCTACTCACGCAGAGAAGAACGGCTGCTGCCGTCATCATTTCTGCTACACTGGCAGGGCTAGGGGCCAGGACTCTCCTCTTCGGGTTTTTGAGGGATGTTGCTAACTCCGCGTCCGATAACAGGCACCACACCCGCAGTAGATGCGCTCGGTGTGAGGTCTCGCAGCAAGCTATCAAATACGGCGCATTTTTCGGCTTTTAAAAAAACCGCTATGTGTCGCCAGGTGTTTCATCAGATTCGAGGTGTTACCTCCTTTGACAGTATCACAGTATCAGCTTAAAGCACTTGTTGCAGGCTGCTGAGTTTGAATATTTTGTTGTGAAGTACAGGCAGACTTTTGACCGCTTTGCCTTGGGTAGTGATGTGCCCCATACGGTAAAAAAATACATTTTTCCTGGCCAAAATATATTTCAAATATATGGTAAATATATTTTGTATTTGTGATGCTCCAAAAAAATATATTTTTGAAATTGAAAATATATTTCTTTCAAACCAAAATACATTTCAAAACATATTTTAGGGTGAAGAAAATACATTTCCAACCTTACAGTAGAATGTATATCAAAGTATCCTTTATTTAAAATATATTTAGTGCAATAATGATGATAATGATAACAATACTAGAAGTAACATGTTTTATGCACATCTGCAAAAAACAGTTGGATTCAAACAAAACAGAGTCAAAGGTCTATCACGAATTAGGTTGTTTATTCATTTGCTTACAGTATTTCACATTACACAATATCTCACTATAATGTAGTGTTCATTGACTTTGAAATTATCTGTCAGTGATACAGTAAACAAGATACAACAACTGCTATGTACACTTTAGTTTTTGACAATATATACAATTTAGTACTTAAAGGAACACACTCCACTTTTTAGGCTCATTCTCCATCTCCCTCAGAGTTACAAATGCAGCGTCTTCTTTCTAGATCCATACGTTAATAGGGCTCTGGAGCGTGATCTTACGGGATGGGGCGTAGCCAGGATTTTTGGTCGAGGCGCCATATTAGCAGGCCAAACAAATGCTTGCTGTGTGGTCGGTTGTAATGTTAGATTGCACTACCGACAAAGGAATAAGCTTGAAAACAGGCTCTCTTTTCATTGTTTCCTCACCTGGAAGCATCATGAGGGAGCTTATGTGTTGGATGTTACCAAAAGAAGGCGTCTAGCCTGGATAGCAGCTGCGAGACGAGCTGATATTCGCTGATATTCAGTTCTCTACCAGCCACAGATATCTGTTGGTGTGCTCCAGTATTTTCATTCAGGTAAGTTCTAAATAAGTTCATATTATTCTTTATAGCCTGTTAATTTTATTTTCAATGCGCTCTGAGATCATAGCACAAACTTAGAACAAACATGCAGAACTACCTTTTATTTATAGAGTTGCTAATTATTTGGCATTATTGCAGCAAACCAGCCTATGAAATTAATGAAACAAATCCTGACTGGGTTCCAACACTACACATGGGGCGAAATCCCTGCTTCAAACTACATGCTACATACCACCATACCAATCAGATTACTTCTTCCATGTGTGGGTAAAAAGGTGACCTTCCTGGATAAGATGGCAAAGGTTTGCTGCGTTTTGGTGAACATGTGCCCCAGTGTGGTAGTAAAACCAGGGAAAAATGCTCTTGTTAAATACTCTTAAGTCTTGTGCTGTTTATGTAGTGATAAGTTTTCAAAAGAGACCGTAAATTACAGAATGCTAGTAGTGGGTGATATTACTTAAATGCTGTCATGATTTTATGTGAACATTTTGTCATTTGTAAACTATACATAACATTGATTCTACATTGTAGAACATCACATCAGTTACAAAGTGCTTTTAATTAAAAATAGGCAAACATTTCTTTGTTTCTTTATTCAACTACATATTCAGTACAAGTACATATTCAGTAAATGCAAAGTATTTACATGGCCCCCTAAATTAAAACATTATGGGATATTCAGAACAGAACTATGCTTGGAAAAATATTGTCCCATCAGTTGATCCAACTCCTCCACAGTAGCAGGTGGAACTTTTCTTTTTTGAGGATGGCTTCTTTTACCTGTCACAACGAATGGTCTGTTTATGTTTTGATCAAGAACCTTTTTTTGGGCAGCTGAAGAGGAGAAGTCTATCTTATGGGCAACCTCTGGCTGTATCTTGGTCATATTACCCAGCAAAACCCAGTATGCAGGTTCATCTGTAACAGTCCTTGTGCCACAGATCCTCACTGTTGCTTCTACATTAAACAGAAGAGCAGTGACATGGCTGCAAGTCTCCACGACTCCAGCCATACAGCTGCAGTGGGCGGCTTCAACCTTCCCCGTGATGCTCACAATGACCTGTGGCTGCAATGTTGCAATTCAGTCTTTAAGAGTGCAGGACCTAAAACACACACAGACAAAGTTCATTTAAAGACAAGAACTTTAATAAGCCAAGGCCGACACAAATGTGTTTTATTTACTTTCAAATCCATTTATCATAAATGTAACAAATAAAGTGTTTTTATGTATCCATCTATAGAACGCTGCATGTTATATTCTAAATCTGCATGTTTCTTTTTAGAAACCTATCAGCAAAAAATGAACCTAAAGTATGTAATGCAAGGATGTAATCACTTTCAAGAGGGAGAAAACATAAAGTTCGACTTTAAGTGACAATTATGGACACCTAATATGACAAGGAGATTCTGCAGGTCATTAATCAATGTATAAAACTAAAACAGAATGTATTTTTAGTGACACAGGACACAAACAAGGAAGCAAGATGTGTAATATACTTACATATCTATATTATTGCTAATATATATTGTAATATATCTATATCACTAAAGCACTTCTGGATGGATGCAAACTGCATTTCGTTGCCCTGTACCTGTGCATGTGCAATGACAATAAAGTTGAATTCTATTCTATTCTATTCTAATTAGGATTATTTATAATAAATATGAATTAATTAGGGCAATTTCTTTAACCATAAAGAATAACTAAATCTTTCAGGACAATGTCACATCAATGCACTGAACTCACTATGTTATCCCTCTAACAGAGCCTCTACATGTTCTCACTGTAATTTCCCCCTCATGAATGAATTTATGCTGCACTAATTTGAATGTTCGGGGGGAATCAAACGCATTTTACTCGCAGTACTCAAGCTGACTTACCTTTGCTTGAATGACGGCGTACTCACAACGTGGAGGCTTAAAAATAGCCAAATCTTGTACCCAGTCCTTGGTGAATTGGATGTGCGCCTCCAGAGATTTATAATTGCGAAATTGGTGCGCCGTGTATGCTCTGACTCCACAGACAAGGTATGAGAGTAGATCATGCTAAGTCAATAGCGGTTTGGTCTTCAGGGTTTCTACTCCACGGCTATATTTCATATGGGTCCACATTTCAACAATCAAGTACCGTCTCTTTGCATCTGGACACAATCTGTCTCTATACCGTCATTTTCTTTTGAGCTACGTTTCAGAATGGTTCGTAGCAATCTTGTTTTGATTCATGGCCTGCCAAGATGGTGCTGCGCTCCCACAATGCATTGCGACATTACATCAACTCCAAAGCCCTTTGCGTGCAGGAGTGTATGCGCATGCGCATTGCCACGGTGGTTTAAAAAATAAAGATATAATGAAAAGTAATTAATAAAAATTAAATATTTAAACATTCCCACAAATGTGCAATGAATGTGCAAAAACTCTCTTTAGTAGTTGTTGCTGTTTCTTTCTTTCTTTCTTTCTTTTTTTTTTCGAAAAATAACGAAGTCTCTGAGGCACGAAATCCGACAGCGAGAGGAACGGCCGGATACAGGAGACGGGAAGAAACAAGCCGATTATGTTCGCGTTAATTAAGTGGTTGGAAGATGTAAAATTCTCAATTCTGCCCACTGAACATATACGAGATTTTAATGAGGATGAATAATTAGCCGGCATGGAGGAAACGAACCTTTATTTCGTGGAGTGGCGACAAGAAGCCAAAAGGCGGGTGGCCGGTCTAAGAAGCCTCCATCATCAAGCTAGCAGGTGCCTTTTCCCATATAATATTACTTTATTCTCGCTTATTTGGATAGTGATATTATATTATACAAACATGAAAAGCATAATGTTAGAACAATAAACATTTCACGTTATAACGTGATATAGCTCTATTTTTCTTTTGCCTGGGTGGCAGCTCCACGCTTCCATAATTTGGTAATCAAAATATGTAACTTAATTAATTATATTGTGACGTACTTTTGCCTTTTCTTATTATTCTGCCTTCTCAGAAAGGGAAAAAATACAAATAAAACTGTTTACACTTGTTATATACAATAACTATCAAAACCTATTCACATTTAATTTGGCTTTCACAGAAATCCCACCTCTCCTTCTGGCTACAGAGTACTTACCAAGGTTAGAAACAAAGAACAGTTATGCTTTATTAATGTTCGCTAATTACAATGTTCCACATTTCCTTGCTTTTTAAGTCATTTTTAGGCTTTTTAGAGTTTTTGTTTTTTATTTTTTTTAGCAGTAATGTTTCTGCCTGTTTATTTCAGCCCATGAAATCGAATGCAGATCTTCCTGATCTGAGATTTACATAAATGTAAGTAATTTTGTTTGTCATTGTCATTAATGTTGTTGCTGTTGTTGTTTTTTTGCAGTTTGTAATCATATAAACCTAGCAAGCATCAGTCAGCACAGTGACTAACCTAAACAGATTCTTGCTTTATTCACATATATTATATGTAATTATATATACCTGCACATTGTACCTAGGGTTGCAGCTACTTGGCCCCACCCCATTGTTGCGACAGCCCTGATTGTACTTATACACTGCATCTGAACAGGGAACAGTCTGCCACATTAATGTATTTTTAAGTGACTTGTTTGTCACTTAAGCCAACATGAATTTGTTTCTTACAGATGTCAAAGTCTCAACCTCATGCTGCCCTCCCCCATCCTCCTAAAGTAAGTATTTGTTGTTGTAGTTTTTTATGCAGTGTCTGTGTCACATGCTAATCATAATTATTGAAATAACTGTTTTCTAACAGATTTTCCAAAACACTAGTTATGTTTGTTGTCATTCAGACCAGTACTACTGCTTAGACATTGCTTAGTGGTCATGCATGTTTGACAAGCTCGTTATGATACCAAAACAGTAGGCCTATCACAATAATCGATATATCGACTTAACACACAATACATGTACATGACCTCAATAATTGTTGATGATGTAATTTATCTGCCATTATATTTACAAAAATAAAATATAATGATAACAAAACAATAACATTAAATAACATTGTTTTCTATTTGTTAGAAAATTTACTATTTATTCAAGTTTTTAAGGTATCTAATATTTTGATTCCTAATTTCAATGATCTAAATACTTTAAGAATTAGATGTTGGTTTGTCAATTGAAAGTGTGTAGATCTTGCATTATTATGGTGTTATATTATAATTATACATTCAAAGACATAAAATGGTCTTAAAATGACAATGACATAACTTGTCGCAATTGTTTATGGGGCAATATACCGACCAACAAAAAGTCGTTATTGTAACAGGCCTTCAAAACAGATGATGATTGATAAATTCAAAAATTAAATACATTTAATTTCTCTGAGATTCTCTAATATTCAGTTACAGTTCACAACACAGCTACATGTACATGCAGTATTATACTGTAAATATAAATCTCTGCATTTAGCATCCCACTAGAAGAGTCACAGTTACTGCCTCTTTTTTTTTTTTTTTTTTTTTACAAATACCTGTACTATTACTAACATTTACTGTTTTACTTTTAGCCTGTGGATACAAATGCAGATTTCCTTAATGTAAGTTGTGCATTTTAATTACATCATGTTATTTTTATTATTATTTATTTATTTATTTTATTTTACATTCAAATATTTCAAGCTTCTTGGTTAAAGAAGCTTGATTGCTAGTAGGTAAAGAATAGTTCACCTATAATTGATATTCCCAATTAATTTCTCACCTCTGATTGAATGCCTTTGTTTGTTTGCCTTTTTTGACTATAACAAAACATTTTTGCAGGATATATATGGTGAATTTATATGCATAGATACAGTCGTAGTGCTTGACACATGCACACAGCAGTAGATGTACTAAAAAGGAAATAATTACAATCATGATGTTGATTGCTGATGTCAGTATATATATGTTAGAGGAATGTTTTGTTTTTCACCCAAAATGAACTATATTGCTTCAGAAGAGATTTATTACCCTACCGGACTCTTATATATTGTTCTGTTTTGTTTTTTTGTTGTTGTTATTTTCAGATTCATTGGTGCGTGTTCTTCTAATGACCGCCTTCCCACTGGAGGTTTTGATCCACAGCAATTTAAAAGGTAAACAGCTTTGAAAGTCAGTTCAAATGGTTAGCTAATAGTACTTTAAAAAGCCTACAACTCTGTCACCAGTTTCTTTACCAAAAAGTACCCATAAAAGTATCTCTCAATAGCATATAATTGTAGTTCAAATGTTTAGTTGTACAAATATCAAATTTTTGGAAATCTAAAACAAGTCAAACACTCAAATGTTCATGCTTTTTATAGGAGGACAGAGCAAAACGGACATCGGCGCAGAGTGAAGAACTGCCCTTGATAAGGACACTATGACAGCCATATATAGTAAGTGAAGACTTTCTGTGTATCTAAAATTGCATACAGCACAAGTAACTTACTTTGCAACCATTAAAATAGGTTGTAAAGTAAGTTACCAATACAAATAGGTGATGATGCATTGTAGTGGTTGGTCTCAGACAAAGAAGGTCAACAGATTTATGAATGCTGGAGGGTAAGGAGAGACGACCAAAAGGGGTGTTAGCATCACTGTAATGTGAACTGGATAGACTTCCCATCTAGGAAAAAAAAGAGGTAAAAGTATGCGTAAAATATATCTGTATTAATATCTGTATCTATATAAACAGAAGTATCTGTTTGCTAAATGAAGCCAGCTAACATAAATCATATTTTTATTTTAACTCTGATAAAAGTAATAGAACTGTGACTTTTGTTTGTTACAGTGGCGGTAAGGAAGAGGTTTCCCAATGTGTCCAGAAGGGCTTTGAGGATTGCATTGAAAGCTGGGGGAACTGAGACTGCTGGAAAAGGAAAACTTATGTTCATACAATCACACACACATATACACATACACACATATATGTATATGTGTGTGTGTGTGTTTCTTTTAGAATGTTTAAGTATGTAATGAGAATAAACTTATAAAATGAATATTCCTTGCTTGATTGATATGCTATATGTATTTTTTAAACATCAAATAAAGATTTCTTTCAGCTGTTAAATGTGAATGTGTTTTCTTAGAAATATATGAAGGGTTAAATTTATATTTTTTTTGAATGATTTTAACAAGTTTAAATTGTATTTTGAAATATGTTTTATTAATATATTTCAAAATATTAAAAAACAGCCAAAAAATATATGTGTTAAAACACATTTCAAAATATATTATAAATATATTTTTTAAAATATATTTTAAAATACATTTTGAAATATATTTCAAAATATACAAAAAATGGCCAAAAAATATATGTGCTAAAATACATTTCAAAATATATAAATATATTTTAAAATGTATTTTAGCACATATATTTTTTGGCCATTTTTTGTATATTTTGAAATATATTTCAAAATGTATTTTAAAATATATTTTTTTACCGTATGGGGCGGATCGATACTGAAATATCGATTCCTCCGATACCAATCATTTATGTTCTAGAATCGATTCTCACATTAAAATATCGATATTTTAGTAATTTAGGGTAAATTTGTAGTTTACCATTAACAGGAACACAGTGGAAAGAAACTATTTCATTCGGATTGTCTACAATTGGAAGGAACTACTTCCTCTTCCACCTTTCATAGTCATGTGCGAAATATGGCTGTATAAATGTGGCAGCCCCTTGGCGTGCGCACTCACAACAATGGCTGAGCGTAATTGGAGTCATGTGCAGACGTATTTTACATCCACAAACAGCCGAGACGTGGTTTGCGATACATGTGTCAAGAAAGTGAGGTGTTGTGGCAACACCACAAATTTGTCAAACACCTCAGAGTAAATCATATCTCAGAATATGACGAGCGTATGTTAAGGCGAACTGAAGAGGAGTGGACAGGGACAGGTGCTGCTAGGGCGAGACAGACGTCTCTCACGGAGTCCTTTAGTGCTGCAGGCAGGCAAGATGTTCAAATAGCGCACAACTTCAGGTTCTTTATTTCTATATGATGAATTCTGCATTATTAAGTGATAAGAACAAGTAATCTGATGTCCTGTAATCATTATGAAACTATAATTTGAGATACAACAAATAAAATATGTTTTTGTACAAAGTATCGGTATCGGATCAGTATCGTCGATACCACCCTGAATATTACTTGGTATCGGATCGGAAAGGAAATTAGTGGTATCGCACATCACTAGCCTTGGGCATTTTTAATCTGTAGCTCTGCTCTAAAAGAACGTACGTACCTGGACCCGCCTACTATCCTCGGAAACGTAAAATGATTGGCTAGAATTCAAAGTGTATGACATCTCAGGAAAAAAAAGCACTGAAATAAAGCACCGAAATGTGCGCTGCTTTTCGGACTGGTTACTACCGTTTATGTCCCATCCCTAGTCATTGGACACACACTTTCCATGTGATTTTACATCCAGAAGGTCATTGGCAACCCATTTAGGGTTACTGTCATGGTCCTGAGTTTTCTGACCCAGTGTTTATGGTTTTTTGATTATTTATATCCTTTAATTCATGGTTTTGGTTCTCTTAATGGTTTTCTGCTTGTGTTTATTCTTAGTTCCTTGGCTTTAGGTTTCTCCCCAAAAGTTGATTCTGTTCATCCGGATGTTTTCATCCAAGTGACTTCTTCAGTCTCAGCAGACTGCAGGTTTCTCCAATCTTATAAACAGTACATTTGCATAATGACTGAAACTAGCACCACTGAAGGAACAATGGGCTGGAAGGTCAGGCCACTGAAAACGCTACGTCCAGACGAACAGAATTTTTTTTCCTGGGCACCCTTCACCCCATTGAAGAGCCATAGGCTGTGGATCTCTTAAGATCTCACTGTTGGGTTTGTAAGGCCATGTTACTCCTAAATTTCTATCTTGTTCAAAGAGAAGATATAAAACAAAGTTCTAAGCTAATCGACCTTAGTATTCTCCTTTTTAAAAAAAAAAAAAAAGAATCGATGAGAGAATCGATAAAGAATCGAATTGTTAAACAGAATCGAAAATGGAATCGGAATCGTGAAAATCTTATCAATAACCATCCCTAGTAAAGGGTGGGGGAGAGATGAGGAGAAATGTTTAAGTCACATGAAGAAGGAATGCCTTAAATAATGCCTGAGTGTTATTCTCCCTCATTACTATTGATTTAGCCATTTTTAAAAAGCTGACCCCCCAACTGTTCTGTCACCATCCTGAACACAGCAGATTTTTGTGGCACAGTAAGACAGGTTGAGATATTGAAGTCTTGGGTCCATATTTTTCTTTATTACTATTCAGTTAGCATTTGACCCCCCCCACACACACACACTTTCTGCTTAGCAAGGTGCATAGATGGAGAGTTGACCATTCTGGATGTTTTGTTACAGAAGACTGAACATAGAAAAGAACATAGTAATCAGTGTTCACTCCCTATCATTTGATAGCAGAGCCCTTAAGAAATAGAGCAATAGTCAAATGTAGAAACTTGTGATTGAGGATGTAGTTATTGTGATTGTCCCTGTCTTTATATACAGTCAGTTGTTTTTGCTAGAGGACTGTTTACAGAGATGCTTTTGATCTATGAAACTGGCATTTTAGAGTTGTGTCAAAATGAAACCCATCCCAATAGTGATGGGTCGTTCGCGAACGAAATGGCTCTTTGACGTGAACGACGCGAGCCGGCTCCTTATCGCGAGCCGTCACGTGGGTTTTTTTTCCTTCTTTCTCTCACCCTCTCTCTCGCACTTTTTTTCCGCTTCACTCTGCACTCTGCTTTACGCTGGGCAGAGGGGGGAGGGGCGGTAGTTACACTCAGTAGCACAGGAACAGAGGGAGAGAGAGAGAAAGAGAGCCAACCACAACAATGTCACATTAGAAAGGTATAGTAATCATCCACAACTATTTTTGGTTGCAGATGATAAAGGATTCAGAAAGTTTATTCATGTGGGCCCATATGACAGCGAATATGCATGTTCTTTTTGTTTTCATATTATAATTTATATTTAATTGTGTTGTGGTTTGCAGTGTTTTGTGTTGTTTTCACTTTAAATTTGTAAAAGGAAAAAGCTGAAAATTTAAATAGTTAAAAGTTGAAATGTGAATAGTTGATTTTTGTATTATATGATTTATTTATTACATTTTATGTGGAGTGAATAAATAAAAGTATATTTACGGTGGCCCCTAGAGACAAAGCACATACAAACTTCAAATCACATACGAACTCTGAAGCATGTACAAACTCTAAAACACGTAAAAACACGTAAAAACTCCAAAACACGTAAAAACATGTACAAACTCCGAAGCACGTAAAAACTCAGAAGCACATAAAAACTCAAAACACGTACAAAAGACAACAGAAGTGCTCCAGGATGCTGGGCGCAGTGTTGAGCTTTTGTTATTTTGTGGCTACACAAGCCAGCAATTACCAACTACCGGATTTGGTGTGTGGTAGTAACAGATAAATGGACTTTTTTAAAAATTATTTGAATATATATGAGTGCCTGTGTATAAATACACAAACAATACACACATGCTTTCAATTGTGTAATTTAAGTGATCTAGTAGCTCTGCTTTGGAAGTTCAGTTCATGCTAGAAATGTGTTTTGGAGTTTGTATGTGTTTTGTCTCTAGGGGCCACCGCATATATTTATATATAAACATATATAAATAAAACCACTTTTTTTTACGTTAGTAATTCCTTTTGTGCATAATTTTATATTATTGTTAATAATAAATTAATTAAACAACAAAACAACCTGAAGAGCCGGTTTGGAGCCGAAAGAGCCGGATCTCTAAAAAGAGCCGGAAATCCCATCACTACATCCCAATATTAGTGATGTGCGATACCACTGATTTCCTTTCCGATCCGATACCAAGTGATATTCAGGGTGGTATCGACGATACTGATCCGATACCGATACTTTGTACAAAAACGTATTTTATTTATTGTATCTCAAAATTATAGTTTCATAATAATTACAGGACATCAGATTACTTGTTCTTATCACTTAATAATGAAGAATTCATCATATAGAAATAAAGAACCTGAAGTTGTGCGCTATTTGAACACCTTGCCTGCCTGCACCTGTCCCTCCCCTAAGTTCGCCTCAACATACGCTCGTCATATTCTGTGATATGATTTACTCTGAGGTGTTTGACAAATTTTTGGTGTTGCCACAACACCTCACTTTCTTGCCACATGTATCGCAAACCACGTCTCGGCTGTTTGTGGATGTAAAATACGTCCGCACATGACTCCAATTACGCTCAGCCATTGTTGTGAGTGCGCACGCCAAGGGGCTGCCACATTTATACAGCCATATTTCGCACATGACTATGAAAGGTGGAAGAGGAAGTAGTTCCTTCCAATTGTAGACAATCCGAATGAAATAGTTTCTTTCCACTGTGTTCCTGTTAATGGTAAACTACAAATTTACCCTAAATTACTAAAATGTCGATATTTTAATGTGAGAATCGATTCTAGAACATAAATGATTGGTATCGGAGGAATCGATATTTCAGTATCGATCCGCACATCACTACCCAATATACACACTAATAATAGACAGGTCACCTGGTGGATGTTAAAGGGTTGTTGTCATTTCATTACAAAAATGAAAAGATCATATATATACAGGGAGTGCAGAATTATTAGGCAAATGAGTATTTTGTCCACATCATCCTCTTCATGCATGTTGTCTTACTCCAAGCTGTATAGGCTCGAAAGCCTACTACCAATTAAGCATATTAGGTGATGTGCATCTCTGTAATGAGAAGGGGTGTGGTCTAATGACATCAACACCCTATATCAGGTGTGCATAATTATTAGGCAACGTCCTTTCCTTTGGCAAAATGGGTCAAAAGAAGGACTTGACAGGCTCAGAAAAGTCAAAAATAGTGAGATATCTTGCAGAGGGATGCAGCAGTCTCAAAATTACAAAGCTTCTGAAGCGTGATCATCGAACAATCAAGCGTTTCATTCAAAATAGTCAACAGGGTCGCAAGAAGCGTGTGGAAAAACCAAGGCGCAAAATAACTGCCCATGAACTGAGAAAAGTCAAGCGTGCAGCTGCCAAGATGCCACTTGCCACCAGTTTGGCCATATTTCAGAGCTGCAACATCACTGGAGTGCCCAAAAGCACAAGGTGTGCAATACTCAGAGACATGGCCAAGGTAAGGAAGGCTGAAACAAGACACACAAGCTGAAACGTCAAGACTGGGCCAAGAAATATCTCAAGACTGGTTTTTCTAAGGTTTTATGGACTGATGAAATGAGAGTGAGTCTTGATGGGCCAGATGGATGGGCCCGTGGCTGGATTGGTGAAGGGCAGAGAGCTCCAGTCCGACTCAGACGCCAGCAAGGTGGAGGTGGAGTACTGGTTTGGGCTGGTATCATCAAAGATGAGCTTGTGGGGCCTTTTCGGGTTGAGGATGGAGTCAAGCTCAACTCCCAGTCCTACTGCCAGTTTCTGGAAGACACCTTCTTCAAGCAGTGGTACAGGAAGAAGTCTGCATCCTTCAAGAAAAACATGATTTTCATGCAGGACAATGCTCCATCACACGCGTCCAAGTACTCCACAGCGTGGCTGGCAAGAAAGGGTATAAAAGAAAAACTAATGACATGGCCTCCTTGTTCACCTGATCTGAACCCCATTGAGAACCTGTGGTCCATCATCAAATGTGAGATTTACAAGGAGGGAAAACAGTACACCTCTCTGAACAGTGTCTGCGAGGCTGTGGTTGCTGCTGCACGCAATGTTGATGGTGAACAGATCAAAACACTGACAGAATCCATGGATGGCAGGCTTTTGAGTGTCCTTGCAAAGAAAGGTGGCTATATTGGTCGCTGATTTGTTTTTGTTTTGTTTTTGAATGTCAGAAATGTATATTTGTGAATGTGGAGATGTTATATTGGTGTCACTGGTAAAACTAAATAATTGAAATGGGTATATATTTGTTTTTTGTTAAGTTTCCTAATAATTATGCACAGTAATAGTCACCTGCACACAAAGATATCCCCCTAAAATAGCTAAAACTACAAACAAACTAAAAACTACTTTGATATTAATGAGTTTTTTGGGTTCATTGAGAACATGGTAGTTGTTCAATAATAAAATTATTCCTCAAAAATACAACTTGCCTAATAATTCTGCACTCCCTGTATATATATATGTACATGTATGGAGTGATGTACTGATTTATCAATGATGTTTTTTCTTTTCAAGCAGTTGAACTTAACATCACACCTCTTAGGCAGCTGTCAAATTGCTTTTACCTAGGAAGGAATGTGTGTTAGCACATCAGATATGACACCTGTGTACTTTTCCAGAAAAAGTAATTGGATAGAAACGTAACGTGATAATGATAACTCTTTGGGTTCTGTCATGGCTGAAGGATGTAATGTGACAATCCCCAGATTGAAGTAATAGGAGGAATACGGTAAAACAAGGTTTGTTTTCAAAAAGGATTATAGTGCACTAGCATGCATATCACAAAAGTGAACTACGAGACACAAGCAAATTAAGTCCTGGCTGGGATAAAGGCAGAGCTCTTTCTTCCCTTCTCAGTCTTCTTTCCTTTCATTATCACTTCTCTCAGTGAAGCAATTAACACCTAGCATCCTAGCCAGTGGAGTCACGGCTAATTTGAGCTACCTTTGAGATGCTGCTTCAGTGAAAATGATAGGAGAGCAGGGGCTCCATTATTCAAATGTGCCCTCTTCACACAGATGTTAGGATGCAGGTGAGCACAGCCAAAGACCAACACAAACACACGTACACACACACAGAGTCTGATTAATAGGATCACGAATTACAAGGTCCTTTAGGTGGAAAGGCTGTTCAATCAACACTAATTAGCTAATTACATCCATCCATGGTTGTTAAAAAATGTTACTTTAAAGTTGATTTAATGGTGACATTTTTTTGCCATGTCCTAAGTATTCTCTTTTATAATTATAGATGAACTAACTTTGGGTTGGATTAGTCTGCATGTGGAGTTAAATGTATTTGTTTATGTAAGGAAGTACTGTAGCAGAGTTACTCCAGATATGTAAAAAAGTCTAAAAATGTAATGAATGAAATCTAAAAGTCAGGCCTTAATATGTATAAAAAAGTATGAAATCTTAAAAATGATAAGACGGAAAGAAGGATGTAGTAAACTTTTCTAGCTAATGTTTCAGTTTAAAATCTCAAAATAAGGGGCTCAGACTCCTGCGAGCAGATGCAACACGCTGTCTGCAAACTGAGTGAACACTGACTATCCAACCAAGCACTGTAAATGTATCTATGTGATGTATGTGATGACTGACAGAAAATGGTCTGGGCACACTCAAGCCCAGTTGAGCTCAGTTGGCACCTGTGAACTGTTTCTTTTGAATATTTGGAGAATCTAGAGTAATCTGCAGTAGAAAGGTTTGCCTATTACACCAAAAGTCAGTAAGCATTCTCAGGACTGAGACCTTTTTTGCCGCAGACACACACAGTGACTTTTTAAACCTTATTTTGGGATGTATTTATTATTGATCAAGTTTACGTTTTTATTCATGTCCTAGCCATGACTGACTTTATGACTCTCACATTCAGTGTTAGAGAAGCTTCATGTTTGCTTTGCATGATAGCTTCATGGCAAGACTACTAGGACTTTGGTTTCATGGTCTTGGTATTATGATGGATCACTGTAAAGATTTAGTGAGACATTTGATAGCTCATAGGCATGGTGATGCAACAAGGTTAGCCTTGATCTATAGACACTATCTCAGTTTTCCTTTTTTTCCCCCCTGTTTCATATCTATTTTTATTCAATTTGTTTTCTCCATATGTCCTCCTTCCTGTTTGTCCACCTTAGAGCTTGCCATCCAGTACATCTATCTGTGATTCAGATTGGATTTAGATAGTTTCTTTGCTTTTTTCTCAGTGCTTTCTCCCATGATTTCTAAATATTTCCACCATTTTTTAAAAATCTCTATTGAGTTTCATCCTCATGAATAAGGGCACTGAGATGTAGCAAAAAAGAAAGCCTTGACAACTGAACAGAAACCTGAAGAAAATATTTCCCATCAGTGTTTCTGCTCCCCACAGCAGATGTTATACTCTGAAGCCATTTCAAAATAGCTGCAGGGCAAAAGTGCTTCATACCCCTGCTCATACTTCCAAACATTTATTATTGCACTGTAAGATGAGAAATAATGTAATATTTTCAGTGCAGTGACCACCACAGATAGCATGTAACCCACTTCTTCTGTACTGTCGTAGCAGCAGCTTTCAAGGACAAATATTGCAAAAGTAAAATAACCTGACCCTTCAGTTTATCACATTTTCAATTGAACTAAAAATCACAAAGAGGAAGAAGAAAGTCAAATGAGAAAGAGCTGGTGGAAATCAATGGAACTACTGTGTTTTGGCTTATGTTTTAGATACAGACCTTTTAGCCCCACCATTTAGCTCCACGTAAACGCATGCTACATGCTAAAAACATGTGTCTGTCATGCTAAAGTGCTTTCTTTATATACATAAATATATACAATAGACTGTAAAACATGCTGAATAAAAACCAATGGATTATATTGGCTAAATTTATAAATGTTTGGAGTATTAGTCTATAGTCATGCTAATGGTCTTGTGAGCTATATTGTGGGCAGCAATATTAAATAGGCTAAAATGCTTATAAAAAGCTGGAAGAGCAGAACACCAATTTAAAGAACAACATTACCCACGTGGATTTTACATTTCTTAAAGTTCAGCTTATGACTACATCAGCTGCTTGTACAGGCAAAAATAAACTGATGAATGAGTATTCACACCTAAAACATTGCAAAGAGCAACTTTGTTCATTTTTTATTTAGTTGCAGTAATACAGAAATACACATCAAGTGTTTGGTGCTTTGTGCTGGATGTTATGGAAAGTTATAAAAAGAATGAAGAGCTTACTTAAGTGTTCACTGTAACACTTTACACAGTTAAAATGTAAAACTACAATTAAACAGAAATAGTCAAATACTTACTTTAACTGTGTTCCACTATGTAAAAAATAAGTATGACACGATGATGACTGCAAATAATTTTTTATTAACGATTTAAATGTAAATCTATGTATTAGGCTAATTACAAAGTAACGAGAACCCTAACCATTGTATTGAAATGTATTCGCAAACATCACTAGATCAGAAGAAATGCTTGTATGTTCTACTTGTGGTCACAACTTGATAGCAAATTGTAACCCCAAACTTAAAGCGTAAGGAAATCTGTTGTGGCTTCCTTGGAAAACACTAATTAGGAAATATGGATTTCTAGAATGTGGGTGGAACATTTTTAGGTTCATTTTAAACTGGAATTACCTGAAATATATAGATTGATTCATATTAAAATTATAAAATTGCAAAGAAATTGGTTACTTATTTATTTATTTTTTTTGCAATTTTGCATCTGTAGAGCACCACATTGGATTTAAAAATACACTAATGTGACTGAAGTGCAAACTTCACCTATGCTTTTTTTTTTCTATGTTTGTTTTTATCCTTGAAAATACATTTGCAGTCAATCACTGTCTAAAGTCTACAACCTATAAACGTCACAACATTCAAGTAATTCCTGCCTTATGATGTACTGTTGCTGCTCGTTTGACTTCAGTAACTGAAAAGCACGCTCTTTTGGGTTCAGAATCCCAATGCTTTGCATCGAGAAAGGAGTCTTGCACACTTCAGGCCTTACTGCTACTTCTATGCTACAGATAATGAGATAATAATTGGGTATGAACATCATAAATCCATGTATCCAACATATCTTGTGTTGAAAGTCCTGGTTGCTGGCGGTGCAGTGGTATTCAGAAAATTTTCTTGGCACACTGTTGACACCTTATAGATGTGGCCAAAAGTTTTGGAAGGTGCACCGCTGCCAAACCAAAAGCTTTGGTCAAAGTGTCAAAAAATCCCTGTGATATATTATATTAGATGACAATGTCATATAAACATGTAAAAATAATCTAAATGAAACCTGAAAAACTCTACCAAGGCCAAACAAAACCTTTGGCCAAGACTGTAATAGTAATCAATCATGATCAGTATGCCACAGCGTATCTGAGTAGTGTTGCTGACCATGCGCTTTGCTTTATAGTCACAACTTAATCTCCTAATGTCTGCTTCTGTGGCTGCTGTTACATCAACAAGGTAAAGAATCTTAAAGGACTGTTTGCAACATTTGTAGAAACCAGTTCACACTTTATCAGTTTATGGTGAACTCTGCTGTCACTCCCTTTTCTGCTCTGGCCCATTTTTCAACCAGTCAGCATTTGACTTTACGCACAGTCTCATCCAAATTGAACTACTTTCTGTTGAATTTTTGGAGTACTGCATGCAAGCATGTTTGCATGTTAGGTTGTGTACTTCTCCGCAGAGGCCCTGTGTAGGTGTGTGACTATGCATGGACCCAAATGCGGTATTGGAATATATGCTTTATACACTTATACCAAATGCCGTTTATATTCTGATGTTAACATTGTCATGTAAACACTGGATTCGCCATTACAAAATATCACTTTGCATCAAAAGCAATCCTGATATCAGCGTCAGTCTGTTTAAGGTGGAGAAATTTTGTGAGGTGCTTGGGAGTTGTCAGGAAAAAGAACTCAGACAGCTGCCCCCCCCCCCTGCTGCCTCTAATACACACAATTGTATCACACAGAGGATATTAAAATGGATTGAAGATGAACTCCCCTGTGCACTGGAGCATCTAGTGTTGCGTCTCGTCCATGTACTAATCCTTTCTTTTTTTCTGTTTTAATTGTGTTGGTGCTCCGAGACATGGAGAAAGTAGATCATGTCAAGCTGGATTAGCATGATTCATTTGAAATTTTCCATCAGCTAATTAAATGATACTGTGTCCTTTACTGCTCATAAAGCTTTGAATGAAATGGGGCGGGATGGGACAGCTTCTATCGTCATTTCACCTGGGAACTACTGCAGATGAATAGTGGAGGGAGGAGATAGAACAAGGAATGAGGCAGTTAAAAATGTCATCTGTATAATTACATCGTCCAACATCGTCATCTTCTTTTTATTTTTATTCATTTATTTGCACTAGTATTGATATGGATGTTGCTGTACTTGTTAGTGGGTGTGATGTATCAGGGAGCAAGACAACACTTTGTTCTCAAAGTTTAAAACATGAAGGCTTGGTCAGAGCATCTCCTAAACTGCAGCTCTTCTGGGGTGTTCCTAGTCTGCAGTAGTCAGTATCTATCAAAAGTGGCCCAAGATTTCTTTTCCATACTTTCAGGGGTTTTTGGAATTCAGATCCGAGAAGATCCTCTAATTGCCATATTTGGAGTTCCAAAGACCCTTCTTAACCCTCTGGGGTCCAGGGTATAATTGGCCGTTTTTGACTACTTTTGATCTTACCTCTATATTTCACCTTTAAAATATGTTTTTCTTGCCTTGTTCAGTATCATTATTTTCAGCACAACCTCAAATATCTGAAATTTGAGTTATTTTTTCATTTTGGTATACTATATTAGCACAGTTGATCTAAATTCAGACAAAAAATTCAAAATCCGAGTAGAAAAAAGTTATATTTTTTACTGTAAAACCCACAAACATGTTTAACTAATTGTTTTCATAACTTGAAATGCAAATAGAAATTGTACATTTCTAAAAATTATGCACAAGTTTTGCAAACAACAAAGTTATATGGTACTATTTACCTAAAAATGCAGCCAAGGCCTCAGGCGTTTTTTATATAACCATTTAAATCTATTTACAGAACAATCAGGTGTGCTGCATCAAATAAGAAGGCACACAAATTATTTGTGCCAGTCCAAAAAATGTAGTTTGTGTTCAGTATAAGACAGAGGAGAACACCACAGGCCTAAACCCTGCAGGTCTGACAGCAGGAGGTGCATCAGTCCAGTTTTCCATGTGGGAACAGCGTTTACACTGGAATCTGCCTTTGACGGCTTTTTTAGAGAAAATATGAAATTCAGCAGTCTAACTGACACACAATACAAAACAATAACTACACAACACACTAACTACAGCCTCCAAACACACTAAACATCACTAATGTCTCACATATGAAAACTCGCTTTCTCTCTCTGGCTGTATCCCAATTCCGGGTCTGCAGCCTTAAAGTACGCAGCCTCAACGGTCCTCAAGGGCCGCGTACTCAAAGACCGCTAAGGCCGGAAGTGTGAGGCTTGTGAAATGGGACGGTCTAGCCTCCTTCGCGCTGCCCAGGTTGCCTAGCAACCATGATAGCTGGAAACGTGTGGTTGACAGAAATGAAGGAGAACATATTTTGTTCGTTTGTTTGTTTCTACATGAGCTTTGTGTGATTTAATAAGTATCTGAGGCTGAGACCACAGGACTGTAAAACATGATTATTGGGCTTCATAATTGCACTGAACAGTCATATAAGATTAGCTAGTAAATAACAAATAACAAAAAACAAGTTAATGTTGTTCATGAGACTAAAGTCAGTGTAAATATGATATGGCCAATATTATAGTTATTATATTAATCATTATTAGTTATTACAGCAGTGAGTTTGAACTCTCAAATCAAATCACTTCTATTGTCATATCACATGTGCAGGTACACTGGTACAGCACATGTGAGTGAACTCTGTGTCAAATACTGAGCTTCAGTAAAGATTCAAGTTGCAGTTATTTATATGTCCTATCACCTTAAATCTTTACTCAAAGACACTCAAGTATCTTTGACAGTGTATATATAGATGCATTATATATAAGAGACAAATGTTGGTCCTTCAGTATGTTGGCATTACTAAATTTGGCTCAATGCTTACATACATGTGTAAAAAGCAAATGTACGAGCTGTGAAAACTGTTTCTGATAGAATGAAGAGTAGACTGATATATGAAATATTCCTTTATTGGGTGAGAAAATCAGACCATGTCATAACTGCTTTAAGTCATACAGAATAGATATCAGAGCCTTAATCAGGCTGACTTCTGCTAAATGGGTCAAACTGGGCAGAAGGTATCCAAACACATCCTTATAGAATATGATGTAACACTATAGATCAACTTACCTCAGGATATATAAAGCATATAAACAATTACAGCAATATGATGCAACAAACACAGCAGTGCTACTAATCCAAAATACTCAAAGCTTCATAGAACTGAAACAAACATTTATTTTTAGCTCCATTCTGCTGCTGATACATACTTTAGGTTTCTGAATATTAAACTTGTTGCTGCCTTTCATAGTGTGTAACTTGAAGGCCCTGAGTATTTTCTCCCACACTGAAAACACTGGAATGATAAAAATTATTTGAACATTACCTCATAAGACTGATTCAGGACAGACAATTAGTTATTTTAAACTTTTCTACCAGTCCTTCACAAACAGTGAACAGTCTGTCTATTCTCTCCATCTGTCAGCTGCTGCTGGCTCTTCCTCTTCCTCACACACTGCTGAGTTTGTCCTGGTGGATCATCAGGGGTGCAAAGCCTCACAGATGATGTGCAGCAGTGGGTCCCTCAGTCTGTCCTCACTCTGGACACTTGCAGCTTATCACACATGGAAATCAAATGTGTGATAAGCTGCAGGATTCAAACACAAGTGTAACTTATAAATACATGTTCATACTTTTATTCCACAATCAGAGAGAAAGAAAAAGAGAGAGAGTGCAGGACAGACAGACAGGTGACAGTCTCAGGTGTATACACTAGGGCTGCACGATTTTGCATAAAATGAGAATCACGATTTTTTGGCTTAGAATTGAGATCACGATTCTCTCACGATTTTCTTTTCCAATATAAATATTTATTGCACTTATTAACTGCACATCAACTTCGTAACAGTTGAAACTGAACATAAAAACAATAAATAAACATAAAAACAACAAATGTCTCACGTTTTGTGGTTGCCGCAAAATGTACTGCTTGAAATTCCGTCTCCACCGTTGCTCGACACTGCGTGTATAGAGCAGGTAGTGCAACAATAGAGATTGACAGACCACGTGACTTTCGCGCATTGCATGCGGGGAACTCGTGGCAAAACAATCCAAGTACCTGCATCAAATGCAAGCATTTGCAGCACCGCAAAACGTTCATTCTTCGGTTCCAATAAATTCTTGCTTTTTTTTTTGCCCCCCAAAAAGGTATGTACAAAACGAAGGAGAGCAATGCCGGTCCGTACAAAGACAGACTTGATGAAAAGCCAAAGAAAAGATACGAGGAAAAAATCAAACCGGTGAAAGGGTTAGACCCTTACGAGCACACAGAGGGACAAAATACGTTAGCGTGCTGCCCAACTTTCACCACGGTCATATTTATAATTATACGGTTCTTGTAGTGAGTGCATACACTCGTGAAGTTTAGTAACTTCAGGTCACTGCAACAAGCCCAGGTACAGTTTACCGACGGATGGGTACAGGACCTTGAAATGCACCATGTAGAAAGTAAAGACCATCGTACATATCATAAGTTTACCAGTCTCACAAATCGTCTTCATAAACACACATTCGTTGACCGTTTATTAATAGGACCTTTGAGCTCAATGGTAATTAATTAGTAGTGGAAATAATTTCTGGTACGCATCACAGAAATGTAGCAGTGACAATAATATTGTATGCTGTAATCGTACTGGGCAATTAGTGATACAAAACAACTGTTTTACCCTGTGAATAAAAGTATATGTTTTTGTCAATGTACCATGGTAATAACAGAAGCGAAACACAATATTGTGTCAGGACAATTTACTATTTATGCACAATAAACAAAGGAGCATAGCGACCATTTCTGTTCAGCGCCAGACTTGCTTGTAACCTATATCACCAATTATGTTAAGAAAAATGATGCATTAACTACAACAGAAGACTGACCTTTGTGGAAATGCTTAGAGCAGACTAACCTGTGAGCTGGAGTGTTCTGGGACGTTATATTTTGTCTTTGAATGGCTGCAATCCAGTCGCCTCTTTGTTACTTCGGAAACATGGCTCGAACAATTTCTCTTCAACGACGTAATCCGATAACAACCGATCTCTTTACCCGTCGGCTTTCCGTGGCTGTCATGCGACCGGCTATTGCAGTTAATAATACAACAGCTTCTTGCTATTTTTTGTGTTTCTTTTTATCTCTGTATAACTGATTTCAATTGAAAGCCTGCGTGCGCTAGTACCTCTTGCCACGAGTTCCCAGAATTCTTTGCGGTTTTACCCCTGAGTGACGTCACATTTTCAATCTCTATAGAAAAATAGTTGCGGGACAGCACTGTGTAGCGTTTGTCTAGGGTGTTGATCATTTTCCTAAATCCCTCGTTTTGCACAGTGTTGATGGGAGCCATTATCTTTGGTCAGGTGATAAGTAATAGCCTCCGTAATTTCTTTGTGCCTGCGGGAGTTCGACGGGTATAGGGAAGCGCTGTATAAGGTTTCCGTTATTGATGTTTGGGTGGTTGACCGGGACGGATTTTCTCCTGTCACTTTCTCGTCATCCCTGACGTGCTCTCCGTTGTTTTTTCCCTGCTAATTTTAGCATCACACGGCACAGCCTCTGTATCACGTGGTATAAGGCTCCGCCCTTGTCATTTGTTGAGCAGGAAGAGTGAGCGCTTGTTTTCATGCAGATTACGTCCCGGATCAAAATGCGGTACAATCGTCGTCGTCTTTTTTTTTTTTTTTTAAATCGTTGTCATTTGGAAATGAGATCGCACATAAGTATGAATCGAGATCGCGATTTTCTAACGATTAATCGTGCAGCCCTAGTATACACTGCTACAAACAGGAGGATTTAGTGTTTGTGTTATTACGAGTGCTAAACAAGAAGAGTTCCTAGATGGTACAGTGGACACTTGTGTGACTCCTGTGATTAAAGCATCTTTCTTTCAGCTTTACGAGTGAACCATCAAGCTCGTTCAAACACACGTTAAAGTCCATTTGGCTCGACACCACCGAACAGAGGCAGCAATATAACATAGCTAACATTAACAGTGCAGTGAATCCTGCTTGTGCCGTGATATTCAGGACTGCAAACCGAGCAGCATCACTGAGTTTCAGCTTGTTGTGTTTGTGGATATATGACTGACTTTAATTATCCATAAAATCATCACATTCTCTGTAAGATTAAAGTCAACTATTGTATTATTATATTTTAAAGGCTTTAAAAGCAAGTAAAAGCTGAACGTACAAACATCGCTAATAGCAAATAACTTTGCCGACATGTGGCCAACAGTAATGTTTTAATGTTCCTCATTATTAAACATTTGCACATAAATAAGTGACATCATATTCAGTACTTACTTTTCACAGTTTACTCTTCAGCCACTCCGCTTCTGCCGTCTGATAGTTTTTTGTGTGTTTGCAGCTTGTCTGAGGAGGAGGAGGAAGAAGAGGAAGAAGAGACAGGACTGGAGGCTGACCATCAGTGGAGCTCTAAAAATGGAGAAATGTGGCAACCCACCCATGAAGAGGTCCTGCCATTTTTTCCTCCTCCCATTTTGACCCCAGGACCAACCCATTATGCTATTGCAAGGATCAGTAGCCCTGTGAGCACGTTCAGTCTTTTTTTTGCGGAGGACATTATGCAGTTAATCCTGCATTTTACAAACCTGCAGGGCAAGAGGTCTGTGAAAGACTGGAAGGACACAGATGAGGAGGAGCTGCGGGCCTACATGGGGCTTCTGATCCTGGCTGGTCTGTACAGGTCTCAACATGAAACGACAACAAGCCTGTGGGATGGGGAGACAGGACGTGTTCTTTTTCCTGCCACCATGTCAAGGAAAAGATTTGCACAAATTAATCTGGCAATCAGATTCGATGATCGACTTTCTCGCCCAGGTCGCTACAGGGGGGACAAGCTGACTCCTATAAAGGATTTATGGAGCAAATGGAGCGACCGCCTGCCCAAATTTTTCAACCCAGGGAGGGATATATGTGTAGATGAACAGCTGGTCCCTTTTAAGGGCCGCTGTTCATTCAAGCAGTATATGCCCTCCAAACCGGCTAAATATGGGCTAAAGATCTGGGCCCTCTGCGATGTGCAGACCTCCTATGCCTGGAGTCTTCAAGTGTACACAGGAAAGTCTGCATCAGCGAACAGAGAGATCAACCAAGGCATGCGGGTGGTGCTTGAATTGACAGAGGGGCTGCAGGGCCACACAGTCACCACCGACAATTTTTTTCACTTCATTTCCTCTTGCAGAGGAACTGAGGAAGAGGAGGATGGCCCTGGTGGGCACGCTACGGTTGAATAAACCTGAGCTGCCCCCACAGCTTCTGAACATTCGAGACAGAGACGTTATGTCGTCTGTCTTTGCCTTCAGCCGCAACAGGGCCGTCGTATCTTACGTCCCCCAAAAAAGAAAAAATGTTGTCTTATTGAGCACCAGGCACCGTGAGCTACAAGTCCAGGACTCTGGGAAGAGAAAGCCCCACATCATCCTGGATTACAACAAATGCAAAGGGGCTGTGGACCATCTGGACCAGGTAAGCACAATTATAAGTCATTCATTCATGCCAAATTGTTTACTGTTTCTCATTGTTAACGGCCCCAACAATAGAGGCACTTTGGACACTAATTCCCCCACCTCTCCCCCCTCCATAGAGCCATCACCACCTTCAAACTGTTCACCTACAACACCCCCCTCCTCACCCCACACAAAAGAGGATTTCACACCACCTCCTCCCACCACAACTCTTCATATTCATGAAGCAGATGTGAGGAAGCAGTTTAAGAACCTGAATGCTCGGAAAGCTCCTGGCCCAGACGGCGTGTCTCCTGCCACCCTCAGACACTGTGCAAACGAGCTGGCCCCAGTGTTTTCTGGCATTTTCAACTCCTCACTGCAGGCATGTCATGTGCCTGCCTGCTTCAAGTCCTCTACCATAATCCCTGTCCCCAAGAAACCTAGGATCACTGGACTAAATGACTACAGACCCGTGGCTCTGACATCTGTGGTCATGAAGTCATTTGAGCGCCTAGTTCTCTCCCATCTCAAGACCCTCACGGCCCCCCTCCTGGACCCCCTGCAGTTTGCATATAGAGCCAACAGGTCTGTAGACGACGCCATCAACATGGCCCTACACTTCATCCTGCGGCATCTGGACTCCCCAGGAACCTACGCCAGGATCCTGTTTGTGGACTTCAGCTCTGCCTTCAACACCATCCTTCCAGACCATCTCCGAGGCAAGCTTTCCCAGATGAATGTGCCTGATCCCATCTGCCGGTGGATCACTGACTTCCTGACGGACAGGAAGCAGCATGTGAGGCTGGGAAAGAATGTCTCGGACTCCCGGATCATCAGCACCGGCTCCCCTCAGGGCTGTGTTCTTTCTCCTCTGCTCTTCTCCCTGTACACCAACTGCTGCACCTCCACCCACCAGTCTGTCAAGCTAATCAAGTTTGCAGATGACACCACCGTTATTAGGCTCATCTCGGACGGGGATGAGTCTGCCTACAGGAGAGAGGTTGAACGTCTGGTGTCCTGGTGCAGCCACAACAACCTGGTGCTGAATGCCCAGAAGACAGTGGAGATTATTGTGGACTTCAGGAAGCACACAGCTCCACTCCCCCCCATCATCCTGACTGACACCCCCATCACCTCTGTGGACTCATTCCGCTTCCTGGGTACCACCATCACCCAGGACCTGAAGTGGGAGCCCACCATCACCTCCGTCATCAAGAAAGCCCAGCAGAGGATGTACTTCCTGAGGCAGCTGAAGAAATTCAACCTGCCAACACGGACGATGATGCAGTTCTACACTGCAATCATCGAGTCCATCCTCACCTCCTCCATCACCGTGTGGTACGCTGGAGCCACTATCAGGGACAAACAGAGACTGCAGCGTGTTGTGCGCTCTGCTGAGAAGGTGATTGGCTGCAGACTCCCATCTTTGCAGGACCTGTACACCTCCAGGACATTGCGGCGTGCAGCTCGGATCTCAGCTGACCCTTCTCACCCTGGACACAGTCTGTTTGACCTGCTACCCTCAGGCAGGAGGCTCCGGTCCATTCGCACCAGAACCTCTCGCCATAAGAACAGTTTCTTCCCCTCTGCTGTTGGACACATGAACAATAACCATATGACTGTCCCCGCCACTAACACATGACCCTACGCTGTGTCACTGCATCATTCTATGTTTGGCACTGATCACCACCTGCACTCATGTATATATCTTTCTACGTAGCACTCTTAATTCTTATTCTCATGTATATATCTCATGTATATCTCATGCACATATCTTTCTACGTAGCACTCTTAATTCTTATTCTCATGTATATATCTCATGTATATCTCATGCACATATCTTTCTACGTAGCACTTTTAATTCTTATTCCTACTTTTATTTTTTTCATGTCTATTTAAGTGCTATTTATGACACTATGTTTGCACTGAAGCACCGCAGCAATTTCCTAATGTTGTAAACCTGCTCAACATTTGGCAATAAACCCCTTTCTGATTCTGATTGTTATAACTGATAAAGTCAGATAATGTGATTATGACAGTTTTGATATGAGATGATAATTTTAGACTATGATAGTTTTGATAGTTACGGGGGGGGGGGGGTCTAGTTTGATGCCCACAGGCAGAAAGAAGCTCTTGCTTATGGTTGGATAAATCTGTTCATATCATCTGATAATTTCTTTTTGTTTTGCAGGTTTGTGGCACCTACTCCTGCCGTCGGCAGACACGTAGGTGGCCCATGTGTCTGCTCTACCACATGATCGATGTCAGCCTCTACAATGCTTTCATCCTCTTCACCGCTGGGGAACCAGAGTGGAACAGAGGAAAGCGCTACAGGCGGCGTCTGTTCATTGACAAGGTTGGCAGAGCCCTTATCACCCCAACAATGATGACGAGAACACGGCTACCCAGAACACCATTTGCAGCCAGCCTGGTCTTACAGGCCCAGGGCAAAGAGCAGCAGCAGGGGCAGCAGAGGCAGCAGAGGCAGCAGGAGCAGCAGGAGGAGGAGGAGCGTTCCATGATACGAAACCAGTGCACATCGTGCAAAAGGCGCAGGAGAATCCGAATGAGCTGCTGCAAATGTGGTGCCCCGGTCTGCAAAGTGCATTGCAAAATCCTTTGCGGTTCATGTTATAAGATGTAAATAACATCTTTGTTCAGTTTGTTGTTTTGTTTGTTAGGCTTAGTTCAGTTTGTTTTTGCAATAAATTTTCATTGTTCCAAAAATAATAATGCATCCAAATCAATGTTGTTATGAATTATTTGCCTATTCAAGGCTGTAATAACTTCATGCCAAATACTTCCATTTGCAAGTCATTTTTTGAAAATATTGCATATTATGGGTTTTTCACCCCCAAAAAACAGGGTTTTTTATGACAATAAAGCCATAAAAACCTAAAAAATATTTAAAAAATAATGAAAAACTTTATATCTGTGGTTAGGTCTGAAGTTGTTTAAAAGATCTGATGTGAAAAAAATCAGAAAAAAAATTCATATATGATATTGCTATATCACCTTTTGTCAGGGGACCATTTTGGGTACGAAGGGCAAAGGATGGGTGTAAATTTGAAAAACTCTTATTGCTCCAAAAATAATAATGCATCCAAATCAATGTTGTTATGAATTATTTGCCTATTCAAGGCTGTAATAACTTCATGCCAAATACTTCCATTTGCAAGTCATTTTTTGAAAATATTGCATATTATGGGTTTTTCACCCCCAAAAAACATGGTTTTTTATGACAATAAAGCCATAAAAACCTAAAAAATATTTAAAAAATAATGAAAAACTTTATATCTGTGGTTAGGTCTGAAGTTGTTTAAAAGATCTGATGTGAAAAAAATCAGAAAAAAAATTCATATATGATATTGCTATATCACCTTTTGTCAGGGGACCATTTTGGGTACGAAGGGCAAAGGATGGGTATAAATTTTAAGGAATGGTCAAGAGTTAAATTGTTCATGTGATTTTGACGAGCCAGCACGTCCCTAGAGGGTTAATATATCTTCCCAGCAAATTGAGATCTTGACTTTTTGTTCCCTTCTTGCTATACGCTGTATTTTACTTCTTTGGAAATCTCCCATGCCTCCATCTGCATCACAATGGCTTAATACTATCTGGACATTTTTGAGGGTGGAGAAGATCTCACTCACAGTGAAAGGTAGTTCTGCAAAATTTATCCACAAGTGGACACCCTTTGTGGAATATCTCAAATCTTTTCCTTAGTATTTAGAACAATGTAATTTACCCACCCTGCGACTAGATTGAAAAGAATTTGAAATTTACTCTTTTTCAATGTAGACATAGGATTTAAGCTGGGGGGGGGGCTAAATCCTATGTCTACATTGAAAAAGAGTAAATTTCAAATTCTTTTCCCCCAATTTTTTTAAAAAGATTTTATTGTTTAATTTTAATGTTTGTTTTTTTTAAATTTTACTTTATTTTATTTATTTAATCAATATTTTTTCTAATTTACTCACTTTTTTCTTCATTTTTTTCCTATTTTCTGTTCTTGTGTTGGTATGATGTTTCGATCTCGTTCTTTTGGTCACTACCCACAGCTCGGAGGCAGATATTTGATACACCCGGGGCTTAGCCCTAAAAGGTAGTATGCATGTGGGATTTGGGGGGGGGGGGGGGTTAGAAATCACTGAAAGATTAATAGGCTCTGTTTTGAGTTTTGTTCAAAAAAAGAATGACTTCATATAGGGAAAAATATATATAATAATAATAATAAACTTTATTTATAAAGCACACTTAACCCTTTAAAGCCAGTCGGAGCGGGCACACTCTGTTTTGCGTAACTATTTTTCAATCCCGGTAGATCTGCAATCACGTAAGCTAGCACAAAAATTTTTTTGCATATCAAACCGGAGGAGTTGTACTTACATCTTATGCCATCAGCTTGTCCTAGGTCACAGTTTCCTTCCACATATGGCTTTGCAAAAACTGCATATAAAGCACTTGCAGCAACAAAAACATAATATTCCAGAAACATGCTTTGCTGATCCGATCAGCTGTTTGTAACACTTCCTACGTCCATCAGCGTGAACTATCGCATGTCCTCCAAGTCCTGCCCGAAACCGGAAGTGATGTCATTTTGCGGAAATGTAGTTTTTTACCAACAGGGCCTTATGAGCCTATACTGGTGTTTTTAAAAGTTATGTTTGAGTTTATGACTTTCTGTATCGTTTCTGGGATGCTTAGGACTCATATTGCACTGCTGGAAATAGTTTATTTTGATGCATATGCTGTTTTTTTTGCAAATTTGCATCATAATATTTATTTTTCGTTTATCGTGCAGTATATAAAAATTGGTGTATTTCAAAAATAAAACTATGAAGACACTTAAAATAAATTTCCTGTGGTGGGAAACTATTTTGTGCAACTTTTTCTCAGGCGACCATGGCTCAAAGAGTTGGGAGTTCGCCTTGTAATCGGAAGGTTGCTGGTTCGAGCCCCAGCTCGGACAGTCTCGGTCATCGTGTCCTTGGGCAAGACACTTCACCTACCTACTACTGGTGTTGGCCAGAAGGGCCGATGGCGTGATATGGCAGCCTCGCTTCTGTCAGTCTGCCCTAGGGCAGCTGTGGCTACAACTGTAGCTTGCCTCCACCAGTGTGTGTGACTGGGTGTGTAAAGCGCTTTAGGGTCCCTAGGAGGGACTAGTAAAAGCGCTATACAAATACAGGCCATTTACCATTTTTGTATTTACAGTTTTGAGGGATAAGCCTCTTAAATTTCTCTAACTAGAAATATATGTTAAAAAAACAAACAAAAAAATTGTAGTTTATTGCACTTTTTTGCAATGTATGTAATTACTATGCACTTAATGCAGACATTATTAAATTTTGGGCTGTAATGGTTGTATTGATGTGTAGCAACTTGTATTGATGTATAGCAACTTGAAATGCTCCCAAAAATGTAAAAATAAATATAACATGTATAATATAAGCTCTGGCGGACTTGGTTCTATGGTAGGTCTTAAAGGGTTAAAAACCAAGGGTATGCCAAGGTGCTTAACAAGTAACATAGAGAATAGAAGGAAGATAATAGATATAGGACCAAAGCAAGTACTAGGTATGCAAGCAGGTAGCTGTCACTGATACATAGGAAAGCAACAGGTACAGAGCAAACAAGAAGTTAAATGAACATAAAAGTGCATAATATAAAATCATAAAAGAAATATTAACTAGAGGGAAAGACAAGATTGAATAAGTGGGTTTTTAGTCGTGATTTGAACAGTGCAATGGAATCAGATGCGCGGAGGTCGAGAGGTTAGGGTATTCCACAGTACCGGGGCAGCCAGAGCAAGCGCACGGTCACCCCGGGACTTCAGCCGAGATCAGGGTTGGGTCAGAAGTAGTTGAGTGGCAGATCTAAGTGTTCTAGCAGGAGTATGTGATTTGAGAAGTTCACTAAGATAACTTGGCGCTAATTTATTAATAGTTTTGAATGTAAGGAGTAATATTTTAAATTGAATACGGTACTTTATGGGCAGCCAATGCAAGCTAGCTAGAACAGGAGTAATAGGGCAAAATTTCCTGGTACCAGTCAAGAGGCAGGCTGCTGCATTTTGGACTGTTTGCAGTCTAAGAAGAAGAGAAGAGGGAAGACCATAGTACAAGGAATTACAATAATCCAACCATAGCTGGACTGGCCATCGGGCATACCGGGCATTTGCCCGGTGGGCCGATGGCAAGTTTTCGTTTTAAATGGGCCGATGTTTCGTTGTTGTTGTCTTTTTTTCCGTAACCGTGTAAACAGTGAAAGGTGGCGGATTGGACAGATGCTGGCAGACGTGTAAAAATAATTCAATTGTTTGGTAGTGGCTATGGTGGAGCTTTCACAGATTCAGTAAAATTAGCAAGTGGTGGAGGCCAGCAGGTGGATGGGGGGAAAGGGGAGGCGGAGGTGGAGAGACCCAAGGCGGCCGCCGGTCCGAGTGTCAGGTGAAATGAGCTTCAGGTAAGAAGTTATGACCTGCAGTCTATCTGGGTCAGATATAAACCAAGTTTAGGTGGAGTTTATTTTCGTTGTGCTAACTTTTTACAGTCAGTTACAATAACTCGTACTGTGTACTAGCTAGCATGACGGAGTTTCTATACAGTTGGGTGGGTGCTATGATGTTACTGGCGAACTTTATTTTATTCATATGGTTAGTTAGTAGAGTTGCCTACCGTCCCGTAAAAAACGGAATCCTCTGGTATTCAGAGTTAATATTACGTGTTTCGTATTGAGCTGAAAATAAACGCGATTTGTCCCGTACTTCAGCTACAATACAAAAAAAGACAAAAAGCTGGAGTTATTCTGTGTCTTTACGCTGTCAGCTGCCTCTTCTTCTCTCATTCTCCCCCCTCCCTCTCCTGCTGCTACTTCAATCATGAAACTGATCAATGATCAGCTGATCGCCGTTTCTGCCGCAAGTCCCGTCTCTCTTGCTTGTTTATCTCCCGCTTTGCGCCCGAAAGAGGAAACTAGCGGAGGTCGCGTTAAACAGCAGAAGCGCCTTTAAACTTGATAAGCCGTTGTTAGAATTTATTTAATATTACTTTCTAGTATCAGCTGATGTTTGCTGGAGCCACAGCTGGAAAAGCTGCTGGTCATGATATCGGTTTGGTTATCTGGTGAGAGGGAAACATGAAGATGAAACCAGGAGATGTCCTTACTGAATCATCAGAGCTATACAGGTGATGGAGAAACAGGTTTACCTTTTAGGTGACGTGAATGAGTTGAAGGAAAGCTATGAACTGTTTCTGAGAGACAAATTACACCAGGATCCTTTTTCTATGTAGCTGACAGCTGGTAACTGTGCAGGGACGGGTCTAGCAAAGTTTTGCCAGGGGGCCAGGTAGAGCATTAACAGGGAGAGGGGGGCACAAAGAAATACTTTTCTTTCTTATTCTCATTTACAATTTCTAGATTTTAACAAATAATTATCTGAATCTTACAGCCAAAGTTTTCATCTGATGTCAAATTTATAGAAATCCATTATTGTACATAGTAAGTTTTTTTCAGGGTCCCAACATAATTTCTTCAGAAGTACTGTACATGATGCCAGTATTTTCCCACATTTTCTAGATACTGTACTTTGTGTACTTTGTGTAAAATGCCATCAAAAAGTCAGTTAAGTTTTATTCTTTCTCACCTGTCTTTCTGTCTCCTTTCACTTTTAAAAGGTTGCCATGTTAGAAAAAATATTTTGCCCTGCCATGCTGTTTATTGATGTGGTAAATAAATAGTTTATGAAAATATCACTAAATCTGTCATTTATTATTTTTAATATTCAGTAATGGTCATGTCTTACCTCTAGTCTTCTCTGTCTTAATTTCAGGTTTCCACCATATGTTGTAGATAGTTCAGGAAGTTAACTCAACCAAGCAGTCTTTGGATTTCGACTAAGTACTGTTTAGAATACCAGAATAGGGAGGATGGTGTAGGTTTAAGTTTATTAGATTGATACATATGTACCAACAAGACAGTGTACATCACTGTCACAACGACGTTTGTTTTCATTCAAAGGCTTTATGGTTTTTCCTATAATACCTGGTGGGCCGGTCTCTAGTCAAAATGTCTGGGCTGATTTTTTGTCCCAGTCCAGCCCTGAATCTAACCTGGAGGTCACAAAAGCGTGAATAAGCTTCTCCAGGTCCTCATGCGGAACATAATGCCTAGCCTTAGAGATAAGGCGCAGTTGGTGGAAGCTAGATCTCACTACAGCAGACACTTGCTTATCGAGTTTGAGCGAGCTATCCAGCAGTACACCCAAGTTACTGACATAGTCACAAGAAAAGCTAGCAAAGGAACCCAGGGCAGCACAGAGTTGGGCACGAGGGATTTTACTGTTGAACACCACAATCTCAGTCTTCTTATCATTTAAAACAAGAGAATTACTCAGGAACAATTCTTTGACCTCCCGCATGCATTCTTGAAAGTAGTGTGGGGACACAGCAAGGTCGTCAGTAAGTTCAAAATAGATCTGTATGTCATCGGCGTAACAGTGGAAGGCGAAATCCTAAGTAGTCCTGATTTTGAACTGTTGTAGTCCTGTTTTAATATATCACATATGCAGGACACCTTAAACTAGTTTTTTAATTAAGCAGCAAGGCAAAACAAAGTCGGGGCTGTATCAAGACTCGAGGACTAAACCCCAATTCAACCAGACCCAGAACTGATCCAGAATTAAAACAGGACTACAACAGTTCAAAATCAGGACTACTTAGGATTTAACCAAGACAGAATCAGAACTAGATGATAGTAGCACTAAAAATCATCATAGACCTGCACTACACGTATTTTTTAATTCTACCAAACTACACTGTTTAGATTCAGAAAAGTTTATATAATTATTTAGCCTTGTTGTGCAAACAAGCCTGCATAACTTAATAAATGTAGAATTTGATAAATAACAAACCTAAAAAGAAACACTAGGTACTAGATACATGAGGACCTATGATACGTGGTACTTTTGGTAAACAACCATTTGACTAACATGTGTGTCTCACCTGCTCTTGTTCCATCTCTGTTCTGTCCTCATTCTCCTCTCTCTCTCCTTCTCTGTTCCTCTCTCTCCCTCTTTGTGCTGACAATCAAGCCAAACACCAACATCATCAAATATACAGTTGAAACCAGATATTTACATACTCTTTGGATAAAAACACAAACACTAATTGTAACATCAAATCAGACTACATGTTTATTTTTTTAGGTTGATAAATATAAAAAACATATTTGTTAACTTTAAGAGTAAAGAGAGAAACTATCTGTATTTCTTAATTGTACATGGCACCAAATTGTATTCAAAATTGAGCCATACTTATGGAGCTCCACAGTTCTTTTCCTGGTGTTTTGGTTGACATCTCTTGATTTTCCCATTTCAAAGAAACAGGCTCTGTGTTTTGCCTTATATGCATCCACAGCTGTGCCACCAATTTACTCACATGGACTCTACTAACCTATCAGAAGCTTCTTCAGCTCAGAATGGAACCGTCTGGAGTTTTCTTATTAATTAACAATAAACTTAGTGTATATGTACTCCTAAATTTGATGAAAGTGATAAAAAATAGACAGCTCTGTCTCTCTTTATTCTGACATTTAACTAATTCAAAAGATATTTCAATATTTATTTATCTAAAACAAGTTTACTCTAAATTGATGTTGTACAGTAAAAAAAATGTTCTTGTGTTTTCCATAAAGTGTATGTAAATATCTGGTTTAAACTGTGAATATACTGCTGTGTATTGAAGTTCCTCTTGTTTTGCATAGAAATATACTGAACAACATACAAAGCATAATATATAAAATACTACCAGTTTTTTCTTTGAAAGACGCTCCTTATGTCCATTCTTGTATATCAGTACATTACTGAAACCGATTTATTTAGCCGTGGAGGGTAACAACTGAAAATATGAAATAAACACAGGTAAGCTAAGACTCTCTAAAGAAACAGCATTGTTGTTGTTCGGCTTTTCATTTCGCCATTTGTTGATTCACTCGAAGAGCAAGTAACGTAATATGGGTCGAGTGATCAGTTTGATATCAATCTTTCATAGTTACATTATTTGTACAGTACGAATGATTTGCTTTGGTACCTGGTCAAACTTCAGTTCTCCTCTGTCTGCCTAGCTCCGTTTCTCCAACAGCGCACTTGCAGGCAGCAGCTTCCCCGCCCCTCGCTCAGTCGCTTAGTGTCTGAGCTCGGATCATACCAATATTAGGGGGGATTTACACACAGTTGTAAATTCCCACAGTGTGCACTATGTGCTTCGAATATTGTGTGTAGTTTTTGTTTTATACAGTTGTCAGCCAGGCATGTAACTATGAAAAAATTACACTCCAAAAGACCCCGGGCTTCTGAAAAAACAACCCGGGCTTAAGCCCAGTAAGGACCACAGAGCACTGTAAAAAATTGGCCTGATGAATCAGTTCTCTTTTACATCAGTATGGATGGCCGGGCGTGTGCACATCACTTACCTGGGGAATAAGAAGGAAGAAGGCAAGCCGTTGGAGGCAGTATGATGCTTTGGGCAATGTTCTGCTGAGAAACCTTGGGTCCTGTCATTCATGTGGATGTTTCTTTAACAGTCATCATCTACCTAAGCGTAGCTGCAGACCATATAAACCCTTTCATGGAAACAGTACTCCCTGATTGCTGTGACATCTTTTAGTAGGTAGGATAATGCACCCTGTCAAATCCACGGGAGGCCCCACATTTTACAGGACTTAAAGGATCTGTTTCTAACATCTTGGTGCTGATACCACAGCACACCTTTAGAGGTCTAGTGGAGTGCCTTAGTGGGTCATGTTTGTTTTGGCAGCAATATTAGTCAGGTGTTCATAATGTAATGCCTGATGCCCATACATGCAAATTATACCACTACTACTACTACTACTAATAATAATAATAATGATAGGAAGAAGAATTAAAAAAATGGAAATGTAAGTAATGGAATAAGTGGAATAAATGGATAAGTAATGGAAGGGAACAGATAATTGAAAACATGAATAATTATAGAATAGAAAATAGAAATACAAGTCATACAAATTTGGTTGCAAAACTTGCTAACATTAAGTTATAATTTAGCACTCAATGCCTCGTCCAAATATTTGTCACTTCTGACTTTAGAAAACTAACTCTGAGCAGCTGAAGAATCAGGACAAAGGGATGGGAAAAAAGAGAGCAAAGAGAAAAACAAAAGAAACTATGGGATAGAGTGGTCTGATGCACTATTGTATGGACCAAAATGATTTTATAACCACCTCTGGGAGATTTGCTAAAGCTTGACTAGGAAAAAGAATCTTTTTCTCACCTTGAGCCAGATTAATATTTTGAGGATGAGGAGTCACCTTTTGTGGCCTATATTCCTGGCAAGACTGGGACATTAAGATCAGTTTAGAGGTTGTGATCGGGAATCACGTCTCCCTGGTGAGGATTCAGAAAGAAGGACAGTGTCTATTAATGGCAAACCCAGATGTCTGGAAACAGAGCAAAACAAGCTAAATCTGTACCAGCAGACATCCGGTGGGGGATAAGGGTGGGGGTGATTGTCTACACAGAGTCTCAAGTGCAGCACTGAAAAGTATTTCAAATGCTTCACCGCCTCTGGTCACTGTCCTTCAGAAAACCTTTCACCTTCGACTTCAGCACATAACTCTTTGACTGACAGCTGTCATTGTGTCTAACATATCCTTCGTGGCCCCAGGATCAGTTACACAAATGTGTAAATTAGATGCTGATTTGAGGTGATGGTTTAAGGATATTTCTTTTCTTCTCAAACAGCAAGAGAGGTCAGAGCAGAAGATCTGCTCAGGCTTAGTAGGGAATTTGCTCAAGGACCACTCAGAGGGCACAGCTTCTTCAAAACACAGGCATTCACTTTAAGAACAGCTGCTGCCTCTGTGCTGGCCAGCTGCTATGCTGCTCTGAGTAATTTGCATCTGCAGTCGTGGTAGTATGTACTTAAGTCACATTTAAAGCAGGAAAACCAAGCGCTAAATTAATGGCAGTAAAATGCTATCATTTTCAGTGACAGCCAAGTGATTTGCACACAGACGACAGCAGTAATTTCACCTTCACCTTCAACTGAATGGATATTCAAGGAAGTATTTACTTCTCCTGTGTGAAACTGCTGCAACCTAAAAGCAACCTGTGCACCATGGTATTTGTGCTTCTTCCTCAAATCATCTATTTAATGTGTTCAGCATTGCAAAGAAGAGAGGCTTCTACCACCTTGTTAGTCTCTTGCCTGTTGCTTTTAATATTTGCAGGCCATTGCTCTTTGGACAGAATGATGCCAATTACTGCTAAACAAAATTAGTCTTGTACATACTCAAGCTTTTTTTTTTTTTTTTTTTTTTTTTTTACACACATCCTATTGTCCTAAAATGAGAAATGAATAAAAAAAAAAAGATTGATGTAGCCACTTTAATGTCACCAAATGTTTAGGAAAGTCCCTTTGTGAAGCTGACATCACTACCTTGGTATTTTGGAACCAGAGGTGGGACCAAGTCATTGTTTTGCAAGTCTCAAGTAAGTCTCAAGTCTTTATCCTCAAGTCACAAGTCAAGTCTCAAGTAATGTCAGGCAAGTCAGAGTCGAGTCTCAAGTCCCTGGTGTAAAAGTCCGAGTAAAGTCACAAGTCTGAAATTTTGAATTTCAAGTCCTTTCAAGTCTTTAAAAAAAAAACGAAAAAATAATGTTGCAGTTATATGCTAAATGTAAATATTAGACCATGTAATTTTTAAATCTGTGTTTTTCTCAACACATGACGAAATAGTGAACGTAGAAAATATATACAAATTGTGAAATTGCACCTCTATAAAATGCAGCTCAATTAAACTTAGCTCCTAGAATAATTTTCACTGACGGTTCTGAGATAAGCTGCATGTTATTCTTGGATGCGGTTGTAGGACCGGTGTTGTGTCAAAAAGTAATTTCCAATGTTTCTGTGTGTTTTTTATGTGTAATATCTTTATGTATGTTCGTAAATTGACTTCGGTGGACAGGATTTACAAAGAGGTTATATATAGAATTAAAAAATTATCTGTTTTTCAAGTATCTTTACAACTCTGTGTTATTGTACTTACATTATAACCAATCCGCTCCTTTATCCCCACTTCAAATATTTGTATTGAACTATTGTAATATTTGCTGCCATTTCTTCTGTCCTCTTGGCCAACTTACTCTTACAAAAGACATTTTTAATGTTAATAAGATTTTTTTTAACTGCATAAATAAAGGTTATATAAAAGTCACTGCCAAAAACTGATTGCGACTTCTACCTTGTTACACGAATGGTGTTTGTGGCTCAAGATGACTTTATGTCATCCATGAGGGATGCATTTGACATATGTTTCACATATTATAGCCCAACAAGTTACTTATAGCAGTTTAAATACGAGCAATCAGTTTTTGGCAAATACCGGAAATCAGTTTTTGGCAGACAATCACTTTTTGGCACAACACCGGCTTTAAAATCGCATGACAAAAATATCATACACATTAAAAAAACTGCATCACCAACGTAGCCTGGACAACATTTGCTAGTTAGATGAAGTCAGCTATCTCATCGTAGCATATTTATATGCATATTTATAATCATACGGTTCTTGGAGTGAGTGCACACACTCATGAAGTTTAGTAACTTCAGGTCACTGCAACAAGCCCAGGTACAGTTTACCAACGGATGGGTACAGGACCTTGAAATGCACCGTGTAGAATGAAAGACCATCGTACATATCATAAGTTTACCAGTCTCACAAATCGTCATCATAAATACACATTCGTTAACCGTTTATTAATATAACCTTTGAGCTCAATGGTAATTAATTAGTAGTGGAAATATTTTCTGGTTCGCATTACAGAAATGTAGCAGTGACAATAATATTGTATGCTGTAATCGCACTGGGCAATTGGTGATACAAAAACCTGTTTTACCCTGTGAATAAAAGTATATGTTTTTGTCAATGTACCATGGTAATAACAGAAGCGAAACACAATATTGTGTCAGGACAATTCACTATTTATGCACAATAAATAAAGGAGCATAGCGCGACAATTTCTGTTCAGCGCCAGACTTACTTGTAACCTATATCACCAATTATGTTAAGAAAAATGACGTATTAACTACTACAAAACTCTGACCTTTGTGGAAATGCTTGGAGCAGACTAACCTGTGAGCTGGAGTGTTCTGAGACGTTATATTTGATCTTTGAACGGCTGCAATCCAGGCCACCCGTTGCCTCTTTGTTACTTCGGAAACATGGCTCGAACAATTTCTCTTCAACGACGTAATCCGATAACAACCGATCGGCTTCCCGTGGCTGTCATGCCACCGGCTATTGCAGTTAATAATACAACAGCTTCTTGCCATTTTTGTGTTTCTTTTTTATCGCTGTGTGACTGATTTCATTTAAAAGCCTGCGTGCGCTAGTACCTCTTGCCACGAGTTCCCAGAATCCTTTGCGGTTTTACCCCTGAATGATGTCACATTTTCAATCTCTATATAATATGCATGTTAAATTTTATATTTGGGGTGAAATATCAAGTCTTTTCAAGTAAACCGGTTCAAGTCCAATTCAAGTCCCAGGTCATTGGTGTAAAAGTCCAAGTCAAGTCACAAGTCTTAGAACATTTTTTCAAGTCAAGTCTAAAGTCATAAAATTAATGACTCGAGTCTGACTCGAGTCCAAGTCATGTGACTCGAGTCCACACCTCTGTTTGGAACTATATCCAGTGATAAGGGGCACGACATCATTATATGGTAGCCACCTGTTAATTACAAGGTATTCTCCCACTACAGTATACCCTTTTTGACTGTAAATGGAGTAATAATTGATCAAATAAATAACATGTTATATTCAGTAACTTCAAAATAGTAATTGAGTTAATAAAATGAGCAAGAAAGTGTTTACTGAGTTGGTAGCGCGAGGTAGCTGAGAGACTCTGTCTGAGAGAGTCATACTGGCCATTTGAAAGAATCTTTTATATGTATTGTACACCCACCGCAAAAGGCTTCATTCAAATGTATTTCCATAACATAGATCAGTAAAAGGTTTCACTAGATTGCGCTTGTCTTGTCTGTTACAAAAATCTGTTTTGCTTTTAGAAATAAACGGCTGGTTTTGATGTGGTATCTGCATTTTAAATGGTACACGAATCACAAAGCTTTGTGCTTTCCAATTAAGTGGTTCAGAACTGGCCAATGACATTAACATAAATGTCACTGTGTATTGTCACTCAATATCTATTTTATTACATTTTCCCCCACATTTTGTAATTATCATTTAGTTTCCTTATCTTTTTTAATTAAATATATACATTTGTTATAGTCATTTTTATTCTGGTTCACTGTTTTATTCTAATTGGGTTCACAATATTCAAATTTTCTTTTGCCTCATTCGTGAACTTTTGTTTTTCCCGCATTTGTTCTATTTGTCTCTTATTAAGTTCTGTAGTTTTTGGTTTGAATTAGTCTCTAAATCCATGTTTTAAATTAAAATTGTATTTAAATTGGAAGTACCACGTACAACTATAACATTATGACCACCTGCCTAATATTGTTTTTGTCCTCCTTTTGCTACCAAAACAGCAACAAACTGTGGTGCACTGTGCATTCTGAGACCCTCCTATCAGAACCAGCATTAACATTTTCAGCAATCCAATGCAGTGAGCCTTGGCCATCCATGACCCTGTTGCTCATTCACCTAGATAGATAGTGACCACTGCAGACCGTGAACCAACATGAGCTGCAGTTTTGAAGATGCTCTGACCCAGTTGTCTAGGGTTGTCAAATCTCAAATCCTTAAACTCGTACAGTAAGTAATCATCTGCTATAAGCATTTACTGTTGGCATTTCCTGTGCCACCAAAACGATTCCGACATTCTGAAACACGGATTCTACAAATCCTCTTGCACTATGGGATGAATGCATGGGTTGACTTTTAAGGTCTCTTAGTGGATCATACTATAGTTTTTTCCAATACTCTTTTGTTAATGACTGTTCTAACTCAGTTACCTGGCCTTAAGGTTTCATCTAATAAGTCACTTAAACTTTTACACCCTTCTTTTCTTTTTACTTAGCAGTTAAATGTTAAAGTTAAATGTCTTGGAATGAATAGTGAATGTTATGGTAAGAGAGATGCTTACCATAGCATTCACTATTCATTCCAAGACATTTAACTTTATTTGCTTTTTTACTGTTATTAAAGCGAATGTATTTAATTCCTTATAAACAATATGTTCACTACCAGGAAAATGTTTTATTATGTCTAATGAAGAAAACCCTTTAAGGGATAAAACTATAGTTTTTTTTTTATGCATGTATGAACAATTTTTTAAACTCCACATGTCATTTTCCAGTAGCGGATTTGGGTACTTATTATTCATAAGGAATAATATTTCACTTGGTTAAAGGAAATTAAATTATTAAAGGGGATTGGTTGGGCTTGATTATGAACACAAACATCATGAACATTGTTGTCTGAAGATTGACAGAAGTCTGTGCTGTGAAAATTGTGCTCTGAGAAAGTTAGTGGTGGATGGTACAGCTATGATAGCCAAGTCCTATTTCATTTCTTGGTGTTTTCCATTAGCCATAATTAATTTAAGAAAAATTTTAGACTCCTGATATCTTCCATACTGTGTGCTGACCTACATTTTCTATCATGGACCTTCTACACACATTTTATTCAAAAGTCTGAACTAATCTGAAACTCTGTATTTCTTTAGTTCTGCACTGGTACTAGGACCAGTATTTCACTAAAGTGCAATGCTCAAGATGTGCAGAGCCTCATAAATGCTTATATTATCAAGAGTGCCATTTTCTAAATGGGTGTCAACTTGAGGTTACTATCAGTCATTTGACCTTTGAACTCAATTCTGCTCTGTGTTGTTCTCCAGGGAATTGAATGGGCTGGTTGAACATTGGGTATATTTCCCCTGTCAATGAATTGCTAGACAATCCCCGTTCCTGTGTTCACGACTCACTGTATGGGTGGATTTTAACCATATGCTAGATCACTCACACTGTCCAGCTCCCCAGAGTGTCAGCTGGGGGTTTCAAGATGGAGCAGCTTGTAACATCACCGAGGACATTGGTGAAGCTTGCTTAGTAACAGCCAAATATTATTGTTCTAAATTCTTTTTCATATTTTTTCTTCTGTTAAGTATTGTGTTCATTCTGTATGCTTCAGATTTTGAGTATTCAATTTACCATATAAAATATAATATCTATTATTAGTAGGCACAGTTATACTTTATACTATACAAATTTGCAATAAATTTAAGCTGCCACACATATTGTTTATATCTCATATTATTGACCATGTAGCTAAATAATTGATCATAAGACAATGGCTCTGTTCCATAGTGGTTTTTTTTTTTTTTTTTTCCGATTTCCCTCCATTCACCCCCAAGCCTAAGGCTGGTTTGGTTGAAGGTTTCTTCCTGTTAAAAGGGAGTTTTTCCCTTCCCACTGTCACCAAGTTCTTGCTCAAAGGGGGTTATTTGGTTCTCGGGGTATTCACTCTATTATCGTAGGGTCTTTACCTGAAAATACAATGGGTCTGGATTGTAATTTAGTCTAAATCAACCTGGTTTTAGTCTTGGCAGCTTTTTGAAATTTCCTCTAGACATTTGACAATAAATAATCATTAAGTGGGTAAACATGAGTTCATGGTTATTGTTATCCAGATTAAATCAATGCCTGGAAAACCAATTCTTCACCTTTGATCAAATTAAGGCATAAAGAAACACAACTAGCTGATCAGATTTGGCCAAGGAAACAGCATTAATGGACATTAGGTGCTGGGTGGCTGTGGAGTTGAGTAATAATTCTTGGTGGATTTATGACAGTAAGTAACACATATTATGCTGCATTATTTGATGCACAGAGAATTTATTATTAACACAGCTTCAGGTTTTAATTTTCTTGTTTTCCTTACTTGGAAATTAATGTTTGAAAGTCTGAGACCTCTTTTACATTACTTTGGACAGATTACACACACACACACACACACACACACACACACACACACACACACACACTACACCTAATATTTTGGTGCTAATTCAAAGTCACAGCAACATTTATATATGTCAGCAAAAGTGACTTCAGATGACCTCTCACCCGGGTAATCATCAGCTTCCACTGACCTTGCTTCCCTGTAACCTCAGATGGCATCATGGTCCATTCACCAGCTGACCGAGCATGAAATGATTATTATTAGGTTCCAAACTGTGCAGTGTGGTGTTCTGCTGGGCCTCTCTGCTGGCAGGCCAGTTTGGCTATTGGCATAAATCAGGTAAGGGACGTTGCAGCGGAAGGGGACTATTATCCAGATGCCCTCTATTTTTAGACAGGGAGAGAGATGGATGGGCAAGAGATTAGACAAAGATGGAGATTTATCTCTCCAGAAATAGATGGAGATTGATACAGGAAGGGGGATTGGGAAATGAAATAACTAAAAGGAGAAAAGAGGAATAGAAGAAAGGAATGAGAAAAGAGAAGAAACGGTCCAAATACAGGGAGTTTATACAGGGAGTGCAGAATTATTAGGCAAATGAGTATTTTGTCCACATCATCCTCTTCATGCATGTTGTCTTACTCCAAGCTGTATAGGCTCGAAAGCCTACTAACAATTAAGCATATTAGGTGATGTGCATCTCTGTAATGAGAAGGGGTGTGGTCTAATGACATCAACACCCTATATCAGGTGTGCATAAATATTAGGCAACTTCCTTTCCTTTGGCAAAATGTGTCAAAAGAAGGACTTGACAGGCTCAGAAAAGTCAAAAATAGTGAGATATCTTGCAGAGGGATGCAGCAGTCTCAAAATTGCAAAGCTTCTGAAGCGTGATCATCGAACAATCAAGCGTTTCATTCAAAATAGTCAACAGGGTCGCAAGAAGCGTGTGGAAAAACCAAGGCGCAAAATAACTGCCCATGAACTGAGAAAAGTCAAGCGTGCAGCTGCCAAGATGCCACTTGCCACCAGTTTGGCCATATTTCAGAGCTGCAACATCACTGGAGTGCCCAAAAGCACAAGGTGTGCAATACTCAGAGACATGGCCAAGGTAAGAAAGGCTGAAAGACGACCACCACTGAACAAGACACACAAGCTGAAACGTCAAGACTGGGCCAAGAAATATCTCAAGACTGATTTTTCTAAGGTTTTATGGACTGATGAAATGAGAGTGAGTCGTGATGGGCCAGATGGATGGGCCCGTGGCTGGATTGGTAAAGGGCAGAGAGCTCCAGTCCGACTCAGACGCCAGCAAGGTGGAGGTGGAGTACTGGTTTGGGCTGGTATCATCAAAGATGAGCTTGTGGGGCCTTTTCGGGTTGAGGATGGAGTCAAGCTCAACTCCCAGTCCTACTGCCAGTTTCTGGAAGACACCTTCTTCAAGCAGTGGTACAGGAAGAAGTCTGCATCCTTCAAGAAAAACATGATTTTCATGCAGGACAATGCTCCATCACACGCGTCCAAGTACTCCACAGCGTGGCTGGCAAGAAAGGGTATAAAAGAAGAAAAACTAATGACATGGTCTCCTTGTTCACCTGATCTGAACCCCATTGAGAACCTGTGGTCCATCATCAAATGTGAGATTTACAACACTGTAAACCCCAACAGTCTACCTGACTTATAAAGTTTGTGGATATAACAATTGAAATTCCTCACAAAGTTGAAACAACTTAAAACTTTTCTGTTCGGTTAACGATTCAAACAGTTATAATTGTACATGGCTTAGAAGTTAAGAGTAAATACTGCTTTCTTAATTATGATTTTTGAGTAAAATGTTTTTTTTCCCGAGCTCCGCATGTGTACGTCAACTACGTCATGACGTTTTCTCTCTAACCTGAACGACGTTGACAGAAAATTCTGTTCAATATGGCTGCCCTTCTCGAGCGACTGGAGAGCACATTTGGAGAAACTTGTAAGTAAAACGGAACCTTTGTTATGTTTATTTTTTCCGTAAAAAAGCAAGTATATTAATGTGTTGCAGGCAAGAACTTCTTTTCGAATGCGCTGTTGTGTTAAAAAGCACAGACCCAGGTGGTGAATAGTTGTTCGCGCTCTTTTTCAAACATAGATTATGTCGTCAGTTTTACAGTTTTAACCGATTAAAACAGTTTTACTAAGAATCACACACAAAGAAAGGGTCTTAGTGATATTTTAACGACCCCTTGCCAACGCAAGAAAGTTGGCGTTTTTACAACAGCAGCCTCATTGTTCGTCAGGTTTGTTTTTTCCTTCTCATTAGCATCATTCAAAAGTGACTTAGCTAGCAGTGGCAACTTCTATCTAAAACAATTGAAATATAGCAAGGTTTTGTATATTTAGTGTGCTAATAAGGTTTTAAATATTTTTATTTTTTCTTACAAGGCTGAAGACAAAAAGACAGAGGAAAAAAAAATTCAGACTGCAATTAATTTCAGGTGGAGACAGTAAACACAGGTGAGTTGAAAGATCTATTGAAGAGTCCTTTCTTCATGGCCATTAAAACATTTTTAGGTTAAAAGACCTGTGTCATGAATCGCTGTGCGGCCGGCACGAGTTGGACCCAAAATGCAGGACTCAGACTCAGGGGATGAGCTCAAAATCACAGCTTTAATTCCTGGTCACAGAAAACGAGCATACAAAACTAAACTGGGAAAATATAAACTCACACCTTGCAGAGAAGCACACAAGGAAACACACAGCTTGAGGGACGAAGTGGCACTGACTCGGAGAAACACAGGGTTTAAATACAATGGGAAGTAACGAGGGGAATGAGACACAGAAGGAGAGCACAGCTGGGAGAAATCAGAACTGACGAGACAAGGGAGCAAAGTAGGATACACTCACATGAGACACAGACCTTCAAAGTAAAACAGGAATTAGCACAGACGCAAACTAGACTAGGGGAGACAGAGCAACTAAGAAACACAGAGGGCAGCTACTAAATACTCAGAGAACTAAACAGAATAGAAGAAAACCAAACTAAGACACTACACTAAAGAATACGCTGGGACAACAAAGAGAACTAAGAACATAATACAAAAAACTCAGAGGCACAAGAAACTCAAAACACTGGGTCACTGACCCAGGACCGTGACAACCTGTTTGTTTGTTTTTTAAATCATGCCCTGGCTTTGTCACACTGAATCATGTTGAAAAGATATATTTTCATGGCTCCCCCCATTACCATTTCCTTGTACTTCTTTCTACCAGTCTATTTTATTTTGTGACATTAACATCGTAAATGTACCCCACCAGTTTAATTATTAATAGCTGTGTTAGTATTTATAATGCATTTTTTTTTTATTATGTGCAGATCTACCAAGGGTCAGTGGCACAGTTCACCATTTGTGGTGGTAAGTTGTAACACTTCATATGTGGTCACATAAGTAAGTTGTTTCATCAGTTGTTCAGTTCTTATAAAATGTTGTATAATTGTACCAAATCACTGAGGATACATCCAATGTGTAAATCACAATCAACAATTTTACTGTGATATTCGCTCGTGTTTAGAGAATCTCCATTATCTTTGTTACTGAGTTTCCATTTTTGTAGGGCCAAATTTGTATTAAAAATTAATATTTTCATATGATGTGAAATGACTCAATCATTTCTAATTTTTAGAAGAAACCATTCATTAAGTCCCTTAAGGTGAAGATTTCATATATTGATAATGATAAAATTAACACAAATTAAAAGTTTCACTGATAAACACACAATTTTTCCTTGCTTTGAACCCCATGTTCTATATAGATTACAGCTCTGATCTGGACAACACTATTTTAAAATACTGTGTAGGGTTTTTGTCAAATGATTAAGAAACAGACTCTCTGTCACAAGAGACAGAAAGGTTGTATCTTAAAAGAAAAGTCTCCAAAATTTAGTAGAGTCTGATGTCATGCAGTTTCATAAACATGTATTCTCCCCAAAGAATGACACCTGAAAACTTTGCGTTAAATGAACTTTTCTTTTCCCTTTTTAGGAGGCGCCTGATATCAACGTGAAACGCACTGCAGTACTTCGTGTCCTTCCTGTATACCTGCGGGAGGAGGACCCAGAATTCTTTTAGACATGTAATGTAAGTGTATTTTTGCATTACTTAAATTCTGCCAGTAAGATAAAATGCTATGGATTTTTGTAAATACAATTTACTACCCTAGCAGCTACCAAATTGTACAAACAAAATACCCTCTCTTTAGAAAACCCTCACACACAAACACACACAGGTCAGGAGTAGGGCACAGGCGTATCACAGCACTATGGCTATGCTGCAGGTGGCCCAAAAACCAGGCTGAAGTCAAGATTTAGTTTCTTTTTGAGATAAAGTCATGAAATAAAAAATTACTTTTTTTTAGAAAAATAACAAAAATACAAATTATGTAATGCAAGAAGCTAACACGTTAATGTACATTTTTCAAAAAAAGTAGAGTACCCTAACTCGTTACAAAGTAACCCACTACACTGCTGAATGTTTTGCTAGATTACAGGTCATGCTTGTCACATTCTCTCAAACCAACCTTACTTATTTAATTGGGGCGATCGTGGCTCAAGAGTTGGCAGTTTGTCTTGTAATCAGAAGGTTGCCGGTTCGAGCCCTGGCTCCGACAGTCTCGTCGTTGTGTCCTTGGGCAAGACACTTCACCCGTTGCTTACTGGTGGTGGTCAGAGGGCCCGCTTGTGCCAGTGTCTGGCAGCCTCGCCTCTGTCAGTTCGCCCCAGGGTGGCTGTGGCTACAATGTAGCTGCCATCACCAGTGTGTGAATGTGTGGATGACTGAATGTGTAAAGCGCTATACAAATACAGGCCATTTACCATTGATACTGTGTCTATTCCAGGCGGACGCATTGGATGAGTCGACCCTCATTGACACTCCAGTTGCCCTTCTCACAGTGGTTACCGACAGCGCTTCCCAGTCCAGTCCATTTTACTTCCTCAAGCATGGCTGTTGTGGTGAAAGGCGACTAGGTGATGTGTGATATTCCCAGATTTGCAGATGCATTTGCTTTATTGTTTGGCTTGATCTATGCTCTGCATTTAGACTACCCCAGGAAGCTGGTTCACACATTTGCCTTTGTCCAAAATATCTTCATGGGGCTTGATGACGGCAAACCCCTGAAACCCCTGGCTACATGCTCTTAAGGAATATAAGGCAATGTTTGTTAGGACACGCATCTCTGTTACTGAGCACTTTGTTTGAAGCACTTTAAGCACTTTAAGTTTACTACAGGCTTTGGGTGGATTTAACTCCATCAGTTTATCTAATTTTCCTATACTTGACTGCCTTATCTGGTTATTTGGAAGCTGATCGTCTTTGTACCCATTTTAAAAAATTGTTTTTCATTTCTATTTTAAAAAAAAAGTGATTAGTATTTGACTTTTTGTTTTGCATTTTTGTGTATTTTGAGAAAGATGCAATTAGGACTGATGTCGTCCTTTGTGATTTTATAAAAAGATAAATGTTCTACACAGAATTTATAATGCTCACTTTATGGTGCCGATGTCCATGTTAGTGGTTTTATAAAAACATTTGTGATGTTTTTAAATTTTCATGAAAAAATGTTAAATAAACAAAACGTAAAGTAACTGAATTTCTGTACTTTTTTTTTTTTTTTAGTAGTCTACACTCAAACATTGAAACATAAATATCTTTTAATTAATAATCAGATAATTTGAGTTTAGGTTGTAATATAATTGCATTGTGTTGCATCAAAATAATAAACTACAAGAAACACAAAAATATTGAAATCAAAGTATACAGTCTTTGAGTAAAGCTCAATTAATAAAATATAAAATATAATTTTAAATTTTTAGGTTAACAATAAATACAAATTTTGAGTACCCCATACTTAGAAGATATGAGTTTGTGTACTTAAATCTTTTGAGGTAATCAGTTTCCACAAAAGTTTTAAGTTCAGTCAACTTGTTCGGGTTTACAGTGAAGGAGGGAAAACAGTACACCTCTCTGAACAGTGTCTGGGAGGCTGTGGTTGCTGCTGCACGCAATGTTGATGGTGAACAGATCAAAACACTGACAGAATCCATGGATGGCAGGCTTTTGAGTGTCCTTGCAAAGAAAGGTGGCTATATTGGTCGCTGATTTGTTTTTGTTTTGTTTTTGAATGTCAGAAATGTATATTTGTGAATGTGGAGATGTTATATTGGTTTCACTGGTAAAAATAAATAATTGAAATGGGTATATATTTGTTTTTTGTTAAGTTGCCTAATAATTATGCACAGTAATAGTCACCTGCACACACAGATATCCCCCTAAAATAGCTAAAACTAAAAACAAACTAAAAACTACTTCCAAAAACATTCAGCTTTGATATTAATGAGTTTTTTGGGTTCATTGAGAACATGGTTGTTGTTCAATAATAAAATTATTCCTCAAAAATACAACTTGCCTAATAATTCTGCACTCCCTGTAGGCTTAATGACTATTTGCACAGCTCATTGGTCAGAAAGAACAACCTCGGCAACCTTGGCGCAGCCCAGGAGCAGCTATCCATATATCTGGCATTTTACAAGCTGCATTAGCTACCTTATCCAGCTTTATTACTTAAATGCTATTGTCATGCATCATCAGCCCCACCTACTTGCATCATCAGGCTGAGACGGATAACTTGATCTAAACTGCTATACCTGTTATAAATAGTCTTAAGGGCAGTCTTTGCTCATGGGCAAGACAATAACATTCTGAAATGGTCATACAAAAGGGCAAGTCCACAAAGGACTCCAGAGATATGGGTCACCTTCTGAGGTCTAACACATCCCTGGTTTGTTTGTTTGTTTGTTTGTTTGTTTTTGGGGGGGGGTGTTGAATGATGCATGCCAGTTAGAGTTGTTTTCTTGATTTGGGATATTAATATTATCAACACGAGAAATTAAATATTCTGATCTCATGGGTTTGAGTTACTGCTGGGGTCATCACAGATTTGATAGGTTTCACAGTGTTGATGTATACTCAATGACCATTTTTTTCTGGGATATTTTGGTGATGTTCACTCCCCCCAGATACTAATAAATCTGATTTTGTAATGATTTAATGAGTTACAAAAAGCCCAGATTATATTATAGATTTGAATTAGTAATTGAAAGTAAAGCAAGACACATACTGTGTATACTTGATTTAAAATGCACTTCATTATCACTGTTTTCTTTGAGCTGTTATAATATAATTATAATGTTGCTGCTTTCAGTGGTTCATAACACTGTAGGTTGGGGGCAGATAATCTAATTTTGTCTGTCCTCATAAGGACTCTATATTGTCCTTATGAAAACTAGTTTATTGTAATATTATGAGGGATTTCATTGATCAAAGAGTAGATAAATGTTTTTGATTTCGTTGTCCCTCTAAGCAATGCTGATCATCATAGTATTTTACATAAACCAATAATATTGTGAAACATTTTAGTAATTTCTATGTGCTGTATGTTTTCTGATCAAGGCAAAGCACCTTTCCTGCCACAGCCCCAATAGCATTTGTGCCACTGCCTAGAATCCAACCAAAGCCATTTAGCTTGCTAGGCACATGTACATATCACTTCACTGTGGAGTGCTTTGAAAAATGAATGTCTTCCACTGGACAAATATTTTTACTTGTTTGTCATTTGTAACAGTGTAAATGTGTTACGCCCTAGTCTAGGGGTACAGGAACGCAACATAAGTTTGAAAAGATTGCCCCACCCTGGTCCCCAAAACCATACACAGAGGGAAAACCAATTTCTTAGTGAATGGTGGTTTATTTTTCTACACTGCTAAATGAAGCTCCGGGGTGAACAAAGGCCAAAATAACAAACAAAACAAGCTAAGTCAGGAGGAGGTGCTATCTTAAAATCCTATGTGAAATCAAAAACCAAAGAAAAGACAAGCGCTACACCTAACTCCCTAACTGAGATAAACAGGAGAAAACAGTGCAAGGGAAAACAATAAGGCAGCTCACCCCTTCTGTTCCAGTGCTATTTACAATGTGCTATTTACAATGAAAACTAATGTACACACTATATACAGAACTCAGAAAGTCGCAAAAGTCACAGGCGCAAATGTCACAGGTTTTGGAGGCCAGGATCAGGTCTGCTGCTGTCAGTGGCTGCCCCGGGACAACTGCTGGTGAGGGATTTTGAATGAGACCACATGACCAGGGGACCAATCAGCAGCCGTCAGCTCATCCACTCAGGGACCTGCAAAGACTTAAAGACACAGACAAAGAAACAGCCACCAAAACAGATTATGGCCAGGGCCATGACAAAAAAAAAAAAAAAAAAAAAAAAGGTAAATGGCCTGCATTTGTATAGCGCTTTACTCAGTCCCTAAGGACCCCAAAGCGCTTTACACTACATTCAGTCATTCACCCATTCACAAACTGGCAATGGCAAGCTACATTGTAGCCACAGCTGCCCTGGGGCGCACTGACAGAGGCGAGGCTGCCGGACACTGGCGCCACCGGGCCCTCTGACCACCACCAGTAGGCAATCATGGGGTTAGTATCTTACCCAAGGATATTTGGCATGCAGTGTGGATGTTGATGATATTCTGCTAACAGAATGAAATGAGGAGAAGGAAGAGAAGAGGCTAGCTCAAGCTAGAAAGCCAGGAAAATCCCCTGCACAGAAGCCCCAGTATGACCTACACCACAGCCCATCACTTTTCTCAGTCCCAAAAGGAAGAAGAAGAAGAAATGCCTGGTGCCTGGTTCTTTATTTTACAGTAATGTCAACGTTCACACGTTTTTTTTCCTAAAGTTGCCTTACTCGTTGGCCACAGTTACGTTTTGTTCTGGTTCCACTGAACGAATTCGACCTTCATTTAATGAGATTTTTCCTATATACATATGAATATATAATATGACTTTTCTGGTCATTGACTGAATGAAACTGAATATGGTTTAAAAACATCAAGATGGCAACAACAAAAACACGGGGCTTGATTGGTTAGCGAAGTTGTTCAATCTGCAACATCACTATGACTATAATTATGTTTGTGGATACGTGGATACTATGAGGATTTCATCATGGATACATGTCTGAGAGGACAACTAGTGCTGGTGAGAAAACATATAATCATCCAATATCACACAATAAAAACTTTATTTCAGAAAAATAGGAAAAAAAGATTATTAAAGTAATTTTGATAGTAGCTCATGCAGCACTTATTAAAGAGTTTTGTTGCCTGTGAGCATCAAATAAACCAGTTCCCTGCTGAGAGTGATGATTGTAAAGAAATTAGCCATGAGGAGGATACAGCTTCTGAGAGAACAGGTAGGATACCAGTAGAAACAACAGGCCTGTTTATGAAGTGAAGTAATTGTAACCTCAGTGTACTGCATATAAAATACATTAAACAATTAAATAATAGATTTGTTGAATCAATAGCTTAATCAATCACTTATTCCATTAAATTACAGTGCCTATGGGCTTTGTTTTTATGTCATCACTACAGATGAGTTTGATGCTTAAAGGAGAAAAATCTATCTATTTTCTCTGAGAATAAGTGGCTGGCCTTGAAGATAAAACTCTTGTGCTGAAAATTGAATCTATTCCTACCTTGGTGGTCACCTAAATGTAAAAGTGTATAATTTTCTGAAGTGTGGGACGTAGTAAAGATTCTACTTGTCTTGTCTTGGGTACAGAGAGTTTTTTTTTCTTCTCTCAGGAACAGAGAATGGACTGTGGAGAATCAGAAGGAGATCTCTTGGATGGCTCATGAGATCACTGTTGACAATACAGGTCTGTGTGTCATAATGAAGGCAGAGATCATCAAATAGGTTCCTTGCTTTTAAGGACAGAGCACAGTGTGAAGAAGAAAACTGACCTTCATCACCAAATCTACTGCAAAAGAAAAAAAAGCATCTAAGCTGGAGATGTAAATGTTTCAGAAGAAAAAAATCTCTCCACTGTTTATGCTCAAACAAGTTGATGTAAAAAGTTTGTTTTCCACAGGCACTTTGTAACTGGCACTGTAAAAAGTATTGCCTTTTTTATGTAAGGGTACATCAATATGTAAATGGACTGTTATTTGTTCATGAGTATAGAGACATCACAGGATATGGGGTCACATACATGCAGAGCACCACCTTAAAATTCCCATGAAACTACCATCACAGCGTGTACTTTTTCTATGAACCACTCCACAGCAATCAATCAACTTACCTCTCAGCAGGAATAGAGGATCTAATGGTTTTGTGACCAAGTGCATGTGGGAACGACCTGTCCAGAAGAACTGTTGTGCTGATTTGTGTGTGTGTTTCTTAAGCATATTCAGTAGTTCAGAAGTATCTTAGATTTAGTAATTAAATATGTCTCTAAAATATTTTCCTTTTTTGACTTTTTCAATGTCAAAAGGTGAACAAGATCTATCTGTCAGAAACAGGGTCAGGGAGGTGGACTGTAAAGAAAAGAAGTACCATAGAAGGTAAATTTCATATATTTTGTGTTCATTATCATAATCATTTGAGTTTGAGTAATATACTACCTAAACAGTATAAATACAACATATTTCTTAGAGTAGTTGAGTATATGAAACCAGAGTCATGGGGTTGTCACCAGATGTTGCTGTTGCTGACTGAAGTATATTAATGAAAATTGACTGGAAAGGAAAAATGTGCTAGGAAAATGTGCATTATCAGAAGTCTCTTATCTGGAATAAGGAGCACAGGACCTCGACTGTTGCTCAAAGGTCTTAAGTCCTTCTTTCAAATGAAAGCAAACTCTGAATTTCACTTGGAAACCAAGGTACCAGATTCTGGAAGAAGAGTGGAAAGGCAAAAAGTCCAATGTGTTTGAAGTCCAGTTTGGCAATCTATTATCATTTAATAGAATAGAATAGAATAATCATTTAATTGTCCCACAAGGGGAAATTTCGATGTAACAGCAGCAAGAAAGACACATATACAAACAAACAGTACACAGGACAGAAACATACACAATTTTTACATATTTACATCAAGGACAATGGTTACTAAAAAAAGAGTACTGTACCGTTATTACATTAAATAGAATTAAATACAGATAAGAGGCAAACCCAGGTTGTAGTGTGAATCGGTTGATAAAATAGTGCAAGTTACAGCGCTGATGTAAACTAGAGATGGCATGATACCACTTTTTTATGTCCGATACCGATATCATAAATTTGGATATCTGCCGATACCAATATGATTCCGATATAGTGTATTTTATAACCAATAAAACTGTTTTTTTAATATCTTGCGGCATTTTGTACAAGTTCATACTCAAGTTTTTTTTTAAAAAACAAAACACTAAAGCTATTGTTATACCTGTATGCAAAAAATACACTGCACCCAAAATATTTCACAGTTCAGCAATACACTGTTCCAAAAAATAGTAATGTCAAAGTATCTTACTGTATATTTTACAGTTTTGTACTGTCTTTCTAGAATATCATTAAATTTACATAAGTAGACTGTACATATCAAAGGTAAAATAACATAACATCACTGTAAATATAGTAAAACACAATTTACTTGTTTTGTAAATATATTTTTTTGTACATATGCATATTCAGATTGTAAAAATACATTCAGAAATGTATCATAATTTCACAAATATTTGTCTGTTATGTGAGAGAATGATCTGTTAAATTCAAATGTAATACTATGGAAAAATATATAAAATGATCGAAACGTAATGAGAATAATAATTAAAGGAGTATTTGAATTATAATTTTGCTGAAAATTCCATGTCATCTAGGTCTGATTCAATAATTCAGAGGTAACAAGTGAAAATATAATTAATAGGAATAAAAACTAAAAAAAACATATAAAACATTGCACGGCCACGCTGTGCTAATTATATATTTTAAAAAATAAATGTAGAGGTAGGAATTGCAATTAATATAAATCTCAAAGTATTCACAACATTCCTCAACAGAAATAGGCCTATGCACCTGGGGTGAGGGTGTGGCCATGAAAACAATGTGACATGCCATTGGATGTTGGGACACATAATAACACGACGCTAAGCATCGGCCAATGAATGTGAACTAACAACCACAAGGTCGCGGGTATGGCTGTACTGTAGGAGAAATTCCTAATATAAAAGTATTTTACTGTGCATTTTACAGTTTGTTCTGTTCTTCTAGAATATCATTAAAGTTACGTAAATAGACTGTGATTTCACATTTCAAACGTAACTTAACGTTAAATCACTGTAATGTAATAAAACATAATTGTCATGATTATTAAATGTACATATGCATATTTAGATTGTTAAAATACATTCACAAATGTATCGTGATTTCACAAATATCTGTCCGTTATTTGAAAGATTGAACTGTTGAATTCAAATGTAATGCTATAGAAAAGTATATAACATGATTCCTATAAGCTTGTGTTACATCACATAAGTATTATTATCATTGCTATTTAGGGCTATCGTTGCTCAAGAGTTGGCAGTTCGCCTTGTGATCAGAAGGTTGCTGGTTCGAGCCCCGGCTCGGACACTCTCGGTATTGTGTGATGGTGCGAAGGCTGCCATATCGCACCATGGTGCGATATGGCAGCCTCGCCTCTGTCCCAGGGCATGCAATCCATTATTAAACCAACTGTTAACTGTATATTTATGTATTATGATTCATATTGCCACATTCATTGACCTTGTTTATAGGTAATTTCATTGTTTGATCACGTTAAAATGTTCCTACTTTAATGTCTAAACGCACTTGGAAAAGGCAGAATCCCATGTAAAATTAGCGCAACGAACTCTATTTTCATTACTGAAAATTTTTTATTTTACGGTAGTATTTTGGCGCCCCAGCTGCTGGAATATTACCATTTTTTTAAGATGTTTTTTTTAACAGTGTACTGATCAATCTAATAAACTTAAACCTACACCATCCTCCCTATTATGGTATTTTTAAAGAGTACTTAGCATAAATATTAAGCAACCTAACTAATTGGGTTGCCATCTCCCAGCAAAAAAAAAAAAATAGGGAACCACCCCCCACCCTCTGCCTCATGATGCTTAATCAATGTAATCGACTTTAATTTAATCCACATGTAAAACAAATGCACAGAAATCAATTATTTTTCTGCAGTAATTAAATAGATTCAACATCTTTCTTCAGCAGAATTGCAGACTGCACAGATGATACCTTCCCAAAAGGAAAAAGTATAGCTTACTAGGGTATATTAGACTTAATAGTTACTATATAGAGTAATGGACTTCTATACATTTTAAATCAGATTAAAACTTTGGGTGTAAGATTCAGATAATTATTTATTAAAGCTAGACGCTTTAAATGAGAATAAGAAAGAAAACTATGTCTTTGTGCCCCCCTTTTCCCTGTTAATGCCCTGCCTGCCCCCCTGGCTAAACTTTGATAGACCTGCTCCTGCACAGTTACCAGCCGTCAGCTACGTAGAAAAGAATCCTGGTATAGAAAGTAATATTAAATAAATTCTAACAACAGCTTATCAAGCTTAAACGTGCTGCTGTTGTTCAGCCGCTGGTTTCCTCTTTCTGGTGCAAAGTGGGCCAAAAACAAAGAAGAGAGACGGGGAGTCGTGACAGAAAAGCCGATCGGAGATTTCTCGCACACCACAGCCGCTCTATCACGTGACGCATACTGCTCCGACGTGCTATGGTTATGAGCTGAGTTACGCCATGTCGCAAGTTTTGTGAAGTGCTTTCGTGATATTTAATGGATCAGATTCCATTTTTTATTTCTTTCCGATATCCGATCCAGTAATTTAGGTCAGTATTGGACCGATATGTAATATCGGATCGGTCCATCTCTAATGTAAACCTCTGTGTTTGTTGGGAGCAGTTTTGATTGTACAGTCTGACAGCTGCAGGGAGGAAGGACCTGCGGAAACGCTCCTTCATGCATCTAGGATGCAGCAGTCTGTCACTGAAAGAGCTCTGCAGTTCAGCAGGTAGAGTCTGCTCTGACCCTTCCTGTAAAGAGCATGAGTGTGGTGGCTTCAGTCCAGTTGATTATTCAGGTGAACACCCAGGTACCCAAGTACCTATATGAGTCCACTATCTCAATGTCCACTCCCTGGATGTTCACCAGTGTCAGTGTGGTGGGTCTGCGTCCCTGGAAGTCCATCACCAACTCCTTGGTTTTCCCGGCATTGATCAGCAGGTGGTTCTGCTGGCACCAGTCCACAAAGTCCACTGTCTGTACTCTGAGCTGTCCTCACCTGTGATGAGGCTGACTATGGCAGAGTCATTAGAGAACTTCTGTAGGTGGCAGCGTGAGGAGTTGATGGAGAAGTCTGCAGTGTAGAGGGTGAAGAGGAACGGCCCCATGTCCTCACATACTGTGGGCGTTCTGTGAGGTAGTCCAGTATCCACTGGGACATGTGGTGGTCCACTCCCAATAGCTCCAGCTTGTCCCTCAGAAGTCGTGGCTGGATGGTGTAGAAAGCACTGGAGAAACCAAAGAACATGATCCTCACAGTGTTCCAGGCTTCTCCAGGTGAGTCAGAACTCGGTGCAGGAGGTAGATGATGGCATCCTCCACTCCGATGCCAGGCTGGTAAGCAAACTGCAGCGGATCCAATGAAGACCTCACCAGGGGGCGCAGATGGTTTAGAACCAACCTCTCGAGGGTCCTCATCAGATGTGATGTCAGGGCTACCAGCCTGTAGCTGCTGAGGTCCTTGGGATGGGAGGTCTTTGGTACCGGTACCACACAGGAGGTCTTCCACAGCTGTGGAACTTTCCCCAGCGACAGGCTCAGGTTGAACAGATATCCTAGAATGCCACAAAGTTCATCTGCACAGCACCTCAGGAGCCTGGAGCTGATGCCATCTGGACCTGCAGCCTTCCACACCTTGATCTTGCAAAGCTCATTCCTCACTTGAAGTGCTGAGATAGAGAGAGGGGATTTCAGGGGAGGAGGGTGTATGTTGGAGTCACAGGAGGCGGGGGTGGGTGTGATGGCTGAGAGCTGAGAGGTGTGAAGTCCTGAGGTGAAAGACGGGCAGTCCCTGAAGATGAGGGAGATTGCAGTAGGGGGCACGATGCTGGGGGAGGGATGGGTGGTTGATCAAACCTATTAAAATATTTATTTAGGTCATTCACCCACCCCAAGTCTCCTGCAGCCTGGGGGGTTGGTTTTTGTCCTGAGATTGTCTTCGGGCTGTTCCAAACCCCTCTGATGTTGTCCTGTTGCAGCTGCTCTTCCAGCTTCCTCCTGTAGTTTTCCTTCCCTTGCCTTATCTTCCATTTCAGCTTCTTCTGGACAACTCTCAGCTCCTGTTTGTCTCCAGATCTAAAGACTCCTTTCTTCTCCTTGAGGGGAGCCTTTATTTCAGGATTTATCCATGGCTTGTTGTTAGAAAAACACCGTACCTTTATGCTGGGTACGGTGTTGTCCACATAGAACTTCATGTAGTCTGTGATGCTGTTGAGGTCATCCTCCAAAGGGCTGCAGAGGTTGTCCCACATAGTAGAACGGAAACAGTCCCTCAGGGCCTCTTCAGTCTCTGCCGACCATTTCCTAACTGTGTGTTTCACAACTGGTTCTCTGTGTACTACAGGTTTATACACAGGCTGGAGATGAACCAGGTTGTGATCTGAGACCCCAGGGGAGGGAGAGGTGATGAGCTGTATGCCTCCTTGGTGTTGGCATACAATAAGTCCAATGTTTGATTGTCTCTGGCATGGCAGGTGACATACTGGGTGAAGGTGGGGAGAATGGAGGACAGGGAGATGACCCCAGAGATCAGGTAAAGGGCCCGAGGGTGCTGTGATTGGAGTCTGCTTGTTACAGTGTGCAGGACCTCACAGGCTGCTGCAGTGTTAGCAGAGGGCGGGACATACACAGCTATCATAATGACGTGTGTAAACTCTCTCGGTAGATAACCGCTAGCAGCTCAATGTCCTTACAGCATGTCTCTTTGATAGATAAATGCCCAGAGTTACACCATCTATTGTTCACAAACACAGCCAAACCCCCTCCTCTCTTCTTACCACTCTCCGTTGTTCTGTCTGCCCGGATCAGATGGAAACCGTCTATGTTTATGTGTGAGTCCAGAGTTAGCGCGGTTAGCCACGACTCTGTGAAGCACTCCCTGCAGCTCCTCTGATGTCGGGTTAGAGCCGCCAGTTCATCCACTTTTTTGGGGAGCGATCTCACGTTCCCAATAATAACAGATGGAATCGCTGGCCGGTACCTCCTAACCTTACTGAGATGCCCGATCCTGGCCTGAGTACCGCGTCTTTTTCTCCTCACCTTGCGGGGGATGTTGGCTCGCTCGGCGGTAGGCAGAACAGCGGAGGCCCTGAGGGCTTACAGCTGATCCCTGCTGTAAACAATGGGAGGTCGGACCTCCACGCGCTCTCCGGACACAGATGCCGCAAAAAAAAATGATAAAAAACACGATTGTCCATAAAATTCTGAACTCCATTGTGGAGTAGTACACTCCACAATATAAAAACCAGAACAAGAAACACAATAAAAACAAAGAAAGAGATAAAAGGACTTGGTCGGGTAGGAGCTGCTGATACTGGCTGCCAGCTCAGAGCGGCGCCGGAAGGTTGCCCACCTCATCTCCAGGTGTTAGTGGTGGTTGGTTCACAGCATTTTACGAAGTCCTAAGTTAAACCAGCCATCCACCAGGAGATTTTACAGAAGTACATGCTTCCATCAGTTGAGAAGTTTTACAAAGATGCAGAATTCCTTTTTCCACAGGACCTAGCATCTGCCCACAGTGCCAAAACTACTACCAAATGGCTCACTGACCGTGTTTTTTACTATCCTTAACTGAACCCCATAGAAAATCTATAAGGTACTTTGAAGAGGAATATGAGGCAATCAGTTACACCTCAGCAGTGCCACAAAGCTGATCCCATGTCCACTTATCCCATGGATTGATGGCTTTAAAGACTTCACTTTACATTAAATGAATTTAGAATATATGAATGTTTACTTTTTTTAAATTAAATTCTAATAAAAGACCTTTACATGTGCTTACAGTATAGTACTTAACCTCAGAAAAACACAGTCAGGTCACTTCAATGTAAAATTAGATATTTTCAAGCTCAGGATGATAAAAAAAAAGATTGATATTTGATGAATGGTGACCTTAGGAGATTTTTAAGGAATTTATGCACTATATGTACCAGATGTGATGAGGAAGATAAAGCCCAGGCTCATATAGTGTGCCTTTCATAATGGTGTCCTTTTAAACAGAATTCTGTGACTCATATTACTGAAAAACAATGATTTTGCTGAGTTTTTGTGGTGCCCTGCTTAAAAAAATTAATTTTGAGTCAAGCAAAACTGTTTTCAGTTACATTTTTGACTGGAATACCATAAACAGTCTCATAAACTGTCTTGCCGTGAATTTTACCTGTGGCTGTTTTATTTTATTTTTTTCAGGTTACCTGTCTGGGCATAAATAAACACATTAGCTTCTGCTTTCTAAAACTGTTTTGTCAGAATGCTGGAGTGATAGAGGAATTGACATAGGCTGAGAAATAACCTTAGCGCTGTGAAATGATAAATATTCAACATAGGCCTACTTGTGTTGAATAGGCCTATGTTGAATAAGGATCTTTTTTTTTTTTTAAATGATCCTTAGTCATTTCCTAAAACCCTAAAGATATGGGTTGTATGATCAAGTTCTATGAAAAGGTATGACATGCTGTATATGGAGCACTCTGCTTTATGCCTGTGTGCACTTCATGTTTTATTTACCTCTCAGCAGGAATAGGCAGCTGCAAGGAAGGTGCATGGGCTCCATGGCACCTGATTTGTGTGGCTTGGGGATATCCCTCAGTAGCTCGTCTTTCTGATATCATAGCACTGCCTGATATTATTTGGCTCATATAATTATAATTATAATTTCAAACACACTTGAAGATCCATTGTTGGAGTTGTGAGTCCTCATTAGCAGTAATAACATCCAGCTTGACCCTGTTGATGACTACCAATGAGCTGGAGGCCTATCAACTAGGAAAAAAAGGTGCTGCTGCTGCTTTTAACAGGATGACAGACAACAGAGAAGGTGCAAGATAGGCCATTGAATGTGAGAAATAAGGAAAAAGCAAAACTAAGAAGATCTCTATGATCAACAACATAAGTCCTTATTAGTGCTATCTTTTGTAATGCACCTTAAAATATTCTTGACTCTTTTGATTTCCTCTGTGGAGTGACTTTTATTTAACTCAAAAAACTTTCAATGAAATCCCAAAGAACATTTATGCTTGTTCCTGTGCAATTTGTCTTAATCAGTCAGTCTTCCGCCCTCAGTATCAACAGTGACCAACACGAGCTCCAACATTAGCTACTGGTAGCTTATCAGCATCCACTAATCCAGTGGTTCCCAAACTTTTTTTGCTAGGCCCCCCTTTCTTTTAGAAGAAAAATGTTTGTGCCCCCCCACCACTTTCGTCCACACGTAAACGGCGTTTCGAAGCACCGAAAACGTGTGGACGAGGAATACAGAGTTCGTCATGCAACATCAAAGGTATGTGCCTTTTTTCACGTCACGCTGTGCTCCACGTTATTGCTTACATGAGATGAATTGCAGAATGGCAGATAGAGACAAAATACTGTTACTGTTAATCTTAATATCTTCTTTTTTTACATGCTTACATTTACACACGCAGTTACTGTCCCTCCATTTAGAAAGGCAGAGGCGTCATGGTGTGATTATTTTACGTGTAGTTGTTTTTTTCCTGTGTAATAATGTTCAACATTGCTAATAATAAATTTTTCAAAAAATGCCTCTCTGTGCAAAATGGGTTTAAAAACATAAACAACTGTGGGATACGGTTTGTCCGTGATTTGAACCGGGGGAACAAATTACAGCAGGATCAGCCTGATATTATTTATATCCCACTTTAACTTTACTGTATAAAGAGCTAACATCTCCAAAATGTCAGGAGTAGTTAGTCGTCACAAGAAGTGTTTGTGAACTAAAAATCAAGAATGTGGGATCCTGTTTGTCCGTGATTTGGAGAGCCCAGCGCGTGCTCCTGACGCAGGGAAAACCAATTCTACCTTGGCACTTGTGCAGGTGAAGCCAAAGGGAAGATATGCTTCACCATATTTTCTAGTCTTTGGCTTGGAAGGAAGTTGGTTTGGAAACATATTTGGCAATGCTTCATCTCTTGCTTTGCATTTGTGTGGGAGCCCTGTCAAAAACCTGTCCATTATGCTAGCAGTGTCCAAGCATTCTTTTTCTTTTTTTTTCATACTACGCCCCCCCTGCAATGGCTTTGCGCCCCCCTAGGGGGCGGGCCCCACACTTTAGGAACCTCTGCACTAATCAATAATGTCAATAAACAATTCTCAGCACATAGATACATGAACTGTCTTTCTTCTATCCAAGGTAAGCTTATGGTAGTGTGCTTGCTTACACTGATGAATTACAAGCTCTTTCATATAGCAAAGAACCGTCTTGAGTGAATCAGTTTGGCTAATAAACTCAAACTCCTGGGGTGATCTGGTAATGTAGCTATATTTCATAAATCTGTTAGTTTATTAGTTTACAATCTAAGCTGACTTTGAAAGTTAAATCACAACTAGCTCGCGATTCTTCTTGATTTAACTCATCGATCTTACTTGCTAATGCTGTTGCTAACAAAATCAGGTAGCACTTTATAATACAGTTCAGTAACAAGATGTAACAGAGAGATAAAATATTATGTAGTGAAATAAAGCTACATTTCAAATATGATTATGTCCTATTTTTCTGTAAGAGCCACAGTACATTAATGGTGGTTGTTTTATTATTTCATGTTAAGTTAAACAGTATTCCTAAGAACTCTTAACAAAAGACTGCGATTAATAAGTTGATTAAGTTGTCAACATAAAGGTAAACTCATTTTTTCAGAGGAAGTGTTTTATTAGTAAAACAAACCCATGTACTTTAATATCTTGATACAAATGTCGTATCAAGATATTAAAGTATGGTGATGTTTTGGTTTTTGTTCCCCTGATGATGTTATCAGAGCATGTCAACAGAGTTGTAGAATATGATATTTGCTCACCACTATTTTTTTTTATGATTTGAAGCATTAGACCACACATGTAATTGATTACAACTGCTTGCTTGATTGATCATTTACATTTGGAATACAATTCTGGTTCTAGACTTTCAGTGGTAAAATGTAAAATTGCCCAGTCTCACGGCACTTCATTAAATTGTTGTTTTGTTTTTCATGTTCATGTACATTAATTTTTATGTTGTTGCGGGTCATTGAACACAAATTTGTGATGCATTTCAGTAGAAATATATTTTGTTGCAGGTGCCTTTTTTTTGTAGATAAAGCAGGGACTGTCACATGGCAATCTGAATAAACAAATTGTATTTTAACCCAAATTACTTTGGGGTTAAAATATTTTAATAGTTTTTAATACCTTAAACCTAAACAAGTGACATATCTGAAACTAAAAACATCTTACAAATGACTGAAAAATATGACGTTTTCATTCCAGAAACCAAAACGACTTTCTCATGCACTCCCATGAAACCTCCATAGAAGTGATAGAAGTTGTGTTCAAGGACACAAAATAACAAGGTGAAATTCATGTCGAGGAATTGAAAAAATAAATGAATAAGATAAGTCTCCAGCAACAGGAAACAGTAGATTAAATGTCATGACTGCATTGGGGACTGGTTGGTTCTTTGGTTTTATGGTTATTGTAAAGAATCTATACAGAACCACCTATGTGGTAATCGTTGTACTTTTGGGCATTTGATTTAATTATTTATTCCACTGGTTTCACAGTTGTTTTGTTATTTAAATGACTTACAGTAAATAGAACACTTCATTGTAATGGTGCAATATGGTCTTGTGTAAGTTGCATCCCTGTTTTGACAGATACTACAGCTGGCACAGAGTGTGTGAGACTGAGTTGTGTGCAAATGGAGCAGTAAATAGTTAATACTTACTCATTTTCATTGCCCTTTGCCATAAACATTGTTGTGAATAGCAGAGCTAAAGAAAAGTGGAAGTAAATTTTTCTAGAAAATTTGGTTAATATTGGTTCAGATTTTTCACTTTATGACAATCAATGTCATTTTCTGTTAAATGAGAGGCTTTCAGTAATAAAAAATAAATAATTATGAATGATAATAAATTTGTAATACTACCAAATAATATCTTTGTGTCTAAGGGGTGATAGTGACATGGTCCTGTCACAATTCAGAAAATATCCACACCTTTTCAAATTGTATTAAACAATATTATATTATTGAACTTTTAGCCTAATTTTCATATCACATTTTCATTTTAAAATCATAATTTAAAACATTAGAAACCAAGTTTAAAGTTAAGGTTATTGAAAAAGAAAATGAATAAATAATCACAAACCTGAATTTCCACATTCCACATTACTAAAACTTTATCCATGTTGCATAAATGATGATGTCAGGGCTCCAACTTCAGTGTTGACTCATGCCTCATGAATATCCGTGCTTCAGAGTAACCTGTGCATTTGTGCTGATGAAGGCATTTACAGAAAGCTTCTGGTGGTGTCAAGGTTGTTGGCAATGTACTGGCTGCATTGTGCTGATGCATACACTTAATGCACTACTATTATTGGCTCCTTGGGCATCACGACGAGTGAGTGAGCACATATGCACTGTTAAAGGGTACTATGCTTATGTTTAACGCATAATAAGACTATTCCAAAACCCTGATCAAAATTTGGAAGTCGAGTTGTATCAACAATCACTGGTACAATGTTGCCAAGCAGCATTCCAACTAATTTTAAATGGCCCAACAACATTTTAAAGCTAGGTAAATATCGCTCGCCATATTTGGGGGGAATTATTCTGTTTGATGTAACAATGCAATAAAAAAAGGGATAAGAAGAAATATTATCGAGTGCTAATACTGTATGTGAATATAGACATCACAAAGCTGGACCTGATAGAGAGAATGTTGTCAGCCACGTGGAAATTTGTGTTTCCTTTGAAATAATTGTATGCTGTAGACGACTAATAAAATTTTGTATTTGCTTGTATTGCCCATAACTGTTAAATGAAATTATGAATACAGAGCATTTCAGATGAGTTGAAAGTGAAATTTCTATTGGACTTGCAGATGTGTACCAAACCTGAAACCAGTAAGGTTATATGTCTGTCTGTCCATCCATTATCTGAACCCCTTATTTAACTAAGGGTTGTGAGTTAAATATACTTGCAAATTTGGGGAGAATAGATTTGCTTACATCATCATCTCCATCTACAGACTATTTGTTATTTGGACTCCACCACTTCTTCATTGACAGTCTGGACTTTCAGTATGGTGACTGGCACATTGCCTATAAACATTCCTTCAATATGAAGAGTGAAAATAAACTCATTTAATTAAAGATAATTATTTTTGAATGCTCGGGTACCATGTGAAGTTCTTGGAAAACATGCAAAAATGACATTATAGATAGTGAAGAAAATGACAAAGTCATTGTTTTTTATTACTGTATATACCATACAGTGCTTTTACTCTCACAAACATGCTACTGACTTGGCTGTAACAATGTATCAGGTTTTTTACCCTTTTTTTTTTCTAATATTATAGTTTTCTCCGTTTTTTGTAAAATATTCTGCTCTGCTGCCATGTTGGTGAGTCATCATATGCTGCCAACACCACCTCTTCTTATGTAAACATGCTTCTAAATTGGGAAAACACTGGGTTGACTTACTGAGTTGACAACACCTTCACATAGCATCAACTGTTTTCCCAAGTTTTGGCAATCAGGTCGCTCTATAATGACTTAGACATTACATAGTTAGTATGTCACAGTGTAGAGCACTCAAACAGCCATCCGTTACCATATTTTGCCATATCTGACTTTTTAAACTTAATGCATCATATTCATACAGCCTTGAAAAAAAAATTGTGCTAGGCATTGTTTTAATTTATAGATGGGATGGTTTTGACATGGCTTATATTTGGAGAATATAATCACAGACAGATACACACTAAAGCAGACACACACACAAACAGTGCCTCTAAGGATGGTAGGAAACATGAAGCATCACGTCTGAGTCACAAACAAATCGATTACTGTGTCCTCTTCACTTTTCCTCACGGTGCTCAGGGGCCGGACAGCAGTGGGGAACCCTGTAGGAGTCAATAAGCTCAGATATCTGACACACACCGCTGACGACAACAATAGCAAGGCAAGCTGTGTGTGTGTGTGTGTTTAGGAAAGATGGAAATAAATAATAGTCAAGGAGTCAAATCCTTAACAGAGACCTCCAATAAAGTGGTTTTAGGCTAGCACAGACTGTTTATGGGCTAATGTGAATATCAGTTAGGCCAATATTAGCTCAGTAAAATGGCCCTCAAATGACTTCACTTCCATCAAATGCCCCCCCCTGCCCCCCCCTTTCTTTCCTCCACTGTTTTTCTCTCCCATTTACTCTCTAAGTGACTGCACCGCCAGAAAATAAATGCTCTTCTGCAGACATAAAAAGTGATTTCATTTGCCGGAGTGATGTGCACATACTGCACTACAAGGCTTAATGGATACTCAGGGAGTGACATACATTATACATTATGTGTGTGGTGAGGTTCTTGTGAGGATCATGTGACCTGGGAATGTTTTTGAAACCTTATTGGAGAAGGGTTTTAAAAACTGGAGCCAGATTTATGCACTGGAATAAAGTCTCTCTGATTCTGATTTTAAGTGTCACAACATAATTTTTTATGTTGTGACACTTAAAATCAGAATCAGAGAGACTTTATTTATCCCCAAGGGGCAATTAAGATATAACAGAGCAGCATGACGTTAAAAATAATATATGACATAACCCTTAAGTGCGCCTATTAAAAGACATTTATTGGTGTTTAAACAGTGTAATTAAGGATTAAGCAATGCATTGTAATAAATTCTTATCTAAAACAGTGGCCAAGGCCATCATTACACAAGTGAAGGCTATGGCTGGCCACAAAACACTTGACAGGGAGGTCAGTTTACCTGTAGGCATGTCCAGTGTCATTTCAGGGTCATATTCTCTTATTGTTTGTTCCTAATTTTTGCTTTAACATGTTTATAGTCTCATCCCAGTTATTTCTTCTTTGCCTCATATTTTACTGATGTTTGATGATCATCGAAATAAGGTTGCATTTCCTGTGGCCTGTTTCATATTAAAAACTTTAAAAGGAATTCTGAGAAAATTTTGAGTTTGTTAGGATGGTTGAAATAACTCAAAGTGAGCAGCAAAACTTTTTATTATGACTAGCAACCATAGACCGCATGCAAAAGATGGATGCCACAGTGACATCACCTAGTGGTTTTGTACCCTGGCTCTCACCCTATTGTAGCTAGGATAGGCTCCATCCCCCTGATAAGGATAAGCGGAAGAGAATGAATGAATGAATGAACTATTAAAAAAAAGGGTTACCAAAAGCAACCAAACTCAAGTGTCCAAGTTTATGTATTCTTTAAATTCAATGTTATTTTGCTTGTTTTTTGAAAGGTCCATCCACAATTTGTCCGTAATTAATGCATGTAGGGTGTAAACTGTCTAGCAATATAAGCCACGTCACAAAAAGGGAGTGTAATAACATGATTTATTGATGTATGAGGATCAGAAAAGGTTGTTTTTATTGCTTAAAGGGGAACACAGTACTTGTTTTTTGTTGTTGAATGAATTATTCATTTCCATAGTTCCACATAGTTCCATTTCCTACATTTAGGTACATTTACGTATTAGTACCACTTTGAGAGCAATGCATCACAGGCTGGACTTACTTGAAGCTTTTTGCTATTTTAGTCACTGCTTTTAGGCTATTCACTCATTCACATTTCCCTCTTACTTCTATTCATGACTCATGCAAAAGTCACTGAGCAAAAAGTCACCTTTCCCCTACAGCTGTAGGGACGAGTAGGTGATGATGGCTTTTCAACTGGACCTTAATCTACCTTTGATTGGGTGGAGTGCACCATTAAGATAGGGGATTCCTGTTGATTTATTCCTCAACAGCAGTGTCCGTAAAAAACATCTGTCAGCACTCCATTCCAAATGACCAGCCTATGAGACCAGGGAGAGACCAGCCAGCCTTTGAGGGAAGCTAATTCCTGCTGGTTTCTGCAGTGTCATTCTTTATGTCACTACCCAGAGCTCATGGTCATAGTTGGTGCCCTCTGCTGGTCATTAGAAAGAATGGAGCACACAGTATCATTGGGCTAACACATGAATTATACTCCTGCGTTAGATCTGCGTCGTAACTTACACCATAACCGGAAAACCATTTTAGCACCACGCCGCAACCTTCTACGTAACCTGATGTGCATCTACGTGTCAGGTCAACACATACAACAATGACTTAAATGGTGTACGGGTTTCCAGTTACTACATAAGTTAGGACATAAATTTCGCGCAAGTATAAATCAAGCTTAAATCAAGCATTAACACCAAGACTTAACACCCTTGTGAGATGTCCTACGAGATGTGTCCTCTTACACTGTGAGCTGGAATCCTATATTTGTTGACGCTGTTACCTACTGTCACAATATATGCTATATGATATAGCAGCAAGATGATTTCAGCTGTTTTAGCCTGCTTACACTTGTTGCAAGCTGTTTTACAACCCACCTCCATCACAGGTCTACCTTTCTGGCTTAATCAGTGTCATATCTTTTATCACTGATGCCTCCTCTATAATGTGATTTATTTAACATGTTTTTGGTAATATAGTGGCCTTGACTTAGCTTAAAAGCATTATGCAATAAACAAACAAACGAACAAAACAACAACAAAATGACAGCAAAGACAACAATAACCTCAAGATAACAAAGAAAACAATACTTCTTTTAGATACACAAAAACTACAGAAAAATTTAGAGACCAGAAGAACAGGTTTAAAAACAGAAGCAAAAAGAGTTGCTTCAGTGTTTACAGTTTTCTTTGTTTTGTTTTTATTTTGGGTTTTCAAAATGAATGGAAAAAGGGATCAACATCGATACAACGAGACATAAATTAATCACTACCAAATACAAAGCAACCAATAAGTACTTCTTTTTAGTCATCATTTTTTTATCATAATCACGTCACAGAAAAGATAACTGTATAAAGCCAGTGTGCTGCTAGATTCATGGTACAGATAAAAATACAGATCCTAAATGCAGATGACAATTATATTAAAGCAAGAATAAAAAATAAACAAAAAACCAAAAATTAGCTCTGTGTCAGCCTGGCATTCAGACTCTATGTCAGTATCACACGTTCTCAAATGTGCATCCGGTTGGAAATATCTAAACAGCCACCAACCACAAAAGGAGACATTTTTAGATATTTTTCAAGCTACGCTGCCATAATCAATTACCAGAGAATTGAATGGTTGTCATGCACAGTCAAATTGCTGGTGACACATTGACAGCGTAGCTAGCAGCACACAACAGCAATTTTATCACATCCCTACTCCTCCCAATTACTCATTTTAAGCAACGACCCGCTCCCAGTAATCACAAGGTAGTTAGAAGGTACACTGTTATTTAAACTCAATGTGATCACATTAGTCCGTTCTTATCTGTGCTTGACACCATCCATCTTACCTAAATCCAACAAATTCTTACTGTGTTCTTTAAATATTGAGTGAATCTGACGTTAAGGCAATGGAACAGTGTGTTGTTACATTTGATACCTCAACATTTCTACGTATTATTCAGTTTAATGTGTCAAAACAGTGTTATGTCAGTAACTTTTGGCAGGCTGTAATAAAGTAATAAATCATACTTTCTGTCAAGGCGGTGTAGCTGACAGTTCGATTTATCACTGCACATGGTTCAACAATAAGACAAGGTCTTCTTGTGAGACACACATCTCTTTCGTATGGATGCTATTTAGCAATGATAGGTGGGTGCCTTGTTGATCTGGCCTGTGCAGCTGCAAATAAAGAAGGCTGGTAAATAAAAGATTTGCATGGGTGCAATGTAGGAATCAAAATCGTAATTAAATCTTTTCTTCATATTTTATAAAGTGTGTACTGAAAGAAATAAAAAATCAGTTGCATGCAATAAAGTTTTATTTGCACAACATTTGTTTTCTAACTTATATGTACTGTGACGGAGTTACACTGTCCCGGGCCGCAGACAGGTGACCTGAGCGCATACACGCACCACCACCATTAGATTCTACACTGCAAAAATGACATTATAGATAGTGAAGAAAATGACAAAGTCATTGTTTTTTATTACTGTATATACCATACAGTGCTTTTACTCTGCTTTTACCCACCATATATATATATATGTATATATATATCTGGGACTCTCCACCATTTGACCTTAGAACTGAAGAAGCTTCTCGGATGAGAGGTGAAACGTCTTCAAGTAACTTAAAGAAGTCCAGACGCTTTTCTTTGCAAGCTCCTTTGACTACGATGACCTGGATGACTGAGAACTTTCACAGACATAGCCGTACAGTAACTTTTATGCTTATTGTAGCTGTTAGCTAAAAACACTAATGTAGCGTAGTTTGCCCTGGATTCAGCTTTGACAAACAAATATGATCAACTGTTTCTAGTAGAATTCCAAAGTTGTCATTTTGTACCCTCTCAGAGCCCTCTATGCTTGCAGAGACCCTTACAGTAGGGAAGCATGCAAAATGATGTCCAAACCTTTGTATTTTAGCTTTATTTATGTCTTACACATAGGGTTGCCAACTCCCTGAAAAATAAATAAGGGACACCCCGTGGCCAGGGCTGGGCAACCCAGTTCACCCTTCCCAGTGTGGTGAATTTTGTAGCTCTTTTTTTTGTGTGTGAAATTATTTTTTAACCATTTGACTTGAATTTGATTTAAGCAGATGCATATTCTTTGTGATATGACCATATGGGAAACAAATGATCATTTAGCCATTTATTTTTAGCTCAAAATGACAACATTAACACAGTAAAACAGGTCTCTTTCTTAAACAGAAGCCTGTCATGCTTAACTTTTGAGAATATAAGTAAATCTTTCTTTAAAAGAACTCTGTCCTGCTTAACTTAAAATTATATAAATTAATAGAAAACAATAGAACGAAAAATATTCTTGTAACAGTGCACATATAGTGCATTTAGTACAATTGGCTTCAGTTGAGGTATTATTTCAGCTTTTCTAATGCTAATCAGCTGCTCCTGTTTGTAAACCCACTTGTTCCCATGATTACGCATCATAACTCATCATCATTATTAATCTATGTATTACTTTTATGTATTAGTGATCTAGTTGTTGTAATCATCTATCCTTGCAGTTGTTTATTACACAAAATAAATTATATTATCACACTTGTGGCCACATAGCGCTGATATTCACTGCACATGCCCATATTAACCTTAACCAGAGGGTTTAAAAAAAACAAACCAGTGTTTACATAACATATCTGCTTCTGCCGTGGCCTGGTGGACAAAAAATTGGTTAAGGGTTCCCCGAGCTTTCACGCCCCTCATGTTCTTCATGTGCCCACCACTAGAAGCATGCCTATGGAAAAAGTGCGCTGGCACACAGTGCAGTGCGCTTTAAAGGTGTTATCGTGCATTTTCCCAGCCAGGTGTTTTCCTTTTCCCGTTCCTCCCTGTACTTTTGCAGCCTTTTTTTCTTTCTCTGAGGGGAACAAACATTGCTGCTCTAATGCTGGGTTTACACTGTGCGATTTTTGGCCCATTTTGAGACGATTTTTGAGTCGTGCGACCGATTTGGTGATCGGCCCGATTTTGGCCTTCATCGTGCATCGTGTAGTATACGTGGGGTAACGAGAAGCAATTAACACCTCACGACCAGCTCCCGATCATCAATCGCTCGTGAGGGTGTCACCGGAGCCGCTCACACTGCTCACGCGCAAACACGTAAACGTCGGTGAAAAAGATGGAGCAGCATGGCTGTGCAGCGTGTGATCTGGACACAAGGATGGAGGCACAACTTGTAGAACTTTGGAAAGCTCATCCGAGCCTTTTCAATGTGGCATCACAAAATTATCACGACCACAACAACCGTGAAAATAGTTGGATTTACATTGCTGTTCATTCACAGCTGCCTGATCAATGTTTTTCATTTGCAATTTAGCAAAGTTGATGGTGGTGGTGTGTCTGTGTGAGTGAAAGACAGAGAGAGAGAGAGAGCGACAGATTTTCTGTTATAACCTTCATTTTATGGAGGCACAGTGTGAGCACTCAGGTCGCATCAGAGTATCGGGCGGTATAGTGTGAGACCCTGCATCGTGACCTACCAACTTCTAACCCCTGCGAGTTAATCGTGCAGTTTGAGCAGGAGCTGAATAACGTGACTGAAAAAAATCGCACAGTGTCTGCCCAGCTTTAGGTGTACTGTCGTCCGAGACTTGCACCGCAGTGTTGGCGTTTGTTTCCCTGTTGGCCATGCTTGTTGTTGTGGTCATCTGTTGTCTTCCGGTATTTTCTCCGTAAGCGACCTTTCCTCGACCAATGAGATGAGCGGTAATCTGAATTGTCATACTCGAATTGTCATAAGTGTGCTGTCAGCTCATTGGTCACAAAGCAGGAGAGGGGCTGGGAATTATGTTTTCAAACAAAGCATTAATTCCATAAACATTTATAGACTACTTTTGATTCTCACTGTATTACGGGACAAAGTGCGTCCCTTATTAGCTCAATACGGGACGTGTACTTTTGTTTCTAAATACAGGACAATTCCGTTTTTTAAGGGACGGTTGGCAACCCTACTTACACAGCATCCCAACTCTTTAGCTCACTTAATGACTTTAGCTAAAGTGAATAGTTAGTCTAATTCATTAGTGCAGCATTACTGGATCACCTATGTTTGAAGATATATAATATGATATACAACTATCACTGAAACAGCAAACTTTGTAAATAAACAAACACTTCTCATTCTCTAAACGTTTGGCCACAGCTGTAGATTACACTATCAGTGCTTGTTCACTCTTGACAATAATTACATTTCTAAATTCTCTTTGTGCATTTACAGGTAAACAATATCTAATATTTTATCTAAATGACTGCTTTGTCTTTGAAAAGGTGAAGAGCCTGAGGCCGGTGACAGTCCAGTTCTACTCTAAGTACATTCTTACGGTGGTTCACAGGACAAGGCCACATTCCTGTCCTGCCAGAAGAGAAGAGAAACTTCAGAGTCTTCATGCAGTTCAACCACACCTGTCATATTCCGTATGACAGGGGTCTCAAAATCTAGTCCTCAAGGGCCGGTGTCATGCAACTTTTCCATGTGTCCCTGGTGCAACACACAATTAGTAGGTCATTAGCAAGAGTATAGAACTTGACTGCATGCTGAGGTGGCAACCCCTAACCCCACTCAAGTAAATTTAAGTAAATGTATGTATTTGGAAACATATACTTCTAAAAATTCTTTTATTGCACCATGTTCATTCACTCATGAGCTGCTGTAACATGAATCCAATGGCTGAATTGCCAACTCAGCATGCAGTCAAGTTCTTTAGTCTTGCTAATGACCTACTAGGTGTGTTGCAACAGGGACACATGGAAAAGTTGCAGGACAGCGGCCCTCGAGGACTGGAGTTTGAGGCTGTGTCCCAATTCAGGGTATACACGCTTGAAGTACGCATTTTAAGTGCAATTACGTCACCGCCATGCGACGACGGCTGTCCCAATTCGAAGTGTACTTCAAATGCGTACTCCAAATGCGCCGTCGATTTCCCCAAATATCAAGCGTGGTCCGGTGCACGCTTCGTGGTCCCATATATCCCACAATTCATAGCGCGGCGGTGGGTGTGGATAATTTTGCTGCAAAATACCGCAGAAGTGAGCGGCCGAAGAGTGAACTGTCAAAAGTAAGCACTGAATAGGATGTCACTTATTTATGTGTGAATGTTTAATAATGAAGAACATTAAAACATTACTGTTGGCCACATGTCGGCAAAGTTGTATGTACTTTCAGCGTTAACTTGGTTTTAAAGCCTCTACTTCAAAATATATATATAGTTGACCTTACAGAGAATGTGATGATTTCATGGATAATTAAAGTCAGTCATATATCCACAAACACAACAAGCTGAAAGTCAGTGATGCTGCTCGGTTTGCAGTCCTGAATATCACAGCACAAGCAGGATTCACTGCACTGTTAATGTTAGCTATGTTATATTGCTGCCTCTGTTCGGTGGTGTCGAGCCAAACGGACTTTAACGTGTGTTTGAACGAGCTGACGGTTCACTCGTTAAGCTGAAAGAAAGATGCTTTAATCACAGGAGTCACACATGTGTCCACTGTACCATCTGGGAACTCTTCTTGTTTAGCACTCGTAATGACACAAACACAAAATCCTCCTTCTCTTGTGCTGTTTTGTAGCAGTGTGTACACCTGAGACTGTCACCTGTCTGTCTGTCCTGCACTCTGTCTCTTTTTCTTTCTCTCTGATTGTGGAATAAAAGTATGAACATGTATTTATAAGTTACACTTGTGTTTGAATCCTGCAGCTTATCACACATTTGATTTCCATGTGTGACAACTGCAAGTGTCCAGAGTGAGGACAGACTGAGGGACCCACTGCTGCACATCATCTGTGAGGCTTTGCACCCCTGATGATCCACCAGGACAAACTCAGCAGTGTGTGAGGAAGAGGAAGAGGAAGAGCCAGCAGCAGCTGACAGATGGAGAGAATAGACAGACTGTTCACTGTTTGTGAAGGACTGCTAGGACTGTTGTCTGTCCTGAATCAGTCTCTTATTAAATAAATAATAAATGATAAATAATTTTATCATTCCAGTGTTTTCAGTGTGGGAGAAAGTACTCAGGGCCTTCAAGTTACACACTATGAAAGGCAGAAACAAGTTTAATGTCCAGAAACCTAAAGTATGTATCAGCAGCAGAATGGACCTAAAAATAAATGTTTGTTTCAGTTCTATGAAGCTTTGTATTTTGGATTAGTAGTCCTGCTGTGTTTGTTGCATCATATTGCTGAAATTGTTTATGTGCTTTATATATTCTGAGGTAAGTTGATCTATAGTGTTACATCATACTTTATAAGGATGTTATGTGTTTGTATACCTTCTGCCCAGTTTGACCCATTTAGCAGAAGTCAGCCTGTTTAAGGCTCTGATATCTATTCTGTATGACTTAAAGCAGTTATGACATGGTCTGATTTTCTCACCCAATAAAGGAATATTTAATATATCAGTCTACTCTTCATTCTATTAGAAACAGTTTTCACAGCTCGTACATTTGCTTTTTACACATGTATGTAAGCATTGAGCCAAATTTAGTAATGCCAACATATTAAACGAACAATACTTGTCTCTTATGTATAATACATCTGTATATACACTTTTGAGTGAAGATGTAAGGTGATAGGAAATATGAATAACTGCAACTTGAATCTTTGACCCAGAGTTCACGCTCACTGCTGTAATATCTATCTATCTATCTATCTATCTATCTATCTATCTATCTATCTATATATATATATATATATCTATCTATCTATATATATATATATATATACAGGAAGTGCAGAATTATTAGGCAAATGAGTATTTTGTCCACATCATCCTCTTCATGCATGTTGTCTTACTCCAAGCTGTATAGGCTCGAAAGCCTACTACCAATTAAGCATATTAGGTGATGTGCATCTCTGTAATGAGAAGGGGTGTGGTCTAATGACATCAACACCCTATATCAGGTGTGCATAATTATTAGGCAACGTCCTTTCCTTTGGCAAAATGGGTCAAAAGAAGGACTTGACAGGCTCAGAAAAGTCAAAAATAGTGAGATATCTTGCAGAGGGATGCAGCAGTCTCAAAATTGCAAAGCTTCTGAAGCGTGATCATCGAACAATCAAGCGTTTCATTCAAAATAGTCAACAGGGTCGCAAGAAGCGTGTGGAAAAACCAAGGCGCAAAATAACTGCCCATGAACTGAGAAAAGTCAAGCGTGCAGCTGCCAAGATGCCACTTGCCACCAGTTTGGCCATATTTCAGAGCTGCAACATCACTGGAGTGCCCAAAAGCACAAGGTGTGCAATACTCAGAGACATGGCCAAGGTAAGAAAGGCTGAAAGACGACCACCACTGAACAAGACACTCAAGCTGAAACGTCAAGACTGGGCCAAGAAATATCTCAAGACTGATTTTTCTAAGGTTTTATGGACTGATGAAATGAGAGTGAGTCTTGATGGGCCAGATGGATGGGCCCGTGGCTGGATTGGTAAAGGGCAGAGAGCTCCAGTCCGACTCAGACGCCAGCAAGGTGGAGGTGGAGTACTGGTTTGGGCTGGTATCATCAAAGATGAGCTTGTGGGGCCTTTTCGGGTTGAGGATGGAGTCAAGCTCAACTCCCAGTCCTACTGCCAGTTTCTGGAAGACACCTTCTTCAAGCAGTGGTACAGGAAGAAGTCTGCATCCTTCAAGAAAAACATGATTTTCATGCAGGACAATGCTCCATCACACACGTCCAAGTACTCCACAGCGTGGCTGGCAAGAAAGGGTATAAAAGAAGAAAAACTAATGACATGGCCACCTTGTTCACCTGATCTGAACCCCATTGAGAACCTGTGGTCCATCATCAAATGTGAGATTTACAAGGAGGGAAAACAGTACACCTCTCTGAACAGTGTCTGGGAGGCTGTGGTTGCTGCTGCACGCACTGTTGATGGTGAACAGATCAAAACACTGACAGAATCCATGGATGGCAGGCTTTTGAGTGTCCTTGCAAAGAAAGGTGGCTATATTGGTCGCTGATTTGTTTTTGTTTTGTTTTTGAATGTCAGAAATGTATATTTGTGAATGTGGAGATGTTATATTGGTTTCACTGGTAAAAATAAATAATTGAAATGGGTATATATTTGTTTTTTGTTAAGTTGCCTAATAATTATGCACAGTAATAGTCACCTGCACACACAGATATCCCCCTAAAATAGCTAAAACTAAAAACAAACTAAAAACTACTTCCAAAAACATTCAGCTTTGATATTAATGAGTTTTTTGGGTTCATTGAGAACATGGTTGTTGTTCAATAATAAAATTATTCCTCAAAAATACAACTTGCCTAATAATTCTGCACTCCCTGTATATATATATATATATATATCAGGATATCGATGGCTGATGGCTGATATCCAGAAATCCTACCAGTGGCTGGACAAAGCTGGACTGAAAGACAGCACAGAGGCACTAATCATGGCAGCACAAGAACAAGCTCTGAGTACAAGAGCCATAGAGGCTGGGGTCTATCACACCAGGCAAGACCCCAGGTGCAGGCTGTGTAAAGATGCCCCAGAGACAATCCAGCACATAACAGCAGGGTGCAAGATGCTAGCAGGCAAGGCATACATGGAACGCCATAACCAGGTGGCCGGCATAGTGTACAGGAACATCTGTGCCGAGTATAACCTGGAAGTCCCGGGGTCAAAATGGGAGATGCCCCCAAGGGTGGTGGAGAATGACCGAGCTAAGATCCTGTGGGACTTCCAGATACAGACGGACAAGATGGTGGTGGCTAACCAACCGGACATAGTGGTGGTAGACAAACAGAAGAAGACGGCCGTAGTGATCGATGTAGCGGTTCCGAATGACAGCAATATCAGGAAGAAGGAACATGAGAAGCTGGAGAAATACCAAGGGCTCAGAGAAGAGCTCGAGAGGATGTGGAGGATGAAGGTAACGGTGGTCCCCGTGGTAATCGGAGCACTAGGTGCGGTGACTCCCAAGCTAGGCGAGTGGCTCCAGCAGATCCCGGGAATAACATCGGAGATCTCTGTCCAGAAGAGCGCAGTCCTGGGAACAGCTAAGATACTGCGCAGGACCCTCAAGCTCCCAGGCCTCTGGTAGAGGACCCGAGCTTGAAGGATAAACCGCCCGCAGGGGCGTGCTGGGTGTTTTTTTTTGTATATATATATATATATATATATATATATATATATATATATATATATATATATATCATAATCTGACAATACTATAATATTGTCCATATTATATTTACATTACCACAGTGAGATGATCTTAGTCTCATGACCAATGTTTTACAGTCCTGTGGTCTCAGCCTCAGATACTCAACTAATCAAAGTGATGTCATGACAAAAATGAATGACCAACAAAATATTTTTTCTCCTTCATTTCTGTCAAACAAAGGTGTATGTAACGTTTCCAGCAGTTAGTATCATGGATTCTAGGCAACCTGAACAGCGCGACGAAGGCTAGACCGTCCCATTTCACAAGCCTCTCACTTCCGCACTTCTCGTACTTATAGTACGCACCGTACATAGTACGCGTAGTGCACGTACTTCAAGCGTGCAGACCCTGAATTGGGACACAGCCTAAGACCCCTGCCGTATGGTGTTCATGCAGTTTTCTACCCCACAGTTACAGCATGTCTGACTGCCTGTTCAGCATATGCAAAAATATATGAGGAGTTTAAGCATGTGATGACAAAGGCCTTCCATTATGGTGTTTGTCATCACATGTCACAGACATTTGGATGATCATTTGGAATAAACTAAAAACTTGTTACTTCATTTTTTATCTTTATTATTATTATTGTTCTTATTTTACATTTTTCATTGTTAGGCATTAGCTTTATTTGTAGTAGTCCTTTCCAACTTCTTTCCCTCTTCCATGTTACTGTGTCAGCTTGTCAGCATCTATTTGGGGTTGGGAGTGGAACAGAAAGTAAGGATATCCAAAGTGCCATTAAAACCAGGAGAGGTTCTTATATTTCAGAAGAAGGGATTAATTCAAAAGAAATGACCTCAATGCCATATTTTATTTAGGAACCCTAGAGAGCACTTTGCAAAATAACACATTCTTATAATTTCACCCTCAGATGAGCCAAGCTACAACTGTCAGGGAAGGTGATGTAGGTACAGAGCATGTGAGAGTGGTTAAGTTAATGTCTCTTGTCTAGGTGAAGGCACAAGAGGGATCAATGGCAAGGCGTAGAGATTCAGTATCTTCAGTCTTCAGTGGACACTCCATTTCTGGCACAAAACACCTGTAAAAGATGGTCGATTTAGGAGGTGACCTGACAACTTCAGCCTGTCAAACATAGCAATGGAGTAGTATGTTAAAAAAAAAAAAGAAAGAAAATCTAATTAAGCATGCACTCAGTACCCTAAGAATTATTATGGTAGTTAAACACAGTGATAGTTATATATCATATTATATCACTTCAAACAGAGGTGATCCAGTAATGCTATATTAATGAATTAGACTAACTATTCACTTTAGCTAAAGTTATTAAGTTAGCTAAAGAGTTGGGATGCTGTGTAAGACATAAATAAAGCTAAAATACAAAGGTTTGGACACTGTTTTGCATGTTTCCCTACTGTAGGGGTCTCTGCAAGCATACAGGGCTCTGAGAGGGTACAAGATGACAACTTTGGAATTGTACTAGAAACAGTCGATCATATTTGTTTGTCAAAGCTGAATCCAGGGCAAACTATGCTAAATTAGTGTTTTCAGCTAACAGCTACAATAAGCATAAAAGTTACTGTACGGCTATCATTTGTTAACATGACACTTGTTCTTATACATGTAATACATTTATTACCAACCTGAGAGTTTATCCGCTGGTCATTCGACATGACGAATGACTTCTGAAGTCTTAATTCAGCTCAAGATGCTGTAGATTCCCGTCAGTAACACTTTCGGTCCGCTAGTAAAACGTAGTTCTATTAATCTGCGCTTGAACCGGAACTGGATGTAAGTCCCAACCAATGGAATTTTGGAACTGAAACTGAATGGCGAGAAGTGAATCTGAAATCATTTGAGAGCTAATTTTTTAAAGGATATAATACGGTTTCAAAGCAAATTATTTATTTAGGACAGTGCATGTTAATGAACATAAATGTAAAAAAAAATGACATGAATGTAAACATACCAGATTATAGCCAAGGGCTAATTTCCCTCTGTTGTCCTTAAGCATAAAAAATAGACATAATAATTCATAAAAATTCATCATTCGTTCATAATAAAAACTCCATCACCAAACTTACACATACACACCATTCTGTTCCCAAATAAAACATTAAAACTATACAACTCATACATGATCACTTGATTTGTCCATAACCAGTTTTTAACCTTTGCCTTAAACAAACTGAGTGTAGAGCATTCTCTAATGGGTTGAGGAAGACTGTTCCACAGATGGCCACCCTTGACAGAGAGGACGTTCTGCCCAAATGCTGTCCGTCTGTGGGGTATAAACAAGTCTCCTCGGATTGAAGCTCGAGTGGTCCTGTCTGAGCTTTCTTTATGCCTAATGAACTGCTTTAGTGGTGGTGGAGCAAGGGAGTGTAAGACTTTATATATTAAACACACTCTTTTAAGTTTCACTGAGTTATTGAAGTTCAGTAATTTATGTTTTTTTAACACATGACAGTGGTGGTGGGAAGTCGGTTTTTTGTCAAGTAGTTTTAAACTTCTTTTATAAATGTTTTCAATAGTTTTAAGTGTTGTTGGACAAGCAAGTGACCAGGACATCAAAGAATAGTCCATATGAGAGATGATCATTGAGTAAAAATAAGTTTTTGCAACATTCATATTTAAATTATTACGTATATGATTAAAATTTCGATTATTAAAATTCATTTTCAAAATATAAAATTCAACTACAATTTAGTGATGATCATTTTCAAACCAATAAATTGAATTTCAAATTAGGCTAATTCATATTCAGTTTGTAAAAGCATGTATTCAAGTTACAATTCAGATTCAATCCTAGCTATTCAAATTCGAATTTAACTTATTCAAATTCAGTTTCTGATGGCACAGATTTCTGCCCATATTTCAAGGCCTACCTGGGCATTCTGTGAGATGTTACAGTGAGAGTAACATGCAGACTGGCTCAGCCACTTCTGTTTTGTATATAGATTTTTGTGTTTTGTTTTGAATTAAGTCAGTTGTTTATTTTCTTTGTAAATAATATTTTGTGCACCTGGGAGGCCGGCAGAATAAACTATACACACCGAATGCTTCCTGACTACGCCTGCATTTGTTCGGGAGAAGTTTAGGAGAGGACCCCGCGACATGTACATTTAAAATTTACGTTGACATATGTTTATATATTGTGTTTTTATAGTTATAGTTATCTCGAGATCTTGAAGGATTGCATGGGAGCAAGTCTCAGGTGGGTGAAAACCTCTCTTCCCTTTTTGTTCAAACAAAAAGTGTACGTGGACTGACATATTTGTGGGATCATAAATTCCGCTTGAGTTGTCACACAATCAACATGAGCCATGTGAAAAAAGGAACACGTTTTTACGTTAAGGGCCAAGGTCTGAAACTTCTGTAAGACAATGCCCAACCATCTGTCTTAGCTAATTATAGGCCAATCTCCAACCTTCCTTTCATTTCAGAAATCATTGAGAAAGTAGTTGTCAAACTGCCAGCAGATCATCAGCAGAGGAATGGCTTATTTGAAGAGTTTCAGTCAGGTTTCAGAGTTCATCACAGCACAGAAACAGCTCTATTAGTGAAGGTTACAAATGATCTTCTTATGGCCTCTGACAGTGGACTCATCTCTGTGCTTGTCCTGCTAGACCTCAGTGCAGCGTTCGGTACTGTTGACCATGATGTTCTATTAGAGCGATTAGAACATGCTGTAGGTATTACAGGTATTGCACTGCAGTGGTTTGTATCATATCTATCTAATAGATTCCAATTTGTTTATCTAAATGGAGAGTCCTCTTCACACACTATGGTCAATTATGGTGTTCCACAGGGTTCAGTGCTAGGACCAATTCTGTTTACATTATACATGCTTCCCTTAGGCAGCATCATTAGAAGACATAGTATACATTTTCACTGCTATGCAGATGACACCCAGCTCTATCTGTCCATGAAGCCAGATAACACACACCAATTAGTTAAACGGCAGGAATGTCTTAAAGATGTAAAGACCTGGATGGCCTTTAGTTTAAAATAAAACTAAAGGTTATTGTACTCGGCCCTGAAAATTTTAGAAATATGGTATCTAACCAGATTCTTACTCTGGATGGCATTACCTTGGCCTCCAGTAATATTTCTAACATTTTGAGTTATTTTCCAGTGTTAGAAAATCAGCACTGCTCAGTGTTAGCCATTGTTAATCTTCAAAACTGACTAGGTTACTTTTAAACATATAACACTGTCAAAAGTGTTAATTTAACACTCAACAGTGTTGTATTTAACACTCAGAGGTGTGGACCCATATAGACACTCTCCAGTGTTAATTTAACACTGGAGATTTTGCTGTGTACTGACTTTTGCCAAAAAAAACCCCCACTCAGTTCAAAGAGCAAATCATCGTCTGGCTTGATATACTTTCACTTTTCAGACAAGCTACATCCATCTTTTATTCTATCTATGGCTATTATATGATTTGCTGATCGCTAAAATTTACAATATGCATAAGTGGGTATCATAAATCATGCTGGCTGGTTATATCATTCAGATAGTTAGCCAACTAGTCACTTAGAATTAATATTGTTAGTGCACGATGTTAGCTGACGAGGCACAGAAGTATTGATGAATTTTATCTACCCAAGATTTTGTTATGTCTGATAGCTTGCTTTTGTACATGTAAGCAGACATGCTAGTTTAAAATGAGATTTGATCCCCAAATCCAAACAGTTGTTCCACATATCAAAAGGCTTGCTAATGTTGACTATTTTCCTCTGATGTCAAATTACATTTTGGCCAGACAAAGTATACAAAACTGTTATTCCTAATGTAAATGCCAGTAACACTGTGTTAAATTTAATTTTATATAGTGCTACTTTGGCAGCGTGGTGGCATGGTGGCTAGCACTATTGCTGCACAACAAGAAGGTCCCGAGTTCAATTCCGCCATGAGGCTGGGGTCTTTCTATGTGTAGATTGCATGGGTTCTCCCCGGGTACTCTGCCTTCCTCCCCCAAAGACATCCAGTTAGTGGGAATAGATTAATTGATCAATCTAAATTGCCAATAGGTGCGAATGGTTGTCTGTCTCTGTGTGTTAGCCCTGTGACATACTGGTGACCTGTTCAGGGTGTACCCTACCTCTGGCCCTATGACAGCTGGGATAAGCTCTGGCCTACGACTGAGTTAACATTAGCTAACATGGATAAATAAATCTAGTTGTTGTTGTTACAAGGAAAATATATCTGAATTTGTATCAGTATTCTTTTTGTTGTCCTTTTTTGTCTTCATGGTTGTTGTGCTAGAAGCTAGCAGTTTCTTAATCTTTGTAGTTAGCAGAATATACTCGCTATACCAACCAGCTAGTATTGCTCATTGATAATAGTGAAGGTGGAAACAAGGAGAGAATCAAAAGTGAGCATAACTGGGATTGCCTTTTGATTTGTAATAGATCTCAAGCTGTTGGAGACACCCAAAATAACCTAAGAAAGTTTATTTTTGGAATTACATTCAAGTCATTTCACACATTGTTAATACAAAGTGCTAATACTTGAAAGGTTGCCAATACATAGTTAAAATACTTAAAAATCATAATTATAATAAAAGAGTCACTGGCCTAATTTTAGAGCTTTACCTATCATTTCTGCCACTTTATTTCTCGGTTCATTTTCATGCATTCCCAGACGTTATATGCCCTACTTAACATTGCTGGTGAAGAGGCTCATTAGTAAAATTAGACTTGATTGGTTCCCCATTCAGTTCTTCATCAAAGCAGTCTTCTCTCAATTTGGTCAAATTTCATCTTCACTGCACAGAAAAGTTCCTGACAGTTTCAACATCTGTGCGCTGTGCAGCTTTGCCATCAAAGCTGCCTCACATGTACCGATGGAACTGTAAAAGGCGGAAAACAGAAACAAAAAGTCAAGCAGAGAAACTAGGACGAAGCATGAAAACAGACAGAAAGGGAGGGAGGCATTATTCCCATATCTAGCATTTGAAAAGCTTTGATGAAATGATTACTGATATACAAGTCAAACGTGTCTGGGAAGGTTATTGATTTCACATCTGCTGTCAGACATTAAAAAGAGTCATAAAAAGCAGCTGCACAAACCTTTTGTCACTGAGTGGCATCATGAACAGAAAAATGTTTATTTATATAACCATGTTAAAAATGTATCAAAAAGTTTAGAAAGGTTATCAATCATATAAAGAGGAAATACTTATTCAGTAAATAAAATATAAATGAAGAAAAACAAAAGCCATGTCTAAATAAGAAGTTCTGTACTTCTGTACAGTGACCTCGCCCCCGGAGATAGGTGAGTCGTCTCCCTCATCCCCATACTCTGTCTCCTCCACGGAAGACGTGCCAGTGGGATTAAGGAGCTTCTTGAAGTATTCCTTCCTATCAGCTGCCTCCGAAGTGCCACAGCTTAACTTCACCTCTGGTGTCCACCATTTGGTTAGTGGGTTACCACCACGACAGGCAGTACCTCGCAGCTGCAGCTGAGTGCAATGGCTTTGGCAATGGAGGTGCTGAACACAGTCCATTCGGACTCAGTGTCCCCAGTCTCCCTTGGAATGCTGTTGAAGCTCTGCTGGAGGTGTGCATTAAAGACCTCGTTGATCGGGGCCTCTGCTAGGCATTCCCAGCGCACCCTCACTATACATTTAGGTGTGCCAGGACCTGCTTTCTCCCATACTAATTAGAGGAAGAGAGGTGAGAGATACAGGTCTACCAATGATAATGATCTTTCAAAGGCATGTTAGGTTCCATTGGTTCACTGAAGGCCTTTCGATGATTAAGGTCTATATGGCAGCCATTTAAGCCTCCCATGAGGACTACATAGATGGTTCAGTGAGTTAATACCTGCTAGTCTGTCATTTTATGAGAACAGTACATGGGCTCCTCCCAAGTTTCACAATCACCATTTGAACCACTAAGTTAAGTGGTTGTAAAAAGTTGTCTTTAAAGATGGTCCTTTTCCTGGCTCTTACATAAGAAAAATACATCAGCAGTATTCAAGCACACAAATCACACAGGGTAATTCCAGGGTTACACTCAGGACTTCAGGAGATCTAACCAGCTAACCACCATTTATTCCATGAGCTGATGTTTTCAGAGAACAGGGGTTATGAGATAAGTATTCTTAAGTTTGACTTGTCACTAACACCAAGAATTTCTCCTCTACCACTTTTGACAGTGTTTATGTCCTAAAGCCCATCCAGTTTTGATTTTGACTGAGTGGTGAGAAAAGCAATAATGAAGAGTGCAGTGGTGTTCTATATGCTATATATATGCTTAATATTAAAAAGTGTTTTTATGTTTATTAAAAAGAAATCTAGGATAAGGCGGTACAGTTTCAATAATTGGCTGTTATCATCTGCAGCAACTTAAGGTTAGTAGTTTGCCCAGTATATTTGGCATGCAGACTGGAATAACCAGGGATCAAACAACCAAACCTCAAATAAGTAAATGACCACTTCTAAATGACAGCTTTTCTGTGTGTTCTAGTAAACATACAGAACGTAGAACTGAATTGAATACATCAGCTTATTTCCAGTGATACCAATCTAGTTTTTCTGATCCAAAAATAGAATCTAGTCTTCCTAATCAAAGAGTGAAGTCAAGAGTGAAGCTAATATTGAGTCTGGTTTAGTGTTGTGATTTTATTATATTGCCCATAATATGACACTAAGACAATTAAACCATCAACCTTCCGATTAGTAACTGACCTGATCTACCTCCTGAAGTACAGCCACCCCTAAAAACTAATGCCACTTATTGTTTGCTAGAAGCGAACAAAACTCGCTCTTGCTTCCTGGCAATTTGATACCTATTACTCCGTGTCTTTCTGTCACTTTTGTTATTACATGTTACTTTTTTCATACAATTTGGTGTGAAGAAAAAGTGAAGTCCAAAGCAGGTCTACATGCTGACAACACTGTAGCTATACTTGAGTGTCTATAAAAACGATCATGTATATTTATTAGTATTTTTTTTCTGGTGTTCTGTAAAAGCCTCATTTACTGTGGTTTTGGTGTTTTGCTTGTGATTTTTGACACTTGACTAGTTTGTAATATGTATTTTTTTCAAGCCCTGTAATCTGAGTTACTTTCGAAACCGTGGCGCTATAATTTAACTGTCTTGTGTTTGTCTCTGAATGCATGCATCAATGAGAGAATTCAGTCTGTGACTCTGGCAGGCACAGAACAGGAACTGAGTGGAAGAGTGTATGACAAACAATTTCAATTTATGAATGCAAATCACATCCCAGTTTCTCTGTCCTTGCTTATCGCTTCCTTTTTTGTGTATAAATATATGTTGCTTTGTGTATACACAATGCAGCTGTATTTTTTTTTTTTACTAAATTGGTGTCTTCATGCTTGTGTGCACAATCACACATACACATACAACAACCTGGGGAAACTGTGTGTTATTGCTCTCCCACAAGGTAAAAAGGGATTTGCACTGTTGATGACTTTAACAATTTAATCCAGAGCAGATGTAGGCTCGGTCTTCAAGTGCAGACACACACCTGTACAAAGTGGTGTACACGTGAGAAGTGGAACGAAAATCATACATGATTCCAAACATTTTTTACAAATAAATAACTGAAAAGTGGGGTGTGCATAATTATTCAGCCCCCTGAGTAAATACTTTGTAGAACCACCTTTTGCTGCAATTACAGCTGCCAGTCTTTTAGGGTATGTCTCTACCAGCTTTGCACATCTAGAGACTGAAATCCTTGCCCATTCTTCTTTGCAAAACAGCTCCAGCTCAGTCACATTAAAGAAATTAGTTTAAACCATGGCTCCTCCCCACCTCTTTTAACCAATCAGATAGATGCACATTCTTATACACAAAACTCTGTAAGATAGTTACTTTCCTTTGGGAAGTTGGCTGCAGTTAACTGGTTACAGATTCCAGTTTTCTCAACAGAAGAGATCCATATACATGTTAATTATTAATCATCCAATGTCTTGATAAATACAATAATTAAAGGAAGAGTTTTGACTTGTGATTGCTTAAGGTGGATAAATAATAACGTTAACAAACCCTAAACCACAATACAAACCTTTCAGGATCTTCATTATAGCAAAGTTCTAGTTTTTAAAACATTTCAAATGGTTACACAATGTGAACAATTATAGCAGAGTAAATGAGGCAAAACTAACTCAGAATAAGTGATTTCACCTTATTTAAAAAGGTGTAACACAAAGAAGGTTTGAAGGGCACACTTAAATCAAAGTGTGAAGAAAAATGAAACGTTAATGGAAATAAAGGAAGAAGATGGAGAATGGTTAACCAGAGAAAGCCCTCTCAGCCTGGAGTGCGATATTTTCAGATATGCTGTGTCAGCATGGTAGTGGATCAACTTCCACAAGTGCTGATGATTAATGGGGTTAAGATAGACTGCTCCGATGCTGTCTAATAAGAAGCAATATATTTTCAAGAGCAGTTTACAGAGCATCCTGGAGGTGGATAGATATACATCCTCCAACATTTTCTCCAAAAAGACTGTTTTACCAAAACAGAGAGTTAGGGTTGAATTAGGGTTAGGGTGACATGAAAACATTAATACAATAAAATAAGGAGTTGATTGAAAGTGAAAGTAGCAAGAGCAGTGTAGGACTGTTGGGATTTCTTATATAAACATGTATAACTATTACAACTGTATGACATTGTCCTCACTGCTATATCATGAATGTTACTATACCATCTATAGTTACCAATATTAAATCAGCCTTATTATTTACGGGTAATAACATAAAGCAAAGCACCTTTAACTGCAAGTCAAAATCGCACAATCATGCTGCACTTTAGAATTAACAGTTAGTCTAACATCAGAATCAGAATACTTTAATTAATCCCTAATGAAATTATGTAGTTACAGCTGCTCCAGTAACAGAATCAACTAATTTAAAAATACAATATATATTACAAAGTTTACTAAATATAACAAATGGATTAGCTCAATTATTAATATCCAGGATATTACAGAGATGAAATATATATGATTAACATTTTATTTCAACCTATAAAACTTTATTTTCATTGTAACATGCATGTTTTGGACTGTACAGGAAGGCACAAAAAATCTAAAGGGATCTCAAGCAGAACATGAAAACATCCCACAGAAAAGACTCTTACTAGGACTAGAACCTCCTTGCTGTGAGGCAACGTTGCTGTCCACGGCACCACCATTTTGTTGTTTTTGGCTAGTGGTTTGTCTCTGTCATCCACTCTCTGACCTCTGTGACATCCATGGACCTTTGTGCTTGTGCAGTGATTGTACTGGGCAGTCTATAGATAAGAATTCAGTGGAAAAACTGGGAAGTGCAACAGATAATCTTAAAACAGATAATATTTTAGCAATTGGTCCCAAACTTGTCCACCCCAGTTTCTGCTCAGAAATTAGGAGCCATAAAGCAAGCTAATTAAAAAGGATGGACTGACAGATTTAAACGTGGGGTAAAACGGGTGAACACACCTACATGTGGGCGGTGTGTGTGTGTGAGGAAGACAGGTGACATGCCTTCAGCTCGTAATAATCTAGGGAGAACAGACAGAGAGGACAAGTGGTGCTTCGGAGTGTGACACACGGGCATAAAGCTGGAGATCCTGTCTGCATGTCCTGCATCTGCTACCTGCTAGTTCTACTTGCACAGAGACATTGCTCAGTGATTTCTGTTCTCCCTGCAGGTACGGCGATATGATGTTAGAACAACAGAGGCCAGGAACATGCCAACTCCACACCAGGCTTCCCCTATCCCCCACACAGCAGTGTTTGACTTATATCATCTACCTCCTGCTTTTTTTTCTACTGCTTTGCTGCATTGCTCTGTCTCTGAGGAGTGAAAGCTCGTTTCATGTGGTTGAGTGGTGGAAAAAAATCAAGAAGAGTATCTGTAGTCTTCACGTCATCCTGCAAAACTTTAAATCTAGTCCTTCAGGGGGTTGTTACACACTGCAGCTGCAGATTCACAAAACATGCTCTGCATCGACCTAAAGTAGAAGGACTGCCCCATTTTCTTAGGATTCCTGTGTCAATTATTAATGGCATGCATTTGTTTTTCCACAGTTCTTATTTAAAAGAAAACAACAAGAATAAAAGAAAAGTGAAGGAAGAAAGGAACACATGCTATGCAGTTAAAAGACATATGGCACATCAGAAAACAAGAACAAAGCACTGGATAAACAGACGCGTGAGTGTTTAACTGCTTGTAGTAAAAACACTAACGAGGCACTTTCAACAGTTCAGCATGTTAATAATCCTCTGATTTAAAAAACAGACTTGTTATAATTGCTTTGTTTCCCTTTTTGCTTTTTCTGATGGAGGGCAGGACTGTTGGTTTTAGTCTTATCATGCATACTAAAAGTTGTGAAGTTTTGGATTTCTCCACATGTGGAGTAGGCTAAAGACTATAACAGACTACTAACAGACTATAACAGGAGGAGCTGCAGCATGGGGGTGGTGACTGCTTCTGTAACTGAGGAGCTGAACTGCTTCTATGCACGCTTTGAGAAGCACAGCAAGCCAGAGTTTCTGTCAGAGGAGGACAGATGCGCAAATGCATAGAAAGCTCCCAGACTGGACAACATCCCAGGTCATGCCCTCAAAACATGCACTCACAAACTGGCAGATGCTTTTGTCTGTAATTCCCTCATGCTTCAAGAGGACCACCATCTTCCCTGTCCCCAAGAAACCTAATGTAAACCACCAGTTTCCTTATTTCTGTCTTCATGTTTAGTGTAAGACTTCTTTTCTCCGTGTTCAGTATGTTTGTGTTGTTTCCCCAAGGCCTCACCCACCTGAGACTATCTAAATAATGGAATTAATATCTAGTCCTGGCATGACTGATAAAGGGGAGAGTTCAGAAATATATGTATACACGTGAGTGCACTGATGATAATTTTGCTTGAAATGCAGTATTTAAAAATAATATATATGCTATATATGCTTTTGGCACTGATCACCACCTGCACTCATGTATATATCTTTCTACGTAGCACTTTTAATTCTTATTCTCATGTATATATCTCATGTATATCTCATGCATATATCTTTCTACGTAGCACTTTTAATTCTTATTCTTACTTTTATTTTTTCATGTCTATTTAAGCGTAATTTATGACAGTATGTTTGCACTGAAGCACCGCAGCAATTTCCTAATGTTGTAAACCTGCTCAACATTTGGCAATAAAACCCTTTCTGATTCTGATTCTGATTCTAAAGGGGCATCACTGTGACTCAGTGGATGGTACTGTTGCCTCACAAAGCATGAAGATTCTGGGTCACCATCTGGACCTTACTGTGTGGTTTGTAAGTTCTCTCCTGGACTCCCCCCCACAGTCAAAGACATGCAGCTAGTGGGGTTAGGTTAACTGGTGATTCTAAACTGCCCATCGCTGTGAATGTGAAAGTCAATGGTTGTCTCTCTGTGTTAGCCCTGACATACAGGTTACCTGTCCAGGATGTACCCCACCTGGGATAGGATCAAGCCCCTCTGTGAAAGGATAAGCATAAGAAAATGGATGGATGTGATAAAATGAGTAAAAATAATCATTCTGTAATGATTGTGAATGACAGAATGGAACGATATTATGAATGGGAAGCCATCGGGGCCTGTAATCAGATATAACATTTGTGCAACTGGAATCCTGTCAAACACCAGTAAGAACCATTAAAGCTTATGGATTAAAAAACTTACATTTTTTTAATGGTTCTTCAAGGTTATTCTTGCCTTCAAAATTAACAGATCCCTGGGCATTTTTTTCCCGCCAACCAAAGTAAATATCCAGGAAATCACAAAGTTCCCAAATCATTGAAGGAAGAGTTGTCAGGTGCGTCAACAGAGGTATGCAGGGTAGGCATGCCCACCACAAGCCCTTCGCAAATCCTTTTAGGGCATTATCTTTTAGGAGCAGAGACTCTTTGACCCATTAGATGGCAACCTGGTCCAGACATCTTGTTCAGGGGTAACTGAAATGTAACACCATGCACATGGACATTTTTTTTTCTTTCAATCAGCAGAACTTTAAAGGAAACAGAGCAGTTTAATTCTATAAACCTAAGTAGCTTTCCCAAGGTCCCATGCAAAGCAAGCAGTCTCACTATACACAAAGATGGACAGAAAATAAATGTTTGAAAATTTTAGACATAATTAGTTCTTTACTGTATTTTTTTTTTTAATTTTTATTTTACTGTTTTTGAAATACCTAACAATTGAATGAGTAGTAAAAAAGGAATAACTACTCGTTTGTGGTGTGCAGCTGTGCACATGGATTCATAAGCCAGTATATTTTTGGCCTTAGGCTTGACCATCCAGGACCATACTTATCAGAGACACCTGAAAGGGGCTGCTCTAATCTCAGAATGATGAAGGAAATAAGAAAAATGTTCTCAAACAAGTTGCTTGTTGGTGAGGAGTGGAGCTCCTTGTTTGAGTCTATCAGGATATGATGGCCAGTTAATGACACCAAATTTGGGTTAAGTGTACTTACTACAAACAGCAGAAAGCTCATTAGAGTTTAGTCTGCAGGGAACAGTGGGTACAAGTAGAATCAGTCAGTGATATCCACTACTGAACCATTAAGCAAACCTTGTAGATTTTTTTTTGTTACATAACCAGGCACATGAAAAAGTCTTGTCTTATTAAGATTTATCGAGAATCAAGAGGATGCTAAATTTAGCTGCAACTGGATGATAAATGCTTTCTCTGGAAATTAAAGAAAAATCTGAAGTGAATAAGAAACATAAATTCACTGACAAAACCTCTTTGTTCTTGATGAAACTGGGTGAAGGGCATCTCTGTGCACTTCAGGTGGTATACACTTGTGGTCAGAAGTTTTGGCAGCAGTGTAAAGTTAGCTATGTTTCTATGACATACTGGGGAACAATCAGAATCATTTCACAAGTTTCAAAAGTTTTGTAGGCAAATACATAATAATTTTGTTTTGCAGTGGTGCAAGTGCCAAACATTTTGGTCACAGTTTTTATCCATGTCCATCAACCAAGAGAGGAATAAATAATAACTGGTATGCACACCATACAGTGCTGCACTGGATGGATTCAGCACTTTTAGATGTGTGGTTATGAAACAGAGAACGAGCATTCATTAAAAGTCATTGTTCCCTACACTCTAAGAAATGAAACATGGGCTTTTTAAAAATTAATTCTTAGTTTTATGTTCAATATACTTAAAATTGTTAATCTTATGGGTGTAATTAATATTTTTAAATTTGATTTAATTAATTCTATACCGTTTTAATGTTAAATAATATTGATATTTCCAATTTATTGAACACATTTAATTAAATCCAAAGAGCCCTTTCCACATCCTTTCTGAGCATGCGCAGAGAATGAAAAAAAATCTTCGCGCATACGCATTGACCTTCTTCACCTACGCCACAGTGTGCTTTGGCCACGTGTCTGGAAAGAGGGATTAATCACGATTCATCCGTTGGAGTTAAGGTAATTTCTTCCTATTTTTAATAGAATATAATTTAACTAGTACTTTGTGATAATATATGGCGTATATTTTTCCGGTAAATATGTGGGCAGTATGTGTTCTGTAGGTTGTAGCATTTTGCTAGCATTGGAAACATGCATTTGCATATTCGACGTTACTGCACATCTGAATATTGTCCCATCTGCGTTTAAAATTTCATTCGAACTCCGAATAGCACACTTATTTTATTTGTTTTATTGCACTATCAAGTTAGGAGAACGTTAGCCCGAACAAGAATTGGGATACATGTGCAGTGATTGTTGACGAGTCCATACTCGTCTGTTTCACTGAAGAGAACCGCCAGCTGTGTAGTTTGCATATCCTCGCGCATCAAGTCTCAAAGAGACCTCTGAAGGTGACCCCCACTTGCCCCCAAAAATAAAATCAAGTATACTGGGTGGTTAGTGCTCCGTTTGTTTGCTACGGTGTCAAAGATATTGCACTTTTATTTAATAGGTCATTGAGAGTTGAAGAGCCCCCTCCCAGCAAAACGACAACGGCCCAAAATAGGCCAAAACATGCCCCAAAATGCTCTGCTTGGTTAGTGCTTGTTTGTGCCGTTAAAATTAACATTTGTGCTGCTACGGTTAACCGGTTATTAATGTTTTACTTTTTCGCGGTGACGTCAAGGGCGTCAAACACGCTCCCCATGCTTACGGGCGCGAGTGAGGGCGAGGTGATGTAGACGTCGTAGGAAACGCTCGCTCGCACCCGAGCATTTTGTGGCATGTTTTGACCTATTTTGGGCCATTTTCGTGTTGCTTGGGGGGGGGTGAACTCTGAATGACCTATTAAATAAAAGTGTAATATCTTTGACACCTAGCGATACAAACGATGATTTTACCAGCACAAACCGACACAAACGGAGCACTAACCACCCAGTATACTTGATTTTATTTTTGGGGGCAAGTGGGTCACGTTCACAGACTGGGCTGCTCCGGTATATAATGGTAAACGTGCTCACAGGAACAGATTTATGAAATGAGTAATAGAAATTAAACTTGTATTATTACATTTTAAAAGAAACAGGAGTGTTCTTAAGTTTAGACCATCTCTGTGCTACCCCTTTGCATGTGTCTCACTGTACACGATTAATTTTTTCTGGTTTTCTTTTTCTCTCAGGTTGCTGGTTGTGGAATTTGGAGCTGTGGAGATTTGAGCTGTGCTCCAAAAGTGCATGTTGAAGGTACCTAATGCTTTCATATTATTTACTTTTTCCTTAATACGCAATTTTACATTTTGAATTCTCTTATTTGGTCTTTTAGGTTATGAATGTGGTGTTGTAAGCTTTGCTCTTTAAGTGTATCTAAAAGGTACCAAATTCTAAAACACTTGAGACTTAAACACTCCATTCTTGGTCTGAGACGCTCATATCCGTGCATTTACAGTCATTGTCCTTGTACTTTCAAAACATGGGGTGGTCTTAGGACTCATCTAAGTCGTGCACATGTTGCTAAGCCCTCTCACACTGTAGAACATGTTATTTTGACTTGTCCTTCTTGTCCTGAAAGCCACATATCAACAAGCAGAGAATACTTCCTCCATATTAATAAACATCTCAAGAGGTTGGAGACAGTAGATTGTGTTTATCAAAATTGTTCTTTCAAAACTAATGTGTATGGTACTTTCCAGACACACAAGAGTAGAAAACATTCTTCATGCACGCTAAGAGATTTCAAAAATGAAATAGTGAAAAGAACTGAATTTACAAGTAAGAATGATCTTTCTGAGGAGTCTGCAGATGAAGGGCCCTCTGACTTGGATTGTGAAGCTGGTGTAGTTAGTGAAAATTTGGAGGAAGCTGTAGTTAAAAATCTTGCCTTGATTTTGTTAAAGTTGGAGGTCTTTTCACATGTACCAACATCAGCAATTGACAATTTACTCGAGGGACTACATTTTCTATTCACTACTTCTGCTTTACCCTTAACAAATAGCTTAACTTTGGCCGTTCTCAAGGAGCATAATATTGAGGTTAGTGCATCGCTAGTGAATGAGTTGTGCACTGCATTATACACTGGAAATCCACTACTTAGAAGTATTGCAAAAGGAGGATCACTTGAAACAACATTTAAGCGCAAGAAGTTTTACTATGAAAAGTTTAATGTTGTTGAGCCAGAGGAATATGTTCTAGAAGAAAAAACAAAAAAAACCTTTCAATATATTCCACTGCTAAAGTTATTGGAGCAGTTACTTCAACGTGAAGATATTGTTGGAAAGCTAGTTGAAAACTATAAACGGAGTCATTCAAATTCACAACTGCTTACATGTTTTCAGGACGGTGAGAATCAGAAGAACAATATTTTTTTTTCAAGTGAAGAGCTCAGAATTTCATTATGCCTATATATTGATGATTTTGAAGTGTGCAACCCACTAGGAACATCTCGCAAAAAACATAAACTTTGTGCGGTTTATTGGATTCTGGGCAACTTGCCTTCTGGTTGCAACTCTGCCCTTTCTTCAATCTACTTGGCAGTGTTGTGTAAAAGTGAATTAATTAAATCTTTTGGTTATGAAAAAGTATTTGAGCCTCTGCTGTGTGATTTAGTCAGACTTGAGAAGCAAGGTTTATTCGTGCCCCTCCTTGGTTCGGTTATCAAGGGTACAGTTCAGTGTGTCGTTGCTGATAATCTGGGGGCCCATGGGCTTGGAGGATTTGTGGAGAATTTTTCAGCTAATTATTTTTGTCGTTTCTGTACAGCCCAGCTTTCTGATATAAATACGTGTGAGGTAAAGACAGGATCATTTGAACGAAGAACAAAGGAAAATCATCGGCTTCATATCAAGACTGCTCAAGAACAAGGTGTGAACTGTTTAGGTGTAAGAAAATCGTGTGTTTTAACGGATAACCTCTCGTATTTTAATGTTGTTACTGGTTACCCTCCCGACATTGTGCACGATTTCTTTGAAGGAATCGTTCCTGTCGAGTTGGCCCAGTGTATTGACCTTCTCGTGTCAAAAAAGTATTTTTCTCTCGAACAACTGAACAATCGTATTCGTTCTTTTCCTTACAAGGAAGGAGATAAAACTAATCGCCCCACTGTGTTATCAAAAGCTGTAAGTAAGAAGAAGAGACGTTCTCTTGGGGGTAACGCACACGAAAACTGGTGTCTTATTCGCTTGCTTCCTTTTATCATTGGACCAAATGTCCCTGCTGATGAACCAGCCTGGCTGGTTATTTTAGACTTAAAAGATATTGTCGAGCTTGTAGTAGCTCCTGTTCACAGTCTTCAATCTGTTGCATATTTGGAATGTAAGGTCTCAGAGCACCGAAAGCGTTACCAACAACTATTTCCTAACCAAAAACTGATGCCTAAACACCACTTTATTGAGCACTATGCAGAAATGATCAAATGTTTTGGTCCTCTTGTCTCGTTATGGACGATGAGATTTGAGGCCAAGCATAGTTTCTTCAAACAGGCTGTTCGGAACATCAAAAGCTTCAGAAACATAGCCTGCTCTTTAGCTCGTAAACATCAGTTAATGGTTGCATATAGAATGCTTTGTCCTGATGATGAAAACTCTACAGATGTTACTCGCGTGACAGAAGTGCCATTGGATGTCCTTAAAGACAATGTTGTGAAAAGTATCTCTAACAAACATCCAGACGTGACTGCTGTTAACTTAGCCACTGGCGGTTTTGTAAACAATATTCAGTACAAAAAGGGGATGATTGTTGTGCACGGATCATGTGGTGGGCTACCAGATTTCTGTGAAATTCAACATTTGTGCATTATTAAAAAAGAGACCCTCCTTATTCTGAAAAGACTAAATTCATGGTACATGGAGCACTATAGAGCTTTTCACCTACAAACAACAACAGATGTTGTTGTTGTATCCATGACAGAGCTGGCCGACCCATACCCTCTATGCGACTATGAAGTGGGACACTTGCGGATGGTCACCTTAAAAAGACATATTCACATTGGTAATTGTTTTATTTGCTTTCACTCATTGTTAGGTAAACAAACATTTGTGGCAACAAGTGCAATACAAATAAAAATGTCATGTTCTTTAGACTGTATTGAGTAGTGTTTCATGATCCAGGAATTATCTATGTATGTATTTAGAAATATTGTCTGCTGGACAGTATTTCTTAAAAAAAAATCCCAATGGATAATCTATGCACTGGTCTTGTTTTTCAGCTTGAAGAATGGCTGCTACTTTGAGGGTGATACTTGGAGTGGACAATTCATCCAAGTTGATGCTTCCTTCTGGAATCCCTGGTTCAGTGGACATTTTAAAAGAGGAAATACAAAGACAGTTTGGATTGACTGAAGATTTCAGGCTTCAATATAGAGATGTTGAGTTTGACAATGAATACATGAATCTAACCACAACTGGGGACATTGAAGACAAGAGTACAATCAAAGTAATTTACACTAATTTAAACTCTGCGCCGTCCACTGTGCCCACCACAGCACCCACAGCTGCCTCCAGAGAGACATTACCACAGTTTGATGCACCATCCTTTCCGGACACTGACATCCTTTCCTCCTCAGACTCCAGTGCTTCCTGTTCATCTCTTCGCTTGCGGAAATGGCCCTTAAACTTTCCAATACCAAAGTTTAGTTTTGATGTGGAGTTTCAGTTACACAGAGCCCAGCAAGAATATGAAAACAATGGGATTCTCTTAGACCCGAGCCCAAAACTCAAATCTGACATATTAGATATGTTGGCCTCAGAAATTGCAAAATACAAAGTTTATCCATCAAGTGGAGATATTGATGATGTCGCTAAAGCGTTAATTCAAAAATATCCCTTTCTCAAAGAGACCGGATCTGTGACGGGATGTGAAGGCTGGAAAGTAAGCCTAAAATACAAAATGGCCAATTACCGGACAACACTGAGAAACATAGGGTGCCCAGAGGTGGCAATAAACACTCTACAACACAAGAGAGAACGAGAGATGAGTCCACGTCGAAACAATGTCAAAAAGCCACGGAAAGCAGAAGTGAACTTTTTACCACAATACCCTGCAGGAGAAACGAAGAAAAGTCTGGAGGAAGAACGACAAGCACTACTGATTGAGGTGAAGAAAACAAACAACGATCAAATAATCAAAACAAAGATGGATAAGACATTTGCACACAGAAGAAGAGAGGTGATTGAAGAGATGCCATTCATCGCAGAGTTCAAGAGCAGATGGCCGGCCCTCTTCAAAGTACCTGAGGTATGAGTTTGAGTCTTGGTTAAAAACTGGCCGTGAACAGAAAAGTACTGCTACAAAGCTGATGTCACCGAGCTGATGTCTTTTGAGCTTAGTGCAGCTAAATTGTGTTGTGAGAAGGGCAGCTCCAATAGAATGAAAAATTTTGGGAAAACAGGACGTTGCTAACATGATACACGTCAGTTTCCTTTTACAACTAAAGTGCAAAATTTGTGCATTTTGTGATTTTTTTTTTTTTTTTTTTTTTTTTTTTTTTTTGTACTGCATGGGTGAGGCACTCTTTTGCAGCCACCTGATTCTGCCGGTCCATCTATAAATGTTTTGGGTGGGATGTTGGAATAACTTATGTCGATTTAAAAATCTTTTTTTTTCCTTTTTTGTAATCGTAATTGATTTTGCACATTCCCATCTGATTAATCGATTCCCCCCCCCCTTTTTTTTTCTTTAAATCAAACCTGGACAGCACCAGAACTTTTTGTCTGGGATTAGATCAGGTTTGGTCTGGATTTAGTCCCGTTTTGAGCTGAACTATTTAAAAAAATTATTTTTGAACTTTGTAGATCAATGCGGAGTTCACCCGAATCACCACAGTTCCACTGCTGTCCACATTCATGAGCAGTCTTGACCAGTACTCTGACCAGTTGATGAAGATTCTACGAAAAAAAGGAGGGGAAACAGCGCGGCGGATCACAGCAGCGTTGTCTGCAATTTCACAGGTATTCTGTCTTGTTAAAATGTTCTGTAACTAATAGATTAGTTGCAGGTTGATCTCAGGTCTGGTTATTAAACTGTATTTTTAACTTTCTTGGGTCATTTCATGCTTGTTCTCTCCTGCGTTATACTTTTCATCTCGCTTTTGGCTTATATTCTGGACTTGGTCCTGACACAAAGCAGAACTAAGTAACTCATGCCCCTAGTGGCCATAAGTGCCGCTGCTGGCATTGTAGCTTTTTTCTTTTCTTTTTTTTGTTACTCATTAATTGTCCAAAGGAATAATTAGCTACACTGAGAAAAGACAAAGGCAGACAACATTTCACATTTCGCCACAACTCAGTGACACAATAGATTCTTTTTTTTCACTCAAACTTGGTATAAATACTGCAAATGTGGTGGTAGCCCGCATACCTCATATTAACGTGACAGTGTGTAGTTTTTGTCATTCATTTTTGGAAATCTCTATCAAAATGTTTTTGATTCCTTTGAACAGCACTCCTATGCAACAACACTTTTCTTCCTTCTTTCGGGTGGTACACCACGCTAAAGCTGCATTTTCTGCGACCCAATGTATCGCAATCAGTGTAATTGGACTCATAACTTATAATCTTTATGGGAGTGAATTGGTAAGCTTCTCATTCTCTAACACAAAATACTACTTGCTTGCAAAAAGCATGTTTAAAATTACTTAGAAACAATTATGAATTGGTTAAACAACAATAAAAATTGACTTAAGTTCTGTGGGGGTCTCTAAAAACTTCAAAAAAGTAATTGTGCTGCATGTGTTGTTTTGTTTAGAGTTCCCGAATCGAAGTGAAGCGTGAATGCATCCTTAAAGCTGTGATTATATACCTGAATGAGAACCCTGAAAATCTCATCAAAGAGTACATGGTAAGTTTATTTTTAAAGGGATATTCCACCCCTCAGTAAAATTTTGACTGTCATAATTCCCAGAGTTTTGTAAGTTGAAAAATGTATTTTCTAAACAAGCCCAGGCATTCTCCTGTTCTGGCAGCAATCAGTTTTCTTTAAATTAGCTTACAACAATAAAGTGCATGGGAAATACTAGGATTTTGTTTCCATTCACTTACATTGTTTTATGCGAAACTAAAGAAAATAACCCTGGTCAGCAGAATATTGATGATATTATTAATGCATACTCCTTCTGCCCTCTGTCCATGTTTCATGTATCTTCTTCTTGGTCTTTATTTGGTGATAGTCTTAAATCCACATTTTTCTTTGGTCTGTTCTCCTCAGTCTCATTCAGGGATATGTGTAATTAGGGTAGTGTGGACCATTTTAACTAAAATGGAGTGAATAGATAGATGATGCGATGACCAAAATACAACGGATTTAAAATATTTCTGTCCTTTTCAGGCTTTCAACGTGATGGAAGCTGAAGAGCTCAAGAGGATGGATTTGGGTGTTTATAAAGGAAGGAGGAGTCTGCAGATGAAGGAGCACAGCCTGATGACTCCCTTGAAGATGTTGGCATCATTATCGAGAGATGCACCGTCTTGCAGGATCTTCACGATGTGGCGAGCGGGTGTGCACTTTTGTTTGGGCTAATTTACTGCCTCAATCTGAGTTACCCAAAGCCACTTCGCTACACATTTGAGTTCTTCCAGAAGGTGCTCATGGGACTGGAAGAGAAAAAACTGTCTAACAAAATACAAGTGCTGAAGAACAAACTCTGCCAAAAGGAGACGCAATGACTCTTCTAGATCAAAATGTCCCCCAAAATAAGTGCTCTGTTTCACTGTTTAAAAGTTTATAAATTGTATATATGTTGATCCTTGTTTGTAAATATTTTGTCATAGCTTTTAATATTTAAGAGATTTACTGAATGCCTTTTTTTTTTTTTTTTTTTTTTTTTTTTTTGATTGTGGAATATAAGATGTAAGATGGCGCCGGTGAGGTCGGCTGCCGTCACGACTGCTCCGACCACTTTTTCTTTGTCTTTGTTTTTTAAGTTAGTTTTCAGCGTTTCTAAATCGGCAAAACCATCACCATTGGGTACATTAGGTATGACAGTGACACTCTTGTTTCTATTGGTATACAATGTACTCACAATTCGAAGTTTTTAACTCCGGACCCGAGCTGGCCGAGTGAGATCTCGAGGGAGAACAAAGAGAAGCGGCGGCGGCCTAGAGGGAAGCGAGCCGGCGTCAGGAACAGGCTGAGAGCTCGTGCACACCGCACACCTCTGCCTAGCATCCTGCTCGCCAACGTCCAGTCACTGGAGAACAAGCTTGACGACCTCAGGGCCAGGGTAAAGTTCCAGAGAGACATTCGGGACTGCAATCTCCTCTGCTTCACCGAGACATGGCTGAACCCAGCGGTGCCGGACCACGCCATCCAGCCGGCCGAGTTCTTCTCGGTTCACCGCATGGACAGGACACGGGACTCGGGGAAGTCAAGGGGAGGCGGCGTGTGTTTAATGGTGAACAACAACTGGTGCAACAGTGCGAACGTTGTTCCTCTCACACGCTCCTGCACACCAAATCTGGAACTACTGTCCATCATGTGTCGTCCTTTTTATCTACCTCGGGAATTTACATCGGTCATTGTAAGTGCCGTTTATATTCCACCACAAGCGGACACGGTCACCGCCTTATGCGAGCTGCATGAGGCACTCACACAGCACCAGACACAACACCGGGACGCTGCGCTTATTGTGACGGGGGACTTTAATAGCGCCAACCTCAAACGCGCAGCGCCGAACTTTTATCAACACATCACCTGCCCCACCAGAGGTGAAAGGACACTGGACCACTGCTACACTACGGTCAAGGACGGCTACAAGGCACAATCCCGCCCCCCGTTTGGCAAATCTGATCACGCCGCCATTTTCCTCATGCCAAAATACAAACAAAGGCTGAAACAGGAAGTTCCGGTTCAGAGGAAGGTCGCGCGCTGGACGGACCAATCGGTGGCCGCGTTACAGGACGCACTCGATGACGCAGACTGGGGCATGTTCAGGAACAGCTCCGACGATGACGTCAACGTGTTTACGGAAGCGGTTGTGGGATTCATCGGGAAACTAGCAGATGATACCGTGGAGACAAAGACTATCACAACGTTTCCCAACCAGAAGCCGTGGGTGGATAAAACCATCCGCGACGCTCTGAGATCCCGCACCGCTGCCTACAACACGGGACTCATGACGGGGGACATGGACCCGTACAAAGCCGCGTCATATAACGTGCGGAGGGCGGTGAAAGAGGCGAAGCAGCGCTACGGGAGGAAACTAGAGTCACAACTCCAACAGAGTGACTCTAGGAGCCTGTGGCGGGGACTAAGGACAATAACGGACTATAAAGCACCAACAACCGGTATGACGAACGCGGCCGTGACTCTGGCAGACGAGCTGAACTCTTTCTATGCTCGCTTCGAGGCTGCAGCGAAGGTCTCCAACAATGCTAGTGTTAGCGGCGCTAACGGCTGCAGACAGGAAGATGCTGCCAGCACCGGAAACGTGCTCGTCATCTCCGAGCATGAAGTAAGGAGAGCCTTCAAGAGAGTGAACACCAGGAAAGCAGCAGGACCAGACGGCATCCCAGGTCGTATCCTAAGAGACTGCGCATACCAGCTAGCTCCTGTGTTCACTGAGATATTCAACATCTCTCTATCTCAGTCGGTGATCCCCACATGCTTCAAAGAGTCCATCATTGTTCCTGTCCCGAAGAAACCCCACCCTGCTTCTCTCAATGACTATCGCCCTGTAGCCCTCACCTCAGTAGTGATGAAGTGCTTTGAACGCCTGGTCAGAGACTTCATCATTTCTTCACTACCAGACACACTGGACCCACTACAGTTCGCTTACCGTCCAAATCGTTCCACAGACGATGCCATCTCTCATCTCCTCCACACATCACTCACTCACTTGGACACTAGAAGGGGGAATTATGTTAAAATGCTCTTCATAGACTACAGCTCTGCATTTAACACCATAATTCCCTCCACACTCACCACCAAGCTGGAGCATCTGGGACTCAGCTCATCTATGTGTCAGTGGATCTCCAACTTCCTAACTGGCAGACCACAGGCAGTAAGGATGGGCGGACATGTCTCAGCCTCCACCACTCTCAGCACTGGAGCCCCCCAGGGGTGTGTTCTGAGCCCCCTGCTGTACTCTTTGTACACATATGACTGTGTGGCCACTACCAGCTCCACCACCATCATCAAGTTTGCTGACGACACCGTCGTGGTGGGCCTGATCTCTGATAACAACGAGACGGCCTACCTGAAGGAGATTAGGAATCTGGAGAACTGGTGCCAGAGGAACAACCTCCTTCTAAACGTCAGTAAGACAAAGGAGCTGATAGTGGACTTCAGCACAAAGCAGGAGAGGAACTACCAGACCCCCGTCATCAACGAGTGCCCAGTGGAGAGAGTGGACAGCTTCAAATACCTCGGAGTTCACATCACGCAGGACCTGTCATGGTCCTGTCACATCAACACCGTGGTGAAAAAGGCCCGACAGCGTCTCTACCACCTCAGACGCTTGAGAGACTTCCAACTGCCCTCCAAGGTGCTCAGGAACTTTTACTCGTGCACCATAGAGAGCATCCTGGCGGGAAACATCTTAACCTGGTTCGGGAACAGCACCATGCAGGACAGACGAGCTCTACAGAGGGTTGTGCGGTCAGCTGAGCGCACCATCCGCTCCGAGCTCCCTGACCTGCACTCAATCTACAGCAGGCGGTGCTGGACCAAGGCCAGGAAGATCGTGAAGGACCTCAGCCATCCCAACAACGGACTGTTCTCTCTGTTGAGGTCAGGAAAGCGATTCCGCTCCCTGAAGACCAACACAGAGAGACTGAGGAGGAGCTTCTTCCCGCAGGCGATACGGTCTCTCAATCACACCACCACACAGTACTGACCCACACATACAGTTCTTACACACACACTGGACTTTCTGGACATTGTTTTTGCACAACACTGGTCACTATATTCTTCATTTCCGGTTAATACTTGTACAGCTGCTGTTATTGTGTATATATTATTTATATTTAGATTTCTTCATACATTCTTATATAGTTCTATATTGTGTATTTTGTTGTACAGTTATTTTATTTTCAACTTTAATTTATATATTTTATCTTATTCTTCCCAGTTAAATTTACCCTTCATTCTAATTTGTGTTGTACAGTTATTTCTTTTTTAACCTTAATTTATATTTTATTCCTTCCTAGTTAAATTTACCCTTTTTAATTTTTCATATTTATTTCCTATCTTATTCATAGCCTTTCCTTTTTTTTGTTTTCTTTAGGTCACAAGCAGTTGTCCAAGCATTTCACTACATATCGTACTGTGTATGACTGTGTACGTGACAAATAAAATTTGAATTTGAATTTGAATTTGATTTGAAAAGAAAACATAATTCAGAAACTGAGTTTTTTGAACTGGGGACAAAATTACGCAGATGGATGTATTTTCTTGTTTCACAACATTTTCTTTAGTTTGAGTTGCTGTGGTAATTCTGCAGACTGTAGCCATTGCAGACCTACAACTGTAGATCCTGAAATCATTCTGTCAGGTTTGACATCCTACTCCTCACTACACTGTCACTTAGTTGAAACTGGAAAGTTGTTTCAGATGTTGACATTTTATTTTACACACTTCATTTAATGTTGCATTATGCAGTGTTGTTTCCCTGTTTAAGCTTTGCCTCATTGAAGGCTTTTGTTCAAGTTGTTAAAGCAACACAATTTATTTTGTATTTACACTTCATATTAGTTCTTGTGTACCAGGTTTCCATTGCAGGTCAAGGATCTTGAGTGTTATAAATGTTAAAGTGTATGTGCAAACAAATGTGAAAAGGTTCTAAGGTTGTCACCTGTATTCAAGTTAAGTACTGGATTTTTGGTCTTAGCATTTAATTAAGAATATTTTGAGATTTGCTATATGCATTTTTTTTTTTTATTGTAAAATTTATTATATAATAGAAAACTTATAATTCTGAATCAGATTTTTGGAACTGGGGACTAAATCGTTTTTACCTTTTTGTGTCACTTAAATATTTTCTGTAATTGCATTATACAGTGATTTAAGTGATTTACAATGTCACTTTGTTGAAACTCGGAAAGTTGTTTCCAATGTTTAAATTTTGGTCATGCACTTTAAGCATTTAATATTGCCTTACGCGATGTTGTTCCCTGTAGAAGCTTTGCCTTGTCAAGGCTCACAGTAAATAAAGTTGTTGATGCAGCACCCTTTTTGTGCATTTACACTTTATGTAAGCTTTGGTGTAAGAGTTTTCTATTGAAGTGCAAGGATCTTGAATGTTATAAATGGTAACGTGTGAGCAAGTGTAAAAAGGTTCTTGAGTTATCACCTGTACTCTGTAGTTAAGTGTTAAACCTTTGCTGAAGACCTCTGAAAGGTCCAAACACCTAATTACAATGTATAGATGACAACTCAGGAACCTTTCTAGACTTGTTTTGTTGATACCTAAACATTTAGCATATAGATGAAACTATTAATTAAATCATAATTAATCAAATTAATTAGGTCCAAAACGCAATCTAAATGGTGCCATTAAATTCAAATTAATATTGTCAATTGAACCTAAAGCAATACAGTTAATAAAATGAACAAAGTGTTTAAATTCTAATTAATAGTGTTAAATAGTAACAATGAAAGGAAAGCTGTTGCTTTTATAGAACAATTTCACTTCTGATATACATCACCATTGAAATATCAGATAACAACCATATTGATTTATGTTTAATTGACCAGGTTTTGTGGAAAAGATTGCCTTAACTTTGTCAATTAAATCCAACGTTTTATTTCTTAGAGTGTATGCTATTGATAGAGCAGAGACAAAAATAGCATCATAAAGGCTGTTATTTCCAGGTATTTTTAATTTTTTCTTCTTGTTCTGACAGCAGTTTTCCAACATACGGGTGTGTTTTTAATTCCAAAACCAGACCCTTTGAGGAAAGTAAATACACAATAAAAACCAATTATTTAAATTCCCGATATATTATGAATGACTGTGGTAGGGTAGCATTTTGATGGCTCCAAGAACAAAACAGACTAGAAAGTAATTCTGGTTGAACTAGAAATGTATGGTTGCTCAGAAGTGAATCCTCTGGAGAAGCTTGGTAAGCTAATGAAGATTTTGCAAAATAAATAAATAAATAAATTAGTAGTGGGACCACTGGCACCATTGCCATGTATTATATCACTATTCAAGCCATGGTAACTCCTAACTCCAAGAACCTCATTAAAAGAAACCACATTCCTCAAGGTAGTTTCTATCTCCTGATTAGATCTATGCCTATCAGTTTGAAGTTGGACGTGGTTGACAAAATTGGAGCCCTCTGTCAGTTGCAATGTCTACTGAGATGCTTTGTAAATGGAACATGCATTGGACTTGGTCAGGGGTCAGCAATCCGCGGCTCTATTCATCTTTCCAGAGTATAAATACTGCGGCTCCGCGTGGCTTGGGAAAGTAAATAAGTACTTAGCCAAAGTGTATTTTTTTGTGTTAGTTTTTTTTAAACTTGTAGTTCTAAATTGGAAGATTATTGTGATCTTGAAATATTAAAATTAAATTATATTTTATTATTTTTCATCGCTCAAAAAAAGCATCACACTCACAGAAGCCGGTATACTCGCCAAAACGCAATGCATTTATTGAGAATTTCAACCCCAAGTGGGCCAAGTATGGAGAAATGTAAGAAAAGAAAAATATCTGAAGAAAATAGAACATTTAATGATGCCTTGGCAGATTCATTTGCATTTACTTCTGATGAGAGTGGCCTACCAGTATGCCTAATTTGTGGATTGTCGATCTTCGGATCCACATACGTATGTGAGCAGCTGTTCTCCACCATGAACTATGTTAAAAACAAACACCGCTTATGCCTCACAGACTACAGCTTACAGTCCTGATTAAGATGAAAGTGACTTCGTACAATGCCAATTTGCAGAAGTTGTGTGCAGAGGTTCAGGAGCAGAAGTCCCATTGTAACCATATCACGGGAAACCCAACGATGTTCACATGAACATGCTTTTCAGCATCTCTTTATTGACCACTTTTCACAAACGGTTGCTGTACACATACAGCCAGCTGTAGCTTTCCAGCTCACAGCCCAACACATACCAACACAACAGCAGACAGAGCACAGACTATAAGCTGACAAGGCGTGATTGCGGATGCTACTCAGGTGCGTCCGCCTCCCCTGCACCAGCACCGCAGACCACGCCCCGCCACACAGATTAACCGGGTAAAATAAATATTTATGCAGATATTTTGCAAATATTTTTTTTCATTGTTTAATGACATCGTTTTAACCCACTCCTGGGTAAGCACACCTCTCTCTGGGTTCAGGGAGGAGCTGGACATGAGTGCGCATAATCATAACACCCAGGAACTTCAGTTAACTGTGACTTTAGTTTTAAAGAGGTAACAGTTTCACAACAAAAATAACAATCAGAGCCCTTTACAAAATTGAATGAAAATAAAACACATTGTCCTTAATCATTTGAATTGTCCCTTTGAAGGTATTGTGTTAGGTTGCAACCTTACCTTTCAGTTTGTTCCTCAGAGTTTTATAGAGTCGATGGTCGGTCAAGTCAGTGAACAGATCAGGTGAGGGAATGATCTGTAATGATCTGTCAGTCAGCAACTCACAACTCTAGTGAAGTTTCACGCTTGGTGTATTTATAGTCTAGAGCAGGGGTCGGCAACCCTGGGGACGCGAGCCACAGTTGGCACACGAAGGGTTAACTGATGGCATGACCATAGCTGGACTGGCCATCGGGCATACTGGGCATTTGCCCAGTGGGCCGATAGTGATTTTTCGTTTTTATGAATTTTATTTTTTTGTAACGGTATAAACAATGAAAGGTCTTGGATTGGCCAGATGCTGGCCGATGTATAAAAATAACCCAGTTGTTTGGTGGTGGCTATGGCGGAGCTGCCACAAGAGGCCAGGTGGATGAGGGAAAGGTGAGGCAGGAGGAGGAGAGGAGGAGAGACAAGGAGGAGAGACCAGGAGGAGAGGCGGCTGCCGGTCCGAGTGTCAGGTGAACTGAACTTCAGGTAAGAAGTTATGACCTGCAATCTATCTGGGTCAGATATAAACCGAGTTTAGGTGTAGTTTATTTTCGTTGTGCTGACTTTTTACAGTCAGTTATAATAACTCGTACTGCGTACTAGCTAGCATGACAGAGTTTCTACAGCTGGGTGGGTGCTATGATGTTACTGATAGTGAACTTTATTTTATTCATAAGGTTAGTTAGTAGAGTTGCCAACTACCCTTTAAAAAACGGAATCCTCTGGTATTCAGAGAAAATATTACATGTTTCGTATTGACGTGAAAAGGAGCACAGTTTGTCCCATACTTCAGCTAGAATGAAAAAAGACACAAAGCTGGACTTATTCTGTGTCTTTACGCTGTCAGCTGCCTCTTCTTCTCTCATTCAATCATGAAACTGATCAATGATCAGCTGATCGGTATTTCTGACGCAAGTCCCGTCTCTCGTTTGTTTATCTCCCACTTTGCGCCAGAAAGTGGAAACCAGCGGATGTCGTGCTAAACAACAGCAGCGCGTTTAAGCTTGATCAGCTGTTGTTAGAATTTATTTAATATTACTTTCTAGTATCAGCTGATGTTTGCTGGAGCCACAGCTGTAAAAGCTGCTGGCCATGATGTCGGTTTGGATATCTGAGGGAAACATGAAGATGAAACCAGGAGATGTCCTTACTGAATCATCAGAGCTGAACAGGTGATGGAGAAACAGGTTTACCTTTTAGGTGACATAAATGAGTTGAAGGGAAGTTATCAACTGTTTCTGAGAGACAAATAACACCAGGGTCATTTTTTTAGGTAGCTGACAGCTGGTAACTGTGCAGGGGTGAGTCTAGCAAAGTGTTGCCCCCTGGCAAAACTTTGCTACACATTTGCTAGGGCATTAACAGGGAAAGTGGAGCAAATTTTTTATCTGATGTACAACATATAGAAATCATACATATACCAACAAGACAGTGTACATCACTGTCACAACAGCGTTTGTCTTCATTCAAAGGCTTTATGGCTTTTCCTTTAATACCTGGTGGGCCGGTCTCTAGTCAAAATGCCCGGTCCAATTTTTTGTCCCAGTCCAGCCATGGGCACGACACGCAGTGAATTAATCTGAGAGGGTGCATTAAAAAATAAATGGCCGGGCCAGCGATGCACATCGCAAATTAGCTCGCATAGACACATTAGTTGTACTGCTTCTTAATATCTTAGCTAACAACCGGGACGTTGCTAGCTGTCAATTTTTTCAAGCGATGAAATTTCCACATTCCGACACTTGAAATGCTCCAGGAGCTCTCCGCTCAGCACAGCAACTGTTAATATAGAGCGTAATTAAATTTATTGCTAATGCAATTATATGGCACATTGACTTCTGAGGAAATTTTAGATGGCACTCGTCATCAAAAAGGTTGCCTACCCCTGGTCTAGAGTGCACTTTTTGTCTGTTCACTGTTGCCAGTCGGGATGGCTGGTGGAATCCTACCAGAAATCAGATAAAACATTGGCGGTCTAACTGGTTGTGCAGATCTGGATCCTGGAAATCACACTAGGTGTCATGGTCCTGGGTCGGTGACCCAGCGCTTTTTAGTTTATTATGATGATGATTATTATTGTTCGAGTTCTATGTGTTATATTCGGTCTGCGTCTGTGTCTCTGTCTGTCTATGGTGTCACCCCGTCTGTTTGCAAATCTGTCTGTTTAGTTCTGTGTCTTGTTTGGTTCCCTGTGTCTGAGTTTCCTGTTTTATTGTGAAGGTCTCTGTCTGATGTGAGTGTGCTCAGTTTACGTTTCCCCTGTCCCGTCAGCTCTGATTTCTCCCAGCTGTGTTGCCCTTCTGTCTCTCATCCCCTGATTACTGGTGTTGTTACACACCGGCCCGAGGCCGGGGTGCAACACAACAAAAAGATAAACCCTACACATAGTAACGACAAAATAAATCACACCGCGGCAGCTTTGACGAGAATTAGTTAATTTATTTACTGAACAGGTAGCGAGCTTCAGGGTGGGCGATGCCAAAACAACAAACAAAACACACTAGAAAGAAAAACAAAGCTAACTTACCTCCCCCGATTCCAAAACAAAATACAATTCTCTAACCTGTCTCCCTACCCGAAACAGGAGAAAAGAGGGGAATGAAAGAAAACTGCTTCCCACCCCTACAGCTACCAAGCTCAGGTACACCCTTTTTCAACATTTATATTGCAGCCCCGTGCAGTCACACACCACGATGGTTCCCAGACACACAGCTCACGGGAAACCAGGAAGTCTCCTCGCCGGCCCAATCCAACCCCTTTTGTAGCTGGCCTCTTTCCTTCCTCCACCAATGGGCGGCCTCCACCTGGAAACAAGCATCACTGAATACAAATACAAACAATAACAACACCATACCGCAAATAATGACCCTGGGTCATAACAGTGTGTGTATTCAAGCCCTGTGTGTTCTCCTGCCTGTTGCTGGTTCGTCTGTGTTACTCTGTGTTTCACGGTGTCCTGTCCCTCGTCTGTGTCTCTCTGCCTCTCACCCCATTCTGGTACCCTCTCAGGTTTGTCATTTAGCTTTCCCAGTTTAGGTCTTTAGTTTTGTCTTCCCTCTTGCCTGTTTTGCCATCTCACCACTGTGTAAATAAAACATATGCTGGTGATGTATATATGTCAGTAAGGACATCTCCTGGTTTCATATATATATATATATATATATATATATATATATATATATATTAGGGGTGCAACGATACTCGTATCGGTATTGAACCGTTCGAGACAGTGCTTTCGGTTCGGTATGTATCGAACAATACAAAATTTTTAATTAATTTTATCAACTTTCCTTCTGACGATGCTGTCTGTGTTGAGCGCTCAGTGGATCTGCGCTCGACAGTGCAGCCTGGGCGGAGTAGTCGAACGCAGATTCACTGAGTGCAGGGCAAGCTAGCGAGACAGAAGTTAAGCTCTCCTTGCAACATGGCAAATTGACCCTCCCCCACCCTCATTCAGATGTGGCGTTTGGAACTGTTTTGGTTTTCATGTGACTTATGACCCTGAAGGTAAGCGCATCTTGGACTAAAGTAAAACAGTATGTTGGATGTGCCACGCAATGCTCAATTACATGGGTGGGAGCTAGTGTGTTAGCGCAGTTAGCTCGTTAACGTGTTGGCCGTCCAGCCCCATGCACGGGGCGATCCGCTCGTTAACGGAGATTTGCCGTGTTGTGGCGTTAACGTCATTTCAACGAGATTTACACTGACAGCACTAGTGGGAACACAACGAATATTACGCCGACATCATCCTAGTGCAAAGACAAGTGGAAGCAGACAAAAACAACAAGCATGCATGCTACAAACTTTACCCGAGTCATTTAGACAGCCGTTAGCACATGATTCTCCTTATGGGGACCTGATATGTTTAATATGCTGCTGAGAATATAGCCCAGAAGAAGCGGATAGTATAGCTTTTATTTTGGAAAGAGACATTTCTCTGTAATAAACTCTCTTTTCCAAAGATGAGTGATTCCTCAATCAGATACAGGGCTCGCAATATCGCTAGCCCGACGTCCTGGGGCTAGCGATTTTTCCAGTCGGGCTACCAAAATCTATCTCTGCCCTGCCCGTTGGCCTATCCTAGGAAGGAAAAATATATGTCAATGCTTTTGCATTCTTTCGGAAATGTAGCTGGGTAATTATGTCATTGGCATCGGTGAGCCACTGTCAATATGTGACATATTGAAATCGCGTTTGAATTTGCGCTTGTTTTTTGCTTTCACTTTGCAATCGCGCGAACTGTGTATAGCGAGCGACAGCACTGATTGGTGAGTGATGATAATTTGTGCACCAATTCCTCTGACATCGTCTTATCAATCGTTAGCTTACTATGCAAACATGACAAGTGAAATCTCCCGCAGCAAGCTTAAACATGTGAGAGGTTGATCGCGCAGAGAATCGCTGAGCTTATGTGAGTGCGTGTGTAAAAGCAGCAGGATATATATTTTAGTTCTGCTGAGCCAAATAAGACAGGTCAGGGTGAAGAAGTGACAGCCAAAGAAAAGCTTACCACAAAACGGAGAAGTTATGACAAATCAGACTATAAGGCAAAAAGAAAGTGCAGCTTTATGGTTTCATGGACAAAATAATTTCTGTGGCTGCGATATGACGAGCTAAATAACCAGGGCTGCACATAAGTGGTCCGCAGGTGCGCATTCGCTGTCAAAATAAAAAACACGCACAAGGGTTAGGGTTAAATTTAAAAACTGTACTTTTGAGTTAAAATATAAATTTATAATTTTAATAAATGACAAATTAAAAAGGCATGAACATTTTTTTTGTATTGAAAAAATATCGAACCGTGACACCAAAGTACCGAACCGAACTGAACCGAACCGTGAATTTTGTGTATCCTTGCACCCCTAATATATATATATATATATATATATATATATATATATATATATATACATATTTCATATACATACATACATCATTTCTTTTTTTCTTTTTTTTAAAAATTAAATAGAATAAACAATAAAATAAAATATACAGAGGTTGGCAGTTGGACATGTGCAAAACAAGTGGCATATATATACAGTATGGAGTGCATAATGTTGAAGTTCTGGTAAGTGAAGGTGAGGTGTCTATGAAGTGTTCAGCAGTCTGATGGCCTGATGGAAAAAGCTGTCTCTCAGGCTGTATCCCAATTCAGGGTCTGCAGCCTTAAAGTACGCAGTCTCATCGATCCTCGAGGGCCGCGTACTCAAAGACCGCTAAGGCCGGGAGTACGAAGCTTGTGAAATGGGACGGTCTAGCCTCCGTTGCGCTGCCCAGGTTGCCTAGCAACCATGATACTAACAGCTAGAAACGTTTCATACAGCTTTGTTTGACAGAGAAGGAGAAAATCATTTGTTCATTTGTTTGTTTGTTTCTACATGAGCTTTGATCATTCTCTGTAAGATTAAGCTCAGCTATTGAACGGCGTATATTTTAAAGTAAAGGCTTTAAAACCAAGTTAGTACAAACGTCACTAATGTCACATAACTTTGCCGACAAGTGGCCAACAGTAATGTAATACTTCGTTATTAACCATTTGCACATAAATAAGTGACATAATATTCAGTACTTACTTAAAGTTTACTCTTCGGGCGCCCCTCATCCGCTGTTTTTTTTCGGCAAAATTATCCACACCCACCGCCGCGCTATGCATTCTGGGATATGTTGGGCCACGAAGTCTACACCGCCACGTCCTTAAAATTCAGGGAAATGAAGGACGCATTTGAGGGACGCATTTTGAGCAGCCTTTGCATTGGGACAGCCTTCGTCATGTCGATGTTTTATCATATGACATAGAAACTGAACATTTAACAGTGTTTCCTGAAAACCCTCTCCTGTCTGATCATTTCCTGATAACATTTACATTTACAATAATTGATTACACAGCAGTGGAGAGTAGACTTTATCAAAGTAGATGTCTTTCTGAAAGCGCTGTAACTAAGTTTAAGAATATAATCCACCCACTGTTATCATCTTCAATGCCCTGTACCAACACAGAGCAGAGCAGCTATCTGAACGCTACCCTAACAGAGGTCGATTATCTTGTTAATAATTTCACCTCCTCACTACGTACAACTCTGGATACTGTAGCTCCTGTGAAAACTAAGGTCTCTAATCAGAAGTACCTGACTCCGTGGTATAATTCTCAAACACGTACCCTAAAGCAGATGACTCGTAATCTGGAGAGGAAATGGCATGTCACAAATTTAGAGGATCATCATTTAGCCTGGAGAAATAGTTTGCTGCTTTATAAGAAAGCCCTTCGCAAAGCCAGAACATCTTACTATTCATCACTGATTGAAGAAAATAAGAACAACCCCAGGTTTCTCTTCAGCTCTGTAGCCAGGCTGACAAAAAGTCAGAGCTCTTTTGAGCCAACCATCCCTTTAACGTTAACTAGTAATGACTTCATGAACTTCTTCACAAATAAAATTTTTATCATTAGAGAAAAAAATTACCAATAATCATCCCACAGATGTAATATTATCTACAGCTACTCTTAGTACCATTGATGTTAAGTTAGACTCTTTTTCTCCAATTGATCTTTCTGAGTTAACTTCAATAATTACTTCCTCCAAACCATCAACGTGTCTTTTAGACCCTATTTCCTACAAAACTGCTCAAAGAAGTCCTGCCATTAATTAATTCTTCGATCTTAAATATGATCAACCTATCTCTAATAATCGGCTATGTACCACAGGCCTTCAAGCTAGCTGTAGTTAAACCTTTACTCAAAAAGCCATCTCTAGACCCAGCAGTCTTAGCTAATTATAGGCCAATCTCCAACCTTCATTTTATATCAAAAATCCTTGAAAGAGTAGTTGTCAAACAGCTAACAGATCATCTGCAGAGGAATGGTTTATTTGAAGAGTTTCAGTCAGGTTTCAGAGCTCATCACAGCACAGAAACAGCTTTAGTGAAGGTTACAAATGATCTTCTTATGGCCTCTGACAGTGGACTCATCTCTGTGCTTGTCCTGCTAGACCTTAGTGCAGCATTCGATACTGTTGACCATAATATCCTATTAGAGCGATTAGAACATGCTGTAGGTATTACAGGTACTGCACTGCAGTGGTTTGTATCATATCTATCTAATAGACTCCAATTTGTGCATGTAAATGGAGAGTCCTCTTCACACACTGAGGTTAATTATGGAGTCCCACAGGGTTCAGTGCTAGGACCAATTCTGTTTACATTATACATGCTTCCCTTAGGCAGCATCATTAGAAGACATAACATACATTTTCACTGCTATGCAGATGACACCCAGCTCTATCTGTCCATGAAGCCAGATAACACACACCAATTAGTTAAACTGCAGGAATGTCTTAAAGACATAAAGACCTGGATGGCTGCTAACTTTCTGCTTCTTAATTCAGATAAAACTGAGGTTATTGTACTCGGCCCTGAAAATCTTCAGTTTTCAGGCCCCTCTTCTGTGGAACCAGCTTCCAGTTTGGATTCGGGAGACAGACACTATCTCTACTTTTAAGATTAGGCTTAAAACTTTCCTTTTTGCTAAAGCATATAGTTAGGGCTGGACCAGGTGACCCTGAATCCTCCCTTAGTTATGCTGTAATAGACGTAGGCTGCCGGGGGATTCCCATGATGCAGTGAGTTTTTTCTTTCCAGTCACCTTTCTCACTCACTATGTATTAATAGACCTCTCTGCATTGAATCATATCTGTTATTAACCTCTGTCTCTCTTCCACAGCATGTCTTTATCCTGTTTTCCTTCTCTCACCCCAACCGGTCGCAGCAGATGGCCGCCCCTCCCTGAGCCTGGTTCTGCCGGAGGTTTCTTCCTGTTAAAAGGGAGTTTTTCCTTCCCACTGTCGCCAAAGTGTTTGCTCATAGGGGGTCATATGATTGTTGGGTTTTTCTATGTATCTATGAAGCACCTTGAGGCGACTTTTGTTGTGATTTGGCGCTATATAAATAAAATTGAATTGAAATTGAATTGAATTGATGTGACGTAATCGGCCTTAAAATGCGGCCTTTAAGGCTGCAGTCCCTGAATTGGGATACAGCCTCAGTCTGCTGGTTCGGGACCGGATACTGCAGAACCCCCTTCCTGATGGAAGTAGTCTGAACTAGTAGTGGGCGGATCGAGCCAAATATCGATAGTATCGATCCCAAGTCGGCATTGGTATCGGATTGATACTAGCCTGGTGATAGCAATTCTTTACTTTGAGTTCTGCTCATTTACAACGCTGTGCTTTCGGCAAAAATGAAACAACCAGGTCGCTGGACTTCACCGCTCCTGTGTCAGCTGAGAGCAGGCACACTTTGCTCCCTCTCCTCCACTCTTATGTTTCGGCGTTGCACTGACACGTCACGTGACTTAGACACTTTGGGGGTTGTTAAGTTGTTTACATATTAATTATATTTTTTGGGGGTTTTTTTGTTGTTGAGAATTTTAATTGTAATTTTTGTATTAGTTTATCAACAGTATTTGTTTTAATTTGTTTACTGGTTTGCGTGCACTTAAGATTAAAAAAAAAAAAGATCGCCACCACGGCAGACCCGATGGCATTTTCATGCTTCGCAGCATCATTTATAATCACATCACAATAATCACACGGTTGTTGTAACAGTACATTCAACGGCTTCAGCTCTCCTGCTGGCAGCCATACACATCACCACCACTGTTACGGCTGTGGCCATAAGAACACTGTGTGGGCTGTTTTGTTCTGTGTCTCTTTACTGTGCTTAGGACCTGTCACTACCCTAACCCTAATATGTCACGTGAAGATTCAGCAGCCAGATGAAGTGTTTACTGGCAATTGACAGTGATAGCGGACATCATCATCACTATTCCAACAATCCTCTCCACACAGACAAGCATAAACACACTCGATTATCACTAAATCAAATTTAACACACGTTTGTAATGACGCTAATTCAGTTTACAATAGGGTTCATTCGCTCAGTCAGCAGGTGGCGGTATCCTCGTACACTGGGGAGTACACTGCCATTAAACGAACAGAAGAAGATGAAAACCCCTGCACATGCGCGGTACGGATCGGGTTGACCCGATTTGTACAGTCCGACTTTGCACATGCGCAGTAAGGATCGGGAGTCCCGATCTGTCACTATCTTTTTATTTTTTTGTTTTTGTCTACATTATATTAAATGTTTCATTATCGGAAACATTTTAAGAGATACTTGTTATTCTTAACATCTTAACAGATACTCTGACCTGTAACTATCGTAAAATGCTTCGACCGGAAGTAGACACCTTTCGCGCATGTGGGGTACCGATCGGGTTTCCGGTACGGATCGGGTAGTGACAGGACTCTTTGCAGGTCCCTCCCCTAATGAAGAGTAGTGAGCAGCTGATTGGACCGTGGAACACGTGACCGTGTTCAAAAAGCCGCTCTGACAGCTCCCGCCGGAGAGAGAGAGAGAGGAGCGAGCGAGCGAGCAGTTTGACAGCTGACGCGGTCCTGGCCCTGGTTTCCAGCCTATACTTTTGCTGTGTATTTGTGTGTGAGCGTGCTCTGTGAGAGCCGCTCCTGGTGTATTAACTTAGTGCTTAGGCACCCTTAAGCTGAAGCGGAAGGGGCAAGCCGCATTTTTCTTTGGAACAGTTTTCTCCTGTTTTCCGGGTTAGGGAGCGAGGGTTAGTACTGTCATTTGTTTGTTCTGTGTCTTTCTTAGGGTTTAGTTAGTTTTCTCTGGTGGGACTTAGTTGGTTTTGTTTATTATTTTCGCCTGGGTTCATCCTGGAGCTATGCCTCATTACCTTCAATAAAATCACCTTTTTTACTCAACAACTGGTTTTGGATGTTTGGCTTGGGAACCAGGGCGGGTATTTGTCTCTCTCTCCTCCAACCTTATGTGCGTCTCTACACGCCTAGACTCGAGGCGTAACATAAATGGGGGCTCGTCCCTTTTCGTTCGTGTGATTGGTTCGTTTCCTTTTTGCATTTGCGGTGGGGGGGAAACGTCGTGGAGGGTGTGGGAAGACGGAGAGTTTCATTCGTCTATGCGGTAGGCGCGAGTTTTGCGGCTCTGGAGTGCGCGGATGCGGTTAGTTGTCTGCAGAGTTGTGTTTTTCTTTTTTGCTTTGCTCGTGATGTCGTTTGACATGGATGATTTTGCGCAACAGCCCTCAATTGACAAGTTGGAGCGGTGCACAAAAGCAGATTTGTTAGTAGTGTCTAATTTATTCAATGTGGATGTTCCGTTGCATTCTAAGAAGGCGGAAATTAAGCAATGTTTGATAGAGAAACTGGTGGACAGGAGAGTGTTTGGGAGGCAGAAAACTTCGCCGAGTGGGTCTGGGAGTTTGGAGACGGCAGTGGGGGCGGAAGCTGCTGCAGCCGTCCCGAAACCTTCCAAAGGGTGGATGACGTCGGGGGTGGAAGCTCCTGTTGCCGTTCAATCTCCTAAATTTGACCCGACTGGCCAGGTTGCGGCGGGTTTGGTGACGGAAGATCTCAAGCTTGCCCTTCGCTTGAAGGAGGTGGAGCTGGAGGCTAAGGCTAAGGAAGTCGAGCTCATGCATCTCCGCATACGAGCTATGGAGCTGGATCCTTCTCGAGCGAAAGATGCTGTTCCCGTCCCTGTAAGTACACTCCCGACACTTCCATCGTAGACCAGTTTAACGCTAGCTGTTTTGGTACCTCCTTTTAGGGAGGGAGAGGTTGATTCCTATTTCACTGCTTTTGAGCACATCGCAACCACTTTAAAATGGCCAAAGGATGTCTGGAGTCTGTTGTTGCAATGCAACTTAGTAGTAAGAGCGCAGGAGGTTTGTGCGAGTTTTTCCATTGCTGACAGTCTGGATTATGAGATTGTCAAATCCACTATTTTGCGGGCTTATGAATTAGTCCCGGAGGCGTATCAGCAAAAGTTTTGTGCCTGTAGCAAGTTCAACAGTCAACCTTATGTGCATCTCTACACGCCTAGACTAGGGGCATAACAACCACCAAACCTGCAGCAGCATCGCAGAACATGCCCTGCCACATACCCCCCTCGCCCGCTTCACCTCACCCCGCGAGCAGGCGAGGGAATCGTCCCGGACCATCGGCGCCCCATGCCCCAGCCCAGCGACGGGGAAGTGTCCACTCTGGCGGTCGCCCGCACCTCCAGCGGAAGCCCCGGAGCTGGCCTGATGGCCACCCATATGGCAAACAGCAGTGGGGCGCAGCAGGCGTGGAAGTGAGCTGGGGCTCACAGGCAGCTGGGCAGACGGCCGGCACGCAGGACCATGCAGCCTGCGTGCCGAAGTGGACAGCACGCCGCCCTCAGGTGTGGCAGGACCCCCGCGCACCTCGACCTCCGTCTCCAGCTTTGCAGATCCCGCTGGCGCGCCACCCCGAGCCACGCGCTGTCCACACGGTTGCTGTAACAGTAGCCTATATTCAATGGCAGCAGCCCTCCTGCTGCCAGCTGTGCACATCAACTCCAAAAACAACAACAGCACAAGCAGTGCACAGGTTTTAAGCCGGCGAGGCATCTCACCTGCAGCGGCATGGCAGACCACGAGCTGCCACATTAATAAAACATTTTTTATTTAATTATAAATAAATTATTTCTCCTAATTATGTCCTGGGTTTTAACTAATTAATAATACCAAAGGAAACACTTAAGGTCATGAAAATTAATTGCGATTTAGCAATTCAATTAGGCATCCGCCTTATTTATTGAAAAGTATCGGTATTGGTATCGGTGATACTGGCCCGAATTTACTTGGTATCGGATCGATACCAAAATATGCAGTATCGCACACCACTAGTCTGAACAGTTTATGGCTGGGGTAACTGGAGTCCTTGATGGTCCTCCCCGCTTTCCTCAGGCACCACTTCCTGTAGATGTCCTGGAGGGAGGGAAGCTCACCTCCAATTATCTGTTCAGAACACTGCACTACTCTCTGGAGAGCTTTGCGGTTGTAAGCGGTGCTGTTGCCATACCAGGTGGTGATGCATCCAGTGAGGATGCTCTCAATGGCACAGCGATAGAAGGTCCTGAGGATGCGGGGGCTCATGCCGAATCTTTTCAGTCTCCTGAGAAAGAAGAGGTGCTGTTGCGCCTTCTTCGCTGTCTTGTTTATGTGTCCTGACCACGTAAGATCCTCAGCCAGATGTACACTGAGTTTAATAAACTCAGCCGTCTGCTCCTTGCTATCTAAAATATAACAGGACACTGGCGTAAATTCTCAATCATCTCAGACTTCTGTTTAATCAGTTTTCCGTTTGATGTTTATTCAGCTGTACTCTCAGCCAAACCGATTTACTCAGGAACAAATAAAACACTGACAAAAGCCAAAAAATAAAATTTTTAAGTTATCTAAGTGACTTATACATCATGTTTAACCTGAGTAGCGAAAAACCGCAGGGATCTGGAAACGATGTGCCGGGTGTCCAGTGTTCTCGCCGGCTCTAGTGAGCCTCGACCTCCTGGTCAGCTTCAAACTGGTGGGTAACAGACGTCTACGAAACACTTTTGCAAATATGTGATCTCTTGATAAACCGAGCAGATATTTGAAATTTACACATCTACAGTCTCGCCTGAAAATATCTTGTGACCCAGAAAGAGTAATATAAGGAATATTAAACTAAGTAGCTGCCCCCATTGCTGGAAACTGGAATTGGCTGGGCTGCACTATGAATTCTGGGATAGGTTGGGCCACGAAGGATACACCCGACCCATCCTACAAATTCGGGGAGATGAAAGACACATTTGTCGGCTGCATTTGGAGCAGTCTTCGAATTGGGACAGCCTTCGTCACCTGGCTGTGATGTAATCGGCCTACAAAGGATGCGGCCTGGGTTTTGGGACAGACCTATAGAGAGTATAGCAGATTAATGTAGCTACCATGACATCAACAGTATTTTAAAACCTAGCGTTAGAGTCTTAGTCCAACTCATCGTAAAGAAGATATAGACTGCTTGAGTTGTTCAGTTCTCTGTCCCACTTACAGGCAAAGTGTTATGATCCATGACGACCATATGCCATGTTTCTTTATATTTTCTGGCTCCTCCCTTTAGAATGTTTGTGGGTGTGTGCAGCTCTTTCTCCTCACTTCAAAAACTCTTGTGTATGTGTTGGCTGTTGTGACCAGTGTTGCCAATTTAGCAACTTTGTTGCTATATTTAGCAAGTTTTCAGACCCCCTTAGCGACTTTTTTTCTAAAAAGCAACTAGTGACAAATCTGGCGACTTTTTCTGGTGTTGTTGGAGACTAATGATGACTTTTTGACATGAACGCATGTATCGCTCTTACTCTAAACAAAGCAGCAGGTGCTGCCATGGGCACCTCGCCCGTGCCAAAGCACTCACAGGCGGCAGGTAGTCCTCATGCAGCAGTCGCCCCCAGCTGATGTCAGAGCAGGAGATATTCACCCCTACGCATACAAACTGCAAATGAATCGCGCATGAGCGAAGCCGCTGCTTTTACTGCTCTTTTACTATTACTTTTTATGGATCACAAAGTATAAAACTATGCACACACACACACACAAAAAACCCTCCACTAGACTGCCTATTTCTGGTCACTTTTGCTGGTCGCAAGTCCGGATAAAGGAGGAGGGTTGGAATTGTGACATTACAAAAGCAATAATTGCTAAAATAAATTTTATTTGTAGTTCTAAATGTATTCTGAATGCTTTTAGGGTGTTTTTACTCACTTTATGTCTCTTCCATGATGTTATTTCTCTCTCCTACAGCATCTGTTACAATTACATAGGCATGACTAATTACGCAAATTAGGCGATGACGTCATTTAGCGACTTCTAGAGACTTTTAGGACAGCCAATAGCGATTTTCCTTACTGAGGAGTTGGCCACTCTACATATGGAACACCTTGTAGCAGTTCAGTAGTAGTGAGAAGCCTTTTTTGTTTGTTGGTTAGAAGCCTAGTTTAAAGAACTGTCATTCTTTGCCTTTTATTTTCTGTTAGGGAAAACAGGGATCATTAGAAATTGTTTTGTTCTTTTGGCATTGCTCCCCTTTGAAGCCAAAAAAAACTGCTGCTCAGTAGTTTTGTTCAGTGCTGCTGGGCTTTCCTTAGGAGTGGCTGGCGTGGAGGACTCGAACCTCATGTTATGTCTCAGTTACTGCTAGACAAGGTTATAAATGACTGTAGCTACTACTGCCTCTCATTTGTGCATTGGATGGCTGATGAAAAATATGGAACCTTTTTAACATGTACGTAAAGCGCTTTTGTATGATGTTTTTATGTAAAGGGGAAATCCCTGATTAATTTAATAAAGGTTTTTATCCACTTGACATTTTGATCATTGCTGCTTACTTTGTTTTTGAAATTTTTGGATGTTTGTTTGGAAAAGTTGGTTCAAGAACTTGGGAGAGCTTTACAAGGGCTTTAGTGACTAGTGTCAGTGCTTTAAGAGTGACTACCTACACACGGATGATCTGATATCGTTGTGTTGGTGTTGTTACCAGATCATCATGAAAATGTTGTTCCAGGTTCAACATCGCAAGTGACCAATCACATTGTTGTGACGTTATTCTTTTGCGCGCCAAGCCATTCGTGCATTTATGAAATTCCAATGTTGCAAGGATAATATCAATTCTGCTTACCGTTTATTAAAGGGTTATGGTTAGGTTTAGGGTTAGGGTCAGTGTCCATTGATCGGCGGACAGAAGCGGTTTCTCGCAGCTTAAGTACAGTCTTTGGTTTTATGGCGTTTTTTTCCTGAAGTCGCAAAAGTATGACGTCACAACATTCTGATTGGTCACTTGCAATGTTGATCCTGGAACAACATTTAGTATGATGATCTGGGAACAACTCCAACACGACAATATCAGATCGTGCACCTACACCCATCTTCAGGAAGTGGGGTAGAACTGTCACATTCCTGATATCAAACCACTCCGGAAGCAGAGATAACGACAGAAGCATCTTACATAGGCTATGGAGAAAAAGGATTGGACTGTTGTACCGGGGTCCAAAGTCCTGGTTTCACATGAAAGTGAATTTTACATTTCTTTTGTAACTCGGCTCCTTTTGTCTGGAGGAAGAATGGAGAGGCTTTGAAGTTCAGTGTGATGGTTCTGTAGTCTGTGATGACCAGTGTTGGGTAAGTTACTTTAAATTAGTAACTTAGTTACATTACTAGTTACTCCTATCAAAAGTAACTCAGTTACTTCAAGTTACTCGTTACTTTCAGAGTAACTAGTTACTAGGGAAAGTAACTTTGGTTTTACTCAGAATTCTCTTGTTAATGTGTTGCTTCCGTAACTGGATACCCAGCCAGATTGCCAGTCTTCTAGCTTGCTTACTTGCCACAAGTGCACTGTGCCACCTACCAATAGAAAGGAAAAAATAATGTGCACATTTCCACGAGAGAAATCCCACACCTTGACCGTCGTTGACCGCCTATGATTCTAGCCTGCTTTTTACATCCAACACAAAAACTGCAGTCGTGGTGCTTTCGATTGTACTCAGAACTCGGAAATTCTGCCTTCTGAATAGGAAGATGTAGGTAACACCAGACTGCAGATGAGCTGCATACAGGGCAAAAAAATCGTCCCGGGCATTTTGACTAGAGACCAGATGTACACTGTTCTGATGGTATATATGTATCAATCTATCCATTGTTTGTTGCAAGACTCAGATAATTATTTTTTTAAAAGTGAGACATTTTAAATGAGAATAATAAAGTATTTCTTTGTGCCCCCCTCTCCCTTTTAATGCCCTACATGGACCCCTGGCAACACTTTGCTAGACCCGCCCCTGCACAGTTACCAGCTGTCAGGTACTTAGAAAAGGATCCTGGTGTTATTTGTCTCTCAGAAACAGTTCATAACTTCCCTTCAACTCATTCATGTCACCTAAAAGGTAAACCTGTTTCTCCATCACAGCTCTGATGATTCAGTAAGGACATCTCCTGGTTTCATCTTCATGTTTCCCTCTCACCACATAACCAAACAGACATCCTGACCAGCAGCTTTACAGCTGTGGCTCCAGCAAACATCAGCTGATACTAGAAATTAATATTAAATAAATTCTAACAACAGCTGATCAAGCTTAAAAGTGCTGCTGCTGTTGTTTACCGCGACATCGGCTGGTTTCCTCTTTCTGGCGCAAAGTGGGCAATAAATAAACAAGAGAGAAAAGCCGATCAGCTGATCATTGATCAGTTTCATGATTGAAGTAGCAACAGGAGAGGGAGGGTGAGAGGATGAGAGAAGAAGAGACAGCTGTGCAGCGTAAACACAGAATAACTCCAGCTTTGTGTCTTTTTCATTGTAGCTGAAGTCCGGGACAAACTGTGTTTCTTTTCACCTCAATACGAAACGCGTAATATTTTCTCTGAATACGAGACGATTCCGTTTTTTACGGGACGGTTGGCAGCTCTAATAATTAACCTTATGAACAAAATAAAGTTCAACATCAGTAACATAGCACCACCCAGCTGTATAGAAACTCCGTCATGCTAGCTAGCATGCAGTACGAAAAAGTCAGCACAACGAAAATAAACTCCACCTAAACTTGGTTTATATCTGACCCAGAGAGACTGCAGGTCATAACTTCTTACCTGAAGTTCAGTTCACCTGACACTCTCGGACCAGCGGCCGCTTCGGGTCTCTCCTCCTGCCTCCCTTTTCCTTCATCCACCTGCTGGCCTCCACCACTTGCTAATGTTATTGAATCTGTGGGAGCTCCGCGATAGCCACCACACGAAGTAACGAATAACGAGCCTATCTAAATCCCAGTAACGAGTAACGCGTTCCCGGTTTTGGCATAATAACTAGTTACCATGCTCGTTACCACAATAATAACGTAGTTACTGTAACGCGTTACTTAATAACGCGTTAGTCCCAACAGTGGTGATGACTATGATGATTATTTGTTGGCCCACAGTGTTTTATCAAGTCAGCATAGCATCAACCAGGACTTTTTTTAGAGGAAGATCAGAAACAACCTGGGCTTCAATAACAGCTCAGCAGTGCCAGAAGCTCATCATTTTAATACAATATAGATGCAGTTATTCACTGTAAAGGAGCCCTAACCAAATGCCGAATGTGTAAATGAAGGTACTCTTCAAAAGATTTTTTTTTGCAATCTTGGAAATAGAAAAAAGAGAGATATAATCCCTGGTGTGTCAATAGATTAATAAAACTCACTGTAACCCACTCTGCAAGACATAACAAAGATTTACCAGTACCGATGCTCTCCCAAATAACCAGAGACTTTGTTTTTAAATGGGAATTGCTTGGCATCCAGTCACAGGCTAAATGGAATGTGGTCAATGTGTGGCCTTTAATTAAGCCCTTCCACAAGGGAGAATTTACTGCTTTGGAAGGAGAAAAGAATACGTACATGGTATTTTCCCCACCCACTTAGGCCAGTAAGTCATAAAGCATGTATGCTGTGGGTACACAAGGGAATTCCTGCTTTACTGATGCATACAACAGCATTAACATAATGCACTATATCTCCAATGGGATGACACCGAGTGGCTAAATTTGAAAAGACCTTGTCTCAAAGGGCAACACATATGATATGATACAAAAATGTCTTGTGCCCCATTTCTTTCTGACTCAGCTATCAGCTATTTTTGTGATTAGATGAAGGTCTTTTCTGAGGGCTACTATGGATGAGCTGATAGTGTGTCACAATAGGCTAGGTTGTTCTTCTCAAGTCCTCAGCAATAGTTTCTACTATGAAAGTATTTTTGAAATGCCCCAAAATTCTAAGGAGATATTTTTCTTCAAACGTTTGCAGAGATTCGTGGTGGTCTAACGGGCAGGGACCGCCGTGTATCATTTAAATCAGCAAATACATCCAAACAGCTCCTGAGATTAAATAAAGGTACTAAATCTATTTCTCAGGAAACCTATTTGGCAGACTCACTCTGAAAAAACACTGCATGCTTTTTTCCAAGTAATAAAATGTTTTATAATTTTTCAAAGTTTTAATTCCACATTTAGTGGTAACTCAGACTGGCCCACCCATTAACGAAGAAATAGGATATATGCAGCCATATACATACATACAGTCCTTATAGTAAGATTGTCATGACAGTGTTTCTGAGTTTCATGTTGTTTTGTTATTTCATTTGTATTCCAGTTTCTTTTCAGTTATCTAGTTATTCAGCGATGTTTAGTTTGCAGTTTAGTTCATGATTTATCAGGTTCCCCTGTGTGTCATGTCTACGTCTCCATGTTTCCTGTTTTCCTTGAGTCCAGTATGTTCTTTGTTCATTGTATTTAGTTTCCCTTCCCCTGCCCTGTCATTAGGTTCATATGTGTCAGCGGTGTTCCCATGTGTTAAAGTTCCCATTGTTGTTTATTGTGTCTTATGTGTCATGTTTCCGGTATGCCCGGTTAATGCTGTCATGCCTGTGTCTTGTTATCTTCTTGATGCATTCTCAATCATCCAGGAAAGTAAATCTCCAAAAGTTGATTCTGTTCATCTTCATGGTTTTGTGGGAGAAACGTTTCGTCACTCATCCAAGTGACTTCTTCAGTCTCAGCTGACTGCAGGTTTCCCCAATCTTATAAACAGTACATTTGCATAATGACTCTAACCAGCCCACTGAGGAACAATGGGTTGGGAGGTCAGTTCCTTAATCTTAATTATGCAAATTCTCATGACCATTGATCAACAACCACTGACCAAAACCCACTGATCAAAGACCACTCATCAATGGCCATGAGTACCATTCACAGAGAGAGAATCACAGCATTGCAAGATGGCGAAAGATGTACCCTTATGCCCCCTCCTCGATTCAGAGATGGTCTTTCCCTTTTCACGTAAATGGCCTCCTTGACTCCGTGCTCAAACCAGCGTTCCTCCCTGTCCAAGATGTGTACATCCTCATCCTTGAAAGAGTTTCCACTGGCCTGTAGGTGTAAATAAACTGCAAAGTCCTGGCCTGGGAAAACCACATTTACTCTGGGCCTTCTTGATGTGCTGTTCTTCTGCCTCCCTTGCCACTGTGTCAGTGGGAATGGTGTTCGCTCTGTGTTGTAGCGTCCTAATAACACCCAGTTTGTGCTCCAGCGGATGATGAGAGTCAAACCTTAGATACTGATCCGTATGCGTAGGTTTACGGTACACGTCAGCTTTTAGATGTCCCCCATTACTGATGGAATTCTCACAGTCTAAGAAGGCTAACCTGCCACTTTTCATATCCTCCCTGGTGAATTTGATGTGTTGATCCAACGAGTTAATGTGATCCGTGAATTGTGGTACGTCCTGAGATTTAATTTTCACCCAGGTGTCATCCACATATCTGAACCAATGGCTTGGTGGTGTTCCAGGGTAGGATAGCAAAGCCCTCTTTTCCACTTCTCCCATGCACAAATTGGCCACGATGGGTGAAACTGGAGAGCCCATGGCACACCCATGTTTCTGCCTGTAGAACTGACCCTTGTATGTGAAGTAGGTGGAATGAAGATACAGTTCCAAAAGCAAACACATTTGGTCGATGCTGAGAGTGGTCCTGTTGCTGAGGTTGGTGTCATCCTGTAATCTCTTACGGACTACCTCCAATGCTTCCGTGACTGGGATGCAAGTGAAGAGAGATGTAACGTCATACGAGACCACTCTGCAGTCTATTTACACCTACAGGCCAGTGGACTTGGGGATTGGGGAAACCTCCAGTCAGCTGAGACTGAAAAAGTCACTTGGATGAGTGACGAAACGTTTCTCTCACAAAACGCTACGTCCAGATGAACAGAATCAACTTTTGGAGATGTGTCTTGTCATGTTTTCCTGTTTATTTTGAAAGTCCAGTTTTCATGTCGTTGTGTTTTAGTTTACATTTCCTGTGCATCGTTATGTTCATCCTAGTCAGCTGTTTCCTCATGTGTCTCCACTTCCCCTGATCACCTCATGTGTGTATTTAAGTCCTTTGTCTCTTACTGTTCATTGTCAGGACGTCTGCCAATTTCCCTCATGTCATCTAGTCACAGTCATAGTTTTACCTTTTGTTATCATGGTCAGTCATAGGTTCGTCATAGTTTATCATAGTTATGCTTGGTGTTTCATAGTTTCATGTTTTCAGCCAAAATAAAGGCTCGCCTTCAGTTTTCAAACCAGCTCCTTGCCTCCAGTGTCTGCTTTTGGGTCCGCTCCAACAAACACACCGGCGCACCCCGCCGTGACAAAGATAATTATAGTTATTAATATTTTAGTAGAAGTAGTGGTATTTTTTCCTAATTAGAAGAAGTGGTGTGAATTCCAGTCCATTTATAGATCTTTTGGGATTTTTTAGCATTATTTATACTCTTTGCTAGTGTTATTACATTCTGGAATTTATTATTTAAATTATGCTACTAGCAACCATTACTAGCCCCAATTTTGTATATCTGAGCTGAGTGTGTCACAATAGGATAGGTTGTTTATCTCATATTGCTAAGATGTTATTGAAGCCCAGGTCACTTTTGATTTTTGGCTCAGATGCCCTTCCTCTGGACAATGCCCCACAGATTCTCTATGGGTGTAACTAACAGTGAAGTGTTCCAATGTTTTTCTTGTGTTTATATTTGTAAGTTTCCTTTAATTGTGGAACTTTGTTTTGTAATTGGTGGTAGCGGAAGTAACGGGCAGCACGGACTGAGTTTGTGGTGACACTAGAGCAGAGAAGCATGGCGCTCTGTGAGTTCTGCTGCATCGTCCTACTGCTTTAAACTGGACTTAAGTTTTAAAGAACACATAAGTTAAGTTAAATTAAACCCAATTGTGGACTTCCCGTTGAGAGGAGTAGCGGCTCGCGCGAAGAACGGACTTTCTCCCGTTTGGCTACAGCAGGCAATGAGGTGTGTTCAGGGTGCCTCTGTTAATTTCAGTTTCAATGAAAGTGCCATAAAAAGGCATTTATGTGTCTATACCTTTGTTGTTTGGATTTACTGTGATAAGAGTTATTGTAAACATGTTGCTTATTGTAATTGTTTTGTTTGGGTAGTTCTCACGATGATGATGATGATGATGATGACGACGCTGAGTGATCTTGTCGCCGAACATTGAATAAATCATCTGTAAACAAGAACTTGTCCGCGTGGTGGCTGACGGGAGCTACAGTGAGAACTCATCTGCTCCTTGTGAGTGGGCGAGAAAGAAAGGAACATAAGTCATCTCTAGCGTGTCTACAAGGGTCGCCAAGCTCCTGCCAGAAGCCAAGAACGGGTTTGCTCATCCTAACAATTCAAAGAAAGGACATATTGATCTTCTCAAGTGTGCTGCAGAAAATTAACCTGAAGACCATTTGCAAGTTTGGATGCTTTAAAGTGTTAATAAGGGTGTCCTGAAGTGGCTTCATTGTAGCTGCAAGCAAGAAGGTTCAAGTTTACAATTGATCATGAGTTTGAAAAATTTGTTTCTTTAAGGGTTGTTAGTGATTTCAGACATGTGTTTAAGGGTTATAAGAATAAGCTACTAAAGCAGTCGTGGATTTTATGCAAGGTTTTATCTAAAGGAAGTAACCAAGTTTGTTACAAGCTATAAGGCAGTGTTATTTTATGTTATCAGATTCCTTTACTTAGCCTAACATGTCAGTCACAAGTCACTCTAAACTGAGTGACAATCCTGAGGCAGAGACTGTGACCAGGCCTCAGCAAAACCCTCCACTGTCCAGTTCTCCCCTGCAAAATACAGATGGTCCACAAGAAGTTCGAGTAACATCAGATGTTCATCCATCAACAAGTAAGTGTGCACAACAAAAAATTCAAAACCCACCTCGTAAAAGCCAGAGGTCAAGAACCTTAACTGAAAAGGGAAGAGGAATGTTAAACCAAAGGATTAAGGAGTTGGAGCAAAGTTTTAAGATCAAGTACGAAAAGTGGAAGGTTCTAGCAAAGGATGCTAACCATTCAATTTCTGACAATTGTTCAGATGAAGAGCTGCAATCAATAATAAACAACATTAATACTGCTTCCAGCGAACTAAACGCAGCATATGAAAACTGGCGTCAGGTGGACATTCCTGATAACAATGCACGCCGCAGAATTGATACCTGCGAGGAGGTAACAAGAACTGTTATTAAGACTGCACAAAGACGTTTGAGAGGAAAGGCACCAGTCAAACCACAGTTTAATGTAGATGAATCTTTTTTAATGTCTGAGAAATCATATGGTGTCAGTAAGCACTCACAGGTTTCCAGTCAATACAAACAGTCACACGTTGCATCAAGAGTCACCTCTAAGTCCTCCAGCGCATCATCTGTGAGCGGACAAGAAACTGCTGCTAAAATCGCTGCAGCTCAAGCAACATTGAAAATCATACATGAACAACAGTGTCAGCAAGCAGAGCTTCTGCAGCTGGAAGCTGAAAATAAAAGACAGATTGCAGAATAAACAGCTGAGGCCTGTAGATGATGTTTAAGGATGGAGGAAGAAGAAGCACAGTTGCAAGCAAAACTTGAGGTTGAAAATGCTGCCAGGCGAAAGGTTTTGGAAGAGAAGTGCAAGGAACTGGAGTGATTGGAAGCACTCAAACAGTTGAGGGTGGCTAAGGCATCCATGCAAGTGTAAAAGCAAGAGCAAGATGAAGATTCAGGAGAAGAAATTAAGCAGTTACTACTTGCATGAAAATCTGAAAGGGAAAAGGAAGGAGACTCAACTCATCACACAAGTCACATATGTAACTCACCAGAGTTACACTTACCACAACAAGCTATTATACAGCCACAGCATGACGGTAGCATTGCAGCACTTGCCATGGCATTAGCAGATTCTATTAGTGCTAGTCATCTTCCTATGCCAAAGCCAACTACATTCAGTGGTGACCCACCAAAGTATAAGAACTGGAAAGCTGCCTTTCAAACTTTGATCAAAAGAAAAAAACACACCAGCCTCTGAGAAAATCTATTATTTGTGCAAGTACGTTAGTGGACCAGCTAAGAAGGCTGGTGAAAACTATTTCCTGTTAGGCACTGAGGCTGCTTATAAAGCACCATGGGAAGTTTTAGATGAGAGATTTGAAAACTCTTTTCTTATTGTCAAAGCCTTTAGAGATAAACTTAGTGCATGGCCTAGAATTGGCTCCAAGGACAGTCTGGAACTTCAGGAATTTGTGGACTTTCTACGGAGCTGTGAAGCTGCTGAAAGCCAGATTAAGGGTCTACAGGTTCTTAAAGACTATAATGAGAATCAAAAAATCCTCTCTAAGCTCCCCGATTGGTTGACATCAAGGTGGAATAGGAAAGTGTTGACGATAGAGGAGGAGACTGGCAGATTTCCAAGCTTTAGCCAGTTTGTGCAGTTTCTCATAAGGGAGGCCAGGATTGCATGTAATGTTGTGATTTCACTCCATGCCTTGAAACAGTGTGATGGAGAAAGGGCCAAGCCACAACGAAACCAGACTCCTGCAGCTAAAGTTCTAACAACAAACACTGATGAGAAGATTGCTGCCAGCAGTTGCCTGTTTTGTGAAAGACCAGGCCACAGTCTGTACAAATGTAGAAAATTTTTGGAACGACCAATATTGGAACGACACAGGTTTGTTCAAGATAATAAGCTATGCTTTGGTTGCTTAAAGCCTGGACATCACTCGAGAGACTGTAAGTACAGAAGCACTTGCAGTACATGCCAGAAAAGGCATCCAACTTGCTTACACGATGATCGAAGAGAAGAACAGAAGACACGAAAGACTGAAGGAATAAGGCAGGAAGCTAGACACAGAGAACAAAGCAATGAACAACTAGAAGAAAGGGAAGCTATAGTAATAAGTGAAGCAATATCCAACAGAGTTCAGCATGACAACACAAACATTCAGACATCTACAATCATTCCTGTGTGGGTTTCAATGATGAAAGAGCCTGACAGAGAAACACTTGTGTATGCTCTCCTTGATACGCAAAGTGACACAACTTTCATTCTTGAGGAGGCAGCAGATTCTCTAAATGCAAAGGGGGAACAGGTCAAGCTAAAGTTATCTACTATGGCCTCTACAAACAAAGTTGTAGCTTGCCAAAGGATTTCTGGGTTGCAAGTTAGAGGATTCAACTCGGAGAAGAAAATAACTCTTCCTACAACCTACACAAGAAAGTTCATTCCGGCGAACAGAGACCACATACCCACACCAGAGACAGCAATGGCATGGCCCCATCTTGAGCAGATTGCAGATAAGATTGCTCCTCGTCAAGGGTGTGATGTTGGTCTACTAATTGGCTACAACTGTTCTCAGGCACTTCTTCCTAGAGATGTGGTGTGCGGTGAAGAAAATCAACCATTTGCACAGAGAACAGACTTGGGATGGAGCATTATTGGACATGGCAGCCCATACGTAGACTGTGGAGACACTATTGGAGTGAGTCATCAAGTCATCACAAGGCAAGTGACACCGGAACTTCAGCTTCCATCAAGTCCCAAACAGGAAGTTCACTATGTATGCAGAACACAGATCAAGGAAGTCATCTCATCTGACATAATTAAAGCGCTTGAATGTGACTTTAATGAGAGAGTTGCTGAGGACAATCACTTCTCTCAAGATGACCTCCAGTTTTTGTCGAAATTGAAACAAGGAATCAAACACAAAGAAGATGGCCATATTGAGATGCCTCTTCCATTTAAACGAGAAAGGCCAAGCTTGCCAGACAATATGGTGTGTGCTATCCATCGCCTTAAGCACCTAGAAAGGAAATTAAGGAGAAACAGCAGATATTACCAGGACTACAAAACCTTCATGGAAGAGACCATAGCGCGTGGAGATGCTGAGAAGATCCCCAAAGCTGATCTCCACAAACACCCAGTGTGGTACATCCCACACCATGGTGTTTATCACCCGCAAAAGCCTGGGAAAATCCGCATTGTTTTTGACTGTTCAGCCCGGTTTCAGGGGACATCTTTAAATGATCATCTATTGACTGGTCCAGAGCTGACAAATTCCCTTGTTGGTGTCTTGTGTCGGTTTCGCAAGGAAAGGGTTGCAATCATGTGTGACATAGAACGTATGTTCCACCAATTTCACGTGAGGGCAGAAGACCAAGATTACCTCCGCTTTCTCTGGTGGGAGAATGGAGATTTAGAAGCACAGCCAGCAGTCTATCGCATGAGAGTCCATTTGTTTGGAGCTGCTTCGTCTCCAGGCTGTGCTAATTATGGCCTCAAACATCTTGCTGCAATGGCAAGGGGGAATTTCAGCGAAGCATCCGTCCGCTTCATAGAAAGAAACTTTTATGTTGATGACGGTTTGACTAGTGTATCCACCGAAGCAAAGGGAATCCAGCTAGTGAATGAAGCAAGGGAGCTTTACAACACTGGCAACTTAAGGTTGCATAAGTTCATTTCCAACAGTAAGCAGGTGTTGTCATTAATCCCAAAGGAAGAGTGTGCTGGAGGAGCCAACAACTTGGATATGGCTCTTCATGAACCACACATGGAGAGAGCCCTTGGTGTGCAATGGTGTGTCACATCAGATGATTTCCAGTTTAGAGTGGTGGTGAAAGAAAAACCCATGAGCAGAAGAGGGGTATTGTCCACCGTGGCCTCGGTGTTTGATCCGCTTGGCTTTGTCGCACCTTTCATCCTTTTAGGAAAGAAAATCCTCCAGCAAATGTGTCATGAGAGAGTTAGTTGGGATGATCCTCTTCCAGACCATCTGCTGCCCCAGTGGGAATCCTGGTTGAGAGGACTGCAAGATTTAGCAACCATAAAGGTACAACGATGCTACCTACCAGGAAGCTTTGGCAAAGTTGTGAAACACGAGCTGCATCATTTTTCGGATGCCAGTGCCTCAGGTTATGGAGAGTGCTCATACCTGAGAGTAATAAGCGCATCGGGAGAAGTGCACTGTTCCCTCGTGATGGGGAAAGCAAGGGTAGCTCCTTCAAAGGTAACAACTATACCAAGACTTGAGCTCTCTGCAGCAGTGGTGGCAGTGCGCACAAGTGACATGCTCCAGAGAGAGCTTGAAATGGAAGGCCTGCAGGAATACTTTTGGACTGGTTTCATGTTTTTGTAGCAAACCGTGTCCAACGTATCAAGCAGAGCACACATCCTGACCAATGGAACTATGTTGCTTCAGAAGACAACCCCGCTGACCACTCTTCTAGGGGACAGACAGTAGAACAGCTCAAGGCATCTAACTGGTTTAGAGGTCCAAATTTTCTGTGGCAGCTAAACCTCCCAAGTAGTGTGTTCACAGTGGGAGAAATATCAGAAGATGACCCAGAGTTACGAAAGACTCATGTCCACAAAATTCACTCAAGGGAAGAGAGGTCACTGCTAGATCGTCTTGAAAAGTTTTCAGATTGGGCAAGAGCAGTACAAGCTGTAGCCATTTGAAACGCAGAGCAAGGGCAGCTAAAGGCCACAAACCAAGGTTTAGTGAACCCACCACTTTGGAGGAGCGTAAGGAGGCAGAGGTTTTTCTCATCAAACTGGTTCAAGCAACACACCTTGCTGAAACCATGAAGAGTCTCAAGCTTAATGGGCAAAGCAAGGCAATTGACAAGGCAAATAAATTGCACAAATTAAACCCATTCCTTGATGAGCAGGGTGTACTCAGGGTTGGAGGGCGCTTAACAATGTCCAGTCTTCACCCCCATGTGAAACACCCAGCTATCCTTCCTAAAGGAAGCCATTTTTCAGCACTGCTCATCAAGCATCATCATGAAAGGGTGCAGCACCAAGGTCGAGGTATGACTGTTAACGAGCTGCGAGCCAATGGTGTTTGGATTTTTGGATGCAGTAAGGCAGTCTCCTCTCATATTTACAACTGCACAAAATGCAGGAAGTTTAGACGGAACACTGAAGGACAAAGAATGGCGAACCTCCCACAAGAACGCACGGAGTTGACTCCACCCTTCACATATTGTGGGATGGACTGCTTCGGGCCTATCTATGTCAAGGATGGAAGAAAGGAGCTTAAGCGTTATGGGCTTTTACTCACATGCAATGTGCTCAAGAGCCATACATATTGAGATGCTTGAGGACTTAACAACTGATGCATTCATCAATGCCAATTGCATTGCGTGGAAGTGTCAGGCAAATTCGATGTGATCAAGGCAGCAACTTCATTGGTGCAAGGCACGAGTTCGCTGAAGCCATGAAAGAGATGGATGGAGAGAACCTCAAGAAAATTGGATGTGAGTTTGTTATGAACACACCATCTGCAAGTCATAAAGGTGGGGTTTGGGAACGCCAAATACGCACCGTGCATAATGTTCTGGCATCCGTTCTCGACCAAGCAGTTAAAAGGCTCGACAGCAGTTCGTTAAGAACCTTCCTCTACGAAGTTATGGCAATTGTGAATAGCAGGCCATTAACAACAGAGCATTTGCACAATCCATCTGGTCCAGAACCCTTGACACCTAACCACATTCTGACAATGAAGTCAAGCATTATTCCCCCACCTCCTGGAAAGTTTATCAAGGAAGATGTGTACCTGCAAAAACGATGGCGCAGAGTACAGTTCTTAGCCAACAGCTTCTGGGAACGGTGGAAAAGGGAATATCTGTTGAATCTTCAGAGCAGACAAAAATGGAACAGAGCAAGACGAAATGCGAAAGTCAATGATATTGTGCTTCTCAAGGATGATTCTGCTCCACGTAGTCAATGGAAGATGGGAAGGATCATAGATGTCTATCTGGGACAGGATGGAAAGGTGAGAAGTGTGAGGTTGTTGATCAGTGACTCAACTCTAGATGCTAGAGGAAGGCGCGCCACAAAACCAACCTATCTGGAGAGACCTATTCAAAAGACTGTAACTCTACTGGAGGCTAACTGAAGAGTCACTTTGCCAATCCACCAGTTCAATTAATGTTAAATGTGATTTCTTGTTATATCCATACATGTTAAGTTTTATGGGAAAATCACAGGTGATTTGGTGGGAGTGTAACTAACAGTGAAGTGTTCCAATGTTTTTCTTGTGTTTATATTTGTAAGTTTCCTTTAATTGTGGAACTTTGTTTTGTAATTGGTGGTAGCGGAAGTAACGGGCAGCACGGACTGAGTTTGTGGTGACACTAGAGCAGAGAAGCATGGCGCTCTGTGAGTTCTGCTGCATCGTCCTACTGCTTTAAACTGGACTTAAGTTTTAAAGAACACATAAGTTAAGTTAAATTAAACCCAATTGTGGACTTCCCGTTGAGAGGAGTAGCGGCTCGCGCGAAGAACGGACTTTCTCCCGTTTGGCTACAGCAGGCAATGAGGTGTGTTCAGGGTGCCTCTGTTAATTTCAGTTTCAATGAAAGTGCCATAAAAAGGCATTTATGTGTCTATACCTTTGTTGTTTGGATTTACTGTGATAAGAGTTATTGTAAACATGTTGCTTATTGTAATTGTTTTGTTTGGGTAGTTCTCACGATGATGATGATGATGACGACGCTGAGTGACCTTGTCACCGAACATTGAATAAATCATCTGTAAACAAGAACTTGTCCGCGTGGTGGCTGACGGGAGCTACAATGGGCTTCAGGTCATAGAGGCAGATTGGCTGGCCAGTCAAGCACTTGGTAGTAATTTTGACACATTTTTGTCTGTTTGATATTTGTCTGTGTTTTAAAATCTATCAGTTGAGCCCTTGGATCCAGGATTTGCTGAATTACATTATTTTCTGCTTCCACGATTACAACCATATTCTTCAAATTTGTCCCTTTGTTTCATGATGGTCCATCAGCCATCAGTGAATAACGGAAACGTTTAATTATCCCAAACTGATGATCAGCATGCCAGTAGCAGAGTAGCAATTAAGTGGAGAAATACTAGATAGACTCTATAGAAATGTATTTCTATACCTTTGTTTCAGGGGTTGTCTAGTGTGCTCAAAGTGCCTTAGTTCCATCGTTTCTCATTGAGATGAATCCAGGTGTGGCATAACTTCAATGAAAAAACATTTTAAGCATGGCACTAACAGCAGACACTAAAGTAGACTTTGGCTAGGATTTACTCAAGTTGCAAAACAAAAGGAAAAAAAAAAGAAAATTGTCCAGTGTAATATTCCCTGGGGTAAACTCTTCTGCAAAAACCTTAACACTTTTGATTCTACAGTTTTTGATTGATAATATAATTAAAAAATCACCTGAATTAAAAAGCTTGGCCAGTCTATGACATGGGAAATTGTCCATATCTACAGTGGGGATTAAAATATGAATGAAAAATAAAGGCGGAGTGTTGGAAAAATTGTTGGTTAAACATATTACATTAGGACAATTTTTTTAACAGATCCTAATCTGAAAAAAGCTTTGCACCTGATCAACTTGCCTGCTTAGATAGAATGGTCAGAGCTGCAATCATCTTTCTATTATTGTCACAGATTTTATTGCTAATGTATTATCTTAGTTAATAACAACTTTGTCAGACTCCATTCTCTACATCACACATGTTGTACAAGCTGTTCACGAAGATGAAGCTCCTCTGTTACAGTGATAAATCGCTAAAGCTCTTTCACTTGCTAATGCTAGCTGTGTTTCCACACAAAGGGCATAACGTAACTGACCTCAGAGCAATGAAAGCTGAGCCAGCAGCAGCTTGTCTTGCAGACTGATCTCCCATCAATTAACCGTGAAAGACCAGAGGTTTAGCCACAATGTACAAGTGCAATCACCAGAAAATGCTCCTGGACTCAGATTGTCCAGAATTGAGACAGCTGCAGTTTCCTATGAACACAAAACAAGTGCAGCTTTCAGCGGCAATAGCCAACTGTGGCTACAAGATGGCAGTAATGTAAAGGATCGATGCAAACAGGCGAGAAGTTTTATGACAACACTGTCCAAGATGAGGGAGCGATTGATTTGCTTTGGTACCTTTTATTGATATCTATTTTTAGATTTGTCAAGCCTTTCTTGTCCTGACAGAACACCACTAGCTAGTGCTGTTCCCACAAATGGACAGAAATTATCCAGCCTTCTCTGAAACAAACGTCCTGATTAGAACTGGATTACAAAGTACTCTCACAACAGGTTTACACCTATTGTAGCCCATGTTACATATGCTGATCAGAAGTTCCTCTTTCTGCTATATTAATGGGTGTCTTAAAGCTTACTACGGTACATCTACATTAAGAGACTCCTTTACCAGCAAGTCAGACTCCACACAAAGTCACCCTTGTCATTGAGTGGGGGGTATAGAACCCAATTTGGAATTGTTCCAGTGTGTCTATGGACATAAGCTTAAGTAAAAGGTGTTCTAAATTACCACAGATGTCATCTGCTCCACAGACATAGTGTTTCTATTCTTCACACTGTCCATCAATCAGTTAATTAATCTTCTCCAATTCAGGAATACTGGGTGGGGGAGGGGGAAGTGGAGCCTACGCTACTATATGTGGAGAACATGTGAACATCACACAGAAAAGCCCCAGTCAGATGTGGATTCAAACCCAGGACCTTCTTGAAATAAGGCAACTGCACTAACCACCACACCACCATGCACATGAACTCTATGCTATGGGTTTGCTGTTACAGAAGTAGACATCTTATGCTAAGAGTCATAATCAACAGCCTCCTATTAATATATATATATTCTTTTGTTAATAAACAGCCTTTTGTGTGACTGTGTTTTATATGGAGAGAATTGCAACGATCACATCCACGATCACAACTCTACTCAGGTTCCTGTTACTAGAACTCAAAGATTCATGTTTGTTTGAATTAAAAAAAAAAAAAACACTTCATATTAATTTTCCCATTTTTGTAGTCTAAGTGCCAGTTGGTGCTGGTAAACTATATAATCCTTTTCTGGTTTGTGTACATTTTGTGGGGGGCAGGATATATTGAAAAATAACTAATGTCACTAAGATCTCTGGACAAGTCCCAAGGAAAGGTTTGCAGTATATGCTGACTCATGAGTGCCCATATGCACTTGAAGACTTGAAGAGTAGGACAGGCCCCATACATTTGGCAGGAATGAACCTCAGATTCTGTGAGTTTGCAGATTGGGATTGCGCCACTGAAGAGCAGGTGCATGCATTGAAATTTGCTGTGACGAGTTCTAATACTGTGCCAAAAAAAATAAATAAATAAATAATGCCATGGCACCTGCGTCTCATGATTATATACATGGTTTCCTTTGGCATAGATGTCTTGATGCACCAGCATCTACAATAAGATCGCCCTAAGATCTGAGATGGCAGGAACTAGCGCAGGTTATTGGCTGGTTGGAAGGTTGGTGGTTTAATTCCTGGCTGTTGCTCCAGGATGCATGCCAAAGCATCCTTTGGCAAGATACTAAACCATAGATTGTAACTGTGTGTGAATGTTAAATATAAAGCACTTAGGCATAGAAAAAAGTGCTTTTGTGAATGAGGCATGTTGTTTAAAGAGTGCTTCAGTGGAGTAGAAAAGCCCTACACAGGAACCAATTCATTTACCAAGACAACCTGCCATTTGGTCTTGTTGGACCTTTGCTCCCTTTAGCATGTCTATACCAATTCTAAGAAAAGGATGAATCAAGGTCATTTCTGAGAACTGCAGTCCATGTTAGTGTCCATCCAAATACAAAGATATATCAAGAAATATGTTTATGCACTTCTCAAATGTCCATTTAAATTGTCGAGGATTTTGGCAATATGAATGTGAATAACTGGACAACTTACAAAGACATGCTTTAAAAAAAAAAACATCAGGGAGGTCTGTGCTGAATGATCCATTTACACCACCATGCCTGGCCTGCACAAACCACTCAGCGTGAAGCACTGCACAAGTTGGGTTTTCCCCATTCATGAAGCTAACACTGACTCATTTCTCCAAGTGCTGCTGGTCATTCAGCCACCTGCAGGAGCATTTTACAACTATCATGTTGCCTCCGCGGTTCCCAAAAATAACCACGGGTCACCCCTCTCCTCCCTCCCTCCACATCCATCCTTCCTCTTCAACCCCGCCACATGGTTACAGTTAAGTACATAAATCAGGCGCCACCGCTGGTGTGAGAGCTGTAGAGGCAGACAGAAGGCATACACACACATACTCACACACACATGCACATCCCACTGCCGCGGCTCGTCGCTGCTACTGCAGCCGGTGCAGAGCAGGAGACTCGCAGCATTCTCTCCATCACACGCAGGCGGAATGGCTTGAGATCAGACATCGTGGACTCGTCTCGTTCGGCTCACGCACTATGATTTTGTGACTGTCTGAGTATGCGTGCGTGTGTGTGCGTGCGCGCGCGCGCGTTAGCCCGCCTTGCCGCGAATTGCTGCAGTGCTGTTTTCCAGGTGTGCGAGTGCGTGTGTGTGAGAGTGTGTAAGCGTGTGTGCGTGTAAGAGTGTGTGCATGGTGTTGTAGCCTGGTGTAATTCTCTTACGAATTGTACTAAGCCGGGGAACGGAGTCTGATGTCACATGTGCTTCATCGGAGGAGACGGGGCATCTGCAAGCTGGATTTTGTGGAGGATGCTGCGGCAAGTGATACACAGAGGGCTCAAGGCTTCGTTCTACTGGCTGGGCTTATTCGTTAGCAGACATCCCGTTTTCTTCCTCACCGTCCCTGCGGTGCTCACCATCATTTTCGGATCTACAGTGCTGAGCCGATTCAAGCCGGAGACGGACCTGGAGGTACTGGTCGCCCCGACTCACAGCCTCGCCAAGATCGAGCGGAGTCTCGCTAACAGCTTGTTTCAAATCGACCAGTCAAAGCACAAGCTGTACTCGGATTTGCACACCCCGGGCAGATATGGCAGGCTGATCCTGCTCGCCAAGTCCGGGGGGAACATCCTGGAGCTGGCCGATCAGGTCCTGCAGGTCCACAAGCAGGTGCTGGATCTGCGCGTCAATTACAAGGGATTCAATTTCACGTTCGCGCACCTCTGCGTCTTGAGCCATAGGGACAAGCGCTGCCTACTGGATGATATCATCACCATCTTCGAAGACATCAGGCAGGCTGTGCTTTCCAACAGCACTTTCCACAAGGTGCCCATTAGTTATCCGAACACAACATTAAAGGTGAGGGGTTTTTTTTTTTCTCTCTTTCTCCCTCTCAGCCAGGCCCTTCACGTGCGCATACACGCTCCCCAAACCCATCTCCATCAGAGCAGCAGCCGAAGCAGTCAGCATGTGAAGCTCTGAGGCTGGCCCTCGGAGCTTGCTATAATTTCTGAATGAACAGAAAACACTTGTATACCGGACTGTAATTTGGGGCTGCACAGTGCATCATATATCAGCCAGCGAAGGGGAAGCCTCTCCATAACACACACACAGCCGGCTTTTCAGTTTTCACCCTCCCTTTTTGGTGCAGGTGAATTGATTGGCTGCATGCCGCTTGCCCTGATCTGCTCCTCCACCTTCACTCACATCACAAACGCACACACACGCAAACACACACACACACACACACACACACAGGGATATCCTGACTATATGACTTTTTTTTTTGATGCAGTGTCTCCCTCCTGGCTGCACAATCATTGGCCACAGTAGCTATGGCCTTACAGGTATCCCATCTTGGTTGCCTGTAGCTTCATCTGTACTGGATCTGCAGCTGTATTTATTACAGGCCACCCACCACAACATAAAAAAATAATTCTAGATGCAACATGTAGACATTAAGGTATATTGGAGCTCAGAAGGCTCACATATATATGAGCTGCAAATCTGCTGCACTCTTGCATGATTTTCAATAAGGAATATTCATTTCCATTTGTTGTTGCTAGAGATTAGCACACTTTGCAGTATTGTCACTCCACAAGGCAGGCAGTGGAGTGCATTGTGGGTTCAAAGTATAGACTGGTTATAAAAAATGGACATATCACTCTGACATCATCCATTAGTTAGCAAATGACTTGTTGTAAACATTCAAGCTGAGCGTTTTGGTTGTCAACATTAGTGACATCTTAGTGTTTTGAAACTGGTAATGACAAGTCAGCATTAGTATTGTGGCCACAACCATGCTAATCAGCTAATGCTAGCTTTGTTAGCAAGCCATATCAATAAAACATAGAAAATGCTAATTAACACTAAATAATAGACTAATTCTGAAATTTCACTCATTAAAACTGAAGACTTTGGCTTTGAGTATTTGTCAGGTATTTCCAATAAAAATCTCTATAACAGCACAAACATGGTGGAGAGGTCTATCTCTGGTGAAGCATTCTCCCTAAATATTGGACTTCGAATAGATGTGCAGGTCATATCTATATTGGCTCTGTTGGTCCATGATCAATTATGGCGTCCAAACTAGGTTCACAGTTTGGACGTCCAACCATGGCCTATCTTGGACGTGAATAAGACGTTCAGCATTTGAACTTTACAACTGGGTAATTTTTTTGGAGGTCATGGGGATGTCTATGGCAGGTGCAAGAAATTTACATTGTTAGTAAATGTTATATTTTTTTATTTACAAATATCAGTATTGTGTTATCAACATGATATGCATGAATACAAATTATTTATAAACAAACACAATCTATTATGGTCTATTGATTTATTCAGTACCTTTTTTTGTTATTTTACATATTCCTGTTTTTTTTAACTGGTTTATCTGCTTCAATTAAACAATTTAATTGTTTGTAACCAGAGCGTTCTCACTCCCGAGGCGTAACATGTCGACGTTTTGTCACGTCCCGCGGCGTTCCTGAGGAACGCGAAAGGAGACCTTATGGTACGCGGCGGGTTATGGCTGGAATCCAGTGCAATGACGCTCCCGCGGCAGACGATCTGTCATATCTGTGATTCCTGAGATTAGGGACAAAACAGGTTTTAATTTTCTAAAATATACTTTTTGATTTTTCAAAAACATATTTACATATAATTGTTACACAAAGTTTTGGCTGTCTCACCATGTTTTGGTACAATCTCCCAGGTGTAACATTTTTTAATAATTTATGTTTTTGCTGGAGAAGTGCAAGGTTTTTGTCAACACCGTCATACACAAAGAAATGCAAAAATATATATTTTAAATTAAGTTGTTTCAGCTATTTTGACTATTAGCAGCTTCTCTGTTCTATTGTTTATGCACATATGTTTTCAAAGTAATTATACCACATTTAAAAGTAAGATTGTTTTGGCTTTTTATTATTAGAGTTACAGTCATACATATTTTCAGAAGCTTGTATTTAATCTGTATAAGAAACAATCATATTAAGCATCATGCAAATTACACATTTATTGAGAAAATTATGTATTTTTATTGGAAGATCATGAGGGAGGAAACTATATGGTTCTCCAAAAGAGAAAAATAAACAAAAACTCCATATTATGGAGTTGACAAGGTGCTGACGGTGGTGACACAAATCTGACGGTGGTGACACACTAGTAGAAAACAAGATATTATTTCTTTCAAAATGACAATTAAACCTTAACAACCTTTGTAATATCACAAGACACATCATAACAATTCTGTTTTTGCACATGTCAAGTTCTACATCTTAATAGTTCACCAGCAAGTAGCTACCTACTACTCCTTGATTCCTAAAGTTCTCTGTGGTTGTGTGTTTAGACCTTGCTGGACGTTCTCTCCTTTTGACTCTCTGTGCTTGTTTCCAAAACCTTCTCTTCTGACTTTTTTCTCTTCCTTTCAGATCACTGGTGTTCTTTATTTTTCCCTCTTTCACTCTATTTCTCCATCTTTGCCTTTCCTTTATGAGAAGCTCTTTCTTCAACTCAGGCTGGCTGTTAATTTTTTCTCTCTTTCTTTTTTGATCATCCCTGTTCCTTCTCTTTCGTTCCTCTGCTGACAGGTTCCCCTTTGCTATTCTAGCCTGAAATGTACCATTTTTTAAATTACTATAATTCTTCTGAACCTTGTGCTTTTTAACAGATTAAGGATGAATATTCACAACACAATTATGCATTAAGCAATAGAAATGCTATCCAGCCATTAAGTTTGATGTCATTAGCCATTTCCAGGTCCAAACTCCGCTGCAGATCCCAAAGTCAAAGGAACTCTGCGGCATCACTGAGGGTTACAAACTGTCTAAATTCTTTCATCTTTAATAAAATGATCAGTGTGGCCGCTCTACCAGGTGTAACATCCAGGCATCCATGAAAACAGAATATATGAAATTTAAAGTTAAAGTTAGATTGCTTGTTTCCACCTGAACATGATATACCAGCTCTGCTACCACTTCCAACATAAATGGAGACAGAAAACTAAACAGCAGTGACTATTGTCAGGTTACTGAAGTTGGGCTAGCTGGTATATAGTGATGTGCTACGTGATCGCTAGCGACACAGCTGTGTTAGCATAACATAAACACAGTGAAGCTGGAGGATGAATGCTAACTTTTTTCCACTTGATAAAAGTTAACGTGAGGGTTCCCGATGGTTAGGCTGACAGTGATCACTGGCTGTTTTTAGGGGCTTGTTCAGATGTAATAGAACAAGATAAAAAGCATTAAAACATTTTAACAGCACAACAGGCTTAATAAACACAGAGTAGTTTGGGCCTGGAAGCAGGATTCATACATCATCACTTAAAGAACAGCTCTCGGGGGACAGCTAGCTCAGTAGATGCCACATGATCGAAAGGTTGGGCATTCAAATCCAACGAACAGAGGCTATCCTGGATTGGTAGCTGCCCACTGCATCACTGAGTGAATGGGTTAAATGCAGAGGACTAAGCATTTTCCTACAGGATTAATAATGTATACATACACAATGAGATTCAAGATAAGGCAAATTTGATAATATTTGACACATCCGTGAAGCAGAAATATCAGTAAAATACACAAGAAGTAATATGACTGAAATATTAGTAAAAAATAACTTAATATAAATGGTGAATAGCACACTTTTGTGACATTTGTCAACATCATTAGAAAAAGGGTCAACACCGTCAGACAAAAATCCCACATTTGGATTATAGGTAGCCTGTAACACAGAGGTCAGACAGACGGCAACATAACATTCGTAAACAATTCCTTCAGTGGACCAAAATTGTACATCCAAAAACAATTTATAAAAGATGTCACTCCAAGTCGCTTTGCGCAGTGGGCATAGACTGCTTTGACTACCTAACTTGAAGTGCTACGAGTATATACCAGAGTCTATGAGGATTGACTTCCTGTTGGAGCCAGCCAAGTAGCTAGTAGAAGAACTAGAGTTTCGTGTTTCGTGTCAGCTCCAAAGTTTGTTGCTTACAGTAGGTAAAGCATATGCTGCTTTACTGTCCTCCTGGACACTAATGTTATCCATAATTTACAAAATGTACTTACTATTGTGTTCAGCGCGGCTTGAAAAAGTGACTAGGCCTGAAATCTAACCAGAAGAGTATTTACAGAGGTAGGAGAGCAAAGAAGTTGAGGATCAGTTTCCCATAGAACCACAGGTCCACCACAGGTCTTTGTCAACTACCGTTAACCAGTGATGGGAATAACGGCGTTACAAGTAACGGCTTTACTAACGGCAAGTAATCTAACTAATTACTCTTTCTATCATTACAACGCCGTTACCATTACTAACAAGAAAATGTGGTGCGGTTGCGTTAATATTTTTCAACAAACAGACGGTTGAAGCTGTGTTCAGCTTACCACATCTTATATCAGTTGCACGGAAGTAGCTGTCTACATAAGTAATCTGGGCAGCTGCGCACGCTCCAGCGGATGGGAATCACTTTCTGGCAGACGATCACTTTTTGGCACAACACCTGGAGCTAGGGGGCAAAGCAATCGCATGAGTGCTGCTGTTTGATTGAGAAAGTAGTCGTGGTAAGCCAATCACATGACCACTTCAAGATGACAAAGCAACAAGGTGATATATACCAGTTTTTAAATTGTGTTGATAGGCCACGTAAAACCAGAGTCATGATAAACAATATATACGCATGTTTTTTCCTTAATAGTTTCATCACGTTTAATCTCTAAGGACAGCACTAGCAAGCACTCTCTGCTTATGACCAAAAAATAAAAGACCCCAGCCCTTTCGTGTTGGTGGAAAAATGCACCATGTCGACCAATCAAAAAAAATGATATGGCAACATGAGATTTGGTTGTTTAGGAAAAGGGGAAAGTTTTAGGAGTGACGGCGAGAGGAAGAGAGAGAAAGAAAGAAAGACAGCAGAAAAAGAGAGAGATGTGAGAGATTTGTGACATTTAGCATGTTTGTAGTTAATGTGTTGTCTTGTGTAGTTAGTGTGTAGTTTTGTGGATAGTTTTGTGTTGTGTGACAAAGAGGTGACTGCTGTCTGCAGGTATCAGGCTTGTGATGTTCTCCTTTATAGTGGGCAGGAATTATTTTTTTGGAGTTACACAAATAATTTGTGTGGCATCTTATTGAATGCAGAACACCTGATTGTTATGTAAATAGTTTGAAATGGTTATAAAAAAAAGGATAAAAGGTAAATGGCTGCAAATAACATTGTTGTTTGCAAAACTTGTGCATATGATTTTCAAAATGACTATTTATATTTGCATTTAAAGTTATGAAATATGATTCAATAAACATGTTTGTGGTTGTTACAGTAAAAAACATCACTTTTTCTCCTCGGATTTTATGTTTTTTGTCTGATTCTAGATCAATTGTGTTAATACAGTATGTCAAAATGAAAACATAACTGTAAATTCAGACACGTGAGGTTGTGTTGAAAAGGATGATACCAAACAAGGCAAAGTAAATAGTTTTTAAAGGTGAAATGCAGAGGTAAAATCAAAAGTTGTGAAACTTGGCCAATTATACCCTGGACCCCAGAGGGTTAAACATTTTTTTAAAAGTAACGCAATAGTTACTTTTCAAGTAATTGATTAATTTTAGAATCTTGTAACTCAGTTACTAACTCAGTTACTTTTTTGAAGAAGTAACTAGTAACTATAATTAATTACTTTTTCAAAGTAACTTGCCCAACACTGCCGTAAACCCCTACCAGCATTAGAAGGAGTTCAGATTTAGGTCACTCTCACATTGGCTTTGACTTTGCACCACCTGGAAGCTGTGTCCATCTTTCATATACACTCTATTGTAGTAACTACATAACATGTTTTTGGTTTTTGGTTTTTGAACCATATACATCTTTTTTGCACTCTTTATTGGCTGTGACAGAACACAGAAATAGTCAGTCTAATATCCATTTTATACACCACTAGTTAATTTCATTGTGATGTACAGGCCACTTTACACTTTCTCTATCTGCAGCACATGTACAGTGGGCTCAGACTGACATGAACACAAATTCAGAGTATCACATGCCTGGATTCCAGGATGGTGGGTTGTAACTTCCTCCGAGAGCTGCCACAGCAGAGCCATTCGAGCAGCATCAGTGTCTGAGCACAGTGATGAGGCCATCCATCGCGCTGTTACAGACTGTTTGGCTCCTAATATTCAGTTAGATAGATAGACAGTGTATTCTTCTTTTGGATGTCAAGTTGTAGCCCAGCGTGGTTTTAGAATTTGTGTTTTCTCTTCATTGAGCCATTTTATTCAGTTTCATGTCATTTCCCAAAAAGAATGATAAAGCACTCTTTTAGAAGGTGGAAAACCATGTACCTGCCGATGTGGTACTTTAAAAAAGACATCATTTTGGCATTGAAGATCATCATAATTTGATCTCATTGCTTTGCTGTATTAGAATTTGTGTTGTAGATTGACATAGGCAAGTGCTAAATTATCACATAAAGCAACACGTCATATTAGCAAAATGTCACCATAAACCTCACGCAGACACTGATTCCTGCTAACTATTGTTTTGTCATATACAAATAAAGTAGTTGGAATTTCATTCACCAAAAACTGAAACACAGACTTCGTTGACAGGCTGTTACAACAAATAATAATACATGAAGCAATTCTTCAGATAACTGCATCCAAAATGGTTCAAAAGGCACCAACAAGAGGCACGCAGTCAAAAAGTCAGGTTCACTTCAATTAGCAGGGGTGACATATAAGCAAACAGCTGCAGCCAGATCTTTCAGAACCCACCACAGATTCAAAGTGACCATGTTTCTAATAATCCATAATTCTTCAAGCCTTAATACGATTAATACAAGTTGTTTTACGTCTAAAAAAAAATGGAAGAGAAAAACAAGCTTTAACAAATTTTAGTATCAGGCTGTTTGTTTTCTGCTTTAAAGTTTTCCAATCCCCATGAACTTAAAATTTGGCAGTCTATGGGGGTTGACTGTCTTTTTCAGTTAGACTCAAGAGGACACTTTAGGAACTGCACTGGCTTCAGTTTTTAGCCCTGGAGGCTGATTTTTGGATGTTCAATCCCTCTACCCCATGCTTTTCCCTTTGCTGGCCTTCATCTTTTTCCTGTTATAGTTCCTACAACCACAAGAATCTGCTGTTGCACAAAAGTAAATTGGAAAAAAAGAACTTTTGAGGCTGTTTTCTGAATGACAGCTACTGCTTTATGTAAATGATCAATGTAATGCTAAAAGAAAATAAATGGTAGTACTGAAGAGCCACTAAATTAGAATGAGTCATTTCACTGTCATTTGCCACTTCAGAGTGAGGTAGTTTATTACATTCTTTATTACATACATTTTTTTTTCAGTGCCATTTCCTACCTTGCCATCGTGCTGTGCCACTTAATATAAACATGTGAACGTGTTAACGTGGGGTACAGCTTCAGTAAAACAGTAATTTAATGTTTTTGTACATTCCTATAGCTGCAAGTTTATACCTTATACGGACAAAAGTACTGGGGCACCTACACATTACACCTCAAGGAGATCCTCAGCCATTAAAGTCCCATGCTGTGAAGCTTCTGGCACACAGTTTTTGTGCTGATGTTAATGACAGAAGAGATTTGGAACTGTTAATAACTGAACTGAGCTCTGGCAACTTTTATACACTACCACTCTCAGCACTCTGCCACCCTACTGTTTGGTGTGTTGGAGCGTTGTGCTGTGATGGAGATACCACACTTCCTGGGGAGCTGAACAAGTTCTACACACGGTTTGATGCACTGAACAACACGCAAGTGAAGAAAGCCATGCCCCCCACCACTGACCAGACCATCTGTCTGCCTGCAGCCGACGTGAGGTGTCAGGGCTCTGTGTGCGGGCAGGTGGAGATGTGGATCCAAGTGCAGGACTCTCAGACGGAAATATAACTGAAAACCACAGCTTTATTGCTGGCACCAACAAAACAGAAACCAAAACATGAAAACACTAACTGGAACACACAGGCCGGATCTGAGGGTACGACGCGACACTGAGCATGGGAAAACACAGGGCTTATATACACAGGGTAGTAATGAGGGAATGGGCAACAGGAGGGAGACACAGCTGGGAGAGATCAGGGCTAACGAGACAGGGGGGAACAAAGCTGCACACACTAACCTAAGACAACGACTTCCACAATAAAACAGGAAACATGAAACACTACTAAAAGACACGGACAGAAAATAATACATGAAACCACAATTCCTAAAACATGGATAAACAGAAACATGAAACTCTAATAATAAACATCATCATCATCACAACAAGAGAATGAGAAAACAATCCAAAACACCAAGATAACTGAAACACAAAGTACCAGAGAAACATAAAGAATAATCCATGATGCAAAAGTAAACCAAAACATAATAAACTCAATTGCTGGGTCCAACGGACCCAGAACCATGACATGAGGAGAACTTTCACCAAGGTTAACCCACGGAAAGCTGCTGGACCAGACAACATCCCAGGTCGTGTGCTGCGAGACTACGCTGATCAGCTGGCTGATGTCTTCACAGACATCTTTAAGTCTTCACTGAGCCAGATGATCGTCCCAGCGTGCTTCAAGTCCACCACCATCATCCTGGTGCCAAAGAAATCCTCAGTACCCCAAAGACTGTTTGACAAACTCAGCAAGTTGGGACTGAGCACCTCTGTTTGAAACTGGATACTAGATTTCCTGTCAGAGAGGCCTCGGTCTGTCCGAATCTGCGACAACATCACCAGCACCATCAGGCTTAGCACAGGAGCTCCTCAGGGCTGTGTTCTCAGCCCACTTTTGTTCACCCTCCTGACACACGACTGCACCACACTACACAGCTCTAACCACATCATCAAGTTCACTGAAAACACAACTGTGGTTGGACTCATCAGCAGCAACGACAAGTCACCGTACAGAGATGAGATTCAACAGCTGGCATCCAGGTGCTGCGAGAACAACGTGTCACTGAATGTGGAGAAAAACCAAGGAGATGATCGTTGACTCGGTCCACCCACACACCACCACTCAGCATGCGCGGTTCCATGGTAGAGACCATTAACAGCATCAAGTTCCTGAGAGTTCACATCTCAGACGACCTCACCTGGACCACCAACACCTCCACCATCATCAAAAAGGCCCAGCAGCGCCTCCACTTCCTGAGACGCCTCAAGCGGGCCAACCTCTCTCCTCCCATTCTCACCACATTCTACAGGGGCACCATAGAGAGCGTTCTGACCAGCTGCATCTCCGTGTGGTTCGGCAACTGCAATGTTGGCGATCTCAGCAAACTACAACGAATTGTTAAAGTAGCTGCCAAGATCATCGGAAATCTCTCCCTTTGCTAAAGGACATCTACCACAACCGCTGATATAATAATAAGGCCTCTGGCATCATGCTTGACCCCTCACACCCCTCACATGGACTCTTTTCTCTCCTTCCATCCAGCAGACGCTATCGCAGCATTGGGGCCCGATCCTCCAGACTGCGGAATATCTTTTTCCCACAAGCCATCAGACTCCTGAACTCACTACCAGACCTCCCCCCCACCACACACACCCACACAAACTGTTAACCAACTCTTTTGCACTTTACATACCACTGCCTCTGTAAGACATGCTGCTCTATGGACAATTTTTTTTTTACTCCATTTTATAAGCTGCTACACTGGTCACTTTAAACCACTCCAAACTGTAAATTGTAAATTCTAATTGTAACTTCTCTTGATCCCCTAAGACTTAAGTGTATATTTATTTTCCTCTCTTTTTATATCTATTTATTATCTTTTTTTTAAAACTGATGTAACCGGAGACTTGTCGTCTCATCTCTCTGTATGACATTAAAGTTTAGTTTGACTTTGGCTTTGACTTTGGTGGAATTACTGTGGCTCCTAAACATTTCTACTTTGCCTTAACACCACTTACAACCACTGAGTGTGGAATATCTTGGAGGGAAGAAATTTTACGAACTGAGATGGGTTGCAAAGCAGTTTGCAGAACAACAACTACACAACAACTTTGAGCAAGTTAAAACAGCTCAAATAGATAGTGTGCTCTATATGGCCTATTGGATCTGCAGAATGTTGGCTTACTCTACTATGTGGGCTGGGCACTGAGATAAGATAATCTGCTGGGATTGTGGTTGAATTTGACTTCATGCCCTCCTGAACTGTGCTGAATTTTTTCACTTTGTGCTAACTCTAGAAAGTACACAGCATTTGAAAGATTTCAGCTTTCTTCAGTATCATAAAATACTTTCTTTAGAGAGCGTCTTCAACTATTTGACTTTTGATAGGAACAACAAAACAAAACCAAATTCAGTGTCAATTATCAAATTTTCTTTTTTTTTGTCCTTGATCTAGCCATCAGAATTGTTGTCTTAAGGCCAAGAAAGATGCCAAGCGGATTTATTTTACCAAGTGGATCGTCATGGCCTTGCCATATTGGTCCATTTGATTGACCTTTATTATAATTATGAATTTATTTTATTTTCAGTTGCTACAAACGGGACAGACATGACTGGAGGATAGGACAGGGAGAAAGAATGAAAGAAAGAGAGGGAGAGAAAGAAAACCAAATGGGAGAAGAGACGGTGAGAAGGGGGGGAAGAAAGAAAAAAAAAAAAAGAACAAAACTCCTGGGTCACCTGTATGGAGAAAAAAAACAGAAGAGAAAGCAAACAACAAAGAGCAACATAATAAATAAATAAAACACGGCACCATCACAATAAACTAGCTAGCAGTAGATATCAGTAGATACTAAATAATAAACGATATTGTGCAGCACGCAAGATAGACAGCGCACAATGTGCTTTGAGGCAGCAGCCAAGAAAGCTGTAGTCCGCGTCTGTGAATACCCGTGTGTACACCTGTGTGCATACCTGTGTGGATCAGCATGCTTGCATTCCAAAGGTTTCTCCATGTAACGATCTGCTAGGGAGTGTGGGGAGCCACAGCCCCGTCCTCCAGGGCATGAAGCAGGTATGGAGGAGATCAAAACTCCAGACATCCAGAGGCCCCCAGAACACAAGAGACCAAGGAAGACCAACAGAGGGGCAGCCGCGCCACTGTCCCAGTAAGAGCTGAGGAGAGTCCCAGATGAGGGCTCACTCAGCAGCCGCGGAGCAGAAGCCAGGGGGAGTTGCAGTGACGCGCCCGTGAGCTCCGCCGGCAGCCAGCTGTGCCTGAGTGACCGAGCCCCAGGCCGAGAGGCCGGGGGCACCCCACCTCCGAAGTGGCCCGAGCGAGCCCCAGGCTCCAGGCCCCGATAAGCGGCCGCCAAGGAGTGAGCCGGTGTGTACCCGGACGCCCACCCCCAGACACAAAGAACCACCAACGCACCGACACCTGAGGGAGTCCGCCACTGGCAGGGGAAGTGGTGGTGGGTGGAGATAGGCCTCCAAACCTTGGAGGGCCTGAGATGTCCCCAGAGAGGGGGCGTCTGATACCCAACCTGACATATAGACACAGACATACAGGCACACACAGACACAAACATCCATTCCCACCCTCATGCTCTCATATGCACTTACTCCACACTCAACCAACATGGAGACAGACATAAAGAGACGCTGTACACACGGTCACACTCCCCAAGCGTACTCTACGAACCGGGTCTAGGTACCCTTGCCCCTGGAGGGGGGAACTGCACCCAGACCCAGGTGGTGTTACCCTTTTCCCTGCGGTGGGGAGAGGCAGACCGCCCCGACTCCGCAGCAGCAGGGAGGCCCCACACTCCAGACCGCAGTCGGACGGCCAATTATCAAATTTTCTCATCTTGAAAATTTACCATACCATCGTCCAGCCTTGTCTTCAGTCTTGTTTTTAGGTGAAAAGAATATGTAAATTACATACAAGTTTCCAAGTTTTCTTATAATTTCTTATAATATAATGAATTTAATGTAATATATTTTCAGTCTTACTCACATCACTCTCTCGAACTAAAATATCGAACTACAATATTTCCGTCTTGAAGGTTTATGTGACCTCCAGCTCTCCCTGCACTGTGTCAGTCACTCTGCACTCTCCGTGTTCCTGAATCCTCCCCCTTGCTGTTTGCCAGTGTGACGAGCTGTCTGGGCTAATTCATTTTTCTGACTTCTAATGCCTTATCCTACTCTTTGATGTTACAACCAGGGTTATTTCTGTACATACTTGTATACAGAAATAACCTATGATAAAAACTTTTTGCCAAGTTTTATTCCCAGGAGAAAAAGCTTAAAATAGATGTTGCTATTTTAATCTGTCTGCTATATTTTAATTCTCTAAATAAAAACACACAGAATATTATGAAAAAAATGTAGAAATGTAGCCACTTAAACAACAGGAGAAATGTTCATGATACTTAAGTTGTCTATAATAATGTCAGTAGAATTACACTCTCAGTACTTATTCTGATATTTAAAAAAATGATTTTCCCACATAGTTAAACATAAACTGCTTTATTAGAAACTGTACAAAACATTCTACTTATTTAAAATGTTAAAATTCTATTTCTGGCCATCACCAGTAGGCAGTAGGTTAAGTGTCTTGCCCAAGGACACAACGACTGAGACTGTCCGAGCCAGGGCTCGAACTGGCAACCTTCTGGTTACGAGACGAACACCCAACTCTTGAGCCATGAATAAATAATATTGATTTAGGCACTCCTTTCAAAGAATATAATTACAGACAGGTCTGTCTTTGCCTCCTTGAGCTTATACACAACTTAACACAGCACTACTGTGGACAGACGGAAACACAGCTCCTCCTCTCACTGAAGTAGTTAATGTTCATAATGATTATTATGATGACGGTATCATATGAAGGTCAGTAGAGCTCCCATTTAAACCACAGTTATTATAATTTTTTATTTTCTAATTAGCTTTTAATTTGTCTTGACATTCTGTTTTTATGTCACTTTAGTTTCCACAGTAGATTTTTTTTTATTTCAGATTATTATTTTTTATCATTTGAAAATGTTTAGTTTTAATTTAGTTCAAGTTTTTTTCAGTGTAAGTTTTATTCATTTCTTTTTTAGTGACAGGCAAGATTTATGAAAATTAGTGCATGTGTTACAATAAAAACACAACTTTTTGGAAACAGTGGACTCACAGTCTTATAAGCATTCAGACTCAAAAAAGTCTATCAGTGACTCACTAATAGAGAAGTTGTAATGTTTATTTATTTTTACATAGCTAACAGATACTTCCTCTACATTTGTATTTCATTTTGGTTAGTTTTAGAAGTGGAGAAAATTGTTTCAGTTAGTTTCAAAAATATTGTAGAAGGATAGTTTTTAATTTAATTTGACTTAACCTCTAGTTCTAGTTTTGTTTTAGAAACTATACTAACCTAAGTTTGAGCAACATTTAAGTAATAAAAAATATAAATGTTAACCTGTCAGCTTAGACATTTACCATTTAACTGTTAGCATTTTCGTGATAGCCACATTACATTGGGTGACATTAACGTAGGAGCTAGCACATTACAGGCTGGGGATATAATATTAAGCTCAGTATTGTATAGTGATGCAATCTGAAAAGTCTTGTACATAATTATAAGCAGTCTGCTTTTCCTGATAGCCTTTTACCATATCTGCAAACATTCCTGTTTTGCTGTTTTCTACCAGAAAACTCTTGTAATTTATATGACTGTTAAATTTTATTATGAATAACTGTAGCATCCCTGAGTTTTAAGTGTTCATTTGCACCAATGGGGTTTTATGAAACCCCATTGGTGGTTGTGGGGGTTGAGCTGAATGGGGTTAAAAGTGTTTCAGCAGTCAACTTCTGTACAGAAATGAAGACTTTTGCCATCTTAGCTGTTCTTAGCCAAAATGGCAAAAGTTTCTTTAACTCTTATTGCAAAGACACAGTAAAGAGCAAGAGTTAAAGAAACGCCAAACTAGCAAGATGAGCTTTTCAACAGACAAAAGCAAACCATGACAAGAAATATACCGTAGGACCTCCAAAACACAGGTTTAGGATCCAGGAATATGGTTTGGTTTGTTTATGGAACTACACGTCAGGTTGATGCAGTCTGCAACAACTTGAATGGCGTGGAAGGTTGTGGTGTAGGGTTAAGAAGGTTTTCTGGTTACATCGTAAGTTAGAATTCAGAGTTCCCACAGAAGTCTAAATCCAGTCGTATGTTTCACCTCAGAAGGTCACTATGAGTGAAAACATGTGTGGGTCAGGTTTTACTTTCTACTCCTCAGTAATTTTGACTTGGACATCTTTTTGGACGTCCAATTAGGGCTGCTCAATTAATCGAATTTTAATCACGATTACGATCTGGGCTTTCAACGATCATTAAAAATGACTGAGTCGATTATTAGCCCCTCCCTCGTGCTTTACTCTCACGCTGCTCCGTGTGGCAAATCGAGCGCACCTCTCTGCGTTTCGAACACGTGTCACAACAATTAAGAGCAGCGGTCCCCAACCTTTTTTGCGCCACGGACCGGTTTATGCCCGACAATGGACCGGCCGTTAAGGTGTCGCGGATAAATACAACAAAATAAAACTAGTACCGGTACCGAAAAAAAGAAAATTTATTCATAACACACGTGAAAAGACCAAGGAAAACCGAGTAAACGATAAAAACGATAACAAAATAACGCAAAATAACATTGTTATTGTTAAATAAATATCGTCAAATAATCAAGATCTCAATTTCAGTGAAAATAATCGTGATTATCATTTTTGCCATAATCGAGCAGCCCTACGTCCAATCACTTTAATTTCAATAATGACTACTGTTAGGTTTATATTGTTGGATTGTGATGTATGTTTAGAAATATATACTCATATATGCTTATATGAGTATATATAATCGATTGCATATTGATAGGCTGTCTGATCCTTAGTAGTCTGCAAAGACTCTGTGTGCCTTCCAGAGGGTTCTGGCATGCACACACACCCTAAGGTCATGAGAGAGGTCGTACCTTCTCTTACTGATTTATGGTATAGAAGGACACCTACTCTGTATCTGTTTAATTATAAGAGCCCTTTGTTTAGGTGGACTGCTAGACTCCTGGCACCAGCTCTGGGGAGTCGTTCACAGGGTCACATCTTGACACACACATAAACAGACACACGCATACCTACACATACACACAGACGGTACTCTTTGTTCACGTGTATGCCTATGTAAGATGCCATATGTTAATGAACCTATGCATATTCATGTAACCACAATAAAGAGCAGTGCTACGGGGGAGCTAACTGAGAGTGACTGGGGTTCGAGCGTCAGGAGCAGCGCTCGTCACAGTTCTCTCCCTCGTGCACGAGATCACACAAAGAGCTCTGCCTGGTGTCCAGTGCTTTTTGCCATTGTAGTAGAATTGTCTCTAATTGTTCCAGCGAGGGGTTTGTGCTAGACAAACCTATCAACTACCTGTCTTAGGTGTAGGATTTGGTTTAGGTTACTATCTTAAAATCCACCTGGTCAGTGCCAAACCAGCTACAGTTAGGTTTGCCAACAAATATTCAGAATTTTATTCTGCAATCAAATATTTAAAACATTCGCTCGATCACAAAATTTGTGAGTGGGGTATGGGGGTGATACCCTTGGCAGAACATAATGCAAAGCTGGATTTTCACAACAAACGTTGTTAGAGACTGTGCTGCTGGGGAGCTAACAGAGTACTAGCCACCTTTACTTTTAATACCAGAATAGGTGTGTGGTGTAGGACAAGGTGTAGCTCTCACTGCACCAGTAAGAGGGAAAAGCGAGAGAGTGGTGAGTGATTACTATATCACCTAACACATAAGCTGTGAGAGACATAAGCTATAAGCTGATGTAAGCAGAACAACTGAAGGTAGATGGTTTTCAGTAATCTCATCTGTCTGAGTCTTTTAGAATACAAGTCTTTAGTTCTATTAACTCCTTTAGGCTTTATTTATCATTTATGTAAAACTATCCCAATGTAACAGGTGGCTAATAACAAACCTGGGCTAGCATAATGGTTGTAGCATATGTTTGAAAATTCAAACCTTCCTGATTGTTACTGTAGGTCTTCTTACCCATTTTTTTTAACCTTTTGCTTATTTAATAATGTGTTGGTTTGAACCTAATGTGGACTTACTGAACATAGTGAAAAATTAGGTATTTTAAAGAAAACTCCAATACTAGTAGTGGTTGAACCAGGAAAGCTCTTTCTCCACCTCTTCCACCATCACCACCTCCATCTCACCTCAGACAGCAGTGAGGTGTCACCTCCCTCTTTCACACATCACTCAGCACATTTATCACACACAGTTCCTTTTTTGTCTCTCTGTGCTCACCTGGCCTCACTCTCATACGCAACTATATTTTGTCTTATAAGGACTGCCACAAAGAAGAATAGAGAACAAAGCTGACAATTCTGCAGGCACAGAAATTGTTGCCCCGATTATGTCTCATTACTCACTTTCTTTAAAGCTTCAAAGGCACGCATGTTTAAGACTGCACACACTCTGACCATGTATTGGCTCAGTGCAGATATTTATACATAAGTGTGCTGTGACTGTTGAGATTCATTTGAAATGCTTTAGTGAAACCAGGAAGTGAGTGTGATAGAGTAATTTGAGCTTTGCGAAATTACACAAGTGAAATTGGAGCAAAAGCTTTTTGAGCTCCCTCAGCAATGTAATGTGATTACATTACATAAACATGTTCGTACACTGTCACGAAATGACAAATCTGAAGCACCGAGTTGGGATTGTTTTCGAAGAATGATAAAGCTCAAAAATAACATGCAGATCTCGCTCTTATAAATGGATCGATTTGAAGCAGACAGTAATAAAAGTCTCAGATTCTGACAGAAAACCTGACTCTTGAGTTATGGATGAGCTCAATCATGTGACTTCAAAAATGCAGTGTCCACCACCAGTTTATTCTGCTGTTCACATAATCCCAGAGTGGAATAACTCCTTTCTCCTCACACTGAAGTAAATTGTTTACTGAAAATGAAGCAAACAATTGCAGGGATTTATTTATCTAGAAGCCTCAGATTTTTATCAAGCTCCCTGCTGTGAAACAGTACATTGCGACTATTTGATTGTGCTGGATTATTGTGTTTGTGACAAGATAAAGCACATCTACAATAAGCTGCAAATTAAAACTGAAACTGTTCTGGTTGCGGCAACCAGGCAGGAGTTTCACAGTTTCACTGGTGCATGTCTTGATTTAGTGATTACAGTGGGGCAAAAAAATATTTAGTCAGCCACCGATTGTGCAAGTTCCCCCACTTAAAATGATGACAGAGGTCAGTAATTTGCACCAGAGGTACACTTCAACTGTGAGAGACAGAATGTGAAAAAAAAATCCATGAATCCACATGGTAGGATTTGTAAAGAATTTATTCGTGAATCAGGGTGGAAAATAAGTATTTGGTCAATAACAAAAATACAACTCAATACTTTGTAACATAACCTTTGTTGGCAATAACAGAGGTCAAACGTTTACTATAGGTCTTTACCAGGTTTGCACACACAGTAGCTGGTATTTTGGCCCATTCCTCCATGCAGATCTTCTCGAGAGCAGTGATGAGAGCAGTGAATAAGTATTTGGTCACCTCAAACAAGGAAAATCTCTGGCTCTCACAGACCTGTAACTTCCTCTGTAAGAAGCTTTTCTGTCCCCCACTCGTTACCTGTATGAATGGCACCTGTTTGAACTCATCATCTGTATAAAAGACACCTGTCCACAGCCTCAAACAGTCAGACTCCAAACGCCGCCATGGCCAAGACCAAAGAGCTTTCGAAGGACACCAGGAAAAGTATTGTAGACCTGCACCAGACTGGGAAGAGTGAATCTACAATAGGCAAGCAGCTTGGTGTGAAAAAATCAACTGTGGGAGCAATCATCAGAAAATGGAAGACATACAAGACCACTGATAATCTCCCTCGATCTGGGGCTCCACGCAAGATCTCATCCCGTGGGGTCAAAATGATCATGAGAACGGTGAGCAAAGATCCCAGAACCACACGGGGGGACCTGGTGAATGACCTGCAGAGAGCTGGGACCAAAGTAACAAAGGTCACCATCAGTAACACACTACAACGGCAGGGAATCAAATCCCGCAGTGCCAGACGTGTTCCGCTGCTGAAGCCAGTGCATGTCCAGGCCCGTCTGAAGTTTGCCAGAGAGCACATGGATGATACAGCAGAATGTCATGTGGTCAGATGAAACCAAAGTAGAACTTTTTGGTATAAACTCAACTCGTCGTGTTTGGAGGAAGAAGAATACTGAGTTGCATCCCAAGAACACCATACCTACTGTGAAGCATGGGGGTGGAAACATCATGCTATGGGGCTGTTTTTCTGCCAAGGGGACAGGACGACTGATCCGTGTTAAGGACAGAATGAATGGGGCCATGTATTGTGAGATTTTGAGCCAAAACCTCCTTCCATCAGTGAGAACTTTGAAGATGAAACGAGGCTGGGTCTTCCAACATGACAATGATCCAAAACACACCGCCCGGGCAACAAAGGAGTGGCTCCGTAAGAAGCATTTGAAAGTCCTGGAGTGGCCTAGCCAGTCTCCAGACCTCAACCCCATAGAAAATCTGTGGCGGGAGTTGAAAGTCTGTTGCTCGGCGACAGCCCCAAAACATCACTGCTCTCGAGAAGATCTGCATGGAGGAATGGGCCAAAATACCAGCTACTGTGTGTGCAAACCTGGTAAAGACCTATAGTAAACGTTTGACCTCTGTTATTGCCAACAAAGGTTATGTTACAAAGTATTGAGTTGTATTTTTGTTATTGACCAAATACTTATTTTCCACCCTGATTTACGAATAAATTCTTTACAAATCCTACCATGTGGATTCATGGATTTTTTTTTCACATTCTGTCTCTCACAGTTGAAGTGTACCTCTGGTGCAAATTACTGACCTCTGTCATCATTTTAGGTGGGGGAACTTGCACAATCGGTGGCTGACTAAATACTTTTTTGCCCCACTGTAAATAGACCAATACAACATTTGCGCTGCACCTTTAAATAATTGTATAATTACTTTTGATGCATAAGCTTATAGCTATAATATAATGTGTGCATTATTAGTTTAATTACTTTACCATACAGTCACAATAAATACACATATTTGGACACATTACCTAAAAATCTAAACCAGGCAAGGGAAATAAATGATGAACAACAAAAACTATACTATTTTTTTTATGTATTTCATATATACTTTCAATGCAGGATCCTCATATAAAAAAGAAAGCCCACCCTATTTTATGTATCAGGGTAAAATGAGAAATTATCTGGTTCTAAAACAATTTAAAGAGAACATCAGCTGAAGAATAACATGAAATATTTTACTATGTAATTATTGTGTTGTTTTTCAAAAACTAAACCAAAATCCAGAAACAGGGTGGGCAGTATAGTCTCAAAATTGGAGGAAGATATTTCAAGAAAATCTGCAATAACAATATTTCTGATGATATAGAGAAAAAAACTTGTGAACATTTTATGGACTCTTCGAGTTTATAGCCTTTATAAGTGCAACTAAATGAAGACTATTTTCGATCCATCTTTCCCAAACATCTCCTGTCACTGAGGTCAGATTTCCTCATTTGAATTTGAATTTCCATTGAAATAAGGTCCCATTGTAGTGCAATATTAGTCGCAATATTAGTTTCAAATAAAAAAATGTAGATGGATAACATGAGTGTGTGTAAAACTTTGGTTTAATAATAACTAAAGTAAATACTGTATCTAGTAACTCTGAGCCGACAATATTATGACAGAATAAAACTGAAATTTTTTTTTCTATTTTCTGCTTTTCCACCATTTAACTGCATTATTATTGTCCATCCAGCATTTGTTCTTCGTGTCATCTAGAGTGTAAGTAGCATGTGTAACCAGTGAGGCTGCTAGTTTTTTGTCTTTCACAGCCTGGTTCTATGCAGCAGTATGTTTTTGCCTCAAGTGATGAAACATGTTAGCTAAGTTGTGCTGCCGTGCTCTGTTTAAAGAAAGGACCTTTCAGACCCTTCCAAACAGACTCTACTTGTTCAGTCTTTTTCTAACTGTTCTTTAATCTCCTAGGACCTGGCGTCCACATATGTGGCTATCACATTTTGGGTTGTCTAGACCAAAATAGTCAATTTTGCTCTACAAGCCCATATGGAAAAGAAATAGTAAAAACTTATAAAAGACTTGCATAAGATGTGGCCTACTTCATATAGTGAATCATATAAGGCTTATATGATTTACTCATGAAAGTGGCCACTTTCTCATTACTTTCATATATTGTTTTAGTAAGTATCCAAAACATACAAGTTTCATTTATATAATTTTTCAAGGGATCTTATATCTGTTTTCACTCTTGTATGCTTTTCATACAAGTTTTGCACAAGAGAGATACAAACTTTATAAGATTTATATATATCTTTTCCATATGGGGGGGCCTGATATCCATTTACGAGGATGTTATACTGCCACTGTTCTGTCGAAATTTAAAGTGAATGTCCTCTTATGTGGATCTCGTTTTTTCTCAGAAATAAAATCAGGTAAAAAAAATAAAATCACGCAATTCTTTGTTTTTACATTCATCAGGTCCCAATCAGCCCAAATAGCAAAGAGAAATTAAAAATGCATGCCATGAAAGAGTTTGGGTCTTAGGAGGTCAACAGTGAAGTTTAACATCTGAAAAGTAACTTTTGATTCATTTCCTTTATTTTATTTATTTTTGTGCTTTTTCTTTGATCATTGCATAAATTCAAATTCAAATTCAAATTCAAATTTTATTTGTCACGTACACAGTCATACACAGTACGATATGCAGTGAAATGTTTAGACCACTGCTCGTGACCTAAAGAAAAAAAAAGAAAAGGCTATGAATAAGATAGGAAATAAATACGAAAATTAAAAAGGGTAAATTTAACTAGGAAGGAATAAAATAAAATATAAAAATTAAAGTTAAAAATGAAATAACTGTACAACACAAATTAGAATGAAGGGTAAATTTAACTGGGAAAGAATAAGATAAAATGTGTAAATTAAAGTTGAAAAATAAAATAACTGTACAACAAAATACACAATACATAACAATCTTACCTTGGGGTGAAAATGCCAGAACACCCTCTTCTGGGAAGATTAATAGCTGTGTTAAATGTTTTCCACTTGTGAATAATTAAATAATTAAAATAATTAATCTTAATGTTTTATTAATGAATTTTGTTGTCATTGCCTTTTTCTCTCAGAATTGCTTTTAATTTCGTTTTTAGTTTGCTTGACATCATCACTGGTGTGATAACTTTGACCTACCTCAGGATGCCTTCAGGAACCATTCCTGAAAAGAAAAAAAGTTATAATGTACCAGTGGCATTATAACTTTTTTTTGATGTAGTCTGTGGCAGTAATGGCTAATATAACAGGAACAGGTTTAAGGTAATTGTGGAAACCCCATTACCCAGTGACACATCTTTTTATTTCTCATTTGGAACAGTTAAATTTTTCTCAACGAGTCACCTTTTACCTGGGTGAAGCCAAGAGATTGATGCATATTTTTCATGTTTCTGTTTGCATCAGACCCTTATAGCATGTAGCATTATTTGGTCATCCCTTGCCTTTGCTGGGCTGCACTGCTGTATCATTTGGCACCTTATACATCAGTAGTTCTGCCAATACTTTCAACTTAATAATGAATGGTTGTGTAACAACAACCAACAGGCTTCTATTATAATCTGACTTCCGTGTGATAGACTAATGCTTACTCACTTTTATTGTTCCAGCAGGCTTATTGAATTCCTCCTGTGCAATTCTTCTTGGACTTATCTCCAAGCTCTTGTCACTGTGACATCTTGTTTGTGCTGTACAATCTGATTAATGAAAAAATTAGTACAGAACAGCATCAGTCCTGTCCGCAGCTGTGAGGTGGGTTCATATTAAAAAGTAAAGCAAATTAAAAAGTAAAGCAAATAGAACAAAAATGAAAGCTGGTATAGTGAGAAGCAGGACATTTTCTTTGAAGTTACTGGACTCCTGTGCCTTCCATGGTATGCTACTTTAATTGCAGCTAATATCTAATACCTCTGAATTCTGTGCAGGATGGCCGTGTGGCCTTCATCGGGCACCAGCTGGGCGGTGTGTCCTTCTCACCCAACAGCCGTGACCAGCAGGTCAAGTTTGCTCGTGCTGTCCAAATCACATACTACCTCCGAAATCATGGACCCGTGGTGCAGGATGCTATTGCAGAACGCTGGGAGAATGAGTTCTGTGCCCTGGCCAGTCGACTATCCACAGCCGAGGTCCCCCATGCAGCAGACCAGCTCCACATCCAGTCACTCACATCCTTCAGTCTGTGGCGGGACTTCCACCAGACGGGCCTGCTGGCCAAGGGTGAGGTGTTGGTCAGTCTGGTGCTGGTGCTCCTGGCCGCCACCATCTCCAGCTCTATGCGGGACTGCCTAAGGGGGAAACCTTTCCTGGGACTCCTGGGTGTGCTGACCATCTGCATTGCCAATGTGACAGCTGCAGGGATCTTCTTCATATCAGATGGGAAGTTCAACTCTACACTACTGGGGATACCATTCTTTGCAATGGGTGAGTGGCAATATGGGTCATAACAGAAAATGTGTGTTCGTGTGTGTGTGTGTATACAGTTGTTGGGTAAAAATGCTTATCTTAGGTTCACACTGATAGTGAGTTGATTGTGGTTTGCAAATTGTGATGGGCAACACTGCTGCAAAGTAATAAGCATGATATGTGTTTGTTTGGCTGATCTTTATCACCACAACCTTTCTCAAGGCAATCCTATGAACAGAATTTCAGGTTGAACTCCATCAAAATCCAAACCAGAATTTACCATGAAGTCACGTCCAGTATAATTAAAATCTAAATTTGAATTCAAAGTTATGTTTAACTCATGGCACATTTCAGTCATTTGATAGTCTTGATTCACTGCAGGAACTCCTTTTGTGTTTTTTAAAACTTTTTTGTCTGAATCATGAATGCCCAAGTCATCAAAATTCACGAGTTTCTACTGCAGTGATTTTGTGGGTTTTTATTTTTAAGTGAATGAGTTATTGTTTGCAAATGTATACATACCACCGTGTACAGTAAAAAAAAAAAAAAAGACATTTACTCTTTTCTCTGTAGAGATCACACTGAAGTCCCATCCAAACCAGAGGGCAAAGCAAGTTCACTGAAATACTGTGAAGGTGCATCCTTATCTGGTAGCACAAGACTAATTAACGCCTTAAAGCTTTTGTGTGTTGAGACTCACTACCAATAAGTTATGCCCATGAGGTCCAAGTCATCCTTGGTGATGACTCTATCCTATGGGATTATGTCTTTATTTTAAAAATTGTGTTCCAGAGTCTTAGCAATGAGACAAAAAACATTCTAACATTCTAACTGAAAATCAAAAATGTATTTCCTTTTATTTTTATTTTTTTTTACAAAAAAAAGCTACAAAAATCAAACAGTTTGCTAACATACTAGCTTGCTGTTCCTGTTAGCTAAGGCCATATACATCTTTCAAATAACAAACTATAGTATAGGATGCCAATGCAGTAAAATGTTAATGCAATGTAAATCTAAGATGTAATATTTTTAAAAAGGCTAAAAACATTTACTCAGTATTTCATGGTATCGTAAGTTACATGTTGTAGAGGAGAGTTTTCCCCTCCAGCAGGCTTGTTTTTGTTTTTTATTTTTTGTTTGTTTGTTGTTTTTTGTTTTTTAGAAAATTACAGAATATGTCTCGATTGCATAAAGTGTCATAAGATTTTTTCCCCCTGTTCAATCCTTTCAATTTTATTAGAAAAATGGAAAGCAGTACAATACAATATCAGTATTTTAATCCTTGACATTGACAACTAAAAATGCAGGTACTGAACATTGTAAATTAACATAAATATTACTTCAAAAAGTGACCTGAATCACATTGTTTCTTAATAACCAGTTATCAGTATAAACCTTAAGCTACAGTCCCACACACCAACACAAATCCCTATCCTTATGAAGACACACATATGATCTTTGTTTTCAAACTTACCTATGAACATAAAGTCGACAACACCAAGCAAAGATGAAAACCAGCACAAAGAGACTTCAAAGCGATTGCCACACTGACTCTACTTTAGAAATATGAACAGGTAGAATTGGAGGCTGCGGCCTGACTTCTAATCAGTCTGTTACCTGTTGAAGTTCACTCTGGCTGCTGGCTGTTGGGTATACACTTAGCTTTATCATCACTCATTTTTGGCTAGCTTTGCGTTGGTGTGCAGATAACTAAAGAAACTTTGTAACATGATTAATGATAGAAATGTAACTGTAATGTTATTAATGAATTTAGTTCAGTAATGGGTTGCTGTGTTATTGAAAAATGTAGTGTGATTACAATAACTCAACAGTGTTTGCCAGTAGAAAACCTGCTGAATCAGCAACATGCTTGCAGTGAGATGTGCATTTTTAGGTATTCTTGATGCCAAATTGGTTATTAGTTTTGGATGATGTGGCAAAGAAGAAAGATTCTTATTGGTTTGTAAAGGTAGGAGTAGGGCTGGGCAATATGGCCTAAAATCCATATCACGGTATAATTTGAAGCATGTATCAGGGTCATCAGCATCCTTATGTATGAATTCTGACCTCGAACCAATTTTATGTAGTACAAGGCGCGCAGAAATCTGTCAAAAAATGTTTTAGTACAACTTTGGTAAGCTATGAAGGATCAGTGTTGCCAACTCCTCAGTAAGGAAAATCGCTATTGGCTGTCCTAAAAGTCGCTAGAAGTTGCTAAATGACGTCATTGCCTAATTTGCATAATTGGTCATGCTAATGTAATTGCAACCTATGTTGTTGGAGAGAGAAATAAAATAGTGGAAGAGACAAGAAGTGAGTAAAAAACATTGTAAATGCATTTAGAATTTATTTAGAACTATAAATTAAATTTCTTTTAGCAATTATTGTTTTTTAATGTCACAATTCCAACCCTGCTCCTTTACCCGGGCTTGGACCGGCATAAGTGACCCAAAATAGACGCTCTGGTGGAGTTACTTTGTGTGTGTGTTTATAAGTAGTTTTAAACATTGTGATCCACAAAACAGAATCACAGTAAAAGAAAAACTGACTGCGTTACAGTCAGTGCGGAAGCAGCGGCTTCGCTTATACGTGATTCATTTGCAGTTTGGACGCATGGGTGTGAACGTCTCCTGCCCTGATAGCAGCTGGGGGAGGACTATCCTCCGCCTGGGAGCGCTTTGGCATGGGCGAGGTGCCCACGGCAGCACCGCTGCTTGTTGAGAGTAAGAGCGATACGTGTTTTCACGTCAAAAAGTTGTCATAAATAAGTCTCCAATAATACCAGAAAAAGTTGCCAGATTTGTCGCTAGTCGCTTTTTAGAAAAAAAGTCGCTGAGGGGGTCTGAAAACTTGCTAAATATAGCGACAAAGTCGCTAAGTTGGCAACACTGTGAAGGATGGATTGCCAGAGCATTACGGCTGCCGTAGTCAGAAGCCTTGCAGAGTAATCTGGGTCCAAAACTCCGTCTTCTTCAGGTCCCGAAATCAAACGAACACTGGGGCATCACTGAGAGTTAAAAACTGTCTAAATTCTTTCATCTTTATTAAAATAATCAGCATTGCTGCTTTACCATGTGTAACAATTAAGTTTAACATCCAGGCATCCATGAAAACAGAATTTATTAAATTCAACTTTGTTAGAAGTTAGCAGGAAGTTAGCTCGCTAGTTTCCACCTAAACATGATATGCCATGTTCTGACTGAGAGATTTCTGAAAAAATTAAACCATACAGCTCTGCTATCACTTCAAACATAAATGAAGACAGAAAACTAAACAGCAGTGACTTTTGTAGGGTTACTGAAGTTGGACTAGCTGGTATATAATGATGTGCTACGTGATCGCTAGAAAAACAGCTATGTTAGCATAACATTAGCACATTGAAGCTGAAGGATGAACGCTAACTTTTTTCCACTCGATAAAAGTTAACGTGAGGGTTTATGGTGGTTAGGGACAAATGCACTTGCATGGCAGGATGCTATAAATGGACCAAACTTCAGTTAGGAGAACAACTGAGATAATCCATCCACAATATGAGGTTAGTCGTTAATATGCTGCAACAACATGGGAATAAAGCAGCTGCAAGAGAATTCAGCATTAAAGAATCAATGGTACGGAAGCGGAGGCAGTGCAGTTTTTGGATTTCCCCATATTCCAAAAGTGCTTTGTCTCTTTGCTATTACTGTCGCCCCGGCATAATTTGCAGATGATGTTGTTTGCAGCCGCTGCAATGCTTTTGACCAAAACAGGCGCAGCCTGATGATATGCGCTATCAACATGCACTATTCCGGTAGAACGATATAGTCAAAATCTCTACCGTTGGCCAAATTTATATAGTTTCTACCGTATACCGTTTATACCGCCCACCCCTAGGTGGGAGGTGGTCTAGATGTGTGGAGGTTAAAATGAAGGCTGGCAAAATAAGAACTGACTGAGAACTTATTTAAGGTAGTTTTCAGGATTACAAGCTTAATAACATGCGTCACATTCAAACATACATTAAAAGTACATTTTCCACATTTTCCTCCATCATATCCTCTCATTCCTTATCTGTCTCCCTTTCGTTCTTTAAATATACCTTGTCTATTTACTCTACAGTATATCTTTCTTCTCTATGTATTACTAAGGTCACCAGATCCCCAGAGCTTTGGTAGAGCTTGGCTGCATGCCAGCTGACATAACTTAAGTTTAAGTAAGACTCAGGAACAAGAGACTGGCTCAGCTCCCTCCTTATGACCTAGAGGCAGAGGAGAAGGAGAGGAGAGGAGATGAAGGGCTAGAGGTGTGAAAGAAGCTAAAAAAAATCAAAGAGGAAAAAAAGACTGTGATTTATTGGAAAGGAAAAAGCTCCCTTTTTTCTTTCCAATAAATCACATTCTTCTTTTGTCTCTTTCCTTTTCCTCTTTTACTCTGCAGAAAGGTAGGACAGAGACTGAATATTAGGAGGGAGGAGAGAGGGGAAGAGGAGAATGGAAGATGAAGAGGCAGGAGGTGGAGACAGAAGAAGGAGATGGAGAGGACTTGATGAAGTCTGTAATTTCATGTGACAGGACCTCAGAGGTAGCAGATGTCCACCCTCCTTTTGGGAGGTTCTGACTGAGGCACACCCCTTTCACTATATCAGTGCCACATCAGGACAGACACTGAGAACTGTAATAGAAACTGATACCAAATGTGTCATGCCAGTGTAGCACCCCCTGTGGACATATTTCAGTTAATTCAATTTTATTTATACAGCGTCAAATCAAAACAAGAGTATCTTATATTGTAAGGTAGACCCTACAATAATACATACAGAGAAAAACCCAACAATCAAGTGAGCCCTGTGAATAAGCACTCTGGCGACAGTGGGAAGGAAAAACTCTGTTTTCACAGGAAGAAACCTCCAGCAGAACCAGGCTCATGGAGGGACAGCCATCTACACACTGCTCCCGGGGCGCCCAATGGCTGCCCACTGCTTCACAGAGTGAATAGGTTAAATGCAGAGAGGAATCAGTGTTGCCAACTCCTCAGTAAGGAAAATCGCTATTGGCTGTCCTAAAAGTCGCTAGAAGTCGCCAAATGACGTCATCGCCTAATTTGAATAATTGGTCCTGCTAATGTAATTGTAACCTACGTTGTTGGAGAGAGAAATAACATCGTGGAAGAGACATAAAGTGAGTAAAAAACATCCTAAATGCAGTTAGAATTTATTTAGAACTACAAATTAAATTTCTTTTAGCAATTTTTAGAAATTTTAGTCGCTTTTTAGAAAAAAAGTCGCTGAGGGGGTCTGAAAACTTGCTAAATATAGCAACAAAGTCGCTAAGTTGGCAACACTGAGAGGAATTTCCCCACGGAGAATCAATAAAGTATACCCCCCCAAAAAAAGACAAATCAAAAGACAAAAAGATATCAAAAGAAGAAAACCTTTTTCCTGGATCATCATTAAATTTTAACTTATCCATCCACACATTTCTATTGAATTTTGGGTTTGGTTGTGCCCAAACAGAAAAGCTTTCAAAATGCATGTGGGAAACTTCATATGAAAGATAAGCATTTATAGTTTCTGAAAAAACTTCAGCATTTGGTTAAAACACAACAATAATTGGGAAAAAATCAGGGCTTACCATTGTGCTGTCGAGTTTCTAAGCTACTACTGGGAGGTACCAGTCTGAGGTGTTTAACTGTGCCCCCTAGGCACATTAGGGGCTTAATATGAGGGCCCAACTGAAATCAAAATGAGATATCCCCTTTTGCAGTCAAAAACTTTTGAAGAACCAGAAAGCACATATGATTTACATACAGGATTTACACATGTGGTTACACATGCATCTACAGAGAAACAGTGTGTGGTCCATGTGGTAATAGAGCTCCCAGAAAACTCTCTAATTGTCTGCGAATGACCAAAACTTCTATCTCTCTCTTTGTGCTGGTAGAGTGGCCAGATGAAAGCCATTCCTGCGTAAAAGCCAAAAATCTCTTCATCTGTCTGATGGGATGGAAATTGATCTCTGACCTACTATAAAGGCAGAATGCTATGCATGATGAGGCACCAATCTTCATTGTGAAACGTAGCAGTTACACATAGTAATGCAATTTGGAAACTTATCAGGGCTAGAAAATGCTAAGGTTTGAGAGAATGATGGTTAAGGCCAACTAAAAACTACTTAAAGGAATTTAAGGTGACATAATTTGTAGTACAAGACGCGTGTAACAAGGGCAGCACTTTCTTTGGAAATGTAGTACTGTAACACTGGTAAAATAACATGGTATAAAATTAGCACAAAAGGCCCAATGATTATAACACAAGACTATGAAGACAACAGCTGAATTTCATATAAATGTAGCAGAGAACAAAGTAAATGATTTTTGAAATAGTGTCAAAAAAGTCCCATCCTATCCAAATAATACAAAAGAGACGTCGCTCCTCTCTAAAGTTGTATTGGCTTGTTAAGTGTAAAGCTGTGTCATGGTTTCTCTTTATCTGTTTCATCAAAGCCTCCCTTCACACTGTAGTAAAATTAATCCATTATTCTCTCTCAAATGTCTAACTAATGTCATCTGTGGCCTTTGAATCATGTAGTGGAAGCAGATTTGCACAGGGCAGGTACCGTCAGATGTCTTTGGACCTTTGTTTAATATGGAGCACCCTCTCCTCTTGTCTGTCTCCCTTGTGCCTATCTGCCGTGTCATATGCGAGCTGGCCAATTACTGCTGAGTTGAGCTTGTCACTTTCTTCTCTCTCTGGATATGTGATGGCTGTTAGAAGTGTAAAAACAGGCAGGAGGAGAGAAAAGAAAGCAGAACAGCACTCATGAAACATACATGCTGGGACGTTGCAGAGGTAGTGCTGGCACTTTTTTCCTTTCTCTTGCTGACAGGTTTATATAAATTCAGGATATCGACCATCCAGACCTGCATTTTATTTAGTTAATACAACAGGCTGCTATTGTTTGTTCCTCTGGTGCATGATGAAGCTCCACAATGCCAGTCTGTATTCATCAGCCTTGTATGAGTCATAATGGAAGTATGTTGGAAGAATGTGTTCCTTTTAGGTCAACCGAGAAATCTCAAAACCAGCGAGACCAGTCACAATACTAAACTCTAATACTAAAATCCAGATAGCAATGAGGTCTTACTCTGTATACTATGGAGACCAACTGTGAGGTTGGAGTCGGTACTAACTTCAGCTGTGAGATCTTTGTTTTTCCTCTCATGGACACAGTGTTTATGTGGGATCTACTTGTTTAACAGTTCCTGCGTAAGTTCAGTCAGCGTAAGAGGCATCATAGAATGGAATAGAAAGTAGTGGGAGTGAAAGGAGACCTTACATTTAGAATGTTACACAAGCAAGTGGTTCTTTTGTAGGCACAACAACATAAGCCATGTCTGTCCAAGAAGGTAAGAGGAATATTACAACCGTGTAGTTTTTAAAAAAAATATTTATGCTTTTAATTGTCTGTAGGGTGAGCGGTGCTACCTCTGCTACTGCTCAAACAACATAACTGGTTAATGGTGTTAGCATTTAAAATAACATAATGATACAGTTCCAGTTTAGGAATCATAAGGTGTTACTCAGTAATTATAGACTTTTAAACCTCTTCTGGCATTAACATCAGCACAAAAGCTGTGCTGGTAGCGTCCAGATTTCCTGAAGCTCGTGTAGATTCAGATTTTACACTCCAAACAGCTGAGATGACTCTTTAAAATTCAGCAATTAAATATTGTTGCCTGAATTAAATGGAAAGTATTGATTGGTGAGCTTCAGTGCTAATGGGCTGGTGTTATTACCTTCAACAGAACAAGGTTGGCTGCTTGCCGGCTGTTTTCACCGTTGCTGTCTTGACTGAAGTTTTTGACTTAGAAACTGAGGGATAATTCATGTGCTCAAAAGCTATAGACTGATACTATAAAGTCTACCATGTTTTATCTACTTTTTTCCTCTAATTTGTACAAAATTTACAAATTTAACATCGTGTTCTTTTCATCCTGACTTTAAAGTAGCAACTGATCTCATAATCCCAACAAGTGTTTACTAAAGTCATAGAGCAAAGAAGCTGAAGGGTCATGTTTTCCCTCGACTTTTATACAATCAGAGTAGTCTTCCCCTACTGGGCACAGAAATACAGATCTAAGGCAGTTCAATAATGGCTTCACTACCTCGTATCTATTTCCAGTTTTGTTTATGGGTATAGTATTAGGATTACCTTGCTAATTACATTATTTTAACCTGATAAATAAGTTTTAAAAAGTGTCCACAAATCCATCAGATTATAATTTTAAAGTTTGCTGCTGAGGTTCTTATTTTGTGATCTTAAACTGACAATAAAGAAATTCTAGTTTCTGACCTATAAGGTCCCATGTAAGGAATATCAGTATATTCTGGCTTCACCTATGGGGAACTGTCATGTCATGTCTAGCCTGTGGTCTTTCCATCTGCCAATATGTCCATCTGCTTCCTCTCAGAATATGTATACAATAATGGATATAATGCGTTTACCTGAAAGTTATCTGGTTGCCAAACTGGTGAGCTGCTTTTGCAAGCTCGTCCAGAGCACTTGAGTGGGTGAAATACTGGTTATTAAAATTTTTTCATGAAAAGTTCTTAACCATGCTCTCAATCCTCATCAATCCAGGCAGTGATGTTCCTGTCAGCGCCGCTGCATGATTTACAAGGTGGTTGGAGCTTTCTCTTTCTGGACCTTGATGCTTTTATGGACTGATATTTTCTTATCCTGTGAGGGCAAGATGGATAGTGACACTTAACATTCGCAGCCAGTCATGCGCCATGGCCGTCTCTGCTGATGGTGAAAAGCCTTCTAGGAATTCCTGCCTGTTTCTATAAGTAGGGCTGGATGACTGATGATCGATCTGTGGATGTTATTGCCATGAGTACCTCTGGGATGGTGGTAGCATGACAGCTTCAAGGTCGTTATTAAAGCCTGCACAAAGGAGTTATAAACCACTTCTGCACATCAATTAATACTCCTCCATGATGATATGACTTAATGGAAAAATACACTGTTTCTGGGAGAGCGAGCCATTTGGAGTGTATATAATATACTTCTTTATATGTTTCTAGCATAATTGGATCTTGCTTTGGGGGAACAGAAATTTCTACTTGGAGTTGTGTATATTCCTTGTCTTTTCCTTGGATTTATCTTTAATACTTATCTTTAGGTTTTCAACTGATTGCTTCCCGTTCTCATAACATCATCTCTCAGTATTCAGAACCACGAGCCTCTTGGTGTGCCTCTAATTGGCTGTGTGAAATTTTACACCTTACTGCATTTACAGTGTAAGAAGCCTCCATGTTTCCTGCAGCTAAAACTGACTGCAATGGTAGCAGTGAGTGTTAAGTTGAAGTAGACAGCAAAAAGAATAATACAGTTCGTGACTGCAGCGTTTCTCCCTCTCCATACAATACATCATATCTACTCGGCTTCTTTGAAAAATGCTTTGTATACACAAAACAGGCCAACTGTGAAATAGGTTATGGACAAGACACATGAAAAAAGAAAAAACAATATATCAAGCAGTTTTTCTTCTTAAATAAAATGACAAGTTCTGCAATATGTTGAATTTTGTAAATTCTGTCACTTGAGCTGTCACAGCTTGAGATGTTTTCAGAGACATTTGTTGTAAGTAAGTTAAAATTCGGTTGGAACAGATTTCCAGGGGTCTGAATGGCTAAAGGGAGCTGAATATGTGTAACAGCGTGTTTGTGCAGATTTAAAGAGAGATGTTATGGTGCAGCTGCTCCTTTTGACGTCAATTAGTATTGATCTTCACATCACTGTCAGGGTAATGTCGTTTAGGAAATAGCAGACCTAGAAACACACAAACAGCACTTGTGTATTTAGCACTCATTACTCACCATTGCCATGAATACACCTGGTCAAGAAAATCAGGGAAGCAGGGGAGAAAGATACGAGATGGCACAGATACATAAGCATGTCAGCTGTGACATGGAAATGATATGTGCATGTGGAATATCCTTTTATAAACGTGCGTGCTCTTCAAACAGATTGGATACTGCTCATGCTAACGTGTTAGAATTCAGAGTTGGGCATAAAAGATATGTTTCATCTATTGATTTACCAGCGTGCAGCAAAATGTGATGAGGAATGTGAACTCCTACCTGGATCGGTGACATGGTCTGGGGTTGGTGACCCATGATTTTGAATTTTGGTTCTGGACTTATTTTATTTTAGTGTAGGATGATGATTTCTGGTTCCTTAATATGTTATTTTCTGAGGTTTGGGGTTGAGCTTCAGTCTTCTGTTTATGTCCGTTATCCCTGGTTTCTCAGAGTATTACCATCTTTCTGTACATAGAAAGCTATGTATAGTCCACCCGGTTGTGTTCCTGGTCTTGTTTGTGTGTGTGTCTGTCTGTTCTCCGCATTCTGGCTTCATGCCTGTTTCTTCCTGGTTCCAATGTCAAGCCCCTGTGTCTTAGTTTGTTTCTCAGTGTGTGGGCTTTCCTGCTTTACTCTGACAGTCTCTTGTACTGTGTGTATCTTGTTCAGTTTAGCTTCCCCTGTCTTATCAGTTAGATTATGTCCAGCCGTGTTCCTCATGCGTTGCCTCTCTCTCCCCTGATTCCCTCTTGTGTATGTGGTTTGTGCCTCCTTCCATCTGGTGCTGGTCCTCAGCCACAGAGCTGTGTGCTCTGTGAGTTTGTGTTTCTTAAGGCAAGTTAGTTTCCGGTTTGAGTTGAACCTAGGTTTTTGTGTTTTGAGCTTTTGGGAGAGCCCAGCAATAAAGCTGTTTATGAGCTTACCTCTGTGCTCTTGGAGTCCTGTGTTTGGGTCCTAACCTGCCTGCCCCACAGCGGTTTATGACAACTGGAGCTATCTTTAATGTCATCCTCATATTCCTCCAAGTTTAACATATTACCTACCACTAATTGGCCAGCCATATAATTCATTATTTATGAGTGTGACAGGGATTAAGGGAATCTGAAGCTTCTACTGCAGGCAGAAGCTGTATCAGATTTGCTTCAGGTTCTTAAGTTATCATGTGCCTTGTTTGAAGAACCTGTAGGAGGGAATGTAAAAGTGTGTTCATATACAAATGTATCATAAGAATTAATGTTTCTGTTTCTATGAAGGAAATCAATTGTGTTTGAAATTACTAGGCCGTCTTCAAGGTCAAACAAAGGCAAACAATTTATGTAAGTTATATGTCTATTAAGTAAATTATATACATTTATCTTGATTATTTTTATGATTAGCTAAACAATGTTAAACCTAAACAATGATATTTTAAGTATTCTCAAAGACAAAGTCTACGAAATGCAATAAGGTGTCATCATTTTCATGGAGGCTTTAAGACATCCTCTTGTTTGCTGTGAAAGATAAACCAAATACACCAAACAGTTGAATTAAAGGGCTCGAATAGTGTGTGATATGGTTAACTGTTGATATCTATGGGGGATTAAACTATTCATGAAAAAAGGTTTTGTGTTAGAATTAGAATAGAATAGAATAGAATTCAACTTTATTGTCATTGCACATGCACAGGTACAGGGCAACGAAATGCAGTTTGCATCCATCCAGAAGTGCTTTAGTGATATAGATATATTACAATATATATTAGCAATAATATAGATATGTAAGTATATTACAGAAATGGGTCTATTATGGTATGTTATAATGTACACGGTATGAAGTATGTTGTGAATATTCTATAACTATAAGTATGTACAGGCTGTAGTGAGTACAAGCTATGTACAGGCTATGAACAGGATATAAATATGAAAAACTATACAGAATATGAAATAAATAACTTTACAGAAATCTGAGATATACAGCTATACAGAAATGGGAACTATGCAAGTTGTAAACAGTTGTAGGGTTAAAAATTATCGTATGTACAGAATGATTATTTACACAGAGCTATACAGTAGTGCAGTTAAGATAAGTGAGGGTGTGGATAATTTCTACAGAGGCTATATAAAGTGCTAGTGGTTGTGAGTGGTGGTTCAGTCCATGTTATTATTGTGTGTTTGAGGGTACAGTTGTCCATTGTGGGTGTGTGTATGTTCAGTCCATGAGTTTAACGTGGGTCAGATGTCAGGAGGCAGAGTTCAGGAGTCTGACAGCTGTGGGGAAGAAGCTGTTCCGGTACCTGGTGGTCTTAGTCCGGAGGCTCCTGTAGCGCCTCCCAGAGGGCAGGAGGGTGAAGAGTCCATGTGATGGGTGACTGGGGTCTTTGATGATTTTCCCAGCCCTTTTCAGACACCGCTTCCTGTAGATGTCCTTTATGGCAGGAAGTGGTGCTCCGGCGATGCGCTGGGCAGTTTTCACGACCCTCTGCAACGCCTTCCGGTCCGAGGCAGAGCAGTTCCCGTACCAGACTGTTATACAGTTGGTCAGGATGCTCTCGATGGTGCAGCGATAGAAGTTCACCAGGATGTCTGAGGACAGGTGGTTCTTCCTCAGAGTCCTCAAGAAGAAGAGGCGCTGGTGAGCCTTCTTGACCAGCTTGGAGCAGTTGGTCGTCCAGATGAGATCCTCGGAGATGTGGACTCCCAGGAACTTGAAGCTGCTCACACGCTCCACAGCCATCCCCTTAATGTGGATGGGTGGATGTGGGTCAGCATTCCTCCTGTAGTCCACGATGAGCTCCTTGGTCTTCACTGTCACGGTTCTGGGTCCGTTGGACCCAGTATTTTGAGTTTTATTATGTTTGGGTTTTAGTTTGCATCGGGGATTGTTTTCTTGTTCTCTTGTTGTGTTTATGATGATGATTATGATGTTTATTATTAGAGTTCCATGTTTCTGTTTATCTGGGTTTAAGATGCGGGTTTAGTTTCATATGTTATTTCCTGTCTGTCTCTCGATGTCGAGCCTGCGTGTGATGTTTTATTGTGAAGGTCTGCGTCTCATGTGAGTGTGTTCAGTTTTACCTCTGTCTCGTCTTACTGATTGTTCCCAGCTGTGTCCACCACCTGTGTGTAATTCCCGTATTTCTCTGTGTGTATTTAAGTCGTGTCCTCCGTCATTGTAGTTGCTGGTCCGTCTGTGTATTCCACCCTGCCTCATCTGTGTATCTACCATGTCTCACCCGTGTGCTCTCCCTGCTGTCCATCATCATTCTCCTCTGCTCATTCTCATTCAGGTTTGTGATGTGAAGAACTGATTTTTTTTTTTTTTTTTTTTTTAGATAATAGAGAAAAACAGCCAACTTCACTATGTCACTATTGGTATAACAATCTTTATTCTTTAATAAAAGCACAAATTCAAATTTGGATGAAATGTGTAATAAACAATTTTACATTTATATAGCCAATGCTGTTAATTGTCTATGTCGGAAGTTATGTTGTCGATTTGATTTGATAACAGCATTTTTGGGGTTATTTATTTAGATTTGTCAGTGATTTATCGAGAGCTGTTCATTATGGATTTTATTTCCTGCATTTAAGCATTTAATACATATTACCTTTGGAAGACTGCATTCCCCCAAATCCCTTTCAGTAGAGATGGAGGGTACTCATGTTTACCTACACTGTAAACCCGAATGTTCAAAGTAATTAAATAGATTAAATAGTGTATACTCAAAGTCTTTAAAAAGTTCTGTTAACTTAAATATGTCAAGTTCGTGTAACATGTTCTTCTTTTTGAGTAAATGAAACTAATAATATTTGATTGAATTGAACTATTTCTATATTAAGTAAGCATCACTTAAAATCATAACTTAAGCACAACGTAAGACAGTTAAGTTAGGACATATAAGAATGGTAAAGTCCTGTTGTTTTTGTTGTTTCAAGTAGGTAGGATTTAATAATAAACTTAATTTATGTAGCACATGCTAAAATACAATAAAATCTCAAAGTGTTTCACCAAATAAGTAAAATCAAATTGTCTTAAATGCATTAGTGGAAGACAAAATGTATTTATTTTAATATTCATTGTTTTATCAATGTATCCTACATATATATTTTTAATTTTTTCCGTAAGTGTTGAGCAGCTGCAGGAATCAATTTTTATTCCGAGTTAATCTCTGATTCACCCTCCGAAGCGGAAGGCGGCGCTAATGAGCATTAATACGAAACACAGAAGAAGTAAAGGTATATGGGCGGGAACAGCACCAAAGAGGCAACACGGACGGCTGGAGAAATTTGGACCTAACGGCAGCAACTAGCATCACTGGACTTACAGTAAGTTTTCAATGTTGATATTAGTTTATTGTTAAAATACGAGTATTTAGTTGTATTTTGGGTGCGTGTCGAAAAGAATAGCAGAAATGTCGGGTCCGTGTTTTTTATGTGCTTTGCTGCTCTCCCCGAAGGAAACTTTGCACTTGCAGAGCTAGCATTAAGTTGTTGTAATGAGGGTCGCAGGCTGTTTAAAAAGTTAGATACTACTTGTTCTAGAGGTGGCGCCCGGTCGCCTAGTATGAAACAAAGTGTTTTAATCGCTCTAAATTTTTAAACCCCCTCTCATGACTCAGAATAGTTGGGTCCAAACAAGCCCGTTGTCCCTGCAGTTACACAGCGGAGATACCTGTCTGCAGTGAGAGTGCTTTCAAGCCGTTTTCTTGTTAGAAATGCTATATTTTAAACTATATGTGCAGGGTTAGGGTTGTGAAGGAGTGAAGGAGCTCTTGGACCTCTGGCCTGCTCTAAAAATGGAGTCTGAGGTAATATGGATCAGCTCTCTTTAAAATGAAAATTGTAATTCTTACTCATGTGGCAGCTTTTTGCTGCTTTATAAAGATGTGCGAGATTCTTCAAATTGAACTGTATTGTCCTTCTGCTGTAGTTGTATGCAGAGTTTCAGCGGATTACAAATCAGAACCTGCCCAATACATTCTACGCTGAACTTGACCGCCATCTTCCTCGACTGATGACCTTATTCAGACAGAAGTCATCAAAAACTGGGAAGACAGCAGATGCCCTGGCTGAAATTCTAAGAATTCACAATGGACAGGTAATAATAGATTGTTACACATTTCATAGGTTGAACCAGTGGAACATTGGACAGGTTCAATGATTTAAATGAGCTTTTTGAATTTTGCTATTACTCCACTTTGTGTTTGCTATTTGTCTGACTGTATTAAAGATGTGAACAGGTTATTTGTGGACATATGTTCTGATTTGACTGTTGTTGTTGTTGTTGTTGTTCAGTAAACTCACCAGTATATACAATTCTGTTTTTATCTGGAAATGGGAAATCCATGATATCCACACCAAGCGCACTACCGTTCTCCACGCCCTTCCTGTCTATCTGCGTGAGGATGTCTCTGGATTTTTCAGAACCTGCACTGTGAGTATCCTTAAGTATCTAACAGATACTACTGTGTATATAAACGGTGCATCAAAGTACAAACATGTATTTTGATGCACTGTTTGGACTTACCATTGTTTAGTCTACCCATACGGTTTCCATGTATGGTCTTTTCTGTCTCTTCACTACGAATGAACTGAATTGGTGTTTTGTTGAAAGTGATAAGATGTTTAGTAAAACATTTTCCTGTGTATTTCCTTTAGCTTAGTTTCAGTCTATCTCACACCACTTGATTCTCTGGTGAATTAGCTGATTTATTTGTGCAGAACATGGATCTTCTGTTTTTCACCTCTTACAGTGAGACTCAGGTCTCCCTTGTAAAAGAGGTATTGGATCTCAATGGGAGTTGGTAAAATGAGAAATTATATGTCGTCTGTTGTATTTCTTGGGTTAGATTGTGATTAGTATTTCTTTTTCATTAATTCAGGACGAATCTGATGAGTTGGAGCTCAGTGACCATGACACGAAAAGTCCAGTTCACTACCAACCTGTGAAAATCTCTGTCGTCATTGAAAGTGATGCCGTGTTCAGTCTCCCCAGATTTGGTGAAGCCTTCCTGGTAATGTTTGGACTGATCTATGCACTTCACCTCAGCTACCCCAAAGCCCTGACCAACACTTTAGAATTTACTCAAAAGATTTTAGTTGGTCTAGAAAGTGGTAAACTGTCACCCAGGTTACAGACCCTCAAGAATGACTTGGTTATGTAGGAACTCATCTGAAAGAAGGATGCAGGGTGAAGCATTATAAAAGGCTTGTCATGGATCGCTGCGTGGCAGGCGGGAGGAGGACCCAATCGCAAGATTCACAAACACGGGGATGAACTCAAAAGCAGCTTTATTGCTGACAGGCAGAACATAGGAAATACAGAACTCAACTAAACTGGGAATCAATAAACTAACACTCGTAGGGAGACACAGGGAATCCACACAGCAAAGAGGGAGAACGCGACACCGAACAGAGGGAGACACAGACAGAAATACACAGAGGGTTAACGAGGAAAGTGGGAACACACGGGGAACACAGCTGACACAGATAACCATAACGAGACAGGGCGGGGTGAACATAACATTGACGGGAGACGGGCAGAGTCAAACAGGAAGTACAGAGGTTCAGACAGGAGGAGAGAGAGCACGGGGAAAACACAGACATAACGGGCTGGGGAAACATGGAACAACCACAAAGGGAGACGAGGGCTCATAAATACACAGAGGGCACACAGGGGGGAGAGAGAGCACAGGGAGAACTTAGACATAACGGGCAGGGGAAACATGGAATAAAACATAAGGAGAGACGAGGGCTCACAGATACACAGAGGGGCACACAGGGGGTAAAAGCCATGAAGGGAAAACACTTAGGGAACAACACAACAGGGCAACTCAGGAAACATGGCCTAAATAGGGAACAAAATACAAACATACAAGAAAACTAAGAATACTGGGCCAACATGGCCCAGGACCATGACAGTACCCCCCCCACAAGGGCTGGCTCCCAACAGCCAAAACCCGAGAACCAAGACAAAAACAGAAAACAACCCACCCAGGGCGGGAGGCGGGGGACCAGGACGGAGGGACCAGAACAGGAAACAAAAACGAACAACAGAAAACACAGGAGCACAAGACCATAGTTCAAATAAAGTTCAGGGGGCCGACCCAGAGCCCAACGGCACAAAAGTTCACGGGTCACACGGTCGGGGGGCCGACCAGGCGGGTGGCACAGGTGACAGAGCTGGTCCGGAGGCCGGCCGTGCGGAAGGCAGCGACGAAGGAGACGACGGAGCAGTTCAGGGGGCCGACCGCGCGGAAGGCAGCGGCGGCGGCGATCCAGTCTCAGGCGTGTTGGCCGAGTCCCGGTGGGCCTAGGACCAGACGAGGCAGGACCAGACGGTGGCGTGGCAGCCACAGGCGACGGAGCCGGACCAGGCGGTGCAGATGCAGAGGCTGGAGCTCGACCAGGCGAAGCACAGGCTGAAGTTGGACCAGGCGTGGCGGAGGCTGGACCAGACGAGGACGAAGACTCGGATGCTGCTGAGGCTGGCCCAGACGAGGACGAAGACTCGGATGCTGCTGAGGCTGAGGCTGGACCAGGCGGAGCTGCAGAGGCTGAGGCTGGACCAGGCGGAGCTGCAGAGGCTGAACGGGCCCCTCGGACCCTCCAGCGGAGACAGGAGGCTGAACGGGCCCCTCGGACCCTCCAGCGGAGACAGGAGGCTGAACGGGCCCCTCGGACCCTCCAGCGGAGACGGGGAGGTGCTGGCCGGGCTGACCTGAGCCGCCAGCGGAGACGAGGAGGTGCTGGCCGGGCTGACCTGAGCCGCCAGCGGAGACGAGGTGGTGCTGGCCGGGCTGACCTGAGCCGCCAGCGGAGACGAGGTGCGGGAGAGGTTCTCTTGAACCCCCAGCGGAGACGAGGAGCGGCTGGAGGGGTCCTCCTGAACCCCCAGCGGAAACAGATGCAGAGCCAGCTGGTGCAGAGACTTCTGGCTGAGGGGACGCTAACTGTGGCTGCACAGGGCGCGCAGTCGGCTTAGAAGGCAACGGCTGGGGCTGTGCAGGGCTAACAGTCTGTCCAAGCTTTGTCAGCACGACGCTGTCCTCAACTGGCTGAGTGAGCTCACAAGAGCTTCTAGCAGAGGATGGCGGTGACTGGACGAGTTGCTGAACTACCGACTGATCAGGAAACAAAGTTACTAACTGAGCTAAGAACTGAACAAGCAATGGAAGAAACCGAGGTGACAACGGAGCGGATGACTGAGCGGGTAAATGAGCTGCTAACTGTGCTAAAGTCTGGACTGGTGACAAAACAAGAAACTGTGCTAATGACTGAGCTACAGACCGCGTTGTGGACAGAGATGCCAGGTGTAGTGGTAGGTGCGCTTGTGGTTGAGGTGACGGCTGAATGTCCATCAACCCCACCCGAGCGGTAGGTACGGGTGCCGGGATGAACGGAGCCTCTGCCAGGCTGGGGATAGAAGCAGGGACCAGCTGGACCTCAGCCACCCTCACCCGAGGAGCTGATACGGGTGCAAGGGAAAGCTGGGCCCGCGCTGCCCTGGTTATAGGAACTGGAGGTGGAGAGCGACACATAGGAACAGAAACAGTGACTGGGTGAACTAAGTTGTTGGAGTCAAATACAGTGTCAGTAAACAGAGACTTATGGTGGGCTGGATCTAGCATCGCTGCTGTGTTTAAGTTGTCCAGGGCATCATTAGCAGTCTTGGAAAGAGTGGGTCTAGGGGCAGCCACAGGTACAGGAAAACTCATACAAGCAGCGTCCGGATGACCTGGATGTGGAACCACGCTACTCGCAGCCGTACCGGACGTAGCCCGAGACGTAGTGCACACAGAGTCCATGAAACCTGGCTGAAAAGCATGGTGCACAGAGTTAAACCAACTTAACCGGGGAACAGAAAAGTGAACCTGTGCAAACAGCTCGGTAGAGCTCAAACCGAAATCTTTTGCTAGTCTGTCTATAGCAGATGAAACCTTGCGGTTCTTGACCTTAGCAGGCATGGGAAAAGGTGAGGTTGCACAGGTAACGTCCGAGTTAACACTTTCGAGTTGAGGCACAGAAAAAACCACAACCTGAGAAACTAAAGGAGCAACACTGGGAGTCACAGATACAAGAGCTGGGTTAAAGGTTAAACTGTTCATAGTAGAGGAATGGCTAATAGCCTCTGTGTCACCTGGCTCAGGCAGAACGCTAGGAGCAGACGTTAAGTTGGCTTTCTCAGCTACCCAGGTCTCATTCTCGGTAACTCTTTGAGGAGCTGAGAGAGCAATGGTTGATTGAGGAAATGGCTGCGAAATATCAATGTCTAAAGACAAAACAGGCTGGAACATGAAGCAGTTACTAGAGGTAGCGTCAGCTACAGAACACATAGTCTCTGATGGTTTGTGCTCCTCAGCATGCACCGTTATATCTAGAGCTAATGATGCTACCGGTGTATGGCTGAACTCTGACCGGGAAACCTTAGAGTCCAAGGGCAGAGTAACACAGTTCTGCGGGGCTACAATGCTAGTAGCAGTGTGTAGATGAGTCTGGTGAGAAATAACGGTCTTAGGTTCAGTTACCTCCACGGGTGACACCGTCATATCCGCTAAACCAAAGGAAACGCTGCGAGCGTTTCCTGAATCAGAGGGCTCAAAAACACAGGAGTTACCAGCGAGAGCACCCGGTGAATGATCGGGCACGGAGGTGCCTCGCTGTATAGTGTCCCTGGAGTCCAAAAAAAAAGGGAACAGAATTATCCAAGTCCGGTGTCAAAAAAACAGCGCCACTCACGATTGTGCATGAGTTATGGAGTCCGGGATCCGAAGGCTCGGGCTGAGAGTGTGACACACGGTCACTCTCTCCCAGGGGTGAAAACTGCTCCGCTGCTCGGGAACGGCGACAGCGGGGACGCCGTTTTCTCCGGGAAGGGGGAGGAGACGAGCCGGGCCGCGAATCCGTCAGCAGGCCGGGCTGAACATCCTCCGGCTCTTCGTACAGGAGCGACTGCTCCGGGAGGACGCCTACAGTAGAGACGAGGAAGTCCTGGATGTGGGGGCGGAGCGCGCCGAATAGCCACGGGAGTCTGGACACCATCCGCTGTAGACGGACGGCTACGGTCTCCCGGTACTCACCCTCGGGCAGCGCCACCCACTCCTGACAGTGATACTCCACTGTGTAAATCAGATCCTCCCGGAGGTCAGCGGAGGGGTTGTGAATCGCTGGGTCCATGTCGTGGTCGCGTTCTTCTGTCATGGATCGCTGCGTGGCAGGCGGGAGGAGGACCCAATCGCAAGATTCACAAACACGGGGATGAACTCAAAAGCAGCTTTATTGCTGACAGGCAGAACATAGGAAATACAGAACTCAACTAAACTGGGAATCAATAAACTAACACTCGTAGGGAGACACAGGGAATCCACACAGCAAAGAGGGAGAACGCGACGCCGAACAGAGGGAGACGCAGACAGAAATACACAGAGGGTTAACGAGGAAAGTGGGAACACACGGGGAACACAGCTGACACAGATAACCATAATGAGACAGGGCGGGGTGAACATAACACTGACGGGAGACGGGCAGAGTCAAACAGGAAGTACAGAGGTTCAGACAGGAGGAGAGAGAGCACGGGGAAAACACAGACATAACGGGCTGGGGAAACATGGAACAACCACAAAGGGAGACGAGGGCTCATAAATACACAGAGGGCACACAGGGGGGAGAGAGAGCACGGGGAGAACTTAGACATAACGGGCAGGGGAAACATGGAATAAAACATAAGGAGAGACGAGGGCTCACAGATACACAGAGGGGCACACAGGGGGTAAAAGCCACGAAGGGAAAACACTTAGGGAACAACACAACAGGGCAACTCAGGAAACATGGCCTAAATAGGGAACAAAATACAAACATACAAGAAAACTAAGAATACTGGGCCAACATGGCCCAGGACCATGACAAGGCTAGTTCAAAGTTCTCTCCTTTTATCTAAATAATGCCTCAAAACGTTATTGCATTACACTACAGGTGTTCAGCCAATAGGTCCAAACTATACAACGTGCCTTTGTTCTCATTAACATAATGCAAAGGAACACTAATGTTTTAATGTTTTTCGTAATACTATTTCTAAAACATTGTGGGCTGCGCAAGATGACCTAAATTTCACTGTTTGATACTGGTTAATGTAAAACAAATAGCATTGTAATTCACTCAAATTGCTGCCCTGTTGCCTTATTCAGATATTAGCCAGAGAGCCAAAAGCACATTTTGATATTATTTATTATTATTTGGCATTATTTTTCATTACTCTGACAGTTTTCCTGACTAAACAATTTTTGGTCTACTTATTTTAATTTATAAATGTTTTTGTTAATTATTTTTAATTTGTTTAATTTTTTTTTTTAATGTATTTTATTTCAACATAATGTGCTAAAAGGGAGCAGGCAAGATACTGTTCAATGGTAGATGTTTATGACTTTTGCATATTAAGTTACCGATACTCAGTGTAATTGAGGCAATCAATTGCCTCAAAAATTTTAAGTTTTGGGTCACATGTTTTTAAGTATCAAGTAGTCAACATATTTGACTAACGTGTACTTAAAATAATGACAACACAAACTAATAAACATTTGAGTTTTGTTAACATAAAAATGTTGTGGTTGTGTGCTTATTTTTTATAAGTTCTGTGAACTTATTCCTTTGAATTTGTAAACTTGAAACTTTAAGTCATATTAACTGCAAATATTTGAGTTGACCGTTCTCAAAAGATACAAGTACCATGTAATCCAAACTTTTATGTTCTGGAAAAATTTGACTTTTGAGTTGATCAACTCAAAAAAATTGAGGCAATCGATTGCCTCAATTTTTTTGAGTTCTGGCAACTTATTCGGGTTTACAGTGTAGGGGAAAAAAAAAATCTTGTAGGAAGCCGTTATAAATCTTGCTTTGATGTCGGTCATTTTTTTTGTGTTGTACACCCCTTTTTTGAAGTCTCATATAAACACTATTGTTTCTATAATTGATGTCTGGTCCATTTTCCTGGCCTCAGTGAATTTGCCACAACAAGTTAACCTATTTTGCATGTTAGTATCTTACTGAGAATCTTCAAAGGCACTGACAGTTGTATATTTCACTAAAACTAATTTTTATTGCAGTCCCTCCCATAGCTGGACTGGCCATTGGGCATACCGGGCATTTGCCCGGTGGGCCGATGGTAATTTTTCGTTTTAAATGGGCCGATGTTTTGTTGTCGTTGTCTTTTTTTCGTGAAAGGTGGTGGATTGGACAGATGCTGGCAGACGTGTAAAAATAACACAATTGTTTGGTAGTGGCTATGGTGGAGCTTTCACAGATTCAGTAAAATTAGCAAGTGGTGGAGGCCAGCAGGTGGATGGGGGAAAGGGGAGGCGGAGGTGGAGAGACCCAAGGCGGCCGCCGGTCCGAATGTCAGGTGAAATGAGCTTCAGGTAAGAAGTTATGACCTGCAGTCTCTGGGTCAGATATAAACCAAGTTTAGGTGGAGTTTATTTTCGTTGTGCTAATGTCACGACCGGGCGGCCAGACACAGGTAAGCGGACTCAAATGCAGACACCACACGGAGGTATAGTGCAAACTAACAATTTATTTGGCACTCAAAAATGGCACAAGAAACCAAAATGTTAATCGTGAAGTGCGAGAGGGAAAACAAACCTCTGAACATTGGCTACCTACTAACATAAAGTTTTCTGATTATGGTACTAAGAAGCTACAAACACACTGTGATTAGCAAGGGCTAGCAGATAAGCTTTTACCAGGAATGCTGAGAAAGTAAACAAGTCTTGGCTAGACCATCTCCAAAATAATTGTTTAACCAAATAAACAGGAATCACACTGCGTGTGCAGCAGCAAAGCCAAAAGGAAATAGTCTCTTTATCGGGCTGGGCATGTTATTTGGGATTTTCCGGAGCAGGCATACAAGGTACAGGGTCACAGGGTTTCTCTGAGTCACTGTAATGAAAGGAGTGTAGAGTCAATGTGCGCCCCACACAGCAGTCCAAGAAGTGGTGGCAACAAAATACATAGTCTTACTTGTCTGAGTTGACGGTGAGGCTAGGAGGGGATTAGTGTCCCGAGTGAGGCTAATAGTGATGGGTTGTTCGCGAACGAAATGGCTCTTAGAGCCGGCTCTTTGACGTGAACGACGCGAGCCGGCTCCTTATCGCAAGTCGTCACGTGTTTTTTTTTTTTTTTTTCTTTCTCTCAGCCTCTCTCTCTCTCGCACTTTTTTTCTGCTTCACTCAGCACGCAGCCTTGTGCTTTACGCTGGGCAGAGGGGGGAGGGGCGGTAGTTACACTCAGTAGCACAGGAACAGAGCCAGAGGGAGAGAAAGAGAGCCAGGGACAACAACGCAGTGTTGCCAACTTAGCGACTTTGTCATTATATTTAGCGAGTTTTCAGACCCCTTAGCGACTTTTTTTTTTTAGAAAAAAAGTCGCTAAAAAAAGACGTGAAAGCGCGTATCGCTTTTACTCTCAACAAGCAGCGGGTGCCGTAACGCAGTCAGTTCTTCTTTTACTCTTATGCTGTTTTGTGGATCACAAGGTTTACAACTACTTATAAACACACACACACAAAGTAACTCCACCAGAGTGCCTAATTCGGGTCACTTTTGCCGGTCCAAGCCCGGGTAAAGGAGCAGGGTTGGAATTGTGACATTAAAAAAAACAATAATTGTTAAAAGAAATTTAATTTGTAGTTCTAAATAAACTCTAAATGCATTTAGGACGTTTTTTACTCACTTTATGTCTCTTCCACGATGTTATTTCTCTCTCCAACAACATAGGTTACAATTAGATTAGCATGACCAATTATGCAAATTAGGCGATGACGTCATTTAGCGACTTTTAGGACAACCAATAGCGATTTTCCTTACTGAGGAGTTGGCAACACTGCAACAACGTCACATTAGAAAGGTATAGTAATCATCCACAACTATTTTCAGTTGCAGATGATAAAGGATTCAGAAAGTTTATTCATGCAGGTCCATATGACAGAATGTGCATGTTCTTTTTGTTTTCATATTTTAATTTATATTTAATTGTGTTGTGGTTTGCAGTGTTTTGTGTTGTTTCACTTTAAATTTGTAAAAGGAAAAAGCTGAAAATTTAAATAGTTAAAAGTTGAAATGTGAATAGTTGATTTTTGTATTATATGATTTATTTATTACATTTTATGTGGAGTGAATAAATAAAAGTATATTTACGGTGGCCCCTAGAGACAAAGCACATACAAACTTCAAATCACGTACGAACTCTGAAGCACCTACAAACTCCAAAACACGTAAAAACACGTACAAACTCCGAAGCACGTAAAAACTCAAAACACGTACAAAAGACAACAGAAGTGCTCCAGGATGCTGGGCGCAGTGTTGAGCTTTTGTTACCTAGTGGCTACACAAGCCAGCAAGTACCAACGACCAGATTTCGTGTGTGGTAATAACAGGTAAATGAACATTTTTTTAAATAATTTGAATATATATGAGTGCCTGTGTATAAATACACAAACAATACACACATGCTTTCAATTGTGTAATTTAAGTGATCTGGTAGCTCTGCTTTGGAAGTTCAGTTCATGCTAGAAATGTGTTTTGGAGTTTGTACGTGCTTTTTGGAGTTTGTACGTGCTTTGTCTCTAGGGGCCACGGCATATATTTATATATAAAACCACTTTTTTTACGTTAGTAATTCCTTTTGTGCATAATTTTATATTATTGTTAATATAAATTAATTATAGCAACAAAACAACCCGAAGAGCCGGTTCGGAGCCGAAAGAGCCGGCTCTTTTTAGTGAGCCGAACCGAAAGAGCCGGATCTCTAAAAAGAGCCGGAAATCCCATCACTAGAGGCTAAAACCAGTTCGTGTACACTCACTGTGAAGTGTAGGGCAGGGAGGCAGGCAGGTGAATAGCGCCGAGAATAGTAGCAGGCCAGTGACGGGGAGTTGAGTGGTTACAGGCAGCAAGATCCAATCCACTGTGAAGCTGCAGAGGTAAGTAAGTAGACAGGGTTAGCGAAACAAAAACAGCAAAACACGGTTTACCGAGCTATGACTCTCACTAACGTGGGTTAGCTGACGTTCCGGCGAGGAATGTTTGAGAACGCTGGTCTTAAGAGCCTCCCAGCAAATTACACACAGGTGCCACAAACGAGGGGTGTGGTGACTCTGCCCAGTGATGGAAAACCCAGCACTCACCCGGCCAACTTTTTACAGTCAGTTACAATAACTCGTACTGTGTACTAGCTAGCATGACGGAGTTTCTATACAGTTGGGCGGGTGCTATGATGTTACTGGTGAACTTTATTTTATTCATATGGTTAGTTAGTAGAGTTGCCTACCGTCCCGTAAAAAACGGAATCCTCTGGTATTCAGAGTTAATATTATGCATTTGGTATTGAGCTGAAAATAAACGCGATTTGTCCCGTACTTCAGCTACAATAAAAAAAAAAGACAAAAAGCTGGATTTATTCTGTGTCTTTATGCTGCCAGCTGCCTCTTCTCTCATTCTCCCCCCTCCCTCTCCTGCTGCTACTTCAATCATGAAACTGATCAATGATCAGCTGATCGCCGTTTCTGCCGCAAGTCCCGTCTCTCTTGCTTGTTTATCTCCCGCTTTGCGCCAGAAAGAGGAAACTAGCGGAGGTCGCGTTAAACAGCAGAAGCGCCTTTAAACTTGATAAGCTGTTGTTAGAATTTATTTAATATTACTTTCTAGTATCAGCTGATGTTTGTTGGAGCCACAGCCGTAAAAGCTGCTGGTCATGATATCGGTTTGGTTATCTGGTGAGAGGGAAACATGAAGATGAAACCAGGAGATGTCCCTACTGAATCATCAGAGCTGAACAGGTGATGGAGAAACAGGTTTACCTTTTAGGTGACGTGAATGAGTTGAAGGAAAGCTATGAACTGTTTATGAGAGACAAATAACACCAGGATCCTTTTCTATGTAGCTGACAGCTGGTAACTGTGCAGGGGTGAGTCTAGCAAAGTGTTGCCCCCTGGCAAAACTTTGCTACACATTTGCTAGGGCATTAACAGGGAAAGTGGAGCAAATTTTTTATTTAGTTTATGAAAATACCACTAAAGCTGTCATTTATTATTTTTAATATTCAGTAATGATCATGTCTCACCTCTAGTCTTCTCTGTCTTAATTTCAGGTTTCCACCATATGTTGTAGATAGTTCAGGAAGTTAACTCAACCAAGCAGTCTTTGGGTTTCGGCTAAGTACTGTTTAGAATACCAGAATAGGGAGGATGGTGTAGGTTTAAGTTTATTAGATTGATACATATGTACCAACAAGACAGTGTACATCACTGTCACAACGACGTTTGTTTTCATTCAAAGGCTTTATGGTTTTTCCTATAATACCTGGTTGGCCGGTCTCTAGTCAAAATGCCCGGGCTGATTTTTTGTCCCAGTCCAGCCCTGGTCCCTGCTGCGATGGACCAAAAAATCAGTCAGACTCTGCCATTAGGTAAAGCCAAGCCAATGTAAATTGACTTGTTCAAGTTTATGACATTACAAATATGGCAGAGACTTAATCCTTGAACATTGACAGGCCTTAATATAGAAATAATAAAATAAATAAAAAATATGAAGCTGTATTTTAAAAATACCCAGCCCATTCTTAACTTAGAATGACACTGTCCTGTGTAATGAGAAAGTTTACACAGTTTCTCACCTCGTTTTCCTGTTATGTAGAAATTAGGGGGGTATACACTAAGTGTTTAAATAGCTACGTTACTACAGTTCAGGACAATCAGTGTGCTGAAATCATAGTAGGAGTATGGCACTGCTTTAAACACATCCTCCTGAGCTGCCCTGAGGTGTGAAATGGCAAATTTGGTCTTTTGCATTTTCAAAGCCCTCTCCTTCTCAGTGTGTTCCTGCTGCTTGACTGCTGCAAAATGTATCTGTGCATGTATATTTTATATGTATATGTGTTTGACAGCCTGTATTTGTTGAAGCCAATGAGAATAGGCACTTCACTGTGTGTGAGTGAGCTCCTTGCATCTATGTGCATGAATATCTGCATCTGACCATTTCTTTTATGTTGTGTTTGCATGAAAATAAATACAGTCGGGTAAAAAAAAAAGTCTCATCCAGGGTTGGAAGTCGTTGTCATTTCAGTGTTACACCAGGTAAAAATTCTGTAAAGCCCTAACCCTAGATTGATCACCACTTGCCTGATGTCAGCATGTTTTCCTAAGAAGACGACTGTGCTGTTGGATTGTTATTAGATTCTAAAAAATTTAATGAGGTGACTGTATATCATTATAACCAGTCTGAGTGATGTAGTCACTGCTTGCAAGAAGAAATCCTTTGAATTTTGCTTCACATTGACTCTTTCAGAAAGGTTTGTGATGTAATCACAGCGAGTGTATGTTTTTGTTGGTGTTGTGCTGAATTGTTAATCTGGCGAAGTGAAAATGAACTTTTGGGATTCATAAATTGAAGAAAGTGCTTTAATGTTTCTGAAAATGTCTGAAGTGATTATTTGTCAGAAACACATGTTTGAGTACCATTCCTAAAATAACATAAGACAAAACAAATCCTATCACTCGCTCATCTTTGATGTGAAAAAATTAGACTTTTTTCCCTCTGTGCATTTTTAATAGATCAACAATCTTACGGCTCTTTGATGCTATATTTAGAACAGTTACGCGGGGTCCTTTCGAGACTCCACTTCCTGCTGAATATTGCATTAAAAATGGATTACCCCCTACCTTTAAACACACCTGCTTATTGACTTGTATCTTTAAACGTGGCTCTCAACCCCCAACCGTCCTCACTATTCACAGTCACACAAATGAGAGAGTTGAATAAAGATGGTAATGTTGTGTCCCAATTATACACTACAGGATTGGAAATATAGGTACAAATATAAGAAAAACCCCATACAATGTACCCTGCATCTCACCTTGATAAGTGCTGGGATATGTTATAGCACTGTTTGCCAAACTTTTGGAGCACCGATTTTCACATTTGAAAAATACCACCAAACAAAAATGTCACAAAAAGCATATTGATAATTTCCCCCTGTGCACCAGGCATAGGTTTGTTCGGTTTGTCCCCAGTATACCTTTTTACCTTTCTTCTCACCACTACTCATGCTAGGGCCTTTATCTGGGTCAGAATTTTCTCCAGGACGCAAATCACACTGACTGCTTGTTCTTTTCAGATATTTATCTATTGCTATTACGTGCTGCCTTGTCTCACAGCATGACTATTATGTAAATTCTTCGTCTTCTTCTGTTTTACTGCCAGTTGGCAACCCATTTAATTAGAGCGGGTAGTTGTACTGCCCTCTAGTGGAAAAGAATGTAATTGTTCTTCTCATTACTCACGTTGATAGCTTAGAGTACTAATCAGGTGGAACCAGATAATCTTCCACGGCACAGCTGATCATTGGGGGTGCCGCGGCACAGTGCTTAGGAAACACTAGGTTACAGCATCCTACTGACCATGAACTGGATAAGTGGGAAAAAAAAAATGAGTGGATGGAATCAAATGCGACTGGCTTGCATTTGAAACCAAATAATTGTTCAGGAAAACTTTCGCAATTTCACAGAAACTGCTTATTTTTTAGAGGAAAACATGGCTCAGGGTGGTGAAATACATGTGTATTTGGGGGCGTGAGGTTTGAAAGTAGCCAATCCAAAAGTGTTATTCGTGTCTCCTTATTGCATCCCCGGCAGATGCAGTCCAGCATTCCCACATCATAACAGTTTACTGCGTGTACCTATTTCGAGTGTTTTTGTGTTTTTGGTTTTGTTGTTCTTAAAGCCCTAAGATGCCACCCAACAATAAGCATTTACAGGATTTTTTTTTTTTTGACCACATCAAAGATTTGCAGAACGCTCCAGGAATATTTTCACTTTTATCATTTGAACAGGGTTGAGCTCACATCTAAGTAAAACACAGCATGGGCAACCAGTTGCAATTAGCCAAGCAGGTACTATAGAGGTTAAACTTGGGAGAAATTTACCTGTTGCTTGCAAAAAAAGCAAAGTGATGTTTATCGGTATTGTCATCACCTAGATATTGATTTGGATGTGAAGATTGCCCCTGGGTTCCCCAGTGTTCGTCCTCACTTTCATTCCGCTCATCTGTTTTTATTGAGTTTGGGTCACTTTTCTTGTCTGAGACCTCCTCCTTGTGATATTGGCTCCTCTGTCATCTCCACCTGCGTGATAAGCCAGTACGTTTAACAGTCATCCTGATTGGGAGAATCCACGGTGGGCGGGAGCAGCTGGCATGCTCTCTCAGTATGTGATGGATATGTTTTGGAAGTGTGTGTGCCCCAGAAGTTTTAGAGCAGTAATTTGGTGTAATTACTCGGTAGCTTTTTGGTATGGGCCAGAGGAGGAGAGGGCAAATGCAGCCGAGACCTTCATTATAGGAGACCAATGGTCAGACTGTGGGACAATAGGACTGTTATTTTTTACCCTTACGCCTCCCTTTTCAGCAGAAAATAGCCTGTTGGACAGCTGGTGACAAACTGCCCTCTTACAATCCATTAAGGATTGTACCTGGAGCCTGGGAGAGGCTTGAGATACAACACCACTCGCCTCTTCATCCTTTTATTCTGAGCTACAGCTTCTCATCTGTTGCCCTCTCTTTATCCCTCTCTGATTCCTGACTAACTGCTGTAGTGGTTGGCAGGCAGCACAGGCTGTACCACATTAGACAGACAGGTAAAAGGTGAGTACATGCAAGTGTTCAGAGGGTGTATAGATGTGTTGAAGCTGCTGTCTCAGTGCAAAAGTTGATCACTGTTGTCAAAACAAATTATTAAAGATGATCACATCACAAATTAGTAATTGTGACCAGAACGAAACAGCCAGTGCTAGAGACAGGAAGGTCATGAGTGTAAGTACCAGCTTACAGCAGATAAAAGCTTGCCTGACCTCTTTTGGTTCTACAAAAAATAAGATTATGACCTGATTTTCGTGATTTGCCTTAATTGAAACAAAAGAAGACTGCAATGCTTTAGTGACCTGAATGTCACACTAGTGCTCAGAATCAAAAATCTACAATATTACATGCTTCTCTTTTAAATTGAGCACCCAGACTAGACATTAGAAAATATTGCAGGTACTGCACACCAGTACATCTGTGCAATGACTGAGGACAAATACACACCCACCTTGAGTTATGCCGGCCAAGGGAATTATGTTTTTTGTAGGATTTGCGTTCGTGTATGCATGTCATGTTTTCTGTCTATGAACACAATGAATTATGATAACACTTTATAGGAGTGTGGACTGTAGTATTTTAATCATTCATTAAATTTTGGTTTATATCCACCAAGATCTTCAAGGTCAACTTAATTATTTTTTATAGAATCAACATAAAGCCTTATAACTTAGAAACTGTGATTCTTACAAGTTTGGTGTGTACTGTGATCATATAGAAAGTATTGTGTGAAGAATTAAAATATGATTTCACTCTTGACCTCTCCTTCAAGGTCAACAGGTTGATCTGAAGGTCAAAGTGACAATACTATATAGAGGAATTTTCAAACTTACTACCAGTGTTTGTATTGACATCATATAGACTAATAGGGAATGATAAATGTGGAATGGTTGTCCGTGTTAGCCCTGCGATGGACTGGTGATCTGTCCAGGATGTACCATGCCTTTCGCCCAGTGGTAGCTGGGATAGGCTCTGGCCCTCCCACGACCCTGATAAGGTTAAGCGGAAGAGAATAGATAGATGGATGGACATTTTCTTTAAACTGCTGACCTTTTCTTTAAGGTCACATAAGGTCACATTTTCATAAAATGTGCTATTTTAAAAACTATGATTAAAATTCTGCTGCCATTTAGATAATTATATTGGTATATGGAGGATTCTAAATATTAGATTATAGTTTGCGTCCACACATCATGTCATATTTGAAATCTAAGAAAACAAAATGAATATATACAAAACACAATACTATTCCTTTAAAACTGCCTGAGTGGGGTGCCTTTATGAGTGCTTCTTGTTGCTGTCTGTTTCCCCATAAAAAAAAATTGCATCTAGGTAGATATAAACTAAAGGGATCTAGGATTAACCTCCTTGGTAACCCCACTATCCCAAAGGTCTAAGTTGTCATCAGTGACCATCCCTTCCTTTAATCTAACCCCAGGCAATCCAAATATTTAAATTTAGATTTTGATACACTGTTTTTCCAAGTCATTCCAATTAGGAACAGGAAAATAATCATGCTAACTCAGCGGTCCCCAACCCCCGGGCCTCGGACCGGTACCGGTCTGTGAGTCGTTTGGTACCGGGCCGCGAGAGTTGAGGCTCAGGTGTGAAATGTATGGTTTTCAGGGTTTTTATCGGTTTTCAGCGTTATTTTGTTATCGTTTTTATCGTTAACTCAGTTTTCCTGGGTCTTTTCACATGTGTTATGAATAAATCTTCTTTTTTTCGGTACCGGTACTAGTTTTATTTTGTTGTATTTATCCGCGACACCTTAAAGGCCGGTCCGTGAAAATATTGTCAGGCATAAACCGGTTCGTGGCGCAAAAAAGGTTGGGGACCGCTGTGCTAACTGACTAAAAAAAAATTCAAATTTTTTTCCAAAGACGTCCATTATGCTCTATTTCATAATATAGGGTTGTATAGGGAACAGTTGGGGTTAGAGTTACCACCTATAATCATTTAGAACTCTGAAAGTTAATTGCCTTTGCTGGTTGAAATTGGTTCTAAGAAGCTGTTATTCTCCACCTTCAGTCAGTATACTTAGCTGTTCAGATACTGCATAAGAACCAAGTACTGAAGTTCCTCACTGTAGTTACCAAATGTATGTTAAACCACCTGCAGACTCTGAGAAAAGAGGGAGATGAAAAAAGCCAGAGTCACTTTTTTTGCCATTTCTATTTGGCGTGCTTGTTCTGTAGTGCGTCTGTGTGTAGGTGTGTTTGTGTGTGGGTGAAGATGGCGAGAGCAAACAGCAAATGAGAGTGTGGTCTTTTCTGCAGACTTGCAGTCATAGCTCTAAAAAGATGGGAGTCACAGTGTTATTGTGTAGAGCAGCGGTCCCCCACCCCCGGGACATGGACCGATACCGGTCCGTGAGTCGTTTGGTACCGGGCCGTCAGAGTTCCTCTGCTGATGTGTTACCTCTCACCAATCAGCCTTTGTCATCCCTTTGTATTAGCAGGGATGCACACATTAAAATTTGGACATTCAATTTTGCATAATTCACCATCGAGACAGTGAGAGAATTGTCAGTTTCCTTCAAAGATGATTAGCATTGAGCGACAGTCATGCTTCCAGCCACGTGCTATTCTCCCTCTTGCTTCTACAATCATTGAATAAATTCCCCCCGCTGCCTGCTCATAGAAAATCTCTAACCACAAAAAAGAAAGTTTGGAGTTTGAAAACAGTGGCTGGCTGGGGAAGTTTTCTGAATGGCATCTTGGATTTTCTCTCACAGTCCGAAGACATGGGCTTGTTGTTCTTGAAATTGGAATGAGTAATGACTAACCCAATCCTATAGCTATACCTCCAAACCCTAAACAAAAAGAGAGAGAAGCAAAAGGTAATGTAGTGATAGTGTGAATATTGCTTCATGCAAATCAGTTAGATTAATTATTTTTTTCCCCACTGATCCTCAAGACTTTTTTGCTTTGTTTTGTTTTTGTTTTTAACTCTCTGAGGTCTAAGTCTAAGTCATGAGTGGTGATGACCACTTAGGTCCAAACTCTAAACTGATGTTTTTGAGAAAGCAAATGGGAAAATTTTGGAATAGATAGAATTTATTGAGGGAATGGAGGCATAATATGGTTTGACATGGTGACGAGTCGTAGTTACAGAGGACTCACAATTAAAGAACCATTAAAATACAGTTTTCCCCCTTTATTGTAGTTTTACTTTCAGAAACAAACCAAAAGAAGCAACAGGACACATGCATGCAAAAAAACAGATTTGAAATGTAGCATCTTTTACTTTGTAAATGAGTCTTGCTAGCATGTGGCTATAACAAAAAACAACTTTAACTCTAAAGGCCTTTACACACTGAGCACACGGCAGAAAAAATGACATTTTTGAATTTTTCAAATGAAAACTTGTCGTGTAAAATATATACACATCAGAAGTATTTTGCGAAAATATATTCTCAAAACATAAACTACGGGAAAAAAGGAGCTGTAGCTGCTTTTAGAGATATTTAAATATCTCTAAAAGCAGCTACAGCTCCTTTTTTTTGTCAGTTGGGCAGTTTGAGCTCTTGTTGGCAGAGTTGGGACCACATCTGAAGAGGCAGAGAAAGGATTGACCCTGAGCAGCGTTTAGTGGTGTGTCTGAGGTACAAACAGGATTGTTTTATTGTTTCCATATCATTGTATATTCAGTAAAGTATTGAGCTATGAGTGCACTTGTTGCCAAATGAAGGGTGTCTGATTGGTCACACCTGTTTATTTGCTTGTAAAATCAGGAAAATCGAGAAAATAAGTGCTGCAAATTTGTCACGTGAAATTATGGTGTCTGTGTAAACGGCTGAAGAAAACGTGAGTCAGAAAAATACTTTTTTTCAAAGGCGTCAACCCATTACAAGTCTCTGCTAAGCCAGTAGCTGCTAGGAGTTTTACAAGTTCCTCAATAAATCCTGATCAATTTCCGTTGTGTTAAAATGCAGGTCTTCGGAGGTATTCATCAATGCAACTGTTTTATCACCTCTGAGATAAAGTCAGTGTAGAAAAAGAGTAGATAAAAGGCTTGCATTCGACCCAGATGTTCAAAGTCAAATGTCATGAGTTTGACATCATAGTTTTGTGCTGTGCTACTGTTATCAGAACATTTATGAGAAGAATTGATACGCTTGGAGACGTACGATTTCAATGGACTGGACAGTTTTCAGGTGAAACCAGTACATCCCTGTTCACGCCACATGAAGCGTCTGACTTGGTTTGACATGGCTGTGAACACCCATTACCTCAGCGAGCATGTCACTGTTTTTGATCTTTCCATGCACTCTGCTACATCATTTCTACCTTCTAATTGGGATTCTTCTCACATTGGAGCGGCACAAGCTTTCAAAGACAAAGGCATTTTCACAGAGACAGGTGTGAAGCCTCCCAAGTGTTTGTCAGTGATAAAATGAATTATACTCTTATTAGAAAGCAGCCTTGATCATAACACTGCCAAACTTACTGTCTTAATGCTCCTTAAATCTGAACTGTTTGAAGAGTCTTACCAGTGTGCACTACATCAGAACACCACATGCTTTTTAGACTGTTATTTTAAGCAGACAGCTGCTGGTGTTTGACCATGTTGGTTTAGCATGAGATAAAATATGGGACTGAAACCAAGATTTTTGGTGTTGATGCTATTGTTGTTTACTCGTAAACTGTAGATGGATTTTGTCTTGTTGTGCTGATTTGGAAATAAAGGTTTAATCATATTTGTCTAATGTACATTGGAATTGACATTAGATTGAACAGATGATTCTAGATATACACAGTATTAAAAGGAAGGTCTGGGGCACCAGTTCAGCTCAGTGCGTTGAGCATGCGACCACATGCCATATGGCCGAGAGTGGCCGGCCTGGGTTCGTAGTCCGACCCGCGGCCCTTTGCTGCATGTCTGCCCCTGCTTTCCTATCCTCTCTTCACTGTATCTGTCAAATAAAGCTGAAGATATGGATCCCTGATTTTAAATAAGAGTAAATTTACTGTTAGGTACTTACAGTGCATTCTACATATTTTCTCTCTCTCTTACTCATATGACAGTTTTGTTCTCTGCTTTTTTTTCTGATAAAATAAAATGATCCACCAGCAAAGATTGTTCAAAACAAAAATGCAAATTTGTGCAGTCATGAAAATATCTTGGTTAGAAACGTTCTCTTTCGATGTTAGTACTGCTACTAACCAGGGACGCTTTACCAGATGGGCTCATTATTTTTATCCACTTCCACCTGCCAGCAATCAGTCACCGTAATGAATCCCAGAGCTTTTCCAATCATGTCTAGAAAATGACACAGTACTTAACATCCTATTTGGTAACTGGTGAGGGGTAACGCATGTGGACCCCCTCAGTTTAATGCTGTAAAAACAAAGGGAGTAAATTTGCTCTCTCTCTCTCCACCTCTAAACCAGCTGACACTAACTAATTGACTTGCTGTACGGCTTAATAATACTAAAAGCAGGAAGAGCCATCTAGCCAACTCATTACATAGGACTAATCCTTTATAGTTAATTAACTTTTATTTTTCCAGTGTGTCAAACAAGGGAAAATGTATAATGCTGTCAAGGGTGGCAATTTTTCTTACTTCTATATCCACCTGCTACATGTGAGAGGGACATTTTAATGCCAATGTTGGCACAGAAATGTACGAATAGGCTAAATGCAGTATGCTGAGATATTTTCATGCTGGAAAAACACTAAGTTGATTCTCATGTTCAGAAATTCATAACACATTTGCTTGTAGCATTCCAGCTCCAGCATCTTACAAATAAATGAACAGCGTGCGTGGGTGGGCGGGTGTTCCAGCGTGGGAGGTTTTGCACTGTGGCTTTTCTCATGCCTTTGAAGGTTGTGCATTCATGGCTGTATTTTTGCCTGGTGAAAATCCCACAGATTTGACTCACATGAATGGGCCTGCTGCAGACATATGTGGATGCTGTTTAGTGATGCGTGGTAAAGAGGATGGTGTAAAACTCTATCTCATAAATGAAGAGAGATGGAATGTCATGGTGAGACTTCTCAGCAGTTTGGCTCACTAATAAAAAAATAAGAGTGTACTATTAATCATGGTCTCTCTCTCTCTTTCACGAGGGCGGCGTGGACACCCAAGTTTGTGTATGTAATCCTACGTAATTTCAGAATGAGGTGACGTAGAATTTTGAAATTGATACAATAGTACTACTAAAAATATTGAGTTTGAGGTTTTCGAAAAAGGGGGCAACACAGAGTTTTCAAATTGATACCATAGGTTCATCTATTCGAAGGCTGACGCCTGTACATTATTTTAATACTGAGTTTAGGGATTATTGTTAATTGCTCTTATTTGGCTTTTTCAAACACTGACATTTTTAAGGAAGAAATACAGAAAAATGATGACAACTGCAGACGTCTGTCCAATGCATGTGTATATAACCAGGTTCCAAGTACCTCATTGCATATTTAAAGATTTAAAGTCCTTCCATCCTAGACCCCCGGTTTAGTGTCTGAAAATGTTTAAATAAAAGCTTTGTGAATATTCTGTCAAGTCATTACATCCAAAGCAGATGCTTCCATATATAGCTTTTGTGTGTGCAAAAATTAACAATGATTGCGATAACTGTCTTTTGTTGTTTATCTTTTTATCTATGAAGTTGGATTTTGCATTGGTGGTTGTTGGGAAAAAACACATACGTGAACATTCAACAAGTCCCATGCTAGAAGTACCAGTACATTGTGAGAATTTTCAAGGTCACCTTGTTTGGATTATTCTTTGGTTCACATCAAACAGAACTTGAATGAAAAATATTAATGAATACTTTCAAAAGCTCTTAATCTGTCACAAATCTTACTTGCTGTCAAGGTTTCACAGAAACACAGATAAATAAATAAACTGATGTAATCATTTCTGTGTATGTATTATTTCTGCAATATTTTTAGTTCTTCAAATTAAATTTTTATTGTGGGTTTGTTGTTTTTCAATTCGGTCTAATCACACAAATTACACCATTAACCACATTGCTTAGAGGTAAAAAAAAAAAAAAAAAACGGTACTTATAAAATCTTTATATAATGCAAGTAGAGTAGTCGTATCCTGCTTTGGTAGCATGTACATATTAGAATTTACACATTTCTCTTTCTTGCTTCTAGGTCATGGAACCAAAGGGGTGTTTGAGCTCTTGGCGGGCTGGAGGAGAACCAGGGAAAACCTCCCCTTCAAGGAGCGAGTTGCAGACGCGTTTGCCGACGTGATGGTGTGCTACACTATGACCAGTTCACTCTACATCATAACGTTTGGCATGGGAGCTAGCCCTTTTACTAACATCGAGTCAGTGAAAATCTTCTGCCAGAGCATGTGTGTGGCCATCCTGGTCAACTACTTCTATGTTTTCTCTTTCTATGGCTCCTGCCTGGTGTTTGCTGGACAGCTTGAGCAGAACCGCTACCACAGTGTTTTCTGCTGTAAAATCCCCTCAGTGGAGTACCTGGACCGCCAGCCCACATGGTTTAAAACCATGATGAGTGATGGCCACGACCTGTCCACACACCATGACAGTGTACCATACCAGAATCACTTCATCCAACACTTTCTGCGAGAGCACTACACAGAATGGATTACCAACACCTATGTCAAACCATTTGTGGTCATTCTCTATCTTATTTATGCTTCTTTCTCATTCATGGGATGTTTACAAATTAGTGATGGATCAAATATTGTGAACCTGTTGGCGAGTAACTCTCCAAGTGTTTCGTACGCTCTAACTCAGCAGAAGTACTTTAGTAACTACAGTCCAGTGATTGGATTTTATATTTATGAACCCATTGAGTACTGGAACTCCACAGTGCAGGAGCACTTGAAGACTTTGAGTCACGGTTTCAACAAGATCTCCTGGATGGACAACTTTTTCCACTACTTGCGGGTAGTGAATGTGAGTGCGTCAACTAAGAACGACTTCATCACCATCCTTAAAGGTTCCTTCTTGCGTAGCCCAGAGTACCAGCACTTCACAGAGGACATCATATTTTCCAAGAACAGCGAGACTGACGAATATGACATCATTGCTTCAAGGATGTACTTGGTAGCGCGAACCACTGAGAAGAAACGTGAGGAGGTGGTGGAGCTTTTGGAAAAGCTTCGGCCCTTGATGCTGATCAACAGCATCAAATTCATTGCCTTCAATCCAACGTTTGTGTTCATGGACCGGTATAGCTCCTCTGTCATCTCCCCCATTCTGACCTCAGGCTTCAGCGTACTCACCATCCTCATCCTCACTTTCTTCCTGGTCATCAACCCATTGGGAAACTTTTGGCTCATCCTCACAGTTACATCCGTGGAGCTGGGTGTCTTGGGTTTGATGACTCTCTGGAATGTCGGCATGGACAGCATCTCAATCCTGTGCCTTATTTATACCCTCAACTTCGCCATGGATCACTGTGCACCACACCTGTACACTTTTGTGCTGGCCACCGAGCACACTAGGACGCAGTGCATCAAGTTGGCACTGGAGGAGCACGGGGCTGCCATCCTGCAGAACACATCTTGCTTTGTGATTGGGATCATGCCCCTGGTGTTTGTGCCTTCCAATCTGACCTACACACTGTTCAAGTGCTCCCTCCTCACCGCGGGCTGCACTGTGCTGCACTGCTTTGTCATTTTGCCTGTCTTCCTGACCTTCTTCCCGCCGTCCAAAAAGAGGCACAAGAAAAAGAAACGGGCCAAGCGGAAAGAGCGGGAGAGGGAGAGGGAGCGGGAAAGAGAAAGGGAAAGGGAAAGGGAGGAGATCGAGTGCATTGAAGTCAGGGAGAATCCGGATCACGTGACAAATGTCTGAACAGTTTGTAAGGATAGCAGTCAATAGTAGTGCTGGATGCTGAGGTACCTCTTGAGGTGCAGGGGAATATGACATTACCCCTGAGGAGTGAGAGGTCATCACTCCTAGCCAATAGCAGCTAAGCTGGCCAGAATCGAGTGCAGCCCTACTGGTCAGTCGTGTAGTCCTTCAGTCTGGACAGTGTATCTCATTTGCACAAACTGCAACACAGTCATGGTTCTAAGGCTCTTTTCCAACTCTTTGGTATATAGAAACAAGTTAGTTAGCAGAACACATGCTTGCTCAATCTGTAAGTAAATCTTGAACACACAGTATGTTATTCCATTTAAATATTAGTAATTATGTGTTTGTCTCCTGCAGCCCTCTTCTCAAAGTGAGTGAGGATCATAGCAGTCTATTAAGCCAAGGACATTCAAACAAGTTGGCAAAAGCAGCAAGAGCGATAAAGAGTGTACAAATTAAAACTGTGCAAACAATGACTGTGCACACACATTACTCCTCACACCTTGATAAAGGTGAAAAGAAACAAAGCCAAATTGTGTGGAAAGAGAGAAACAGTGGGCTGAAAGCACACTGCATGCTTTTCTGTATCATTATAAATAACCGAACAGCTGAACTGGGCAGATGGCATACACTGTGTCCATTATGAAGAATTATCTTGCACATTGCAGTGTGTGATTAGAACTGTCAAGGTTTATATAAGCGGGAAGCAAATATTTCTGCTTTAATTCAGAGGTTGTATCAGGTCTTAGGCAACAGCAGAAGGAACTGCAGTGGGCTGCAGCATATGAAGAGGAAGTGATAAGTGACAGTCGTGCAGGAGTCTTTGAGAAGGCAGTAAGCCTGATTCTTAGAGTATGACTTAACTAAATCCTAAACTGCTTTTGAACCCAAGCAGCAAAACCAAAAGTAAAAAGTGTTTCCGTGGCTTGAAACGTCGAACTTCCTACCAGAAAATGTTCCCAAAAAAAAGTGTGTGACTGTCCCCAAAAGCTTACTGTTACTGAAATTGGAAGGTCTGAATATGAGTCAGTACAGCGGTGGTGCCAAACAGTGTACAGAACAAAAGTCTTGGCAAGATTGAACATTTACATGAAGTCACAAGTTATTTGAGCTTATTTAAAGGATTGCTGGTTGATGTTGCCCAGGTTGTGATGTGAATTATAGCACAGGCTGTAAAGTATAGTGTCAGTGTGAAAAGAAGACAAAGGAATCTAGCTGTTGTTGCACAAGTAGGAAAACAGAAATCAGGAAAGCAAGAGTTATTCAGAGGTCAAGTTAAAGAAATCGTTAATGAGTTATTCCATCAAGGTTACAGAAAATAGTGGGCAACAGTTAGCATGGGAAGTGACAACAACACTGTAAAAGTGAGGGTGAAGACCATTACTGCCACCTGCATGGTTGAAGCTGGTCTTGTCAATATAGTATCAGTGCATTTGGATCTAATCCTTCAAAATAAAATTCCATCAAAAACTTGAGTTGTCCTCTGCAAATACCCTTTTCAAAATTCACTTTTTGAAGTGCAAAAATGGCTCCCGTCTCCCCCAGAAGGTAAACAGAATTATCTACGTGTGCCAAGGCCCGATAAGGATCTCTGTTGCAGCCCCAAAACAAACACACCCAAGGTCAGCTGCCCTCAAAGATACCAATCACACTCTGACCTCTAGCAGGCAGGTCTTAGCTGGTGGCATGTGATAGAGAGACCCCATATGTGAGCAGATGTGGCTGATTAAAGGCCAATACCTTCTTAGGGGACGAGCTGCTTCTTACAGGGCTGTCATTGAGGGGACACTGCTGTTTCATCCCTTTGTGCTGCCATCAAAAAAGTGACTCACACAGGGAAAATAATCGGGCAGCTTGGGGGTGGGGAGGTAAGAATGTTCATTTGGACCAAATGTCAGTGTGAAATATGTGCATATGTTCGCAAAATGAGTGCATACATCTGTGTGATGAATGGCTCGTTCTCAAAAACACTATTAAAATGACTTAATGTGTAAATCAGTGAACGAATGATAGACAATTGTGGAAAGGAGACTTCAGCCTGTATTACTTTACCATGAATGGATTATTTAAAGTTTCTGCTATTTGAAAATTGGTGTAGTTTCACTTTCATCAACCAGGCCCTACTAAGAAATGATGAGTTTTATACAAGCTACTTGCTGCAGCAGCTGCAGTCTTATGTAAAAGCCATGGTGTGTATGTATAGCAAGAAGGCATGAAACGTTGACAGAAATGCAAGTGAAATGGGAAAGAAATGCAAATCCTAAACAATTTACTTCCCAGACTGGACTGTGTTTGCATGGCACTGTATTGTATGTATGCATGTATTTAATTTCTCTCTATGAAGACTATGTAGTTTTCTTTTTTCTATTATTTTGCTACACTGTAGTGACTTATGTTTGTTGTTTGGATGCATACTCTGTAACACCATGTGCTGCAAAAGAACAAAATGTGTCATACTTGTTTCAAAACAAAAGCCAGAGGATATTTGTGTAATATAGCTGTAAATTACTCTTTTCTATATTTTCTAAGAAAACAAATATACTATAGAAAGATTTTTAATGACAAATTTTCTTAAAAAAGCAAAAAAAACAAAAATAAAAACAAAAAAGGGGAAAAAATGTTGAACACAGTAGGCCAGTAATAAACAGTGGAATGTTACCAGTATACTAGATCGTATTTCTTGCAAACTGCAGTGTCAATGTTGATGATTCACGTTTTTATATGGGAAACTGTGGCCACCAGTTATTGTTTATGTGTCTTGACTCCATTATAATCTTTACTTGGTACTCACATTTAAGGAAATCGAACCTTAAACAGCCCTTTGTCAGTCTTCTGAACAATCTATCAAGCTTTGTAATGATTACTTTGAACAGAAAACCTAGATTAGAAATTTACAGAATATTGGGAATAATGTTGTGATGAACATCTATTATAGTTTGCTATATGACAAGTCAAGCTTAGCAGCAAAAATATAAATATCTAGCTTAACTCTTCTGGAACTTTGGTCCTAAATATTAGTGTCCTCTTACTGTATGGAACCTGCCATCACTGCCTGACGAGCTGTTGTTTGCATCATATCCACATTCAACGCTTTTTGGCTTTTTTGTAATGACTTTAATACCTAGTGCCATCTGTTTCAGCTAAAGTCTGCTCAAAAGGGATACTAAAACATAAATAGAAATGAATCTTCTATGACAACATGTAGAGTCTTTCCAGTTGAATGCTGTATCTTAATAGTTTCGTTTTTGAAGAAGGAAACCTGAGAGGAGCCCTGCGTTATTTTGATAATGTAAAAAATCCTTTGAAAACCCCAAAGCAACAGTCAAGTAAGAACTGATGTTCTTACACTATCTGGGCACATTCTCATATATACAGCCCCATTTACGAAATGCAAAATAATGACCTGTAAATATTTAGGGCTGGGTTTGGGTTTTGTTTTAGCAAAATGCTGAATAGACAAAATTTAAAATATATATATAAATTAAATATATGCTAGATGGAAAAAAAAAAGCCAACCCCAGCCCTAATCATAAATGGGTCACAGGCTGACCACTTGGGGTTAGGTTCCATTTTAGTTGATGTTACAGTTCAAATAAATTCCCTTATTCTGGTATGAGAGCTCTATATGCCCAAGATAGGGTCTTGAAATATTCCATTTAAGGGGTAGATGTGAACCTAGGTATAATCTTACTTGTAAACAGATTGTCAACAGCTTTGTGGATGTAGAAGGTCAGCATTCTGAAGTCTAAGCCATCATCAGTGATCACCCTAAATCTATACTATCAGAATGCCATTGTTGTTATTTCAAAAAATTGTTCTCTCAAACTTGGCTATCAAAGGAACAACAACAAACTAAAAACTGTCTGATTCAAATATTAGCTTGTTCCCTAACTCCCAGGCTTGGAGGACAAGTTGATGATGGCTTGAACCTCAAAGGGTTATTGTGTGGCTCATTCAAGTTGTTGATAGTTTCTGGACATTGGTGGCGCTCAGTGGCACAGAAGAAATAAATGAATTAGTGCTTGGATACAATATATGGATTACTTTTTATAATTTTGGTTTGCATTGAGTTTGATTAGAAAAGATACAGAACTTTGCTAGTCTTGGTCTCTTATTAATAAACTCACACAGGATATGCTCTTAAAAGGTAGTGCACACTATGTGTTTATTCACGTTTTGATCTGAGCACATGTGCCTGTGCATATATAATTCATTTGTAATATTATTTAAAATGCAGGAGTGTTGTGTATTTTCTAATATTCGCATCAGTGCTTTTCTATAAGCTTGTGCTATATGTGTGCTTTTGTCCATGTTGTCATTTACGTGATACTGTGACATTACAGGAAAATATCAATATGACAAATTAACCTCAAACACTTTATGTTAGAGGAGTATGATGCACAAAAGCAATTCAAAAAGAAAAAAGTATTTGACAAAAATCTTTGATTATTTTAAGAGTCAGTATTTAGGCAGGTAGATGAGTCTACTGTAAGTCTCATGGAATCCCTTGACCATGCACCAGCACATTTTCAGTTTCTATAACCAGGGACAGCACAATATTTCCACAATACAAGGCAATAAAATTATGCAATCACCACTTTGCTTGCTGAATAATCTACATGGCAAATCTGTTTCAACCACAGCCTCAGAGGAAAAAAATTCTAATTTTACTGCAAGTCATTGATCTTGTACGTCAAGTAACTAAGTCACAAGAATAGGGTGTTGTTGGCCCCGTTCATCAAACCTGGTAATTACAAGTTTCATATTTTATGTTAAACTTCAACATTTTGCAGGAAATCAAATGAAAGTGAGGTTATTTGGGTAAATTGGGGCCCCTTAAGTTTCTTTTCGTGAAGTATCTCTCTCTCTCTCTCTCTCTCTCTCTCTCTATCAGAAAGCTATTTTTTGCTACTGTTTCTCTGTCCATATCCATACAGTGCTGTCAGCTGAGGGTGTATAACTTGCTTAAAATGTCTAGAACAAGAACCAATATTGAGTAGAATAATGCATACATTTGGCTGATTGTTAGAGTTAATATAAATGTGTAAGCAGAGGATTCTGGTTAGTTTTTACCAAAGTCTAAGCCTACTGTGTCTTAAAAGATGACACCACTTAGATTAAGAAGGCATATATTCTTTAGATTGATGTGGGCTATGCAGTCATGATGTTAGCAGAATCAGATCTTCTTCAAATCAAAGACTATTTTAGATTTTTTTGTGTGCAGCTAGATCTACATTAAACTACTGTGTAAGACTTGCAGTAACAAACTAACTGCTTAAACACAACTCTGTGAGTTACAATAACAGAATAAATGTAAAAACTAAAAGCTAAAAGCTAAAAAAGTATCTTATGAACAATTTTTCAAGTTATTAAACTGGTAACTTCAGCTATACAGAAAGCTTTGATCAGGAAACATTAGCTTGACTAATTTGTAAGAAGAAGAATGTGTTATTTGGCTTTAGAAATACGCATAGTATGTGAGGTAACATAACAATATCATGGTTTCCTTATCATCAGTGATGGCTTTCAATTTATGCTATCAGAGTATGATGTTTTTTCTTAAACTGGGTGGTGTTCTCTTTTAAGTGTTGTTAAGCGCCTGTTAGTGATGTAAATCTGTGCTTTTTACATAGGGGGTGTCATTGCCTTACATATATTTTTCAATATTCAAGTGCAGATGTTGATATTGTTAATGTGGAGTATTTTTCTTAGATTGTGACTGCATTTCATACATCTTTAGAACCAGGTGTAGTAAAGATACACTGTGATGAGATGACAATGCTGTCAAGTAGATTTTAAAGTGCTTTTCGTTCTTATTGACCTTTCATACATTGGACATATAACAATCAAAGTAAGAGACAAAAATACACGTTTGTGCCCAAAAAGGCTGTAAGAATGGGCACAATCCCCTTGCCACCACCTGGAGTCACTGCTAAACATTTTCTATTTTATGTAAATGCTAACATCACCCAGATATTAGATCAGTGTACAGCTCTGCATGGCTTTACATTTTGGGTGCATTCCTTAAAAAAGACCAGGAAGTTACAAGCTCTAGCTTTATGTTGCTTGTTTTTCTTGTTGCCTTGCTAGGTGTTGGCAGAGCTTTAATTCTCTTTTGCTAATTTATGCCTCTTGCCAAGCAGCTGGAAGATTTAACTTCATTTGACTGCAGCAACAGAGAAAGAAATCAAGGGAGGAAAAGAGCAGAAGCAGGAATGAGGAAAATGTTTGAGGGAGGAAGAGGTAGAGAAAAAAAACGGATGCAGGCAAAACAGGAGGTAAGCTCTTATTTGAATTTGAGAAGATTTGAGCAGCAGGAATGATGGGAAGGTTTCCGGTGAAGGGAAATGTTATATGAATCCAGGGTGATTGCAGTGCTTTGAAAAATGTTCCCTTTGAGTGCTTTGCTGGTGTAATGAGACTTACCGGCTTAGTTTACTCACAGAGCTTCAAAAGTTCCTGCCTGCGGTGACAAATGCAGATTTTGCTTGCTTCAGAGGAAACTGATTCTATCTTGCAAACACAGATCTTTGTAAGTACTCTTTCCTGAGAAGAAAATGGTATTACAACAAGGCGTCAGAATAGTCACATAAATAGTGTTCCATTTCATCGAAAGGAGAAAAGTTATGCTGGGACAAAGCACTCAGGTGACTTAAATCTCTGAACTTGCAACCAAAAACTTTATGTTCACTCTCAGATGGCATGACACTAAATAATTTATTAATTTTATCTCAGAATTAGATTGGGGTTTTACTTCAGTGACATGGTGGTGAAGCAAGAAGGTTTAGGATTCAAACCCATTGGCCAACCTGGGATTTTTTATTCATGTTCTCCGTGTTTTGTGCAGGCTCTCTGTTCCTTCGTACTTCCCACAATTTTTGTGTTTTAGATTAACTTTTCTATAATTGAATGGTTCTTCTCTTTATTGGCTGTACTCGGTCCCTTGATACAAAATCAAGGGTAGTTAAACTATCAAAGAGCTGCAAGGAATTATCTTTTCATTCAGTGATTTGAAGCACCACTTTGGGCCAAACAGAAATACCTTAGCTATTGAATAGATTACTAATGTTGTGTTGAAGCAGTCCAGTTCCATAAAGGATGTACCCTACTGACGTGAGTGGTTCTCTAGCACCGGTCATCAAAGGATCATGCCACCAGGTCTTCAGTCATAGGACTCATATCATTTCCAGTAAAACTATATTAATGACTTTAGGTGATCAACAAATGTTTCAGTACATATGTGTATTATCATCTCTCAAACTCCACACTAGATGGTTAGATAGCTTTAGACAATCAGCCATTACCACTGTTCACGTGCTGTCATGCTCATATTAGCAAAACACCATTGTGTTGCTGCCTGATGAATCTAGTAGCAGAATTTTCTTGTTTATTTTGCTCTGTGGACCTAACCACCACTGGAGCCACTGAGGGTATAGGACCCCAGGAAACCTCAATTCATTAACATCTTTCAGTAGATTGAATAGTAATTTGTTAACACTGTGATGTCTAAGTTAGTCATCAGTGGTAACCCTAAGCCAGTCTTGGCAGTCAGAAGACAAAGAATGTAATAATTAGTTCATCAAAAGTTATTTATACTAAGTCATTAAGTATTACATTAAGTAAGACAGTTAGAGCTGTCATTGATGATGACTTAGACCTCACAGGTGGTTATGTCACAAATTCTACCAAAAATAGGTTGGATCTTTGCAAAGATATGTCAAAGGCAGCAGAATACTACTTATTGACCTCGATATATCAAACTGCTGGAGTGCCCTTTTAAGGCTCATTAAATTACTTTTTTTTTTTGCATTGGGACGTGAGGCTTCAGTTAGAGGGACAGTTTTTCTTCTAAATGTCTGTTATATACAGGCTGAAGAGAAAATCTAGGCCTTATGTCAATTGATACTGGGGTTTTTACTGTATACGGCAACATCACAGTAGCATTTTGTAATCCCCTCCCATTTTACTTCCTGAGCTGACAGAGGCTGGCAGTAGGAGTGGCTGCTGTCGTGTTGTGCTCCATTGCAGCGTTGTTGCACCAAGCTGCCTTGGCTGGGGTTATTTTTGGCTCACACCTAGTTTTAATCCTGTCGTGATTCTCCTACGGATTATTCCTGCTTCCTCTCCTCTCCACACCTTCTCCCGCTTCCACTTTCACCCCACCTCCTCTCTTTCTCACCTCCTCTTCTCCCTCTCTCTTTTGCACTTTCTCACACTCTCCTCCTGTGTGTCTTCTTTTAACACCACCACCAGTCTTCCTCTGTATGTATCTGTGTCATCATTAATATAATATCTTCAGCCATGCTGCTGACCAGTCGCGTCAATGATTAATTCATTCATTAGGTTTTATACATGCTGTTGTCCCTATACACTCCAAATATACAAAGAAAAAACATTATCAGTAATCCTGTTAACACCACTGTTTGCTGTGTAGTGTGTCCCTTCACTCTCTCCTTTCTCCTATAGATGAATATATGTCTGACACAACAGAGACAGAAAGTCTGCTGGAATAAGTGACTGCACTGTGAAATGAATTAGTGTTTTGGTGTGTTTGGGGTTGGCTGCAGTTTGTGACTATCACTGTGCAAAGTTGTTAACAACTGACAGACTGATAAAAGTGTTTCTCTTGTATAAAAAGACTGTGAGGTTTTTTGTGGGGTTTTTTTTAAACATAAATGAATGCTCCTTGAAACGTCCTGTTATGTTACCCGAGCATTAGTGCCTATGGAACCTGGTCTTTGGCGCTGCTGACACACACCAACAGTGGAAGTCAAAGCTGTTTTAACCCTCCATGATGACTGCAATCCCAAAGAGTTTTGGGGGGAAAATTTTGGCCTTGGTTTTTACTCTTGAGCTCTGCTAGAATAGATTTGCACAATTCACAGTTCAAAATAATTATGTATTTTATGCTATAATCTGTCCTCAGTTCATCCTCTGTACAAGATAACTTAATTACTTACCTTAATCTGATTGGAGTTTTGAAACACATGTATGTTCTTATTCTTATTTTTATATCTTTATGACACTATGTTTGCACTGAAGCACCGCAGCAATTTCCTAATGTTGTTAACCTGCTCAACATTTGGCAATAAACCCCTTTCTGATTCTGATTCTGATTCTGTAGGGCTTCTGTCCTCATGTCTCAGATGACCATGTGAACAAATCATCTCTGTTTGACAGCATTTAGATTTAGAGTATTTAGATAAGTCTGGGTTTTTGGTTCAGGCTGGTATTCTCACACTGACCATGTCTTTAATGCGCATGTGACAGAAAAATAAAGATAAAGCATAATAGGGCCACTCTAAAAAAGCAGCACACATTATGAATCAGGTGCTATAGGCAAGGTGTTTGGATAAAATAACTGTGTTTCTGTTTAAAAACTTGTTTTGCTTGGTTACTCTTTAGCATGAAAGAGGGAATTACAAAGGAAATATCTGCTTTCAAAAATCTGGCTGACTTAGTTTTGATAGACCGGTTGTTGGAGTGGCTGGTAGGTAAATTTGGAGGTCTGCTATATACAGAGTTTTGAGCTGAACCAAATGAATCTAAAATTTTGCCTAGGACATTTAGAAAGGAGTCTCAGTGACCTTTGCACCCATGTTTTGAGTCTCTGATAGAAGTAAATGTTCTTTGAACACGTTACCCAGTAAGCATTAAACTATGTACATTATCAGCTTGCGTGTTTTCCGTGACTTGTGTGACTTAAATGCAGCTTACCTCTCAGATGTGAAATAACACAAACCTTCCCGGCAGCAGAAAAAGGAACAAGTAGTCTTCCATAAATGCAGACATCTAGGTGTTCCGCTGTCGACAAAACTCTAGTTAGCCATGTCAGCTGTGACTAAAAATAGACAGACAAACTTTTAAAACTTTTTTGTGGTATGTCAAAATGATATTACCCGGGCCAAAATATTATCCTGAATCCTTTTCCAAAAGTCTTTCACACTAACTGATGGAGCGCACACACCACATTTGCAGCCCAGCTCTGGCACTGACAGCCGATTTTAAAATGCTCTGGACATGAACAGAAGGATTTTAGACTTTGAGCCCAGGCTTGCATACTGTACACGTGTCTCTTATAGCTGAGGAGCTGAACAACACTGATCAGACCAGCTAAAACTACAACCGTTAGTAAGAGGACAATGTACGGGAATGTCTCAGTTTCAATTTATTAGAAGACATATGCTTTTGAATGCTCTGAATATTTTAAATGTAAACTCCTTTTCTACTGCCTGCTGTTGACTCTATAAATAGTATGCATATGATGAACTTTTTTTACTTGACAAAAAAGATTTTCATTAAAAAAGCTTTTGTCTATGAGTAGCCTGCGTCTTTTTTGTTGTCTGCATTATTTGTAAAGTCAAGGTCAGAAAAAAATGTCATACTTTAGTGTTTTAGTGGTTTATTCTTATGCTTAATTGTTAGAGAAGTCCAGTATTTTTATGTTTTTTCTTTTTTAATATGATACAAAATGGAGAACTCATTTTGCTAATAATGTAAAAATACTTTTTTTTTTTAAAATTAGTTAGCCATAGCATTATAATTGTAGTCAGATTTTTCAGTCTTTGATGACACACTTAACTGCAACATCGGTCAATGAGTAAATGTTATAGATAATTAGATTAAAAAATAGATAGTAATAGGTGATTAATAATAATAAAAAAACATGCTGCTTAAATGGGGAGGTTGGTATCTTCCTGTGTGTCACAGCGGTGGAACGGACTCAGGCACAGACTGAGAAAGCAGGGTTCAAACAGTTCTTTATCAATCACACTGGTGCGCTATATACACGTGAAGGGGGGGAAACATCAGGGTCCCGGGGTTCAACAAGTTGGGGAAACACACGCCTTCGTACTCGCTCCGCTCCTCGTCCAAACAATCTCCACACAAGCAGATCCACTCTCACTCACGGGGTCCAGGGGTCACAAAGAGGGTAGATCCAGATAAACCTATTTACAGAGACAAGGATTAATCCGAGGCAAGCACGGGAACAACAGAATCGTTATAGAGCCAGGCAGTACTAACGAGAGTTACTCAATATTCCAGCGACGAGTAGCTCAGAGCCCCTGCCTTAAGAACAGCCAGCGATCAACTGCAAATCACCGGTGATCAGCTGCAGGTGCGTAGGCCAAGGGCAGGAGCCCAATCTGAGCTCCGCCCAGGCCAGGGATTGGCAACCTGCGGATTTGCGGCTCCCAGTGTTTTCTTTTGCATGGAAACCAGGTCCAAATGGCTCTTTGGGTCTTAAAGGTTGCTGACCCCTGGCCCAGGCAGACAGGCAAGAGAGAGAGAGCAAGGCAAGGAGAGCTGAGAGAGCAAAACAACAAACACTTGTGGCCACACTGTGCTGGCCGGGGAGGCACAGGGACCATGACACTGTGTGTTTTCGTGTTTTATGTGTGAACACTGTTGCTTGACTAATCTGTCTTTATTAGCAAGATAGGTCCTGAGTGGCTGGTGTCTTTTTGCCCTTTAGCTCGGTGTTGCAGTCTCAGAAGCAGAATAAACACCCCTGACAGCACTTCACAAAGAAACTGAGTTGAATTAGAAAGGTGAGTCAAAGTCAAACATGCACCAGTGGCCCTCGCCTACAGAAAAGATACTGGCCTGAACAAATTAGTCAGAAACAGGCTGTGTGCTGTGGGATAGCAGTGGTGGGGGGTGGTGAGGTGGGCTGGGGGGACAAACAGCAAAAGATACTTGGAAAGGAAAAGATAATATAAGCTTTTTTAAAAAGTATTTCGCTAAAAAAAAGGACCGGCAGCAAAGACCACTTAAATAAATTAACCAAATTCCCCAGTGTGCCTTTAAGGGGGCAGGATGCCAAGCCTATTGTTACTGCTTTAATGCCGTTTATTGATTAGGTGCATATTTACATCAAGGTGAACTCTCGGAGAGATTACAAGCTGCTCTAAAGTGGACCTTACATTCAGTGCCTTTCTTCTCTTTTTTGGTGGCAGTAAGAGGTTTCTGATGTCATGACAGGAAACTCTGAGATAATGAATAATACAGGTAAGCATGGGGGATGTGAAAGGTTTGGAAGCAGATGTGGCACAATTAGAGCAGAATATCGAGGGGACAAGAGAGTAATTGTAACTGTAAATGGCTACTCTGGAGACACATAACCTCAGTAGAGTTTTCTCTCTGTGTCTTCTTTGAGCAAAATGCTGATGCAGCAAGGCTCTGCCCTGCACAGATTTGCCCTGATGCTAACTGCCACACTGAGAAAGACACTCTGGTACATCTTTTCTTTGCTGCTACACTCCCGAAGGCTCAGAAACATTGCAGTCAACACTCATTGAGAAACACACTCTGAACAAATAAAGCCACACTGACAGATATTCGGTCAAGTGCAAAAAATTGCAACGCCCGTCTCTGCATATTTCTCTCTGCTGGAGGGAGCATTGCTGTGACTTTGCAGCAAGGCTTGGTTGATCGCTCAGGTGATGCTTTCTCTTTGCCAGGTCCCTAATCGGGTTCTCTATAGTCTGTCACGTTGTATACAAACAGCAATGCTGCAGGTGATACAGAAGCGATACAGAGATGCCACTAGTAAAACCACAGGAATTACCCGGTACAAAAACAGGATGTTGTAGCGTTAGGGGACATGTGGATATACATCTGCAGGTTCGACTCACTCTGGCAAATTTCTTTTTATTGTCCCATAAGAAATATTTATGAACTTTTTAACCCTCTAAGGTCTGAATCATTACCAGCGATGGCTCCAACACAAAACCTAGTGTTGCCATTTTTGTTGTTGCACTTAACCATCTTAGATAGTTAAGTGCATGCTGATGCTTTGTGTTACAATAATTGTTAGGTCTGCATTTATTTGAGTGCTCATTAAAGTCTGGCAAAAAACACGGACCATCTTAACACATTGTTTGCACAGGGGAGAAGCAGATCCACACAAATACTTGGTAATGTCAGTGCCAACACTCCAGACTCAAGACATCTTGAATCTATACATGTCTGTGAGTGTGTCTCCTTTGCCTGTCTCTACAGTCATTCATCCAATGGACTTTAGTCTGCAGCTGTACTGCCCAAGTAAGTGCACTTTCATCCTGAATTGATGTCTGTTTGCATAACTCTGTGGCTGTGCATACAGAGAGACTGAGAATTCAACCATAAAGGAGGCTGCAGGGGATTCCATGCAGAATTGACTCTACTGGTTCAGTGGAGATGTAGCTGATGGATGTTTTTGACTCATGATTGTGTCAGTTTTCTGTGTAATTAGTACTAAATTAAATTTTAATTAATCACAACCACCTAACTGGGCAATAATTGGTTTTCACATGAAAACAGTGGGCCAGTTAAAATAAAATATTACTGTGTTTATATAAATTACACTGAAGGTACGTTGTCTTGCACAACGTGCTTTCCCTCTCTAAATATCCCTCTTTCTTTTTTTTTTAGCTTCTAAGCTTATTTCTTTCCCAAAAAGGCAAAGTAACGAATAAACTGAAAGGAAAAAAAACACAAAAGTCCATCTTGGGTGTCAGATGTCACAGCCCCACAGTTTCTGCTTGCAGACAAAGAGCCAAAGAGGATGAACAACTCCAGGTTCAAATGGCATTCTATTGATCAGTGATTCATCTTTAACACAGAGCAGTGTGGAATCCTTCATAGGCTTTTCTGCAATACATGCCTCTAGCAGGAGTACATTATATTATCCACTACTCTGTATCTGCATCTTTAGTATCAACTGGCAGGTTGTCTCTATATCTTGTATGCTGGACAGTTCCCACAGGACACAGCTGATAGGAAGCTTGATAAGATAAAAAAATGTTATGATAAATCCGTCAACTGTGAAAGCAAAGAAATTAAAGACTGCCATCTGGTGGTGAGGATGAAAATTAACCTGGGGAAAAAGGTTGAAAGCAATAATGAACATTTGCTTCGTTGGACAGCTAGGCTCAAATTTGTCTTTAGGATAAAACTGTATAAATAGCTGCTTCTGGATTCTTCCTGATTTAAACAGAACCGGTATCAAGAGGGAGCCCCACTGAAAGAAATCACAGGAAAATGTCTTTTTTTCTTTTTTTAGAAATGATGATATATTTTAACTTTTTCTCCCACCAAGTCTCTTATGTTAATTTGACCATTATATTGATCAAAATTTCAATTTAGCTTTACCCATGGGTCCAGACTTTGCATAAAGAGGTGGGTGTCAGGATAACCCTACTCTGAAACTTATCATTAGCATGTTAACTCTATGATGTGATGACCCAGCCCTGTGGAATCATGTTAACAATGCATTAAAATTTAGTTTAAGGTCCTTAAAGAGAAATTAATGATTTATTGGTTTAAAATTGACAAAAAGCCTTATAAGTTAAAAGTATGATTCGAGTGTGTGTGTACTGTCAACATGTGTGTACTGTCAACATATAGCTGTATAAAGATTTAAATATCATGTCACATTTGATCTCTGACCTCTCCTCCATTTATCCTTCAAGCTCAGGTTCTCTACCAGAGGCCTAGGAGCTTGAGGGTCCTGCGCAGTATCTTTGCTGTTCTGGCCAGAGATGTTGGATGTTGTTCCTGGGATCTGCTGAAGCCACTTGTCTATATATGCCTTTAGCTTGGGGGTCACTGCACAGAGTGCCCCTCCACATCTTCTCGAGTTCTTCTTCTCCCGCTCGTGTTCCTTCTTCCTGATGTTACTGTCACTCAGTATAGCTACATCTGTCACTACGGCCGCCTTCCTCTGCCTGTCGATTCCTCTACTTGTTCGTTAGCCATCACCATTTTGTCCATCTGTATCTGGAAGTCTCACAGGATCTTAGCTCAGTCATTCTCGACCACCCTAGGGGACGTCTCACATTGTGACCTCAGGATCCTGTATACTTAATGAGAAGGTGTGTCCAAATTTTTGGCTGGTATATAATCACCTTTTATGACTAATCACTCACTATCCATCCATCTATCCATCCATTTTCTTCTTCCCCGCTTATCCGGGCACGGTTCGCGGGGGCAGCAGCCCAAGCAGAGAAGCCCAGACCTCCTCTCCCCAGCCACCTCCTCCAGCTTATCCGGGGGAACACCAAGGCATTCCCAGGCCAGCCGAGAGATATAATCTCTCCAGCAGGCCTCCTACCGGTGGAACATGCCCGGAAAACCTCGCCCAGGAGGCGCCCAGGGGGCATGCTTGTCAGATGCTCAAACCACCTCAACTGGCTCTACACTGAGCCCCTCCAGAAAGGCCGAGCTTCTCACCCTATCTCTAAGGGAGAGGCCAGCTACCCTTCGGAGGAAACCCATTTCCACCGCTTGTATTCGCGATCTCGTTCTTTCGGTCACTACCCACAGCTCCTGACCATAGGTGAGGGTAGGGACGTAGATTGACCAGTAAATTCAGAGCTTCGCTTTTACACTCAGCTCTCTCTTCACCACAACAGACCGGTACAGCATCCGCATCACTGCAGCTGCTGCACCAATCCATCTGTCGATCTCCCGCTCCCTTCTCCCATCACTCGTGAACAAGACCCCCAAACTCCTCCACTTAGGGCAGGGTCTTGTCCCTGACCCGGAGTGGGCACTCCACCCTTTTCTGGTTGAGGACTATGGCCTCAAATTTGGAGGTGCTGATTCTCATTCCCACCGCTTCACACTCGGCTGCAAACCGTTCCAAGGCAAGCTGGAGGCCATCACCGGATGAAGCCAACAGGACCACATCATCTGCGAAAAGCAGAGATGAGATCCTGAGACCACCGAAGTGAAAGCATTCTGCCACTTGGCTACGCCTAGCAATTCTGTCCATAAAAATTATGAACAGAATCGGTGACAAAGGGCAGCCCATCACCCACCAGGAATGAGTCCGACTTACTGCCGGCTATGCAGACCAAACTCTTGCAACGGTCGTATAAGGACTGAATGGCCCGTAGCAATGGGCCAGACACCCCATACTCCCGGAGCACCCCCCACAGGACCCTCTGAGGGACACGGTTGAATGCCTTCTCCAAGTCCACAAAACACATATAGACTGGTTGGGCAAACTCCCATGCGCCCTCGAGTATCCTTGAGAGGATAAAGAGCTGGTCCAGTGTTCCACGACCAGGACAAAAAACGCATTGTTCCTCCTGTATCTGAGGTTCGACTAATGGACAAACTCTCCTCTCCAGCACCCTGGCATAGACTTTCCCAGGGAGGCTGAGGAGTGTGATTTCCCTGTAGTTGGAACACACCCTCCGGTCCCCTTTCTTAAAGATGGGGACCACCACCCCGGTCTGCCAGTCCAGGGGTACTGCCCCTGATCTCCACGCAACATTGCAGAGTGTCAACCAAGACAGCCCTACAACGTCCGGAGCCTTCAGGAACACGGGGCGGACCTCATCCACCCCAGGGGCTCTGCCACCAAGGTGTTGTTTAACTGCCTCTGTGACCTCGCCCCCAGAGATTGGCAGATCATCCCCTTCATCCCCAGACTCTGCTTCCGCCACGGAAGATGTGACAGTAGGATTGAGGAGGTCCTCGAAGTATTCCTTCCACCGCCTGACGATTTTCTCAGTCGAAGTCAGCAACACTCCACCCGCACTATACACAGTGCAGGTAGAACACTGCTTTCCCCTCCTGAGTCGCCTGACGGTTTGCCAGAATCTCTTCGAAGCGGTCCGAAAGTCTTTTTCCATGGCCTCTCCGAACTCCTCCCACACCCGAGTTTTTGCTTCCGGCACCGCCCGAGCCGCATTCCGCTTGGCCTGTCGGTACCTATCAGCTGCCTCGGGAGTCCCACAGGCTAACCAAGCCTGGTAGGACTCCTTCTTCAGCTTGGTGGCTCCCCTCACCTCAGGTGTCCACCATTTGGTTCGAGGGTTACCACCACGACGGGCACCAACTACTGGCCGCAGCTCTGTGCAGTGGCTTCGGCAATGGAGGTGCTGAACATGGTCCATTTGGACTCAATGTCCTCAGTCTCCCTCGGAATGCTGTTGAAGCTCTGCCGGAGATGTGCGTTGAAGATCTCGCGGACCGGGGCCTCTGCTAGATGTTCCCAGCACACCCTCACTGTACGTTTGGGTGCGCCAGGTCTGTCCAGTATCCTCCCTCACCACCTGATCCAACTCAACACCAGGTGGTGTTCAGTTGACAGCTCAGCCCCTCTCTTTACCCGAGTGTCCAAAACATATGGCCTCAGGTCTGGTGATACGATTACAAAATCAATCATCGACCTGTGGCCTAGAATGTCCTGGTGCCACGTGCACTTATGGACACTCTTATGTTCGACCATGGTGTTCGTTTTGGCCAAACTGTGGTTTGCACAGAAGTCCAATAACAAAACACCGCTCGGGTTCAGATCCGGGAGGGCGTTCCTCCACAATCACGCCCTTCAGGTCTCACTGTCGTTGCCCACGTGAGCATTGAAGTCTCCCAGTAGGACAACAGAGTCCCCAGGAGGAGCATCCTCCAGTGCCCCACTCAGGGACTCCAAGAAGGCTGGGTACTCTTTACAGTAATTTTGCAGATTACTGTAAAATTGGTAAATTTTACAGTAATCTGCTACAACACTTAACCCTTTAAAGCCGATCGGAGCGGGCACGCTCCGTTTTGCGTAACTATTTTTAAATCCGGGTAGCACTGCAACCACGTAAGCTAGTGCAATAATTTTTTTTGCATATGAAACCAGAGTAGTTGTACTTACATCTTATGCCATCAGCTTGCCCTAGGTCACAGTTTCCTTCCACATATGGCTTCGCAAAAATTGCATAAAAAGCACTTGCAGCAACAAAAACATAATATTCCAGAAACATGCTTTGCCAATCCGATCAGCTGTTCGTAAAACTTCCTACGTCCATCAGCGCGAACTATCGCATGTCCGCCATGACCTGCCCGAAACGGGAAGTGACGTCATTTTGCGGAAATGTAGTTTCTTACCATTAGGGCCTTATGAGCCTATACTTGTGTTTTTAAAAGTTATGTTTGACTTTATGACTTTCTGTGTCATTTCTGGGATGCTTAGGACTCAAATTGCACTGCTGGAAATAGTTTATTTTGATGCATATGCTGTTTTTTTGCAAATTTGCATTATAATATTTACTTTCGTTTTTCCTGCAGTATATAAAAATTGGTGTATTTCAAAAATAAAACTATGAAGACACTCAAAATAAATTTCCCATGGTGGGAAACTATTTTGTGCAACTTTTTTGTATTTACAGTTTTGAGGGATAAGCCTCTTAAATTTCTCTAACAACAAATGTGTTAAAAAAAAAAAAAAAACGATTTTCAATTTTTTGGTAGTTTAGTGCACTTTTTGCAATTGATGTAATTACTATGCACTTAATGCATACATATTATTAAAATCTGGGCTATAATGGTTGTATTGATGTCAACTTGAAATGCTCCCAAAAATGGCACTACAGCATGTAAAAATATAATATAAGCTCTTGCGGACTTGGTTCTATGGTAGGTCTTAAAGGGTTAATAGATAATTATATTTCTTGGATAAGTACAGTATCATGTATTAATTTAGTTACTTGTTTTTAATTCAAGTGCTCTGTTAGTCCATTTGATTAGGTACCTAACAATAACAATAACAACAAGAAGGTCATGGAAGCACTATTCGAAAACGTATTCTCCTCTGTGAGCTTAGCCCTGAGTGTGGACTGCACTTTGTGTATTGGAGTTTCAGGTGACCACATTTGCAATTTCATTGTTATTGGGCTCCTGCAAAATCACTTTTCCAGAAAGACCACAGTAAGTGTCACAATCCTGGGTCTTATGACCCAGTGTTTTGAGTTTAGTTTATTTGGATGTTTATATGATTAAGCTCATGAGTTTTTCTAGTTCTTTGTTATTAGATTCCCCTTGTGTCTTTCAACCCCTGTTAAGTCTCCCTTGCCCTTCATGTGTTTCATGTCTGTTATGTTGTCAAGTCATGTAGTCATGTCTGCGTTTCATTATGTTTCCTATTTTATTTTCTAAGAGGTTCTGTGTTTTGTTTTACTCTTTCCCTGTGGCATTGTTATGTCCACGTTGTGTCTACTGTGCCTTTCTGTCCCATGTTTCAGGTCCCTATGTTCTGTCTTCTCAGTTGCTGTTAAGTTTGCATGTCTAGAGTTCAGTCAGTGTGTTTCCTGTTTTACTTTGAAGGTCCATGTCTCATGTGAGTGATTCTAGTTTTGCTTCCCTTGTCTCGTCCAGCCTGATTACTCCCAGCTGTGCTCTCCTTCTGTGTCTCATTCCCTCGTTATCCCTCTGTGTATTTAAACCCTGTGTTTCTCTTTATCAGTGTCGTAGTCTCCCTCATGGCTGTGTTTCCTTGTGTGTCAGTTTATCAATGTCCCAGTTTAGTTTAGTTTTCCATGCCATTCTGCAATAAAGCAGCTTTTTGAGTTTAATTTTGTTGTCGTGAGTTTTGCGTTTGGGTCCTTCTCCTGCCTGTACACAGCCGAAACATGACAGTAAGCTGATTTGCTACACAACACTATAATTTGCATATCAATTTCCTCATAGTGAATACCACTTTTTATATCCACCAGTAGGCCACAAATGCTATTATTTGTGATAATAGTTCTTGCATTGGAACAATAGCCATATGTAGGGGTAAAATTCTTGCTCATATACTGTAAGTGTGGACTTCCTGCTACAATGCATTCTTCCGTGTAAAGTTTCTTCAGCTGATGTTTAAGCTTTCTCCTCCATCCACTACCTGTTTTAAAAACCTAGATCCTACTCTTTGATTTTTTTTCCTTGTCTAACCCTCTCGTGGGTGATTTTTACACTTAAAAGGTCATATGCAAATCATATTTATGCAGTCTATTTCTTTGAGTCCAAAAAGGTGGCACATAGGCTTTTTTTCAGGATAATAATTACACTCATGATGAAAAAGATAAAGTTCCTTTTTCAAGCTAAACAGCTTAATATTGACCCTCTCCGAATAATCACATATTATCAAAAATTGGTGTCAGATCTTGGAAAGCCACTGAAATCAATATTAGTACGTATAATATCCAGCTGGATTTCCTCGCATTTCCACTGGTGTGCTATGAAAGGATGAGCAACAAGGTGTTTGAATTTTGGCTTATTGAGATAGCCTGGGCTCTCTACTTGGTGTCCCTCTCTAATTATATACAAATCCTTGGATTTGTTTGATATTTGCAAGCATTTAATGTGTGTCTTCCTGCTGTTGCTAATGGGTGACTAAAAATATAAAAAATATGTCCCATTTTCTGCTTTGTGACAGAAACCTAATTTGTAGACCCCTGGAGCAATAACACAAATTCAATTCAATGAATTCAATTCAATTTTGTTGAATGTGCCAAATCACAACAACAGTTGCCTCAAGCTGCTTTATATTGTAAGATAGACCCTACAATAATACATACAAAGTAAAACCCAACAATTAAATGACCCCCTATGAGCAAGCACTTTGGTAGTGTCAGGGGTTGACATTTGTAAAAGCACAGTAATGGAGAAATAATGAGACACTGGCAGACCGACTCAGAGTTTCAAATGAACGTGTACACGGGTGAATGCCCTGAGAAGACAAACACCACGAGCACAGGCTTCTGGCTTTATTTATAAGGCAAAAATGGGTTACATAGTACTTCCTCTTTTTAACTGTCAGAGGAGAGGTCAGGCATTACCTCAGCTTATCTAACTTTGCACACATATACTGAAAATAACAACATAGAAGTATATCATGCTTATCTGACATCACATACTGAGGTGAGAAATACAAAGTATATCATGACTTGTCAAAACATCTTAAACACTTAAGTAAGGAATGCATTATGTTCTCTTTAACAATAAGCTTTACCGTGTGAAACTATATGAACACACATACAATATAAGGCATACTTGGTTAGAATATAAGGCTTACTTGATTATATTGTATTATAGAGATTTTGGTTATAATGAATAATGTAGAAAATCTCTAACAGGTAGATAGAAGACATGCTGTGGAAGAGAGACAGAGATTAATAACAAGTACGATTCAATGCAGAGAGGTCTATTAACACATAGTGAGTGAGAAAGGTGACTGAAAAGGAAAAACTCAATGCATCATGGGAATCCCCCAGCAGACTATGCCTATTGCAGCATAACTAAGGGAGGATTCAGGGTCACCTGAATTCCAAGTATTAAAACAGTTGGTGAGCTTCTTCAAATGTATGTTGTTATTTTTGTGCCACTTTTCTGAGCACACGTAAAAAAAAAATTGAGCGCACGTAAAAAGATTTGCAAGTACAAGTGTTGCATTTTGAGGAGAAATTTATTTTGAGCGAAGAAAAGCTAAATTTGAGTGAACAAAATTCACTGCTGCGTGCAAAAAATGTATTTCAGTGTTTGATATTATCCATATACACACACAATAACAGCGCCTCTCGCTCAGTTTTTGCATTTGTTCTTGCTCAGATCTCTGCAGACCTGCTCACAATGTGTTGCTCATGCTCTCAACATCTCTGCCCCTGCGCATTCAACTCTTTCTGTACAGCGTTATATTTGTGCCACAAAACCAACCAATCACAGACTTGGATGCAAAAATTCTGATTGGCTGTTTTGGTCTCCAATCAGCTCGCTAGCTACTGTAGCCAAACCCAGGCAAATATCCCAGAATGCATTTCGTCCAAAACTCAAGCGAGTCTTGTGTATTCTTTGTCCACCTGTTGAGATTTTCATAGAAAATGACAATGAAAGACATTTGATGTTCTGACATTTATTAAGAACAAAGTGATGCCCAGACAAGAACCTCAAAAGATTACCTTTGAGAAATCAGCGATACAGAGCAAACCATTCTGCATACCAGTTTTGAAAAACAGCAAATATCATGGTAGATGGGTGTGGCGGGCATGGTTCGTGGTGCAGCTGCGGGGAAGGCTGACACTCCTGAGCTGCATCAGCTCGTGACGCCTTCCCTGCCTATGAGAGCAAACAAGGTCCTGAATGTTGTTGTTGTCGTTGTTGTGTACATGTGGCTGCAAGCTGGAAAGCTGCAGCCAGGAGTGTTCGAACAAGCAACCTGGAATAAAAATGTTAAAAAGCATTGAATTGTGGTCTGTTCCATCCTTACTGCCACATTGGTGCCGAAACCCCAGAGGCACAATGGCGGAACCATGACGGGACCAGCCAGGGAAGGAGCTGGCCCAAATGGTGGCTGAGCTGGTCACACAGAGGCAGCACAGAGACCAGATCGAGCGCAGGATGCAGGTGATTGAGAATCTGGAAACTCGGATTTGGTCCCGGCCGACACTGCCGCCACCCCCACCGGCGTTCCCCACCAGCGTGTTCCAGCACCCATGCGGATGGCTTGGGGATAGAAGCCCCTCTTGAGTCTCTCTGTCCTTGCCTGGATGGTGCGGAACCTTCTGCCGGATTGCAGAAGTTTTAACACTATTGTGTTAAACGCTGTACTGTAATCAACAAACAGCAGTCTCATATAGTTGATTGATTGATCATACTTTATTCATCCCGAGGGAAATTGGGTTAAGGCTGCCAGCCGTGCCAGCGCCGTCTTACCCTTCCGACCATACATACATTACACAAACATCACATGGGAAAGACAGGTCAGAGGGGTATAACATGGAAAAATCACAACATGAGCAAAGATAAGGAGAAAAAAATAACTCCACCCCCCCCACCCCCCAGACTGAGCTCCAACAGGGAGATCAGTTTAAGAACAGAAAAAAAACACCTCTGCACATAGCACATGAAAAAACTCTTAATACACCAAAGAAACACATGACAAGCAACAGGAATGGGTAAAGGGTGAGAGACAGCCAGTGTAGACAGTGCATCCGGGCCTGCAGCATAAGCGCTGGTCTCCTTGATCCACCGTCAGCATCGGAGAGGAATAAGCATCGAAGGCGTTTGGAGGGGGAGGGGGGATGAGTGTACATCTGCATGTGTGTGTATATATGCTAAGTAAACAGTCTTCCAGCCAACCCAGGTGGCCTTGCATAGAATGGGAAGAACAGTCTAAACACAGTTCGTATCAAGGTGTTGTTGTTCAGCTCCAGCCTTGAGACCGCAGCTGGCGCCGAAGGGGTATCCACATGAAGTGATGGTGGTTTTTACTTTAGTGCGAACAACTCATATGAATTTCAAAGCTGTTCTAACAGTCCGACACTGGTCTCTCAATCTCCCGTTGGAGATCCTTCATTCCTGACCCTTGGCTAATCTCCTCACAGGTCACAGTGTGATCTGTCGCCAAGAGGCAACCCTTGAGGGGGGAATCTGTCATGAGTATCATGAGTGCCCCATGGCAGGGTGTGAGGAATGGGGATGCTCCTGAGCCAGTCGTTTGCCGGATCTCTCCTTCTGGGGGTAGTCCTCTACCTTCCGGTCTTACCTGTCCCTGCCCTCCCCTCTCCCTCATACAACACCTTACTCACACAAAGGGCCACCCATATGAGGGCTCCCTTCTTGTCCTGCTGGCATGGACACGCACATGTCACTGAGATGTGTGGCCTCACGTCTTTAGTACTCATAGAAGCTGCGGACGGCATGGTTGTCCTGGTTCTCTGTGTGCCTAACCCTGACCCTTACCTAAATCCTAACCATAACCAGATTGCAACCCCGACACTAAAACCACATTTTGAGACTCAAAAATGCCTTCAAACTCGTGGGGACCAGGATTTTGGTCCCAACAAGGGCTGCTGGTCTCCACAACTATAGTAAATTCCACTTATTTTTCACCACAAAGATGTTAATAGCCATCCACACACACTATACAGGGAGTGCAGAATTATTAGGAAAGTTGTATTTTTGAGGAATAATTTTATTATTGAACAACAACCATGTTCTCAATGAACCCAAAAAAAAACTCATTAATATCAAAGCTGAATGTTTTTGGAAGTAGTTTTTAGTTTGTTTTTAGTTTTAGCTATTTTAGGGGGATATCTGTGTGTGCAGGTGACTATTACTGTGCATAATTATTAGGCAACTTAACAAAAAACAAATATATACCCATTTCAATTATTTATTTTTACCAGTGAAACCAATATAACATCTCCACATTCACAAATATACATTTCTGACATTCAAAAACAAAACAAAAACAAATCAGCGACCAATATAGCCACCTTTCTTTGCAAGGACACTCAAAAGCCTGCCATCCATGGATTCTGTCAGTGATTTGATCTGTTCACCATCAACATTGCGTGCAGCAGCAACCACAGCCTCCTAGACACTGTTCAGAGAGGTGTACTGTTTTCCCTCCTTGTAAATCTCACATTTGATGATGGACCACAGGTTCTCAATGGGGTTCAGATCAGGTGAACAAGGAGGCCATGTCATTACTTTTTCTTCTTTTATACCCTTTCTTGCCAGCCACGCTGTGGAGTACTTGGACGCGTGTGATGGAGCATTGTCCTGCATGAAAATCATGTTTTTCTTGAAGGATGCAGACTTCTTCCTGTACCACTGCTTGAAGAAGGTGTCTTCCAGAAACTGGCAGTAGGACTGGGAGTTGAGCTTGACTCCATCCTCAACCCGAAAAGGCCCCACAAGCTCATCTTTGATGATACCAGCCCAAACCAGTACTCCACCTCCACCTTGCTGGCGTCTGAGTCGGACTGGAGCTCTCTGCCCTTTACCAATCCAGCCACGGGCCCATCCATCTGGCCCATCAAGACTCACTCTCATTTCATCAGTCCATAAAACCTTAGAAAAACCAGTCTTGAGATATTTCTTGGCCCAGTCTTGACGTTTCAGCTTGTGTGTCTTGTTCAGTGGTGGTCGTCTTTCAGCCTTTCTTACCTTGGCCATGTCTCTGAGTATTGCACACCTTGTGCTTTTGGGCACTCCAGTGATGTTGCAGCTCTGAAATATGGCCAAACTGGTGGCAAGTGGCATCTTGGCAGCTGCACGCTTGACTTTTCTCAGTTCATGGGCAGTTATTTTGCACCTTGGTTTTTCCACACGCTTCTTGCGACCCTGTTGACTATTTTGAATGAAACGCTTGATTGTTCGATGATCACGCTTCAGAAGCTTTGCAATTTTGAGACTGCTGCATCCCTCTGCAAGATATCTCACTATTTTTGACTTTTCTGAGCCTGTCAAGTCCTTCTTTTGACCCATTTTGCCAAAGGAAAGGACGTTGCCTAATAATTATGCACACCTGATATAGGGTGTTGATGTCATTAGACCACTCCCCTTCTCATTACAGAGATGCACATCACCTAATATGCTTAATTGGTAGTAGGCTTTCGAGCCTATACAGCTTGGAGTAAGACAACATGCATGAAGAGGATCATGTGGACAAAATACGCATTTGCCTAATAATTCTGCACTCCCTGTAGGAAGATTGTTGATTTTTGTATCTGTTATGAAGGAAGGAAGGCTCAGGGTTTAAGTAATCAGCATCATGGGCTCATCCAATTAGAATAAGAATAAGCAGTCATCTAATCATTCACAGGGTTCTCCTTTTCTCAAATCAATAAAGCAAAGAAGGAAGGAAGGAAAGACACACATGGACTGCCAATGCTGAAAGAAAACAGAGATTTAAGTTACTCATTACCTTAAACAATACATAAAATAAAAAAAACCCCAAACAGAACCTCACCTCTGCTGCAGCCCCGTGTGGGAGTGAAGAAAGGGTGAGCCAAAAGTGAATGCAGTCCTTATATAATGTGTGACAGGTGAGTGCAATTAAGGAAAAGCACCACACCCAATCAAAGGTGAGAGAACTAAACAAGGTGCATCTGGTGAAGTGAGTGGGTGTGCTGGGATGTGCTAAAAGGTGGGTCTTTACAACAGCCGCCCCCATATTTCTAGTGAGAAATATGTTGATATGATCAGGATCAGTCTTCGTCAGGAAGCGGGGGCAGGGAGATCAGACAGGAGACAGGGCGGATATAGGTTTTATCCTCTGCTAAGACTTCCACGGTTCTGATGCGGTCATCTGGGCTTTTCAGGAGGCGTGTCACTCTTCCTATGGGCCAAAGGGCACGTGGAAGGTGTGAATCCATGATCAATGAGTTCAATGTGAGATCTGGGTTCTCCTTCTGCCATTTGTGTCTTTGGAGGGATGGTAGGTAGTCTTTTATGAAGTGCCGCCAGAAGTGATCTGCCAATATTTGTGCATGTCGCCATCGTCGTCGACCTAGGAGGTCAGAATTAGAATAGGATACTAAGGGAAGTGACGAATCATGTCGGCCCATAATGAGAAGGTTTGGGGTTATGGGATCAATATCCGCAATGTCTGAGGATACATAGGCTAGAGGCTTTGAGTTAATGCCTTCAATCTCAATTAGGACTGTTCTTAAGACCTCTTCAGTGACCATTTGTGCACTAATGGTTCTCTCCAGAGCATTCTTCACAGAACGTATTTCCCTCTCCCAGGCTCCACCAAAATGGGGTGCTTGTGGGGGATTGAATTTGAAATGGATTCTTTTAGTCATCGGGACCGGCTGTAGAGTTGGAGCAAGGTTGTTAAAAGCTGCCCGTAGTTCCTTATCTCCTCCTTTGAAGTTAGTTCCTTGATCACATATAATTTCCAGGGATGTTCCTCGTCGAGAAATGAATCATTGGAGGGCCATGAGGAAGGAGTCGGTATCCATGCTGTTTAGGAGGTCAAGATGTATACACAGAGTCGTGAGACATTTGAATATTATTCCCCACCTTTTCTTTGATCTGCGGCCGGTCTTGACCATGTATGGTCCAAAGCAGTCTATTCCTGTGGAGTAGAAAGGTGGTTTGAATAACCTAAGACGAGCAGCAGGCAAGTCTGACATCCTTGGAATGATGGGCTGTGCTCTCCATTTCTGACATGCAGCGCAGCTATACTGATGCCTGCGTACTGCTTCCCTTCCTCTGAGAATCCAAAATTTCTGACGTAGTTCAGCAAAAAGTCTTTCTGAACCAGCATGATGCAGTTTGTCATCATAATTTTGTATGATCAGTTTGGTCACTGGATGAGCAGGATCAAGTGCTATTGGGTGAATGACATTCAATTCCAAGTCTGGGCTTTGCCGTAGTCGGCCTCCTACATGGATAAGTCCAGAATTCCTGCACAACACTGGTGACAAACACAATAGACGGCTGTCAGATGAGAGGGGTTTGTCTGACTGTAAACGGGCTAAATCTTCACCGAAACTGTCCAGCTGTTCCCGACGAAGGATTTCTTGTTCTGCTGTTAGATAATCAGCTGCAGAAGGAATGTTACCCTTTTGGTTGGAGAGTGAACGAGCCATGAAATCCAATAGAGCTTGATAGGTTCTGAAGCTGGGTGTGTATGTATGGGAGGGGATACTGACAATACCAAAAAAGTAGGATTTCTTTAACTCAGTCTGATCATCATCCGGATGGAGATCTGCAACTGTGGGCCAGTTATTTGGAGGTTCATGCAGAAACGAGGGACCCTTGGTCCACCTGTTTGGACTAAGGAACTCTTTCAGGGATTTACCTCTCGTAACATCATCAGCAGGATTTGTGGCTGAATTGATGTATCCCCAGTCTTGACTGTTTGTGAGGTTTTGAATATCTGAGACTCTGGCTCCTACGAATACCTTGAAACGGCAGGAATCTGACTGAAGCCAGTGAAGTACAGTTGTCGAGTCAGTCAAAAGGATGGTAGTCCTGACTGGTAAGGTGAGTTCTGTTTGTATGAGCTCACAGAGGCGTGCGCCTAGTAGGGCTGCGCATAGCTCCAGTCTGGGTATTGTTAAATTCCGTTTAGGAGCAACACGTGGAAGGGTCGTCCCAATCTCTCTCTTTTCTCCATAGCTCTTGCACCAAGTTTTTGGCGCGTGTTGTGAATGGGAGTAAGTAGCCTAATGGGTCATACAGACGAGCAAGTACTGCATAGATACGACGCATTGTGGTGGGGTGTGAGGCTAGAGTTCTGTATTTATAGGCAAACAAATCAGTCTCACAATTCCACAATAATCCTAATGTGCGTTCATGTGGGCCAGATGGCTTGTCTTCAGTCAGGCAAAGTTCATTACTTGCTGTTCTTACCTCAGATGGTAGATGGCTAATCACAACAGGATTATTGCTGGCCCACTGGCGAACGTCGAAGCCTCCTTCTGATAGATGGTTTCTTAATTTGTCTAGGAGTGTTCGAGCTAACTCTGCTGATGGAAAACTCTGCAAGCAGTTATCAACATAGAAACACTGCATTACTGAAGACTGCACATCTTTGTCAGATTGATATTCCTTCACATGTTTCTGCAGTGCATAGATTGCACAACAAGGGCTGCAGGTCGTACCGAAGGGGAGTACTTGCCACTCATACACTGAAGGGGGAGCTGCTTTGTTCATGTCACGCCACAGGAATCAGAGGAGTGGTTTATCAGGAGGCAGAAAACGGACTTGGTGAAACATGCCTTTGATGTCGCCACTTATTGCCACTGAATGTTGCCTAAAACGCAACAAAACACCGAGAAGTGTTGGCCCAAGGATTGGTCCTGGCAATACGTACTTATTGAGACACTGACCTTGAAATGTGAAAGAGCAGTCAAAGACTATGCGATCTTTATTGTTGTGACTTGTCATATGATGAGGAATATACCAGGCTTCTTTGCTATTGCGCATCTCCTCTGGGCTAAGTTTAACTACATAGCCTGCTTGCTCCAATTTCAAAATCTGATCCTTGCAAGACATGGCTTTGTCAGGATCTTTAGCTAACCGAGCCTCAGTGTTGCGGAGTCTAGACATGACTTCTGTTGGAGGGACATTCAAAGGAGGAAAGTCTGCCATCCGAAGAAGAGGAGTGGCGTAGCGATTAACACCATTGATCTCAACCCTTTTTGTGGCCTGTTCAAGGAGTTCCAGTCCCAATTGATCTTGCTTTGATCGGATCACAGATTTCTCACTGTATTCAGGTAAAGTGTCTAGTTGCCATAGCTTCTCAACATGATAACGCAGTACATCTGCAGTTGAACTGAGAGATGTGAACAAACACTGCACATGCTCTGTACTGCTCTGGGGCTGAAAATCTGTGATCGGACCTTGAAGTGTCCATCCTAATTGGGTTTTAACTCCTGCAGGAGACCCATATGGTCCCTGTCTCAATGGAGCAGTAGGCGTGATGAGGAGAGTATGATCTGAGTATATGTGAGCAGGAGTGGCGCTGCTTTATTAATAATGGGTAATGGGATACCTTGAAGATGCTTGTATCTCTGGTGGAGAGATGATACAGGGTAGGTGTGGTCTGAAAGTGCTAGGTGACTTGCAGTGAAGGCATTATTAATTGTGTAGGTTTTCTCTGGGTGTGCGATGGGTGAGATTTTGAAACTTACGGAAGAACCTTGAATAGTTTCAACTTCTTGACGGACAGTTCTAAGTGATAATCTCTCTGCTTCCCCAGTTAGGATGGGATGCTGCGCAGCTGATGTTAGAAGAATGGTATGCTGGGAGCCATCGTCAAGTACTGCATATGTTTCAAGAGTTCTTTTGCCATTTCGCAGGAGCACTTTCACAACCTTTAAAAGGACACTAGGACAATCACTAGGTCTATCAAAGTACAGTGTCCTCACTACAGGATTAGTTTCAGTTTTAGATCTCTTATTTACATCACATAGGATCTGTAGATGTCTTCCCATGCAGGTGGCACATGCTTTCCTCAGGTCACACTTTGCGGCCTGATGAGTCCTAGCACAACGCCAACACCGTTTGTTTGCTTTTATCCTCAACCAAGAAAATTGCCTCGAGTTGGGAACAGGAACTGGGTCTTCAGTTTGTTGAAGGTTACTGGGACAAAGTAATTGACAGAATTCATTCTTCAGCCTCATGTGCAAGACTTTCCCTTATTCAGTTTAAGACGGTATACAGATTACACTTCTCAACATCTAGATTATCTAAAATATACCCCAGCATTCCGGACCTGTGCAACAGATGCAACACCTCCCCCTGTGATTTAACTCATATGTTTTTTGCCTGCCCGTCACTTCAATTATACTGGACTTTTTACTCTGAAGTGCTCTCTCATGTTTTGAGTGTCACTCTCAAACCATGTCCACTAGTTGCCATTTTTGGTGTTTCTGAGGACGCCACCCTGAACCTTAGTCGTAAACAACTGGATATTATCGCTTTTACTTCACTGCTGGCACGGCGTCGAATTTTGCTGTCTTGGAAAGCTCCTCACCCTCCAGCCCGATCACGTTGGCTGGAAGATGTTATGTTCTTTTTAAAAATGGAGAAAATAAAATTTAGACTCAGAGGGAATGTTAATAAGTTCTCACAGATGTGGCAGCCTTTTATCACTTACTTTAACTCGTTGAAAACACTTACAATAGACTAAACATTTGTACCACAAGGTTCCCTTCTGTTATGGTTTTGGGAGGGAGTTGATTTTTTTTTTTTTCTTTTTCTGTGCGTGGGTTGTTGTTTTTGTTTTTTTTGTTTTGTTTTATTGTTATCATCCGAATCTCAATGGCCCAACCTGTTTTGATATATGTCTTTATATCGGTTGATACTTGCTGTATTGGGCCTTATATGTTAAATTACATGTGCAAAACTTTATAAATAAAGAGGGGAAAAAAGAAAAGAAAAAAAAAAAAGAAAAAAGGAAAAAAAAAGAACGTCAATATTTTGATTAGATTACAATTTGATTACAAAGACTGGGCACGTTGAGTCACACGTCCTAGCCTCCTGGCCTTAACACAAACTATGTGAAAGTGATATGTTTTTTTTATTTATTATTAGTTTTGTTTGATTTTTTTAAAAGGTTTTTAAATAAAAATCTAAAAATGGGGAAAACAAATAGAAACGCACAATGTATCGCCAACTGCTGCCTCAACTTGACCTGTAAGAGTCAAAACAAAGCAAACACACTTAAACACCCGAAACACACACAAAAAATACTGATACTGTTGTAAAGACCCACCTTTTAGCACATCCCAGCACACCCACTCACTTCACCAGAAACACCTTGTTTAGTTCTCTCACCTTTGATTGGGTGTGGTGCTTGTCCTTAATTGCACTCACCTGTCACACATTATATAAGGACTGCATTCACTTTTGGCTCACTCTTTCTTCACTCCCACACGGGGCTGCAGCAGAGGTGAGGTTCTGTTTGGGGTTTTTATTTTATGTATTGTTTAAGGTAATGAGTAACTTAAATCTCTGTTTTCTTTCAGCATTGGCAGTCCATGTGTGTCTTTCCTTCCTTCCTTCTTTGCTTTATTGATTTGAGAATAAAAGGAGAACCCTGTGAATGATTAGATGACTGTGTAGCCCAGATGAAAAAATCATATTTACTCTCTTTATTTTAACTGTCCACATCAACAAGCGTCGTATTTCCTATGACCATTGAATGCACCTCTCAGTTCACCCCACGTGAGGGCACCTAGCTCAGCGACCAATCAGAGCCTACCCAGGCCGCATTGACCCTGTCAGCCAGGAAGTGAGGTGAAGGTGCATGGTGCTCCTGGGTTTTTTTACTCATCTCAGCAAGAGGAGTGGAGGCATCTGCTACTCAAACCGAGAAATCCACGGACAAAAGAGAGGAAAAACTCAGAATTGAGAGGAAGGAAAGCCAGCCTACTTACCTGCTGGAAGTCCGGAGTCGAGTGGCTGGATGAAGGAGAGAGGCAACGTCGGCTAACCACTCACCTTTCATCCGGAGAGCTGCTGCAATTCAAACGCCAGTGTGTGTTGGGCTTTTGTGAAACAGAGCAACGGTCAGGTTTTTTGGAGAGGACGGAAAAGTCCAAGGACCAGGACGATATTCTGGTTGTGATAGATGGCGAGCCAACCACTTTGAGGACGATCTACCCCAAAGAAGATACACACCACACACTCATACATTCCAGTTACACTCACAAGGACCTTTGAAGTTGGCTATCGCCAGCTTAACTCTAAATTCTTAAAGGGCCCCAACGAGTACTTTTATTTTGTTTGAGTATGCACACTATTTATTTTATTTTATACTTTATCTGTACAAATTGGACACATATCTGTTGTACCTTGTAACAATACAAGAGTGGCTCCTCAAAAGTTAACATTGTGTCCAGGTCATTATTGCTGCTCAATACTTTGGCTCCATACGAATTTGGTGTCTTCTGATTCTGGCCAGGGTCTTATTACGAGCCCAAGTAATTATTGTGCTGTAATTCACCTTTATACCTTAAAGTTGGTTACAACTGCTTATTCTTATTCTAATCGGATGAGCCCATGATGCTGATTACTTAAACCCTGAGCCTTCCTTCCTTCATAACATGGTCCTCCGAGCCGGAGCAGTGTTAGCGTCATGGATTCAAAGCAGCCATTGACTGAAGGTTTGAGACGATCCAGTCGTGATAGTCGACCTCCTGCCCACCTGCAGCAGTATGACGTTCAGTATCCTGGAAGTAGAAGAGCTACATGTGAGACGGAGGCTGTGTCCCAATTCAGGGTCTGCACGCTTGAAGTACGCGCACTACACGTACTACGTACGGTGCGTACTATAAGTACGAGAAGTGCGGAAGTGAGAGGCTTGTGAAATGGGACGGTATACGCTTCATAATGACTCAGTGGCTTCTATTTTTTATATTATTGCTGTTGTTCTAAAAACATTATTTGTTATATATAATAAATATGGAAAAACTCCTTGAATGTGTGAACATATTAAAAAAAAAGCCAAATTGTTGAGGTACCCCTGGGCAAGCTACAGTCTCTGCACACTGCTCCCCTAGCGCTGGATTGGTGGCTGCCCACTGCTTCACTGAGTGAATGGGTTAAATGCAGAGGGCTCATTTCCTACGGGATTAATAAAGTATACGTTATTATTAATATGAATTGAACTCTGAATTGTTAAATATCAAAATTCAAATTTCTGTGTTTACAGATTATTTTTATATGATAAATGGACTAGTACTCAGAAAGGCTCTATCCTTTGAAGCCCTATTCACCCAACCACACATACATTTAGCACTTTTTTCTGTATCTGTGTGTTGTCTAACATTTACACAGACACTCATACTATTGTGGAGTCATTGAGCAAAACTCATGGTTTATTATGTTGTTCAAAGATACTTCCATTAAAAAGACTGGAGTAGCTGGGGAATCACAACACTTATGAGAGTAAAAAGAGAAAGAAACATGGATGTGCCCTTTGGGAAGATGTTTTGACCATTTTCTAATCTGATTACATCAAGAAGAACATCTGTGGCTCAGGTGGTCACCTGATCACCTACAGATCACCTACTAATTGGAAGGTTGGTGGTTCGATCCTTGGCTTCCCCGGTCTGCATGTCAAATATCCTTGAGCAACATACTAACCCACGCGTTCATCGGAGTGTGAATGTGTATGAAGTGTTAGTTTGCACTTGTGTTTAGACGTAGATGGGTGAATGAGGCATGTTGTATACAGTGCTTTGAGTATTCTGGGAGAGTAGAAAAGCGCTATATAAGAATAAGATCATTTACCATCTGTACAGCAACAGAAGACCACACTGGGTGACACTCCTCTGAACTAAGGAGTCAGATTTGGTGTAAACAATACAAAAGCGTGGATCCATTCTGCCTTATCATTACTTCAGGCTACTGGTGGTAGTGTAGCATTTAAACACCTCAGCCTACTTACATGCCATCTCACAAAGTTCAGATCATCTCAAACTGGTTTCATGAATATAACAATACTGTACTCAAATAACCTTCACAGCTCAGGTGACAGTCACCTGAGCTCAATCCAATGGAGCCCCTTTTGAATTTGGCAGAATTTGCATCATGGATGTGCAGCTCCCAATCTGCAATGACTGCGTGATGCTATCAGGTCCAAAATATTTCTCCAGAATATTCAATTCAATTCAATTTTATTTATATAGCGCCAAATCACAAAAAAAGTCGCCTCAACGCACTTTATATTGTACAGTAGATACAGAGAAAAACCCAACAATCATATGACCCCCTATGAGCAAGCACTTTGCCGACAGTGGGATGGAAAAACTCCCTTTTAACAGGAAGAAACCTCCAGCTGAACCAGCCTCAGGGAGGGGCGGCCATCTGCTGCGACAGGTTGGGGTGAGAGAAGGAAAACAGGATGAAAGACATGCTGTGGAAGAGAGACAGAGATTAATAACAGATATGATTCAATGCAGAGATGTCTATTAACCCATAGTGAGTGAGAAAGGTGACTGGAAAGGAAAAACTCAATGCATCATGGGAATCCCCGGCAGCCTACGTCTATTGCAGCATAACTAAGGGAGGATTCAGGGTCATCTGGTCCAGCCCTAACTATATGCTTTAGCAAAAAGGAAAGTTTTAAGCCTAATCTTGAAAGTAGAGATAGTGTCTGTCTCCCGAATCCAAACTGGAAGCTGGTTCCACAGAAAACTGAAGGCTCTCCCTCCCATTCTACTTTTAAATACCCCAGGACAGGGGTCAGCAACCTTTAAGACCCAAAGAGCCATTTGGACCTGGTTTCCATGCAAAAGAAAACACTGGGAGCTGCAAATCCTTTTTGACATCTAAAATGAAGATAACACTGTATATATTGTTTTTTACCTTTATGCTTTGTGTGAACAACTAAGGTGTGTTGCTTATAAAATCTATGAAGTGCTACAGAGAAAATTACATTTTATTTATGTAATTAACACATTTTGAACTCTTAAAGAAATATAACAAAAGGACAGACACCAACCTGAACTAAAATGATCCATGTAGCAAACAGAAACTGTTGTGAGCCGCCACCCTTATATTGCCTTTGGGCTTTTGGAGCCTTGACCTGACTTTTAAAAATAATTGGGAAAAAAAGCACTATGCTGCTAAAAAATGAAAAACAGATATTTGCAAAATTCTGCCTAAATATGTATTTTACCAGGTTAATGTGTGTGGCGGGGCGTCGTCTGCAGTGCCGCTGCAGGTGAGGCAGACGCACCTGAGCGGCACCCGCAATCACGCCTCCCCGCCTTAACGTCTGTGCCATCTACGCTGTTGTTGGTATATGTCTGGCTGTGAGCTGAAAAGCTACAGCCGGCTGTATGCGTACAGCAACCGTGTGTGAAAAGTGGTCAATAAAGAGATGCTGAAAAGCATGTTCATGCCAACATCGTAGGGTCTGCCGTGATATGTTTACAATGGGACTTCTGCTCCTGAACCTCGATGTGCGCACATCGTCTGCAAATCGGGGCTGTACGAAGTCACTTTCATCTTTATGCAGGACTGTAAGCTGTCATCTGTGAGGCGTGAGCGGTGTTTGTTTTTAACATAGTTCACGTTGGAGAATAGCTGCGGACATAATGTGGCTCCGAGGATCCATAATTGGCCTACCTGGGGTTGAAAGTCTCGATAAATGCACGGCGTTTCGGCAGGTATACCGGCTTCCACGAGCGTGACGCTTATTTTGAGCGATGAAAAAATAATAAAATATAATTTTATTTTTATATTTCAACATCACAATCTTCCAATTTAGAACTACAAGTTTGTTTGTTTTTTAAAAAAGAACTAACATAAATAAAATACACTTCAGCTAAATACTTCTAATTTATTTTCCCAAACCACGCGGAGCCGCACTATAAGGACTAAAGAGCCGCATGCGGCTCCGCAGCCGCAGGTTGCCGACCCCTGCCCTAGGAACAACAAGTAGGCCTGCAGTGCGAGAGCAAAGTGCTCTAATAGGGTGATATGGTACTACAAGGTCGTTAAGATAAGATGGGGCCTGATTATTTAAGACCTTGTATGTGAGGAGCAGGATTTTGAATTCAATTCTGGATTTAACAGGAAGCCAGTGAAGGGAAGCCAAAACAGGAGAAATATGCTCTCTCTTTCTAGTCCCTGTCAATACTCTTGCTGCAGCATTTTGGATTAACTAAAGGCTTTTCAGGCTTTTTTTGGACATCCTGATAATAATGAATTGCAGTAGTCCAGCCTGGAAGGAATAAATGCATGAACTAGTTTTTCAGCGTCACTCTGAGACAGGATATTTCTAACTTTAGAGATGTTGCGCAAATGGAAGAAAGCAATCTTACATATTTGTTTAATATGTGAGTTGAAGGACATATCTGTGGTGTTTCGACAGAAGAACGGAGACGACTTGGTTTATAATGGAACGTGTATTCAGCAGTAGTTAGCCATCCAAAACATATCACAATACACTTCTCTTCTTCTATCCTTCTATCACTATTAGTCACAGAGCCCCCTACTGGTAACTGAGTATATGTTCATATTCAGTCCCCCTTGTAAAGCAACCCTTCACCATCTTAGCAGTGTATGTAAACATAACATCTCTCCTCATTCTCACAGAATTCTACTACCTCAGTATTACTTACTTAGCATGGTAACATTAATATTTCCACATAACATTATCAGTAGTAAACTTTGCAACCAGACAGCATTTTCAATACTGCTTGCTGAACCTATTTCACTTATAACATTACTGGGTGTTTGAACTATACCTGTGGTCTATACCCATCTTGTTATGGTGCCTAAATCGTCCTTTATAATGAATACTTGTACAGTTAAGGTTACTGTAGTAACGTAACAACCTTAAGTCACAAAACTTCACAAATAAATCACAGTAAATCAATCATCTATTATACTTGGACCTCAGAACTAGCAGTATGGAACTTAACATTAGCATCCAACAGCTCAAGCGTGTTATTTTCCCACTTTTTTTTTTAAACTCATTTCATTACATAATCCTTGGTCCAAGCTAGTAACTGTCTCGGTCTGTTAGGAACAGAAGGTCTTTTAGGAGTTTCTCTTGTGTTGTTTTCAACCTCTTCACCAGCCTGCAACGGCTCAGCATTCTCTGCTCGGCAGAGTGAGAGACGGGCTGCATTCCATCGCTTTCCATCACTCAAGATGAAGGTGCTCAGTCCAGTCTGTTGCTGCACTGGCAGTGGATCAGTGAACTGTCTCTCTCCCTTCCCCACTCGGAAAGGCTTACGTATCCGCACCCTGTCACCGACCACAAGCTGGGGAGGTTTTGCCCCCCTCTTAGCATCAGTGTAGCGTTTACTCCTACGTTGCTGGTGAAAGACTCTGGCCCTGCATTGGTCATACTGTCCTGTGTCTTTGGGAAATGGCAGGACATTTAGCTTTGTTCTCATTGGTCTCCCTCTGAGAAGCTGAAACGGAGATGCTCCAGTTGTTGCATGAGCTGTAGCACGGTAATTCTGTAGCATCTCTGTTACGGCGGGCTTCCACGGCTTCTGGGACACCTGTGCAGCCTGAACACAGTCCTACTCTGTTGAATCTTTCAACACACCCGTTCGCTTGAGGGTGATACACACTTGTTCTGAAGTGCTTGATGCCCCTTTCCTTCAGGAAATCAGCAAAGGCAGATGAAGTGAATTGGGGTCCATTATCTGTCGTAAGCTCACAAGGGTTTCCCTCCTGTGCAAAAACTAAAGACAAGAACCTAATAACAGTGTCTGTAGTAGCTGATGAAGTAAAGGCTACTTCTGGCCATTTGCTGAAGTAATCGACCAGTGTGATAGCAAACCTGCAGTCCTGCGACCCACGGTCAAAAGGTCCAACAATGTCAACGGCCACATGCTGAAAGGGACCATCTGGAAACTGAACCGGCTGTAGGGGAGCAGGAGCAGTTTTGGCTGTTTTGTCACACGATTGACAGACAGAGCACGATGACAGAATCGCATGGACTTGAGTATCCATGCATGGCCACCAGTAAAGCTCTCTGAGCCGCTGCTTTGTGTGAACTATGCCCTGGTGACCTTCGTGTGCGAGGCATATCACCTTTTCTCGCAGGGACCTTGGGACCACCAGACGTGTCCCCCGGAAAACCAACGATGATTCCACAGCAAGTTCATGTCGCACCAGGAAATACGGCTGCATCTCAGGTGGGATAGACCTTTTCACCTTAGGCCAGCCTGAGCGGATAACCTGTCGCAGCAGAGAAAGGTCAGGGCAGTCCTCACATTCAGCTTTAAAATCCGTCAACGGTGTCGCTGTCAAGAGAGGAGAAACTTCAGCTATCTCCAAGAGAAGGTCTTTTTCAGCATCAATGTCAGTGCTGGAGTACGTCAGGGGAACCCGTGAGAGGCAGTCTGCGATGACATTCTGAACACCAGGACGGTACTGCACATCGTACTGAAAACACATCAACCTTGCAGACCATCGTGCGATTCTCATGCCCGCTCTGTTCATACCTTTGGTGCTGAGAAGGGTAGTAAGAGCTTGGTGGTCAGTACGAAGCGTGAATCCGCGGCCCCATACATATGTACGCCATCTTTCCACCGCCCAGACACAGGCTAACGCCTCCTTTTCTGTGGTGGAGTACTTTTTTTCAGCAGGAGACAGTGTTCGGGAGGCGAACGCCACAACCCGCTCCACTTGATCTGGATGTAACTGTGTCAACACAGCGCCTAGCCCGTAGTCTGATGCGTCTGTGGTGATAAAAGCAGGTAAGTCAGGGTCATAGACGGCAAGTGCGGGACTTTCCAGAAGGAGTTTTTTCAGGTTACTGAAGCTCTCATGTGCTGCCTCGTTCCACTGGAGTTCAACTTTCATGTCTGTTTTCAGCAACTGTCGCAGTGGCTCCACCAGTGTAGCATAATCTGGAATAAATTTACTGAACCAGGATGACAAACCCAGGAACGAGCGCAATGCAGCCATATCCTTTGGAGTAGGAGCCTCAGCAATAGCAGTAAGGTGATGTTGGCTTGGACGTAGGCCTTCCTTTGAGATTACATGGCCCAGGAATGTAATGTGTGACTGGCAGAAGGAACTTTTGCCAGTATTAATCTGCAGGCCGACGTCTCTGAGACGTTGGAGAACAGCTTGCAGGCGTGTATCATGCCCCTCCTTTGATGTTCCGTAGACGATGATGTCATCCAAGTAGTTGCGAACACCAGGCAGATCTTTCAGGACTGTTTGCATCATTTTCTGGAAAGCCGAAGGTGCTGATGCTAGGCCAAATGGAACACGTGTGAACTGGAACAGTCCCTCATGAGTGATGAATGCAGTCGGCTTGCGGCTCTCCGGATGCAAAGGTAATTGGTGGTATGCTGAGCTCAGGTCAATCTGGCTGTAGTGAGTGGCACCCGCCAACTCAGAAAACAGATCCTCCATGTGAGGAAGAGGATGGCAGTCAGTAATGATGCTCTTATTGGGTTCACGAAGGTCAACACACAGTCTCAACTCCCTTTTGCGCTTCCGGGCCACGACCAGAGGACTCACCCACTCAACTGCATCGATCCTTTCAATTATGCCAGCTTTGAGTAAGCAAGAGAGTTCTGCTGATACCTCTGTACGTACACTGAATGGAAGGCGTCTCAGCTTTTGACGCACAGGCTGCACATTGTTGTTTACCTGTTTATTATTTGGTTGCTCGAATAAAAGACATTCATTCATTCATTCATACCTGTACTTTATGGATGAACCCTTTAACACATCCAAGTTGAGCTGGTGGAATAGGATCAACATTGTATACAGCAGACTTCCGGTTAGTAGAATCCGGCTCATCTGCAGTTTCATCCTGAATGCGGTCCACTTTGCCTCCGACGATGCAGACGTTCAGTGCTCTAATGAGGTCGAGGCCTAATAGCGGGGAACCAGCTTTGACAATGTAGAAGGAAGCAGGAACTTTTTCATTCTGTGCATGCAGTGCAACTGATGCAGGCAGACAACCCATCACAGCTAACTCATCTTTAGCATAAGTAACTAGTTTGACTTTAGGTCACACCAGTGAACAGTCTGCAAAATACTGTCTGTAGATAGTTTCTGACAGAATAGACACAGAAGCTCCATTGTCTACTATCAGCTCTACCGTCTTAGAACCACCTTGTACAGTTTCAATGTCGACAGTGCAGGTAAGCTTATCTTGAATAGCTGCCATCATTTTAGCATCTTGCACGCACAGTACTGCCAATTCTGGAACCACTACTTCTCTCACTTCACTGACTGACGACTTACATACCTTGGCAAAATGTCCCTTTTTCCCGCAGTTGTTGCATTTTGAAGAAGCAGCCGGGCAGTTTTTATCATTAGCTAAGTGCTTGTGAGAACCACACCCGAAGCACTTCCGCTGCTGCTGCTTTGAACCTCCCCGTTTGCGTTGGTCTGGAGTGCAGCCTTTAGCAGGGCGAGGTCCTCTCCTCTGGTGAGAGTGGGAATTTGCTGCGTCGACTGTCTGAACAGGCGTGGTCGGAAACGAGCCGGGTGTGGAGAGTAGAGTAGCGTTTTTGACTGCTGCTTCCACCTGGCCTGCAATAGTTAGAGCCTTATCCGGTGTGGGATCGTCCTCCAGTAACAGTTTGTCTTTCACAGCGCTGAGATGAGCATTGGAGATTAACTGATCTCTTATCATTTCACTTTCCATTTGTCCAAAGTTACAAGATGAAGCTAACGCTCTCAGAGCCACCACATACTGAGAAACAGTCTCATCCGCTCGTTGAATACGCTGTCTGAATGTATGATGGCACGCCACGACAATCACTTTCGGCACAAAGTGCTTCTCCAGTGCGCTCATGGTGTCAGCATATGTATCACCTTGCTCCGGTAACGTGTAGAATAACCGCTGTCCCTCCGGGCCCAAGCAGTGTAGCAAAACAGCGCGTTTCCTAGCATCCGGCCATGCGTCTCCCGTGGCATTGATTACTAGCATGTAATTGTCGAATATTTTCCGTCATGTAGTAAATGGAATCCGCGGCTCACCCACATGTGGAAGAAAAGATGGTGGACTCGGAACTGATGCACTCATCCTCGTCACCAATTTGTGGTGTTTCGACAGAAGAACGGAGACGACTTGGTTTATAATGGAACGTGTATTCAGCAGTAGTTAGCCATCCAAAACATATCACAATACACTTCTCTTCTTCTATCCTTCTATCACTATTAGTCACAGAGCCCCCTATTGGTAACTGAGTTCATATTCAGTCCCCCTTGTAAAGCAACCCTTCACCATCTTAGCAGTGTATGTAAACATAACAATATCCTGGTCAAAAATGACTCCAAGGTTCCTCACAGCGTTACTGGAGGCCAAGGTAATGCCATCCAGAGTAAGAATCTGGTTAGATACCATATTTCTAAGCTTTTCAGGGCCGAGTACAATAACCTCAGTTTTATCTGAATTAAGAAGCAGAAAGTTAGCGGCCATCCAGGTCTTTATGTCTTTAAGACATTCCTGCAGTTTAACTAATTTGTGTGTGTTATCTGGCTTCATGGATAGATAGAGCTGGGTGTCATCTGCATAGCAGTGAAAATGTATGCTATGTCTTCTAATGATACTGCCTTGGGGAAACATGTATAATGTAAACAGAATTGGTCCTAGCACCAAACCCTGTGGAACACCATAACTGACCTTAGTGTGTGAAGAGGACTCTCCATTTACATGTCCTTGTATGATGAACACAGTCAGGTCTCCTGCTCGTGAGGTGAAAGTGTTTGTCGGGTGGTTGTCTTGGGAATGTACTTACTGTAGCGTCTCTTGTTTCCAGGAGGATTGCGGAAACGTGTGGAGGGAGCTGGGCACTAATGTACATAGACACTGAAGGAGGCGGAACATTCACCACAGAGGAAAATCACTGCACAGGAATTGGGAACTGACACACAGAGAAACATGTGCACTGTGGATTACTGGCACCTTTGTTGTAATTTTAGCTGTAAATGCATTGTGTTCATACAGAAAGTCATGCATTTAGGTCCTGCTTGTGCCAAACCTGACAGTAAAGTGCATCTAACAAAGCAGTCAGTGAGTGTTAAGTGCTAGATCAGGTGCTAGACCAGCTACATTCTTACTCTGAATGGCATTACTTTGGCCTCCAGTAACACTGTGAGGAACCTTGGAGTCATTTTTGTCCAGGATATGTCCTTCAGTGCACATATTAAACAATGTAGGACTCCTTTCTTACACTTGCGCAATATCTCTAAAATTAGAAATATCCTGTCTCAGAGTGATGCTGAAAAACTAGTTCATGCATTTATTACTTCTCGGCTGGACTACTGTAATTCATTATTATCAGGATGTCCTAAAAACTCCCTGAAAAGCCTTCAGTTAATCCAAAATGCTGCAGCATTTTGACAGGGACTAGAAAGAGAGAGCATATTTCTCTTATATTGGCTTAAAAAATTTCTTTTTGTTAAAGCATATAGTTAGGGCTGGATCAGGTGACCCTGTATCCTTCCTTAGTTATACTGTAATAATGGCCATGATACATTGAGTATTTCTTCTTCAGTCACCTTTCTCACTCACTATGTGTTAATAGACCTCTCTGACTGAATCATACTTGTTATTAATCTCTGGCTCTCTTCCACAGCATGTCTTTTATCCTGTCTTCCTCTTCTTACCCCTACCAGTCGTGGCAGATGGCCGCCCCTCCCTGAGCCTGCTTTTGCCGGAGGTTTCTTCCTGTAAAAAGGGAGTTTTTCCTTCCCACTGCTGCCAAAGTGCTTGCTCATGGGGGCTTGTAGGATTGTTGGGTTTTTCCTCTGTATGTATTATTGTAGGGTCTACCTTACAATAAAAAGCACCTTGAGGTGACTGTTGTTGTGATTTGGTGCTGTATAAATAAATTGAATCAATCAGTCAGTCATGTCAGCTGTTATAAACTGTTTCCTTTTATTGAAAGCATTTACTCATTAGATTTATTCATTTTTTTTTCAATGCAATGGTAAAGGTTTTATTCTCTGACCAGGGCACCATCAATGAAAGGTTTTGCACTCATCCAGTTGTTTCACTCCTTCCTCAATATCGTCTTCTTTGTCCAGCAGTCTCGTTTTTCCTTTAAATAGTGAACAGACTGCAGAGGAAACAAAAAAAAAAAGAGATGGTGTATTCCTGTGGCTTAGCTTTTCTGTACAAAATAGCTGCATTCAGAAATACTTCTTCATTTGAGAATATATAATACATGAGTTTTCTTTGTCTCACTGTGTCTTCACAGAAGGGTTCAGAGTAATGATGGTATGTGTCCTTGTCTTAAAAAAAATAAAGACTAAATACTATCAGTTATCAAAGAAAAGTGGAGATTTTGAAATACTGAGATATGTAAAATCTGCCTTTGCCTCCAGTAGGAACAGAAATGGCTCCATCTGCTGGTAAAACATCTCATTCATCTCAATGCAAGCAGAAAAATGCAATATGGTTCCGAATTTGTAAGGCTGATAAAGCTTCTCTTGAGTGCAATGTATCTCCCACTACAGCCCACAGTGGCATTGAAGATAGTGAAATACTAGAAAAGAAAACTGTCAAAATTTGGCTCAGCTACAAATAATCAGTCAACAAAAGAACAGCAAACAAATAAATAACAATGAAGAGTGTGTTTCATATACAAATTACTCAAACTGAAAATGTGAGAAGTCTGTGATGGTAGCCAGGAAAAATCTAATTCAGCATAAAGCATCTTATCCACTTGCAATGCTAATTAACCACATACATCTGTCCAAAAAACGAAACCGTTTTATTGTATTTTCGTACCATATTAACATTTAATGTATTAAACACTTTCTTGAATACAAACAGGGTGTGTACCCTGTGTTAGCTGGGATGGGCTCCAGCCCTCCGGTGACCCTGATAAGGATAAGCAGAAGAGAATGGATGGATAGAAATATGCAACCTAAACTAAGGTATAAAATAAAATACTCTTTACTCTAGTTTTATTTTGGGATGCTTTCTTACATTAAACGAGTTCTGAGAGTGTTTTATCTGCTCAGTGAGGTAGGTTTGGTGTGTGTTCATGTGAATGTGTATCTGTATCTGTATTTGAATGTGTGTTTAAGCGTGCTAGTGAATGAGTGACAGCATGTCGTTGTAAGCCTTAAAGAGCATGTGGGTTTTACTGGCCTATGTGTATTTTTATTGGCCTGCAAAAAAGCTTTTATTTTAAGATTTTCAATAATTAATATGATTTAATGTATTTTCATATTATTTTACTTTAAATCTAAAAATAGGGTTACAAAAGTGATCTACTACACCCCATGCCCCCCTTTAGACTCAGCCCTGGTTATTGTGCTTGCAGGTATCACTGCAATTAAAAGCTGTCACCTTCAGCAAGCTGCCTAATTTTAGCACTGTGTCAGACTAAGGCTACGTTCACACTGCAGACGAAAGCGCATCAAATCCGATTTTTTTTTTTACCCTATATGCGACCCATATCCGATCATGGTATGACAGTGTGAACGGCACAAATCCGATATTTTCAAATCCAATCTGAGTCACTTTGGCTACGTTCACACTGCACGTGTTAATGCTCAATTCTGATTTTTTGATCAAATCCGATTTTTTTGTCTGCTTGTTCACACTACAAATAAAATGCGACAGCAAACGCTCTAAGCGGCCCGCATGTGCAAAAGAAGATGTCACACACAACGCTCTCTGTTTAGACCCAGAGCAAACAATATTGTTTGACTGATGGCCCTTAATATAAAGACTTCAGACTTTACGTTTCCCAATTTTTGCTTTAAGTTATTTTGTTATTTACATAATAATGTAGATAATCTAATAATTATCCTTATTGCTGTTTTAGAGGAGCAGTGCTTCAAAGGATAGTTGCAGATTTCTGTCAGAATCTGCAGATTATACAGTACAAATAAAATGTTCACGTTTCTCCAACGTTGTCTTCCCAACAGTTTCATTGACATCTACACTGGATGGCCAGGAAGCGTTCGCGATGTCTTCTCTGGAGCTGATAATTGGCGTCTGTCTTGTGTCAGTGACGTAAAAGACGGATTTAATGCGACATGACCATTCACACAGCAGTTGCTTTCTAAAACATCGGATATGTATCGGATTCAGTACCACATACGAAAGTGACCCAGATCGGATTTGAAAATATCGGATTTGTGCCGTTCACACTGTCATACCATGATCGGATATGGGTCGCATAGGGTCAAAAAATCGGATTTGATGCGCTTTGCCTGCAGTGTGAACGTAGCCTTTCATGTGTGGTACTGAATCCGATACATATCCGATGTTTTAGAAAGCGACTGCTGTTTGAATGGCCATGTCGCATTAAATCCGTCTTTTACGTCGCTGACACAAGACAGACGCCAATTATCAGAGCCGGAGAAGCGCCCGAGAAGACATCGCGAACGCTTCCTGGCCATCTAGTGTAGATGTTAGTGAAACTATTGGGAAGACAACGTGAACATTTTATTTGTACTGTATAATCTGCAGATTTTGACAGAAATCTGCAACTATTCTTTGAAGCGCCGCTCCTCTCTAAAACAGCAATAAGGATAATTATCAGGTTATCTACATTATTATGTAAATAACAATGTTAAGATATTCATTGTGTGTACTCATGTTGTACAGTGTTTAACTGCATTATGGTTACTGTGGTTTAACAAAGACAGTATTTTAGTTGTCACCACAAGGAGGCACTGTTTCATTGTAAGCGCACGGATGCCGCGTCATCACGTCCCTAAGAAAAAAAAAGTATACCACAACGAAAATGGCACCCATGAGGAAAGTTTTGCCGCATGTTGATGTGGAATAAAGTTCCCAAAATATTAAGGACATTTTTGCCTCCGTCGTCATTTTCCTTCGAGTTGATCGCTGTCGATGCTGCAATACTCAACAGGTTGCGAACCGCTCTTCCTGGGATCTTCCTTTCTAATGTACGATCACTCAGGAATAAGACAGACGAACTGGCCCTGATGAGAAGCATGAACAGAGACTTTGCCTCCTCCTGTGTGTTATGTTTTACGGAGACGTGGCTCTGTGAGGACATCCCGGACAGCGCGCTCAAGCTGGAGGGCTTTCATCTGCTGTGCGCTGACCGGCAGGCCTCTCTCTCTGGTAAGACCAAAGGTGGAGGTGTCTGCTTCTACATTAATAGTGGCTGGTGCACAGATGTAACAGTGATTGCTCAGCACTGCTCTTCCTCTCTGGAATACCTTTTCATTCACTGCAAACCGTTTTATTCTCCGCGGGAGTTTGCTTCATTCATCCTGGCCGCTGTTTACATCCCGCCAGACGCAGATGCGCAGGCAGCTCAGTGCGCACTCGCGGAGCAGATACTGCACATGGAGCGGACATTCCCGGACTCTCTCATCATTGCTCTTGGGGACTTTAACAAAGCCAATCTGAGCCATGAGCTTCCCAAATACAAGCAGTATATTAAATGCCCGACCAGAGAGGAGAGGACATTAGACCACTGTTACAGCACGATCAGCGGGGCCTATCGTGCGGTGCCCCGCGCTTCACTCGGACTTTCTGATCACGTCATGATCCACCTAATCCCCGCGTACAGACAGAGGCTGAAGCTCTCCAAACCTGTCGTGAGGACTAAAAAACTGTGGAGCAACGAGGCTGTGGAGGAGCTTCGCACGTGTTTGGAGTCTACAGACTGGGACACAATGAAGGCTGCTTCTAACAGCTTGGACGAGTTTACGGACACTGTCACCTCCTATATCCACTTCTGTGAGGACAGCATTGTGCCATCACGCACCAGGGTGAGTTATAACAATGACAAACCCTGGTTTACTCCTAAACTCAAAAAGCTGTGGCTGGAAAAGAGTAAGGCGTTCAGAAGCGGAGACAGGGACTGCTACAGAGAGGCCAAGTACAGGTTCACTAAAGAAGTGGACATTGCTAAACATCAGCACTCTGAGAAGATGCAGCAGCAGATCTCAGAGAATGACTCGGCCTCTGTGTGGAAAGGTTTTAGGAATATCACCAACTACAAGCCTAAAACCCCCCACTCCACTGACGACTTGCTCTTGGCCAACACCCTCAACGACTTCTACTGCCGTTTTGACGAGCCATCAGGCAGCCTTCACACCTCCAACGGCCCCAACAATAGAGACACTTTGGACACTCATTCCCCCACCTCTCCCCCCTCCATAGAGCCATCACCACCTTCAATCACTTCACCTGCAACACCCCCCTCCTCACCCCACACAAAAGAGGATTTCACACCACCTCCTCCCACCACAACTCTTCATATTCATGAAGCAGATGTGAGGAAGCAGTTTAAGAATCTGAATGCTCGAAAAGCTCCCGGCCCAGACGGTGTGTCTCCTGCCACCCTCAGACACTGTGCAAACGAGCTGGCCCCAGTGTTTTCTGGCATTTTCAACTCCTCACTGCAGGCATGTCATGTGCCTGCCTGCTTCAAGTCCTCCACCATAATCCCTGTCCCCAAGAAACCTAGGATCACTGGACTAAATGACTACAGACCCGTGGCTCTGACATCTGTGGTCATGAAGTCATTTGAGCGCCTAGTTCTCTCCCATCTCAAGACCCTCACGGCCCCCCTCCTGGACCCCCTGCAGTTTGCATACAGAGCCAACAGGTCTGTAGATGACGCCATCAACATGGCCCTACACTTCATCCTGCAGCATCTGGACTCCCCAGGAACCTACGCCAGGATCCTGTTTGTGGACTTCAGCTCTGCCTTCAACACCATCCTCCCAGACCATCTCCAAGGCAAGCTTTCCCAGATGAATGTGCCTGATCCCATCTGCCGGTGGATCACTGACTTCCTGACGGACAGGAAGCAGCATGTGAGGCTGGGAAAGAATGTCTCGGACTCCCGGACCATCAGCACCGGCTCCCCTCAGGGCTGTGTTCTTTCTCCTCTGCTCTTCTCCCTGTACACCAACTGCTGCACCTCCACCCACCAGTCTGTCAAGCTAATCAAGTTTGCAGATGACACCACCGTTATCGGACTCATCTCGGACGGGGATGAGTCTGCCTACAGGAGGGAGGTTGAACGTCTGGTGTCCTGGTCCAGCCACAACAACCTGGTGCTGAATGCCCAGAAGACAGTGGAGATTATTGTGGACTTCAGGAAGCACACAGCTCCACTCCCCCCCATCATCCTGACTGACACCCCCATCACCTCTGTGGACTCGTTCCGCTTCCTGGGTACCACCATCACCCAGGACCTGAAGTGGGAGCCCACCATCACTTCCGTCATTAAAAAAGCCCAGCAAAGGATGTACTTCCTGAGGCAGCTGAAGAAATTCAACCTGCCAACACGGACGATGATGCAGTTCTACACTGCAATCATCGAGTCCATCCTCACCTCCTCCATCACTGTGTGGTACGCTGGAGCCACTATCAGGGACAAACAGAGACTGCAGCGTGTTGTGCGCTCTGCTGAGAAGGTGATTGGCTGCAGACTCCCATCTCTGCAGGACCTGTACACCTCCAGGACACTGCGGCGTGCAGCTCGGATCTCAGCTGACCCTTCTCACCCTGGACACAGTCTGTTTGACCTGCTCCCCTCAGGCAGGAGGCTCCGGTCCATTCGCACCAGAACCTCTCACCATAAGAACAGTTTCTTCCCCTCTGCTGTCGGACACATGAACAATAACCATATGACTGTTCCCACCACTAACACGTGACCCTACGCTGTGTTCACTGCATCATTCCATGTTTGGCACTGATCACCACCTGCACTCATGTATATATCATGTATATATCTATCCACTTAGCACTTTTAATTCTTATTCTTATTTTTATATTTTTATGACAGTATGTTGCACTGAAGCACCGCAGCAATTTCCTAATGTTGTAAACCTCCTCAACATCTGGCAATAAACCCTTTCTGATTCAGGTTATGGGCCCAGGGCCGACTCGAAGAAGAGTTTTTTCTCATGAAGATCCGGAGCCACAACAGATAGCGGGCTAACGGCTAAAATAGCAACATGGATCAAGGACGAGCAAGCAGGCTGCCTCAACTCATGTTTGATGGAGATGAGACCAGATATGAACTTTGGGAAACTAAGGTGCTAGGATATTTGCACTTGTTGGGATTAAAAGACACTGTTCTGAAGGAACCGAACAGTGAGGCTGAAGTAGCAGCAGACGGTAAGAAGAACGCTGACGCTTACGCCGAGTTAATCCAATTTTTGGACGATAAAAGCCTCTCACTGATTATGAGAGATGCCCCTGATGATGGGAGAAGAGCATTAGAAATACTGAGGGACTACTACGCTGGAAAGGGGAAGCCCCGAATCATCAACCTGTACATCACGCTGACATCGCTTCAGAAAAAGAGGGAAGAGACTGTCACAGACTATGTCATCAGAGCAGAGGCCGCTATTACAGCACTGCGCAATGCGGGTGAGACTTTAGGTGATGGATTATTGATTGCTATGGTTTTAAAAGGACTACCTGAAAGTTTTAAACCATTTGCAATACACGTTACCCACGATAAAGACGATATGACATTTGCTGAGTTCAAAACAAAGCTACGGAGTTTTGAAGACACTGAAAAGTCAAGCGCATCGGAGTGTAGCGACAACGTAATGAAAACAGGAGTAAGAACTGGGCGTGAGCACACGAGATCCAGTGCACAATGCAGATACAAGAGCGATGTGGACATTGTGTGTTTCAAGTGTGGACTAAAAGGCCACCGAGCAAAAGTGTGCAGACGGAGGACGTGGTGCAGTCATTGCAAAAGCAGCACACACAGTGATACCACATGTAGACATAAAGACAAACAAGATGGTGTACGGAAGGTCGCAGATGAGAGCGGCAACGGATCCAAAGCAGAGACGCCGGATAATGCCTTCGGGATTAAGGGCGTAGACATCAAAGTCCAGCAGTCAGCATACAGCATTGAGGAGAAAGGCCTGTTGGTAAACACTGGGGCTACCTCACACATCATTAACAACATCGCCAAGTTCAAGAGCTTCGACGACGTGTTCAGACCGGAGTCACACAGCGTGGAACTGGCAGTGCAGAGGCATTGCCCAACAGAGGGGGGACGCAGAGGTGTTCCTGATTGACAATACAGGCCAGCGACACAAAGCAACGCTGAAAGATGCGCTGTTTATTCCATCATACCCCCAGAACATATTCTCTGTAAAGTCAGCCACTGCATTAGGAGCAACAGTCACCTTTAAACAAGGGCAGGACATGTTGACCCACAAAGACGGTACTAACTTTAACATTCATGTGTATGGCAAGTTGTACTATTTGCAGACTGAAGTTGAGGGTAATGATAAGTGTAACACCTGTCATGACATACAAGCATGGCATGAGATATTAGGTCATTGCAACTATGAAGATGTAGTAAGATTGCAAGGTGTGGTTAACGGTATGCAGATTAAGGGGAGAACCGATAGACCTGAAAAGGAATGTGAAGTGTGTATCCAGGGAAAGTTTGCACAAACCCGAAACAGAGATCCTGATACAAGAGCAAAGGCTCCTTTACAAATGGTACACACAGATTTAGCCGGTCCGATAGCCACTGAATCTATTGATGGGTACAAATATGTGTAGTCATTCACTGATGATTATTCAAACTCAGTGTTTGTATATTTCCTGAAGACGAAAACTGATGCAGTGCAGGCAACAGAGAAATTTCTAGCGGATGTTGCACCATATGGCAATGTAAAATGCATTAGATCAGACAATGGGACAGAGTTCACATGCAGAAATTTCCAAACCCTGTTAAGGAAAAATGGCATTAAGCATGAGACATCAGCCCCGTACTCACCCCATCAGAACGGTACAGCCGAGAGGGGGTGGCGTACTCTTTTCGAGATGGGCAAGTGCATGCTAATTGAGAGTCAGCTACCGAAATGCCTATGGAACTATGCCATTCAAACTGCTGCTGTAACACGGAACAGATGCTTAAATAAGCGAACAGGGAAAACACCCTACCAAATGGTGACAGGTAAAAAGCCAGACTTGTTAAAGATGCAGAAATTTGGGTCTGTGTGCTATGCATACAAACAGGACAAGGGGAAACTTGATTCAAAATGTGACCAAGGTTTCTTTGTAGGTTATGATAAGAACAGTCCCGCCTACTTAGTTTACCACCCCGAAACTGAGAAAGTTCAGAAACATAGACTTGTTAAGTTTGTGAGCAAAGTAAACATAGAAAGACAAACACAGACAGATGAGGGAGAACTAAATGATGACTGTAGCAGAGTAAGACAGCCTATGGCTAACAGACCTTCAGAGAAAGGTGACAAGGACAATGAGGAGGTTCCAGAACCTATTGTGACGGACAAAATTCCACAAAGTGGTATACCTGATGAGCATGAACGAAAAGGGTCAAGTGTGACAAGTGATGGATTTGTCAACAAAAGGTATCCTATTAGGGAGAGAAGAAAACCGGGACATTTAAATGACTTTGTAGCTGCCAACAGTGGCAGCGATGAGATCCACACTACCACAGACTACTGCTACAGGGCAGTGTGTGGTGTCTCAAACACATTTAAGGAAGCCATAGAATCAGCTAACTCAAAGAATTGGATCAAAGCCATGGATGAAGAAATTCACTCGTTACGGGAAAATGACACTTTCACCCTAACCACTTTGCCAAAGGGAAAGAAAACAGTGGGGGGGAAGTGGGTTTATTCCGTTAAGAGTGACATTGAGGGAAACGACAGATACAAGGCAAGGTTCGTAGCCAAGGGTTACAGCCAACAGTTGGGGATAGATTATGGAGAGACATTCTCACCAACAGCCAACTTAACCAGCATAAGAGTTTTGTTACAGAAAGCAGCGCAGGAGAACCTGTTACTCCATGTGAAGACAGCGTATTTACATGCTCCCATTGATTATGAAATCTACATTGATCAGCCAGAAGGTTATGAAGAGGGAGAAGGGCTAGTCTGTAGATTACAAAAATCCTTGTATGGGTTAAAGCAATCTGGTCGTAACTGGAATAGGATCTTGCATGAATACCTAACAGCGAACAGTTTCAGGCAAAACCCAGCAGACCACTGTGTTTATACCAAAGAGACAAAACATGGCATGGTGATTATGATCATCTGGGTGGACGACCTGATAATTGCTGCTGGCAATGAAAAGGTAATGAAGGATGCGAAAGAAACGCTTTCAGTCAAATTTAAGATGAAAGACTTGGGCAGACTTAAGCATTTTCTGGGTATTGATTTCACTCAGTCTGATGGATGTGTAACAATGTCACAAGAAACCTATATCAACAAGATACTGATGAGGTTTAACATGCAGAACTGTAAACCCAGAGAAACTCCCTGTGATCAGAAGTTGTGTTACACAGAAGGTGCTACTAAGATAAGAGATGTGAGGATGTATAGAGAGGCTGTAGGTAGTCTTATATACCTCGCATCAGGTACCCGTCCTGACCTGAGTTTTGTGGTAAGCAAGTTATCGCAACATTTCCATGAGCCTACGGAAGAACAGTGGGGAACTGTGAAACATGTGTTGAGATATCTCAAAGGGTCCAAAGATAAGAAGTTGTGTTTTAGAAGAAACACAGATGAAAATTTGGGTCTAGTGGCCTACAGTGATGCTGACTGGGCAGGTGACACTGCCGACAGACGCAGCACTACTGGTTACTGTGTACGTCTATGTAACAACAGTTCTTTAGTTTCATGAAAGACCAAGAAACAGCCCACTGTGGCGCTCTCTACCTGTGAAGCAGAGTATATGGCTCTGGCTTCCACAATGCAAGAGTGTATATATTTAGAACAGCTTTTGAAAGGTATAGATGACTACAGATACACTCAAACAATAGTGTACGAGGACAACCAGGGAACAATTGCCCTGGCTAAAAACCCTGTGAGTCGACAGAGGTGCAAACATCCATCCATCCATCCATCCATCTTCATCCGCTTTATCCGAGGCCGGGTCGCGGGGGCAGCAGCCTAAGCAAAGAGGCCCAGACCTCCCTCTCCCCAGCCACCTCCTCCAGCTTATCCGGGGGAACACTAAGGCGTTCCCAGGCCAGCCGAGAGATATAATCTCTCCAGCGTGTCCTGGGTCTGCCCCGGGCCTCCTCCCAGTGGGACATGCCTGGAACACCTCACCCAGGAGGCGCCCAGGGGGCATCCTTGTCAGATGCCCGAACCACCTCAGCTGGCTCCTTTCGATGTGGAGCAGCAGCGGCTCTACTCTGAGCCCCTCCCGGATGGCCGAACCTCTCACCCTATCTCTAAGGGAGAGGCCAGCCACCCTTCGGAGGAAGCTCATTTCTGCCGCTTGTATCCGCGATCTCGTTCTTTCGGTCACTACCCACAGCTCATGGCCATAGGTGAGGGTAGAGACGTAGATCGACCGGTAAATTGAGAGCTTCGCTATTACACTCAGCTCCCTCTTCACCACGACGGACCGGTGCAGCGTCTGCATTACTGCACATGTTTGCCAAGGTGCAAACATGTGGATATTAAATATCATTTTGTAAGGTCCATTGTAAATGAAGAGAAAATGTGTCTGTTATATTGCACCACTGAAGAAATGGTTGCAGATGTTATGACCAAACCTGTTTCTAAGCTAAAACTTGCTAAGTTTGCTGACATTATGTTTGGTGCTTAAAAAGAAGAAAAAAGAGAGAAAAAGGAAAAAGGATTGTGGTAGAGATTGTACAACTGTTTATCGTTTATTGTACAACTTTTCTTTAGATTCCAGCAACCTGAGTACAAGAGGGGGTGTTAAGATATTCATTGTGTGTACTCATGTTGTACAGTGTTTAACTGCATTATGGTTACTGTGGTTAAACAGAGACAGTAGTTGTCACCAGACTTTAGTTGTCACCACAAGGAGGCACTGTTTCATTGTAAGCGCACGGATACTACGTCTGATACTTAGGGGCGCACATCACGCCCCTAAGAAAAAAAAAGTATACCACAACGAAAATGGCACCCATGAGGAAAGTTTTGCCGCGTGTTGACGTGGAATAAAGTTCCCAAAATGTTAAGGACATTTTTGCCTCCGTCGTCATTTTCCTTCGAGTTGATCGCTGTCGATGCTGCAATACTCAACAAACAAAATAACTTAAAGCAAAAATTGGGACACGTAAAGTCCGAAGTCTTTATATTAAGGGCCATCAGTCAAACAATATTGTTTGCTCTGGATCTAAACAGAGCGCGTTATGTGTGACGTCTTCTTTTGCGCATGCGGGCCGCTTTGAGCGTTCACACTAGAGCGCGTTTGCTGTCGCATTTTATTTGTAGTGTGAACAAGCAGACAAAAAAATCAGATTTGATCAAAAATCGGAATTGAGCATTAAGACCTGCAGTATGAACGTAGCCTAAGTTAACACCTCATCTGCTTATTATTTATGTGGCCTTGCTTCTGCAGCTTTACTTTTGCTGTATAAAACAAACGATGGATGCAGCAGCTAAAAAGTTCACTTTTCATCATGAATTTGTTGATCATGTGGTTTGATGCCAGAAAAAAACATTTTTCACTCCACCTGAGCTCACCTTTTCAGCAACAGCTCCGCCTCTTCACTCTTTGCAGGGCATGCAGGCACCGCCTCCACGCTAAACCATGACAGCATCATTCTCACTGCTGATGTTGTGTTATCAGTGTTTTTGTTAAAAATGGAGGCTGCATTGTCTTAATATTGTAGTACATTGTATTAACATGTGTGCTTCTAAACACATTTCTATTGCAGGTCTACTTTTAGTCACACATATGGGTGAAGTGCTTGCATTTAAATGGTAAAGTCAGAGAGCCACAGAGCATGCGTTAAACAAAGCATCAACGCAAAGAATTTGCACTGATGATTTTTTTTTAAATTAAAAGCTCGTCCCACATTTCATAAAAAGAACATCATGTCAAAAGTCAAAAATAGTGGTGATAGTATGATGGGGCTGTTTTGCTGCTTCAGGAATTGGATGGCCTTATGTCATTGATGGAATCATGAATCTGTCTGCCAAAAAATCCAGCTCACTGATGCCTAGTGGTTGACAGGCTCAAGCTCAAGCACACTTATGCTTACACTTATGTAAGAAGACAACGGTCCAAAACACACTAGCAAATCCACCTGTGAATGGCGCAAAACCACCAAAATGAAGGTTCTGGTGTGGCCAAGTGCTCCAAAAGGCATCAAAGCCACAAACACAGAAGCAAGAGCTTTGCTAGAGTGGCCATTAGAGGAACTGGAGATTTTGGGACTCCCCATTTGGCTTCATTTTTCAGTTTATTTTTTTTAATGCTTGATTGGAACCTTTCAAACAAAGATGCCACAAAGACCCAAGGTTTCACAGCAGTACATTGCATTATAATGAGATTGATTTTAATGTTGTGGCTGATTGGCCGATGGCTCAGTCCACTGTATCACTGGCTGATGTGCAGACTTCTCTCGGTGCGCTGCCGCCTGTCTTTACCTGTCTGCCTCTCATCCACACGGCCTCCTGTCTGTCTCTGCCTGACACTTTGACACATTCTCACAAAGTGGCCATCGGTGCTATCATATTGCCGCATTTGTTGGAGGAAGAATAACATTGTGACACCACAGTATCACAGCGACAAAGATGAGTCCTAAAAGCTTAGCAGAAGTGAGTGTGAATGCTTGTGTCTGTGTGTGTGATTAGGGTGAAGAGGATCATAGCTGCACTGCAGTCATTTTTTGTAGCGTCACAGGAAAGCTGAGCGACTGACTACATGCTGATGAAAAGGAATAAGACAGCAATTTAGAGTTCTGCCTTCTTTTTAGTTTATTGAGCATTTTTCATGCTGCTGAGAAAACAGCATGAAAAATGCTCAGTAAATATTCAATAACATTGAAAAAGGTTCAAAAAACACCAAAAACACCTCTTCAGTCAAATTAATCTATACTACTTTTTATGCTTACTTATGCTACTAGGGCGTTCCCATGATGCACCAAGTGTTTCTTCTTCACCTACCTCTTTTTATTCACTATGTGTTCAAACGCAACCCTGCATTTAACAAATTAGTTATTATTCATCTCTGTCTCTCTTCATCTTTTGTCCTCTCCCTCCCCTCACCCCTAACCAGTCGTGGCAGGTGACTGTCCCTCCCTGAGCCTGGTTCCTGTTAAAAATGAGTTTTTCCTTCCCACTGCCACCATGTCCTTGCTCATGGAGGGTAAAATGATTGCTGGGGTTTTCTCTGTATTATTGTAGGGTCTCTACCTTACAATATGAAGTGCCTTGAAGCAAGTGCCTTGTTGTGATTTGATGCTATATACATTGAATTGGACTGAATTTGTCAGTGTGAGTACTCAGCACAGAGTACAACTGGTACAGACACAAACCATGATAACATGCAAGTCATCACCCAGTCACAGCCATTCTGTGCCAGACTGAGTTTAACACTTGCATAAAGGAGCTGTGAACACTCACATTCTTCAGCATGTGAACACACACCTGTGACAAATTAAACCATGATATCATTTTTCAAAAAGATTAAAATCAACACCGAAACTTACAAAAATGAAAACTAACTCTCAGCATTGGACCTTATCAAACATTACAATGTGATTTTGCTAAAAACAACTCAGCGAACACACACCTGTTGTTCGCTTGCTCTCTGGACTTTTGGCTATTTGTCTGTGGCTTTAATGAATGAAGAAAAAAATAATGGATAACCCAAACAGCTGGATTCAACAATGGTTAACAGTCAGTCTGTTTTCTCAATATTATTATTAATATTTTTGCAGAGCAGCAGACACAGCAAAATACCTGGTTGAGGGTTTTTTTCCCCCATTAGGATTTAAAGCTTGCATTCTATAAAGGAGCCAGACGGTGGGGTTAGTCTCACAGTTTATCAGTTCTGCAGGCTGTGGCCTCATTAGTTTCTTTACGATAGAAATGACTTGTGATTTCAAATTAATTGATCATTTTAGACATTTATATTTTCACTATTACATGTGTTTGCATGTATTTATGTACATGTGTGCATGAGTCAGTACTTGCTTTAATAATGTGCACATTTTCTTTTTCTCTGAAGACCGTCCACGACATGAAGATGTTTTGCTCCTGTCCTTTTGTTTGCTGGTATGTATATCTGGTTGCAGCACTTAGCTGGTTACAGACTTGGTCGAAGGACAAAAATACTCTCACAATCACACAGCCAAACAAGAGCTAACAATTCACAGCGGTCACAAGTACTTAGCAAACAAAAAACGGTGTGTATGTGTTTGTATGTGTGTTTGTGAGTGTGCGGAGAGGAATCTGCAAGCACGCGCGCGCACGCACACCGGGTGCTGCTCTTTTAAATCCACCTGTTCACAGCTCTTCCCCGCGCGCTCCGCTCGCTTCTGCTGATAGGTCTGTGAGGGTGAGAGCAGCGTTTATTGCCGCCTGTGTGCTGTGCACTGTGGCAGGGCTCCTCTCTAACAGCAGCTCAGCGCAGAGGCCGCAGCAGCAGGGCTCCTCCTGCCGCCGCTGAATGGATTACCTACTTATTCACCTTCCCCGAGTGGCTCTGCGTGGACACCTCCTCGTCTCGGCGCCTTTCTGTGATTTCTATGCTCGCCGGGACTGCGACCACTGATCATGCACTGATTTGCGAGCAGCTCTGACTTCGGAGTCGCCTCGCTGCTGCTGGTGCTGCTGGGTGGACGCACAGCTGATCATCCGGAGAGGGGCTTTCTGCAACAAATTGTTGCAAACATTGTGAGGGGCGAAGTCATGGTGCCAGCACCGCCTCGGCTTTCTATGGCACTGTGAGAACTTTCTTTTCATACACCCCTTGCCCCTCTTTCTTCTTCCCCCTTGCCTCTCTTTTGTTTTAGATGTTTGGCTGCAGGATCGTGCTTCCTCGGGAAATTATCCACGTTTCCCTTTTCAATTATGTTCACGTTTGCTGCCTTCTGCTACATGCTGTCTCTGGTCCTCTGTGTGTCCCTGATTTTCTTCGCAATATGGCATGTAAGTACCTTACACTGGGTATCACTGTATGTATTTTTTTTTTTTTTTTTTGGGGGGGGGGGCTCTTCTTACTCGTTGTTGATGGCAAGGTGTGTGAGTGTATACTGAATTCGCAGGTGTACGTAACAGTGCTAGTTGGCTTTAGCTTTAGTTTACAATGTGAATTTAAAAATTTCCAGACTTTACACATCCCCAGCGACCCCCCCCCCCCCACACACACACACAGAAAGCGCCTGCATCCCTGTGCAGCATCCTCCAGATCAATTAAGCACACTTCCCTTCCAGATCAATTAGGGAATCTTGTAGAGCGTTATCTCTCTCTCTTCTCATCTTCCTGCTCTCTTCATATCCTTTTAATCAAGCATCGGCTCAGCTACACACCAGTGCCAATATGGCTGACTGCATTGTGATATTTGAATAATCTTATTAGTTGCTCCCTGAGCAACATGTAGGGCCTTGTATAAAGACAGATTTGGGTCAGGTCTTCCAGCCTTTTGCCCCGGGTCTGTCTTTTACATAGACCTGATGCACTTGGGGTGACTGATCCTCTGGCAATTCCAGCTAATAGTTGGTGTGTCTGTCTGTCAGACAATGACTCATGTGTCAGCAGAAATAAAGAGTCCTAGACAGTAAGGGTACAGACACTCGTAGTAGCACAATTACAACTAAGTGATCATGCTGAAAACACCTTTATGATTCCTCACAAATGAAGTGTACTCCCCTGTTTGAAGTAGATGTCATGGTGGCAGAAACAGGAGCCAAGTGAAACAAAGCAAATGTATGTGATGTAGGATGTCATGATATACATGTAAAAGAAAAAAAAAGGGTTCTATCGCTTTTATAGAATGCTTTCATCAGAGATATTGTTTAAAGCAAAAACAGAATTGTGTGACATTTTAGGTATTTAAACAAAGTTTTTAAAGGATCATAATGGACAGAAATGTACTCTCGTATCCTTCCTACATAGTGCATTTCATACTGGGCGAGGTACCCAGGCTTTGCCTGAATATCCACCAGGTCACCAGCGAACCACTTACTGTAGATGTTGGCTTATGGTTGGACTGCAATTTGGCAGTTTTTACAGCACTTCAATTGTTCCACATTTTGTCATGTTACAAACGTATTTCAAAACTGGTTAACTCAATAATGTGTAATTGTTTTGTGTAATTTTAACTTTGTTTGTTCGTATGTATTTGTCTTGAAATGTGCTGCCTCTTGGCCAGGACTCCCTTGAAAAAGAGGTCTTTGATCTCAACGGGACATTCCTGGTTAAATAAAGGTTAAATAAAAAAAATAAAAAAAATTTACATACATGTTATATTTGGGGGGCTTTAACAAGAATTTCAAGGAAACGTTATTACTTTTTCATAATGGGGTATTATGACATTATGACATTCAGCTGAAATTATAATTTAACTATGCCTTAGGAACACATGATATCACTAAAGACAGAAAAGACTAACACCGATGTAGCAACCAGACCCCATAGTGTGTCAGTTAGTGAAATTCAGTTTCTTCCGGTGAAGTAAATAAGTTCATTTTCTTTCAGCTTTGAAGTAAACAACTAAAGCATCTACCTGTCACGGTCTGGCTGGCAGACCGTGGGGATGTGGGGAAAGGAGGACCCAAAACGCAGACTCTGCGATGCAAACAGTGCTCTTTATTCACAGTGAAAAACTGTAAACACAATAACTCCCCGTTGCTCCCTTGAACCCGGTGTGCGTGCTTCCCTCCGACGTCTGTGCTCGTGCTCGTGCTCCCCGCTGTTGTGTTTCCGCACACCCCGTGCGTGCTGCCTTTCTGGACCACTCTTCCTCCTGTAGGAAAACCATAAAGGCAGCCGTCAACACTAACCCTCGGCGGGCATATACGAACAACACAGACATATGCTGACACACTAACTTGGTACGATAACTCAATGATCCCGCGCCGGTGGGAGCTCCAACACTCTCCTAAGTAGCTCCCCCGACGAGCCCTGATTATCAACAGGTGTGGCAGGAACTTCAGGTGTGGCCAGTCCTTCGCAGGGCCACACCCATCAGGCCTGCAGGTGGCTGTGTTCCATCCTCCAGCCACACCCGCAGACATACACATGTATACACCCACACCCTGCCTATACATACGAGTGGGACACAGACTAACACAGCATTGTGGAGAAAACACACATCACCAAATAATAATAATAATACTAACAACAATAACAACAGTCAAAACTGGTCACGGACCCCCGAGTCCTCCAGAGCCGGGTCCGTGACACTACCAATGTCAGTTTTTTCTACCAATAGGTTATTGCTGAGTGACATTCAGTGCCCTCCACAATGCTTGGGTCAAAGACACAAGTTTTGTAGTTTTGCCTCTGTCCACAGCAACAGTGGACTGTAAATCAACTATCAATATGTGTTTGAAATGCAGGCTGTCAGTTTTGATTAAGCGGGTTTTACAACGTAATGCATGAACGGTTTCAGAGATGCAGCCATCTTTTTTAATGAGCAGAACCCAAATTTCACAGGCTCAAAACTGATGAGAGGCTAATATAAACATAAAGATTAAATGTAAAGACTTTGATACTCAGATGAAAAAAAACTTGCTGTCAAAGTCTCCCTGAAGTCTAGAAACCACGGACGTCTCCAAAATGTGATGTTTCCTCGTCTTTACATTGGAGGGTTACCTACACACCTGTCAGCTCCAGGGTGATGTGCAGCACACAAACTGCTTTATATGTGACTTCAAAGAACTAAGATATTTCTAGTTTTTCTTGTGTATAGATCGGGAGTGTCAAACATATGGCCCCAGCGGCAAGAATTGGCCCAATAAAGACACCAGTCCGGTTCACTTGATGGCTTTGGAAAATGTGAACTGTATTTTGACAAATTTTGTAACTTTTCTGAATGATTGAAAACCATAGTAATTAACTCTATTGATAAAAAATATATGACAGAAAAGTTCCTTCTTTTTTACCATCCAATACAGAAATTTCTGAAAAAGGTGAATGATATAGATGTCTGATATAGTAGACCATAGATGTCTTCATTTACTTTGGCATTTCTTTGTCTTGTAGAAAAACTGACATGTGATATTGATATTGCATTTCATTTTACATTGAGACATTTCAGGGATTAAATGTCTGTGAGGGTTCTCAGTCATCCAGGTCATGGTAATCTAAGAAGCTTGGAAAGAAAAGCAACTGGACTTCTTTAAGTTTCTTGAAGATGTTTCTCCTCTCATCCGAGAAGCTTCTTCAGTTCTAAGACCAAATGGTGGAGAGTCCCGGGTATTTAAACCTAGTGGGAGTTGTCCCTTGGGAGGCCTCCAAAAGTTGATCCTGTTCATCCGGACGTAGCGTTTTGTGGGAGAAATGTTTCGTCACTCATCCAAGTGACTTCTTCAGTCTCAGGTGACTACAGGTTTCCCCAATCTTATAAACAGTACATTTTTGAGAATTTGCATAATTAAGATTAAGGAACTGACCTCCCAGTCCATTGTTCCTTCACTGGGCTGGTTTCAGTCATTATGCAAATGTACTGTTTATAAGATTGGGGAAAACTGCAGTCAGCTGAGACTGAAGAAGTCACTTGGATGAGTGACGAAACGTTTCTCGCACAAAACACTACGTCCAGATCAACTTTTGGAGATTTACTTACCTGGATGATTGAGCATGCATCAAGACGTCCCTTGGGAGGGTCGTTGACTTCGGTAGTGGGCCTCAAACTATCATGTGACTTATTGAGATCACCTGATGCAAGATGTGAGTGGGCGTTAAGGCATCTGGGAAGGGATCTCAAAACTGGATTATAGATGGTAGACAGTTGGAGTCGAAAGCCACCGCCTTTGTTCAAAGATGGTCGTTCACAGTGGACATAGATGGCTTCTTTCACTCCTCTTTCAAACCATCTCTGCCCAAAATGTGAACATTGGCATCCTCAAAAGAGTGACCTTTGTCCTTTAGATGCAGATGGTCAGCTGAGTCTTGTCCTGTCCAGGGGGCTCTTCTATGTTGTGCCATGCATTTATGAAGTTGCTGTTTGGTCTGTCCAATGTAGAGGTCTGAGCATTCCTACCTGCACTGTACAGCATACACTATGTTGTTAAGTTTGTGTTTGGTAGTTTTGTCTTTGGGATGAACCAGTTTTTGTCTGAGTGTGTGGCTGGGTCTGAAGTACACTGGGATCTTGTGCTTGGAGAAGACTCCTGATTTCTCTGACAAACCTGCTACATAAGGGATGACAATATTGTTCTGTTTGTCTGTAGTTGGTGTCTGACCTTCTTTTCTGTGCATCTTTGCTGATTTCATGAAGGCCCAATTAGGATGATCACATGTTCTTAGAGCTTTCTTTACATGTGTGTGTTCCCTCTTTTTCCCTTCTGGCTTAGAGGGAACATTTTCTGCCCAGTGTTGTAGGGTCCTGATTACTTCAAGTTTGTGTTCCAGAGAGTGGTGGGAGTCAAAAAGGAGGTACTGGCCCGAGTGTGTGCAGGCTTCCTGTAAACTCCAGTGTTGAAGTTTCCATTCTCCTCAACATGCACAGCACAGTCCAAATATTCGCTGGTGAACTTTATGTTTCTATCCACTGAGTGTATGTGAGCAGTGAAGGCTTCTACTTCTTGGGTTTTGATATTGACCCAAGTGTCATCTTTAAAAGAGCCAAGAGCTTTACTTTCCACTTTCTTCACGTTCCTTCAAGGTTGGCTACTATACGTGACACTGGGGAGCCCATGGCACATCCATGTTTTTGCCTGCAGAAACCCTTATTATAAAGCTCTCTAAAGCTATATGCATATGCAACTGCAGAGCTGTCACTTTCTGCCACGCCACAAAAACACATCATTAGTACTTAGAAACGTTAAAAAGGTCTACAGAGGGACACGATCCACAACACATCCTTCAGTGTGTTCTGCGATGTAAATTCTGCACCAGTGAAAAGAAAGATCACAATTCAACATTTGCGTTCAGCAATAATAATCCAGTCGAAGCCTGCCTTATTGTGCATTCTGCTTAAGGAGGCAGAAACAGTGTGGAGATGCCTCCTCCAATAATTCCCCATTCACATTGCCATACAGACTTGCAGGATAATAAGCTGGGGCTCCATACTGTGAGGAAACATAATTAGGAAAAGGCTGTGCAGTGTGGGGAGTTGCTGAGCCAAAGCTGCATGTTAACACCAGCCACCTGCCAAAATGCTAGGGAAATTTGGCTCAAACTCTTCCTTCACTTCTATCAATCATTTTAGCAGGTGGCCATCTCTCAGTCTGTCTTTGTTTTTCAAGTTCTCATCTGGTTTCAAAGACAAAAGAAAAAAAAATACTGAACCCTGGTGCCACAGTTGCTGCTTGGCCAAAAGGTTAGTTTTTAAAGCCCCGAGCAGCAGTGCATTGTTAAAAAGAGCAAGCATGCTGAGTCAAACTACCCAGGGTCAAATCAGGCTATAAATAAAACAAGCTAGTGTAAATGAACAGATAAAGACAGAGGCTGTGAAGCAGCCCATACATAAAGTACAATGAAAAGGGAAATAAAATAAGAAGTGAAACACTACAGACTCTGTCAACAGATAACACAAGTGATACACAGCAAATCCAGCATGTCCAAATTAACTCTGTCAGATTTGATTTCAACACTATTAAAGTGTCTATATGGGTCCACACCAGAGAGTGTTAATTTAACTCTTTTTGGAGAGTTGGTACGTTAACTCTGATTTATTGTTAAACACCAAATCTGTCTGGAGTTGATAATTTAACACTTACTAATGCTAACTAGGTGTTAAGAGTTTATATATTAACTCTCAAAGAGTATTTTAGTTTAACTATGTAAGAGTTATCTTCTAATTAATTCTAAAAAGCCGGAATTTTACTGTTCTGAACTTCAAGAAATTTCTTTTGGAAATAAACATTTACTAAAAAGACGCAATGATTTTTGAAAAACATTTATTCTGAACTGTGCACCACAATTTCAAAACATTTTCTGAAAGATGACAATGTACATGTTCTCACTTTCATTAGAATTTTGTTTATCAAAAGGTCTGACATAAGTGAGCTGGTAAATGCAAATAACAGCATTCTCATCACTTTTTTCTTCAATACAATATGCATGTCCTTTATTCATCACTTTGTGGAACTTCAACGCACTTCTGCTCTCCCCCATATTCCATCTTCACAAGCATATCCTATGTGGAGATTGAATAAAAATTAGTTGACACTAATTAATGGCACAAATAATCCAGTAATCAATTGCAGCACACTAAAAAAAAAAAAAAAGGAATCCTCTTTGAGCCATTACTTGTGTAAAGTATTTTCCCAAAAGACAAGGACACAGGCAACAGGCAATACTGAACTAAATGTAAAACCTCAACCTTTTTCATTTTTACCTAAACCGTGTGTACAAAACTCTGGAGGGATCTAAATGCTAACGTAGAACCGAGTCAGGACATCTGCTACTGCTGTTTGCTCGTTTTTTGTTTTTATGGGAGATCATTTTCAGGCTTCAAGTAGCACCATTATACCAACATTTCACATTCTAGACATTGTTTTAGGTGTATTTGACCAAAAATTTGACTGAAAATTCACATGCAAGCTTTTTTTCAAGGCTGTGGTATTTGCCTGCAAACAATACCTTTCAGCTAGCTAAAACAGAATATTATGCTATCACCGAGCAACATGGCTAATGCCTTTCACACAGCTTTGTCTCAACTCCAAAGAGCCACAGAAGTAAAAGCTAATAATAATAATTGAAACAATCTTTGAAAAAATGACTTACCAAGCATGGCAAACAACTCAAATATGTAGAACAAAATGTTCAGAAATGGCTTCACTTCAGCTTTGATTGGAGCCTATGGTGCTGGGGGCGGAGTCTGTAAATTTATTCTATTGGTGTCATCGCCCCTGTAGGAGTTCAGAGTTAAGAGGTCAAGAGTTAATGTTTCCATTGTAACACCTCCAGATTTGACATAGAAACACTCATTTTTAACACTCTATTTTAACTACTATCATTTTACACCTCAGAGTTACATTAAAAGAATGTGACTCTACTTAGAGTAAAATTAACTCTACTTTTGCAAGAAGACTACTAACACCAAAACATTTAACACTTTTGAATTTGCTGTGTAGAAGTAGACAGAAGTCAGTGACAAATAGCTGCACACGGATGGACTTCTGTCATTAATTGGCCAGTAAAGTCAGAGTTAATTAGTTATATCTACTCCTCTAGTCATTCACAGGTGCTGATAAGTGCTCTTCCATTCACTCTCATTTATATTCATACTAAGTTACTCTGTAACATCTGTGTAAGTAAAAAAAAAAGACAAAAAAAGACATGATGGCTATCTTTGGAATATCTATTATTATTAATCACCTTCGTCTCCATGGCCATCTGTGGACTCACCGTTCGCTAAATTAAAGAGGTAATGAAGAAGGAACAGGTCCTGCCTGTGCAAAATTCTATTAAAACCGGTGTGAGACAAAGACACATATTGTTGACAGGTTTGTTAGATCACTGTTCCATTAATCAGACTGTATAAGTGCTTGATTGATTGGAGGTAACTCTATGAAATCACCCAATAACTGCACTGAAATACAAGAGCACTTAGAGCGTGCAACTCTCCCCCCCCCCAGAGTATGTTTTTTTTTTTTTTTAATCTTTTTATTACGATATGATGAAGTCAGCCTGTGATGGTGACATTGTGACATTGACTAAATAAAAAAAATGTGATACAGCTCTCTCCATGCTCTTTAATGTATTTCTCAATATTGTTTCTTGAATGTCTTTTAAAAACTTTGACTTTGGGCGCTAACAATGGATGTCAACGGTCGATCGCTTAGCCAACCTAGGTACTCATGTCCCCCAAGGGCTAGTATACAGTTATGCAGCTTGAAGTCAATCCATAAAAAAAATGTTGGTAGTATAAAGTTTTTCTGATTTTTACATTCGGTGAAAACAATTTGAAAATGATATCTCGAAAACTTTGGACGCTAGACTGGTAACAAACTGACAAACAAACAAACGGAACTGATTACTTATCCCTCCCATGGGGGGGTGGGGGGTGTAACTGTAATGCAAATCGTGTCGGGTTCGCAGCCGAGAACTAGCTTTACTGTGTTGCCTGGGTCAACTTTGCTAGTGAGAGACAAAGAGGCTCCAATGGAACTTATTGTTTCGGAGGAAAACATGAAAAAAGTGTACAGTCGACTCTTAATAGCTTACTTACAACTGGGCTCCTCAGGCACTCTTTTAGGCTGCAGTGGTTATTATTATGTTTACATGCTTCCATCTCCCGTTTCTGGTCGGTGACAACTCGTACTTTTCGAGTCTCCTTTTTTCCCTCCCTCACGCTCACAGACACATAATGGGTATAGCAGTTCATTCTCCCTGCAGCACGGACTACACTGCCCATGAGGCTACATTCTTTAGGGCTACGACTGTAACACTCTGCCTATTGCCTTCATATTAAATAATTTTTTGAATAATAATTTTTAAAAATATTTCTTCACATAAGTGTAGGGGGGCAGGGATAGCTCAGTAGGTAGAGTGGTTGCCCCATGATCGAAAGGTCAGGGGTTCGACTCCACTGAACAGCTACCCTGAGGTACCCCTGAGCAAGGTACCATCCCTACACACTGCTCCCCGGGCGCTGCATTGGTGGCTGCCCACTGCTTCACTGGGTGAATGGGTTAAATGCAGAGGAGTAATTTCCCTGCAGGGACTAACACATTATTATTATTATTATTATTATAGAGGTGACATGAGCTGCGAGATTGAGACACAGGCATTAGAGCCTCTTAATGTGTGTTTTGTTTGGGTTTCCACTGGCGTGGAATTACCAAAAGTAGAGAGGGCATAGCTTAACATATGAAATAGGAAAAGACTGCCATGCGATCCATTTATTTCAATAAAGTAACTGTATTCTGAATACCACATTTTTAAACAGTAACTGTAACGGAATACAGTTACTCATATTTTGTGTTTTAAATACGTAACGCCGGTACATGTATTCCGTTACAGCCCAACACTGAACATGCCAACGATTTGTCACGGCCCGAGGTGTCTCATACAAACACGAAAGGTACCCATCCGTGGCCTTATGAAATGCGCCGGGTTCTCAATTGAATCCAACAGAATGCCACTCGCAACGGTAACACACGCTTAGAGTAAAGGCTCCAGCCGTCCATTCCAGCCCTAACTCTAACCTTAACTCTATCACATAGTGTTTTCCAAAGTAATTTATGATCAAAATGTAAAACACACTTACATGTATAGATTCATTCCGTCTGGCTCTCACGCCTCCGAACGCGTAACATACCGACGATTTGTCACATTTGTCAGTGTGTTACGTATTGGGATGAGAACGCGCTGTTTAGTTATCTTTTCAGTCATTTTTTAAGTGTCCTTTGTATTGTTGTGTGGGATCTTTTTGAGGATATTTGTTGTCTCTTTGTAGTTGCTTTGGCTCTTTGTGGACATTTATAGTCTCTGATTAGCTGTTTTTGGTCTTTCAACCTTTCTTGTCCCTATGTTGAAATTTCTAGTCCCCGTAGTTGTTTCTGATATCTTTGTGTTCAGTTGTAGTTCTTTTATTGACATTTGTAGTATATTTATAGTTGTTTCTGTCCCATTGCAGTTATCTACTTTCTTTTGCTATTTTGCACCTATTCTCCAGCCAGTAGTACTTTTGTGTCTTTGGCAGTTGTTTTCTCATCTTTAACGGAGTATTTACTCTTTTTTTTCACCTCCTCTATGTCACATGTCTTTCTCATTGTTGGACTGAGATAAAGAAATGTTAAATGTTACCATACATGTCCTATGGCCTCCTTAAAGAAGTGCTAAAGTTAAGCTGTTAACCAAGAGGTGATGAGTTTTATCCCACATGTGGGAGCTTTGATTTGCTTTTGTTCAGTTTAGTTTCATTTTGCTTGATGTTGTAAGTGTAAAAGCATGTTACCTGATCAGTCACAGTTTTTCAATGTATTTCAAGCTGGATCTTCAGTTTGGATGTTTCTTTTCTTAAACTTTGAGCTACCTTGCATGTGTTGACGCTCACACGGGTTTAATTATGTAATTTTAGTTAAATATAATTATTAATTAAATACAATCATTCCCACAATTTTTTACCCCTGTTTGAAGGCTATGGCACATTTGCTAACAGTCAGAAACACACACTCAAAAAAATGCATTTGTCTATTTGGAATAATATATTTTTCTACTGATAATAAGTAGATTCCATTATTCTTGTTGCTGTGGGGCATAATGACATTTAGAACTGTTCACATCCAACCATAATCAAACTGTTTCTCACATAAAATGTAACTCCACAGTTACCTATGGGAGCACTCACTGAAGTGATTATGAAGCCATTTTAATTAAAATACAAGGTGAACTGCAAGCTCCACTCTGCTTGAGTGACTCTCCTCCCATGTAACAGCAGCCCCTAATGAGTCATTAAAGCCTGGAACAGGCCAGACGCTCCCTTGGTGCACCTTTGATAGATGGGAAAGCCCTGTGGTGCAGATATGATGGAGAGGTTACCCGGCAGTATTGCAAAGGTCGGAATGTCAAACTAACATCATTTCCCCTCTCACTTAGGGTTTCTACTAAATTACAGCAGTTTAGTTTATTTGTGTGTGTAGCTGTCGAAGCACCAGGGACCCACCAGAGGCTCATAGTTTACTGTTTGTAGTAATTTCATTCACTTTTTTGACAGAAGTACCCTTTATAACAATTTAACTGTAGTTGTATGGTAGCATAATTAGTGGAAAAATTAAAATGTTAGTGGGCATGATCATCAGTAATAAAAACATACTTCAGGATGTCAAGTAGAAGGGGAGAGTAGATACACATAATCAGTTTTCCACGACCTGGCATGGCCTGTAAATTTGTTGACTAGCTTTCCCTTAATGTAAGAGGCACAACAAAAATATATGTTGCAACTCTGTAAAACATCTATAAAATAATTGGGTTTTTTTTTATTATACACTTCGTTGATAAAATATAGAGGCCCTATTAGATTTAAAATTAAATATAAGCACAAAAATGGCCTCCATGTTTTAAGCTGTTTTCAGTCTAGTGCCAGCTAAAGCTAACCCCGTTCTGGTTAAGTAAGTATGTAACATTGATTTATAAAGCACAGTTAAACACAGCTTTCATTGTCAAAGTGCTGTAGAATGTTTACATATTTACACACAGTTATGTAAATACATTTAAAAAGTAATAAGTGTAAGTAGAGAATACAGAATTAAGACATAAGGACAAAACCAGAGGACAGCAGAGGATAAACAGAGCTACAGATATAACGATAAAGAGAGATTGGTGGGCTGGAAAGGCCAGAGAGTAAAGGCAAGCATTGAGCCTAGACTAAAAGCAGAGGTCTCTGGTGGTCCAATAGCAGCACATGCTTATTATGTCAAGTCGTAGCTAATTCTGCACCCACGGAGCAGCGACTGCAAAGGCTCTGACACAATTTTGTTTGAAAATGTAAGAGATTTTTGCAAGTGGATCTGAGAGACCTGAGCACTACAGTACGACGAAGTTCAGAGCAGCCAGCCTTTCTTTGTGTTATCTGGCTCAACAAAACCTGAAACCCAGATGGAGAGAACAGATATCACTATGGTGGTTATCAACTTTCTCTGATAAGCCAGGCTTTCTGCGCCAGACTCTGTGTACGCACATAAACATAGAGGGGTTTCACAAGTCATATAATTCTTCTTCTTGAATAAAGCTTACTCTAGTCAGAGGCGTTCAATTCAATTCAATTCAATTCATTTATATAGCGCCAAATCACAACAAAAGTCGCCTCAAGGCGCTTCATAGATACAGAGAAAAACCCAACAATCATATGACCCCCTATGAGCAAGCACTTTGGCGACAGTGGGAAGGAAAAACTCCCTTTTAACAGGAAGAAACCTCCGGCAGAACCAGGCTCAGGGAGGGGCGGCCATCTGCTGCGACCGGTTGGGGTGAGAGAAGGAAGACAGGATAAAAGACATGCTGTGGAAGAGAGACAGAGGTTAATAACAGATATGATTCAATGCAGAGAGGTCTATTAATGCATAGTGAATGAGAAAGGTGACTGGAAAGGAAAAACTCAATGCATCATGGGAATGCCCGGTAGCCTACGTCTATCCGGTTGTTCAGTCTGACGTCACTAGCCATGTCTGGGCCTAAACTCCGCTGCAGGTCCATATATCAAACGATCACTATGGCATTACTGAGAGTTGAAAAACTGTCTAAAGTCTTTCATCTTTAATAAAATGATCAGCATTCTGCTCTACCAGGTGTAACAATTGAGTTTAACATCCAGGCATCCATGAAAACGGAATTTATGACATTTAACGGAGTTAGAGTTAGCAGGGAGTTAGCTCGCTAGCTTCTATCTAAATACAATATAGCATGTCCTGACTGCGGGGTTTTGGAAACAAATTAAAACGTACAGCTCTGTTATCACTTCCAGCATAAATGAAGACAGAAAACTAAACAGCAGTGACGTTTGTAGGGTTACTGAAGTTGGGCTAGCTGGCAGGGCGGTGCAGAGACGTTTAAAGGGGCAGGTGCTTAAAGCAAAAAAGGGGCACATTGAACCAGGCTGAATAACAACAACACACATTCATCAAGAATCTAATATGGGCAACAAGGCAAAGCAAACGTAGCCTATGTTTTACCTGATGGGTACAATGTTGATGTTGAGGTGTTGCTGCTGCTCCTGCTGCTGATATCGCTGGAGGGCAGGGCTGTGCTGATCTGAGACTGTAGACATTAAAAAGTCCATAGGAGAGATGGTAGCTGATTAAACAAGTGTCATGAGATAATGACAAAATGCAAAGATTGGTGACAGCGCTTGGAACCATAAGGCAACAAAAACTGTGAGAAATAATTTAGGCTCTGCCTGTGAATCACTCTTTGCTTCTCTTTTTCCTTCCATCCCATCATTTCATATATCACTCTCCACTTGCTGTCCATCTGAGAACAAGGCACAACTTGCTATTGCAATAAACTATTATTTAATTATCCACACTCAACAACTCTTACACTTAATCTATAATAAAATGATGACAGAAAAATGTTATAGAAGCAAAACATTCCAGTTGTGCTTATTATTTTTGTTTATACTGGGATACCTCTCCAACAACTGGTACATGTGTTAATGTTACCTGTGCTCTTTGTAAGCCAGCTGCTGAGGGATCCACTGCCTTTAGTAGCCTCACACAGCTCCTACTGTTTCCTCCTCATGTCCTTACCAGCCATGTCTGGACAATGTTATATCATGAGTAATAATTTAAAAATCCATATACATAAAACACACACATGCACACACAGTGACATTTTAGACCTTTTTCAGAATACTGTATATGCTGTGGGCACAAGTCTCCATCATGGTGCTGATCCAGAATCCTTCCCTTATTATTTATTACTTGAGCTACAATAATAAAGCAATGAGGGGAAAAAAGTAATAAATTTGAAATAATGTATTTATGATGATTCCATTTGTTTCACTATCCACTTTGTGCAGGGAGAAAGTTTATTACATTTTTACTTTAACTGTAGAGATACAATAATTTTACTGCTGTAAAATCAGCATTTTGTCTTATTTAAAATATAAATCTAATATAATCTGTTTCTTAAAGTATGATCTTTAAAATACAGTGGTTTTTTTAAACATTATAATTATAATCATTATTATGTGGACATGCATATTAGATCGTTTTTTAGTGAAATATAATCCCTCCAGAAAGGCAGGAAAAGCCCGGAAACTTACTTTAAAACTAAATATGTTTCTACATACTTTAAAACTAAATATGTTCCCTAAAACGGTGACAGAGCTACAGACCCATGACAGCCTTACACAGGTAGCCAGCAGCTATGACCAGCACTACTTGTGCAGTTAATAAAAGGACAGGTAATGTTTGTCACGCTGTTGCACACACAGCACGCTCGTTTGTTTCAGTTCGTCAGTTGCAACAAGACAGCTTACCAACGTGTATATAATAAGCTAATCCTCCTGGGTGCTACACACTACAGTGTGCGCTGTACACCTACTTACTGGTTTTGTCGCATCAGTCTGTGTCTCTGAGTTAACTTGTGTTTCTCCTACAGCTCCGGACCGCAAAAAAATGCGCGTGCTCTTTGTGAGCTCGTTCCCGGCTCGTAACCAGCGCGTTCTGCCGTCAAGGGCGATCATTGGTTAAATGTGATCATGTGACTGATGCAAGCCAGATCCTTTTATTTAGCAAAACTGTGATTAATAGTTAAATATTATTGTTGAGGGGCACAGACAGGACTCTGCACGCACGCACACATATAAAAAAAAAATTACAAATTAAAAAATAACAATTGCCTCAACAAAAGGGCACTTTCTTATTTCCCTTCCGCACCCCCCTCTGCACGTGCCTGCTAGCTGGTACATAATGATGTGCTACGTGACCGCTAGCGACACAGCTATGTTAGCATAATATAAACAAGCTAACTTTTTTTCCACTCGATAAAAGTTAACGTGAGTGTTCTCGGTGGTCAGGAAATGTAATCGCATGGCAGGATGCTGTAAAAGGACCAAACTTCAGCCAGGAGAACAACTGAGATAATCCATCCACAATACGAGGTTAGTCATTCATATACTGCTGCATGGGCTGGGCTGTAGTTACATCCTAAGGTTTTAAAAACTGAGCTTAAATAAATGATTAGCGGTAATAAAAGCCGAGGGAGGTCAACAGTGATCACTGACTGTTTTAGGAGCTTTTTGAGATCAAATAGAAGAAAATACATACAGTGGGGCAAAAAAGTATTTAGTCAGCCACCGATTGTGCAAGTTCCCCCACTTAAAATGATGACAGAGGTCAGTAATTTGCACCAGAGGTACACTTCAACTGTGAGAGACAGAATGTGAAAAAAAAATCCATGAATCCACATGGTAGGATTTGTAAAGAATTTATTCGTAAATTAGGGTGGAAAATAAGTATTTGGTCACCTCAAACAAGGAAAATCTCTGGCTCTCACAGACCTGTAACGTCTTCTGTAAGACACTTTTCTGTCCCCCACTCGTTACCTGTATGAATGGCACCTGTTTGAACTCATCATCTGTATAAAAGACACCTGTCCACAGTCTCAAACAGTCAGACTCCAAACTCCGCCATGGCCAAGACCAAAGAGCTTTCGAAGGACACCAGGAAAAGTATTGTAGACCTGCACCAGACTGGGAAGAGTGAATCTACAATAGGCAAGCAGCTTGGTGTGAAAAAATCAACTGTGGGAGCAATCATCAGAAAATGGAAGACATACAAGACCACTGATAATCTCCCTCGATCTGGGGCTCCACGCAAGATCTCATCCCGTGGGGTCAAAATGATCATGAGAACGGTGAGCAAAGATCCCAGAACCACACGGGGGTACCTGGTGAATGACCTGCAGAGAGCTGGGACCAAAGTAACAAAGGTCACCATCAGTAACACACTACAACGGCAGGGAATCAAATCCCGCAGTGCCAGACGTGTTCCGCTGCTGAAGCCAGTGCATGTCCAGGCCCGTCTGAAGTTTGCCAGAGAGCACATGGATGATACAGCAGAGGATTGGGAGAATGTCATGTGGTCAGATGAAACCAAAGTAGAACTTTTTGGTATAAACTCAACTCGTCGTGTTTGGAGGAAGAAGAATACTGAGTTGCATCCCAAGAACACCATACCTACTGTGAAGCATGGGGGTGGAAACATCATGCTATGGGGCTGTTTTTCTGCCAAGGGGACAGGACGACTGATCCGTGTTAAGGACAGAATGAATGGGGCCATGTATCGTGAGATTTTGAGCCAAAACCTCCTTCCATCAGTGAGAACTTTGAAGATGAAACGAGGCTGGGTCTTCCAACATGACAATGATCCAAAACACACCGCCCGGGCAACAAAGAAGTGGCTCCGTAAGAAGCATTTGAAAGTCCTGGAGTGGCCTAGCCAGTCTCCAGACCTCAAACCCATAGAAAATCTGTGGCGGGAGTTGAAAGTCCGTGTTGCTCGGCGACAGCCCCAAAACATCACTGCTCTCGAGAAGATCTGCATGGAGGAATGGGCCAAAATACCAGCTACTGTGTGTGCAAACCTGGTAAAGACCTATAGTAAACGTTTGACCTCTGTTATTGCCAACAAAGGTTATGTTACAAAGTATTGAGTTGTATTTTTGTTATTGACCAAATACTTATTTTCCACCCTAATTTACGAATAAATTCTTTACAAATCCTACCATGTGGATTCATGGATTTTTTTTTCACATTCTGTCTCTCACAGTTGAAGTGTACCTCTGGTGCAAATTACTGACCTCTGTCATCATTTTAAGTGGGGGAACTTGCACAATCGGTGGCTGACTAAATACTTTTTTGCCCCACTGTAACATTAAACATGTTAACAACACAAAAGCCATATTAAACGCAGACTACTTTAGGCCCGGAAGTAGGATTCGTCGCATCATCACCAGAGATGGGCAGTAACGAGTTACTTGTAACGCATTACTGTAGTCCGATTACTTTTTTCAAGTAACGAGTAAAGTAAGGGATTACTATTGCAAAAACGGTAATTAGATTACCGTTACTTTCCCGTAGGAACGCTGCGTTACTGCGTTACTAAAACCGTGATTTTTTTTTTGCGAGTATGTCTCATGACAGTGACGTAAGCGAGTGCGACGTTCGTGACAACAGCTGTGTGCAGATCAACAATGGATCATATATCGAGTGCAGGAGAGAGTATGAGCGTGCAGCGTTTAAAGCGTGGAAGTACTGACCTTACTTTGAGTTTGATTCCATAAAAAGTGACAAAAACATTAGTGTCCGCTGTGCGTGGGAAGAAAACTTCTTTTTACAGCGAAAAAAACCCTAAACTACCAAGCAAGCACCGAGTGCGCTATGACGTAATGGGAAACTCACAGAGAAACTCGTGGATTCTTCCACTGACCGCTGCGGCTCACCTGCACCAGGGTAAACCTCTGCCTACCCCACTCCTGCTTTACAGGTGACAATAGAGCAACAGGAGCGCTAGTCTTTGACTTTATTTATTTTCTGCTGTGTTTTACTTGCATCTATTTGAGAGACTGAGTGTAAACACAAAACAATATTTTATTTTATGTGCTGGAATGTGCAGAAAATAGGTTTAAATATTAAACTAATTTCTTCCAGTCAGAGAATGTTGCATATAATTAAATTTTTGCTTGATGCATAAAGTTAAAAGATTAAAACTAATAAAAGAAGCTTTAAAAAGAGACTTTTCCATTTGATTAAGTATAAGTATTTATTTATTGTCATTGTCAGAATTGCGTTTGGGGCTTCCATACAACCCATAATTAAAATAATGAAGAAAATAATAAATACCCCTTAAAACCCAAGTGTAAATATTTAACCCAGTGTGACTCCAGTGCAATAAGACAATCCTTAGCAACAACATGAGAACATTGGGCTGAAAGATCTATCGCTTTATCACCTATCCAGGTTGTAAATCGTGTTTTTAAAAAGTAACTAAGTAACTAAGTAATTAATTACTTTTGAAAAAAGTAATCAGTAAAGTAACTGGATTACTTTTTTGGGGAAGTAATCAGTAATTAGTTACTGATTACTTTTTTCAAGTAACTTGACCAACACTGGTCATCACTGAACAACCGGATTACAGCATAACTAAGGGAGGATTCAGGGTCACCTGGTCGAGCCCTAACTATATGCTTTAGCAAAAAGGAAAGTTTTAAGCCTAATCTTAAAGGTAGAGATAGTGTCTGTCTCCCGAATCCAAACTGGAAGCTGGTTCCACAGAAGAGGGGCCTGAAAACTGAAGGCTCTCCCTCCCATTCTACTTTTAAATACTCTAGGAACAACAAGTAGGCCTGCAGAGCGAGAGCGAAGTGCTCTAATAGGGTGATATGGTACTACAAGGTCGTTAAGATAAGATGGGGCCTTATTATTTAAGACTTTGTATGTGAGGAGCCGGATTTAGAATTCAATTCTGGATTTAGCAGGAAGCCAGTGAAGGGAAGCCAAAACAGGAGAAATATGCTCCTCGAATGCTGCACTAAGTATTCGAATGCTGCACTAAGGTCTAGCAGGACAAGCACAGGACAAGCATTTTGGATTAGCTGAAGGCTTTTTACTGAGTTTTTTGGACATCCTGATAATAATGAATTGCAGTAGTCCAGCCTGGAAGTAATAAATGCATGAACTAGTTTTTCAGTGTCACTCTGAGACAGGATATTTGTAATTTTAGAGATGTTGCGCAAATGGAAGAACGCAGTCTTACATATTTGTTTAATATGTGCGTTGAAGGACATATCCTGGTCAAAAATGACTGCAAGGTTCCTCACAGCGTTACTGGAGGCCAAGGTAATGCCATCCAGAGTAAGAATATAGTTAGATACCATATTTCTAAGCTTTTCAGGGCCGAGTACAATAACCTCAGATTTATCTGAATTAAGAAGCAGAAAGTTAGCGGCCATCCAGGTCTTTATGTCTTTAAGACATTCCTGCAGTTTAACTCATTGGTGTGTGTTATCTGGCTTCATGGACAGATAGAGCTGGGTGTCATCTGCATGGCAGTGAAAATGTATGCTATGTCTTCTAATGATGCTGCCTAAGGGAAGCATGTATAATGTAAACAGAATTGGTCCTAGCACTGAACCCTGTGGAACTCCATAATTAACCTCAGTGTGTGAAGAGGACTCTCCATTTACATGCACAAATTGGAGTCTATTAGATAGATATGATACAAACCACTGCAGTGCAGTACCTGTAATACCTACAGCATGTTCTAATCTCTCTAATAGGATATTATGGTCAACAGTATCGAATGCTGCACTAAGGTCTAGCAGGACAAGCACAGAGATGAGTCCACTGTCAGAGGCCATAAGAAGATCATTTGTAACCTTCACTAAAGCTGTTTCTGTGCTGTGATGAACTCTGAAACCTGACTGAAACTCTTCAAATAAACCATTCCTCTGCAGATGATCAGTTAGCTGTTTGACAACTACTCTTTCAAGGATTTTTGATATGAAAGGAAGGTTGGAGATTGGCCTCTAATTAGCTAAGACTGCTGGGTCTAGAGATGGCTTTTTGAGTAAAGGTTTAACTACAGCCAGCTTGAAGGCCTGTGGTACATAACCGATTATTAAAGATAGGTTGATCATATTTAAGATCGACGAATTAATTAATGGCAGGACTTCTTTGAGCAGTTTTGTAGGAATGGGGTCTAAAAGACACGTTGATGGTTTGGAGGAAGTAATTATTGAAGTTAACTCAGAAAGATCAATTGGAGAAAAAGAGTCTAACTTAACATCAATGGTACTAAGAGTAGCTGTAGATAATATTACATCTGTGGGAGGATTATTGGTAATTTTTTCTCTAATGATAAAAATTTTATTTGTGAAGAAGTTCATGAAGTCATTACTAGTTAACGTTAAAGGGATGGTTGGCTCAAAAGAGCTCTGACTTTTTGTCAGCCTGGCTACAGTGCTGAAGAGAAACCTGGGGTTGTTCTTATTTTCTTCAATCAGTGATGAATAGTAAGATGTTCTGGCTTTGCGGAGGGCTTTCTTATAAAGCAGCAAACTATTTCTCCAGGCTAAATGATGATCCTCTAAATTTGTGACACGCCATTTCCTCTCCAGATTACGAGTCATCTGCTTTAGGGTACGTGTTTGAGAATTATACCACGGAGTCAGGTACTTCTGATTAGAGACCTTAGTTTTCACTGGAGCTACAGTATCCAGAGTCGTACGTAGTGAGGAGGTGAAATCATTAACAAGTAATCGACCTCTGTTGGGGTAGAGTTCAGATAGCTGCTCTGCTCTGTGTTGGTACAGGGCGTTGTCAGAGAATGATTATGATGATTCTAAATTGATAAAGAACACAAAAAAACACAGTTGCAAAAAGAAAGATTCATGCTGCACAATATTCCTGGTAATTTAGGGTAATCCAACAAACAGTTTGTTTCATTTAGCATTTTTACTAAGGTACAGCTTAATAATTTGCACATGCAAAACATATTCCCCCAGCAGAGAATTAAAACATGCTGTAAAAAAAAAAAAAAATCAATGAAAACAACGGGTTTCCAGATTATTTTAAATCAAGACATGGAACATAACCTGCTCCAGCTAGGTTACTGTACAGTGTTTTTGTATATAGTAAATAGTATATAGTCAGTGTTGGGAAGGTTACTTTTAAAATGTATTCCATTACAGAATACAGATTACATGCCCCAAAATGTATTCTGTAACGTATTCCGTTACGTTACTCAATGACAGTAACGTATTCTGAATACTTTGGATTACTTAATATATTATCATGCTTTTTACAACAACGTGAATGTACTATTGCTGTGTGATTTATTACTGTTACTGAAGGTCTGCGACTTCGAACTGTAGTAAAGGGACCTCTGACTAATACGGCGGGGTCCCTGTCGGCTCGTAGCCGAAAAATAGCTTTACTTTGTTGTGTGGGTCAACTTTTCTTGCGAGAGATAGAGAGAGGCGTTGAAAGGCTGCTCCAACGGAACTTATTGTTTTCGGAGGAAAACACGAACACGGTGTACAGTCGAGTCTTAATAGCTTACTCACAACTGGGCTCGTCAGGCACTCTTCTTGGCTGCAGTGGCTATTATTATATTTACATGCTTCCAGCTCCCGTTTTTCCTCAATGGCAACTCGTACCTTTCCACTCCCCTTTTTCTCCCTCCCTCGCTCACAGACACATAACGTGTATGGCAGTCCATTCTCCCTGCAACACGGACTACACTGCCCATGATGCTACATTCTTTAGAGCTATGCTTGTAGCATTCTGCCTGTTAGCTTAGCACAACAACAACAACAACGAAAAGGCGCTCTCTCACCCAGGAAACACACAATCGCAGAGAGAGAGAGAGAGCGTCGCCCTGTAACCATGGCAACCGTAACGCTGCCGCCTGGAACAAAAGAACGTAGCTGTCAAACAAAACCCAAACAGTCCTGACCCGCGACAATATGAAACAGGAAAGTACCGCAGTGTAATCCATTTATTTCAACGAAGTAACTGTATTCTGAATACCACCTTTTTAAACGGTAACTGTAACGGAATACAGTTACTCATATTTTGTATTTTAAATACGTAACGGCGGTACATGTATTCCGTTACTCCCCAACACTGTATATAGTATATACTATGATTGCTCCATTCCTTGCTTTATTTCTATTTTTTCTTTTCTAAGTTGCTTTGTCTTTATCTTGTAAAAAGAGTAACTTGACCTGGAAAGCTCTGTACAAGAATTCCAATGTGCATAAACTGTTGGTCCTGTGCGTAAATGGCAAATAAAAATCTTGAATCTTACTGTATGTGTTTGGCTAATTTAAAAGCGAGCTCGACATAGCTCGCCAAGCCATTAATCTCACTTCATAGTACACAACCCTGGGAGCTGAATGTAAACATAGAAGACAGCTAATATAAGAACTTTAAAAACAAGCAGTAAAATCTTTACTGGTCTTAACCATCCAAATGTTTTTTTTCTGAACATAGGCTACTACCTTTTTTTTCTGTTATAAATTTGAGTAAATTATAAATCTTGTCCCACTGAAAGAAATGAGAGAGGTCTGTAATTTTCAGCATAGGTTCACTTCCACTGTGAGACACAGAATGTAAAGTGTTAATATGTAAAGAAGTCCAGGATATCACATTGTAATTTATTTGTATATTGGTGCAGAAAATAAGTATTTGGTCAGTAACAAAAGTTCACCTCAATGCTTTGTAATGTAACCTTGGTTGGCAATGACAGAGGTCAGATGTTTCCTGTAGGTCTTTGCCAGGTTTGCACACATTGTAGCTGGTATTTTGGCCCATTCTTCCATGCAGATCTGCTCAAGAGCTGTGATGTTTTGGGGCTGTCGGACTTTCAACTCCCTCCACAGATTCTCTGTTGGACTGAGTTCTGAAAGCATTTCAAGGTTCTAGGCCACTCTTGAAATGCTTTTTACGTAGCCACTCTTTCGTTGGCCAGGTGGTGTGTTTGGGGTCATTGTCATGCTGGAAGATCCAGCAACATTTCATCTTCAATGCTCTCACTGATGGAAGGAGGTTTTTGCCCAAAATCTCACGATACATGGCCCCACTCATCCTTTCCTTAATACGGATCAGTCGTCCTGTCCCCTTTTGCAGAAAAGCAGCCCCAAAACATGATGTTTCCACTTCCATGCTTCACAGTGAGTATGATGTTCTTGGGCTGCAACTCAGCATTCTTCCCCCTCCAAACACAGTGAGTGACGTTTATACCAAAGACTTTTTTGACTATTTTGGTCTCATCTGACCACATGACCAATCCTCCTCTGAATCATCCAGTTGGTCTCTGGCAAACTTTAGATGGGCCTGGACATGTACTGGCTTAAGCAAGGGGACGTTTCGAGTGCTGCAGGATTTAAATCCATGACGATGTAGTGTGTTACTAATAGTAAAATTGTTACTGTGGTCTCAGCTCTCTTTAGGTCACTGGCCTTCCGCTCGTGTAGTTCTGGGCTGTTTCCTCACCGTTCTCAAGATCATTTGTACCCCACGAGGTGACATCTTGCATGGAGCCCCAGGTCAAGGGAGATTTTCTGTGGTTTTGTATTTATTCCATTTTCTCATAATTGCCCTGACAGTCAATCTCTTCTAACCAAGCTGCTTGCCTATTGGAGATTGGATCATCTCAGTCTTGTGTACAATCTTGCCCATGGTGTCCTTAGACTGCTCTCTGGTCTTGGCCATGGTGGGGGTTGGAGTCTGACTGTCTGAAGGTGTGGACAGGTGTATTTTATACAGATGACGAGTTCATACAGATGTCATTAATACAGGTAACGAGTGGAGGATAGAAGAGCTTCTTAAAGAAGAAGTAACAGTTCTGTGAGGGCCAGAATTCTTGCTTGTTTGTAGGCGCTAAATACTTATTTTCTGCACCATTCTACAAATAAATTCTTTAAAATCTTGGATTTCTTTTTTACATTCTGTCTCTCACAGTTGAAGTGAACCTAGACTAAAAATTACAGACCTCTCTCATCTTTTTCAGTGGGACAACTTGCACAATCGGTGGCTACCAAATACTTTTTTGCCCCACTGGGTGATTCCAAAGCAAACCATGATGAAGCTGACTGTCATAGACTTAACGCTGCACAGTTGAATATTTAAGGGTGTTCTCCTGCAGGTCAACGCACCCCTGGCAGTGATGGAGGAATGTGTTTATTTCTATAACCCATTATACTTTTCACACTTTACCTTCTGATAGCTATCCATTTTTTAAAACTGCCTCACACAAAGAGAATACTTGTTGAAGAAAAAGGTGACACTGCACATCAGAGTTTCATGCACACTTTAGGATGGATTTGGAGGGGAGCAGATCAGCTAACAGTGCGCTTTTACCGCTGCACTGGATTACACTGAGATTTTGACAAGTACAGGGCATTCACAGGTTTAACAGGTGTTGCGTGAATAATTGTTCACACTGAAGAGCCACAATACACCCTCATCTGTGACTGTCCCTATGGTGTTCAACTGATGGAGCAAAACAATTAGCTTTTGGGGGAAGCTGAAGGAAGGAGAGAGTAGCTAATGGTGTTGGACAGAGTAGAAATGAAATGCACCGAGAAGAGAGAAGAAAGGGTTTGTTTTACTTTCTCTGGATTAAATTGTGGGAAATTAGATTTTCAAGTGACGGAAGGTTTATCTGTAGACACAGATGTTTTAATGTAGAGGGAAAAAAGTGGAAATGATATCTGGCCAACTTTGGTTCTCCATGAAGCCCAAGCTTGTTCTACTGATCTGTAATACCCCTGACATGTACGTCACACGTTTGCTGGAGGATGCATTGGTAAAATCTTTTGAGGAAAGGGCCATATAACACCACAGGAAGATTAATGGAAGGGGGATGAGGCAAAGTCTAATGAAGGATATAGAATATATAATGAAATAGACAATGAAGGACTGACAAAGAAGATGAGGCCAGTCAAACACAAAAGCCCAATTCAGCTGCTGGTCAGGTGACTGGGGCAAAATTAATATAAGACATGAAAAGAAAGGAAAATGGCAGATGCAAAGTGGTGAGCAGGTAGCGATGCAGATCAAAAGGAAACAAGGTTAATAAAATGAAAGTTCTTTGTTGAAAAGGTTGAGTTTCCTATAGTGAGGGGGTGGGGGAGAGGGCTATCAAGCTCTTCTAGAAGACAAGTGTGACAGCACTGGAGACAAAATGCAGAAATAGATCATTATTTCCCTCTTAATCTCCTTAACTTGAGACAAAACAGACAAATTCAGCCACAGTAAGTAAAGCGTTTTGTTATACGGCTGACACTTGACATTCACATTAACTTCCAATAGATAAGTTGTCTTAATCAGAGCACGTTCTTTTGGCTGTTCCGTTCTTGACAAGCGGTTCCCACAGCAAATACTTGGATAGTTTTTTTGTTTGTCATCATATTTGACTCTGTGTAATGGCTTACGAAGGTGTGAAATGGTGAATTGTAGTATTAACAAAGACGTAAACTTGCAAACTCCGAACAATGAACAATTTGTCACATTTGCATTAGATCATGCAAATTTGACTTACCTGCTTTAGCAGGGGTGGGCAACTCCAGGCCTTGAGGGCCGGTGTCCCTGCAGGTTTTAGACGTGTCCTTGAACCAACACAGCTGATTTAAATGGCTAAATTAGCTCCTCAACATGTCCTGAAGTTCTCCAGAGGCCCGGTAACAAACTAATCATGTGATTCAGGTGTGTTGACCCAAGGTGAGATCTAAAACCTGCAGGACACCGGCCCTCGAGGCCTGGAATTGCCCACCCCTGTGCTATAGGGTAGTAATCTGTGCATGTTAGCTACTCAAATAACATGGAGGAAGCTGAAATGAAAAAGCTACTGGAATTAGCCATTTGCTAGATGTCAAGCAGCTTTTTTCTGTGTGATTAGGAATGCAGTGTAGGCATCGTGTTTCTTTAAAACATTTTTATGACTTGGAAGGCTTCTAACTTTGAGGAAAAATATCTTGAACAAATTGTTAATTAGAGTGATTTTTTATTTTTTGATTCATTGAGCACCAAAGAGCCTGGCAAGTTTGAATTGCTGAACCAGCAAGTGTTCATAAAGTACTCACGATTTAAACAGTAGTTCCACAATGGATTTTTGAATGGACAGCTCTGTGGACAGCAGTCTTACCTAGGATGCCAATAATTAATTTTAAGACAGGGGAAACAAAAAGGCTCCATGCCAGAGTGAAGTAGACTGAGGGTATGGCTGAGTAGTCCAAAAAATTATGCCCTACTTTCCTCCGCTTCACTTTATAACGTTTACATTGTTCGAACTAGTTATGAAGGAAGATTAAGCAAAAGAGAAGGGCAGAGAATCTAGCCACATTTACTCCTTAACAATGTCATGGCAGAGGCCACTACAGTATTTAGAAGATGGACTACAAGATGTGCATTTTATTGTGCACAAAGGTTTGGGAAGAGAATATTTGTTTGACTACAAATTGCCCTACAATTAGTCAAAAAAATGGCATGTCTTATTTTGCACCTAATATGATTGTATTGCATTGAGTGGAAGAGATGTTAGCAGAACGAGTTTTGCATAGATGGATGGCTTAAAGCTGTGACTGCAGTGCCAAACCTGACAAAAAAGTCAACAGTAATTTCGGATAATCCTAAAAGCTGGCAATAACTTACCACAGTGGACATTACTAATACAAATTAAATTACAGAGAACCTGAAACACAACAATTAAAAAGTTAGTTAATATCACCTGTTACGTTCCCCTGAGGGGTCTAGGCGGTGAGGGGGAAGTAACAAAAAGTGTCCGGGTCAGAAAAAGGAGTCACGGAGACAAAAGGGTTAAATTGCAGAGTTTCTATTAATACTAACTAAAGAGACGGACAAGCCACTATTACCGTTTAAAGAAACAAACAAAACTCAAACATTAGTCAATAAAGTACAAAGTAAGCCAAAAAGAGTGCAGCTCTCTAGCTGCAAACACGGACACACAGCTCACTAGCTGAAAACCACAAAAACACAGTTCACTAGCTACAAACACTCAGCTCACTAACAGCAACCACACTAATGGCACTCTTGTACAGAGCTCACCTGTCCCTGGGCTTAAATACTTTTAATTACTGACGAGAGTCAGCTGCACAAAAGAAAAAAGGTGGCAGCTAAGGCAGGAGAGATGGTCGAACACGCCCACACAGACAACTTCAGGAGGCGGCCCTGCTAGGGCCGTAACACACCGATAATTATGACTTATAGAGCTTGCATAAATATATTGTAAAAAGACTGGTTCTTGAATTAGCACTTTTCTACTCTGAGCACTTTATACAACTTGCCTCATTCCACCCATGCACGACCTTTCATATAAGCACTTTTTTTTCTATCCTTTTCCAATGTAAGTGCTTTCTATTTAACATTCACACTCCAGTGGATGTATCAGGGAGCAACATGGGGTTAGTATCTTGTCCAAGGATATTTGGCATGCAGACTGGAGCAGACGGGGATTGAACCACCAACCTTCCGATTAGGCGGTGCCCTGCTCTCTTACGCTACAACCACCCTTCAAACTGTTCATGGTCTTTTTATGAACTGATTCAGATGCAGATTACATTACAGGTTACTGTTTTATTACAAATTAGATTTTGAACATCGTGAAAACATCTTCAAATTTGCCTCGATTTGGAAGCTATTGGCATTCACTATGACCTTTATCAACTGCTGAGCTCATCATCCAAATGATTACAGGTTGTGTACATTTCACTTAGAGTTTAGTACAGGCTCCAGTAAATTGGACAAATGAGGATTTTTTCATGTTTAATGCGCCTTGGCACAACATCACACTGAAAAACTGCATAGGATGATACCATTGATTGTAATCTTAATGAAGCAAACAGTCAGCATGGTTTTCAGGCATCAGGAACCTAAGGCTAATAGAGGTTGTGTTCAGTATATAGCTGGGCTGCTCAGAATCGATCTGTCTGTTCATTAACCCCTGCTGGCTCCTCATCCATCATCCTGACTCCACTGTGTCTGTTGTTCCACTACACAGTGCCTGCTTTGGAGGATTTCAGGGGTGATCCTCGCCCTGCCTCCTTTTTCATTTCATGTCCTTTCTTTTTGGTTTTATTGGCACTTCTCTATTTAAAAAATTTTAGGTAGTCGGTAGTGTGAGGTTTTAAAAGTGTGCAATTTTAACAGTAGACTTTCTTCTTTCATTTTTTTTCTTTGTTACTCATTTGCTGTGTCAGTGATGATGTTACAGGAGCCTGGTGGCAATTTCACACAACCCACAGTACACGTCCCATGACATTATGAATGTCTTATATGTAGTCTTGATTAGAGATGATCAGGTTTCCACAGTTTTTTGACTGTTTCCTTAAACGATCCTCTGGAGGGACTGCTTTAAACATCAAAGGAATCATCATCTCTTTGTGGGTATGTTTAGTTTGTGAATATTTCTCTGGGCAAAGTGATCACAGTTGACAAGGTAAAGTCTCTGAGGGCTTGTTGACTTGTACTGATTTGTCTTTCATGAAAAAGGAAAAAAAAATCACTGCTGTGTATACTGTAGTGTGTAACATGTATTTAATTTCTTAATGGGTTTATTTTTAAAACTCAGCTCACTTATTCTTCAGATCACAGGGTTGCACAGCAAGTATGTTTTTGGAGGGGACTACCAAATGGAGCCTAACTGCTGACAAGTTGTAACTGGTACTCATAATTTTCATGTTATATTTCCACTGAATTAAAAAAAGAATTAACAGGTACATATTGGACAGCTGAGGCCAACACTACCCATACTGCTGAGCTTACCTCATACCTGTATTGGTACTCTTACGTTAAAGAAAGAAAAATCCACAATGGTCACTGAAATAACTGCTAAAAGTTAGCTAATGAAAATCAGACATTGCTTTTGAATTGTGGTTCAATAGAATTAAAATTATAGTACCCTTAACTTAATATTTCTTTTGCTGTCTGTCAGTGTGACTTCTGCACATGTCGTCAGATTTCTTGGCCTACTCCTTATGAGTAAACTGCTCTAGCTGTTTCAGGTTTAAAAGGTGCTTTCTCCAGACTTCATGTTTCATGTCATAGTCAGATTTAGATCAGAGCTCATAGAAAGGAATTTAGCCAACAATTTTGCCCATGTGTGTGTAAGGGGTTGTAAAATGATATTAAAAAAATAAAATGGAAAAGCCTGAAAGTCATCTCACAGGGATTGCTTGCATAAACGCAGACCTAGCTCATATATAATATGAGCATAAAAGGGCAAAAGGAGTTAAGTTTGGACATCAGTTTGGAAAGTCTGAAGTGGTGGTATGATGTACGTAGCCTACAAACATTAGTTGTATTGATAATGAGTTTTTAAGTTTTTTGCTTCTGTTTTGTTTTTTTGTTTTAGGTTTTAGTAGTTTTTTTAGTCTTTATTGTATTACGGTAGTAGCAGCATTGATTTTGAGGAAAACGACAACCAGAAATTATGCTAGCGTGAGTGTGCTGGCCTCACACTCAGAAATTTTCTTGTTTCATGGAGCACAGAAAAGGAAATTGAGGTACTAAGGTGTTGTTGGCCAATGTGCAACCTAAACCTTATCACTATGACTTTTGTAACCCTATACAGATTCATCAATACAGAACAATACAACAATACAGAACGCATAGAAAAGCATAATAGGTCAATTTTTAGACACAAGTTTTTTAATGTTGTGTACTGACATGTAATTTTCAAAAGGATTTGCAGCCCTGTATTGAATGGCATGGTACAATTTGATTAGTAAACCTGCCTCTCAGATATATGCTTCTTTGGTGGCCTCTGCTTTATGGGTGTGACACAATAAAAAACCTTTGCAGTAGCGGCTCAATAACAGCCTGTAAGGCCAAGAAAGCAAGTGTTGCTGGAATCAGTGTTGCCATGGTAACATGAACCCTGCGAGTGGCAAAAAGATATTATTATTATAATTTCAATGAGCCTGCAATTACGTCAGATTCCTTGAACTATTCAAATAGTGTGGCCACACAGGTGGTTTAATGTAAACAAATGGATACAATATATGTTTCATAACTATCACACGTGCAGTTCATTTGCTTTTGGCACCTTGTAGAAAGTCCTGACAAGTGAACTGTGCATAAATAACAACACGCTGGTAGAAATGTTTAAAAAGGAAAAACTCAATTTCATTTGATCTCTTCAAAGTAAGGTGTGGTCGAGTGCAAATATGAGGCCACAGGGCATCAACAAAACTGACTTTTCCAGCTGTCTTGCCATGCCAAGGTGTTCAGTTCAGATACCGGCCCACTGGCTCGAGTGGTAGAAACTGTAACACACTGAGAGTTCAAAGTACCTAAAGTGGTATTCTGCAGGTGGGGAAAGCCCTACGTTTTGGTGCAGCAGGGCAGTCGCACAAAATAGCTAACTTAATGAGCTTAATAAGTCACTTAATAGGTTCTATTAAGACATTTTTAATTTATTTTCTCTGTGGACAGGGTGTGGTCACCTGACCTGTGCTGGTTCTGAGGTTTATTTCTCTTTGCAGATTTAGCAACTATTTTCTAAAATGCACAGTGTTACATGATGTAGCAAGCCTGCTACTAAACTACTGCTACTGCTATTAAAATACATCATAACTTTAAATTCAAAGTGATGGCTCCTACCAAAGTCTTCTAGAAGCACGACCTGTTAGTTAGCAGCCATATTGATATCCTTCCGGTAACTTTTTTTGGACAGTTACTAAACTAAACTTTCATAACAATTGTTAATTGAAAATAAATGACTGCATGACTGAACTTTGGATGCATGATAACTTTATTGAAAGTTCAGCAGTGAGAAGAAGAAAAAACAGGATGTGCACTGTATGGGTTGTCAGCAAAATTGATACTCAGATATTAATTAATAGTAAAAATCAACAATACTAAATTAAGATAATCATTTGCTATGGTATTGATAGCAACAGTGCCCTGTTTGCCTCCTCTTGCTGATAACTTTACACAGCAATGCAATGAAGAAAGCAAGGCCCACTGATCTTCCTCTCTCTAACAGCTAAAGTACTTAGCATTCATAACAGTTTAGGAGAAATTTCAGAGGTCAGTAAAGCTACTGAAACAGTTATTATAAATGTTGACCTATCCAGCATGCACTACAAGCAATTACCTGAAAGCCATATTAGTCATCTGGTATCAATAACTTAGCAGCTAGGAGATGAAAAGTATAGTTGGGTAAGCTGTGAATAATTATTGCAGAGCTGAACGAGTCATGGATGGAGCCGTGTCAGAGCGTCTTTGTACAACTATTTAATAAAATGCGGTTCTTATTTTGTTGTAGCCATCAACAAGGTCAGTTTTAAAATGCAGGCAGTAACGGTTTCAATTTTACAGTGTTCTTTTAGAACTTCTTTATTTTAGTATAACTTATACCAACTTAACCCAAAGTTTATTCTTTACTTTTCCATTAATCGTTTAGTTGTGTGAGGTATTGTGTTGTTTGTTGTACCCTTTTGTTTTTTGTTAGGTTCTGAAATCTGTTGTACCCTGCACAATCTGTAATGAAACTATCTAAATAATTTGTAAAACAAATTAAAACCTCCAGACTTGACATTAATCTTTTTTTCTTTTCTTTTTTTTAAAGCTAAGTCATATTTAGGGAAATTTAGTTGAAAACAAGTTAAATTAACAAGTAAACAGTTAATTCTTTTGAGATATGATTTCTTCACCATTACTTATTTTGCAGGATAGGGTTAAAATTTTCCATGTAGCATTGGATTCAGTATTGAGTATTTCTCTGGGTATTATTATTGAGTTTTAAATTCCAGCAAAGTCTGCTTGCGTATCGATCCCGCTTATCAGTTCCACTTGCACTTCCACTGTTGTACTACTTCTAAGAAAAGTGTTCCGTATAATATGTGTAATCACTATTTGTTTTGAGTGACGACCCCAACACTGATCCATACAAAGAGAGGAAATACCCCCGACATGCACAAACATTTGACCACAGCATGCAAATAATTAGCACGAATGTCATATCTTTGATATGCTACTTAGCAACAGTGGTGTCTTCAAAGTGGAGCCAATGAGAATCGATAAGAGAATTGATAATGAATCAAATCAATGCATTATATCGATAATGGAATTGATAAATTCTTATTAGTTCGTATCACTAGTGATAATTCTAGTCGACTAACAGAACTATGTGGCTGCAGCATACCAAAAATGAGCTAGCTTGACAATATTTGTTACTGAACTAGGGCTGTTCGATATAACGATGTATATCGGATGACGATATAAAAACGTCTATCGTTTCATTTTACGCTATCGTTTGTTTCGTGGTGTCGCTAAATAAACTGTTCATGGCAATATTTTTTCATCGTTTTGATGGTCACTGTAGTGGCTATATTAATTTCTTAAAGTTCTCTCATTCTCTTATATTTAATATAACCACACTACGGACGGACAAGTGCCTGTTTTTATGCGTTGTTGTTAGCAACAATGACGTTAAAACCAACGTGTGTCCGGTTGTTTATTCTCCACGTAAACCTTTCACAATAAAGCTCAAGATCCTGTTGAGACTTTTCAAAATAAACTGAATCACACGAAAGAGTCTGCAGAGTATTTACGGATGAGAAGCAATAAAGAGCCGTCAGGTGCTAAAAAAATAAACCTTAGACTCAAACGTTAGAACAGGCTTATAAATGTGTTATAAATACTCACAAAGGAAACGGCGGCCATTACAACTTATGTCTAAAAATGCATCCTTTAATGCATCCGTTAAAACACTCAACTCCAGGTACACAACACCCAGCTGGAAACACTTCACGCAAGTCGAGCTGCCCGAGATTCACAGAATTTACAGAAAACGTTAAAACTTTGTGATTTATATCGTTATCGGGATGATAGATGTCTTATATCGGGATATGAGATTTTGGTCATATTGCACAGCCCTATACTGAACTGCCTATCTGATTTAAATTCACATTAACTGGTGCCAGAAGGCCTTTTTGGATTGTTGCAGCACACTTTAACCATTGCTTGTTTGTTACCTGTTAGCAACCACCGTTTCATATTTCTGTTATTACTGATTTTTGTTGTTTCTAAAATGAACGGCTACATGGTAGAATTAAAGCATGTTTTTGGTCGGGCATAGCTGAAATTGCAAATTTAATTTGGCAAACAAATTAGGCTAAATAAACATATTTTTTTTGCTCTATCTTTCCCAGGAAAGACACACACAGCATGGTGTCAGTCTCTTAGTCGCAATGAAAGACACTGGAGAGTTTGGCATGGCAAAAGAAGAGCGGAGGGTGCCAGTTTGGCTGTTTTTGCCAGCCAACCCTAACTTCAAAGCACTCTGTTACAGTGAACATCCACATCAAAATAAAACTGGATTTGCAAAAACACAGCATGCAGTCACTGCAAAGGAATCACCCTTCGAGCATGTGACAAATTTGAGATTTGGTTGTGTGGTCTGCAGCTCAGGGGCAGATGTTTTTGTCTGATCATGACTGAGCAGTCTGAGATAAAGGGGGTGGAATTCTGTTTTCTGGTGTGTTTTCCCTTAAAGGTTCAGAACAGTCAATTGTAAAAATAAGCTCAGTCTTGAAATGTGGAATTTGATGCTCTGACTCTTTTGTCCAATGTAATAATGGATTGCATTTATATAGCGCTTTTCGGGACCCCTCAAAGCGCTTTACAATACCACTACTCATTCACTCTCACACACTGGTGAAGGTAAGCTACAGTTGTAGCTAAAGCTGCCCTGGGGCAGACTGACAGAAGCGAGGCTGCCATATTGTGCCATCGGCCCCTCACCAGTAGGCGGCAGGTGAAGTGTCTTGCCCAAGGACACAACGACCAAGACTGTCCAAGCCGGGGCTCGAACCGGCAACCTTCCAATTACAAGGCGAACACCCAACTCTTCAGCCACGATCGCCCCTTAGGAATATATTATTGACAGTTTTGCTATATGACTAACAAAATTTGGCTTTACTGCTAAAATAAGTTTGTTGGGAGAAGAAACCAAAGCATCCGTACTGGTTTTGGTATCTGTAATCCAAGCAAACAGAGCTTTGGTTTGGGCTCTTGCTCTGATCTTTTGCCTCACTCAAAGCCCTTTTTGCCCCTGAGTTGCTTCAGGAGAAGGTACTCGGTAAACAAAGTCCAAGCAATTTAAGCTTTCTTTGAAAGCCACTTCACAAGGGTTCTTCTGCTGTCTTGCTCCAAACCCATGCCTCAGGCTTCTTTGCCTCAGGGCAAGTTGTTCTATCAAGGTTTGCTTCAGCAAACAACAGTGCTATCCTTTCTTCAGATGTTGAAGTTTTCATAAATTGCTTCTTCTCAAATGCCCAAACTGTTTACCTTGAATGACCCAGCCAGGAGCTATTTTCTCCTCTTAAACCGGCACACAAAACCTTCTAACATGGTAAACGTAAGATTCGCTGAAGGAGTACAAGAGGTGAAACTCCAGATTTACAGCTCGGTCTAAGTTATATTTGACTGTACCTGCAGGTTAAAACTGAAAGATTTAGATCATAGATACAAGCTACCAAAGTAAGTTCTCTTTGTAGTGTGGTTGAGGTCGCCTTGAAACGTTTGGTTTCATATAGTTTATTTTTTAAACTAAATACATAAAACCAAGTGATTATTCAACATAGTGATCAACATCTCTGAAATTTGTTGTGAAATGATTTGCTGCACCAGAACCTCATTTGCTCTCCATTGAAATGTTTTTTTTTTGTTTGTTTTTTTTTAATCTGGCCTGTGCCAGTGTTTGAAAACCATTGAACCATCGATTCCAGGCAATTTGGACATATGATAGGACACTGGTTGACACATCTCCAGAGGATTCAAAAAGAAGGAGGGTGCAAGGCACATCTGATAATGGAGGCAATGATAAGCACTTTATTAATATGAATGTGAATGGGTGGCTATGGCTTGTTGTGTACAAGTGTTTTGAGCACTTGGTAAGAATAGAAAAGCACTATATAACAGTCTGTTTGCTATATTGCTTTCAATTCAACCCCTTCTTGAATAAGAGGCGTTAAATTATATTTTGCATACAACCCTCTGATTTCTGGTGCATCTACTGGGTTTTTATTCTGTGAATTATCATCTAAGGATGACATGCACTCAGAACATCGAGTGTTTCTTCTCATATCGTGCTCATAAAAATGCATAGGTGATAATTTTCTGCTGCATGATGTGTAGTCTCTGTGGAAGAGTACATACTGTGCTTGGATTGATGTGTGTGTGTGTGTGTCATCCATGAGGAACAGCCTGGGGGAAGCTAACGTGCTGTAACAGACCAAGGCAATGAGCCACAAACACTGTTAGGATCCACTGGGAAATAACATGTAAAGCACTGCCTTTCAGTGTGTGGAAGAGCCCAGGGAAATAACTGAGATTGGTGTGAACCTCTGTCATCACTGTTAATTCCCCGTACACACATTCACATGTGCAAACACATATGAAACTGCTTCATTGGTCTCTTGCTCATATAACATATAATGCATTGATAGTATTTTTATACTACACACACAGAAATCCAATTTTACTGACTCTGCACACACACACACACACACACACTTGTTTTCATATCTTAGTGACCATATCTACAGGGTGGGCCATTTATATGGATACACCGTAATAAAATGGGAATGGTTGGTGATATTAAAGTCCTGTTTGTGGCACATTAGTATATGTGACGGGGCACATTCCACTGGATGGGTGGTGACCATGGTGGCCATTTAGAAGTCGGCCATCTTGGATACAACTTTTGTTTTTTCAATAGGAAGAGGGCCATGTGACACATCAAACTTATTGGTAATGTCACAAGAAAAACAATGGTGTGCTTGGTTTCAACGTAACTTTATTCTTTCATGAGTTATTTACAAGTTTCTGACCACTTGTAAAATGTGTTCAATGTGCTGCCCATTGTGTTGGATTGTCAATGCAACCGTCTTCTCCCACTCTTCACACACTGATAGCAACACCACAGGAGAAATGCCAGCACAGGCATCCAGTATCTGTAGTTTCAGGTGCTGCACATCTCGTATCTTCACACCATAGACAATTGCCTTCAGATGACCCCAAAGATAAAAGTCTAAGGGGGTCAGATTGGGAGACCTTGGGGGCCATTCAACTGGCCCACGACGACAAATCCACTTTCCAGGAAACTGTTCATCTAGGAATGCTCGGACCTGGCACCCATAATATGGTGGTGCACCATCTTGCTGGAAAAACTCAGGGAACGTGCCAGCTTCAGTGCATAAAGAGGGAAACACATCATCATGTAGCAATTTCAAATATCCAGTGGCCTTGAGGTTTCCATTGATGAAGAATGGACCCACTATCGTTGTACCCCATATACCACACCAAACATCACTTTTGTTGTTCCAATAGTCTTGGAGGGATCCATCCAATGTGGGTTAGTGTCAGACCAATAGCGGTGGTTTTGTTTGTTAACTTTGCCATTCACATAAAAGTTTGCCTCATCACTGAACAAAATCTTCTGCGTGAACTGAGGGTCCTGTTCCAATTTTTGTTTTCTCCAGTGACATGCGGCGAGTGCTACGCTGTGGGCTCTTGCTGAATCAAGCTAGGACAGCCACTGATGTTTCTTCATTAGTGACAGTTTTCTTGCGTCCACATTTTGGCAAATCCAACACTGAACCAGTTTCCCGAAATTTAGCAAGCAGTTTGCTAACTGTAGCAGGGGAGATGGGTGGTCTCGTAGGGTGTCTTGCATTGAAATCTGCTGCAATGACCCGGTTACTGCGTTCACCAGATATCAACACAATTTCGATCGGCTCCTCACATGTTAAACTCTTCGACGTGTCAATGGCTGTGAACAAAGAGAAACTTGTAAATAACTCATGAAAGAATAAAGTTACGTTGAAACCAAGCACACCATTTTTTTTCTTGTGACATTACCAATAAGTTTGATGTGTCACATGGCCCTCTTCTTAGTGAAAAAACAAAAGTTGTATCCAAGATGGCCGACTTCTAAATGGCCACCATGGTCACCAACCATCTTGAGGAGTGTGCCCCGTCACATGTACTAATGTGCCACAAACAGGACTTTAATATCACCAACCATTCCCATTTTATTACGGTGTATCCATATAAATGGCCCACCCTGTACTTAACATAATGCTTTCCTTAACCACTAACTCATCAAACTTGAATATCTAACCCTAGCCTAAACCTAACCATAAACTAACTTACACTAAAACCACATTTTGAGTCTCCAAAATTCTTTCAAACTCTTGAGGACGAGCATTTTGTCCCCATAAGGGACTGTTGGTCCCCAGTAGTAGCATTCCAATTTTTGGTCCTCACAAAAATATCTAAACATGGCACGCACAAACTGATATGTGTGCTGTTGGTGTTCTCACAACTCACAGCTCTCCCATGATATACACGCACTGGAGACACAGAGTATCTCATGGATACACTGAGAAATACACTAATCTTTTCCAGCACTGTCACTTTAGCTCTCTCATTGCCTCATGAGGCCCAGCTAGTCAAGCAGTGGCATCTGTCTTTGTAGTGCAATTGCTTCCACTGCAACACAAAACACCAATTGAACTGTTGCATCGTTTTTTACTGCTATTCATCAATAGCATTGTTATCACTAAGAACTAAACTAAGACCTACAGTGCAGTGGTGGGTGAATGGCTTGATGTCACTTGTGGGTAAATCTGATTAATTATGGCAGATTGTGTGAATGATGATGAAGTTGAAGTGTCGTTTTCAAATGGCAGATGATGTAATACTCCAAACCCATACAAAATGTTTTATATTTCATTACATTGTGTAAAATCTCACCACTTGATGTCAGTAGATTGCAGATTGCAGTCACCTGAGCTCTGTTTTCTTACCCTCCCAGTTCAATTGCATAATCATTGCTACGGTGGCTGCTGTAGGACAAATAACTCTGTTGTGAGTTTAGACTTTCAGTCTGCTGTTTACCTCAACTGTCAATATGTGTCCATGTCTATTAACTCTGGAGGAGGCTGTAAATTTTGGTGAAAGGGTCTGATACGGGTTGATAAGTTAGTGTAGCTCACTTCTATGTTTTTCCTGGTAGCGGCAGTTACCATTTGTTAGGTCCAGTTAGTATCTGTTAGTTGATGTTAGCCTCTGTTAGGTGCTGTTAGCTGACATTAGTACAACTTTCTTTGAAGTGGATCAAAATTGTTGATCTTGGACACTTAGCGAATAATCTCTTCCACAGTGTGAGAATGTAATCAAACTGTTTGTCAGAGGGAAAGACACTGAGCTACTACTCATGGATGGATGGATGGATGGATCAATAATGGCTCTTAGTAAAAGCAACTTGGAGAGAGATGAGGTTTTACAGTACAGAATATAATCTCCATGTCAAAGGCTTTTCTGGCATTGCAGCAGGTTGACTAGTTTGTTCAGCAAATGAAACATCAAACTGCAGACGTGTTGTCCTTACATATTTCAGATGGATTTTAAACATAAGTGGACTAATTTGCCTAATCTGTGAGGTTTTAGACCACGTGGAAATGCAGTCATCCAGTGAGCTGAAGACATTTTCAGGTCCTCTGTCTGTGTGTGTGAGAAACAAGGTTCAGGACTGAAAGTTCAAAGTATTTTTGGTGGAAATGTACTTTTATAATCCTTGGTTGCTGAAGATATGAATCTCTCTACTTCGCTCTATCTATCTGGAAAGCAATAGTGCTTTATGGTGAAGCAGACTAAAGAGATGTAAATCTTTGAACTCATACACTTTTCTTTACATTTTTTTTTCCATTGTATTTGGAAAGTACTTACGATTTATATGGTTATGATTATGGATTATGATTATGGTTATGATTAATTTTACTTATTTAGCATAAAGCAAAGACAATCTAATAACATTGGCACTCTGCAGCTCAGCTCGGTACATAAATCTACACTGCAGGCTGTTTCTGTGAAATAATGATGTTCTTTCAAAGTGAGAAATGTTGCTCTTTACAGTCCCTCTATCTTACTGGTTATACAGTGATCATTTCTTTCCCTCTCTTTGTGTCAGATAACAGCTTTTGATGAGCTTCAGGCAGATTTCAAGGTGCCAATCGATCAGGGCAACCCACTCCATGCGGTAGGTCTGCTTTCCCTGTTCATTTTTATTCATACACCCTTCTTTTACGGATTTCTTTTCATGATTATCTTACTGTCTGTGTGTTGCGTTATGAGAAAAAATGGAAAGTCCCGCATAATGCAAAAACATTGCAAGAAGTGGTTCTCAGTCTTTCCCAGTATATTTTGACTGTTTCTTCTCTGTTTCTCTTTCCATTAATTTCAAATCAAGCAGTTGGCAACATTCTAGTTTTGTATGCCGTCCTCTTCTCACTTCCTGGCTGAAAAGCAGACTCCTATTATAAGACTTCAGGCCAAAGTGTTAAGTATGAATGACTCATCTTTTACTAAAAACAACCTTGAATATGGTTATAAATAAAATCGAAGTGACAAGCCACAAACATAGGTAAATGTGGCCTGCCAATGATGATTTTAACATTGCAAGCCATTTCTAAACTGTCAACTCTAAATCCTCAACCCTAGATGTTTAATACAAGTTCATTGCTAGACACATGTCTACGGCAATATTTGCTGACTCACAATTATAAGAGGGATGCTAATCAAACTATATAGCTTGTGACATCATTACCTAAGCTTTCAACTGATTTCAAATGATTCTTCACCTTCCACTAACATGAAGCAATAATTCAGAGTAAAAAGCAACTGAAATATATATAATCAAGGGTTTATTTTTAATCATGAAGGAAAATAAATGCAAGTAAATTTCACTTGACCATATTCCACTAAATGTAATGACTTTGTACTTATGTAACAAAATTGTGGAGTTTTTTATGTAACAAAATCAGTCAAGTCAGCATTTGAGGCAGAAATTTATTTAAGTGTAAGTTTTTGGTTTTTGTGCAAAAATATTTTTTTTCTTTACTGCAGGACTTTTGTAAGTTGTGGGAGATACTATCACAGCTTAATAGATTAAAGTTCCTGCTGAATCATTTAGCAATATGATGTACATTTCAGCTAAGTATGTGATTTTTTTTTTTTTTTTAAAGCATGCAGAGACATCATTAAATTGTGTCATCGGCAGTTCTGATCTGGAAGCCCTTTCAGCAGGGCAGCATCATTTATCAGAGTTTTCCACAAGCAGCTTAACTTCAACCTTCCAAAGATGCAAAACATTGACAACCATTTTCTACTCTTTACAAGTAAAGTTCAGATCTGTTGGTTGAGATTCTAAAAATGATTTTTTTGATACTATTTATTTCAAAGAGGCTTTTTCGGTGATCTGATAGCAGTTTAACGTGCTGGCATTATGGCGCATTAGTACACTCTGCTAACGTTTCCATAAAAATAACAAAGGCAATCTTTTAACTCAGAAAAAGTCTTACAATAATAAATTATTGTTGTCACATTAATGCTTTTACAAAAGACTACAGTAGAGTCTTGTGTAAAATTATGAATAGAGGCTCATAATAATAAAAAAAAGTTAATACACAAAATATATAAATGTACACAATTTACATTTAAAATAAAAACAATAGAGAACAGAACCACAATAAAATAATACGTGAAAAATTTGCACTTTCTTCATTTCAGCTGACTGTGAAAGTCTTTAATGTGCATGGCTCTTATTTGTGCGAATCTCTTTTTTCCTGCCCTCAGTTTTATTATTACTGCAGATCCACCTTAGTTTTTGAGCAGAAGTTAAACGGGTAAAGAACAGACGAGATGACAACAACTTAATATGTTAAACAAGAGCAGAAAATATTCAAATCAATTTTATTTATATAGCACCAGTATCAATAGTCCCAGTATTTGCCTCAAGGTAGTTTGTATTTTAAGGTAAAGACCCACCAATAAGAGAGGTAAAACCCACTTGGTGACAGTGGGAAGAAAAAAACTCCCTTTTGACAGGAAGAAACCTCCGGCATGACCAGACTCAGGGAGGGACAGCCATCACAATGGGCTGGCGGTTAGGGGAGGAAGACAGGAAAAGACAAGAATTACTAGTGACTAAATGCAGAGTGGTGTTTAAACACATGATCCCAAGAAGTGTTACCAAAGATATTGTAGTGTAAAAGAAGATGCTAGAGAAGGTCAGCTTAGTCTTTTAATTGCATCAGCTCACTTGGGCACCATGTGGCATTTTAGCAAATTAAATATGGAAAACTACATGCCAGAACTTACTGTTACAGCAATCGCAAAATATCTCCAAACTACTGATAGCTTTAATTTAAAACTGAACTGAATAGATGAGACTTTTACTGTTACTGATAGAAATCTTGCTTTTTGAGTGTGATTTGCTCTCCACATTTCAGACTGGTTCTTCCCTCATGAGAACCGAGGAGACACAAAGATACGAAGCTGCAAGCCAATCCCTGACAATGTTTGAAACTAATTGATTTGACTGTAAACATTAACTGTTTTGGACTTTTGGACTAACACACACAAAAAGAGCTTGAAGTTGGTCCAATCCCAAGATTAAAGACCACAAAGGTCATACACTTCCTGACTTCAGACTGACGTGTGCAGACAAAACATCTATGTTAACCTTTATGGCTTTCATTCTCCTACAAATGTGCCGCGTTTGAATTTTGTTACTGCGATGCTGTGATTAAAGGGGATCATTTTTTACATCCACATATATGCAGAAAATTATAGGCAGGAATAAAATCTCATGTAGGGCAACATATATTCAAAAGATAGCCCTTTTGGATTTAGTTATATGGGTAAGAGTTTTAGGAACTCAGCGCCCAGCAGCAGCTTTACGATTGGTTGGTTTGTATAAATTTCTTTTTTTAATCTAATTCATTCCCTTCTCTTTCTTCTTCCTCCCAAACATAAAATTATTCCGTGTTACCACTCCCAAAAGCGATCAGGAGATGTTGCAGAGAAAGATGTTCTTCGGGGTTGGTTAGCGTGGGAAACCTACTCTCGGTGAAATTGTTTCAGGATCAGTTCCAGGGCTCTAAACCCCTCTCCCCAGAGTATTCTGAGCTTTTACAGTTGGCTCTTAATTATGCACACTGCTACAGCACCAGCAGTGAGCCTGAAGGTGACATTGACTTAAAAGCTCTGGACTGTATAGCTTCTTAGGACTATTGACTTCTATACGTACATGCTTGGGGATGGGTGTCAGAAGCAGGGGGAAAAAGTTGCAGAAAGAGGAAGACTTCCGAAAAAAATTGCAAACTGGGTGAAAGAGTTTGAGATGGAAGCTGGTAGACAGAAAAGGGGAGAAATGGCTGAATGAGGATTTCGTAAGAGGCAAATGAAAAGGACTCTTCAGATTGAAAGGCATTTTCAAAACTCTGAAAACAGTGCATTAGACCAGATTTCCCCGCTCAGTACCACTTTCATATTTTGTCATATTTGCATATCATTATGCAATGCTGAACGTATCAAAGAAACCAGCGAGGGAATGGGTACAAAAGGTTCCATCTAATTTTTACTTCCATTTTTCTTTCTTCTCTCACTCTCCCACATTTCCTTAACCCATCCCTCCCCCATTCTCCTCCTCCTTCTTACATGAAACGCATCACTGCAGTCAATATTAACATGAAAATGTGGCCTTGAATTGCATGATTTCTTTCCAAAATACACATTCATTAAAGGCATTGTTAAAGTTCTGGCTACTCGTAAAAGTTTTTACGGTGAGTTCAACTTGATGTTTTAGTTTTCTGCTGGGTTCCCAGGGGCCTTGAAAATCTTAGAAATTTTGGGGGAATGGGAAAACCTCAGAACAGATTGTAAGAAAATAAAGCAACTCTCTCAAAATTACATTTAATTGATTAAGTCAGGAACTGCATAAAAGGAGGGGATGAGTGGAAGTGGGTTGCAAAGTGGGTATTCAACTCTTTTCAGGATAAAGTGTGTTAAAGAGCCACTGTATGACATCTGGTGCTTTCTTTTTCTTTCTTTCTGTGTGTGTAGTGTGTGTATTAATTTCTTTCTGGGGACCAAAAATTGGAGGTTTACGATACTTGTGGGGACCAACAGCCGTTATGGGTGACTAAAATCCCAGTCCCCACAAGTTTGAAGGCATTTTTGAGACTCAAAATGTTGTTTGAGTGTCAAAGTATCAGTTAGGTTATGGTTAGGTTAGAGTTAGGGAAAGCATTATATCAATGAGATGTCCCCACAAGGATATAGTGTGAGTGTGGACACTAATAAATTTAACTAGGCCATGTAAGCCTTAACTGAAAGGTTGAAATTACAATAAGACACAATACAAATTTTACTGAATAACTTACACAGTGTTTTTTTGTTTTTTGTTTTTTCATTAAAAGGACTAAGAATACCAAATTTCCCACATATTTTGCACACATCTTGGTTTTTGGTATACAATAAGAAAACATTCTCTCATTTACCTTTCTGGCAGTTTGATTGTTTCATTCTGAACAGCCACACTTTTCCCTCCATCTCTCTAACACACACACGGCCTCTTACTGAAACTGTCCATGTGATCTGTCTCTCCCTAACTTTTGCATAATATCTCTCAGTTTTCTTTTCCTCCTTCCGCTCTGTCTGTCTCCATCTTTCTTGCTTGAAACCAGCAAGTCTAATTAGCAGTTGCTGTCAGCCTGCTCCCTGAGGGAGGAACCTCACACTGGGCACATTCTTCATGCAGACACATGGTCAGGTGCTATCTCTCGGCATCACTGTCTATCCATCCCTGCTGCACAGTAAACTTTATGTAAAAGTTGCTCTCTTGTTGTTTCCCCTCTAACTGCCACACACACACACACACACACACACACACTCAAATATGGAGTAGCAATCTGGGAAACTTGGAGGAATAAATTTATGAAAAATGTCACATCACATGGAGGAATGGTTTTTACCCATAAAACATATGGACTGTTTTTTACTGGAGGCAGATGTTCTGGTGGGTTTCTAAAGTTGTTTTTCCAGAATTTGTATGTGTGTTTTTATCATTTTATGGCTGTTTTTCAATCAGGATAGCTTGTGAAAATGGAAGACCAGAATTAGGATTTTATTGAATTAGCTGACCTGCAGACAGCTGAGACTGAAGAAGTCACTTGTATGAGCGATGAAAAGTTTCTCCACTGAAAACGTTATGTCCAGATGAACAGAATTAACATTTTTGGAATACTAGTTCAGATCAAAGAAATAATTGGCTCAACAGATCTTTGACTCCAGGGTTGTTCCTGTTTTCCTTGACCAGTGACAAATAGTAAGATGTCCTAGCTTTGTGGAGGGCTTTTTTTTTTTTTTTAGAGAGAGTAACAAACTATTTTAAATAGACATCAAATAGGTCAAATAGAGATCTTTTAAATCTTTTACTGCATTGTGCAAGAACTCCATGTGAGAAAGCATTTTCAAGTAAGGATCAAGTTAATGTGGGCCTACAGCGGTGTCAATTAATATGGGTATTTTCAGATGTTGCTTTATTGTACAGTCCCAACAACAAACATGAATGCGCAAGTTGCAAGTTTTTTGGCATGATAAAAAACCTCTTGCAGGCAATGCTTCGATGGGTATTCAGAGTCAAAGCAACATCCACATGAATGTCAGAGCAGAACACTACATTGTAAAGATTTAATGTTCACTGGAGTACACATTATCACACAAGAACATATTCTGTTCTACACAATCCTAAAAAACAGCTTGCTTTGCAATTACTGTTAGGAGTTCACACATTTCAGTGGTGCGCACACTGATGCACACAAACACAGATGTCCTGTGAGGAAAACACATTTTACTATTCATTACATTGTTGCCTTAAGTGGAATTTCCTCCCTGTGGCCTCTGATGCCTATATGACTGACTATAGTGAGGCTCCTTGTGCCACCATATTCCCATCCACTATTATAAAGGGATGAACCTGTAGCCAGCGGCACTGATAAAATTGTCTGAGTTGACATCAGAGTGATAAGTGAGAAGAAAGATGACAAAAAGAGAAACTGGGATTTTGTGGCTTTTGAGTGTTTCCAATATTCATTTTTTGCTCAGCGTCAGCATCACACCAAGCATGCAGGCAAAACTGATGGCAGCTTCTATAGCCTCTTCAAACTTCTTTAAATGCTACCGCAACCCATCCAACACTTTCTCTCCATTGCCTGTCACCTTTAGACACCTAGTGACATCATTTTGCAGAATTTAAACATTATGAACAAACTTCATCAGTTTATTAAGTGTACGCTAGGCAGGTCCTTTTAACATCCTTCAGGCTACAAGAAAACCATTTTAGGGTGTGGTTAAGTCATGGTTAGAAACTAGAAGATGTTCCCTTTAAGTATGAAAAATAGGTGAATAATACATATAAACGGGTAGCTGTGATGTAACTAGGACCCTTACGCTAAACAGGTCACTGGTGACCTTAAACTGCTCTGCCTCTTAAAATGAAGGTAACTTTAATTTCCCCACTCCATCTATCCCTCTCCAACCCACTCTCCCCTTCTTTTTCATTTCCTGTTTATACTTCCATGCTGCTCGCTTGTTTGTCAACCAAAGTAACATTTCAAAGAGGCATCAGCCTAATTGCTTGCAAATGAGTAGACAGTTGTGGGGGGGTGGGGGGTGCACACATACACCCACAAACACACATTACTGAACATATAATAGCAGAATATATTTGTCTTTCACACCCGGCAGGAGATGAAGGCAAGGGGAGACGGTGCAGAAGTGAATTGGACTGGTCCCTGATGAGATGCTCAGTTCCGGACATTAGCAGTGGAGATAATTGGCTATCAGACAGAGTCCGTCATGGCTGCTGTGGCTTGTTTATGTCAGAAAGATAGGACTATGTGCAACTGTCTCTAAGTCTAGTGATTGAGGTCACATCAGAGGACAGAGGGAGAGTTCAAATTGTCTGTTAATATAAATTCTTACCAAGAACTTTTCAGCATATCCTCAGAGTTAAAGTTCCCTCAGCTAAAACATCTTTATCTTATATTTTAAATTTCTAAATTAATTTTCTATAATCTCTATATCTCTATATAAAATGTAATTTATATTTAAAGTTTCCTTTAAATCCTTTAAAAAGTAGATTCCTCCATGCTTTTGCCTGTATCTGGAAGATAACACACTACTACCATAGACTGTGGTGATACTGTATCTAGAAGCCATTTCCTAACCACCATTAACCTGTTAACGTCCACCAGTGGACTTTGCAATCAACTGGGATTTTGTCTCATCCAGGCAACTTACGGCATTTTCAGTATTATGGAAAGGTAAGTTGTAGTGCAGATGTATTTGAGAGCAGGTTACGTTCAAGATTAGAGATCAGCAGGTATCAAATTATCACCAACCAGTCCTCCGGAATATAGTGTCATCATTCCTGGAAGATCCCTCAGACCCTCGTTGTCCAGGAGGGTCTAAAGTCCTGGTGTTTATTTGATAAGCATCAGTGAGTAATCTAGATTCTTAGACACAACTTTATTCATTTCTTAGCATCTCAGCATTTCTCAGAAGTATAGATGGGAAGTTTCATTACAAGTTTCATCAATCTGCAGTAAACTAACACTACAAATTGTGGATGAATTTCAGAATAATATTCCTGAATGTAAAAATATGAACACTCTGAATATCTTGGCATTGACATGGCCCTGTGAATTGGAGTCATGTAAGGTTAAAACAAACTCAGCCCTAACCCTCACCTTGTTACTGTTGATCTCATGGATGTTAAGAGCCTGAAAGGGACATGGCTGAAAATCACTATTGGATGACCTTAATCTTCATGTTAGGGATGCACTGATACCGATACCGGTATCGGGTATCGGCCTCGATACCACATTTTCTAAAGTACTCGTACTCGTTAAAAGTCCCCCGATACCGAGGACCGATACCACGGTCTGAGACTTGTCTATGTTTGAGTGGCATGTAAGGGGTTAATCACAGGCGCCGAGTGCCCGCCCCCAGGCCCCGAGTGCCCGCCCCGGCTGCAGCTCAGAGCGGGGAGAAAGCGAGGCGAGACATATCAGCTGTGTGGAACTATTTCAAAGTGAACGAAGACGCGAAAACAAAGGCGGACTGCAAATTGTGCTCAGCGAAATTGTCCAGAGGAGGCTCTAAAGGTAGCGCATTTAACACAAGCAATTTAATCAAGCACCTAAAATCCCAACACAACAACGAGTACAAAGAGTTTACCCACGCTTATTTACCCACGCTTTTTAGCACAGAGGAGCATAGCTGATGCTATAGCAGTGGGACGGAAAATAGTTGGGCATTTTAAACATTCCGCCTTAGCCTACTCCTGCCTCGAGGACATTCAGGGACAGCTCAACCAGCCAATAAAGAGACTGCAGCAGGACGTACAGACGCGCTGGAACAGCACGTATTACATGCTCCAGTCCCTCATTGAGCAAAAGCGAGTGCACGAACTCCCTGGCTGTATCCCAATTCAGGGTCTGCAGCCTTAAAGTACGCAGCCTCAACGATCCTCAAGGGCCGCGTACTTAAAGACCGCTAAGGCCGGAAGTGCGAGGCTTGTGAAATGGGACGGTCTAGCCTCCGTTGCGCTGCCCAGGTTGCCTAGCAACCATGATACTAACAGCTGGAAACGTTACATACAGCATTGTTTGACAGAAATGAAGGAGAAAATCTTTTGTTCATTTGTTTGTTTGTTTCTACATGAGCTTTGATCATTCTCTGTAAGATTAAGGTCAGCTATTGAACGGCGTATATTTTAAAGTAAAGGCTTTAAAACCAAGTTTGTACAAACGTCATTAATGTCACATAACTTTGCCGACATGTGGCCAACAGTAATGTTTTAATGTTCTTCGTTATTAAACATTTGCACATAAATAAGTGACATAATATTCAGTACTTACTTAAAGTTTACTCTTTGGGCGACCCTGTCCGCCGTTTTTTTCGGCAAAATTATCCACACCCACCGCCGCGCTATGCATTCTGGGATATGTTGGGTCACGAAGTCTACACCGCCACGTCCTTAAAATTCAGGGAAATGAAGGACGCATTTGAGGGTCGCATTTCGAGCAGCCTTCGAATTGGGACAGCCTTCGTCGTGTCGCGGTGACGTAATCGGCCTTGAAATGCGGCCTTTAAGGCTGCAGACCCTGAATTGGGATACAGCCCCTGACTATCTCACCGCTCACCAATGGGCTCTTATGGAGACGACTGTTGCCATCCTCGCCCCCTTTGAGGAACTAACTAAAAAAGTGAGCAGCTACGACGCACTAGCCTCTGATGTCATCCCAGCTGTGACTGTGCTAGTGAGACTTCTAAACAGAGAAACAGACGAACAAATTTAAAATTAAATTTTGTTTTTTTATAATTATTTATTCTGTAATATGTTGCATAGAACATGCTTTTCATTTTAAATAAATGTTCTTAATTCCAAACTAGTCCCTTGTTTGTTTGTTTGTTTTTTGTTAAATTATAGGACTAAAGCTGTTACCTGCAAATTTAAATCATGTTTTTATTAAGTAATCGGTATCGGTATCGGCGAGTACTGAAATGCAAGTACTCGTACTCGTTTCCAAAAAAGTGGTATCGGTGCATCCCTACTTCATGTCCTCACCCAGCACTGCATTATTAATAGGAATGATTCTGTCATGGATATCACTGCATGGACTCAGGATCACTTCCAAAGTCATTTACCATGCCATCGACAAGTATGGGTTAAAGTTCCATCAAGCAAAGAAAAACCTATTGGTGAACATGATCCAGAAACATCACCATCTTCTCTGTGCCAAAGCTCATTTAAACGGGTTTGAGGCAAAGTGCAAACATTTCTGTGGTTCACAAGAATCAAAATGTAAAATTATTTTTCAAATACAAGGATTTTCCTCCAGACTATGAGGGAGAGCAATCAGTTTGTTAGCAGTGTTCAGTTCAAAAGCCTCCATCACTGATGTTATGGGGATGCATTAGTGCCAATAGAACTGCCAGCTTGCACATCTGGAGGGCACATCAATGCTGAAAGGCATATACAGTTTTTAGAGCAATATGCTCCCATGCAGATCTTTTTGGGGAAAGGCTTGCGTATTTCAGCAAGATAATGACAAAGACCTAGACACGTTAAATGGACTGATTCTTATAAAGCACTTCAGCACTTGAAGTGCTTTATACAACTTGTTTCATTCATCCATGCTTTTTCTAAGTACTTTCTATCTAACATTCACACATATTCATAATCTGATGGATGTATCGGAGAGCAACTTGGGGTTAGTATCTTGTCCAAGGATATGTGGGGATCAAACCACCAACCTTCCAATCAGTGGATCTCCTCAGCTGCAGCCACTCCAGAATTGTTGATCTTTTAATTTCCAGAATCAGATGGATGTTAAATTCTCACCCCAACCAGTCGCAGCAGATGACCACCCCTCCCTGAGCCTGGTTCTGCCAGAGGTTTCTTCCTTTTAAAAGGGAGTTTCTCCTTCCCACTGTTGCCAAAGTGCTTGCTCATAGAGTGTCGTATGATTGATGGGTTTTTCTCTGTATGTATTATTGTAGGGTCTACCTTATAGAGTGCCTTGAGGCAACTGTTCTTGTGATTTGGCGCTGTAAATAAAATTGATTGAAATTGAATTGAATTAAGTTGATGAGCAGATTGTGGAGAGTTTTTCAAAGAGTAGTCAAATAATTATGAGTATAAACAGCATCTATCTATAGAGGTAAAGTCCCATTAATCTTGGGAATGAGGTTCTTAACACCTAAATGCTATAAAGAGATACAATGGCCACCTTCATTTTCCCACCATGTTTTATTTATGTCCTACACTCTCATCTCTCGCTGTTCTTGCAGTGGTGTTACCTCAGAGCTGTTTGCAGCCTCCAACCCAGGAACATCTGGTTTCATTATTTACAGCGCAGACATAAATTAGTCATTTTCCAGAAGGAACCTCTGTTGCAGTCTGTACTTCTTAAAAATAATAATCAAATATTCATTTTACATCCTCATCAGTTGTAGGAAATGAGTATGTGAGTATTTATTACAAACGTGCTGCGTTCTAACGTTTGAGTCTAAGGTTTATTTTTCAACAGGATCTTGAGCTTTATTGTGAAAGGTTTATGTGGAAAATAAACAACCGGACACGCGATGGTTTTACCATCATTGTTGCTAACGACAACGCATAAAAAAGGCGCTTGTCCATCCGTAGTGTGGTTATATAAAATATAAGAGAAAGAGAGAACTTTAAGAAATTAATATAGCCACTACAGTGACCATCAAAACGATGAAAAAATATTGCCGTAAACAGTTTATTTTGCGACACCACGAAACAAACGATAGCGTAAAATGAAACGATAGACGTTTTTATATTGTCATCCGATATATATCCTTATATCGAACAACCCTAGTATGAAACCAGTTACAGACTAGGGCATTGCCAAAGTTTTAGTATCAAGAAGGTAGCTAAGTCCTGGCACTGGACAGCAATAGTTACGTCAAATATCTCATAACACAGAATTTTTTTACATGTTGATATGATGTTGATGCATATGAGATATCACTGGCATATTTTAAGTATATGGAGCTCATGTCAGAGTGACTTGCTTAATGAAATGGGAAACTGGATTAATACATAAAATAGCACTGAACCTGGTAAATTACCAACAAATCTAGCTACAGTGATTTCACTTTCTGTTCATTGACTATATTCTAATAATAAGCAATTCATAATAACAATAAGAATTCTATTAATAATGTTGTTGTTACTAATGAGAAGCTCAAGTTCTGAACTAAAATTACATTCACAAAATTAAACTTCAACACTTCAAACAAATTACAGTGAATATAAGAATCAAAGTTAAGCCTCGGGCTGAATACAAATCATATTTCATGGTGTTGCTGTGTGTTTGAAATAACTCACCGCCAGAACGGACAGAAGCCACTTCTCACTGCCTCTGCGCACGCGCACACACACACACACACACACACACACACACACACACACACACACACACACACACACACACACACACACACACACACAGAGCATCTTGTCTCTCTAAGCCTATGTCTTTCCAATGAGAGCCTTCTTCTGTCTCTGACACAGACACACACACACACACACACACAGGGAAGGATTCTCGCTGACACATTTTTGCAGAAAAATCTAATTCATGTGCTCTCCGCCTGCAGTAAGCATTAAAAAATGTGGTATAAAAAATGTGCAGGTAGGTTAAAAACCGCAAAGGGCTTAAATTTAGGTCAAACTATGCTGTAAACAGATGCAGAGACTGCCCGTGGCTTTCAGTATGTGAGGAAGGATGACAATAAGCAGTGCTGCAGAGCAATGTTCATAAACTCTGTATTCATAGGCACCCGAGTGTGTTTTCACTCCAGTTATTTCAGCTCATTTTCATGCATTTTATTACCGTTTTTCTTATGTGGTAACTAAATATCGGTTCAGCTTTTGACATGCTACCTTTGATGTTCTCCACGTGGATAAATATTTTTTCATATACTTCATCATTCCCACAGAGCCTCTGTTGTTGACATTTGCAGACGGTTTATGAGGCGCAGAGATAAACTCAAAATGACTGTCCACAAGCACAAGCGGGCTGACACTCGGGTCAATACATGATTTATAAGCAGTCGGTATTTTGCATTGCTCCCCTGTGGACTTGCAGCACCGCCAGTCAAATGCAGGTTGCGTCATCCATAGGAATTGATTAATATTTGATCATGATGTTAAAAGCAGTGGTGAAATAGCTGCTTTTAGAGTCAGCATTGTGGTGAGTGCTGATTTAAGCATCTTACAGCTTAATATACAAGCTGAGAACACTCAAATATTAAAACTTATATAAACAAGTAGCAGCCACCATTACTGCTGGGAGAAAGCTCCACAAATCAGCTATGTATGAATGAATAACTTTCTCTACCAGTGTGGAGAAAAAATGACCATAGTGCAGGAGAACCTGATCTCCAGACTAGATGTTTCCTGTTGTTCAGCTGGGTACAAATTCAAATGTTTTCAGAATGTATATGTTACCCACCACTACCACGTATCACAGGAGCATCAACTGAAGCCAAAATGCACAGACTTCGCCCAGTTCTTCCAGGGTGGATACCCAGGTCAAATAAAAGACATAATTTGTCCACTATATCCAGGACTGCCCTGGGATCTTCTCCCAGTTTTACATGACTGAAACACATGAGAGCTTCCAGAAGACATTCTGCTTTCGATTTGGGGGATCAGTGACTCTCCTCTGATCCTGAATGAGTGAGTTATGTACTCTTAGGGTAAGGCTAGATGGAGGAAGCAATTAGAAATAAGTGAATTGAAAACTTTGTCTTCAGCTCTCTCTTCAACATAAGTGCTAAATTCATTGACCAATAATTTTCTCCAACAGATTTTTCTGTAGAAGGAAAATGAGCACATCTTAATTCAGTCATCCGTCCATCCTCTTCCGCTTATCCAATTCAGGGTCGTGGGCTGGGCTGGAGCCTATCACAGCTGTGATAAGGCAAGAGGCAGGGTACACCCTGGAAAGACTGTCAGTCTGTCACAGGGCTAACACAGATGGGCCATTTAGAATAACCAGTTAGCCTAACCCCTAACTGCAGTCCAAAGACTTTAGGGGGAAGCTGCAGTACCTGGAGAAAACCCAGACAGACAAACAAGAACATGCAAACTCAACACAGAAAGTCCCTAATGGACCTTCTTGCTCTGAGGGAACAGTGCTAATCACCACGCCACCGTGCTTCCCCACATTATCTCAAATTCTGTGCAGTAGCAAAATTGGGATAACCATTGATTTTTCACCTTCAGCACTGGCTCTCAAAAGAAGTGCAACTTAACAGTGCAAGGACAAATGTGCAGTATTTCTGTAGTTTCGTCTTTCATCATAACTTTTCCGTTTGCTCCTCTTACAGAGGGAGAGACTGCGAAACATCGAGAGGATCTGCAACCTGCTGAGGAAGGTAAGCAGTGAACAACAATTTTCATTCATCTTGTGCAAGTCCTATACATGGTCAGAAACAAAGCAGATTGGAGACTGGTAGGGAAGTGCACAGAATAAGAGGGAAAGAAGAAATGCATCTTGTAGTGAAAATTCCGTTTTCAGGTGACATCTGATACAATGTATCCAGAAAGCGTTCACAGCGCTTGACTTGTTCCACATTTTTTTCATGTAACAGCTTTATTCCAAAATGGAATCAGTTCATTTTCCCAAAAAATTCTATACACAATACCCCCTGATGACACATTGAAAAACCTTTACTTGAAATTCTTACATATTTATTGAAAATAGAAAGCAAATATAAATTGTGTACATAAGTATTCAAAGCCTTTGCCATGACACTCTAAACCAGGGGTGTCGAACTCCAGGCCTCGAGGGCCAGTGTCATGCAGGTTTTAGATATCACCCTGTGTAAGAGCCAAAGTCAATGTTTATGTTTTTCCTTTTTGTTTTGGTGGCACAGGTGTATAGTTTTACCTGCGTCTCAGGTGATGGTATGTGGGTGTGGTCACAGTCTATTTACCTGATGTCGGTGTTCGCAGCAGGTGTGTTGGGTGAGTGGTTTGTGGGCAAACTTTTCTGTTGACCGTCATTTTTTGGCACACCAGTTAATCCATGCGCTAGTTGTAAAGTGATTGAAAGCGCAAATGTTCGTTTTTGTTTTGTTCTTAAAATAAATGCGCAAAGTACAAGTTCGACTCATTATGGATTATTGGAGGCGCGTCACAGGGACACAACCAACTCAGCCGGCCGCGGCTTTATTTACGGATGAAAGTCGCAACATTTAGTCAACAGAAAATCCTTGTCTTTTATTGCACGCATCGAAACAATGAAGAGGATTTTTGGATATAAGTTTTGGAGACACGGAGCTTTCAGATGAGTGGATGCAGTTCTCAAATGAGTCATTGGAAACGGCACCGTCACACTGGCATGGTGGAACGCAGCGCAACAGACACTTCAGAAGCTGGTAGGACACGCGGCTTCACTCTGTGTATTATTGGATGTTTTGAACACAGTTTGTAAGTGTCATCGCTTGTCCATTGGGGACATTGGTTTGATCTGCGTTGTGTGCGTGCGTGTGCTTGATTTGGCAAGCTGGAGGACTCTGCTCTGGTTTTGACAGCCTGTGACGCTGCTGCGCAATGGTTTACACGGAAGAAAAGTATTGGCTGTGATCTATCTTTGAAGCTGTGGAATATAATGTTGTTTTGATGCATGTGAAAAAGTGACGATGAGTGAAATAAAAGAAGCCGAACATGAACTGGAAGAAAAAAGATCTGCAAAACTGACGGCTAAAGCGCTTGCTTTTAAAATGGAAACTTTGCAGAAAGAGCGAAAAGGTCATGTTAACAAGATTAAAGGGTTAACTCGTGATATTAAAGACTTGATGAACAAGGATGACAATGCAAAAGCTGTGCTGCTTAACTTGGAAAAACTGAATGATTTGTATAAAAATGCCAAAGCAGTTCATGATGCATTCATTTTATTGATTCCTAAAGATGAACAAGACGCTCATATTGACTGGTTTGGACGCATAACAAAATGTAATGATGATTTTGTTGAAGATGTGAAACGGTGGCTTCTTGAAGCTGGAAGACCATATATGGAAAAAGACAAAGTTGAGAAAGTGCCTACTGCTGTTACTTTGGATATGCCCGTTTCTGCTGAGACTGTTTTATCAAAGGAGACGGTTTCTTCCACAAATGATAAAAATAACATCTTAACATCTCCAAAGCAGGTTAAAACAATTTCTGACATACAAGATGAAATACAGCCAGGTGACAGTGTTTCAAACGTAGGAAGCAAAAAGAGTAAAATCAGTTCTTCAAGCTCAAACTCCAGAGCATCAAGTACAACATCAGCACGAATAATGGCTGAAGCTGAAGCAGCTGCTCTGATGGTAAGGCAAAAACTGCTTAAGGATAAACATGCCTTGGAGGAACATGAAGCACAGTTAAGGAGACAGCGGGAGCAACTGGAGCTGGAAACAAATATAGCTGCCACGGTTGCAAAAATGAAAGTACTGAAAGGCTCAAAAGGATCCAGTATTAAAAGTAAACTATCAAACATATCAGATGGTAGGGAGTCATATTTTGAAAAGGGACAGAAGGTAACTCAAGTGTTGAATACTAGTCCGGATACTCCTGTACATGAAAGGCAACATGTGCATATCTTTAGGGAGCATAATGTTGCAGACTCACAATCTCTCTTAACCACAGGCAGAGTTCCAATACAACCTCACACTCTTTCTGAAGATCCCTTGACAAATCAGTCAGACATTAGAAATTCACGTGAAAATAAACATGTACCTTCTCAAATTTCTAGTCATGAAGAAGACTGTAACATCTTATCTGTCATGAATAAGCAAAATGAACTCACTGCTTTATTAATCCAACAACATAGTCTTTCTTCATTACCTAAAAAGGAGATCCCAGTTTTTGATGGAGATCCACTTCAGTACCAGACTTTTATTAAATCGTTTGAACACAACATTGAAAGTAGAAATAAAAACCCTGGAGATTGTCTTTATTATTTGGAACAACACACAAAGGGTCAACCAAGAGAACTTGTAAGGAGTTGCCTACACATGACTTCAGAAGCAGGATTCAGAAAGGCAAAGTCTTTGTTACGGCAGCATTTTGGGAATGAACATAAACTTGCCACGGCTTACATGAGCAAAGCACTTGCTTGGTCTTCAATAAAAGCAGAGGACACAAAAGCTCTTCAAGCTTACACAATATTCCTAAGAGGCTGTTGCAATGCTATGGAAGATCTCAGTTATATGCAGGAGCTTGACATGCCTGCCAACATGTTAGCTATAACAAAGAAACTTCCCTACAGGCAGAGAGATAAGTGGAGAACTGCAGTCTGTGATTTCCATGAGAAGTGTAATCGACAAGCTACATTTAAGGATCTTGTGGAGTTTTTAGAAAAACAAGTGAAGATCGCATCTGACCCAGTGTTTGGGGACATCAAGGATATCTGCACGACAAACAGAGACACAAGAAAACTTAAGTCTCAAACTCACACAAGATTCAAAGAAAGTTCTTTTGCTACCTCTGTGATGGCATCTGAAAAAGAAAATAACAAAGTTAAGGAAAAGGAAAGAACAGCACAAATGAGGAGTTGCTTGTTTTGCAAAGGTGAACATACGTTAGAAAATTGTCAAGAGCTGGAAAGAAAAACGCAAAAAGACAAAATCACTTTTCTAAAAGAGAATGGAGTCTGTTTCGGATGTCTTTGTAAAGGTCACATTAGTAGAGACTGCAAAAAGCGCCTCAGGTGCAAGACGTGTGGTTTAAAGCATCCTCAAATGTTACACATCTATCAAAAGACAATGAGCAAAGAACAAGAATCAAAGGAACAAACACAAAATCGTGCCATAGTCTCTATTCAGACCAGTGCTCTTACTGGGGCCGGTAAAGATGAATTTAAACTTTCCATCGTGCCTGTGAAAGTTAAGGCCAAGAAAGGAAATGTAACATTGTACACCTATGCATTTCTTGACCCAGGCAGCACTGCATCATTTTGTACAGTAAAGCTGATGAATAAGCTGAAAATTCATGGAAGAAGATCCAACATTCTGCTGAGAACTATGGGACAAAATAAAGTTGTTGAAACGGATATTATTGCAGATTTAGAAGTCGCTGGACTAGACGGAAACGAGTTTTGTGATCTTCCCATTCTTTATACTCAGTTCACTATGCCTGTCCATAAAGGAAACATTCCCCACCAGAACGATATACTCCGGTGGCCATATTTGAAGTCTGTAAATCTGCCAGAAATTGACTCTGAAATTGATTTGCTAATTGGCTCGAATGTGCCAAAGGCTCTGGAACCACTGGATGTCATTAGAAGTGTTGGAGATGGACCGTATGCTGTTAAAACTGTCCTTGGCTGGACAGTGAACGGACCTTTGGGTGAGACTCAAACTGAAGTTCACAATCAGCCACAGATAAGTGTCAATAGAGTTTCAGTGGTGAAACTTGATGAGCTGTGGAATCAGCAGTTTAAAACTGATTTTCCAGAGTGTGCCAGAGATGAGAAAGAACCTTCTAAGGAAGACCAACAGTTTTTGGATAAAGTTTCCAATACTGCTAAGCTACATAATGGTCATTATTATATTGGACTCCCATTGAAAGACTTAAAGGTCTGCATGCCAGATAATAAAAGTGTTGCTGAACAACGCCTTCAGAATCTGAAGAAAAGACTTATGAAGAACTCTACTTTTCTGCAGGACTATAACAGCTTTATGTCAGATATGATCTCTGAAGGTTATGCAGAAAAGGTACCAGAAGACAACTTAGAACGGACGGATGGCAGGAAATGGTATTTGCCGCACCATGGTGTTCTGCATCCGCAAAAGAAAACCCTTAGAGTGGTGTTTGACTGTGGAGCCAAGTATCAAGGAGTGTCGCTAAATAGCAAGCTCTTACAAGGTCCAGACTTGACCAGCACGTTAATTGGAGTTCTGACAAGATTTCGTAAAGAACCTGTTGTCATTGCTGCAGACATTAAGGCCATGTTTCACCAGGTTAAAATACCAGAGGAGGATCGAGATATGTTAAGATTCCTTTGGTGGCCCAACGGAGATTACACTCAAGCCATGGTTGAATATAGGATGACAGTACATGTGTTTGGAGCAACTTCATCTCCCAGTTGTGCAAATTTTGCACTAAGGAAATGTGCTGAAGATCATAAACAACAGTTTAGCCTTCAAGCCGTGGATGCAATGTTGAACAACTTTTACGTCGACGATTGTCTCGTCTCAGCAGCCACAGAAGAGGATGCGACCGCTCTCTATCATGAACTCTGTGCCATATGCTTGAAGGGAGGCTTTCCACTGAACAAATGGATAAGTAACAGTCGTAATGTGTTGGCTGTAATACCTGAAAGTAACAGAGCAAACAAAATAAAGGATCTAGACTTGATCAGTGATGAACTTCCGGTGGAAAGAGTTTTGGGCGTTCAATGGTGTGTGGAGTCTGACGTTTTCAAGTTCAGAATCACTCTGAGAGATCGACCTTTGACAAGACGTGGCATCCTTTCTGTAGTCAGCTCTGTTTATGACCCCTTAGGAATGTTGGCACCAGTAATCTTAACTGCTAAAAAGATTCTGCAAAATCTGTCTCGAAAAAAGATTGGATGGGATGATGCATTACCTGATGCAGTTATACAGGAATGGACTATTTGGATGCAAGAGCTCTACAAGCTGGAGGAGTTCAAGGTTGATCGTTGTTTTAAAACCAACAGTTTTGGAACTGTAAAAACAGCTCAGTTGCATCATTTCGCAGATGCATCTGAGGACAGCTATGGAACATTGACTTATTTGTTACTAAAGAACCAACGAGGCCAGGCACACTGTGCATTCATTATGGGAAAGGCACGTGTTGCTCCTTTAAAACCAGTTACAATCCCTCGAATGGAGTTAACTGCTGCCACCTTAGCAAGCAGAATGGATGTAATGTGGAAAAAGGAGCTGCAGATGGAACTGAAGGACTCAGTATTTTGGACTGACAGCACCTCTGTACTAAAATATATCAACAATAAAACAACAAGGTTCCTTGCACTTTTGTCGCCAACAGAGTTTCTGAGATTGTCAAAGTTTCAAATCCTCAACAATGGAGATATGTGGACACGGATAACAATCCAGCAGATTTGGCTTCTCGAGGTTTAACAGTACAATCCTTTTTGAAAAATAAACAAACTTGGCTTTCTGGACCTCCATTTCTTCTACTACCACAAGAGGAGTGGCCTCAGAATCCTGATGAAGTGAAACAAATCTCATCAAGCGATGCAGAAATTAAAACAACAGTGAATGCTGTTCAGACGTCACAAGAAATGGATCCGGTTTCTCACTTCATTCAGTATTTTTCATCCTGGACTCGGCTGAAGCGTGCAGTAGCATGGATTCTGAGAGTTAAAAAACTGCTTCTACATTACAGTAAAAGAAAACTACAGATTAAACATGATCCTGAACAAAATCTTGAACTTCAAATGAAGAAACACCGTCTGGACACCAGCAGTCTCAAAGTTGAGGAGCTGATTAGCGCTGAAATGGCTATAATCTCCTTTTGTCAAAGGAAGCGGTTTGCTGATGAAATCTCCTGTTTAACAAAAGGATCGAATGTTAAGAGAACCAGTCACATTTATAAACTTACTCCCATCCTGGAAGAAGGTGTGTTGAGAGTTGGTGGACGACTCAGTAGAACTGCAATGCTAGAAGAGAGAAAACATCCTGTTATTCTGGCCAAAGACTTCCACATTTCTAACCTAATCCTTCAACATGTCCATGAAGCGGTGGGTCATGGAGGTTGTAACCACATGTTATCTAAACTGCGTCAAAAATACTGGATTTTAGGTGTCACAGTACCTATAAGAAAAATTGTGGCTAAATGCATTGTGTGTCGGCGCGTAAATGCCCCACCAGGACAACAGCAAATAGCAGACCTGCCCCTACACAGAGTAACTCCTGATGAACCACCATTCACGTATGTCGGAGTGGACTATTTCGGACCGTTTCTAGTGAAACGTGGAAGGACTACTGTAAAATGCTATGGTGTGATATTCACATGTTTAGCGTCAAGAGCCATTCATATTGAAATGGCATCATCACTGGACACAGACTCTTTTATCAATGCCCTTCGTCGCTTTATTGCCAGACGTGGTCAAGTAAAAGAACTGCGATCTGACAACGGCACCAACTTTGTGGGATCCCATCGTGAGCTGAAGGAAATGATAGCAGATTGGAATCAATGTCGTATACACAATACCCTTCTTCAAAAGGGCATTCAATGGACTTTCCATCCCCCAGCTGGCTCACATCATGGAGGTGTATGGGAAAGACTTATAAGATCTGTGAGAAAGATTCTTAATTCCACCTTAAATGTACAAAGTCTTGATGAAGAGAGCTTCAGGACTGTTTTATGTGAAGCTGAAGCTATTTTGAATGGCCGTCCTATTACAAAGGCTTCTACAGATCCAAATGACCTTGAAGCACTTACTCCAAACCACCTGTTGCTTCTTAAGACTGCACCATCTCTACCACCAGGATGTTTTCAAAAAGATGACATATATGCTCGTCGCAGATGGAAACAAGTACAATATATGTCAGATTTATTCTGGAAAAGGTGGATTAAAGAATATCTTCCACAACTGCAACAAAGACAGAAATGGTGCAACCCAAAACGAAACTTCATGCCAGGAGACATTGTGATCATTGTTGATGATTCCGCACCACGGAATTCCTGGATAACTGGAAAAATAGAAGAGACAATCCAGGACAAAAGGGGATTTGTTCGTCATCTTCGGATCAAGACAAAGACTGGATTCCTAAACAGACCTATAAATAAAGTCTGTCTTTTGCAGGAAACAGAGAATATTTAACATATTGGACTAACTGGATAACTTTAAGTGACCTACTCCTTTTAGTTATGGGTTACTAACCTCACACATGGTGAACCACAAGTAGTAGTACTGATGCATGTTGCACTAAAGGGCGATTGAAATGTTTTATGAACAAGAAAATGATGTAAGACTTGATTATTTTGTAATTATTATTTAAAAGATAATAATTAGGGGCCGGTATTGTAAGAGCCAAAGTCAATGTTTATGTTTTTCCTTTTTGTTTTGGTGGCACAGGTGTATAGTTTTACCTGCGTCTCAGGTGATGGTATGTGGGTGTGGTCACAGTCTATTTACCTGATGTCGGTGTTCGCAGCAGGTGTGTTGGGTGAGTGGTTTGTGGGCAAACTTTTCTGTTGACCGTCATTTTTTGGCACACCAGTTAATCCATGCGCTAGTTGTAAAGTGATTGAAAGCGCAAATGTTCGTTTTTGTTTTGTTCTTAAAATAAATGCGCAAAGTACAAGTTCGACTCATTATGGATTATTGGAGGCGCGTCACAGGGACACAACCAACTCAGCCGGCCGCGGCTTTATTTACGGATGAAAGTCGCAACACCCTGGATCGCAACACCTGAATCAAATAATTAGTTCATTATGAGGCCTCTGGAGAACTTCAAGACATGCTGAAGAGGTCATTTAGCAATTTGTATCAGCTGTGTTGGATCAAGGACACATCTAAAACCTGCAGGACACCGGCCCTTGAGGCCTGGAGTTTAACACCTGTGCTCTAAACTACGCTCGGGTACATCCTGTTTCCACCAATCATCTGTCAGATTTTTCTACAACTTCATGGATGTCCACATGTGATAAATTCAGCAGATTGGAATAGATTTGGGAAGCCACACACCTGCCTATCTGTTGTCCCATAGTCGCCAGTGCCTGTCAGAGCATGTATATAATATATTTTTTGGTTTCCAGGGTTGTGCATCACTGTTTTACAGGTTTTAAATGAATTTTTCAATTTGAACAAGGATGCTTTGTTTATTATCTTTCCTCGCAATGTACTGAAATCAAATGGTAGACACACATTGAAAGGTTCTGCATTGTGTTTTGCAGAGCTGTGCTGTCTGTTTCAGGTTTTGTGTGCCTTGAGGGCTCAGTATGAGGTTGAGAGAACTCCTCCCAGCTTCAGTTTGGCATCTGTTTCTCCCTCCACCTCTCTGAAACGCAAACCACATACTGTTTGAACTTGTGCATGCAAGCGTGTGTTTGTGCATATGTTTGTGTCATGCTGGAGGTTCACTGGCTGAACAGCTGATCTTGATCATCATTGTTGTTAACCCCAGCACCCAGCTCCTGCACTAGTCCCCGGGGAGGACATTTTCCCCTACAGATCATATGCTGAGATGGATAAACACACTGACATACTTACACAGACATCCAGACATGCTGTGCTTGGAGCTGAGACATACTGTGCAGGTAACAGTGAAGGTTGCTGGACACCATAGGCTGTTTAAAAAAAATGGATGTAGCTTGTGGATCTAAAAGGGATAGCAGGGGGTTTATATGTTGCAGTTGCAAAAACAAGTGTAGTTGTATAGAATGACCTTAGTACACTTTTCCTTAGTCACTGTTATTTATTCATCCTGTTAAATAACTGCATATTTTATAAATTACGATTGTCAAATTCCGTATTGTCAATTAATTTCCAGAAGGACAATAAACCAGTGGTATGCTGTATAGGGCAGGCTTATTCTATGGTTTAAAAACCGCTACTGTAAGATCACACATTGTCCCTTTTTGTATATAAATCTTACGCACCATGTGAGAGAATATTGCTAGGATTTTGTTATGATAGCATAGTAACAATAAAGACTGTTGAATCTTCAGTCTTAAGGTGGAAACTCTATAAAAGGGGTTGTTTTTAACTAAATCCAATGCCTACACTGCCATTAGTGACCTTGGTGCATGATAAAAAAGTCATGAATCATAGTATAAAGCCTTTTAAAGGCCACAGAGGCCTAATACAAACAGAGATATCCACCTCAAAAAAGTGGTAAAATCCATAGAGTAACAAATGTATTTAATCTGTCAATACATTAATCACCATTTTGTCTAACCATTATTCAGCATATGAGGTGACTGACGATTATGCACTGGCTAGCGAAATAAAGCAAAGAGAAGCAGCAGGAGAGGAAATTCCTGCCAAGTGCCTCAGGCGACAGCTTCTTATTTCATACATTCAGACAGAATCACACATTATGAGTTACACGCTTTTAGAAACTATATTTCACTGTCTTGCATACTGTGCCTGTCAGCATGATTGCCTAAGGTCCTGATGCATGAGGATCTGCTGCATTGTGGTGCTTTTTAAATCCTTTTTGAGAGCTCTTCTTTCCCCTTCGAAAACTGTTCAGTTCACACCGACTGGCACGCTCACAGCATGTTGGTCCTGACTGATTTGGCTAAAAGCTTTGGCTGTATTTCTTTATGTTGGCATATGCACTTGGCAGTTTTCACTGCACACATTCACAAGCAGGCACATGGACACGTGCCATTTTTGTTCTCAATGGAGTGTGTTGTGTTTGATGGGTTTTGGATGACTGGAAACCCATGCAGATGACAATAGCTTGAGGGGATGTACTGTGTGTGTGTGTGTGTGTGTGTGTGTGTGTGTGTGTGTGTGTGTGTGTGTGTGTGTGTGGTGTTCATTAGATGTGCTTTCTTGCGGCTTGAAGCCACTGCGTTGTCACAGCAACTGAGCAAACCTGAGCGTACTCATTAGTGCTCTTCCTTTATTTTTGGGTCTGTCTTGGGCCTTTCTTCTCTCTCTCCTCTATTTTAACATTATTCTACCTTTCTCTTTTTTATCCCTCTCACTCTAGCCTCTCCATCTCTCCTAGTCCACAGATTCACAAGTGTAATAATGAGAGAATGAGTGAGGTATTGCTGAATCGGCAAAGGCAATTTTTTCAATCCCTCTAGTAGGTACTCATCATAAATTAAGATAGTTTACAAATATCCAGGAATAGCTAATGCTATCAACACAATCAGAAGAAATAATGAATGTGATGTATCCCAAAAAAAGCCCTGCATTCAGTTTTTGAGATTGGCTCAAAATGTTATAATTAGTTGTCACATGATGGAACAGATTCTATGTAATACCAATTTTGTTGGAGCACAAGACACGATGACGATGGAAAAGCAGATGGGGAATGACAGAGATATCCTAGTCAATGGGGAAGTTAAGAAAGGAAAGTGTTGGAAAATGACTTACTGCCATCAGCAAAACCTCTCTGATAGAACGTTTGCTCGGAAGCAACGAAAGCAGGACCAAATGACTAAACTCTATAATAGCGTTCACCCCGGAGACAGCTCTTAAAGCAAAGGAATAAATGATGAAAATAAGCTGTTCTAGACTGTAAAGACAGTTAATGCTAATGTTTGCCATGTGCTGATATATACTGACAGTGAAAAATTCCTACCAGAGGAGCCGTTAAACTAAATAGCTGTGAAAGGGATGAGTTGGATTGGCCTTTACTTGGAGATTATGTATCGGAATTTCGGGAGCGCGACCGCGCCTCCAAACACACTCCTTCTGGTTGTCATCTATATAAGTTCCCCCAGTTCTGCAAGCTGTTCATTCTTGTTTATGTGCCCCACCCTCCCTTCCTCCTTGTTCTCAATTCTTTAACTTCTTCACTCCAATTTAGTACATGGAGATCTGCCAGGCCCGGGAGCCATGGCCAATCCCCTTCGAGGCCTTCCCCAAACCACAGCTCAATTCATGTCCAAGCATTCACCTTTACCTACTAAAACACTGTCAAACCTAAAATGAGGACGTGGGCCCAGCTAGTGAACTACTTTAATGTTATGATATTATGACTATGATGCTAGCTGTATGGTAGAGCTAGACAAACAGGTAGAGGTAGCTGGTTTATGTATAAATACAGTGAATGATTGAAAGAGAGAAAAGGGGGCTTTATTTTGCACTCACAGAGTGAAGAGAAAGGTTATACCAGCGCTCTGAGTCACTGCGAACTGTGTGCACACAGAGAAATGGATTAACTCCACCGTATTTAATTAGTGAACTTAATTGGACAGATCACCAAAAGAGGCAAAACTGTTTTTCTTATTATTGTGGCAACACTTTTTTGACAAATATTTTATGCGTATTTTTATCATTTATTTTACACACACATAATGAAAACAATGCAATGATTTGCAGATCTTACAAATGCATATTTTATTCCAAATAGAAAATAGAAAAAGAATCTTATGTTTAAACTGAGGAAAATATTACCAAATATTACAGTAATTGATACTAGGAAGAAACATTTACAAATTGTGGAACAATTTCAGAATAATGGCAGACAAGCGAATGCTTTTGGCAATATAGTGTATATTTTTACACAGGACCCAACTTTTATGGATTTGGGGTTGTTTAAAGTCAAATGATGCTGATTTAGGTTAGCAATACATCATTAAACAGGAATAGCACATATATATTACATATTGTCGTTGTCTAAAAGCCTAGTGTTGGGGCATCTGGTGTCGGATTATAAAGGTGTCATTAATAACAAAGACTTTTCCTGTACTTAAGCTGAGTTCATCTACATGTTCTACGGAATGCCTAAAAAGCTGTTATCGGACAACTGGAAGAAAATAACTACCCAGTCAGGAGCAAACTTACTAAAAAGCTTCAGACTTCAAATTCAGAGAATTGAATAAATAGGCGTCATGATAGGGTAATGGCTGGTGTAGACAACAGCATGTGTTGTTTGTTTGTTTTTTTTAAGTACAAGTATATATGTTTTCTTTTACATGTGAATGCATAGCACACAAAAACCACTGCATATTATTCTTGAAGAAGTGACTGTGCCAGAGCTCACTCATAATGACATCCAGTCTATGCAAAAACACTCTCTAAAACCACCAATATTTATCTCTATCACTAAAATGGTGAGCTGTCTGCAAGAACATTGGGTTGAAGGTATTTGTAGAGTAGTTCCTTTGGCTAAGTTGCCACAAGCCATTTGTGCTTATTAGCATAGTGTAGGTTAAATACCAGAGGCAACTTTCCATAAGAGTCAATCAGTCAGTGGTCTAACAAAGGAATGATGGCACTTATTTGCCTATTGCAGTCTACTGACATCCTGTCTGTATTAACATGACTCACCAAGCTGCTTCACATAGAATAATTCAAAACTGAGACTGTGATGATTTAAATGGTTTGGACTTGATGAAAGTTAACCCACAGTCTAGAAAACAGACACGGATACATGAAGTCAGTATAGCCGCATCTGTACACACATAGTAACACATAACACATAACATACTTGTTACTTTAATCTAAACTGCAATAAGAGCATTAAGTAGTTCATTTCTTGGCTGATAAGGTTAAAAGCAGATACAGTCAGTCTTTCTGTCCCTTCAAATTGTATCATTGGTCTCCAATGATTTCCTTTACTGGAAAATACAAAAACTATTTTAAAGGGCATTCAAAACTCCACTTCACAATGTCTTCATTCTAAATAGATTAATGTCATCATTACTGTGATATCAGCAGCACAAAATGTGGACAAATCTCCCAAATAGTCCCCAGTCCTGTCTGTGCTAAAATCTGCTTTGGCCTCCAACTACCAATACTCAAGGTCTGGGACAGGCGGGTCTGGGTTTTTCAGAAACTGCTGATCTACTAGGATTTTCCCACACAACTAACTGGGGTCCAAAAAAGACCAGTCTGAAAAATGTGTACAGCTTCACATACAGGGAGTGCAGAATTATTAGGCAAGTTGTATTTTTGAGGAATAATTTTATTATTGAACAACAACCATGTTCTCAATGAACCCAAAAAACTCATTAATATCAAAGCTGAATGTTTTTGGAAGTAGTTTTTAGTTTGTTTTTAGTTTTAGCTATTTTAGGGGGATATCTGTGTGTGCAGGTGACTATTACTGTGCATAATTATTAGGCAACTTAACAAAAAACAAATATATACCCATTTCAATTATTTATTTTTACCAGTGAAACCAATATAACATCTCCACATTCACAAATATACATTTCTGACATTCAAAAACAAAACAAAAACAAATCAGCGACCAATATAGCCACCTTTCTTTGCAAGGACACTCAAAAGCCTGCCATCCATGGATTCTGTCAGTGTTTTGATCTGTTCACCATCAACATTGCGTGCAGCAGCAACCACAGCCTCCCAGACACTGTTCAGAGAGGTGTACTGTTTTCCCTCCTTGTAAATCTCACATTTGATGATGGACCACAGGTTCTCAATGGGGTTCAGATCAGGTGAACAAGGAGGCCATGTCATTACTTTTTCTTCTTTTATACCCTTTCTTGCCAGCCACGCTGTGGAGTACTTGGACGCGTGTGATGGAGCATTGTCCTGCATGAAAATCATGTTTTTCTTGAAGGATGCAGACTTCTTCCTGTACCACTGCTTGAAGAAGGTGTCTTCCAGAAACTGGCAGTAGGACTGGGAGTTGAGCTTGACTCCATCCTCAACCCGAAAAGGCCCCACAAGCTCATCTTTGATGATACCAGCCCAAACCAGTACTCCACCTCCACCTTGCTGGCGTCTGAGTCGGACTGGAGCTCTCTGCCCTTTACCAATCCAGCCACGGGCCCATCCATCTGGCCCATCAAGACTCACTCTCATTTCATCAGTCCATAAAACCTTAGAAAAACCAGTCTTGAGATATTTCTTGGCCCAGTCTTGACATTTCAGCTTGTGTGTCTTGTTCAGTGGTGGTCGTCTTTCAGCCTTTCTTACCTTGGCCATGTCTCTGAGTATTGCACACCTTGTGCTTTTGGGCACTCCAGTGATGTTGCAGCTGTGAAATATGGCCAAACTGGTGGCAAGTGGCATCTTGGCAGCTGCACGCTTGACTTTTCTCAGTTCATGGGCAGTTATTTTGCGCCTTGGTTTTTCCACACGCTTCTTGCAACCCTGTTGACTATTTTGAATGAAACGCTTGATTGTTCGATGATCACGCTTCAGAAGCTTTGCAATTTTGAGACTGCTGCATCCCTCTGCAAGATATCTCACTATTTTTGACTTTTCTGAGCCCGTCAAGTCCTTCTTTTGACCCATTTTGCCAAAGGAAAGGACGTTGCCTAATAATTATGCACACCTGATATAGGGTGTTGATGTCATTAGACCACACCCCTTCTCATTACAGAGATGCACATCACCTAATATGCTTAATTGGTAGTAGGCTTTCGAGCCTATACAGCTTGGAGTAAGACAACATGCATGAAGAGGATGATGTGGACAAAATACTCATTTGCCTAATAATTCTGCACTCCCTGTATATTTAAAGTTTAGCTTAGTTTTAAACTGCCTCAGCATGTGATGACCAACAGAGACACATGGGTAAATTAATAAAGAAAGAAAAATTATGCAACTGCCATACGCTAAACAAGTCCAAGCAACAACAATGCCATCCAGTCTTCTGCAGAAGAAAAACACTGTAAGTACAGGGCAGCACTGCAGGAACAGTGTAAGTTCCTTGTCAGTCACAATAATGAGCTTATATGCAAAACGCAGAGCTTCCTGCATCCCATACACTTTTATCGGGAAGGAAGATTGGGAAGGTGGAGAGAAGGGTGGAGACCTGAATGGGAAGGAAGTAAGAGATAAGAGGAAGAAAACAATTTAGCATAATAGCACTTGCCTTTATGCTGGAAAGAGGCCTCCGGTCTTATTTGGGGCAGCAGTCGCAGGGGCAGCAGTCTAAGCAGAGAAGCCCAGACCACCCTCTCCCCAGCCACCTCCAAAGCGTTCCCAGGCCAGCCAAGAGATATAATTTCTCCAGCAGGTCCAGGGTCTGCCCCGGGGCCTCCTCCCGGTGGAACATGCCCCGAACACCTCACCCAGGAGGCGTCCAGGAAGCATCCTTGTCAGATGCCTGAACCACCTCAACTGGCTCCTTTCAATGTGTAGGAGCAGCAGCTCTACTCTGAGCCCCTCCCAAATAGCTGAACTTCTCACCTTATCTCTAAGGGAGAATCCAGCCAGCCACCCTTCGGAGGAAGCTAATTTCTGCTGGTTGTATCCATGATCTTGTTCTGTAAAATTTGGCAAACTTGGGCATTTCTGAGAATGCACTGGTATAACAATTCTTATGCCAGTGCATTTTCAGAATTGTCATTTAGGATAATGTTTGTTTTGTTTTGCTTTTGTTTCCTTTGCATTTCTTCCATTTTGCTTTTCAGCCTTTATTTTAGAACTATTTCACTGTATCAAGTCCTGTTGTTATTTGGATCATATGCATTAGTAGGATACTGGATTGTACGACAGTAGCTAAAAGTTCATATGAATGTATTCCAAGAACCACAACAAGTTGCCTGTGAACTGTGGTTTTCTTTCTGTTTATTACTGATCAGAATAGATTAACCTCACAAGCAAATTTATGAGGGTTGTTAGATATTTACAGAACCTGCCAGCACTGTAATAGAGTGAATTGTTGCCCCCCAGTGGTAAAATACAGAAGTGCCTGTTACAGGGCTAGTTCTTGGTTGACCAATATATAACAACAAAAAGGGTAGTTTGTGCACCGCTAAGAAAACAACAAGTTAGTGTGTGATGTCCTGCTGTTCAATAAAGCACCTATCCACGTCCTTCTGTCCTGATCTTTTCAAGAGCCTAATCCAGAATATCACAACTGGCGATGAGGATTCTAAAGATTTCCACAGCGTGACAGAGGCTGTAGAAAGGTTGTGTTCACATGTAAAGAAAAAGACAAACCAAGACGCTTTCTTCACGGCTGCAGCGGAACAGCTTTTGGTGAGCTAACATGGCGATGCATGTGGGTCGTGTTGAAGAGTATAATGAATCGAAGGAAGATTTTGAGTCATATTTGGAGCGGTTGGAGCAATGGATGTTGGAAAATGATGTCTCCGATGAGAAGAAAGTGTGCACGTTTCTCTCTGTGATCGGAGCAGATACATACAGGCTGCTAAAGAATCTTGTGTCTTCGAGGGTACCGAGTACCATGGGATATGCAGCGCTGACTGGAGCGTTAAGTGCACATTATAAGCCGACTCGAGTGGTGATAGCTGAGCGTTTTCGTTTTCAGAAACGTAACCAGAAAGAAGGGGAGGCAGTTTCTGACTATGTTGTCGCCCTGAGGCAGTTGTCAGCCACATGTGATTTTGGACAATATTTGGATGAGGCCCTGAGGGATCGTTTTGTTAGTGGACTGCGTTCTGATGCTGTGAAGCGCAAGCTACTATCGGAAAAAGATCTTACATTTCCACATGCATGTGAGATTGCCGTATCCATGGAACTCGCTTCGAAAAATACGATGGAGTTCTCAGGACGCCAGGACCCTCACCACGTAAATGCCTTGACAAATGCTCCAAACTTTTTCAACAAAGGATGGAAAGGACAGAACAGGCAAGAGGGCAATAACAAGCCAAAGAACTGGAAGGGACCTAAAAAAGACACAGGAATGAAGCAACCATGTTATCGTTGTGGTGGAAAGCATTCAGCACGTGAGTGCAAATTTAAGAGTGAAAAGTGTCATGTTTGTGCAAAAATAGGACACATTGCACGTGCTTGCAGGAATAAAAAATTCAGTCAGCAAACTCAGTATTTGGAAACTGAGGATGAATGCTCAAGTAGGAATGATGAAGCTGAATTTTTTGGAGTTTATTCAATGTACTCCATCACCTCCAGTGAGAAGGGATACACAGTGGATGCTCCGCTTGGGAGCAAGAACACCACCATGCTGCTGGATACAGGATCAGCAGTGTCGGTAGTATCAGACAAGTATTATCAGATGCATCTCACTCATTTCCCTATAAAACCAGCCAGTGGGCTAAAGCTCAAGTCCTACTCAGGCCAACACATTGCTGTGCGTGGATATATTATGTTACCAGTACAGTATGGGACTCAAAACATCACCCTACCACTGATCGTTGTTCAGGGAGACAGACCAGCTCTGATTGGACGAAACTGGTTAAAGAAACTACAGCTGAACTGGAAACAGATTTTCACAGTACACAAGGTACTGGTGCAGAAAGAAGCAAAGCCAGGAGTACTAGAAGTGATTCAGCGCCATCAAGGAGTGTTTTCGGATGACCAAGGCTGCATAAAGGGATTTAAAGCTAGAATCCACACTAAACCAAACACTGCACCAATTTTCTGTAAAGCTTGCCCAGTTCCTTATGCACTAAAAGAAGCTGTGGAAAAGGAGCTGGACAGATTGGAAAGGTGAAGGTTATTTCAAAGGTTGAGAAAAGTGAGTGGGCATCCCCTATTGTTACTGTGCCAAAAGCAGACAAAACAATTAGGATATGTGGTGACTACAAAGTCAGTGTCAACCAGTGTGTTGAAAAGGAAAGATATCCACTTCCAAATACTGAAGATTTGTTTGCTACTTTAGCTGGAGGAACATCCTTGAGTAAACTTGACCTTTCTCATGCCTATCAGCAGCTACAGTTAGATGAAGAATCAGAGAAGTATCTGGTCATCAACACACACAAAGGTCTCTATAAGTACAATCGCCTCAGCTATGGTGTTTCCAGTGCTCCGGCTCTTTTCCAGTCTGTGATGGATCAAATCCTTCAGGGGATGGAGCATGTGACCTGCTTTTTGGATGACATCCTCATCACTGCTTCATCTGAAAGGGATCATTTGAAGAGGTTGGAGGAAGTACTCACACGTCTGGAGAAGCGGTGTCAGAGTGAAGCTTTCCAAGTGCCACTTTCTTCAGAGCAGTGTGGAGTACCTGGGACATCGTATTGACAGGGATGGTCTGCATCCTTTAGAGGAAAAGGTAGCAGCCATAGCAAATGCACCAGAACCAACAAACGTCACTGAACTGAAGTCTTTTCTTGGTCTTCTAAATTACTACAGTCGATTTTTGGAAATCCACCATTCTTCAGCCTTTGCATAACCTGTTGAGAAAAGATGCTAAATGGATTTGGACCATGGAATGTGCAAAAGCATTCAGGGATGCAAAAAGTCTACTGTTGCAGAACAAAGTGTTGGTACACTACAGCACAAATCTGCCATTGAAGTTAGCCTGCGATGCGTCACCTTATGGATTGGGCGCAGTCATTTCTCATGTCATGGAAAATGGAGAGGAAAGGCCTGTGGCTTTCGCATCAAGAACATTAACTGAAGCTGAGCGAAAGTATGCCCAGATAGAAAAAGAGGCCCTTGCCATAATTTTTGGAGTAAAGAAATTCCATAAATATCTGTATGGAAGGAAATTCACCCTCATAACAGATCATAAGCCACTGCTGGCTATACTAGGGCCAAAGTCAGCTGTCCCAACACTCGCTGCACTAAGAATGCAACGCTGGACTCTTATTCTAATGGCATACAACTATGACATTGAATATGGAAGATCAGCTGAACATGCTAATGCAGATGCATTGTCACGTCTACCTCGGAATACGCCAGACAACATTGCAGAGGAGGGAAGTATCTTCTATTTCTCCCATGTGGAAGAGCTACCAATAGTAGCTAAAGACATTGAGAGAGCAACCCCTTCATGGTTGCTCTCTCAATCCAATCCTCAGCAAGGTCTGGAGCTACACCATGAATGGGTGGCCGAGTTATATGCAAGACGAATCACTTAAGCCTTACTTTACACGCAGACACAAGCTGTCAGCAGAACAAGGATGTGTTCTTTGGGGACAACGGGTCATCATTCCACCGGTTTACCAACAGAAAGTGCTGGAAGACCTGCATCATGAACATCCAGGTATCTGTCGAATGAAAGCACTCGCTCGCAGTTACCTGTGGTGGCCAGGCTGTGATGGTGATATACAAGAACTGGTTCAAAGCTGCTCAGTCTGTCAGGCTGTACAGAAGTCACCACCCGTTGCACCACTCCATCCGTGGAAGTGGCCTGAGAGAGTTTGGCAATGGATTCACATTGATTTCGCTGAAAAAGGCAAGCAGTACTTTTTAGTTGTCATTGACAGTCATTCAAAATGGTTGGAAGTGTTCCCTATGCCATCCATTACCTCACACAACACCATTGAGGTTTTGAGAGGGTTATTTGCTTCATATGGACTTCCAGAAGAGCTTGTTTCAGACAATGGACCTCAACTTGTGTCAAAGGAATTCAATCAGTTTCTGGAGTTAAATGGGATCAGACACACAGCTGTTCCTGCCTATCATCCTGCATCAAACGGGGCAGCAGAGAGGTCAGTACAAATCCTGAAACGATCCCTGATGAAAAATGTGCTGGAAGCAGATGGTAAGACCACATTGCCACTCAGTCATCGTTTGGCAAACTTCCTTATCATGTATCGCAGTACACCGCACACTGTGACGGGTCGTACACCAGCAGAGTTGTTCCTGAAATGTCAGATCCGGACTCGCTTCAGCCTGCTGAAACCTGAACTAAGCAGACACATTGAACAGAAACAGTCTGAGCAGAAGCGACACCATGATTACAAAACCCAACCTGTTCGTGTTTTTTCGGAGGGAGACGCTGTGCGTATCCGAAACTTCAGGGGGAGGGAAACAAAATGGACTCAGGGAACCGTTCTGAAGAAAATGGGAAGTGTTACTTACCTGATACAAGAGGGACAGAGAATACGCACAATACATGTGGATCACCTGTTACCATGGAGACAGACTGTGGAGAAACCCCCAGTTATATTTTCACCGGTTTCAGAGGGACGGCCAGAAGTGATTATGGGCAGTGTTGTTCCAGAGATACCACCAAGTCCACCTGGGATTTTAACATCACACTCCTTACCTCCTGAACCACCTAAACAGACAACCGATGAACCACCAGTATCCACCCCAGAAACCACCCAAAGCCCATCTGTGGAACGCAGATACCCAGACTCGCAGAGTTCCCCCAAAGAGACTGAATCTTTGAAAATGTAGAGTTATGTTTAAGTTATTTTACTGCCAGTTATTTAGAAGTGAACAGTTTAATAATGAAAGTAATGGCTACATTTGTTCATTGTTCATAAGGGCCACAGAATATTTCTTTTGGTGGGGGCAGTGAAATACATTCTTTAAAGGGTTGCTTATTTCAATTACAAATCTAAAAGGGGAGGAATGTAATAGAGTGAATTGTTGCCCCCCAGTGGTAAAATACAGAAGTGCCTGTTACAGGGCTAGTTCTTGGTTGACCAATACATAACAACAAAAAGGGTAGTTTGTGCACCGCTAAGAAAACAACAAGTTAGTGTGTGATGTCCTGCTGTTCAATAAAGCACCTATCCGCGTCCTTCTGTCCTGATCTTTTCAAGAGCCTAATCCAGAATATCACAGGCACCAAAAATGTATTGCAATTAAAAAATGGATCTGATTTATTTGTTTATTTTTTCCCCCAAAGTGATAAATATTGACATTTGGGGAAAAAAAACCCAGAACATTTCTTCAGAAATCTTTAATTCCATCTTAGTTTGATTCCTCCACTGAGTCAAACATGGTAGCAAAATTCTTTCATGAGGTACAACCTCCATTCAATCATCTGTCCATCCGAATGCAGCTTGTAGACCTTTTCCATTCATCCTTCCATACGTACATAAGAATGCAGTTCTCTTACAAAGAACCTTTCCCAAACCACAGCACAAGGTTTCTGTAAATGGCATGGAAAGCAGGATTTCCAAACTGGAACACTGCAGACTTACTCTCAACAAGAATATCAACTCTGCCTGTCACCCTGCTGAAAGTTAACTCACTGTGGATTCAAGCCCAAGGCAGAACAGCACTCAATGCATTGGGAATATTTATTAAATAATCATGGGGGTTGCTTGGTTAACTGTTTTGCAGGCATATGGTGGGGCAGTAAGTTTCCATCTGCCGAATGAAACAAGATACATTAGTAGTTCTGCACATTTGCAAGTTATATGGAATGCAGGATTGCCTTTTCTTCCTTTAAAGTTAAATTACTGTTTTCCCAGTCAAGCTGATAAGACGGCATGTGTCCATGAAGCCAGTTACACATTACTGATACATATATCGTGCAATATATGGCAGGTATAGAAAATCAGAACACTGGTTATTTAATTTGTCAAAAAAGTTCAAAATAATGGATGGTGTTTGGTTGTAAACGGCATTGTGTTAATGTGTGACCAATCCCAGATTGTGTGCTAATAAAGGGTACTAGTGTCATTTAAGTTTGAATATGGTTCTAGCCATATTCAAACTGAACTAGCAACTTAAAAATTGCTAGGAGGAGTTGGCCGTCCGACTGCGGTCTGGAGTGTGGGGCCTCCCTGCTGCTGCGGAGTCGGGGCGGTCTGCCTCTCCCCACCGCAGGGAAAAGGGTAACACCACCTGGGTCTGGGTGCAGTTCCCCCCTCCAGGGGCAAGGGTACCTAGACCCGGTTCGTAGAGTACGCTTGGGGAGTGTGATCGTGTGTACAGCGTCTCTTTATGTCTGTCTCCACTAGGGATGGGTACCGGTGTCGTTCTGACATAAACGGTAGTAACCAGACCGAAAAGCAGCGCACATTTCGGTGCTTTATTTCGGTGCATTTTTTTCCTGAGCTGTGATACACTTCTAGCCAATAATTTTACGTTTCCGAGGATAGTAGGCGGGTCCAGGTACGTGCGTTCTTTTAGAGCAGAGCTACAGATTAAAAATGCCCAAGGCGAAGCGGTCAAAAGTCTGGCTGTACTTCACAGCAAAATATGCAAACTCAGCAGCCTGCAACAAGTGCTTTAAGCTGATACTGTGATACTGTCAAAGGAGGTAACACCTCAAATCCGATGAAACACCTGGCGACGCATAGCGTTTTTTTTAAAAGCCCAGAAATGCGCCGTATGATAGCTTGCTGCGAGACCTCACACCGAGCGCATCTACTGTGCGTGGGTTGCCTGTTATCTGACCCGGAGTTTTGATCTCCTCCATACCTGCTTCATACCCTGGAGGACGGGGCTGTGGCTCTCCACACTCCCTAGCAGATCGTTACATGGAGAAACCTTTGGAATGCAAGCATGCTGATCCACACAGGTATGCACACAGGTGTACACACGGGTACTCACAGACGCGGACTACAGCTTTCTTGGCTGCTGCCTCAAAGCACATTGTGCGCTGTCTATCTTGCGTGCTGCACAATCCATCCATCCATCCATTCGCTTCCGCTTATCCTTTTCAGGGTCGCGGGGGGCGCTGGAGCCTATCCCAGCTGTCATAGGGCGAAAGGCGGGGTACACCCTGGACAGGTCGCCAGTCTGTCGCGGGTGGAGGGAGGTTTGGAGTCTTCTCTCACCCCCGTTCTCTGCGGCCTGCTGGAGCGGGGGGGCTAGGAGGAGGAGTTGGCCGTCCGACTGCGGTCTGGAGTGTGGGGCCTCCCTGCTGCTGCGGAGTCGGGGCGGTCTGCCTCTCCCCACCGCAGGGAAAAGGGTAACACCACCTGGGTCTGGGTGCAGTTCCCCCCTCCAGGGGCAAGGGTACCTAGACCCGGTTCGTAGAGTACGCTTGGGGAGTGTGACCGTGTGTACAGCGTCTCTTTATGTCTGTCTCCATGTTGGTTGAGTGTGGAGTAAGTGCATATGAGAGCATGAGGGTGGGAATGGATGTTTGTGTCTGTGTGTGCCTGTATGTCTGTGTCTATATGTCAGGTTGGGTATCAGACGCCACCTCTCTGGGGACATCTCAGGCCCTCCAAGGTTTGGAGGCCTATCTCCACCCACCACCACTTCCCCTGCCAGTGGCGGACTCCCTCAGGTGTCGGTGCGTTGGTGGTTCTTTGTGTCTGGGGGTGGGCGTCCGGGTACACACCGGCTCACTCCTTGGCGGCCGCTTATCGGGGCCTGGAGCCTGGGGCTCGCTCGGGCCACTTCGGAGGTGGGGTGCCCCCGGCCTCTCGGCCTGGGGCTCGGTCACTCAGGCACAGCTGGCTGCCGGCGGAGCTCACGGGCGCGTCACTGCAACTCCCCCTGGCTTCTGCTCCGCGGCTGCTGAGTGAGCCCTCATCTGGGACTCCTCAGCTCTTACTGGGACAGTGGCGCGGCTGCCCCTCTGTTGGTCTTCCTTGGTCTCTTGTGTTCTGGGGGCCTCTGGATGTCTGGAGTTTTGATCTCCTCCATACCTGCTTCATGCCCTGGAGGACGGGGCTGTGGCTCCCCACACTCCCTAGCAGATCGTTACATGGAGAAACCTTTGGAATGCAAGCATGCTGATCCACACAGGTATGCACACAGGTGTACACACGGGTATTCACAGACGCGGACTACAGCTTTCTTGGCTGCTGCCTCAAAGCACATTGTGCGCTGTCTATCTTGCGTGCTGCACAATATCGTTTATTATTTAGTATCTACTGATATCTACTGCTAGCTAGTTTATTGTGATGGTGCCGTTTTTTTTTATTATGTTGCTTTTTGTTGTTTGCTTTCTCTTCTGTTTTTTTTCTCCATACAGGTGACCCAGGTGTTTTGTTTTTTTTTTCTTTCTTCCCCCCCTTCTCACAGTCTCTTCTCCCCTTTGGTTTTCTTTCTCTCCCTCTCTTTCTTTCATTCTTTCTCCCTGTCCTATCCCCCAGTCATGTCTGTCCCGTTTGTAGCAACTGAAAATAAAATAAATTCATAATTATAATAGAGATGGCACGATACCACTTTTTTATGTCCGATACCGATTCCGATATCATAAATTTGGATATCTGCCGATACCGATATGAATCCGATATAGTGTTTTTTAATCAACAAAACTGTTTTTTTTAAATATCTTGCTGCATTTTGTATAAGTTCATGCTCAAGTTTAAAACAACAACTACACTAAAGCTATTCTGTTATACCTGTATGCAAAAAAAAAAAAAATTTCATAGTTCAGCAATACTGATCAATCTAATAAACTTAAACCTACACCATCCTCCCTATTCTGGTATTTTAAAGAGTACTTAGCGTAAATATTAAGCAACCTAACTAATAGGGTTCCAACTCCCAGCAACAACAAAAATAAATAAATAAAAAATAGGGAACCACCCCTCACGCTCCACCTCATGATGCTTAATCAACGTAATCAACCTTAATTTGATGCAGTGTGAAAAAAAAATGCACAGAAATCAATTATTTTTCAAGAAATATTAAATAGATTCAACATCTTTCTTCAACAAAATTGCAGACTGCACAGATGGTACCTTCCCAAAGGAAAAAGTACTATAGCTTACTAGGGTATATATATTAGACTTAATAGTTACTATATACAGTAATTGACTTCTATTCATTTTACATCAAATTAAAACTTTGGGTGTAAGATTTGGATAATTATTTATTAAAAGCTAGACATTTTAAATGAGAATAAGAAAGAAAAGTATGTCTTTGTGCCCCCTTTTCCCTGTTAATGCCCTATCGGCCCCCCTGGCTAAACTTTGCTAGATCCGCCCCTGCACAGTTACCAGTGTCAGCTACGTAGAAAAAGATCCTCGAGTAGAAAGTAATATTAAATAAATTCTAACAACAGCTTATCAAGCTTAAACGTGCTGCTGTTGTTCAGCCGCTGGTTTCCTCTTTCTGGTGCAAAGTGGGCCAAAAACAAACCAGAGAGACGGACTCGCGACAGAAAAGCCGATCAGCTGATCATTAAGCAGTTTCATGATTGAAGTAGCAGCAAGAAGAGGCAGTCGCTTGTTAAGCTTAACGCAGGAATGCTTTACAAACATTCAGAGATGGACTTACACACTTGCTTTACTTCTCTCGGGGATAACTTTGTCGGAGATGAAATGCCGGGTTGCTAGCGAAGCTCCAAATGCTATCCAGACCACCGACAGGTCCCGCATGCCACAGCCGCTCTATCACGTGATGCATACTGCTCCGACTTGCTAACATTCTGAGGTGAGTTACGGCGTGTTGCAAGTTTTGTGAGGTGCTTTCGTGATATTTAATGGATCGGATTACATTTTTTATTTTTCTCCGATATCCGATCCAGTAATTTAGGTCAGTATCGGACCGATACCGATACGTAATTTCGGATCGGTCCATCTCTAAATTATAATAAAGGTCAATCAAATGGACCAATATGGCAAGGCCATGATGATCCACTTGGTAAAATAAATCCGCTTGGCATCTTTCTTGGCCTTAAGACAACAATTCTGATGGCTAAAGATCCAAACGGGACACAAAAAAAAAGAAAAAAAAAATTGTGGGAACATTTTTAAAATTATAACCCAATGAGATCCTTTGTCACGGTTAGCGATGCAAATTGTGTGGAAATAGGAGTGACAGGACCCAATTGCAGATACACGAAGATGAGGTGGGTTAAACAAAAAGCAAGACTTTATTGTTGGCTGCAAAAACACTTTCATTGTGAAAGGACTCTCTACCTACTGTACAAAAGGCTAGCAGAAAGCTCGGTTGTAATGTTGTAGAGCTTGTCATTTCATACAGACATGTGGATGCCCTTTGGCTTGCTGTTGTTTTCTTTATCTTAGTTGAGAAATAATATTTCTAGACTAATATTTCAGAAACCAACTGAAATACTACAAACTTGTTTTGGCATTCAGCACAATTATCAGTAAATTTTATGTCAGTTCGTACAACTATGTTAGCAAATCTATTTGCATGCTTGATTGAAATATTCTCATCCCTATATTTTACACAGGAAAGGAACTCAAAGTACATATGCAACAAGGTAAATTGCAAAAATCTAGGCGTTCCCACCTCTTGCATGCCATCCTGTCATCACGCTGTCTTTGTAGATACAGACAGTACTCTTTTTATGCCAAAACCTAGTTTGCTCATCACATTAGCAAATCTGGCCACTGATTAAAGTTTGTAACAGTTACTTTGACTGTCGTGATAAATGAATGATCTAAAAACTAACTAACCTCCCATCCAAATCTTCTTTTTTACACCATAACTATTCCTAATGAAATGATATTTTTTGCACTTCCTATAGAGTACAATTTACATTGGGTCCTCTTTCACGTTGACTTTCCCACACCTTGAAGACTGGTCCTAATATGTCAAAGTAATATAAAATGGGATTCTCAGAGATCAATAATCTCATCTCTACTTGCCTTCCTTCTCTTCTACATGTTACTGATGTCTAGGTAAAACTTGCTCTGCGTTCGAGTTAGGAAATGGTGATGCAGAGAAACTGGATAAGGAGTAATGAAGCTAGAACCAATGTGTGCTTCTAATGTTGCTTTTGAAGTTTACAATGCCTCTCTTCTTCACTTACTATCTGTCTTTGACTCAGTCACTGTCCCTCATGCAGGTGACATCCATCTCCACATCTCACACTTGCCCTCCTTTGCTTTTGTACTCCTACACAATTTTGTGAGTATATATAAATATATACATGGCATGAAAGTCAGCATCTATGTACACAGGTGCTGTAATCTGTGTGATGTCTGTTGTGTGGCCACTAAGGGCCTGTCCTGCATACTCAGATAAAACTCTCAAGTTTGTCAAGAGACTGAACACAAAGCAGCGATAGGTGCACTGCACCTATCTGTTTCTTGGATTCTAGACAGATAGGCAGAATTCTGAATTTACCAATAATCATTCAGTATGATTACAAAATATGCACATTTTGTATATCAAAAAAAGCAACTGCTCATGTAACTGCTAATTTCATTGACACTCCAACTGGGCATCCCTATTACGACTGGTTTAATTTTAGGGTGGCTGATTTCACTTAAACTTTCTCTAGAAAACAAAACAAAAAAGACCATTTCATGTATATGTGTAATAGTTTTGCTTGTGCCAACACGCTGTGATGAACAGTGTTGGGGAATACATGTACCGGCGTATTTAAAATACAAAATATGAGTAACTGTATTCTGTTACAGTTACAGTTTAAATAGGTGGTAATCAGAATACAGTTACTTTGTTGTAATAAATAGAATACACGGCGGTCATTTGATGATACGTTGTGTTTCAGAGTTTGGAAAAATAGCTAAATTATATAATGTCATTTTATGGCATTTTGTGCACTTCTGAAAAAGAAGTTGAAAAAAGAATAAAAATATTAGATCCAAAACTGTAAATGAAAGGGAAAAATCCCCCCAAAAAAGCAGAACACCTTCAGTGACTCTTAATTACATTTAGCTAATTACACCACTTTATGTTAAACCTTTACTAGACCCTGTGCTGCGGTGCCAGTGTGACAGCTTTTTATTCTAACAGCAAAAGCTGGTTGTCAAAAGTTTCATCCATGATGCCGAGTGTAATTCTCTGGGTTACTCAGCTGTGTGCACATAACCCAACATGTAGTTTAGTAGGAAGAGCTGTCACTGTTTGAATATGTGTGAAAATGACCTTCTGCTTTTGAACAGCGAACCATGGTGGGAAATAACCTAACACTGACAGCATCCTGGACGCTGCTGCTGCTGCCTAGAAAACAGTTGTATTGTTTATACTGTATTCAGTGAAGATGGTACAGGTAGCCACTCACTGTCTAACAGCATGTTTACAGAAAAGCTGCCCTGTATATGTTTAGTCAGTCATACAGTAATATTACAGCAACAGTCACATACCAACTCGTTTTGTCTGCACATATGAGCTTTTGCCTTGTAACTGTTACATTCATACATTCAGACTCCTTTGCCAACATCTGCTATAGCAGATGTGTTATTCTGTGTGATCATGCGGGGAGTGAGTTTCTCTACGCTTATATGTCCTCAAGCAAGACACTGAATGCCTTTCATGTCCAGCTCTGTTGCCGCCACTGACTTTTGATAGAGGAAAAAAAAATCCTAACTAGGGTCCAAGAGAGCAACATTATCATTATGTGCGATTTGTAGTTAATTTGCTCCCTTAATGACACAGTGCTTCAGATCAGGGCCAAGGCATTCAGTGACAGAGGTTTAGCTACATTACTGTTTCACCATGCTACAATCCCAAGGCTGATTTAAACAGCAACATATTCATAGTCATTTAAAGTCACAAGTAAGGGTGCTGCTAGAATATGTGGGCCATTTGAAACAATGTTTCTCTGGGCTCTGGTTAATTACTGTAATTTGAAGATCCCAGTCGAATCTTTATTGGTCGTCTTCTTCAGCTGGCTCCTATAATCATTATCATGTTTTACACAAATAGCAACAGCAGTGGGCTCAAAGAGTGGTGACTATGTTCACCAATTCCACTGTGATAGTGCCATGCTTAAACCTTCACATTGGTTGGATGGTCAGAGACTCTGACACTCTGAAAATACAGTGACAGACAAACAGATTAGTGCAGCGTCTGCAGTATTATAAGTGCTAACATTCAGTTATGGTGAGGGGCGCTACGAATGATAGCAAAGCTGCCGGTCTACTGGTCAATCTACATTCCCACCCTTAACTATGGTCACAAGCTGTGGTGGTGATCTAAAGAATGAGGTTATAGGTAGATGGAGCGGAAATGAGCTTCCTCTAAAGGGCTTTCCCACAGAGATAAGTTGAGGAGCTCATCATTCAAAAAGGGTTCAGAGTCAAGCCAGTACAGAGTCCTTCATATTGAACTGAGACAGTTGGGATGGTTTGGGCACTGGGATTGTCAGATATAAATGTTTTAGTCATGTCCAACTGGAAGGAGGATGGCTGGGAAAGGGAGGTTTGGGGATCTCTCCCCCGGTCAACTGGACCCAGTTAAGAGACAAAATATGGATGGATAGAAGTAACAATATCACTGCACAGTTGGGATAATAGTAGAACTTTTGCTGTGACTGCACGGTTAGAAATATGCCTTAAAAACAGGCGTTTCACTTTTAAATGCCCTAACATCCCCTTTCCTGCATTAAGTAGTATCCTCAACAACAACCAGCATAACTTTTTCCAAAATATGACAGGGTATAATCAGGTCTGCCAAAGTCGAGGGTGTGCAGAGAAAAGAGTGGGAGAGGAGGACTCATTAACTTGTCAGAGAGTCTTTGAATCATGGAGCAAAGAGACTAGGTGGGGGGAAAAGGGGAGAGAGTAATGACTAGAAGCACTGACACTGTGAGGAAGCCCATTGCTTCCACACAAATTCCAGAATATTTCAATCAACAGAAAATTCTCACTGAAATGTTACCAGGAATTCTGTTCATATGGATGATGCCACCACAGTTTACCTCCAATATAAATGTTTAGTGCGAGTTTAAGAAGCGATGCCATTTTAATTTTAAGGTAAATCTTTAGTGTCATTCCACTAATACTGTGCAGTGAAATGCTAGCTAGTACTAGCTTTAAGAACTAAACCAGGGTTTTAATGTAAAGAAACGACATTAAACTTATTTATAGTTTGAGGGCCACACAAAGAATAATAACCTTTATTTTTTTTAAGCATATCCCTACATTTTTCCTACAAGTAAATTCTGAAACACCCTCATATTTTCACCATGCATTTTTAGGCATAAATATTTCTTTGAGTACATGATTCAGTAAAAGGACTAGCTGTTACAATACCTGATAATGCATTGTTTTAAATGAAGAAAGTCTTGAGGGATGGCTGTTATGAGGAAAGGCAGCCCAGAAACTTTACCAGTTTGGGATATATCATCAGTAGTGGACCTTGAATTCATCACGTGTTTCGGCCATTTTCACTAGACACCCTTATCCAAGAAGGCCCTGCCAGGGTTGAACAGGCCCTGGAGTGTCTCACTGGTTTATGTTAAATTGTTATTTCTCCTCTTCTTTCTTCTGTTTCGTTTTCTACAGTTTATTTTCTTCTATCTCTTCACTGCAACTAAGAAATTATACTTACCTCTTTAAAATGTATGGTGCCTCACTTGTTCAAAGGGATAGAAAAGGTGATAAAGAGAAGTAAGACAAAAGGGACAAGATAGAGAACAGAGAGGAAAGCCGGAAGGGGGGCGCCCGATCTGGCTTCCCACACCTCTCCGCCGGATCGGGCTGTACACTCTACCTCCCCACTGCCTGCCAGAAAAGGAAAAAAGAGCAGAGGGGAGAAGAGCAGAACATTTTTCTTTTCTTTTCTTTCATTGCTCCTTTTGGTTTCACTACCATGAGGTTAACTGCACAGTCCCCAGGAGGCCCTGAGACAGCTGTGTCACTCAAGCAGCGAAATTTCTAATGTTATGTTTTACCCTTTTGACGCCCCCTGTTGAGGCAGGTCCACCACGGGTTGATCAATCTTGAGTGTGTGTTTCGTGGTTAGCTGACTGCCTTATCTGCCCAAGTGATGTCAGCCCTTTTTAGCTATAGTCAGTAACTGGTCCTCTCAGCAGTGTTAGCTAATTCTCTTATAACCTGCCGTTGTGCCTTTCCTCTGATCCCAATCTCTCTAAGCAGTTTTGCTATTGTACTGGCAACAAAGCCCACTTCCACCGGGCGCACCTTGATCTTCCAGCCTCTGTCCTCTGCCTCAGCAGACAAGTTGGCATACCGCAGCTTCTTACGCTCAAATTCTTCCGCAATTGCTTCCTCCTATGGTACTCAATGACGTACACAAGTTTTTGGACGTTAGACCAAAGGACAAGGTCGCAGAGTAGTTGTTACGATCTCTGTGGGAAAAATTAGCCTCTGATCCAAGTCCACTTGCATCTGCCAATCTCTGGCAACCTTCAGCGGGCCCAGGTCCAGGGTTGAGGGGGCTTGCCCTCGGCTTGTCTCCCTCCCGGACAAATGCTGATGAAAACTGACGCTCCTCTTGGTTCTTTTGCACTCAACTTTCTCGGCTAGACACCTGAGGACCTGGTTGTGTCTCCATGTGTATCTGCCCTGAGGCTAGTCCTACAACCAACCAAGATGTGCTTGAGTGTGGCTGGGACTGTACACAGCGGGCATGGACATTTGGGAAGTCTGAGGCGCTTCTTACCGTAGGAGCTCACTAGCTTCTCTAGTCGATTGGCATGATTGAGTGAAACCTCGTACATTGTCAATGGTCTGGGCAATAACCCAAACTGGAAGCACCAGAGCTTCAGTTTCCCTGGGAGTGCTGTGTTGTTAATCCACTTGAGGTCATTAGCCAAGTTGTTCATAGTTGTTCTACTTGCCATGTATCATTGAGGTCTGCATTATAACACCGTCTGAAGCTCTTTATGGGCTTCTCTAAGACTGTTGGAATTGGTTCTCCACTGATATAGAATTGCTCAGCTATCGATTTTCCTTTAATGATGGAGATGCTGCGAGATTTACTTGGCTTAAACTCCATTCTTGCCCATTCGATGTTTTCCTGGAGCTTCTGTAGCAATCCCCAGTACATGGTTTTGTTGTTGTAATGATGGTCACGTCATCCATGTAGGCTCTAATGGGAGGAAGACGAAAGCCACTCTTGAGTCTCTCACCTCCCACTACCCACCGAGATGCCTGCATGACCAACTCCATTGCCATGATAAATGCCAGAGGGGAAATCGTGTAGCCTACCATAACTCCAATTCCCAGTTGCTGCCAGGCTGTGGTGGTGTTCTCAGCTGTAAAACAAACCTGTAAATCCCAAAGTAGGTCTTGACCAGACCTGTGATGTGGTTTGGTACGCTGAAATAGTTGAAGGCCATCACAAGATCTCGTGCGTAACTGACCCAAAGGCATTGCCAAGGTCTAAAAAGGCAACATGAAGGTCTTTGTTCTTTCTTGGCAGTTTGAATCTGGTGCCAGATGACGCTGGCATGCTCAAGACTTCCTGAGAAGAAGTAGATAGTCTTTGGGCCAAGACACTGAAGATCTTCCTCTACATTCAGCAGGCTGATCTGGCGAAACTGGCTGATGGATAAGGAGTTCTTCTCCTTAGGGAATATACCAGAATACCTCCTGCTCTTCGCCAAGCCTTTGGAATCACTCCTTTCTGCCACAGTACTTTCATCAGCATCCACAGATATTTGAAGATTCGTGGGGTGTTTTTATAGAGCCATTAAGTCCTGGGGCCGATGCTCCTCTTGCCTGCTTCACTACCTTCTCCACTTCACTCCATGTAGGTGGTCTTGTGCCCATTTGGTGTTCAGGTGCCTGGATAGGCGGCATATCACTCGGAATAGTAACTGGCTCATGCCTCTGATCCTCAGAGTAAGTTTTCCTCAGATGACCTTCCAGGTCTTTTATGGGCATTTTGAGGCACCCGCTCTTTTCTTCGACAAAAGGGCCCATAATAAAGTTCTATGGGTTGCTGAAGAACAGGGTCCTTGTCCGTTCTTTTTTCTTAAGTTGTCATTTGAGGTGTTCTTCTTTTCGTAGCTTAGTAAGTTGTTGCTTTATTCTATAGGGCAGGGCAGTAAGTCCCTCCCTTTCTGTCTCATAGGCCCTCCTCCACTGTTTCCTCAGTTGTCTTCTCTCTTTCACTAATCTGTCAATTTTCTGCTGTCTCCTGGACTTTAAGTAGCTTAAAGGGCCTTCTGCTGTCTCTGAGTCTTGCTCTTTACCCCAAACCACTCGGCCCCATAGCTGTAGATGATGGTTCCCAGGTTCTCTAACTTCCTTTGAACTGGACCCTTTTGTTGATCTACAGGGTGGGCCATTTATATGGATACACCGTAATAAAATGGGAATGGTTGGTGATATTAAAGTCCTGTTTGTGGCACATTAGTATATGTGAGGGGGCAAACTCCTCAAGATGGTTGGTGACCATGGTGGCCATTTAGAAGTCGGCAATCTTGGATACAACCTTCGTTTTTTCAAAAGGAAGAGGGCCATGTGACACATCACACTTATTGGTAATGTCACAAGAAAAAAAATGGTGTGCTTGGTTTCAACGTAACTTTATTCTTTCATGAGTTATTTACAAGTTTCTCTTTGTTCACAGCCATTGACATGTCGAAGAGGTTAACATGTGAGGAGCCGATCGAAATTGTGTTGATATCTGGTGAACGCAGTAACCGGGTCATTGCAGCCGATTTCAATGCAAAACACCGTACAAGACCACCCATCTCCCATGCTACAGTTAGCAAACTGCTTGCTAAGTTTCGGGAAACTGGTTCAGTGTTGGATTTGCCAAAATGTGGACGCAAGAAAACTCACTAATGAAGAAACATCAGTGGCTGTCCTAGTTTATTCAGCAAGAGCCCACAGCGTAGCACTCGCCGCATGTCACTGGAGAGTGGCATTATTTGAACATCCCTTCGGCGGATATTAGCTACTCACAAATGGCACCCTTACAAACTCAAGCTACTGCAGCATCTCAACGAGGATGACCCAGATTGGCGCACAGAATTTGCAGAATGGGCAAAACAAAAATTGGAACAGGACCCTCAGTTCATGCAGAAGATTTTGTTCAGTGATGAGACAAACTTTTATGTGAATGGCGAAGTTAACAAACAAAACCACCGCTATTGGTCTGACACTAACCCACATTGGATGGATCCCTCCAAGACTGTTGGAACAACAAAAGTGATGTTTGGTGTGGTATATGGGGTACAACGATAGTGGGTCTATTCTTCATCAATGGAAACCTCAAGGCCACTGGATATTTGAAATTGCTACATGATGATGTGTTTCCCTCTTTATGCACTGAAGCTGGCACGTTCCCTGAGTTTTTCCAGCAAGATGGTGCACCACCATATTATGGGTGCCAGGTCCGAGCATTCCTAGATGAACAGTTTCCTGGAAAGTGGATTTGTCGTCGTGGGCCAGTTGAATGGCCCCCAAGGTCTCCCAATCTGACCCCCTTAGACTTTTATCTTTGGGGTCATCTGAAGGCAATTGTCTATGGTGTGAAGATACGAGATGTGCAGCACCTGAAACTACAGATACTGGATGCCTGTGCTGGCATTTCTCCTGCGGTGTTGCTATCAGTGTGTGAAGAGTGGGAGAAGACGGTTGCATTGACAATCCAACACAATGGGCAGCACATTGAACACATTTTATAAGTGGTCAGAAACTTGTAAATAACTCATGAAAGAATAGTTACGTTGAAACCAAGCGCACCATTGTTTTTCTTGTGACATTACCAATAAGTTTGATGTGTCACATGGCCCTCTTCCTATTGAAAAAACAAAGGTTGTATCCAAGATGGCCGACTTCTAAATGGCCACCATGGTCACCACCCGTCTTGAGGAGTCTGCCCCCTCACATGTGCCACAAACAGGACTTTAATATCACCAACCATTCCCATATTATTACTGTGTAGCCATATAAATGGCCCCAGTCTGTAGTATAAGAGCCAGTTCCGAGTCAATGGTTTCCTACTCTCTTTTCTCACTGGATCTGGGCCACAGAATCTGATCTTTCCTACCTTCCATCTTCCTTTCCCTTGCTGGTAGTGGTTGGCTAGACTCAGTGTTGGAATATTCTGTCGGCTGTTTCTGGATGGGCTCTGGGCTGGAACATGGTGTTGATTGTGGCTGGCTTACATCTATACAAGAATGTGTTGCTAGCTGTTGGTGGCTAAACTCCAAGCTAGGGGCTGATACTAAACAGCTGGGCCCTGAGCTAGAATCTAATATTGGATGTGGCTGGCTAAGCTCTAGACTGAGAACTGATGCTGGCTGGATTTGACTGAGTTCCATGTAGGCTTGTTGTTTTTGTAAACATGTGGCCTGTCACATGTTTACAAATGTTTACATAATTAATTGTTTGAGCAAATACAAAAGCAATTTATATGCTTGTTAGTGAAACATAGTAGGACATTCACATAAAACATTTCACACCCTTTTCCAGCTCATTCATCATTGTTGTCCACATGTCCTTGCTTTTACTTCCTGTCACTACAGCATAACTAACATTGATAAAGTGGAACTGTGTAGTTAGTTTTATTCCGAGCCCACATTTTGACATTTGTCAAAATGACATATGTTTGGTAGCAAAAAATAAAAGTGTGAATATCCAGTCTCATCTACTGCTGAATAAATGTTCACGCAATCATTTTCTGCAGTATCAGTATAATTGAAATTCACTAAATACATTTTGCAGTGATGAGTAAAAACATAAAATATGAGGAAATTCTTTTAAAAAAACCTTTCGATCGTTGTATCAACACCATATATGTCTGTGTGTGACTTATGAAAGACAAAAAAAAATCTTTACAACTTGAACACTCAGCCATTTTTTATTACAACATGCCAGATATTGAATATGCTTTAAGTTACATACTAAGAAAATCACTACTGTTGTCTGAAAAGAAAACAGAGAGGCTTGGATTTATTGTAGTTTCCAAGATATTTGGTAGCCAAATTTGCCCTGGTAAACGCCAGATCGGTATCGAATAAGACTTTTATCCTTAAGGAATATTTTTTGTCACACTACTTGGACTTTCTCTGCTTAACTGAGACGTGGATAACTGCTGGTGATTCCAGCGCCTTCAGACTGCTGCTATTTTAATGTCCCACGCAGATCTGGTCGAGGTGGAGGAGTAGCTACTATCTTCAGAGATCGCTACAAGTGCAAGCAGGTTTCATTGGAATTTTATTTTTCCAGTTTTGAACTGTTACTGTTTGAAATAGCCTGTTCTCCCCCCGTACTGTGCACAATAATATACAGGGCCCCAAAATACAGTAAAGACTTCATAAAGGAATTTGCTGCATTTCTAACTGAAGTCACGATAAAATATGACTCCTTTCTTATTGTTGGGGATTTTAATATTCATGTGTGCTGTCCAGATAAGCCCATGGTTAAAGACTTTTTGAATCTTACTGATTCTTTTAATTTAGTTCGATGTGTGTCTGCACCCACGCAACAGTGTGGCCACACTCTCGATCTGGTTTTAGCCCACTCATTGCCTGTTTTTAATCTGAAAGTCTCCGATCCTGTTTTCTCTGATCATATGCCGGTTCTGTTTGACATCTCTTTATCTAGAAATGAATTCAGGGGGCTTGTCCCTGCAAAGACATCTCGTTTGTTAAATTCTTCCACGGCAGCACGGTTCTCCACCTACTATAATCAGTTCTCCATTCCTGAGACACTCCAATACGTAGAGGAACTCAGTTTTTGGTTTCATACCACTTGTCAGACTGTCTTGGATATTGTTGCCCCTCTAAAAATTAAGCATCCTAAGACAAAGCTTGAACCCTGGTTGAACGATGAAACCCGTGCTGCGAGGCGTGAATGTCGTAGGGCTGAGCGGAGATGGAAAAAAGATAACTTACAGGTCTCTTTACAAAGTTTAAGAGAGTGCTGGGCCTTATATCAGCTTACAATAAAAGAAGCAAAGCGGAAACACTTTGCAAACATTATTATGGTGAATTATCAGAAACCACATATATTGTTTAAGTCAATTGAGACTATTTTAAGCCCTCCCTCTGCTCTTAGTTTTGAGCCTTCACTTGAAATGTGTGAAAGGTTTCTGCACTTCTTTATAAACAAGGTAGCCTCGGCTAGGGCGCAGATTATTTTGCCTACATCTGACCCCTCTGATCTTCCAATTTGCTCAGCTGTCTTTCAACAGTTTGAGTCGGTTAATCTTGCTCAGCTACAGGAGGTGGTGGATCATTTAAAGCCTCTAGGCTCACCTTATGATCCTATCCCTCCCCTTTTTCTGAAAGAAGTTTTTTCTACCATAGGTCCAACCATTTTAACCATTTTAAATAGCAGCCTTACTTCAGGTATGGTTCCAAAGAATTTCAAAGATACAGTTGTGCAACCACTTCTTAAGAAACCTGGGCTAGATACAAATGCTGTTGAGAACTTTAGACCAATATCTAAGCTGCCCTTTTTATCTAAAGTCTTAGAAAAAAATTGTATATGACCAATTGATCTCATACTTGAATGCACAAAATATTCAGGAGATTTTTCAATCTGGTTTTAAAGCAATGCATACCACTGAATCAGCACTTTTAAGAATTTTTAATGATATATTTTTATCATGTGATTCTGGTGAAAGTGTCATTCTTATTTTACTCTATTTAACTGCTGCATTTGACACTGTAGACCATGAAATTTTAATCTCACGTTTGGAGCAGTGTGTCGGTATAACAGGTGTGGCTCTGAAATGGTTCAGGTCTTACTTAACAAACCGAACCTTTTCAGTTCGCTTAGGAAACTGTGAGTCCTCCCGAGCTCCGCTGTCTCACAGAGTACCACAGGGTTCCATTCTGGGCCCTATCCTGTTTTCACTTTATTTACTTCCATTGGGCTCAATTTTTAGAAAACACAGACTCTCGTTTCACTGTTATGCAGATGACTGCCAGATTTATGTTCCTCTTAAAAAGAAAGATGGGTCGTCTGTAAATCGTTTACAAACATGTCTGGAGGACGTCAAGTCGTGGTTGGCGCTAAACTTTCTTTGTTTTAATGATTCTAAAACTGAAGTAATGGTGTTCAGACCTGCCTCCACTGCTGTTCCGTGTGTTGATTTGCAATCCCTGAAATCATTCTGTAAACCAGAGATTGTTAATCTGGGTTTTAAAATGGATCCTGAGCTTAAGCTTGAAAGCCAGATCGGGTTGGTTGTAAGGTCTAGTTTCTTTCATCTGAGGCAACTGGCCAAAATTAAGCACTTTCTTACGAGACAGCAATTTGAAACAGTAATCCACGCTTTTGTAACCGTTCGGCTGGGTTACTGTAATTCTCTTTATTTTGGGGTGAGTCGATCTTCTGTTTTTCGACTGCAGTTAGTCCAGAATGCTGCTGCATGCCTTTTAACTGGCACTCGTAGATACAAGCATATCACCCCAGTTTTATATTCACTTCATTGGCTGCCCGTGCATTTTAGGATCCATTTTAAGCTGCTTTTATTTGTTTTTAAATGTTTGTCCAATGCTGCCCCTGTGTACCTCTCTGAGCTTCTTCATCCATACATACCTTCACGGTCCCTCAGGTCGGCAGAACAGCTCCTCCTGAGCGTGCCCAGGACTAATCGTAAGCTCAGAGGGGATCGGGCGTTTGCTGTGGCAGCACCAAAATTGTGGAATGAGTTGCCGTTACATGTTAGACAGGCACCTTCCTTATCTGTTTTTAAATCACGTCTTAAAACATATTTATTTACCTTGGCTTTTAGCACAGCAGGACTTGTTGATGTCTCTTAATATGTTTCTTATTAATTATATTATTTTTAATTTTAAGATATTTTATATGTAATTTAAACTGTTTCCTCTCTGTTTTATATTTGTAGCACTTTGGTCAACATTGTTGGATGTAAAGTGCGTTATAAATAAAGATGCTATGCTATGCTATGCTATTTCCAAGAAAATCCAATCCTTTTTTTCATAGGGAAATCTCAAAATGACAAGCAGTAATTGGAATAAACAGATGTTTTTTTTTCTCTATGTGCAGTTTTGTCTCAATGACCATTTTAATTTTTGTTCCAGCCGAAGGCAATATCGCATATGTCGCGAGTCTCAAAACTCCACCCGAGTATATGAGGGTTTTTAGAATATACAGAGGCCTGGGGCAGCTGTTCCTTGCCAACTCATGCAGAAGGAGAATTTCATCAACTCAGTTGCAGAATGACTTCCAATTTCATGCCTATCATTCCTGCCCTTGGGGTTAAAGGGCATCAGCAGAATACTGTAGTGGGCTCAGTTTATTTAAGCTGAATAAGAGCACACTTTGATGTTTCAGCTCAAGGGGAAGTGGACTCTCAGCAGTCCAGCACTCCATGAAAGCAGTTCTTGGGTTGGTCTGTCATAGTCTTGTCCTTATATTAATGATATCAGTATAAATAGTATCAATAATTTAGATTTAGTAATTCATCCAAGAGCATGTGTTTTAGATTAAAAGAAATGTATGCTGTATTGTAATGTTTTCCTTGCATTGTGATTATGCTTATATTCATGGATGATGGGATCATTTCTAAATAAAATTTGATTCTGTGCCCACTCAGTGTGTATATCCCGTCTTTAAGTGATGACATATGAACTCCAAACAACTCTGCGTTTATTAAGGCTGTTGTGTTATTAACATGTTTTAATGCTTTATATCTTGTATTTAATCTGAACAAGCCCTAAAAACAGTCAGTGATCACTGTCGGCCTCCCTCGGTTTTTATTACCGCTATTCATTTTAAAGCTCAGTTTTTAAAACCTTACGATGTAACTACAGCCCAGCAGCAGTATATTAATGACTAACCTCATATTGTGGATGTATTATCTCAGTTGTTCTCCTGACTGAAGTTTGGTCTGTTTACAGCATCCTGCCATGCAATTGCATTTGTCCTTAACCTCACGTTAACTTTTATCAAGTGGAAAAAAGTTAGCGTGCATCCTCCAGCTTCACTGTATTTATTTTATGCTAACCATAGCTGTGTAGCTAGCCACCACGTAGCACATCATTATATACCAGCTAGTCCAACTTCAGTAACCCTACAAACGTCACTGCTGTTTAGTTTTCTGTCTTCATTTATGTCTGAAGTGATACCAGAGCTGTATGTTTAAAATTTTTCAGAAATCCCTCAGTCAGAACATGGTATATTATGTTTAGATGGAAACTAGCAAGCTAACTCCCTGTTAACTTCTAACTCCGTTAAACTTCATAAATCCTGTTTTCATGGATGCCTGGACGTTAAACTTAGACAGTTTGTAACTCTCAGTGATGCCGCAGTGTTCGTTTGACTTTGGGACCTGAAGTGGAGTTTGGACCCAGAAATGGTTAATGATATCAGAATTAAAGACCAGATAGTGTTGCAGTTACATCTGTCTTTATCATGTTTTCAATTCCTACTCATTTTGTTAATTTCAGAAGTTTGATTTCTCTTTGTGTATTATTTGTTTTGTTTTTGTTTTTTTGTTTTCTGTATTTACACTTTTCTGGTTCACCTTTATATGCATTTAATTAAATCCCTACCAGCTGTTTAATATCAGCCAAATTGTCCTCTTGTGTTTATATCTGTTATTACTGTTGTACTGTTTTCTGTCTGAAACCATTGACTCGGGTCTCTAAGTTAATTTCCTTCTTTCATTCTGCTGCTACAGTTTTATCTAATTTCATCATTAAATAGCCTGGCATTGCTTTTTTGGCCTAACTGACACAATAGCCACTTATTTTTCCACATACACTAGGGGATGCTAAAGTAAGAAGCTCGAAATATGACATGTAAAAGCTTTCATTTAAATAACCTGCTGGCTTTTAGCAGGCATTTCACATCTTAAGTTTAATTTACCAAATACAACTGCTAACTAGACCAGATAAAGGTTAGTGATAGTACATCCCCACCTAACAGGAGCGTTCTGAATATGGCTTTAATAATCTGAAATCTGTTTGAGAAGCTAAAATGATCCATGCAGGTCTCTGCTACATGGCATCTCACAGGGATATGAATCATTTAAAGTTAGTAAAAATATACACATTTATTTGCCAAACTTAATTACAGTTCCTTTCTCTGATGGGGTTTGAAACAGTAATTGACAACTAAGTCTTTTTTATGTTAAGCTGGGGAGGGAAAGCATCTGCAGCTAAAATAAACACCCAAAGCATCATCATCCAGAGTGAGTGGACCTAAGTAAGGTAAAGAAGAGTGTGGTGCACATAATGCTGCTGAATGTAGCAGATTGAAGAAGGATAGGGCCATATGTTTCTCAGTTGGCAAGACAGCTCCTGTACATCTGTGGTTTTCATCTACTGTCAGCTTGCTCCATGCAGACAGGGCAGCAAGGAATCATGCCTGGATCATCAAGTTACAAGTTATTTAGACAACTTTGTTGGAAAACCAGGCTTTCTGTCTTTAAGAATCAGACATATCATACAGCAACCCATATATATTAGGGGTGCAACGATACACAAAATTCACGGTTCGGTTCGGTTCGATACTTTGGTGTCACGGTTCGATATTTTTTCGATACAAAAAAAAATGTTCATGCCTTTTTAATTTGTCATTTATTAAAATTATAAATATATATTTTAACTCAAAAGTACAGTTTTTAAATTTAACCCTAACCCCGTGTTTTTTATTTTGACAGCGAATGCGCACCTGCGGACCACTTATGTGCAGCCCTGGTTATTTAGCTCATCATATTGCAGCCACAGAAATTATTTTGTCCATGAAACCATAAAGCTGCACTTTCTTTTTGCCTTATAGTCTGATTTGTCATAACTTTTCCGTTTTGTGGTAAGCTTTTCTTTGGCTGTCACTTCTTCACCCTGACCTGTCTTATTTGGCTCAGCAGAACTGAAATATATATCCTGCTGCTTTTACACACGCACTCACATAACGCTCAGCGATTCTCTGCGCGATCAACCTCTCACATGTTTAAGCTTGCTGCGGGAGATTTCACTTGTCATGTTTGCGTAGTAAGCTAACGATTAATAAGACGATGTCAGAGGAATTGGTGCACAAATTATCATCACTCACCAATCAGTACTGTCGCTCTCTATACACAGTTCGCGCGATTGCAAAGTGAAAGCAAAAAAACAAGCGCAAATTCAAACGCGATTTCAATATGTCACATATTGACAGTGGCTCACCAATGCCAATGACATAATTACCCAGCTACATTTCCGAAAGAATGCAAAAGCATTGACATATATTTTTCCTTCCTACAATAGCCCTACGGACAGGGTAGAGATAGATTTTGGTAGCCTGACTGGAAAAATCGCTAGCCCCAGGACGTCGGGCTAGCGATATTGCGAGCCCTGTATCTGATTGAGGAATCACTCATCTTTGGAAAAGAGAGTTTATTACAGAGAAATGTCTCTTTCCAAAATAAAAGCTATACTATACGCTTCTTCTGGGCTATATTCTCAGCAGCATATTAAACATATCAGGTCCCCATAAGGAGAATCATGTGCTAACGGCTGTCTAAATGACTCGGGTAAAGTTTGTAGCATGCATGCTTGTTGTTTTTGTCTGCTTCCACTTGTCTTTGCACTAGGATGATGTCGGCGTAAATGTGCAGTCATATTCGTTCTGTTCCCACTAGTGCTTTCAGGTTAATCTCGTTGAAATGACGTTAACGCCACAACACAGCAAATCTCCGTTAACGAGCTACCGCGGATCGCCCCGTGCATGGGGCTGTACGGCCAACACGTTAACGAGCTAACTGCGCTAACGCACTAGTTCCCACCAATGTAATTGAGCATTGCATGGCACATCCAACATACTGTTTTACTTTAGTCCATGAAGCGCTTACCTTCAGGGTCATACGTCACATGAAAACCAAAATAGTTCCAAATGCCAGATCTGAATTAGGGTAGGGGAGGTTCAATTTGCCATGTTGCAAGGAGAGCTTAACTTCTGCACCTCTGTATTGTACTTCCAGTTGGTGTTCAGTGCGGTTCTGCACAGTTGAGAGGTGTGTTGGCAGAGTAACGTATTTACTTGCATTCCTGTGTGAGTTAATACTGTGTGCGTGCTTACCATGTGAGTATTGTAAGATGAGAGTGATGCTTGTTTAACTTTATCTGTGTTATTTGTTAAGTAAGAAGCTAGTCCCGCTGCTATTGCTAAGATGCGGTTTTTTGGCCTATTACAGGCAGCCTTGGTTTCAGCCCAGATTTCATTTCATATATGACTTACTGTCAAGCATTGTAGTTGTAGGTGGATGTAACTTTTTACTATGGTTATTATCTGAATAGTTGTAAGTTGTAGACGTCCTGTTTGCCTATGTATATATGGGCCGGAAATTCAGTTATGGTCTTAGGGTGCCATCTAGTGGCCATATGGTTATGGCAGATTGTATAACATTAAGCTGGAAACCCACAGTATGGTATAAGTAGTATACGGTTATCGATAGTGGTTAATACACCTATTTGTTCTTTCTGTTTACAGATGACCACACACACATACACACACTCACACCCCTTTTACCTACATTTGAATATTGTAATTCAATCGCATCCCTACCAACGCTGTTCATCCTGTTGATGCCATCTGCCACCTCCTTATTAAAGTTATTTGAACTACATCACTGTGGAGTACCATTCCTTCTGTCCGAGGGCGACTCAGTTGAAGCGTGATCGGCAATCAGTGCAAACATATATTACATATATATATAGAGAGAGAGCAGGCCGATATGACCAAAAATATTTATCATGATATACATTTGAAAATTTGTGATAACGATATAACTGACGATATATTGACACTAGACAAAATACTTTACAACTCCACAACTTTATTAGTGCAAAAAAAACCCCGTCAATGTATTTTCACTTAAACAAGCAGCTGTTTTTTTATGCATTAAAGTTATATAAAAATGTAACAGTGCAAATGCAAATTCCTTGCTGATAGTTTAACCAAAAGGCATTTCCAGTGGAAATTGGCCAACATATCCTCAGCCAGTGTTGGGGAGTAACGGAATACATGTACCGCCGTTACGTATTTAAAATACAAAATATGAGTAACTGTATTCCGTTACAGTTACCGTTTAAAAAGGTGGTATTCAGAATACAGTTACTTTGTTGAAATAAATGGATTACACTGCGGTACTTTCCTGTTTCATTTTGTCGCGGGTCAGGACTGTTTGGGTTTTGTTTGACAGCTACGTTCTGTTGTTCCAGGCGGCAGCGTTACGGTTGCCATAGTTACAGGGCGACGCTCTCTCTCTCTCTCTCTGCGACTGTGTGTTTCCTGGGTGAGAGAGCCCCTTTTCGTTGTTGTTGTTGTTGTGCTAAGCTAACAGGCAGAATGCTACAAGCATAGCTCTAAAGAATGTAGCATCATGGGCAGTGTAGTCCGTGTTGCAGGGAGAATGGACTGCCATACACGTTATGGGTCTGTGAGCGCGAGGAGGGAGAAAAAGGGGAGTGGAAAGGTACGAGTTGCCATCGAGGAAAAACGGGAGCTGGAAGCATGTAAATATAATAATAACCACTTCAGCCAAGAAGAGTGCCTGACGAGCCCAGTTGTAAGTAAGCTATTAAGACTCGACTGTACACCGTGTTCGTGTTTTCCTCCGAAAACAATAAGTTCCGTTGGAGCAGTCTTTCAACGCCTCTCTCTGTCTCTTGCAAGAAAAGTTGACCCACACAACAAGTAAAGCTATTTTTCGGCTACGAGCCGACAGGGACCCCGCCGTATTAGTCAGAGGTCCCTTTACTACAGTTCGGAGTCGCGGACCTTCAGTAATAGTAATAAATCACCCAGCAATAGTACATTCACGTTGTTGTAAAAAGCATGATAATATATTAAGTAATCCAAAGTATTCAGAATACGTTACTGTCATTGAGTAACGTAACGGAATACGTTACAGAATACATTTTGGGGCATGTATTCTGTATTCTGTAATGGAATACATTTTAAAAGTAACCTTCACAACACTGTCCTCAGCATAACCATGTATAATATCCACAAAACTTAAAAAGAGGTTATACACATACAATACAATAGGGGGCGACCGTGGAACAGAGGGTTGGGAAGCGCATCTCTAACCGGAAGGTCGCCTCGCTTCTGTCAGTCTGCCCCAGGGCAGCTGTGGCTACAACTGTAGCTTGCCTCCACCAGTGTGTGAATGCGAGAGTGAATGAATAGTGGCATTGTAAAGCGCTTTGGGTGCCTTGAAAAGTGCTATATAAATCCAATCCATTATTATTATTATTATTATTATTATTATTATTAATACGGTAATATTATGTTGAAGCACAGTATGTATCACTCCGCGAGGCTCCTGCCTACCATAGCCGTAATGCTCCGACAATCTATCAAGCGGTGGGGGTTCATAGCTTAGCAAAGTCGTACTAAAACATTTGACAGATTTTCAAGCACCGTGTACCACATAAAATCGTTTCGAGGTCAGTAAACACAACCAGAATTCCTACATAAGGCACACGGGAAACACAACCAGAATTCCTAGATAAGGCACACGGGATTATATGGGACACTGTCGATTTTCAGAAAAATCAAAGGATTGATTTTAAGTGTGCCGTATTTTCCAAAAAACATGGTAATAACGACGGCCCGCTAGCATGCTCTACCAAAAATAGTGCTTTGTTGTGTATCTGATGGACGAAAGCTAAACCAGCTCCACACCACTGAAGTTGCCGCATTTTTACAAACCAATTCTGGTTCATCCGTTTCATTCAACGATCCGCTTTCACCCTTCTCATTCTCCATTGCCGCCATGTGCGCATGTGCGTTTTACCCATATTCTATCACAATATTTCATTTTCTTATCTTTGCCCAACATTATACCGGTATTACCGTGAACGGTATGATATGGCCCAGCCCTATGTGTATATATATATATATATATATATATTAGGGGTGCAACGATATTCGTATCGATATTGAACCGTTCGATACAGTGCTTTCGGTTCGGTACGCATATGTATCGAACAATACAATTAAAAAAAAAAAAAATTTAATTTTTTTTTTTTTTTTTTTTTTTTTTTATGTGTCCCGTTTGGATCTATAGCCATCAGAATTGTTGTCTTGAGGCCAAGAAAGATGCCAAGAGGATTTATTTTACCAAGTGGATCATCATATTGGTCCATTTGATTGACCTTTATTATAATTATGAATTTATTTTATTTTCAGTTGCAAACGGGACAGACATGACTGTGGGATAGGACAGGGGGAAAGAATGAAAGAAAGAGAGGGAGAGAAAGAAAGAAAACCAAAGGGGATAAAAAAAAAGAACAATACAAAATTTGTAATTTATTTTATCAACTTTCCTTCTGACGATGCTGTCTGTGTTGAGCGCTCAGTGAATCTGCATTTGACTACTCCGCCTAGGCTCGAGAGTGCAGCCTAGGCGGAGTAGTCGAACGCAGATTCACTGAGCACTCAACACAGACAGCATGGTCAGAAGGAAGAGCGCAGGGCAAGCTAGCGAGACAGAAGTGGACCTCCCCCACCCTCATTCAGATCTGGCGTTTGGAATTATTTTGGTTTTCATGTGAGGTATGACCCTGAAGGTAAGCGAGTCATGGACTAAAGTAAAACAGTATGTTGGATGTGCCATGCAATGCTCAATTACATGGGTGGGAGCTAGTGTGTTAGCGCAGTTAGCTCGTTAACGTGTTGGCCGTCTAGCCCCATGCACGGGGCGATCGGTGGTAGCTCGTTAACGGAGATTTGCCGTGTTGTGGCGTTAAGGTTATTTCAACGAGATTAACCTGAAAGCACTAGTGGGAACACAACGAATATGACTGCACATTTACGCCGACATCATCCTAGTGCAAAGACAAAAACAACAAGCACGCATGCTACAAACTTTAGCCGAGTCATTTAGACAGCTGTTAGCACATGATTCTCCTTATGGGGACCTGATATGTTTAATATGCTGCTGAGAATATAGCCCAGAAGAAGCGGATAGTATAGCTTTTATTTTGGAAAGAGACATTTCTCTGTAATAAACTCTCTTTTCCAAAGATGAGTGATTCCTCAATCAGATACAGGGCTCGCAATATCGCTAGCCCAACGTCCCGGGGCTATCTCTGCCCTGCCTGTCGGGCTATTGTAGGAAGGAAAAATATATGTCAATGCTTTTGCATTCTTTCAGAAATGTAGCTGGGTAATTATGTCATTGGGTGAGCCACTGTCAATATGTGACATATTGAAATCGTGTTTGAATTTGCGCTTGTTTTTTTGCTTTCACTTTGCAATCGCGCGAACTGTGTATAGAGAGCGACAGTACTGATCTGTGAGTGATGATAATTTGTGCACCAATTCCTCTGACATCGTCTTATTAATTGTTAGCTTACTATGCAAACATGACAAGTGAAATCTCCCGCAGCTTAAACATGTAAGAGGTTGATCGCGCAGAGAATCGCTGAGCTTATGTGAGTCCGTGTGTAAAAGCAGCAGGATATATTTTAGTTCTGCTGAGCCAAATAAGACAGGTCAGGGTGAAGAAGTGACAGCCAAAGAAAAGCTTACCACAAAACGGAGAAGTTATGACAAATCAGACTATAAGGCAAAAAGAAAGTGCAGCTTTATGGTTTCATGGACAAAAGAATTTCTGTGGCTGCAATATGATGAGCTAAATAACCAGGGCTGCACATAAGTGGTCCACAGGTGCGTATTCGCTGTCAAAATAAAAAACACGCACAAGGGTTAGGGTTAAATTTAAAAACTGTACTTTTGAGTTAAAATATATATTTATAATTTTAATAAATGACAAATTAAAAAGACATGAACATTTTTTTGTATCGAAAAAATATCGAACCGTGACACCAAAGTATCGAACCGAACCGAACCGTGAATTTTGTGTATCGTTGCACCCCTAATATATATATATATATAAAAAACACCCAGCACGCCCCTGCGGGCGGTTTATCCTTCAAGCTCGGGTCCTCTACCAGAGGCCTGGGAGCTTGAGGGTCCTGCGCAGTATCTTAGCTGTTCCCAGGACTGCGCTCTTCTGGACAGAGATCTCCGATGTTATTCCCGGGATCTGCTGGAGCCACTCGCCTAGCTTGGGAGTCACCGCACCTAGTGCTCCGATTACCACGGGGACCACCGTTACCTTTACCCTCCACATCCTCTCGAGCTCTTCTCTGAGCCCTTGGTATTTCTCCAGCTTCTCGTGTTCCTTCTTCCTGATATTGCTGTCATTCGGAACCGCTACATCGATCACTACGGCCGTCTTCTTCTGTTTGTCTACCACCACTATGTCCGGTTGGTTAGCCACCACCATTTTGTCCGTCTGTATCTGGAAGTCCCACAGGATCTTAGCTCGGTCATTCTCCACCACCCTTGGGGGCATCTCCCATTTTGACCTTGGGACTTCCAGGTTATACTCGGCACAGATGTTCCTGTACACTATGCCGGCCACTTGATTATGGCGTTCCATGTATGCCTTGCCTGCTAGCATCTTGCACCCTGCTGTTATGTGCTGGATTGTCTCTGGGGCATCTTTACACAGCCTGCACCTGGGGTCTTGCCTGGTGTGATAGACCCCAGCATCTATGGATCTTGTACTCAGAGCTTGTTCTTGTGCTGCCATGATTAGTGCCTCTGTGCTGTCTTTCAGTCCAGCTTTGTCCAGCCACTGGTAGGATTTCTGGATATCAGCCACCTCCTCTATCTGCCGGTGGTACATACCGTGCAGGGGCCTGTCCTTCCATGATGGTTCCTCGTCTCCCTCCTCTTTCTTGGGTTTCTGCTGCCTGAGGTATTCACTGAGCACTTGGTCAGTTGGGGCCATCTTCCCAATGTATTCTTGGATGTTCGTTGTTTCATCCTGGACTGTGGTGCTGACACTCACCAGTCCCCGGCCCCCTTCCTTCCGCTTAGCGTACAGCCTCAGGGTGCTGGACTTGGGGTGAAACCCTCCATGCATGGTAAGGAGCTTTCTTGTCTTTATGTCAGTGGCTTCTATCTCCTCCTTTGGCCAGCCTATTACCCCAGCAGGGTACCTGATCACGGGCAGGGCGTAGGTGTTGATGGCCCGGATCTTGTTCTTACCATTCAGCTGACTCCTCAGGACTTGCCTGACCCTCTGCAGGTACTTGGTGGTTGCAGCCTTTCTAGCGGCCTCTTCATGGTTCCCATTTGCCTGCGGGATCCCCAGGTACTTGTAACTGTCCTCTATGTCTGCAATGTTGCCTTCTGGTAGTTCAATCCCCTCAGTTCTGACTACCTTCCCTCTCTTTGTTACCATTCGACTACACTTCTCCAGTCCGAACGACATTCCAATGTCATTGCTGTATAGCCTGGTAGTGTGGATCAGTGAATCGATGTCTCGTTCACTCTTGGCATACAGCTTGATGTCATCCATGTACAGGAGGTGGCTGACAACTGCTCCATTCTGTAGTCGGTATCCGTAGCCAGTCTTGTTAATGATCTCACTGAGGGGGTTCAGGCCTATGCAGAACAGCAGTGGGGACAGAGCATCTCCTTGGTAGATCCCGCACTTGATGGGGACTTGTGCTATGGGCTTGGAGTTGGCCTCTAGTGTTGTACGCCACATCCCCATTGAGTTCCTGATGAAGGCTCTTAGGGTCCTGTTGATCTTGTACAATTCTAAGCATTCCAGTATCCAGCTGTGGGGCACTGACTCATAGGCCTTCTTGTAATCAATCCAGGCAGTGCACAGGTTGGTCAGTCTGGTCTTGCAGTCTCGGCTGACTGTTCTGTCTACCAGTAGCTGTTAGGAGGTGGTGGGTAGGTGTATTGTTGTTGTTTGGTTTTTGTTTTCCTTTTTGGCATAGGTAGGCGTGGGAGGGCTTGATGGCATTCCGGCACACCTGCGGCGCATCAGACGTCATCAGTGAGCGCTTTTATGGAGCTGAGTCACGGACGTCTGGTGTCGGAGTATTGTCGCTGTCACAAGTGGTAACGTGTTTGTGCAAGCTGAATCTGCTGATTCCACGCTATTGAGCTGCATGTTTTTAGGATCCATCTTCTGCCTGTTTCTCCTTTGTTTTAGCCTGTTCCGCTGCCTGCTCGCCTGTCTAGTTTCCTAGTGTTGGCTACTGTGGATCCCTACCGGAGAGCTACGTTACACCAGTCTGTGATCACTGCTACAGCTGTAGTTTTGTGTTTCAAGTAAGCTCTCCAACTCTCTCCGTCCACTTTAGTTTTACTCTCGGCTGTCGACGTTACTCCGTAAACTCTGTTTGTCCCTCGTTTTCAGGTAGCTCCGGTGCGTCATCTGCCCACCTGCATACCTTGGCTCTGTCTCATCTCTTCGGCTTTGCTCTCCTTGCACATTTTTATCTGTCACTGTATATAGCCCCCTCCCTTGTAAATATTCCCCATCATTGTAGATAAACTTGCATCACAACTATCTTGTGCCCGTGTGTGTTTCTGCCACTAAATCCATCGGAGTAGTTTTCCTAACAGAATACTCCGACCACTCTGATGGATTCGGCAGAACGCGCAGGTCCCGCTTCCGGCGAATTACTCCAGAAACACGAGGAGTCTTTGTCAAGCTTGTCTCGGCAGTTTCAGGCATCCGAGCAATGGGAGGGCCGTGTTAATGAGACCCTGACAGCCATTCAAGAGACTTTAGCTCGGTTAGTTCCTCCAACCGTTCCCACTGTTTCTTCCCCCCCACCCGTACTGTCCGCTTCGCAGAGTTCGGGCTCTGTTCGTGACCCCGCTCCCCCGGCTCTGGTGCCTTTCACGGGAGAGTTGGGCCGCTGCGGAGGTTTTTTGATTCAGGTTTCCCTGCTTTTTCAGCGGTTTCCCCAAGCGTTTTCCGATGATGCTTCAAAGATTTCCCATGTTATCGGTGCCCTTCGTGATCGTGCTTTGGACTGGGCCGAGTCTTATCTCGCTTTACATCCCCTGGAGACTTTCACGTATGTGCAGTTCGTTCGGGATTTTAAGGCTGTTTTTCATCACCCCCTGCGCTCTGATGAGGCCACGTGGCAGCTGCACGGGCTCCGGCAAGGGAGCAAGTTGGTGGCGGAGTTTTCTATTGATTTCTGGGTTAAGGCCGCGGAGACGGGGTGGGGTGATGATGCGTTACGCGGGGCTTTTGTCATCGGGTTTAAACGATCGCATGAAAGATGAGCTCGCCACTCGTGACGAACCGGAGAGTTTCGAGGCTCTAGTTAATCTGGCCATTCGTATCGATAATCGCCTTCGCGAGCGTGAGAGAGAGAGGGGAGGCCGGTCCCGTGCTGGGTGTGGAGTGCACACCGCTGTGCGCGCAGTCTCCCGTCCCCCTCCTCCCGGTCTGGCCCACGCATGGTCTCCTCCGGCGGCCGCTGCTGAGGAGCCTATGCAGTTGGGTCGTACGCGGCTTACTCCGGAGGAGCGTCGGAGGAGGTTTGAGGGGCGGTTGTGTTTGTATTGTGGCCAGTCGGGCCATTTTGTGTCCACCTGCCCGTTGCGGTCAAAAGGCGGTGCCCACCAGTAACTGTGGGGGTACTGGTGGGTAGCGCTTCCTCTCTTTCCCGAGTTCCCCGCATGCAGCTTCCTGCTATCGTGAACACCGCATCTGGTACTTTCTCCACTAATGCACTTTTGGATTCTGGCGCTGAGCAGAACCTTATTGACAGCGGTCTCACGCGGCGTCTCGGTATTAAGACGCGGCCTCTGCAGGTACCAGTCTCCGTTGTGGCTCTCACCGGACAGTTACTACCCTCAGTCACTCACAAGACTGAACCAGTTTCATTGGTTCTTTCTGGTAATCATCGCGAGCTTCTTCGTTTTTTTGTTTTTTCCTCCCCGGAGTCTCCCATTGTTTTAGGTTACCCGTGGTTCGAGCGTCATAATCCTCATATTAATTGGTCCACCCGTCGCATTGAGAGTTGGAGTAGCCACTGCTTGTCTCACTGTTTACAGTCTGCTCTTCCGCCCTCGCCTGTCTGCTCGTCTAAGCTGGCGCCTGAGGAGTTGGATCTTTCGTCTGTACCTGAACAGTATCATGATCTGGGGGCGGTTTTCAGTAAACGCTGTGCGCTCTCGCTTCCCCCCCATCGTCCTTATGATTGTGTCATTGAACTGTTGCCTGGAGCTCCTTTGCCCACCAGCCGGCTGTATAACCTCTCTGGTCCGGAGAAGGCGGCCATGGAGAGGTATATCACAGAGTCACTGGAGGCGGGCTTGATTCGTCCGTCGTCTTCGCCGTTGGCGGCGGGTTTTTTCTTTGTGGATAAGAAAGATTGATCTCTCCGACCCTGCATTGATTTTCGGGGTCTTAATGACATAACTGTGAAGAACAAATACCCTCTTCCCCTGATCTCTTCTGCTTTTGAACCTTTACAGGACGCTTTCATTTTTACGACGCTGAACCTTCGCAATGCGTACCATCTGGTGCGCATACGCCAGGGAGATGAGTGGAAGACTGCCTTTAACACTCACCGTGGACATTATGAATATCTGGTAATGCCTTTCGGTTTGACGAATGCGCCGGCGGTGTTTCAAGCATTGATTAATGATGTGCTTCGGGACTTTTTGAATCGGTGCGTGTTCGTTTACTTGGATGACATTCTTGTTTTTTCGCGGTCTTTTGAGGACCATGTTCAGCAGGTGCGCAGCGTTTTGCAGCGGCTTCTGGAAAACAAACTTTTTGTGAAAGCGGAAAAGTGTGAGTTTCATGCTAGTTCTGTGTCGTTCTTGGGCTATGTTCTTGCTAAGGGGCGGGTTGGGCCCGATCCTGGTAAAATCAGAGCGATCGCTGATTGGCCGACTCCTTCCTCGCGCAAACACCTGCAGAGGTTTCTGGGGTTTGCTAATTTTTTATCGCAGATTTATTAAGAACTTCAGTCAGATCACTCTTCCGCTTACCCGGCTGACGTCCTCGGCTCGAGTTTTCAGTTGGTCGCCTGAGGCCGAGCAGGCGTTTGCTCGGTTGAAGGAGTTGTTTTGCTCCGCGCCCGTTCTCGCCCACCCAGATGGTACCAGACAGTTTGTTGTGGAGGTGGATGCTTCTGATGCGGGTGCGGGAGCCGTGTTGTCGCAGCGCTCGCCCGACGATGGCCGTCTCCATCCGTGTGCGTTTTTTTCGCGGCGGTTTTCTCCAGCTGAGCGGAACTATGAAGTGGGTAATCGTGAGCTGCTGGCGGTTAAGCTGGCTTTGGAAGAGTGGCGTCACTGGTTAGAGGGGGCGGAACAGCCGTTTGTGATTTGGACGGACCATAAAAATCTCTCTTACATTCGGAGTGCGAAGCGGCTCAACTCCAGGCAGGCCAGGTGGCAGCTATTTTTTAGCCGGTTCCATTTTACTATCTCTTTTCGACCTGGTTCTCGCAATACTAAGCCTGCCGCCTTGTCCCGTCAATTTTCTCCCGCGTCTGAGTCTGCGGGGGTGGCTACTATCATCCCCTCATCCTGCGTGGTGGGGGCCGTGACGTGGGAGATCGAGAGCCTGGTGCGCCGTGCACAGCGGCAGGACCCGGACCCCGGTTCGGGCCCGCCTGGCAAGCTGTTTGTTCTGTCGGCCGTGTGTGCGCGCGTTTTGCACTGGGTACACGCTTCTCGCTTCGCCTGTCACCCTGGCGTGCGTCGTACGGTTTCCCTGTTGAGGCGCTCTTTTTGGTGGCCCGCTTTAGAGAGTGACGCGCGCGAATATGTGTTAGCCTGCGACACCTGTGCGCACAATAAGAGCCGTCACCTGGCCCCTCCCGGGCTGCTACACCCCCTGCCTGTCCCAGGTCGGCCTTGGTCGCATATTGCAGTTGACTTTGTTACCGGGTTACCGCGTTCCGCTAATCACTCTGTTATTCTCACCATTGTTGACAGGTTCTCCAAGGCGGCGCATTTTGTCCCTCTATCTAAGCTCCCTTCTGCTCTCGAAACTGCTCGCTTGCTCGTTGATCACGTTTTTCGGTTACATGGGATTCCTTTGGACATTGTGTCTGACAGGGGGCCTCAGTTTGTTTCTCGGGTGTGGAAGGTTTTTTATACTGCTTTGGGGTTGGGGGTGAGCCTTTCCTCAGGTTATCACCCGCAGTCTAATGGACAGGATGAAAGGGCTAATCAGCAGCTGGAGTCCGCCTTGCACTGTGTGGCCTCCTCTGACCCGGCTTCCTGGAGTGGTCATCTTGCCTGGGTTGAATATTCTTATAACTCCCTCACCTCGGCAGCTACTGGTTTTTCTCCGTTTGAGATATGTCTTGGATATCAGCCGCCACTGTTTCCTTCTCAGGAGGCGGAGATTGCGGTTCCGGCGGTGCAGGACCATTTACGTCGCAGTCGGAGGATCTGGCGCCAAACTAAGGCAGCGCTGCTCCGGACCGCAACTCAGACTCGCCGTGCTGCTGATCGGAGGAGAACGCCCGCGCCTCAATACACCGTGGGCCAACAGGTTTGGCTGTCCTCTGCAAATGTTCCTCTGAAGTTCGTGTCCAGGAAGCTTGCTCCTCGCTTCCTGGGTCCTTTCACCATCCAACGCATCATCAATCCTGTTTCTGTGAGGCTGCAACTGCCGGCCTCCATTAAGGTTCATCCCACGTTTCATGTTTCTCAACTCAAGCCTGTCTCTCGCAGCCCACTGTGCCCACCCTTGGAACCTCCTCCGCCCGCCCGGGTTGTGGATGGCGGCCCTGTCTATTCGGTCTGGCAGCTGCTGGATATGCGCCGTTTTGGCGGTGGTTTCCAGTTTCTGGTGAACTGGGAGGGGTATGGCCCAGAGGAGCGCTCCTGGGTCTCTGGGGCCTTTATTGTGGACCCGAGTCTTATTGCGGATTTTTACAGGAGGCATCCTGACAAGCCTGGAGGACCGCTGGGAGGCGTCCCTTGAGGGGGGGATACTGTTAGGAGGTGGTGGGTAGGTGTATTGTTGTTGTTTGGTTTTTGTTTTCCTTTTTGGCATAGGTAGGCGAGGCGGGGCTTGATGGCATTCCGGCACACCTGCGGCGCATCGGACGTCATCAGTGAGCGCTTTTATGGAGCTGAGTCACGGACGTCTGGTGTCGGAGTATTGTCGCTGTCACAAGTGGTAACGTGTTTGTGCAAGCTGAATCTGCTGATTCCACGCTATTGAGCTGCATGTTTTTAGGATCCATCTTCTGCCTGCTTCTCCTTTGTTTTAGCCCGTTCCGCTGCCTGCTCGCCTGTCTAGTTTCTTTGTGTTGGCTACTGTGGATCCCTGACCGGAGAGCTACGTTACACCAGTCTGTGATCACTGCTACAGCTGTAGTTTTGTGTTTCAAGTAAGCTCTCCAACTCTCTCCGTCCACTTTAGTTTAACTCTCGGCTGTCGACGTTACTCCGTAAACTCTGTTTGTCCCTCGTTTTCAGGTAGCTCCAGTGCGTCATCTGCCCACCTGCATACCTTGGCTCTGTCTCATCTCTTCGGCTTTGCTCTCCTTGCACATTTTTATCTGTCACTGTATATAGCCCCCTCCCTTGTAAATATTCCCCATCATTGTAGATAAACTTGCATCACAACTATCTTGTGCCCGTGTTTGTTTCTGCCACTAAATCCATCCGTGTAGTTTCCCTAACAGTAGCTGGTGTTTTGCGCCTCTGGTATTCTTGCCAATCCCTTTCTGTGCCCCACTCATGTATTGACCCATGTGCCTGTTCATCTTAGCCGATATGATGCCTGACAGGAGCTTCCATGTAGTACTGAGGCAGGTTATTGGTCGGTAGTTGGATGGGACCGGTCCCTTCTTGGGGTCCTTGGGGATCAGGACCGTTCGACCGTTCGACCTTCGGTTAGCCATTCCGGGTGTCTCTCGTTAACTAGCAGCTGGTTCATTTGTGCTGCCAGACGCTATATATATATATATATATATATATATATATATATATGTGTGTGTGTGTGTGTGTGTGTGTGTGCCTTAATGAAAATATGAAAAGGACCCTTCACATTAAAACTTTGCTCTCACGTAGGCCAACCTTACATTGACTGGAAAATGAAGGAGCGTGTGTCTGTGTGTTTTCAGAATAATATATGCTTATTTTTTTCTATTTGCTTCTTGGATGGGCCGCCAACTATACTATACTATATGGTCATATTCCGAAAATGGCATCTGGATAATCCAACCCAGCTGAACATGGGTCTCTTTATCATAGTTCAGTGTTATGGAAGCAGTTTTGTGCCACAATTGTGGTTTTATTACATATTGTGCAACAGTAGAGAGGGAGAACGAGAGCTTGCAGAGATGATTCGGCACTGTTCATGCAAGCTTTTTCGTACTGGTTTCATCATATGAATCCAGGAATGAATGCATCTGGACTGGAGAACATCTCTATGGATTTTTTTTGTGAGGAAAAAAATAAAAGTGTAAATTTCTTCAATGAGGAGTCAGAAATGGCCCTGTTCTTACATAGCACTTTTCTACTCTACCTGAGCACTCAAAACACTTTATTCAACATGTCTCATTCACACAAGCGCTTTTTTAATGCTTTTTCTGTGTGAGTGCTTTACATCTAACAATCACACACTGATGGAAGCGTGAGAGAGTAACTTGGGGTTATTATCCTGCCTGCATGCAAACTGGGGCAGTCAGGGATTGAGCCATCAACCTTTATCATTAGTTATATATTATGCACTACCTCCAGAGCTACAGCCACCCCACTGTACAAGTGCCCCAAGTGGGCACAAATGAATAAGCTACTGTTAAGTAGAATTTGTACTATTTCACCATTCAAAAATGTATACATAGTTATGTAGGTTTGTAGAGAAACTGATTACTGTGCCCTTGTTTTGGAAAGTATATGAGCTGTTGTAGTACAAATTGAGCTGTGTTTATTCAAAAATTTAATGTGTCCTACTAAAAATCCCAAATATGTCATGAATGACAAAAAGCAGCATGAAAGGTAGCTGGGGGAAGCAAATGGTTACCTTTGTGTTCTGCATTAAAATGAAATATCAAAAATATTTAATAATAAATATCACTAATTAAAAGAGTTTTGGTTAATTAAGAAATGGTTTTAGCCATACACCAGTTTCCCCTGGTTCAGTTTCCATAGCTGCATGCTGTCTTCAGTGATCCCTTGGTTTTATTATGCCCAATCATCTGGCTCTGTCAGGACTTGCGTATATACAGTTGCAAGATCGTGTAGACTGCCTGAGAGTCTGTTCACTGTTCCACTAAATCTGATAACCCTTTTGGCTCCCCTAATCTCTGTCCCCATTAAACATTTTACTAATGAGTTTCTGCTTCTAATCTCTAGATTCAATGAGCTCTTTACCTCACAGTGGAAAGCATCTTGAGGCAACTGTTATTGTAATTTGATTGTGTAAAAAATAAACCTGTATTGGATTGGCTTTAAAGCATGCCCTTCTGGATGATAAAGTAGAGTGTACTTTATTGTGCCATTATTGCATGCTATTCCATGCTCATGATGACTGACTTTAAAAACCTAACATGGCAACAGCTAAATCTTTCTGCTTCAGTCTTTTTGCTAACAGATGGGTGTTGCTACGGTGGCTACATCCATCTTTTATATAAAGTCAAATATCAAAGAGTGAAACAGAGCACAAACAATATAAGAATGTGATATGGTGAAAGTAACATCAGAGTCAGAAGCTGTTTTCAACCCACCTACCTAGATCAGATGGTTGAACTCAGTCACCGCATCAAAGTCCAGTCAGTGAGTAAATCCCCGCATTGAAGTGCACTGTTCTGTGTGCTTTCAGACAGTCTGCTCAGTATAGTCAGGCGGGTGACAAACTAGGCGTCAGCATGACTGAGGTGATATGAAGAGTGGTGATACTTGCTCAGCTTCATCGTTTCCCTCTCGTTCTCATGTCTTTTATCCTCTGATTTATTTCCCTTATTAGCTGTGAGTGTTGCTCTGTGACCTGGCATTCTTACCCTGCATCCCTCAGTGGGACTGCCTGAAAAGACACAGTTTCTAAAAGCTGTTGTGAGCGAGCACACTCCATGGCAGGTGGCCTCACTAATTGGACAAGGAGAGGTTGAGGGCGAGTTTGAGACAGCCCTGACAGGCTCCACTTGGGTTCTGAAAGAAGCGTGGGCAGGAGTTTGCATTTACCACATTGGATGGCAAAATGCAGTAAGGCGTCTGGGAGCTATTTGCCTCAGCGTAGGGGTAATGAGAGGGAAAAGGCGCCTGTAAGAAAATAGGCTGTTTTCCGGACAAAGTGACAGTGGACGGAAATACAATGGATGGAGACACAAGATGAATGTGTTTCTTACAAATGTCCACTCTAATATAATGACATCATGAGGTCTTATTAAGGCCCTGGGCCACCACATTGTATCAGAGCAGAGTTTCAGCTTCTCTCCACCTTGTCATGGTTTCTCCAAGTTTCTTAAACCAGACAAGAGCGGCTCGCCATTCTTCCCAAAGATATTTGGTAATTTGATGTGAACAGTGAACTCATCTTCCCAAAATCCTCCATAGGTGTTTGGATTCATTCTCATCAAAGCATTTACTGACAGTTGTACCCTGGGAATGGGTGGCATTTTAAGAGACCACTCCCAATCAGAATAGTAATGATTCATCACAGGATAAAGATCATTGATTAGTATTGATTTGCAGTAATACTTACTTCTAAGAGGACAAGTACAATACAGAAAATAATGCAGAAATAAACAGCTGGAGCGATGGCAAGAACTACCACTACCACCTTTGCTATAATACTCGTATCACAACCTACAACATAGTTTATCACCACGACTAAGTAGTGGTGTTCACTCAAGTGGTGTCTTTACGAAAAGTTGTTCATGTGCTGGAAAGTTAATAAATAAAATCCAATTGTTTCCCTTTTTTCAATTTAACATTAGCCAGCGTGTTAACTTTTCCCTGAGTTTTAGGTCCTCATTTTTAGGTCTGTTACTAATTAGCTAACATAAACTAATGTAAGTCTATTGGCCACAATCAACCAACTAACCCACTGATATAAGATGGCACTTGTTTTAAAAACTTTAAGCCCTTATATCCTAAATCCAGCTCCAGAGACAGAGTTACATCACTGTTAGTTTTTGAGAGCAGGGCTCCATGATGTAACTTTGCCTTTATACATGTAGTGTTTCACGTCCACTTTAAGGCTACGTCCACACGTACCCGGGTATTTTTGAAAATGCCGATTTTTCTATGCATTTGCACCTTTCGTCCACACGTAAACTGCGTTTTTGGTCACTGAAAACGGAGATTTTTAAAAACTCAGTTTTTGCATTTACGTGTGGACGAGAAAAACGGAGAAAACGCAGAAACCGCAGCGTCAAAGGTGTGCGCCTTTTTTGACGTCACACTGTGCGCCACGTTATTGTTTCGGTGAAATGAATTTCTACAATACTGTTACTGTTAATTGTACTCTCTGCAGTGTTTAAATGCTTACATATACACACACAGTTACTGTCCCTCCACACATATGACTAGGTTCTGCTTCTATATCCCATCATTGTTTACTATTTCCCACCGAGGCTTCTAGACTTCTGATTGGCCAACATTTCTACAGGTTAGAAATATATCGCCACCTGTTGCTTTGGCATGTTCCTAGCAGCGTTTTCCTTCATTTCAGCATTTACGTGTGGACGGGATTATTTTTTAAAACGAAAACGGAAAATCTCCATTTTCAAAAATACCCGTGTACGTGTGGACGTAGCCTAAAGCTTTACAAAAAAGCCCCGCTAACTGTGATTATTCCTATGACATTTTTCTATCATTCTTTTTTAATCCCTTGATTCTTTTACACAATCAATATAACACAAGGGTCGGCAACCCTGGGCACGTGTGCCACAGCTGGCACGCGTGCCCAGGGTTGCCGACTGGGTTAACTGATAGCACGCACGACACGCAGTGAAATAATCTGAGAAGGTGCATTAAAAAATAAATGACCGGGCCAGCATTGCACATCGCAAATTAGCTCGCATAGACACATTAGTCGTGCCGCTTCTTGATGACGATATCTTAGCTAACAACCCCAACTACCAGATTCAACTTGTAATTGGCTAAAAATAACATAGCCTACCGATGAGAGGGATGTTGCTAGCTGGCAGTTTTTTCAAGCGACGTTGAAATTTCTACATTCCGGCCTTCAAATGCTTCAGGAGCTGTCCGCTCAGCGCAGCATCAGCACCACGGAAATACACTGATACATCCGTAGACTCGAGACTGATCAAACCAGAAAGCTTTAATGAGCAGCTGGGTTTGTCTCACATTAACTGGCTGGACAAAGAGGACATCAAAATGCAGCTGATTGAACTGAAAAGCTCGACTCTGTGGAGGTCAAAGTTTGCAGAACTACGAACGCAGCTGGAATCCATAGCTGTGCGTGTTCATGGAGCTTGCATTTTCACCTGCTGGACATCACTACCTGACAAGTTTAACTGTCTTCAGAACATTGCAGAGGCCTTATTGACAGTACTTGGCTGTACATATCTGTGTGAGCAGATTTTCTCTCACATGAGTGTACTCAGGTAGCCGTCTGAATGCTGGACACTCGGAGACCTGTGTCTCTGAGTGGGAGACCAGAGATCACATTAACACGTGTATACCTGTATTATCAAACATGCCATATTAGCCCAGTTTATTTTTCTTATCATTGTTGTGAGGAGACCATAAATAGCATTTGCATTTTCTGTTGTACAGTTAATTTGCTGTTATGAAGTTCTTGCTATGGATAAAAAAGTGTATTTTTTTGTTTCAGAATAACTGATAACTATTCACTGATAGCTGCCAACATCTGCGAACAAATATAATTCTATAAAGTTGTTCTATATAGTGTGTAACTGTTAATATAGAGCGTTATTAAATGTATTGCTAATGCAATCATATGGCACATTGACTTCTGAGGAAATTTTAGATGGCACTCATCATCAGAAAGGTTGCCTACCCCTGATATAACACATTCTTTTTTCGTGGCAATTTAACCAGTTTTCTTGTGGTTCAGCAACCCTAATTTAACAGTCATTCAGTACTGACTGTTAGAAAATAAGATTGACACCTACAGAGAAAGCATGCTAAATCCTCTTTATGTATAGCTACATAGATAAATAGATAACTGTCGCTTTGATACTAGAAAAAATGTGATCAATCTGAGTTAATTTAGATCATCCTCATCCTATGTTTTTACAAGTATGTGAGGGATACTGGAGCTAAGGATAACTTTGAGAAATGAAAATCACACAGTTTATAATTATACATTCTGGGGGAGGTTTAGCTGAGTGGTAACTCCAAGGAGTGTAATTTCTGATGCAACTCTATAAAGCTGTTTTTAAACTTTCTAAATATGATGTAAATGCTGCAGCAAATTATGATGAATTCTTGACATACTAATTCAATCCAATGCAGTAGCTTTGCATATACATAGATATTCTATGTATGTATATGTATATATAGAAAACAAACTTCGAAACCAGTGGGTGGCATCATGATGGCTAAGCATTTTGAACCTTGACATTTTCTGTTGGGTTTTTTTGGCGCTAGAAGCAGCCTTATTAGTAACAGTGGGTGGATTTATCAGTGAACTCTAGGGAGCTTGACTAGCAAGCTTGCTAGTGCAATCATTCATAAACTGTACAGTTGCAGTGCGCTGTCAACAAACATTTGCTAAATTGTTGCTTAATAGGAACTGCTAAAATACTACGATAGCATTCTCGCACACTGCAGCACAAATGTATTGGACAGGTTCGCAGCTCCAGTTAGTGGAAGGTGAGGCCTAGCAAACAGCTAGCAGCTACAGTTTCCTGTTTAAGGACACCTGTGAAACAAAGTGTCTACACCCTGAACTCCAGTAATACAAGAAAAAAATCAATCAACATACAACATATAGTTGACATGAAAGGCAACACTTCCAATATCCAGGCTAAACAAGACTACAAACGTGCTTTTTTTATGCTGTAAACCAGGGGTCCCCAATCCCAGTCCACAAGGGCCAGTGTCCCTGCAGGTTTTAGATCTCACCCTGGGTCAACACACCTGAATCACATGATTAGTTCATTACCAGGCCTCTGGAGAACTTCAAGAGGTCATTTAGCCATTTACATCAGCTGTGATGGATCAAGCACACATCTAAAACCTGCAGGGACACCGGCCCTTGCGGACTGGGATTGGGGACCCCTGCTGTAAACATTTCGAAATGGGAATCCATGGTGACTGACTCACTATTGGTGACAACTTCAAGTGGCAATCAGAAGAAGTGCAATCCTTGGCAGCTCCACAATGGCTTCATGTTTCAGCCCTGGAGACGGATGCTTGGTTGGACATGTGTTACAGGGGTGTTGTTTCCTACCAATGGTAATGTCACATATTGCATCTTTAACTTGTGCCTGTTATATTTTAGTCACAGCAATAAACATGTTCGTGCATTTATGTATCCATTCAGTGTCATAGCACAAATGTCATGAGTGCTCTCTGCTCGGTGTGGAGGAAGCTCTACAAAGTGTTCACATGGGGGTAAAATCTAGAGCCCCATGTGAAGACTGACAAACGATGGATCAGATGGTTGTAAGGGTGGCCCCTGGGCTCCACAGCTAGAGAAACAGATCTCTAGTCCCTGCCAGGCAGTCCCAGATGGGTTTTCAGTCAACACATACACAGACACACAGAGCTTCAGAAAGATATAGTTTGATACCCATTAGCATGTAATTTGATTGCATATGCTCCAACACACACATTTTTTTTATATGTGTATGTGAAGACATCCGATGGCTGATGAATAATGTGTTCTCAAGCGTACCCTAATGTTAACCATCACAACTCTATATCTGAACCCTAATTCTAAACAAAACTCAACCCTTGAGTGCATAGCGAACACAAAAATGGTGGCAATAGTCTTGATTTTTTTTTTTCAATTCAATTCAGTTTTATTTAAACAGCACTGAATCACAACATCAGTCGCCTCCAGGCACTTTATATTGTATGGTAGACCCTACAATAATATATATACAGAGAGTGAGCAAGCACTTCGGCGACAGAGGGAAGGAAAAACTCCCTCTGTGATATGGGTCAGTGTGTAGTTCATAATCCTCACTGAGGCATACAAACAAACTCTTTCTGTATTGTGAACACATTCACTGAATACAAATTAATCACAGCAGAGTTGCCAACACTTTATAATGGGTTTAATAATTATCGCTATTTGCATTTCTCGTTATTTTTCTGCATTTCCATTCTGAGCCATGAAATAAATTATAAAGCTGTAACAGATTCATGTATGTGGTTGCAGTAATGGCAATCTCAGTAGTAAGCTCTATGCACTTATGATTGTGAAAAAGCAGAAGCTACCATCACAGCAGGAAGCTCCACAGAGTTGTCATTGCTTCCCTTTCTGACATTGGCCCAGAGGGGATTTCTGTCTCTGGTTGGAATTGAACCAACTACCTTTTATTTGTAATGCAAATGGGTAAACCACTATACTATGTGGTCACCAAGTTGGATGTGACAGCACACAATAAAAAAATAGTAGTTTATTAGGATGACAAATTCCTAAACAGCTGTTCATACAAATATAGCTGACTCCTCAGCTGACCTTGACTAAGTAGTTTGTGATCAGACCATTTGATTTAACTCTTTTGTTTGTCTGAATGCCCATTTGTAAGAATGTAAACAGATGCTGCAGTGCCTGGTTGCTGTTTTTTTTTTTTTTTCAGCTGTAGACGTTAGAAGGTCAACTAAATGTGTGTTGTCACCTGAAACAATTTTTGTGCAGTTTTTTAAGAAGGTATGATGTCGCCACTTTAGCAGCCAACAGGGTGTTCTAGTAAGAAAAAGAAATTAAAAACAAACAGACCAAAGAAAAGACTTGTTCACACTATCATGGCTACTGGTTTCTAGTGGGATTCCCCCAGTAGAAAAATCTGAGTTTTATACTTAGTAGCCAACCTTCTCCAGAAAGAGAGCTCTTTCTTAAGTTTGATCCCAAACAAATCTTCCAGCATGTAGAACGCCCTCCTGATATTAGTAGTAGTTTTCCTCTTGTGGTCAAATTCTTGTTTGCCCAGATATTTACACATTTGTACGCACAAAAAAACCATTTAAATACCTTTGAGAGTATTCAGAATTACACATAATATATTTTATACATTTGTTCGTCTGAGTTTACTCTTGTTTTACAATTTTGCGACCAGTGTCACGCCATTAAACAAGGCCTTTAGGTACATTAAAATCCTTTTAAACATTGAGAGAACAGGAAAAAAGTTTTAAGTGCTTAGTTTTCCTGCGTGTCTTCTGCGCTGATGGATTGTGTTTATACTGTCATCTGTGCTGTCAACCAACATGAATTAAGGATTTGAACAAGAAGGCTGCTGTTCAGCTCAGTGTCACTCTTTGTATTTTAATATGTTGTTATCCCAGGTGGGAGCGGAGTGTGTGTGTGTGTCTGTGTTGTTGTCAATGTACAACATGAATGCTGCATTGGCATGTGCGTTGTGCATTGTGTGGAGCATCCCTTCCCAATGTGTGAACTCGAATCGATATATTTAGGTTTTGTCTTAGCAGCATATTTCTGGTCTCCTGCACTTAAAGAGCTATTCAATGGAAATGTGTTTCTCCTTTATTAGGAAACGTGTAGCCGTCTGAATAATGCATCCTGAACACTGCCTCTTTATGGCAGCATACTGAGCAATGTTCAAGGCCAGGCGGTTTTGAATTCATCGCCCTGTATGCTGTTAAATATACATGAAAAGTGAAGTGGCTTTCTTTGTGAATTATATTTCGTAAAGTGGTAAAAAGCTGCCACTGATTTCAGTGGACAAAAATACTGGGTATTCAGGTGTTCACAGGGATTTGCATGACAAGCAATTTTAGCCATGCTGATTGCACGCCAACTCCTTTGGCAGGCAAATATATATCTGTTTAGTTTGACCTAAAGTAACTTAAGTAACTGAACCACAAAAAGCAAAGGATAAATAAAGATACTTTGACATGTTAATATTTAAAAGGACATTTATATGTATTTTAATATTTAACAATTATGACAATAACAATAACAACGAAACTCTGCCAGCAATATGAAATAACCATTATGATGTAAAGCTCTCCGTATTATGAATTGGTGGAATTGCATATAAGCAGATTTTTAATGGGTAAATATATGTTGGGTTAGGGTTTAAATGCTAACAATGAAGTGTTTTCCTGCACTGTTGGGAATTAAAATGATAATGTGGCATCTGCTCACCAACTGCCATTGTGTTTAATTAAATATAGTTCTGGACTATCACTCAGTCCTTGTCTTAAAGCAAATGCCACTCACCCAATATCTGATAACAATGGTCCCAAATAATGCAACAAGGAGACATAAGCCTGCTGAAAAGGTCTTTAACTTTAGCAATCGATTTTTCTCCTATTTCTCTCTGTCCTGTAGCTGGTGCTGCCAGAGTACTCCATCCATGTGTTGTTCTGCATCATGTTCCTGTGTGCTCAGGAGTGGCTGACTGTGGGCCTCAACATTCCCCTGCTCTTCTACAACACGTGGAGGTAACTATCCAATCCATCGTCCCGTGTGTATCTGTGTGAATGTGTACACTTTGCCCTGATTTTTCAGATGGCATCTTATTGGCTAAGGTTGTTTTGACCCAAAGACATTTGCATTAAAAGATGAGGCTTATGATTCAGATATTTTATTTTATTTATAAGAAAATCTGTTAGCAAGAGACTCAAGCAATGAATTTTTCACCTAACATATACAATATATGTAGCCAGACATTAATGTTTTATTTCAGCACTATTTGAAGTGAATCCCTTATCCCGCTGTTATAAATACTTACTACTGCACAATATATGTATAAATCCTGAGATGGAAACAATAACCAACAGATGTACTTTTTCTATCATTTGAGCAAAATTTCTCTGTAAACTACTTATACCGAGCCGTTAAAGAGATCTAAATAAATGATAACTGTATTGCGCAATAGTGGCAATACAACATGAATAAAAATGCTACTTAATGCTATAAACCTCTTTTATGTTAATGCACAATTTTGAACCATTGCTTAAGAAGAAGTCTTATAGTTTACTACTTTAATTCTAGAACCCTTTTTTCTGTCTGGATGTACTCAAAGTACTTCTCTGTAGATGTCTTTGTGAAGCGTTTGGGCAGTTTTAAATCTCCTATCTAACGAATGTCATAAGATCTATAACTTTGCTTTAATGGTCACCAGGGATATTAAAAAAATACATATACAGGGTTTTCAAAACCTGACTGCTTATTAACAGCTCAGTACAGAGTGCCAGTTCATCCTACCAGAGCCGAATAAATGCCATGCAAATTCACATTACGAATACATTTATCCAAGAAAAATTAAAAGTAAACTTACCTCTTATTATTATGGTAAGGAATGATAGCAAGTAGATGTGGCCTTGACCACACAGTTAAAACTACCTTGAACCACAACTCCATACCCCAAAAATCTTAAACAACAGTCAAACAGTTAACAATGATCTGAAACCAAATCGTGTTCTGTTGTTTGACTTTTGTGGTAATCACAGTTTGTCTATAATGAACGCCACATTCAAAAATAAGAGTATTCATAAGTGCACGTGGCACCAGGAGAACCTAAGCTTAAGGTTAATGATCGAGTTTGTAATTGTATTATCAGATCTTCACGCATATGTTCTAGACACGTGAGTGAAGAGAGGAGCAGAGGTGTCAGCTGCAGGGGAGAATACTGGACAGGACTGACACATCCAGATGTGAATAGTGAGGATGTGCTGGCCCCGGTCTGCAGGATCTTCAACTCCCACCTCTGATAGAACTTTGAAAACATTCTGACAGAGGCTTGGTACGTTGAGTCTGAATGGACCATCTTCAGCACCTCTATTGCAGAGGTGACTTGAGGCTGTATGTTATGCTCCATGTTTTGGCTGTAATCTCCAGATGGTGGACACTGGAGGTGAAGAGAGCTGTCAAGCTGGAGAAGTGGTCCTGTTGAGCATGGCAACTTATGTGATTCCAGAGTGCAGCTCAAGGCAAAAACTCCAGTTAGGCACTAGCTCAGGGAAGGGGAAGGAGCTCCCTATCCACATTGTATACAGTAGGAATGGGACTCTGCTAACCTCAACCTCAAGAACATAGTCAAATGATTGAAGAAATACTTTGAGCATCTCTTCAATCCCACTGGCACTACTTCGTAGTGGAAGCAGAGTGTGGAGACGAAGAAGCTGATTCACCCTTCACTGGAGGTGAAGTCACTGATGCAGTTAATCAACTCCTTGGTGGATGAACTCCTGAGGTGAATGAGATTAACCCTGAGTTTCTCAAGGTTCTGGATGTTGTGAACTGTCAGGGCGGACACCCCTCTGCAACACTGTGTGGATGGTGCCTCTGGATTGGCAGACTGAGGTGGTGGTTCCCCTCTTCAAGAAGGGGGATTGGAGAGCATGTTTCAACTTTAAGTGTATCATACTTCTCAGCTTGACTGGGAAAGTCTATGCTAGGGTACAGGTGAGGAGAGTCCATCTGTTAGTTGAACCAGCAATTCTGGAAGAACAATGCATGCTGGTCATTAAACACTGCACCAGTTCTTCATCCTGTGTAGGATATTTCAGGGTGCTTGGGAGTTTGCCTAACCAGTTTATATGTGTTTTGTGGAGAATGCATAAAACTGTGTCCCCCATGGTGTCCTGAGGGAGTCACAGCAGTATGGCTACAGGCTAGCCGATCCCTGTTCAACCATGGCCAGAGCTATAGCTCAATTGCCAGCAATAAGTTGGACTGCTGGAAATTGGACTGCTCTCTGTCACTAATTCTATTCATAATTTCTGTGTATGGAACTTCTAAACACAGAAAATGAGTGAAAGAAGTCTGGTTCAGTAATCACAGTGGTCATATCTGTGCTTTATCGATGAGATGGTTATGTTGGTTTCGTTGAGCAATGACCTCCAACTTGCACTGGGGCAATTTCTGGCCTGAGATTTGTGGCCAAAAAACGGCCTTGTGCTCCCTTTTTCTTGGACCACATTAAACACTCTCCTGATGATTTTATCGACTCAGTTGCTAGTTTAAGTCATTGATAAAACAGCAAGATTTTTAAGGGTAATTGTGAGTGTCAGAAAGGAGGGTAAACCAAAGTATGCTGATTGGCTAGTGACCGTCACAAATTTTTAGAGATGGCTAGTATGGGACTTCACAAATTAGTGGATAACATAATGCTTGCTACGTTCAGATTTTCTATTTTCTTTCTATTTTAGTCCATGATTAAATACTGCTTTTTGCAGCACACTTCAGAACCCTCACTTCATCACCTGAACAGAGTTTAATAGTCAGAAATGAAAAATCATGTTATACCGTGATACCATGATATTGCCTAAGCATAATTGACCAGATTTTTGAGAACATCGGTTTTGTATAAGCAAATCCATATTTGTTGCAAGTACATTTTTCTTTGCTTTTCAAGACTCTTAAATGCAGAGTCTAAAAGATGAGTCACCACTCAGTGATTTTCATGTTTCCTTTGCTGCTCCCTCTTATCTGTTGTCATTTTTGTTGCTGGTCCTCCCGCTGGTTAGTGGGATAGAAATGGACTGCTGGCAGCATCATTGGTTCAAGCTCGTGTGCTCAGCTGGTTGAAGTTACAGAAGAAGAGGAGAGGAAAGAAGAGAAAACATTTTGCTATCTCATTAACTGCAGAGTTTGCAGATGCCCACCAGCTACTGATGTGTGAGCTGAAAGATGAGTAGACAGGGAAAGGAAGATGGGGAGAAAGTAGGGATTGGCAGGAAGTAGAACAGAGAAAGTGAGTGAGTGATGGGTGAAAGATCTATTATTGACAGGGTGATTCAGAGGAGAGTGAGGGATGGCGAGAGGACAGTAGGCTGTGGATGGGGGAGTGAATGTATTACTAACTACTGTAATGAGATTTCTCATAAAAACAGCTGATAGTAAGCTTTTTACCAATACTTAAAGATGGCTTGGAACAGTTAACCATGTCATGGTTAACTTTCATGTCAGGTAGTTTCAAGTTTCTTTTGAGATTCTCAAAAAACCTAATTAGTCTATCTAAATTCTAAAATCTTGGATCTTATTCTAGTCACGTGGTGGGAGAATTACAAATTTTCAACATTTGCAATTTAACCCCCAGAAAGCGTAAAGTATTTAGCTAGGATCTTAGACTGAGTCTGTAGAGAGAAAAGAAATAACTGGAGAAGGTTTAATTTTGTAACAAATAATCTTCAAATGTCAGAATTCTTGTAACTTAGTTGAAATAATCTCTAGGACTGCCTGTCTACTTTTCAAATTATCCTTTGGATGTTAAAGTCACAGTACAAAAGTAGATCTACATATGCTACAAGGAACATTAAGGCCTCGGTAGAGCAACCGTAATTACATACAGCCTGCAGTGATGTAACTGACAACTTGTCCATTCGTGAGGGATATTTTCTTGATTATTTAAAAACTAGTTTAGCATGCAATAATATCAATGTAGGGAGTTGTAGAGGGAATTCCAAGACAGCCTGGCCACTGTAGTGTTGTTAAAATTCTTTGCTTGCCAGCTGAATCCTTCCCAAAGAGTGTGTCTGTGTGTGTGAGTTAGAGAGCAAGCGAGAGAGTGCTGTTTGTTATGTGTGAACAAAATTATTAACACCAAACATCTCTATGTCTAGCATAAAGGAAGAAGTGTGTCTCAAATGTTTTCATGTCTCATCTGTCACCTTTACTCTAGGGACTTCCATTTATTATTCAATTATTAATGATATTTTTAGTATGTAAATTAGATATTTAGTAGACTCTTAATGATTACCCAGACATGTTCACCTCATCCTCAGTAATGTATAGTTGGGACATGTACAGTGACTCATTACTGAACCCTTGTGTGGTGCTCATTTTCAAATGCATTGTTGAATATTTCATATATGCATGACATATCAGCAAACATATGTAAATATGTGAATTTACAATGTAATTCATTTTTGACACCTAAATGTACAACCATCTCCCAGTTGTAAATGGCAAATATACATGGATTACCATAAAGTATGAACATAAGCCATCTGTTAGCTTTGGTTCGAAGCAGAAATACCAGTTAAATGGTAAATGGCCTGTATTTGTATAGCGCTTTTCTAGTCTCTAAGGACCCCAAAGCACTTTACACATCCAGTCATCCACCCATTCACACACAGGTGATGGCAAGCTACATTGTAGCCACAGCCACCCTGGGGCGCACTGACAGAGACGAGGCTGCCGGACACTGGCGCCACCGGGCCCTCTGACCACCACCAGTAGGCAATGGCTGAAGTGTCTTGCCCAAGGACACAACGACCGAGACTGTCCAAGCCAGGGCTCGAACTGGCAACCTTCCGATTACAAGGTGAACTCCCAACTCTTGAGCCACATAATGATGGCAGCTTCCTGGTTGGACTTCATTTCCCATTAAATCCTGCAAAACACAGCAGGAGACAGAAAAATAACCTGAAGCCAACTCTCTTATTGCAACTGGTCTGGTGCATTGTTACACAGCATTCCATGTTACAGATTGCTGTGCATTTATATCAGTTCTGGTGTCGTTTAAGGGCAAATTACCCCATCGACAATGTGCATCAGTAATAGCTCTCCCTTAAAGCAACAGGCAGCAATTCCTTCCTCATGTCTCGCTTCCTGTATAGAATATTTTTTCCATGTCATAATTTGAACAGCCATCCTGAAGTAGGTCTCACTGGAAAGCTCCAGGAAACATCTTACAATTCCCCTATCACACTAAGTTTTGTGTTCTGATTACACTGCACATCTTCTTTGTACACAGCTTTAAGGAAGAGAACTGTTAGTGTTCACAAGTATTGGTTATGTTAAAAGCACAGCATTGGGATGTGTAGATGTTGGGTTGAATTTTCTCTTTATTTTGTGAATCAGTCAGTAGGTCTCAGTTGAAGAAAGGAAAAATTAGTGGAAAATTCATAATAAAGTTTATATATTTAATCTGAATTTATTGTTAGCTTAATGAGCTAACTGAGTTGAAAAACACCAGCCCTGATACTTTTAGAAGTGCATAACAGACCTGGGTGAAAATATATTTGAATATCTATTCAAATATGATGTCATATTTTGCTCACTTTGTTGAAAATGGGAATTCCTGCAAGATAAGTCAAATTTCCTGGGATATTTCCAGAGTCAAGTAGCTGCTAAACCTTGCCTCCCTTTCACAGCTAGCACTGCTTTCCTACAATAATATGTAAAAATGTAACACTATTAATAACAGTAAATCAAGGTCAGATTTCTTCCCAGCGTAGAGTGATTAGGAACATCCATTTAAGCTTTCGTCAATGTTGTTAACTATCACGTCATAGCAGATCATTGTTTTCTAGCTAGCTTATTAGCATTAACACTAGTTAGCATTCTTTATTGAATTATTAGGTGCTGGACTATCATGTATCAGCTCTGCCATATCTATAAAAAAAAAATCATCTTTTATTTTTATATGAATCACACTGGAAATGCTCACTCTGAGGCCGTGTAAAAATTACCAAATGGCAGAATACATGAATTTTGAAGCAGTAGTGGTTTTGACTTCCTCAGTAGATAATTTGCACATTTGTTAAAATTCTCTTAATGTTTTCTTCAAAAAACTTTGGATGCTAGCTGTATAAACTCATTTATAAATGTGTTTTACTTTAAGGATCTTATTATTTAACTCCAGCATTAAAAAGAGAAAAAATGCAACCAGTAAATAACTCTGACCCATCATGCTCGACTAGTTTCTAATCTTTTAGGTACCTTTTGATAAATGCCTTGATTTTTAAAGGTTGTGAGCAAGCTAGAATGTATCATTTGCTGCTAATAGGGCAGATAAAGTCCAAACGCTTGACAGGTTTTTCATAGCTAGAATTAGTTGTTAAACCATGAGCAATCACTATGAAGGGGAAAGGTTTATCAAAAGATTTGTTTCCATTAACATATTCAACTGCGATTTCACCCACGTCTTCTGCATGATGGTGTACCTCAAAACTCATCATGCCATCTTTTTCCATGCTGTCTTCTCCTCCACTTCCACCCATCATCTCTCCCACATGTCCCACCCCTTCTCACGTGGTCTGGAATGGGTCAACTACCCGTGGTGTGGTCTTTGCCCTCTGTGGTAGGTACTTCCATTCCCCAACGGACACTAAGGAGCTGCTGTACGACCCAGCGTCGGTGATGAATGGCGACACACTCAAGTTCTGCCTGAAGGAGGCCTGGTGCAAGCTGTCCTTCTTCGTCCTTTCCTTCTTCTACTATCTCTACTGGTGAGCACAGGGCAGGTGGTATGGGGAGATAATTGGATTACATGTAAATAGTTTGCATTAATCTAATTACAACACATAAATAAGCAGTAAAACTGAACTGAAGCTACTTTTTAAAAAAGCTTGGGGAGAAAAGGATCAGTTGATGAGGTGTTTGACTTCCGCCCGGACTAAACATCAGCAGGTCATGTAACATTGGTTTGATTTCCCAACTGATGAAGCAATGTGAGTGCAAATCACTGAATAAAGTAACCATTTCTCCAGCAATCACATGCAACTCCCTGTACTCATATGACTTTGTGAAGTCCAGTTTGCTATGTCAGGCTAGTAATACTGCTAATGCATGTGATGTTAAGAGAATTTGATTCTTTACTTCACTGACAAGCACCACAATAATGCTGTGTGTAGCTGATGGGTAAAACTACTACATACTGGTTCAAATGTTGTTTGTGTGCAACAAGATAATTGATAATATTGATGATATATTCACATGTCTATTGTTGTATAATTTGTCTGCCATGTCCTGATGTTACTGCTAAAATCAATTTTCTTGTTCATGTCTAACGATGCTGTTATTATTAACCACGGATTCTTGTTCCATGTGTCATGTGGGTGCTGCAGTGTGTGGAACCTGGAAATATCCCTCTAATAGGTCTTATCAGTGGAAACACTTAAAGGTACAATCCTTATATTTTTTGATATTTCATTCTATGATAGTATATTGAGGCAGAACAGCATTGTTGAGAAGAAATCTTGACCATATGACCACCCCAGTATTTGCCCTTTTCTCAATCTTGATATGTTGGACTGTGAATGGCTGTTGTGGTTATATGGATTTGATGATTTTGACCAGACTACATCATTTTTTCCAGTTCTAGTTATAGAACTCAGAAGACGGTTTTCGATGACAACTAAAGAAGGATTGCAACTTTAACATGGAGCTGCTCTTGTATGTGTGTGATAATGCCGCAACTTAACATTGCAGCAAGGTCCTCATCTTGTAGAAAAATGCCATTTACGTATCTGCTTGGGGTATAACTACTTTGCTAACAGCAATGTTTATCGCAGCAATACCACACAGGTAGAAAAGCAACATCATGAGAGTGTTGAACTTAGACTCTCGCACAAAATCCTGATGTTTGTTTTTGAGAATGGCTGCAATTACTCAACATATTTTAGAGATATGAGGCGGTACTTATTGTCCTTAAATTTCCAAACACATTGAGCTATTTAAACACAGTCTATTTAAAGTTTCAATACATGACCCCTGGGTAAATGTATACCACAGGCATGTGATTAATTGGATTTTTAAGGACGTGTGCAGCATTTTGCCAATGCAGGCCTAATTTGGGAGGAAATATTAAATATCACTTCTTGCCCTTCCTGCCCTAATGCAGGACACATGGCATGAACCTAGTTATATCCAATAAGAAAAAACTAATCTCAAAATTTTTTCAGTTTTAAAATATATCCAAGATCACAAAGGCAGTTGGATTGTAATGCATTCCCTCCTGGCATGAAAAAGAAAAAGAGCTAATGTGTTACGCTCACATGTATCCCATTCATTTTCATACCAGAGCCTACATCAGTCAGTAGATGGAGTAACTTGTGTGGAAGGTTCAACCAACAGAGGGTGTCTTTATTAAATAATATTACAGTATAGGGACAAACATTTATAGCAAAATTGGTTGGCTATCAAAAATGTATCATCATTTTTAAAATAACTGAATTAGGTGCCTATTGTTATAAAGACAGCGTTCATCTTAAAGTTTAATCATCTTGCTTTTTCATCTCACTTCATCCTGTCCTGTTCTAGCTCATATTGGACTGATCTGCAGCAGCAGCAGGTATTCTACAATACAAGGTGATGGTGCATTCACTTTCAAATCTAAAGCCAAAGACATATTGAAGAGAATTTGTCCTTGCCTCTTTTCCGCCCAAGATTTTTTGTGTGATTTCTGTAGCGACTTGCTGACCTTTATGATCCTCCCTGTTTCTACACTCTTGATCAAGGGTCCAAGGATTAAACAGTTTGTTTGTTACAGCATCAGGAAGTTCTGCTGAAAGCAAAGCAAGCCAGATTTGAGTAGTTTCAATCCGGTTGCATTTGGGTAAAATGCTACCCCTTTCCCAATGGCTAGCCTAAGAGGGAATGTATGAGGGAGAAATCTGTTACTATATTTTGAATGGCACTGGCTTATTAGAAATCAAATTGCACAAATTATGCATCAGCCAAAAGAATAAAACCTCACGAAACTATTACATTAATTTGTTTAAGTCCCCAGTACAACTGCAACAACGGATTCTTGAGGCTAATAAAGTTTCCACATCTTCATGCCTACAAGGTGAGTGCGTGTAACATAAATTCATTGCCAATTAGATGAGTAGCAATTCTAAAACGGAGACTTTTTTCAGCCCTTTTGTAGTTACAAAAAAGAAGGGCTGGTGTTAACTGGTCAACAGCCTTAACACTGGCATGTAACACTCTATAAGCAGGACTTATACAATGTTACAAAATTTATTTTTTCCACTTAAAATAGGATTTCAACACACATAAGCATCCACTAAAGCAAGGTTTTATCTCCTAATTATGACTTATGAATCTCAAAATTACCAGAAAAAAAGGACATACTCTTCTTTTAAACAAATGCCATAAATATCTGGCAACTGAGAAGACTGCTGGACTTTTGGGTGAAGAATCTTGTCTCATTCTGGTCCAATATCATATTCTAGCTGCTCAACAGCCCTGTGTCTTCTTTGTTGTATTTTTCACATCATGATACACCAAATGTTTTCAACTGGTTGACAACCTAGATTGTAGGCAGGCTAGTTCAGCAACCGACTCTTCTGTTGTAATAGACCCAGTATTGTGTTTACCATTGTCTTGCTGGGATTTGCAAGGCCTATACATAATCTTGAGAAATTTTCACAAATATGAACTAAAAAGTGCAAAATTCATGTTGAAACATGTCTTAAACTAAGCGGGGGATTAACTTGAACTGACATCAATAATGAGAACATCAATAATATTATATTGATCTTGCAATTTTTTTCTTGTTATGTAAGGTTTGAATTTTATCAAATAAATTTTTTTTCCATTTAGAGCTCTTGCTACATACTTGAAAGGATGGCCCTTTCAACAGAAATCACACTTCAGCTTTGTTTTAATGATTAAAAATAACAAATTCAAAGAGTAAACTCTAATTTTATATAACTATTGTGATGGTCTGCAAAAAGAATTCATGAGGTTGAATTGAAAGTGAAGCAGCCTGAAACCAGATCTGTGCAGCTTGTACCTGTTTCCGCGACCCTCCTTTCTCCACTGCTCCCCAAACCAAACCGCACTCATCTGCATCTGTGACCTTCACACCTTTGCAATCAATCATGCTAACACACACACACACACACACACGGAAATCCCAGTGTATTGTATGCATATAATGAAATTGTGCATGCTGTGCAGGCACAAATGAACACACAGCTCCACCTGAGCACTCACCTTCACACCTGGGAAATGGATAATTCAAAAATCCTTTCTGGTTGCTTGGTGGAGCTTAGCCTGTGCAGATGATCCGCTGTAGTTACTCTGTAACACATGATTTTGTCCATCTGGACACAGTGGGAGGCTAGATGCATTGAAGGGCACTGAGTGAACAGATACTTCTCAGATGTCTACATCTGTGCCTTCATATTTACTTTACAGAGATACATTATCAGACAACACAAGATTACCAAACAGTAAAATGTGTTATAACGAAGCTGGCTTACTTCACAAATTGAAAGATAACGCACCTGCTAGTTTCCTCACTCCTGCCTAGCTTGTTTTCTGTCTTAGACCCAGGTGAGTTACGTGCTTTCTCACCTTCCTCAATCTCCTGACACCGGATGGTAATGAAGTCATGCCTGACAAATGGAGTCCCCTTCCTTTGGACTGTGACCTTTGACCTCAACCCTCAAACTTCTGACCTTCTTTCTTCCCTCTCTCCTCGTGTAATTTCTGTCACAGGGATGCTGTGTGGAATGTGGTGCACTACACTAACAAACACTTTCCCTTCCTGCAAGATCAATACAGGTTTTGTATCTTTCCTCAGCTTGGGTTTACCCCTGTGCACTGAAACACTGGGCCTTGGCATGCTGTTGCCTGCATATTCTACAAATCTGACCTTTTGTTTAAAAAGAAAAATCACGAATGCTGTTCTTCTGATCTTCCTGTGGCATGAAAGTTTTGCTTTTGTGTCAGCCGTACACTCAGAACATATACAAGTTTAACATTGGCTCAGAGATATTAAGTTAATAGAACATGAAATAACCCAATTCAATTCACTTCAATTTATTTATATAGCGCCAAATCACAACAGCAGTCGCCTCAAGGCGCTTTATATTGTACAGTAGATACAGAGAAAAACCCAACAATCATATGACCCCCTATGAGCAAGCACTTTGGCGACAGTGGGAAGGAAAAACTCCCTTTTAACAGGAAGAAACCTCCTGCAGAACAAGGCTCAGGGAGGGGCGGCCATCTGCTGCAACCGGTTGGGGTGAGAGAAGGAAAACAGGATGAAAGACATGCTGTGGAAGAGAGACAGAGATTAATAACAGATATGATTCAATGCAGAGAGGTCTATTAACACATAGAGAGTGAGAAACTTGACTGGAAAGGAAAAACTCAATGCATCATGGGAATCCCCCGGCAGCCTACGTCTATTGCAGCATAACTAAGGGAGGATTCAGGGTCACCTGGTCCAGCCCTAACTATATGCTTTAGCAAAAATGAAAGTTTTAAGCCTAATCTTAAAAGTAGAGAGAGTGTCTGTCTCCTGAATCCAAACTGGAAGCTGGTTCCACAGAAGAGGGGCCTGAAAACTGAAGGCTCTCCCTTCCATTCTACTTTTAAATACTCTAGGAACAACAAATAGGTCTGCAGTGCGAGAGCGAAGTGCTCTAATAGGGTGATATGGTAATACAAGCTTCTTAAGATAAGATGGGGCCTGATTATTTAAGACCTTTTATGTGAGGAGCAGGATTTTTAATTCAATTCTGGATGTAACAGGGAGCCAATGAAGGGAAGCCGAAACAGGAGAAATATGCTCTCTCTTTCTAGTCCCTGTCAGTACTCTTGCTGCAGCATTTTGGATTAGCTGAAGGCTTTTCAGGGAGTTTTTAGGACATTCTGATAATAATGAATTACAGTAGTCCAGCCTGGAAGTAACAAATGCATGAACTAGTTTTTCAGCATCACTCTGAGACAGAATATTTCTAATTTTAGAGATGTTGCACAAATGGAAGAAAGCAGTCTTACATATTTGTTTAATATGTGCATTGAAGGACATGTCTTGGTCAAAAATGACTCCAAGGTTCCTCACAGTATAACTGGAGGCCAAGGTAATGCCATCCAGAGTAAGAATCTGGTTAGATACCATATTTCTAAGATTTTCAGGGCCGAGTAAAATAACCTCAGTTTTATCTGAATTAAGAAGCAGAAAGTTAGCGGCCATCCAGGTCTTTATGTCTTTAAGACATTCCTGCAGTTTAACTCATTGGTGTGTGTTATCTGGCTTCATGGACATATAGAGCTGGGTGTCATCTGCATAGCAGTGTAAATGTATGCTATGTCTTCTAATGATACTGCCTAAGGGAAGCATGTATAATGTAAACAGAATTGGTCCTAGCACTGAACCCTGTGGAACACCATAATTGACCTTAGTGTGTGAAGAGAACTCTCCATTTACATGCACAAATTGGAGTCTATTAGATAGATATGACACAAACCACTGCAGCGCAGTACCTGAAATATCTACAGCGTGCTCTAATCGCGCTAAAAGAATATTATGGTCAACAGTATCGAACGCTGCACTGAGGTCTAGCAGGACAAGCACAGAGATGAGTCCACTGTCAGAGGCCATAAGAAGATCATTTGTAACCTTCACTAAAGCTGTTTCTGTCACGATCCTGGGTCTTATGACCCAGTGTTTTGAGTTTTAGTTCTTTTGATGTTTATAGTGTAGGTTTAAGCTTATTAAGTTTCCTATGTGCATTTGCTTATTAGTTCCCCCTTGTGTTTTCAACCCCTGTGAAGTCTCCCTTGCCCTTCGAGTGTTTTATGTCTGTGTGTCTTATGTTGTCAGGTCTGCATCTCATTATATTTCCTGTTTTATTTTGAGGGGGTCCTGTGTTCCTATGTGCAATGTTTTTAGTGTTACTCTCTCCTTGTGACGTCGTTATGTTCATGTGTGTCAGCTGTTTCTCCATGTGTTCCCACTTCCCTCATTATCCTCCTGTGTGTATTTAGTCCATGTGCTTTCAGTCATTCTTTGTCAGGTCGTCTGCTCATCCGTGTCACTACTTCAGGAATCTATGTCAGTTCACCATGTTTAAGGTTTTTTCATGTTTAGTTTTAGTTCACCCAGTTTAGGTTATTGTTTAGTTTCACCAATGCCCTTTTGTTTGTACCCTTTTTGCTAGCCTCAATAAACGGCTTGTTTTTTGTTAAATCCACGCCACATTCAAATCAAATTCAAATTTTATTTGTCACGTACACAGTCATACACAGTACGATATGTAGTGAAATGCTTGGACAACTGCTCGTGACCTAAAGAAAACAAAAAAGGAAAAGGCTATGAATAAGATAGGAAATAAATATGAAAAATTAAAAAGGGTAAATTTAACTAGGAAGGAATAAAATATAAATTAAGGTTAAAAATGAAATAACTGTACAACACAAATTAGAATGAAGGGTAAATTTAACTGGGAGAATAAGATAAAATATATAAATTAAAGTTGAAAATAAAATAACTGTACAACAAAATACACAATATAGAACTATATAAGAATGTATGAAGAAATATAAATAAATATATACACAATAACAGCAGCATATACACAATAACAGCAGCGTGATTTAAGTAATGAAGTGAAAACAATGTCCAGAATGTCCAGTGTGTGTAAGAACTGTATGTGTGGGTCAGTACTGTGTGGTGGTGTGATTGAGAGACCGTATCGCCTGCGGGAAGAAGCTCCTCCTCAGTCTCTCTGTGTTGGTCTTCAGGGAGCGGAATCGCTTTCCTGACCTCAACAGAGAGAACAGTCTGTTGTTGGGATGGCTGAGGTCCTTCACGATCTTCCTGGCCTTGGTCCAGCACCGCCTGCTGTAGATTGAGTGCAGGTCAGGGAGCTCGGAGCGGATGGTGCGCTCAGCTGATCGCACAACCCTCTGTAGAGTTCGTCTGTCCTGCATGGTGCTGTTCCCGAACCAGGTTAAGATGTTTCCCGTCAGGATGCTCTCTATGGTGCAGGAGTAAAAGTTCCTGAGCACCTTGGAGGGCAGTTGGAAGTCTCTCAAGCGTCTGAGGTGGTAGAGACGCTGACGGGCCTTTTTCACCACGGTGTTGATGTGACAGGACCATGACAGGTCCTGCGTGATGTGAACTCCGAGGTATTTGAAGCTGTCCACTTTCTCCACTGGGCACTCGTTGATGACAGGGGTCTGGTAGTTCCTCTCCTGCTTAGTGCTGAAGTCCACTATCAGCTCCTTTGTCTTACTGACGTTTAGAAGGAGGTTGTTCCTCTGGCACCAGTTCTCCAGATTCCTAATCTCCTTCAGGTAGGCCGTCTCGTTGTTATCAGAGATCAGGCCCACCACGACGGTGTCGTCAGCAAACTTGATGATGGTGGTGGAGCTGGTAGTGGCCACACAGTCATATGTGTACAAAGAGTACAGCAGGGGGCTCAGAACACACCCCTGGGGGGCTCCAGTGCTGAGAGTGGTGGAGGCTGAGACATGTCCGCCCATCCTTACTGCCTGTGGTCTGCCAGTTAGGAAGTTGGAGATCCACAGACACATAGATGAGCTGAGTCCCAGATGCTCCAGCTTGGTGGAGTGTGGAGGGAATTATGGTGTTAAATGCAGAGCTGTAGTCTATGAAGAGCATTTTAACACAATTCCCCCTTCTAGTGTCCAAGTGAGTGAGTGATGTGTGGAGGAGATGAGAGATGGCATCGTCTGTGGAACGATTTGGACGGTAAGCGAACTGTAGTGGGTCCAGTGTGTCTGGTAGTGAAGAAATGATGAAGTCTCTGACCAGGCGTTCAAAGCACTTCATCACTACTGAGGTGAGGGCTACAGGGCGATAGTCATTGAGAGAAGCAGGGTGGGGTTTCTTCGGGACAGGAACAATGATGGACTCTTTGAAGCATGTGGGGATCACCGACTGAGATAAAGAGATGTTGAATATCTCAGTGAACACAGGAGCTAGCTGGTATGCGCAGTCTCTTAGGATACGACCTGGGATGCCGTCTGGTCCTGCTGCTTTCCTGGTGTTCACCCTCTTGAAGGCTCTCCTTACTTCATGCTCGGAGATGACAAGCACGTTTCCGGTGCTGGCAGTATCTTCCTGTCTGCAGCCGTTAGCGCCGCTAACACTAGCATCGTTGGAGTCCTTAGCTGCAGCCTCGAAGCGAGCATAGAAAGTGTTCAGCTCGTCTGCCAGAGTCACGGCCGCGTTCGTCATACCGGTTGTTGGTGCTTTATAGTCCGTTATTGTCCTTAGTCCCCGCCACAGGCTCCTAGAGTCACTCTGTTGGAGTTGTGACTCTAGTTTCCTCCCGTAGCGCTGCTTCGCCTCTTTCACCGCCCTCCGCACGTTATATGACGCGGCTTTGTACGGGTCCATGTCCCCCGTCTTGAGTCCCGTGTTGTAGGCAGCGGTGCGGGATCTCAGAGCGTCGCGGATGGTTTTATCCACCCACGGCTTCTGGTTGGGAAACGTTGTGATAGTCTTTGTCTCCACGGTATCATCCGCTAGTTTCCCGATGAATCCCACAACCGCTTCCGTAAACACGTTGACATCATCATCGGAGCTGTTTCTGAACATGCCCCAGTCTGCGTCATCGAGTGCGTCCTGTAACGCGGCCACCGATTGATCCGTCCAGCGCGCGACCTTCCTCTGAACCGGAACTTCCTGTTTCAGCCTTTGTTTGTATTTTGGGATGAGGAAGATGGCGGCGTGATCAGATTTGCCAAAAGGAGGGCGGGATTGTGCCTTGTAGCCGTCCTTGACCGTAGTGTAGCAGTGGTCCAGTGTCCTTTCACCTCTGGTGGGGCAGGTGATGTGTTGATAAAAGTTCGGCGCTGCGCGTTTGAGGTTGGCGCTATTAAAGTCCCCCGTCACAATAAGCGCAGCGTCCCGGTGTTGTGTCTGGTGCTGTGTGAGTGCCTCATGCAGCTCGCATAAGGCGGTGACCGTGTCCGCTTGTGGTGGAATATAAACGGCACTTACAATGACCGATGTAAATTCCCGAGGTAGATAAAAAGGACGACACATGATGGACAGTAGTTCCAGATTTGGTGTGCAGGAGCGTGTGAGAGGAACAACGTTCGCACTGTTGCACCAGTTGTTGTTCACCATTAAACACACGCCGCCTCCCCTTGACTTCCCCGAGTCCCGTGTCCTGTCCATGCGGTGAACCAAGAAGAACTCGGCCGGCTGGATGGCGTGGTCCGGCACCGCTGGGTTCAGCCATGTCTCGGTGAAGCAGAGGAGATTGCAGTCCCGAATGTCTCTCTGGAACTTTACCCTGGCCCTGAGGTCGTCAAGCTTGTTCTCCAGTGACTGGACGTTGGCGAGCAGGATGCTAGGCAGAGGTGTGCGGTGTGCACGAGCTCAGTTTTTGGAGTCTGCGTTTTGGGTCCTTTTGTCAACACATACAGTCTGCCCTCGCCGGACTGTGACAGTTTCTGTGCTGTGATGAACTCTGAAACCTGACTGAAACTCTTCAAATAAGCCATTCCTCTGCAGATGATCTGTTAGCTGTTTGACAACTACTCTTTCAAGGATTTTTGATATGAAAGGAAGGTTGGAGATTGGCCTATAATTAGCTAAGACTGCTGGGTCTAGAGATGGCTTTTTGAGTAAAGGTTTAACTACAGCCAGCTTGAAAGCCTGTGGTACATAGCCGATTATTAGAGATAGGTTGATCATATTTAAGATTGAAGGATTAATTAATGGCAGGTTTGTAGGAGTTTTGTAGGACCCACATCTGTTACTATATTACTATATTAACCCTTAATACAGAGAATATACTGAAAATTTACCACAGATGATGTAACACTCCATTATCTGCAGGACTGCAGATGAGCAGAAACTACATATTGTATTTTTTTTTTTTACTGTGTTAGCTACTGGGGTGATATTTGAGGTCGGGGAAACAAACTACATATCAATGAAGCAGAAGCAAAACATGTTAATTCACATTTATGTCACAATGTTCAATGAATTGTACCTGCCAGTGGACCAGAACTGATTTGATGTTTGCTGCTGTGATGCCTTTGCTATTCGGTAGCAAATATCATTAGAACCGACTGCTGAAAACTAACTGATACCATTCTCAGTCGACTTTTTGACCTGCAGTTATGCTAGAGAGAGGCATGACATGCTATGTAACCTAAACGTGTTTTTTAGCTCGATCTTACCTTATAACTGAACCCACAAGAGTGTACTCAGGACAGCACATACACCAACAGTTATATATTACTGTTGGAAAATAAATAAATAAGTAACCTTTATGATGTAACAATGCTATAATAATGGCTTGTTTGGGCTTTGTGCGCAGAAATGTTGAGAGGGTTGAGAAGGAAACTTAGAGTAGTAGAGTTGTCACAATACCAGAATTTCAAACTTAATATTGGTACTTTTTTTCATATCGCAGCTAAACTTTTGACCTCATCCTGCAACAAGAGAAGTAATGGCAAAGAAGCCATTTTTTGAAAAAGATAAGTTGTTAATTTTCCACGAATTTTCAAAATTATAAATTAGATCAATTATCTGTGACATTTTTATCTGTAATGTATCTTACCTTCAGAATATCTAATAAGTCATAACTAATAAAGAAATGAAACAACACAAAACATAACACATTTAAATCATAGCAATTTTTGTAGTAGAAAAGCATTATGAAAAAGTTAAAAATGAACTTTTGTGGTATTAGTTATGCTAAAATAAAGAAGATATTTTAAAAATGGCACCTTCCATGTGAAAGATTGAACCAGTCACTGCCTCCGCTCCATGATAACAGATGGCAAACGTGCCAGTCAGGTAATTGCTAACACTTAATCAGGTAACGTTAATGTGTGCACTGGTCAGTGTAACATTTTTGATAACTTTTAATTACCTCTGAAATCTCTCATAAAATATTGCTCAGTGTTATGAAATTCAACTACATCAGCTGTTAATGAGGAGGACACCAGTGCCCCTGATTTTCCTGCAGTGGTGCTGTGTGAATCAGCTGGACTTATTTATTTTGATATTGGTGCAAATGAATATTATAATTCAATATTCATTTTAGTATTGATTAATATCTCAGTATGGATTTTTTTCTGACAACCCTAGTTGGAACAATAGGGTTAAAGGTCATAGGTCAAAGAAACAATGATTATTGGTTTGAATTGTGAAACAAAAAGTGGTCTTTCATATTGTTGATGTTTTCTTGACGCCATCCATCGATCCTAACCTCCTCATTTTATTGACTTGGCACATAACTAAATCTACTGACTTCCCTGTCACACTAAATTTTCACAGCAAGAAAAAAGATGTGTTTTGTTGTTAAAACAGTTAATGGTAAAATGTAACTGTGGGTCATAATAGGTTGCTACAAAAATGACCTCTGGGGTCACCTGTTAAGTAGTTCAGTCATGTTGTGCATATGAATAAAGTATTGCAGCTATTTGTAATGAGCTTGGCGTGAGATCTCTGTTTCAATATTATTATAAAACTGTCCTTAGGATATGCAAACCTGCTCTACACTCTAATTAGACTCAGACTAATTGGACATTAACTTGTTAACACACATTGTTCCTGTCTAATAAGGCGTCTTTCAAAGGGCACATGTTCACCGCTAATTCAGTTTATATTATAAATGTCCAATTAATTGGGCATTTATAATACAAGTCCACCTCTCCTGGCATATGCATGGTAGCATATGCCAACAGCAAGTGTTAGACTCTTATTATTCTTCCTATTCTCTAGCTCAGTGTTTTCCAAACTTTTGGAATCATGGCCCATATTTCACTTTAGAAAAATCACACGGCACACCACCAAACAAAACCACCAGGTGTAGCAGAAGTGGCTCGGTTTGTCCCCAGTATACCTTTTTTGCTTTCTTCTGACCACTACTCCTACTAGGGCCTTCATCTGGGTCGGAATTTTCTCCAGGACCCAGGTCCGATTGACTACTTTTTTTTTATTCAAATATTCATCTATTGCTATTAAGTGCTGCGTTGTGTCACTCACAAGCATGACTATTATGTATTTTCTTTCCATCTTCTTCTGTTTTACTGGCAGTTAGCAAATAATTTAATTAGAGCAGGTAGTAGTACTGCCCCCTAGTAGAAGAGAATGTAATTGTTCTGCCCGTTACTCACGTTGATCGCTTAGAGTTCTAATCAAGCGGAACCAGATAATCTTCCACGGCACACCTGATCATTTCTCGGCACAGTGGTTGGGAAACACTGCTCTAGGCACAAACCATAGGCTATATGTAAAAGTTAGATGTAGCAGCCAATTGGTTTCTGAACATTGATGTTGTTTTTTGATCCAAAGTTACCATGTTTAGATTAGATTAGAATGCTTAGTGATCAGTTAGCAAGCTTGGTAAGCTACTTATATCCAGATGGTGTATAGCACAATGACTGGAACAAAAACTGGAAGGATGCCCACGGACAGGGAACTGGGGGTATGTAATGACCGTCCATGGAATATGCGTGAAAATTCATGTGAAATCACTTTTAGCACGGAAGATTTGCCCCCCAGGAATTAAACTTATTTTAACTTTGAGGCAAGAAATAAAAATGGGAGAAAGAAAATACGAGTGATAATGCACAAGATAATGTGATAATGCACCACAAACTACAGCTACCCTTAATTCTGATCCTAAATAAATCCAAGTGAATGATATAGGGTAAATTTTTGCCCAGTCTACAATAGTTCCAAAGGGCAAAACAGTTTTTGTATTCAAGGCTGTAAACATATAATGCTGTAAAACTGGGCATTTTAACATGGTAGTCAAATGGGGATTCCCACCTGTTAGAGGAACACAGTTTCTGATACTCCAGCATTGGCTTCATTTCTCAGCTCTGGAGTTTCCAGATTGATTTAAATGTATAAAAAATATTTAGGATGTAACTGTAAATCTATCATCCAAAAACACATATGTGAGCAGCTACAAATATAAAAGGTCATATTTTATCATTTATATTATGTTCAGTTTACATCTACTTTGGGTGTGAAAGGGAAAGACCTGTAATTGAAAGAACTAAAAGTCTAAATATTAATAATGAAGCCAGTTCTCAGAGGTTTTAACAGGAGGAAGTTGGTAACTATTAAAGAGGAGAAATGAGGCCTTTCACGTTTGATATCTGTTCCTGTCTCTCATTTTCTCTGAATCACTTTTTTCTCTCTCTGTCCACGGGTATTCATGAGTCAACTTAGCACACTTGCCTGCTTTTCACCACCAGAGATTAACAGAGGTGTCGAGAGCTGGCAAAGACTTCTGAGATGAACACAAATGTTTCAAGTTGTTTGTTACTGTCAACAAAGTGCTGATCTGTTCTTGTCAAGTCACAGCTCAATGAGACAAGTGTCAAACCCCCGATCTGTGATTTGTGCTGCTGTTATGTCATTCAGCTCTTCTTTATTCTCTCTCTTTTCTCTAGGTAAACACAACAGACCGTTTCTTCTTTGTGGTCAAATGAGGCCATAGTGCTGTATCTGCTCTACATTTGGTCACAAGCTCATCAGTGTTGTTAGCTGACTTACAGAAAAACTTTGGTGCAATCACTTTGCCACTTTCTTGCAAATGTGTGTTTGACAGCTTCTTTGTCCCATCCTCATTGCATTACATGATGCTCATTGGCTTCTGTTTTGTTTTTGTTTTTTGTTTTTTTTTTATTTTGCATCCAGTGGCAACTCTTTTGCTGGCTTTTGGGAAATAATAAAAAACATGCCAGGAAGGATAGTTGTTTTTACATTTTTAGGTCATGGTAAATACCTAAAAATGTGAATTTGTGATATTTACTGCAAAGCATTATGTTATTACTGCATTCAAGAAGCGTTTTGTCAAACATGTATCCCCTCCTTTTAAAGACAAGCTACTTTTTTCAGTTTGAAATAAATAAATATGTGTTCTTGTATTTCTGTCTGTGAGATATACTTTAATTCCATTTTTCTTAAAGGTTATGTGATGGTAGTTGAAAGACAAAAACACCGCCCAAACCACAGAATATGATATTCTTACATAGCATGAATATACATATGTATTTTTGCTATTATTTCATTATTAAGGTTAAACATCACTAATTATCACTAAATGTGTTGTGTTGGTCTCAAACTGATGTACAAATTTTAATGAAACACAAACTGGAGGTCTCACTGGGATTTGGATGAATGCTAATATATTTTGGCCAGTTAGCACTACTAATTGCGTCATGACATATCAACCCTATTTCCTGGACCTACACTGCAAAAAGCTTTCGCCTTTTTAAGAAACTCCTAAATTTGTCAATTTCTCTTTGAAAATGGGTCCTCCAAAAAGTATTCAGTTGTCATTCTAGCCATGTGTAGCTTTTTATTAGCACTATTCAAGTATAGCACAGCTTTGAGCTAAGTTTTAGAGACTCATTGTACACAAGAGCATTCAGGTTCGTTGTCTCTGGACAGCAAATATTTAACACTTCAAAAAGACAACCACTCTCAGGCAAAGTCAAATTTCACTGGGACCTTTAAGATCAAGACTTTTTCATAACCAGTTATCTAAAGCACAATTGTATTTGTTTATATTAGCCTACTCAGAGCTTTATAGCTACCCATGTAATACCAGCTAGCCCAAAATCACAAACCCCCTAAACATTGTTGGTATTTAGTTTTCCATCTTTGTTTTAATCCAAAGTTCAAGATTTCAGCCAGAATGTTGTTCTTGATCTTTAGATGTCTACCCTGTTTTCCATGCTGGTATTTTCTAACTCCATTAAACCTGTTAAATCCCCATCGTATGAATACCTGGACATAAGTCTTTCTGGAGAGAACAGTCATCCTTATATAGTTTTTTTAGTTGAAATAATAAGGACGTCATACTTAAAGTGGATAAAAAGACTGATAACCATAGAAAGTATAGAAGGTGGACGTAGCTACTGTGACATCATCCAGTTTCTGAAGTCATATTTTGAGGCTTCATGATTAACATTTTCACCATCAGTATCTTGGTTTACAAAAAACAAATGTGCCAAGAGGGGTAGGCATGACTAAACACAGGCTACTATCTACTCGTTTAGACAGTAGCAATAGACAGTGGTTTCGTTCCTTATCCAACTATGATTGACTAAGCCCATAAACTCAGGAAGAAACACTGAAACAACAAAAATCATCTAATGGCATTAGCTAGTCAGACAGTAGTAAAGAGTCTGTCATTGACTTGCATTTTTTTTATGTCCTTTTTAGTATACATTAAATTGAAAAAGAACTGTTATTTTGCCCTTAAAGGTTCAAAAGTCAGAAGACGAAATTAAGAGATTGATAAAACATTTATGGTCAGTTGAGTTGGTCTTCTTTAGATGTTTGAGATTTTGGTGAAAAAAGTTCAGGTAACTGAAAAGAAGACTAGAAAAGGTACCTTTGGTCACAAGTAAACACACTCTTTCTCCTTAACTCAGACAAACAACCAAAATAATTCAAATTGTATCCGAAAGCAGCAGAGTAAGCTGTAAGAAAAAAGAATTAAGAATTAGTGGTCTCGCTTAATAAACCCTCACACACTGGAATGCTAGAATACTGAATAATTCCAAAACAAGAAATGAGATCATTTCAATATTTATGAAAGTTTCCTGTTTGCCTGCCTGTTTAATCACAAACATGATGACTCACTTCCTATTTCTTCCTGTCCTTTTTCTTCCTCTTCTTCTTCCTCTTGTGTTTCAGTATGATCTACTCCTTGGTTACCTCATAACAACTGATTATCAACAACTGGGGAGAAACAGGAACACCTTTCGAGGCATTTGATACGACAGGACTAAAGAACACTAAAAGACAATACATTTCAAAGTAGAATAACAAAAACCTTTTTTTTCCTTGTTGCTGTGAAGCCAAACATCGAACATACACGGGGTTGAAGCTTGTTTTCTGCTTCATACCCAAAAGAAGAAAGGACATGCTTTATCCTCAACTGTATATAAAAATTGAAAACTAAATCTACTGTTTACAGTTTGACTCCTCATAGCGAGACCCAAGTTAATCACTGCCTGGCCAACGTTTGTACCACACACACAAATACAAACATACACAGACACACAAACAGCCACAGCCTCCTCTGGAGTGCTACTGTACTTGCTGTACGGTAACGGCGATGGTAGCCCAGAGGACGAAGAGCACAGTATTGCACAGTTTGTCTCAGGCACAGCACGGTGAAGCACTGTCAGGCCCAGCACAACTCACCGAACCCTCAGTCACTCCTCTTCGATGCCTCACCAACTGTAGCTTCACCGGTGAGCTCAGGACGAGGGATAGATGAACGGATCACACTGTACAGAAAAGAGAAATGAGTTCTTGCGGGTGGGGTTTTGGGGGAGTTGAGCAGGAACACACGCGGTCTGTACGTAGCCTGTGGGATTTTCTTTCAAACATACGTGAATGGCTTTTGTGATGTGTGCATTTTGGTGTATTCTTTAAACAAAGGCATTTCAAATTGATCTTCAGCAAACGTATTCTCTTTACAGCAATGCCTTCTTAGTGTCGTCCTAGTGTTGTTCTATTGTGTAAACTTTTCGAAAACTCAAGCTAACAAGTGAAACCTGGCGAAGCTTTGATAGGAGCACACATTCTTTGCACAATTAGTGTCTTCAATCTTGCACAATGTGCTCAATATTTGGCTATATTAGAGAACATTTATTATGGTCTATCCACACAGGTGACGGTCTTCCAACATGTAAAGAACCTTTCAGCCCTATTTCAAGATAGGGAAACAATGTGAATCTTTTCTAGCTCTCTTTACACCTTGGACCAAAATATTGTATTTTTTCCATTTGGATTTATTTATTTTGTGACTGCTCATTTCCATGCTTTATTTTAAACATCAATTTCCAATGTAACTAATGCCAGGAGCAAACAAAGCAGAAGATGGGAAAGGTGCCTGGTATTAATTGGGTTTTTCTCCCTGGTTCGAATGAAATCAACTGTAGCAAATGATGTTGGCAAGAGGTTGTGAAGAGGCTGTCATGAATCACCAGAATTAATTCAGCAGGGCAGGTGGTTGAACCTGCATCATCCATGTGTAGCACAGTTTTCTAACTATTAAGAAACTCGTTAAACCTTCCCCACCATCTTTGCTTGATGAGCTTCACTTTGTAAAGTGGCAGCAACAAAGAGCAGATAGCAATGCCCCGTTCTTGTTGTTTTCTCTTCTTCTAAGTCAAGCGTTTTCTAACGTAACCTGTATGTATGTGACCAACCAAGTTGAATTTAGATATTGTTTATGAAATAAAGTATTTTAAAATCTAAAGACTCAGTCATTGTACTTAAAGTGTTTTCAATGTTTCAGTGTTTTCAAATATTATTTCAAACATAATTTCTGTGGCATCCTCTCTGCATCATGTTACATTTGGCATATTGATTTAGCCTCGTTGCATCGGGACAGGAATCCCACCCCAGTTTGATCACCCAAATGAAAACCTTCTATCAGAAAAACAATAATGTAGAGAAATTCACTTGATTTGTTCTGGTTTATGAAAATATGCCATTTTACCTTCTGACTATACCAAAACTCGGTTATAACCCTAGATAGGTCACTGGTAACCATTGAGGGATTTAACCATCTGATGCCTATTTTGGCTGCTTCCACTGCGAGTGTGTAAGCAGCAGATGATTTGCTCCCTGTCGCTAGCAACCTCCTCTGTCAAACCAATCCTCCACATGTCATCTTTCACAAATCTATGAATCTTCCTCCACATTTAACATCCTTTATCTACTATCTCACCTTTGCACATGTCCAATCCGTCTGAGCCCTGCCTCTCCATCCACTTAGTTCTAATCTTGTCCATTCTTTTCACTTCAAATGAAAATCGTAACATTTCATAATTTCATCAGTGCCATCTCCAACCCATACATTATAGCAGGTCTCACTAGCATCTTATAAACCTTATTTTTCACTCTTGCTGCTATGCTTCTATCACCAATCACCCCTGACACTTGTCTCCATCCACTCACACTGCCTACAGAGACTGTAGGCAGCGTCTTAACCTCTCTTCTAACCTGTCCGGTGGTCAACCCTAGGTACTTCAACTCATCCACCTTTACTGACTCTACTCGTTGCATCTTTGCTGTTACACCTGTCTCCCTCTCATTCACACGCATGTATTCTGTCTTGCTCCCACTGACTTTCATTCCTCTTCTTTCCAGGGCATACCTCCACCTCTCCAGGCTCTCGTCCACCTGCTTGTCCACTCTCTCTACAGATCAGTATCATTTGCATCATGTTACACAGAGACACCTGTCTGAACTTATCTGCCTTATTTGCATCATCACTGCAAATAAGAAAGGCTTAGACCTGATCCTTGATGTAATCCCGTCTCCATTTTGACTGTTACTCCTGCTACACACCTCACCGCAATCTCTTTGCCCTCATACATGTCATGCACCACCCTCACATACATATCTGCCACGCCTGAACTGCTCATGCGGTACAACTGTTCCTCTCTTGGCTTATGCTTAGTTGGATGCACAAACACACAGTCCTTCTGATATTTTCTATACTTCTCCATCAATACTCTTGAAGAAAACATCACATCTGTTCAGATTATCAACATGAAGCCACACAAATGCTCAACAATCATCACCTCTCTGCTCAACCTAGATTCAGCAACCTTGCCATGGTCATGGTATCATGACTTTTCCCTCTTGCTACAGCTCTGCACTTCACCCTTTACCTGAATTTCAGGAGTGGAACCACACCTCCATAGATACCATCTGTCATCATCTACTAGAAATGCTGTCAAATTTAAATGAGGATGTGTCCCAGCTAGTGGATGTTGTTAAAAATTGGCACTTGATGCTTGTTATTCATCCTGTTCATTCTCCAGGGTTGAGGAACAATTTTGTCAAAACCTCCACCGTCCTCTCTCCTTATCATTCTTCCTAATCCTCTGCACTTCCTGATTTGTCTCCTCTGTCTCATTTGCTTTATTCAGCTCTTGATGAATACTATTCCTCCCATCTTCTCAACACAAATTTCCCTTTTTATCTTTAGTCACCCTAACCTGCTGCACATCCTTTCCAGCTTAACATCTATGCCTAGCTAATCAGCCCACACATACATATATAAGCCTTATTCTTTGCTACACATCACTTTCCTGTACACCTCCCACCAGGCTTGTCTCTTTTCTTTATCTCCCCGACTATCCCATGTTTTCTTTGCTAACGTCTTCATTTGAATACTGTCCTGCACTTCCTCATTTCACCACTAAGTCTCTTTCTCCTCGAACCTCTTCCCAGAGAATACAACAAACGCCTTCCCAGTAGTTTCCCTCGCCATTTGTGATGTAGTTTCGCACTCATCTGATAACTCTTCCTTAACACCCAGAGACTGTCTGGGGTTTCTCCTGAACTCTGTGCAGCATTTTTCCTTCTCCAAGTTTCACCATGTTCTCCAAGTTTTTTCCTTGCCACATCCTTTTTGCAAAATCCACTACTCTGTCGTTCTGCATTTCTCTCCTTAACACCAAACTCACCCAACACCTCCTTATCACCTACGTATCCATTAAAAGTATGCTTCAATCACCATTCTCTCGTGCCTGGGGACGCATCACTTCATTAAGCTTACTCTAGAATTATTCTTGCTTTGGCATCCAACCTGTGGGGCATGCACACCAACAACTTTCAGTATAACCCCTTTGATTTCCAGCTTCAAACAACTGATCCCGTCTTACAGTCTCTTCACCTTCACAACACTATTCACATACTTCTCTTTCCAGATTATCACTACTTCATTTTTTCCTTTCTATATACACCACGGTAGAACAGCTTAAATCGACCTCCAGTGCTCCTGACCTTGCTTCCCTTTCACCTGGTGTCTTGTACACAATATATCTACCTTCCCTCTCTCTATAATATTAGACAGCTTTCTCCCTTTAGCAGTCATAGTTCCTATATTTAAAGTCCCTACTCTCATCTACTTGCACCCCTTCATTTGTTTTTGGCCCACAGTACCAAAGTTTACACTGGCACCCAGTTGTCTAACAGCATCTGAGGCAATCTTTGTTAACAAGCCCCAACTGATTTTGTATGAAAATGTTGATTTGTTAAAGATTTGGTAAAGATTTGATGTTTCATGCCCTTCTTTACGCAATCCTACCCATTTATTCAGGGAATAGCAGAAGGGGTACACTGGCTTATGTGAGTGTGTCCCAGGCTGGGTTCACAGGAGATACTTGATATATTTTCTTTTTCTACTGAAAATTATAATAATATTTAAAAAAAAATGTTGAAGTCAGCAATATCCTCCTTCCCAGTAAAATCTCTGGCATGTAACTATAAAACAAACTGTTTCTGGCATCTTGCTGCGGTAAACCACCCCCTTCATCAAAGAGACACTGTGAGCACCTTAACATATAACAGCACTTTATTGTTAAACAAACAAGGAAAGAAAATATTTAATTAAGATGCATAAACACTCCTTAATTCTCTCTGGTGAATAAATGTATCACCTTAATGTATAAGTCATTTAACAGTAAAATTCTGGTGTCCCAAGCACTTCAACACTTTACACATTTATATCCACTACTCATGCTCACACATTGGTCACTTGAGAACAGTTCAGTGTTTTCTATTTTTTCATTAATTCACTCGTTTTTCCCTGACCACATTTTAAAGAGGAAAAGACAAGAACCTTGTTGTACGGAGTGATAACTTATTTAATATTTAATTTCCTGCATTTAAATAAGAAAAAGGTGCAGTGCAACAATACTCAAGACAAAGGTACTCTGTTGTTGTTGCCAAGGGAAAAAAAGGTCCAATATTGGTATCATTTGTGACATGATTTGTGAAACCAATGCATATCCCATAAATGGCTTGGCCAGGAATGTATTATTTGATGCCCTGGGAATAGCAACAACCTCAATAAACAGGGTACTATCAAAATCTGAGACCAAGTTGTAAAAATCCAAAGCCTTAGTTGACTTATACTAAATCTCAGATTCAAGGTCATCTTCTCAGGATCATTTCAGTACAGCTGTGATCCCTCAGTAGAAGTTCTGCTGTTTCACTAATTGGTCAGACAATTCACATTTTTCCTTAGCAGCTGCTGCCTGCCAGCATGTCACCAACCACTCTCTAGGCGTTTATAACTAAATAGATATAGTTTAGATAGATCTATTGTGTCTTGGTTCTGCTGCAGGTGTACCGCCTCACGTTGTCCCTTTCATTGTGGAAGGGTAACTATATGTGTGTAGCCAGACACCCTTCAGAGGAAACCAAAAATAACAAACCATGAATTATAAACAGTGTTAATCTGTTCTCTCTCTTAAAGAGTAAATCCAACTCATTCATTGAGAATATTAATAAAGAATTGTTATTCTAGATGCTCAGACAGAAAAAGGACTGGATTAATTAGGGTATTGCATGGGGACGTTAGTCCATTGTGAACCCTGTTACAGCACTATACGTGTTTCTGCCAAAAGTAAGAAGAAGAAAAATGAGCCTTGTGACGTCTACCAGCAGGTGTTCTATTATAGCCTTTCAATTCTGGAAACTACCCAAGACTAAATAATATTCACTGTTGTCTTTTATAATCACAGCCAAATAATGTTCTGTGGGTTGGCAACCTAATCCTTCTTCATGAATGATTTTTTGATGGTGTTACCTAATGACTCTTCAAGGATTGCTGTAACCATTTTGAGGATTACGGTGTCCTGGGATTGTAGCATACCTTTAGCACATTGTGTTGCTTTAGACATTTCAGACTTGACTCACCTCTAAAACATTTCTAAGCAGTGTGCAATGTGCACACCAGCAGTGTGCTTGTGTCTAAAGGCTCCAGCAGTAGTGGCTTTCTTTGAACCAAAACTGATTTAGTTTAGTTTAGCTGCTAAGGTGAATATTTTTTCAGAATCAGAATCAGAATACTTTATTAATCCTTAGGAAAAATATGTGGGTTACAGTTGCTCCAGTACAGTAATATTAAGAAAAACAGAAACAAAAAACAAAAACAGACTAGACTGTTAGCAATACAATATGTTAAGATATTAGGAATAGTACAATATATACAAATCACCAAATAATAACATTTGATAATTTGATAATAGTAATAATTTACATTAAGTCTAAGAAAAGGTTGTTGTCATTGAAGGCAAACTGTTGACTTGCCTAGAATTACATGTGTATCTGCTGATATAGAGGTCATATTTTCTTTTCTTTCTTTTTTTTCTCCTCAAGGTTTCTTCCTGTTAAAAGGGAGTTTTTCCTTCCCACTGTTGCCAAAGTGCCTGCTCATAGGGGGTCATATCATTGTTGGGATCTATTCTGTATTATTGTAGGGTTTTTTACCTTACAATATAAAGCACCTTGCGGCAACTGTTGCTGTGATTTGACATTATATGAATAAAACTGAATTGAACTGAATTCATTAAAGATTTTAGAATTTGTTCTCCAGGTGAGAATGTCATTGTGGAGTTCTACTACAGGAAACGATCAGAACTGCTGTGTATTCCAGTGTACCATCTCATGTCGGCTCAGAGCATATTTAAAATAATTCTTTGTCCAACCCAAAACTCACCACCTATTCTATTTACAAAATGTATCTCCCTGTGACTTTGCACACTTTTGAAAATGAAACTCAAGTTGAAAGATCAACATTTGGACATGCTGAAGGAGATCCAGCACCCGCCACAGATTTCTGGTTTGTGTCACACTTTTTCAACTGTCATTTCTGCTCAGCAAATAATTGGCAAGTGTTTGCTGACAACTCATCATCTTCCATGCAAGCCATGGGCACACTACTGTGGCAATCTGTTAGCAACAGGAGGGAGTTGGTGCACCACCTTCTTTTCAACCAATTTCACATAGTGACTGCATTCGGTCACCAACAGGTCAGGGAATAACCCTTTTTTCACTGGCAGCCAGAGAATGCCACCAGTTTACCAACCAGTCTGTGGGTCTCTGTGACTGAGGCCTAGGTGTGTGCCCATGTGACTGTGAGCCTGCATAAAACAGGTCAAAAGCCTCAAAAACAAAAGCAACTCTTTACTTTTTAAACGATACCTACAGAAAATACAGAAAAGCTGATTAGGAAGGAAGTGAGTGGTGGCTAATTTTATATGTGAAATACAGACAGTAAGCAGGAGAAAGTCTGCCACATGTAATCAGAAATGTCAGCATTCAGAGAATCCAAAAGACATGCAGATTTATTTTAATCTGTGTTTAAAATAAATCTGCATCATATTTAAACATGTAGAAAGAGTCTGGAGATTTGACCTGTTAGAAATAAAAATATATAATTTTTCTTCAGTGTACACACAGTCAACTGCACGTGGAATAACCTATGTATCAGCAGGGGTTTTGTGGGTAATGCATTTTGACAGGATTGCACATTGTGAAGCACACATGGCAATGACAAACTGCCCATCCAGCTCTGCAGGACAGTACAACAGCCACCTCCACTTACCTTTCCTCTGAGTCTGAGGATAAAGCTATCACAGGAGGAGGTAGTGAGCAACAAAGGTGAAGGATGTGCAGAGAAAGAAAAGAAAAGAAAAACAACAACAGAGGAAAATTGTGTGACTAGATGGAAAACAAGAGTCCACCTCCCAGGGGTGTGTTCAGATGATATAACTGTTAAAAGGTAATTCAGGGGCAAAGTGGCTGAGTCAGAGAACAGCATTCAAAGAACAACAAAAGCTGACTCAAATGCTTTTATACAAAAAGTCACAATGCTGGTTAGCACCGTTGGGTTGGAGACATTTCTTAGGAAACAGAAAAGGCTGAACTGCATTTTACAAGTATGAACAGTCCTTCTCTTCTTTTTCATCTGTTATCTGAACAAGTGGCACTAGAGTGAGAGTAAGCATAATATGGTCAACAGATATTGATCTAGCCGAGGACCAGTCAGAATCCTTTCTTAGTACAAATGGCATCTATTCATTCAAAATTCTTCTGGAGGGTGGGCTCGACACTTGACAGCCAGCTCAATAATGGTTTCGGGGGTTAATTCTGCAGGTCACTTGAAGTCCCATCTGCACAAAACTTAAATACATAGACTCCAGTGGAGTCACTCCACTCATGGACATAGTTCCAGTGCTTCTGTTTTGTCCTTTTCCATGTGTGTTTTGTTCCAGTAGCTCAGCTCTCAATGGTATATGCTGGATCCCCAGCATCTGAAGCATAGCTCATTAAGCAAGCCGGCGTCCTTATTGGTAGAGTTTTATTTGTAAGTCCCTCAATTTGGGTGGCTGTAACTCAGGAGGTACAGCATTTCATCTGCTTGTGGGAAGGTTTGCGATTCGATCCCTGTCTACTCCAGCCAAAGTATCCTTGGACAAGATACTGAACCCAGAGTTGCTCCTCATGTGTTCATCAGAGTGTAAATGTTATACAGAAAAAAGTGCTGCTATGAATGGGTGATTACGAGTTATATACAGTGATTTAAGTAAGAAAGTGCTGTATAAAAACCATTGCATATATTCATATTTCAAGATAAGATTGAGTAGCATTGGTGGCCCAGGGACCCTAATTAAGATATTTAAATTAAAAACAACTAATATTTATGTTCATCAGCTAAAGACATCTTAAGGTAATGGGTTTTTCATATAACATGATAACTCTTATCAGACACATGATCAGGACTGCTTTGCATGACATTTGAATGCACCTACCCTTAGGTAAATTGTTGGTTATACTGTCTAAATGGGTTATAAACCACGGCCATCTCATTAACAGACTTTAGATTTGCATAAAGGCCAGTTCTCTGGGCCCATTATTTATGTGGCTGTTGCTTTGGCAGTGCTTCATGCCTTGGGACGAAGATGTGTTGGAAATCTATGACAAAGAAAACCTGCACTGTCAAGGCTCAGGAGTCACACTCAAAAACCAGTGACCTAGAAAAAGTACAGCTCCTTTGCGTCCTCTGTCAGTCCATTCTACCAAAGCTGACTCACCATCCAATCTTCACAGTTTAGAAACCATGAACTCACACAGGTTATTTCTGCCAAGCCCTCTCATAGAGAAAACAGCAATATGCATCAGTGAGCTTCTGTCCCATGCAGAGGAAGATTAAAATTGTCTCCCTTGCTGTGAAAAGTTGAAGAAACAGAGTTTTACAGACAAACCTCAGGTTCCAGATGGCTGAGCACAGTGTGCCAGAGCCGCAGGACAAGAGCTCAGTGTCATTTCACAGCTTTAAGAGGAGAGCTGAATGCTGGCAAGGATTTGGGGAAGAGAGCAAAAACAGAGGGAGGTGAGAGGAGGACATGCAGGAGAGGGGGGTAATCCAAATACATCAGTCCCAGTCTGCAAAGATGCACACAGAAGTACACACAATGAGGGGCCAAAAGGTCAGCAGTGTGTGCCCAGTTTAATTAACATGAAATATATGGCAGTGATGTGGACAGCACCCAGGTGCATCCTGGGTAGACAGACTGTCACCAATCTGTCAGGGCCTGTCTGCCGCAGTTTATACACACACATGCAAACACACACACACACACAAAAGAAAAACATCACACAGCTCGCTCTAGAACAATCAGGGGTCAGTTCAGTATGAGGACATGCAAAGTCACTTGAGCACAGCCCTGTAACCAGTTTTCTACAGAACATCACCATTTTTAGGGACTGGGAATCTGTTCTATTTACCATTCTTTATCAGTAGAACCCACTCCGACACTCAGCTACCTCATTATTCTTTGCCACTATGAAAGGAATGTGAAAGCTGGATCTGTCTCTGTGCTGGAGGTCTGGATCTGTCCGAGGGTTTTCCTTCTTCTTCTCTTCATTTCTTTCACTGCTCATTCGGGGACAAAGCTCTCTTTTTCTTGGTCTTTCATGTGTTCCTTGCAACATGCATCATTGTATGCAGTGTTTCATTTACAGCTATAACGTACTTCTATCCGATACTAGGCTTCCTCACTCACAGCAGCATGTCTCTCCTCAGTGCTGCCAAGTGAAGTGACCACAGAACAACTAAACACAGCAGAGAGGGGCAGAGAAAAGTGTGCTGGCATGAGAGAAGGTGTTTCCACAGACATGTTTACTTCCTGATGAACAAGAGTGACATACTAAACTTAGAGGACAGAAAAGTAAAGTATTGATCCTGTCATGCTAATACTAAACTGATATCAATAGCACCATTAGTATCAATACTATGGATATTTGAATCAATCCACCCACCCCTAGTGTCCGGCTGTGTAACTCTTAATAGTTCTATATAAACGAAAACAGCTTTGTGTCATATGTAATTTCTTCATTGCTTCATTTGTAAAAAAAAAAAAAAAAAAAAAAAAAAAAATATGGGGGGGCAGTACATATTAATAAAAATATCAATATAAATAAAAACGACAACAGATCACAGCAGATAGCCTCCCCTCCCTGAGCCTGGTTTTGCCAGAGGTTTCTTCCTGTTTTCACTTCCTGTTGTCTTGTCTAAGCTTGTATTTATACAAGATATTTAATTAACTCTCGTTTTGGGAGCATGCAGGGTAGGTGCGACAAAGGAGGATGCTAGGGATAAAGTGAGATGGAGGAAATTGATCTACTGTGGCAAAACCAAGTATACCAAGTATAAGATTGATAAGGTGACAGGGACCTCCACAAACATTGGATCTCAACCCAATAGAACACCTTTAAAGAAAGAAAGAGGGTCTAATCCAGTACTAGCAAGGTGTTCCTAATGAACTGTTGAGTGTATATTTCTTACATTTCTAAAAACAAAAACAAAAAAATGTTTTTGCTTTTTTTTTTATAGCATCACAAGTTTGTGTAATGCCTGTGCTGGTAGTGAATGTAGTTTAGTTAGACACAGATGCTGGGCTCCCTGTGGGAGTGCTAATTACCAGATATGTTCCTCTCCTTGAAGCTGAGATGACCTTCAACATTGTTGCCTTAACCACAAGCCTGGCAGAGCTCACACAATCACTGCTGAGAAATAGTTACTCTCCACTTTGGTTAGGAAGCTGGTTGTCTGCGGCCTCTAACACAGGAAGCACTTTGGATGTCCAGGTCATTGTTCTCCATCTGCCTGTAGTAATACATTTACTTGTGCTTACTTGTATTTACATGTACTTTTGAAAACACAAAGTGACAAAGCGATTCACTTTGGAAAAATAAACATAGGAGTGCCTATGCTGCCAAGATACAAATACTTCACATATGGTATATCTCAAAAAATATGAATAGTTAATATATTTTCATATGTTTTCATATATTCTATATTCATTACATATAAAGTGAAATATTTCAAGTGTTTGTTTATTTTATTTTTTCAGAAATTAAACATCTTAATTTTTTTTTAAAAGTATTTCCACCAATCAGTCAAAAAATGATTTACAATACAAATCTTGTCATTTTTCATCCGGCTTTCAGGAGGTCTTTCAAAGTTTTATTTGGATATTAGCTATTTTTTTACTCCTTTTTTTTACTCTTTTTTTTCATCAAATCATTCAGGCATAAAAGGACACCTCAAAGATGTCTGGGCATAACAGACAATTTTAAATTGTTTATTTCACACTTTATTCCTAGTCACAATAATACAGCACAAAGATGATACCACAGTTTGTTAGGCATGAAATAGCATTTTTGCACCAATAAGGTAATTCTCAAAGTGCTATTAGCTGAAAACGTCTCATATCTCAGCATGGTTTGGAGTTTGTCTTTAAGAAAATCTGAGGAGTTTTGTCCTTAATAAAAAGAGGGGAAATCCAGCAAATCAAGACACGGGACCTGAGAGCTGCATCTGTCCTTTCAGTTTATCCATGTAATGAAGCCTCACCAGAATGGTCTCATTTGAAAGGTGTCTGTCAACTGAAGCAAGGAGAAAAGGCTAAACTATGTCAAATTACACAAGAACCTGAGTAAAATCATTGGCAACAGGGGCCCGTTCTTCGTACCTCGCTAAGTAAGCTAGCTGGATTAGATTGTTGACGATTTCGCGTGATCTTGGATCGTTCGGTTCCCCGAAGCTCATCCGGGACTTGCTGTCATAGCAACAGAGCCGTAAGCGTAAACCTGCTCGGGAGCAGGTTTACTTTATGTAAACAGGATTAGATTGCGGCCACGCAGGTATGTCCGCTTCATTTATACGAAAGCAACAGCGATATTCCACCACTGTTTCACCATAAATAAATAACATCAATGTAACTAAAGATAATGCAGTACTTGATCCTTTTATTGATTTCACACAGATACATACAGGTCATTTCCTAAAAAAGGGAAATGTACTATTAACATTCTATTACATGTATGTGATTATTACAGATGTAATACATATTTCAGCGTAGTAATTGTAAATCACTTCGTGTAATCAAGATGAGAGACCACGGCTATAAAAGCGAAGGTGGATTTGGGAAGTCTGTCGCAGCCATGTCCTGTCCGTTTACGCGAGCCACCCATTGCGGAAGGTGCAAGATTGATAAGGAGAGTTTTCAGAATTCAGCGTATATTGCGGGATAGACAGGATCCTTTAGCTCAGCGCGACAGTGTGCTCATTGAGAGATATCGATTTTCCCGTGAGGGTATTATTTACTTAACCAACTTGTTGACGAGGGGGTGCAGGACCACCACCTGTCTTTTTTTGCTCTACCCTTTTCTTGGTTGCTGTTATGAACAAACAAGCAGAGTATTCCAGGGTCTCTTTCCTAGAGACGAAAAGCAATATAAGTGATAAATATTACCATTCTGTAGAATATTCTTATATTTCACTTTTACTTGTTCCCATGGTCTAGTGGGTCCTGTTGTGGCTCTAATGTGAAAGGGGATATAATATAACATATTATAATATAATATAATATAATGTAATATAATATTGGATAATATAGTGTGATATGATAAATCTACCCTACCGCCTACTGGTGTTGGCCAGAGGGGCCGATGGCGCAATATGGCAGCCTGGCTTCTGTCAGTCTGCCCCAGGGCAGCTGTGGCTACAACCGTAGCTGCCTCCACCAGTGTGTGAATGTGAGAGTGAATGAATAGTGGCATTGTAAAGTGCTTTGGGTGCCTTGAAAAGCGCTATATAAATCCAATCTATTATTATTATTATTATTAAATTACTTACGAGTTTAATTTGTCAGCAACCTTCTGCCAGCCCTCTCTCCTTGCTTTTGCAGCCTTTGCAGTGTTCCCTTGCGTTTTAATTAAACTCTGAAACTCCTGAAATCCCTCAATCAAGAGTTCTTGCTCTGCTGCCGAAAAATACCGAGCGCGCTCCTTCGACATTTTCGCCGACCAATCAGAGGGTTGCCGATCAATGTTTCTACTATCGATGCGTAGCCCCTTTTACGACACCCAGTGATCTCACATTACTTCATCCAGCTGTACTAATCGTCAACAGCAGGTGTGTTCGGAGAACCGGATTAGCGAGCTCACGGTTAGCGCGATGATTTGGTCTTGGATGTGTCATTTGATCTTGGATGTAGTAAGCGACGTACGAAGAACGGGCCCCAGGTCTTATGGAGTGGTGAATCCAAACTTTAATTTGAGAGGTGTGCCAGTGAGTGTTAGGGATGGGTACCGGTATCCGGTGCCATGATGGCACAGATTCTGACATAAACGGTAGTAACCACACCGAAAAGCAGCGCACATTTCGGTGCTTTATTTTGGTGCTTTTTTTCCTGAGATGTCATACACTTTGGATTCTAGCCAATCATTTTACCTTTCCGAGGATAGTAGGCGGGCCCAGGTACGTACATTCTTTTAGAGCAGAGCTACAGATTAAAAATGCCCAAGGCGAAGCGGTCAAATTCTGGCTGTACTTCAAAGCAAAAGATGCAAACTCAGCAGCCTGCAATAAGTGCTTTAAGGTGATACTGTGCAAAGGAGGTAACTCCTCGAATCTGATGAAACACCTAGCGACGTATAGCATTTTGTTAAAAGCCGAGAAATCAAGATTCAAGATGGCGCCGAGTATGGCAGCCTCGTCGCGAGCTCCCCCAAGCAACAGCTTTTTTCTGTGTTTAATTTTACTTTTCCTTCATTTTTTCGCGAGTAGCACATGTCTCCTTGTGTACGACCGACAAACCTTACTGGACATAAAAGACGGTCTTTCTTATAACTTTCCGGAGTTCAAGTTTTGCAACACGGACGCTCCGTTTGCAGACCCCCCATTCATCTCACCTGAGACGCCTTTGTTCTCTGGCCCTGGAGGCCGCAAACGCCGACGCAGAGGGAGAAGATCTGGCGTTCTGGTTCGACTGAGACGGCGCACTAACAGACCACCGTTACCCAGTTTATTACTGGCTAATGTGCAGTCTCTGGAGAACAAGCTGTGCGAGCTTCGGGCACGGATCTCATTCCAGCGAGAGATGCGGGACTGCTGCGTGATCTGCCTCACAGAAACCTGGCTATCGGACAAGGTACCGGACTCCGCAATACAACTACCGGGGTTCTCCGTGCATCGCGCGGACAGGTCACAGGATCTTACTGGGAAAAGCAGAGGCGGTGGTGTGTGTTTCATGATCAACAACAGCTGGTGTGATTATGCGAACGTGCACCCGGTCAAATCCTTCTGCTCACCGGACCTGGAGTACCTGATGATTAAGTGCCTGCCATTCTGGCTACCGAGGGAATTTACAGCAGTGATTATTACGGCTGTTTACATTCCCCCACAAGCCGACACTGACCGAGCACTCAGGGAACTGTACAGCGCGATCAGCAGCGAGGAAACCGCACACCCAGAGGCGGCGTTTATCACGACCGGGGACTTTAATAAGGGAAACCTGAAGAAAGTCTCACCCAAACTCCACCAACACATCCACTTTAACACTCGTGGAAATCGGCTACTCGACCACTGCTACACCTCTTTCCGGGATGCGTACAAAGCCCTCCCCCGCGCCCCATTCGGCCAATCAGATCACCGCTCCATCCTGCTCCTGCCCGCCTACAGGCAGAAGCTGAAACAGGAAGCTCCAACCCGGAGGGCGGTGCACTGTTGGACGGACCAATCGGAGTCTGCGCTGCGGGACTGTTTTGATCACGCGGACTGGGAAATGTTTCACGTGGCTGCTAGGGACATTGACGAGTACACAGACTCAGTCTGCGGATTTATCAGGAAATGCGTGGAAGATGTCGTCCCATCCAGAACAGTTAAATCCTTCCCAAATCAAAAACCCTGGATTAACGGAGATGTTCGCGCGGCACTGGCGGCACGGAGCACCGCCTTTGCCTCCGCGAACACATCGGACTACAAACACGCACATTACCAACTCCGGAAGACGATCAAAGCAGCCAAACGTGAGTACAGGGACAGGGTGGAGCAACAGTTTGACAACCCTCGGAGTATGTGGCAGGGACTAAACACGATCACAGACTTTAGAGGGAAAACCAGCACACCGCAGACCACGGCCTCTCTGTGTGAGGATCTAAACGTATTCTACGCTAGATTCGACACAGCGAACACCATGAGACCGGACAGTGTGCGCACCGCGGATGACGTCAGTGCGCACACTGTGTCTGAGGAGGATGTGCGGAAGTGCTTCAGGAAGGTGAACGCACGCAAAGCTACTGGTCCGGACGGGATTCCCGGCCGCGTCCTCAAGTCATGCGCGGCTCAGTTGGCTGGAGTGTTCACGCACATCTTCAACCTTTCCCTCTCTCTGTCTGTAGTCCCAGCCTGCTTCAAAATGGCCACCATCGTCCCTGTACCCAAATCCTCCACCATCTCCTCATTGAACGACTGGCGACCTGTAGCCCTGACCCCCATCATAAGCAAATGCTTCGAGAAGCTGGTCAGGGACTTCATCTGCTCTGCACTACCCGATTCACTGGACCCTCTACAGTTCGCATACAGCCACAACAGGTCCACTGATGATGCCATAGCCCTGACACTACACACTGCCCTGTCACACCTGGAGAAGAGAGACACGTATGTGAGAATGCTGTTTGTAGATTACAGCTCAGCATTCAATACCATCGTTCCCTCGAAGCTGGACAGGAAACTGCAGGATCTAGGACTGAGTAGCTCCCTCTGCAGCTGGATCCTTAGCTTCCTGTCTGACAGACGCCAAGTGGTCAGACTGGGCAGCATCACCTCATCCCCCATCACACTGAACACTGGTGCTCCACAGGGGTGTGTACTGAGCCCTCTCCTATACTCACTCTACACCTACGACTGCACAGCCACTAACAACTCCAACATCTTTGTGAAGTTTGCGGACGACACTACAGTGGTGGATCTTATCACCAATGGTGATGAGACGGCTTACAGGGAGGAGGTCAGTGCCCTGACACACTGGTGTCAAGACAACCATCTCACCCTCAACGTCGCAAAGACAAAGGAGTTGATAGTGGACTTCCGGAGGTGCAGAGAAGTACACACCCCCATCACCATCAACGGCGCTGCTGTGGAGAGAGTGAGCAGCTTCCGGTTCCTTGGTGTACATCTGGCTGAGGATCTTACGTGGTCAGTACACACAAACAAAACAGTGAAGAAGGCGCAGCAGCGCCTCTTCTTTCTCAGGAGACTGAAAAGATTTGGCATGAGCCCCCGCATCCTCAGGACCTTCTATCACTGTGCCATTGAGAGCATCCTCACTGGATGCATCACCACCTGGTATGGCAACAGCACCGCCTACAACTGCAAAGCTCTCCAGCGAGTAGTGCGGTGCTCTGAACGGATAATTGGAGGTGAGCTTCCCTCCCTCCAAGACATCTACAGGAAGCGGTGCCTGAGGAAAGCGGGGAGGATCATCAAGGACTCCAGTCACCCCAGCCATAAACTGTTCAGACTGCTTCCATCAGGAAGGAGGTTCTGCAGCATCCGGTCCCGTACCAGCAGACTGAGAGACAGCTTCTTCCACCAGGCCATCAGACTGCTGAACACGTCATAGACACCTCAGCTTCACTACTGGAACTTTAACATTATGCACTCCATACTGTACAGTAATGCCACTGTTTTGCACATGTCTCAACTCTGTATAATTTGTAAAATATGTGTACACACACACACACACACACACACACACACACACACACACACGTAGAAAAATATTTAGTATACATATCCAGAAATGCATATACTATTATATATTGTACATATATTTATTAGTTTCAGATGTAGCCATTCTTGTATTTTGCTTGTTTACATTATTGTATTTTGCACAACTCTGTTGCTTGTGAAGCTCGCACACAAGAATTTCACTCACATGTGCTGTTGTCATGATCCTGGGTCCGTTGACCCAGCGTTTTGTGTTTAGTTATGTAGCCTTCAGGTTTCCTAAGTTTATCGTTATCATGCCTAGTTGTTTCCAGTTAATTTTACCCCTCGTGTTCCCACTATGTTAAGTCTATTATGCCTAAGTGTTTCTAGTTATTATTTTCCCCTCGTGTTTCCAACCATGTTAAATCTCCCCTGCTCTTCATGCGTTTCATGTCTGTGTCTTGCGTTGTCAAGTTCGGGTTGTCATGTCTGTCTCATTATGTTTCCTGTTTTATTGTGAAGAGGTCTGGTGTTCTGTGTTCATCATGTTCAGTTTTACTCTCCCACTGTGACGTCATTATGTTCATGTGTGCCAGCTGTTTCCTCATGTGTCTCCACTTCCCCTAATCACCTCCTGTGTATTTAAGTCCTCTGTTTTCAGTGTGTGATGGTCAGGTCGTCTGTTGTCCACGCCATGTTTCCGATGCCATGCCATGCCATGCTTCCAAGTTTCTTGTCTAGGTTTTTCTTATTGTTTGTTTAGATTCCCCAGTTTAGGTTTGTGTTAATTTTGCTTCAGTTTGCCTTGCCCTTTGTTTGTACCTTTTCTACCAGCCATATTAAACGGCTCGCCTTTTGTTAACATTTCAAGTTCTGTTCCCTGTTCCTTGGAGTCTGCGTTTTGGGTCCTTTTCTCAATTCATACAGTCTGCCCTCGCCAGACTGTGACAGAACGACCTGACTCGTCATGGACCCAGCAGATTCAGCTCCCACCGAGTGTCTGGAGGAGATGGCTCGCATCCAAGCGATCCTCGACTGCGTCCTTACAGCGCCCGAGTTGAAGAGTAAGCTTGTGATGGTCAACGTTGCGGAAGCTATTATGGAGAGGGATCCCCGCCTCCTTCAGCTCCCGGGCTCACCTGCTATAGTGGATGCTTTTACAAGGGTAAAAGAGATGCTGCAGGCCCAGGAACTGTCGAGTCAGGAAATGGCTTCCAGCACCCACCAGTCACAACAACCCCACGATCAGTCGTCTTCATTGCTGCCTCCGGAACCTGAGTGTGTTCTTGTCGGTTCGCTGAGATTCGCCGCAGCGTCACCACCTCTCAGCTCACCAGTTTCCACGCCCTCATCACAGTCTCGCCATACTCTTGCCACGGTCCAGTGCGAGGAAGCACTGGATGCCATAGATTTGGACTACGACGAGCGTCAGTCGATATACTGCGCTCTATTGGAGGAGGAGCTCCGGTGGAAGCCATGGCTCATTCCGGAGCACGAGCCCTCTTTCCGGGGTTCTCGACTGGCTCTCGGGGGACCTCGGAGTTACCAGGGACTTCCGCCTATTGCACCGCCGTCTTCCACTTTCAAGAAAAAGCGGCGTGCGCGCCATCGACGCTCCACACCACGAACACAAGTGAGTGACTATATCTTGGCTCCTCATGTTTCTTCTCCGGAGATTATTGGAACGGACACTGCCTTTCCGGGTCATGAGCCCGGCTGTGAAGAGACTGTTTGTACAGGAAATGCTAGCCAACAGGCTCAGCTAAGCTGTTGTGGGACTGCTATCCAGGCCGGTTTGGAGCCGGAGACGGAGGTACAGCTGGTGCAGCCAATTTCAGTGTCAGCTGGAGGGCCCGAGGAGCCCGTCTGGCCACCTTCTGCTTCACCACCTGTGGTTGCAGCGCCACCTCCTGCGGCTCCCGTGCTGACGCCTGCAGGACCACCACCTGCTGCGCTACTGCTTGCTGCTTCTACGCCTCAGCCTGAGGACGACGCCTCACCTAGTTCTGCTACACCTCAGTCTGAGAACTCATACAAACTCATTTCACCCACTATAGACTGTGTGTTGCTGCAACCTGCCTCGTCAGCTGGAGGGCCCGAGGAGCCCGTCCAGCCTCATGCCACGTCAGCTGGGGGTTCAGGAGAACCGCACCAGCCTCATGCCACGTCAGCTGGGGGTTCAGGTGAACCGCACCAGCCTCATGCCACGTCAGCTGGTGGTTCCGGAGAACCACACCAGCCTCATGCCACGTCAGCTGGAGGGCCCGAGGAGCCCGTCCAGCCTCATGCCACGTCAGCTGGGGGTTCAGGTGAACCGCACCAGCCTCATGCCACGTCAGCTGGTGGTTCCGGAGAACCACACCAGCCTCATGCCACGTCAGCTGGAGGGCCCGAGGAGCCCGTCCAGCAGCCTTCCTCGTCAGCTGGTGGTTCCGGAGAACCACACCAGCCTCATGCCACGTCAGCTGGAGGGCCCGAGGAGCCCGTCCAGCCTCATGCCACGTCAGCTGGAGGGCCCGAGGAGCCCGTCCAGCAGCCTTCCTCGTCAGCTGGTGGTTCGGGAGAACCACACCAGCCTCATGCCACGTCAGCTGGAGGGCCCGAGGGGCCCGTCCAGCAGCCTTCCTCGTCAGCTGGTGGTTCCGGAGAACCACACCAGCCTCATGCCTCGTCAGCTGGGGGGTCCAAGGGGCCCGTTCAGCCGCCTGTCTCCGCTGGAGGGTCCGAGGGGCCCGTTCAGCCACCGTCTGCTGCAGCCTCAGAGCCTTCGTCTGCTGCAGCCTCAGAGCCTTCGTCTGCTGCAGCCTCTCAGCCTTCGTCTGCTGCAGCCTCTGAGCCTTCGTCTGCTGCAGCCTCTGAGCCTTCGTCTGCTGCAGCCTCTGAGCCTTCGTCTGCTGCAGAGTCTGCAGCCTCGCCTGGTCCGGCCTCGGTGTCTTCATCTTCGCCTGGTCCGGCCTCGGTGTCTTCATCTTCGCCTGGTCCGGCCTCGGCGTCTTCATCTTCGCCTGGTCCGGCCTCGTTCATGCTGTCTTCATCTTCGCCTGGTCCGGCCTCGTCAGAGTCTTCATCTTCGCCTGGTCCGGCCTCTGCTACGCCTGGTCCAGCCTCTGCTTCAGCGTCGCCTGGTCCTACGGCTGTCATGCCGCCGCCCAAGCCTCGCTCTGCACCTGGGAATCTTCGGCCACCAGCTGGACGTCACCGCCGTCGAGGTCAGCCACCTGAACTGTTTCTACGCCGTTGCCGTCCACACGGTCGGCCACCTGAACTGTTTCTACGCCGTTGCCGTCCACACGGTCGGCCGCCTGAACTGTTTCTACGCCGTTGCCGTCCGCACGGTCGGCCCCCTGAACGGTTTCCATGTCGCCACCTTTGCCGTCCGCACGGACGGCCCCCGGAACTGTTCGACCTTGGACTTCTGTGCCGTCGGCCTCCTGGCCGGCCCCCTGATCGCATGAACTCTGGATTTTTGGACCGTCACCCTCCGGGTCGGCCACCTGAGGGGTCATGAACTGTTTCCCTGCGCTCCTGTGATTTTGATGGACGTTTTGTTTTTGTGGCCTGGTTTTGGGCCCTCCGTCCTGGGCCCCCGCCGCCCGCCCTTGGTGGGTTGTCTTTTGTTTTGCCTTTTCGGGGTTTTTGGGCGTCTGGTATCCGCCCTTGAGGGGGGGGCTCTGTCATGATCCTGGGTCCGTTGACCCAGCGTTTTGTGTTTAGTTATGTAGCCTTCAGGTTTCCTAAGTTTATCGTTATCATGCCTAGTTGTTTCCAGTTAATTTTACCCCTCGTGTTCCCACTATGTTAAGTCTATTATGCCTAAGTGTTTCTAGTTATTATTTTCCCCTCGTGTTTCCAACCATGTTAAATCTCCCCTGCTCTTCATGCGTTTCATGTCTGTGTCTTGCGTTGTCAAGTTCGGGTTGTCATGTCTGTCTCATTATGTTTCCTGTTTTATTGTGAAGAGGTCTGGTGTTCTGTGTTCATCATGTTCAGTTTTACTCTCCCACTGTGACGTCATTATGTTCATGTGTGCCAGCTGTTTCCTCATGTGTCTCCACTTCCCCTAATCACCTCCTGTGTATTTAAGTCCTCTGTTTTCAGTGTGTGATGGTCAGGTCGTCTGTTGTCCACGCCATGTTTCCGATGCCATGCCATGCCATGCTTCCAAGTTTCTTGTCTAGGTTTTTCTTATTGTTTGTTTAGATTCCCCAGTTTAGGTTTGTGTTAATTTTGCTTCAGTTTGCCTTGCCCTTTGTTTGTACCTTTTCTACCAGCCATATTAAACGGCTCGCCTTTTGTTAACATTTCAAGTTCTGTTCCCTGTTCCTTGGAGTCTGCGTTTTGGGTCCTTTTCTCAATTCATACAGTCTGCCCTCGCCAGACTGTGACAGCTGTACCAATGTACCTGCACATGTGATGTGACAATAAAAGTGATTTGATTTGATTTGATTTGAAATGCACCGTATTTGATAGCTTGTTGCAAGACCTCACACAGAGCACATCTACTGCCGGTGTGGTGCCTGTTATCGGACCCGGAGTTAGCAACATCCCCCAAAAACCCGAAGAGTAGAGTCCTGGCCCCTAGCCCTGCCAGTGTAGCAGAAATGATGACAGATGATGATGGCAGCAGCAGCCGTTCTTCTCTTCGTGAGTAGCTTAATGTTGTTCGTGTGTAAGCTAACCACATTATTAAATTAATACATGTAAGGTGAACTAGCAAACACCTTCGTAGTTACATGCGGCTGTCTTCTTGTTTGATGGCAGATACTCCCTTCACCCTGGCCAAAAAGGCTAAAATGACCAAAGAAAAAGTGGAAAACAGCTAAACGTGAGAGGTTTTTGGACAAAGTTTGTGTTTTTTCCATTGATTAAGCAATGCTTCCAGCCAAGAGTGATACCATAAATCCCCTATAGCTGCAGAAAAGGCTAACATTGTTATCTTTTTACAAAAAAACAGCTAAACATGAGAGGTTTTTGGACCAATTTTGTGTTCTCCATTCTTTAAGCACGGTTCAAGCACCGTTTAAGCACCGGCACCATTTCAAAAGTACCGGTTTGGTACTGGTATCAGATAAAACCTAAACGATACCCATCCCTAGTGAGTGTCCACAGCCATCTCTAAAACATGGTGGAGGATTTTTCGAGATTTGGAGCTGCATTTCAGCCAGTGGTGTTAGGGACTTTGATGCCTTTGGTATAAGGTACTGTCAGATTTAGTGCTACCAATTAACCTAACCCACTAACTGCTGTCTTTGGACTGTGTGAGGAAGCCAGAGTACCCAGAGAGAACCCACGCGAACACGGGGAGAACATGCAAACTCCACACGGAAATGTTCATGTGCTGACTCAGCAGGGATTATTTTAAATGAGAAAAGTGGAGAATAATTATTTTAAAGCATTATAAATGTCTCAGAACTATACTAAATTATACTTGAAAACCTGTGGAATTGCAGGTGCCTGATTTGTTTATTTGATTTTGAAAGTGTCTCATACTCAAAAATGAATGGGCATGAATCTCGTTTTCACGCTCTTCCTTTTTCTTTTGACCAGACTGTAGCTGAGTAATGTCTCAGGAGAATGGGGGTATTCCAGGTTAGTATTTTTATGCTCTCGCATACACTTAATATAAAAGTCACTGAACTGCTGACCCCTATAAACAGGCTCCTTCCTTACAGGCTGAGGGGTGTTTTTTATTTATTTTATTTATTTATTTATTTATTTATTCAGAGTTTATTTATTTACTCCTCGTGGGGAGCTCATAGCAGCATGGACTTGGTCAGCAATGACCTTACCATCTGAATGTCACACCAGAAACTGAGACTTCATCAGACCAGGCAAATTTTTTCTTCTGTTCTCATGCAAATTACAGCTCTGTTTCTTGCTGACAGAAGTGACACTCAGTGTGATCTTCTGCTGCTGTAGCCCATCTACTTCAAGGTGGGTTATGGTGTGCATTCTGAGATGCTCTTCGGCGTACCTTGGCTGTAACAAGAGTTTACTGTAGTTAGTGTTGTCTTCCTATTAGCTTGAAGCAGTCTGGACTCCTCTGAGCTCTGTGTCAACAAGGAATCTTTGTTCACAGAACTGTGGCTTTTTAGTTATTTTTTCTTTTTTGGGCAATTCTCCGTAAACCCTACAGATAGTTCTTTGGAAAAATCAGCAGTTTATCAAAGTCATTTAAATTACCTTTCTTTCCTACTCAGATGCACAGTTTAAACTTCAGCAGGTTGTTTTGACCATGGCTACATGACTAAATAACTGAGTTGCCAACATCTGATTAGATGATTATATATATGGTTCAACTGCTCACTAATCCAAGTATATGGGTTTCTCTGTTGTGGTGGGTGGTCGTCACCCTTGACACTGTACTATGGTAAAATGCTTTAAACTCTTTGAAATGTCAAATTGAAAAAAATATATAATATACTAACCCAGTCTGTGTTACTGCTTCCAGACTGGGAGCCCTGAATTTTTCAGTCAACTCCCTCACTCACTTCACTTTGTGCACAGTGTGCAGGGGGAGGGAGAGTAATTGGGTCAATATCAAGTAACAGAGTTACACAGGACAGCCAAATTAGCTGCACTAGTGTTTCTATTGCTGAAATTATCTGCCTATTATCCAAGAACCCAATAACAAAAATATGACATTGTCTTCCACCAAGGTATTTTATGCGATTTCCCGAAGCACTGCTGCACATCATTTCTGCAAAGAGTGTTGCACAAGCGCTGTTGCAGATCGTCTACTGAGTCAGCATCCCAAAGGAAATACTGACTGACCACAGCACATCGTTCATGTCTCGCACATTAAAAGAACTGTACAAATTACTGGGCACTAAATCTGTTCAGACCAATGTCTACCACCCTCAGACTGACAGGCTGGTTGAGCAGCTGAATAACTTTAAAGTCTTTAAAGAATCATGGACTTTAAAGACTTTAAAGTCCATGATTCATAAGCTCATTCACCAGGATGTAGCAATTGGGATCACTGGTTAGATCCTCTGTATTTGCAGTGTGGGATGTGCCCCATCCTAATTGAAGACAACTGTGAGAAGGTCCAAGCCCAGCTAAAAATGAAATTCAGTACGTTCTGGACCTGAGAGAAACATTACACAAATTGGGGAGGTTATCAAGAGAGAATTAGCTCCAGGTCCCGGAATGTCACCAGTACAATAGATGGGCTAGGCTCATTCAGTTTTAGCCGGGTGTCACGGTTCTGGGTCAGTTTGACCCAGTATTTTGAGTTGTCATGTTTTTGCAGGTTTAGTTTAGTTCCATGTGTCATTTTCTGTCTGTCTCTCTATGTCGAGTCTGCGTCTTGGTGTGATGGTTTCTTGTTCCTGTTTTATTGTGAAGGTCTGCGTCTCATGTGAGTGTGTTCAGTTTTACCTCTGTCTCGTCTTGTTGATTATTCCCAGCTGTGTCCACCAGCTGTGTGTAATTCCCCTGTGTTTCTCTGTGTGTATTTAAGTCGTGTCCTCTGTCATTGTAGTTGCTGGTCTGTCTGTCCATCCACCATGTTTCTTCCATGTGTTCCCTGCCGTCACCATCTTGTACCGTCGTCCACCTTGCTTCATGTTTGAGTTCCGGTTCGTATTCAGTAGTTTAGTTGTCTCCAGTCTAGTTTAGTTCGTGCTCCATTTGCTGTTTGTCCATATTTATTTCGTGTTCAATAAACCACCTTCACTTCTCCACTACTGCCTGCGATTGGATCCTCATTTAGTATTTTCACACGGCTCTTCTCACCCGCCGTGACACCGGGAGACAAAGTGATTGTATAACTCTTTTCTTCTGGGTCAAAGTTACTCACCAAGTAGCAAGGACACTTTGTGGTCACTTGGTGAGTGGGGGATGTCAATTATGAAGTGGTCACTTGGTCAGTGGGGGATGTCAATTATGAAGTGGTCAGGATAGGGGAGGGGCCACACAGGTATATCACCTCAATCTCCGGACTACACCACTCTGTACAGTTTGTACCATTTTGTCACATTCAAGGTTCAAGATTCAAGGTTCTTTATTTGTCACATGCATAGTTATACAAGTATAACACACAGTGAAATGTAACCTGACACGTTCCTCGACATGTGCAAAAATGGGGGGGGGGGGGGAACATATATATATATATATATATATATATATATATATATATATACACACACACACACACACACACACACACACACACACACACACACACACACACACACACACACACACACACATTGGGTGAATGTGCAGTAGTAGCAGCAAGCAGGTGAATTCTGTACATTAATAAGAATAGACATCTGACTATTTTACAGAATAGACAATATAAACATATTTAAAATTAAAGGAATTTGAAATGTACATTGTGCCTGGGTTTAGAGTGTCTGGAAGAGAGTCCAGTCTCAGTCAATTATAGATGATGTGAGAAGGCGGGTGTGTGTGTGTTTAGGGCCCGGATGGCTTGGGGATAGAAGCTCCTCTTGAGTCTCTCTGTCCTTGCCCGGATGATGCGGAACCTTCTGCCAGATTGCAGAAGTTGGAACAGTTTGTTGCCAGGATGGGACGGGTCCTTCAGTATCTGCGCTGCTCTAGTCCGGCATCTCCTGGTGTAGGTGTCCTGAAGCGGGCGGAGAGCAATCCTGCAGCAGCGTTCTGCTGTACGGATCACTCTCTGGAGAGCTTTTTGGTCCTTCACACAGCTGTTCCCAAACCACGATGTCATGTTCTGTGTGAGGATGCTCTCCACAGCACCTGTATAGAAAATCCTGAGGATCTTTGGAGAGACCCTGAACTTCCTCAGTTGTCGTAGGTGATACAGGCGCTGCCTAGCCTTTTTGGTCTGGACCTGAATGTGGGCAGCCCATGTCAGGTCTGAGGAGATGTGGACACCAAGATACTTGAAGGACTGCACCCTCTCCACTGGAGCGCCATTGATGATAATACATTAAGTTCAAGGTGGTCCATAGGCCAGTAGCGCAAATGCTCGTGGCTGATTTCCCCTCCCAGGTCGGGGCAAGGGGAGTAGGCTAGGCTGGATTACTTCCCGGACATAGTTGGGCGGTGGAGGTATGTGGCATGGGTGTGGTCTATGGCTTTGCTGCAGAGGACTGGTAGTGCAGTAGGGTCCGGGGGGCAGTGCCAGGAGGCTGGCAGAGGAGCTGGGACTGATTTGGTGATCATTCATGCTGTTTCAGTGGCCATCTGGGATTGGGGCAGAGAGTGGCGCCAGGAACAAAGCTGAAAAGCTGCAGAGAGCAAATTTGGAAAAGCTGAAAATAAAACAGTGTGTATGTGTTGGTCCTTCGTGTCACACTAGTGCATGTAAGAGACGTGATTTGAGAACTTACATCTTCTAATATCATTAACTTTTCTTTTTTTCTTTTTTTTAAGCATATGGCAAAAATGCAAACCCAATCCACGCCTGGATTTTAAGAGGTTAACTATTAGCGTGGGCAGCACGGTGGCACGGTGGTTAGCACTGTTGCCGTACAGCAAGAAGGTCCTGAGTTCAATTCCAATATCAGGCCGGGGTCTTTCTGTGTGGAGTTTGCATGTTCTCCCCGCGTTTGCGTGGGTTCTCTCCGGGTTCCGCCTTCCTCCCACCGTCCAAAGACATGCATCTTGTGGGGATAGGTTAATTGGATAATCCAAATTGCCACTAGGTGTGAATGTGAGTGCGAATGGTTGTCTGTACCTGTGTGTTGGCCCTGCGACAGACTGGCGACCTGTCCAGGGTGTACCCCGCCTCGCGCCCTATGACAGCTGGGATAGGCTCCAGCGCCCCCTGCGACCCTGAAAAGGATAAGCGGAAGTGAATGGATGGATGGATGAACTATTAGCGTATGTTTCCTGAAAAACCAAAAATTCTTAGTCTGATGACATTGACTGATCAGAGCTAACTAAAAATATTACAGGACGTACATGTTTGTTCCTATAAAGGGTGTTCAATAAAGAGAGTTCAATAAAAGGTACACTAATTTGATTTACGTGGTTGATGATGCTGACTCCAGTTAATGTCATAACAGTTGGTTTTCATCCTATTTAAATTAAAGTTGCCAGTTGGATTAGATTCTTTATTTAAAAATTCCTCAAACACAAATTCATACACATTCACACACACCCACACAGGACACTATTATGATTTTCCATGAGAAGCGCATGTATTATTAGAAGTGTGCTTTGCTGGGTGTGTGCCAAGCTTTATAAGCCACACTTTGTATGGCTACAGTGTTGTTATTGATTCACCATTATTAGGAGAGAATTTCCTATATAGTTACAACTGTGAACAGAACCCTGCTTCATCCATCATCTGATCAAAGTGTTTATTGAGTGTTTGGCTCAGTTCCAGTGAAGACAATGAAAGATCATATATACCAGTGGTCCCCAACCCCCAGGCCACAGACCGGTACCGGTCCGTGAGTCATTTGGTACCTGGCCGCGAGAGTGAGACTCGGGTGTGAAATGTATGGTTTTCAGGGTTTTTATCGGTTTTTATCGTTATTTTGTTATCTTTTTTTTTTTCGTTAACTCTGTTTTCCTGGGTCTTTTCACGTGTGTTATGAATAAATCTTCTTTTTTTCGGTACCGGTACTAGTTTTATTTTGTTGTATTTATCTGCGACACCTTAAAGGCCGGTCCGTGAAAATATTGTCGGGCACAAACCGGTCCGTGGTGCAAAAAAGGTTGGGGACCGCTGATATATACAGTATGTGTGTTCATGCTTCGAGATAACTACCAGAAATCTCGAAGCACAGGCCGAGGGGGCGGTGTGGCAGCAATTTTTCACACCAGCGTATTAATTAATGAAAGACCAAGACAGACTTTTAATTCATTTGAAATCCTGATGCTTAACATTGTCCACCCCAGCTGTGAAACTCAGAAACCAGTCTTACTTATTATCATCTATCGTCCACCTGGGCATTACACAGAGTTTCTGTCTGATTTCTGAGACTTTATATCTAATTTAGTTCTGAGCTCAGATAAAATAATTATTGTGGGTGATTTTAACATCCATGTAGATGCTAAAAATGACAGCCTCAACATGGCATTTAATCTGTTATTAGACTCAATTGGTTTCTCTCAAAATGTAAAAGAACCCACCCACCACTTTAATCACACTCTAGATCTTGTTTTAACATATGGCACAGAAACTGAACATTTAACAGTGTTTCCTGAAAACCCTCTCCTGTCTGATCATTTCCTGATAACATTTACATTTACAATAATTGATTACACAGTGGTGGAGAGTAGACTTTATCAAAGATGTCTTTCTGAAAGCGCTGTAACTAAGTTTAAGTGTTAGATTTGTATTGTTGATTGTCATTTATGCTTAGAAACATTTACCCACATATGCTTAGAAGTGTATAATCATTTGTAGATTGAAAGAATGTCTCATCCTAGGAGGTCTGTAACAGCTCTGAGTAGCATGAAGGGGGAGGGCGTTCACTCCCTCTACAGAGTGTTCTGGCATAGATCACACACCTCCTAGGAGAGGTCGTATCTTCTCTTGCTGATATATGGTATAGCAAACACACGTATATCTGTTTAAGTATAAGAGTCTTTTGTTCAGATGGACCCGCTCCTGGCACCAGCGTTTGGGGAGTCTTCACAGGGTCACACCTTGATCTCACACACACACACACACACACACACACACACACACACACACACACACACACACACACACACACACAGTATTCTTTGTTCACATGTATACCTATGTAAGATGTCATATGTTAATGACCCTATGCATATTCATGTAACCACAATAAAAGGAGTGCTATGGGGAGCCTGGCTGAGAGTCTGACGGGGGCTAGGTGGTGGGACGACACTTGACCCCAGCCAGGTTTCCCTCATGCATGAGTAAACCAGCCTGCTTGTGTCTTGCTTTGCAGTGTAACTATATTGTCTTTAACGTTCCAGCGGATAGGTTCAAGCTACAAACCTATCATTAATTGGTCCTTCGAGAGCCGGATCCCTGGAGTCGACATTCACCGAGGGGAGAAGGGGCACGCGGAAAGACTGACGTCAGCCAGGAAGTTCCTGTGGATTCGCTGTCTGTCTTTTCTCCTCGATGGATGGCGATCGGCGGGATTCGAGGCTATACTACATGCTAAGCAACACCAAGTAAGTTTAAGTCTTTGCCGCTATGTGCAGCAAAGCACGCATCCACTGTGTGAGGTTGCGTTGAAAGTCTTTATCACTGTGTGCGATAAAGCACGTGCGTCCGGTGAGTGTCCGGTTTTGAAATCACCCTGGGTGTGTGTCCCGAGCGTCCCTTCATTGGGTTTTGAAATCGCCCTGGGTGTGTGTCCCGAGCGTCCCTTCATTGGGTTTTGTCGTGCGAGTGGGTGAGCGTCCCACAGCTGGGTCAGGGTCCCGAGCGGTCCGGTGTGAGTCCGGAGTAGGCCTATTTTGTGTTATTGTCATTTTCGTCGTCGTCTCGTTGTTGTTGTGTGTGCGGAGCAGACCGCGTGGTGTGTGACGTCAGCAGCTGTTGTTGTTATCATGGGTTTCCTAAGCAGCCAGGAGTGTGTGGAAAAGGCCAGCCCACATCAGCAGCTGTGCTCTGGTGGGTGGCTTTCCCCCCACCCCTTCCTGACACAAAATGTTAACAGCCTGTGTGCCAGACCATAGACGTAATTGAGGTGGATAGTTGTTAAAAGTAACCTACATTAAGCTTGTGGTTGCTTAAATTCAGTACAATGACATGTGAGGTGAAGTGATATAGGTAAATATTTAAACTAATGAAGTGCATAGAGGCACTTGACCTGTGTGAAAGACTGTCGTCTTATTATGAGCCATTGTTGAGATACGCAGCACATCTGTGAAAACAGCTAATATGCTGAAGTACATGATGGAGAAGCTGTATTGAATATGAAAGTGTGATGAAAGTGAAAGTGATGTTGCGTTGCAGTTTTCCTGCATCTTGACTCATGTGTGTGGAGAGTTCATAGCATCAGCAGCATGTTTTCGTTTATTTGTTTTGTTGGGTTGAAAATAATTAAATAAACGTGTGATCATGCTTATGGATCACCATGGCACATATCTCCAGCCATATGATTTATTTATGCAGATGAAAAAGTGAGTGTGAATGTGTCTGACATCACAGTGTTTTTGTGCACTGTGCAAAAGTAATTGCCTTTGATTGTGAGTGAGAGCGGTGATTTTGCGGATCACAAGTTGTTGTAAAGAAATAAAATAAAAGAGTGAAAAAGAGACAAGTTACATTGTAGACGAAGAAAAATAATCATAGCAGAAAGGTTTTGTGTTGATCAGCCGAAAAACAACTACAATGTCGTTTTCTGCTTTAAGAAAGGATTGTTCACAAAAACACAGAGAGAGAGAGAGATGTGTGTTGATTAAGCAGTGATGATGATAATGAACATGTCTTAGTTTGTCACTTTCAGGTGAAAAGCAGACCTGAATCAATTTTCCACATGCAGCAGTCGGAAGAAAGTTATAGTTTAACATCATTGGAAACATGTAGGCCAAGTTTCTGGCTGACTTATTTACAGCACCGTGTGTCTCTCAAACTCACAAGCAGCCCTCACTCCTCCCTGAAGACAAGGAATGCAGCTCCGAAGCAATAACATGGCAGATAAAGAGACAGCAGCAAGTCCTGAGCAAAAGTCTCAGTGAGCAGCGGCAATGTGGACAAACAGCACCAGAGAAGAAGAGCAAACCCATCATCCTGACTGATCGGATGAATGGCACTGTGTTTACAACAAGCTGCAACTTCACTGTGCATGTGAAGAAAACTTTTAAGGAGAACTGAGGAGACTGTTGGAGTTTGACATTTGCCACCTGTGGAGTAAAATGGCAAGAAGAGACAGTGGAACACAGGACAAAGCTGAAGGAGAACTGCCGGCGCTGTGGTTGGAAAGGCTCCATCATAAACATGCCCTGTGCAGAGGTCCAAACCCAAGAAGGTCGGCATCAGCGTGGGCGAGCTGATTGTGAAAGCCGTGGCCGTTTCCAAGGAGCGCAGCGGCATCTCCACATCCGCTCTCAAGCAGGCTCTGGCTGCCGGAGGCTACGATGTGGACAAGAACAAGGCCCGTGTCAAGACCGCCTTCAAGAGCCTGGTGGCGAAGTGCACTCTGGTGCAGACCAAGGGCACCGGGGCCTCCGGACCTTTCAAGATGAACAAGGCTACTGAGACCAAAGCCAAGACGCCCGCCGCGGCCAAAGCCAAGAGGAGCTGCTAAGAAGTCGCCCAAGAAGGCAGCAGCAGCAGCACTACAGCCACTAGCACGAAGTCAACCGCATCAGAGGACAATAGAATGAGAGTGGTGAGAACACAAATTTTATTTTTAATGTGGGAAATCAAAATTTGGGTTAGCAAACCTGGGGAAAAGAAAACTGACTGCTTAAGTGGAAAATTGAGACGGAGTTTTAAACACTACGAAAATAGAAACATATACAAAATCACACACAAAAGCAGAACATGCATTAACCATACTAACACTCCAAACACAAGAGAGCTAATGAAGATTAGACAAAATTTTAAGTGTATGAGTCTGTTTATCATCTTGTCCAAGTCACCTCGTGTGATGCAAAGATCAGTGGAACTTATAGCACATTACATGCTCTGCTGGATATGCAGCTCCACACACATGCAATGAAAATTAGCTGGTTATCTTTCATCAGTGTTAAAATAGTGTCAATTTAGCAGACACTTGTTATCAAATACTGAATTTATACAATGCAAAAAATTGACTCTCTAGGTTGCAGGACAGCAATTTAACTTTTGAAAAAAAAAAAAATCCTGGTTTGATAAATCAGTGATCAGACAATAAATTTAGTTGTTAAAATGGTAAATTGGGAGAAGCTTCCTGCTTGATTGATGCAGCAAGTGATTTACTGTATGAGGGAAATTGTCTTTAGTGATAACATTTTGAACATGCATTTCTGTTGTCCTGTCATCCTAGTGGGTTAATAGCTGATTCAAATTAGTTGATCGTTCTTAGATTAATGAAAGGTGATTGAATTCTAGCACGAGTGAATGGGATGTGTTGGAGTTGTTGTGTGTTGAGTGGAGACTCTAAAACACTGAGTTTCCTGTTTTGATGTGTGAGTGAATCCTGTATTTAGATACACAACTCTGAATACGTCAGAACAAACTTCTTTTGTGAAGTGCATGACAGCATGTCACATGTTTTATGATGAAGGGAAAAGGAAAACTGAATAGATCTGTGGCCTAAATGAGTGAAGAGCACAGACCTGGTGACTAAACTCATAGCTAATAAGACATTAGGCTTATGTTGTGTGTTGTGCAGCTGATGGTTGGTTTGGAGTGAATCTAGCTGATGATTCTTCTGTTGTGAAGTTGATGAGGAGTTTGTGTCATGACTTAACAAGGCCTTTTTATTTTGATACTTTCACAGTGCACTGAAAGTTTGGTTTGATAATCTCTGTTATTTTTTATTTTTATCTTTTGAACAGGCACTGATTTTGTTTGTCTATTTCTTTTCTTTAAGCAGATCTGCACGTCGGGAATTGAAAGTGCTTTACGACCTGTCAAGAGGGCCGTTGCGGGTGGGTTTCTCCACATTAAAATGGGCTCTGGAGAAAGCCACTTATTGGGACAAGTTCCTGGCCTAAAAAGGATTCAGCGATGTAATCCGATCTAAAGTTCTTTTTCTTTTTGAAATGACGTCATTTTGCTGAAAGTGGAAACTAAATGCGACAATTGGCTCCACTATCAGCAAAGAAAGAATGAATGCATGAATGAATGAATGAAAGAGAAAGAAAAAAAAAGCTGACTGACTGGTAAAAGCTGACAAGACTGACTGACTTAACACCATTGTGTGAAGCCAACCCCCACCTGACAAAGGGGTGGATGTATCTCTGTGTGTGTCTCTGTTACAGGAGCAGACAGATGACAGCAACATCTGGGGTTGCGTGATGGTTTAACCTTTTAAATGCCATTTTTATGTTTGTGAATCTATCAGAGGTGTGTTATTCATGGGCTTGTGTTGCTCACAGAAATTACTGTGAGAAGGTGTACACACCTGCGCAGCGCTAACATTTGCATTTTCTTTTCTACAGCATTACAGTTCTTCATGTGGTTTGATCACATGATTTACACCAGGACAACTGGTTGATGTTTTTCCTACTACAGGATTTCTGGGTTTATATGTGAATGACATTCCTTCCACGAGAGGGGATGGTTGATGTTATGGTGTTTTATGGCACCTCTGGAACCTGTTGACCTGTGTCTGACCTCCGTCTGACCACAGTCAATGTGTATTGCTAATGTTTGTTACTTTGGGAATGCTGTGGAAGATTCAGCAGAAGCAGACAAGTGACATGAGTAAAACAAATGAGAGATTACGGTGTTTATGGACAAGTTTATTATGGGTTCATTTGCTGGCCACTTTTGGACCCATAATAATAATAATAATAATAATAATAATAATAATTGAGTGGAGTGACTTTGCTTAAGAGAAGTCACCGATTACATTAATGTTAACTGAGCACATGGGATGATCCATGTCTGAGGCAAATTAGGGAAATAATTGTAGTTTCCTGATTTGAGAAAACCTGCACATGACACTTGTCTTGCCCGTGCTGAATGCTTATTACTCTTTTGATATAATTGTTTGTACGTGTGAAGTTTGCTTTTCTGAAATATAGGTGCAGCAGTGAGAAGCAGAAACATTCCAGGCATAGCTGAGCCCAGGCAGTGGTTGAGGTCAAAGATCAAGCTGGTTGGGGCCCATCATGAGATCAGACCTTGGAGCCACAGCAAGGACCATGAAACTGCCTGCAATAGAGAAATCTCACACTTGGTTGTTTCAGGGGTGAGGGGGAAGTGCTGATTGAGCCCCCGTAGGGTAAGCTCGCACTTCAACCTCCAGCCTCTGACCAACTCTAGGGCAACCAAGTGCGAGGCGTGACGGCTGAATCGGCTGAACCAGGAGGAAGGCAGAGAAGCTGAGCCTTTTGAGACAGATCCAGCAGGCCCAAAATCAGGACTATGCATGACGAGAAGGAGTGCCTGAGAGGATCGTCCACAAGATGGGAGCTGAGGCCAGGAGAGAGGCTTCAGGAGGATCAGAGATCATCTTCAGCACAGCAGATATGACACAGAGAGCTGTGCTACTGAGCTTCCAGGAGATCAAGAGGAGACTTCCCACAGCAAGATTTAAATAAAATGAAAGATTCAATATTGACGCTGAGGAAGACTACTAAGGTGTACGACGTGCTCTGCCTTAAATCTTCAGCAGCGTTGAGACATGAAAACCTGAAGGATGAGGGGAGCGTGCCAAGCTCCATCGACAGCGCAGAGGGAATCTAAGGATGACATCATGATTCTGTGAAAAGCACAGGAACCAGAAGCTATGGTGGTGATAACAGCAGTTTCCTATGAGGTCTGCAGCTTTGGAAATAGCTGAGACCCATGTTGACAAACAACAAAACTAACTGGTATGTTTGAATGTTTATTCTACATACATTTGGACTCTGGTCCTATGGACAATGATGGAAACAACTGGAAGAGACATTAATGACGCCCTGCAGAACTCAAACCACTCTGCAGAGAGACATGTGATTTGCACACCCGGAGGAAGCATCACCAAGCTGAGATGTTTTTGAAAATGTTACTTTTTATTTTCACTATTAAATTAACAATTTCTTTGTTTGCTTGTAGGATGCAGGTTGCCATTGGATGAGATTAATGAGGAATGGGATAACTGCTGATACATTTGTTAAACTGTGTACTTTTACAGTAATTTAGGGTAATTTGACATATGCTGAGTATAAAAATGTTTGCATTAAAACTGTCAGTCATGAGGTATTCATAACTGGGAATTCTTCTAGCATAAAGGTCAATAAGGGGGGAAATGTTAGATTTGTATTGTTGATTGTCATTTATGCTTAGAAACATTTACCCACATATGCTTAGAAGTGTATAATCATTTGTAGATTGAAAGAATGTCTCATCCTAGGAGGTCTGTAACAGCTCTGAGTAGCATGAAGGGGGAGGGCGTTCACTCCCTCTACAGAGTGTTCTGGCATAGATCACACACCTCCTAGGAGAGGTCGTATCTTCTCTTGCTGATATATGGTATAGCAAACACACGTATATCTGTTTAAGTATAAGAGTCTTTTGTTCAGATGGACCCGCTCCTGGCACCAGCGTTTGGGGAGTCTTCACAGGGTCACACTTTGATCTCACACACACACACACACACACACACACACACACACACACACACACACACACACACACACACACACACACACAGTATTCTTTGTTCACATGTATACCTATGTAAGATGTCATATGTTAATGACCCTATGCATATTCATGTAACCACAATAAAAGGAGTGCTATGGGGAGCCTGGCTGAGAGTCTGACGGGGGCTAGGTGGTGGGACGACACTTGACCCCAGCCAGGTTTCCCTCATGCATGAGTAAACCAGCCTGCTTGTGTCTTGCTTTGCAGTGTAACTATATTGTCTTTAACGTTCCAGCGGATAGGTACAAGCTACAAACCTATCATTAAGAATATAATCCACCCACTGTTATCATCTTCAATGCCCTGTACCAACACAGAGCAGAGCAGCTATCTGAGCGCTACCCCAACAGAGGTCAATTATCTTGTTAATAATTTCACCTCCTCACTACGTACGACTCTAGATACTGTAGCTCCAGTGAAAACTAAGGCCTCAAATCAGAAGTACCTGACTCCGTGGTATAATTCTCAAACACGTACCCTAAAGCAGATGACTCGTAATCTGGAGAGGAAATGGCGTGTCACAAATTTAGAGGATCATCATTTAGCCTGGAGAAATAGTTTGCTGCTTTATAAGAAAGCCCTCCGCAAAGCCAGAACATCTTACTATTCATCACTGATTGAAGAAAATAAGAACAACCCCAGGTTTCTCTTCAGCACTGTAGCCAGGCTGACAAAAAGTCAGAGCTCTTTTGAGCCAACCATCCCTTTAACGTTAACTGGTAATGACTTCATGAACTTCTTCACAAATAAAATTTTTATCATTAGAGAAAAAATTACCAATAATCATCCCACAGATGTAATATTATCTGCAGCTACTCTTAGTACCATTGATGTTAAGTTAGACTCTTTTTCTCCAATTGATCTTTCTGAGTTAACTTCAATAATTACTTCCTCCAAACCATCAACGTGTCTTTTAGACCCCATTCCTACAAAACTGCTCAAAGAAGTCCTGCCATTAATTAATTCTTCGATCTTAAATATGATCAACCTATCTCTAATAATCGGCTATGTACCACAGGCCTTCAAGCTGGCTGTAGTTAAACCTTTACTCAAAAAGCCATCTCTAGACCCAGCAGTCTTAGCTAATTATAGGCCAATCTCCAACCTTCCTTTCATATCAAAAATCCTTAAAAGAGTAGTTGTCAAACAGCTAACAGATCATCTGCAGAGGAATGGCTTATTTGAAGAGTTTCAGTCAGGTTTCAGAGCTCATCACAGCACAGAAACAGCTTTAGTGAAGGTTACAAATGATCTTCTTATGGCCTCTGACAGTGGACTCATCTCTGTGCTTGTCCTGCTAGACCTTAGTGCAGCATTCGATACTGTTGACCATAATATCCTTTTAGAGCGATTAGAACATGCTGTAGGTATTACAGGTACTGCACTGCAGTGGTTTGTATCATATCTATCTAATAGACTCCAATTTGTGCATGTAAATGGAGAGTTCTCTTCACACACTGAGGTTAATTATGGAGTTCCACAGGGTTCAGTGCTAGGACCAATTCTGTTTACATTATACATGCTTCCCTTAGGCAGCATCATTAGAAGACATAGCATACATTTTCACTGCTATGCAGATGACACCCAGCTCTATATGTCCATGAAGCCAGATAACACACACCAATTAGTTAAACTGCAGGAATGTCTTAAAGACATAAAGACCTGGATGGCCGCTAACTTTCTGCTTCTTAATTCAGATAAAACTGAGGTTATTTTACTCGGCCCTGAAAATCTTAGAAATATGGTATCTAACTATATTCTTACTCTGGATGGCATTACCTTGGCCTCCAGTAACGCTGTGAGGAACCTTGGAGTCATTTTTGACCGGGATATGTCCTTCAACGCACATATTAAACAAATATGTAAGACTGCGTTCTTCCATTTGCGCAACATCTCTAAAATTAGAAATATCCTGTCTCAGAGTGACGCTGAAAAACTAGTTCATGCATTTATTACTTCCAGGCTGGACTACTGCAATTCATTATTATCAGGATGTCCTAAAAACTCCCTGAAAAGCCTTCAGCTAATCCAAAATGCTGCAGCAAGAGTACTGACAGGGACTAGAAAGAGAGAGCATATTTCTCCTGTTCCCTTCATTGGCTTCCTGTTAAATCCAGAATTGAATTCAAAATCCTGCTCCTCACATACAAGGTCTTAAATAATCAGGCCCCATCTTATCTTAATGACCTTGTATTACCATATCACCCTATTAGAGCACTTCGCTCTTGCTCTGCAGAACTACTTGTTGTTCCTAGAGTATTTAAAAGTAGAATGGGAGGGAGAGCCTTCAGTTTTCAGGCCCCTCTTCTGTGGAACCAGCTTCCAGTTTGGATTCAGGAGACAGACACTATCTCTACTTTTAAGATTAGGCTTAAAACTTTCCTTTCCATATAGTTAGGGCTGGACCATGTGACCCTGAATCCTCCCTTAGTTATGCTGCAATAGACGTAGGCTGCCGGGGGATTCCCATGATGCATTGAGTTTTTCCTTTCCAGTCACCTTTCTCACTCACTATGTATTAATAGACCTCTCTGCATTGAATCATATCTGTTATTAACCTCTGTCTCTCTTCCACAGCATGTCTTTATCCTGTCTTCCTTCCTTCCAACCGGTCGCAGCAGATGGCCGCCCCTCCCTGAGCCTGGTTCTGCCGGAGGTCTCTTCCTGTTAAAAGGGAGTTTTTCCTTCCCACTGTCGCCAAAGTGCTTGCTCATAGGGGGTCATATGATTGTTGGGTTTTTCTCTGTATCTATGAAGCGCCTTGAGGCGACTTTTGTTGTGATTTGGCGCTATATAAATAAAATTGAATTGAATTGTGTAGTTCTAGACTGATATGTATAGTACAAACAGGTATATACATCTCCAGGCATACTAGTGTACATGTCACATTGTTGGGCAGCCTGAGTGTGAAGTACCTCGCCTCTGGGTAGTCTAAAATAACAAGAACATTCAGACTTATGCCTTCTGCATATACATGCACAGACAAATACACACACTTTTCAGATAACACTAGATGACAACAAAGCTTGGACCCTTCTTATCGTAAACACCTCTTAAACCTGTCACGGGAACCCAGAGGTTAGTGCGAGAACTTGGACCCGAAGCAGATTCAAGCACAGGATGTAATGGTAAGGTTTCAACGAGTTTATTTTACTGAAACACAGGAAATAATGGCAACAAAAGGAGGAGGGATTCTTGGCACGAGGAGAGCGGATCTAAACTGTGGGCAGAGGGAGAGATGATGAACAATGCAAACCTAAGGGGTGCGGCAACAAAGCGATGCATTGTCGTGGAGATCAGCGTCCAGAAAATCCTGAGCTGCTTGTAGTAGAGTGATGGAGAAATGTAGCGACTAGAAGCACAGAGAAGATAAGGTAAGTAGGAGTCTTTCACAAGGAATATGAAACGAGGCGGCCTGATACCAGCATAAGGTTAGCTGTCAAACTGGCGAAAGAGAGATGGGGACGATGATCTTGAAAACTGTCACCTTGTGGATCAGGAATAGGTGAGCTGAGCAGGTGACATGATGAGAGCTCCACCCAGGGCGAATACCAGGGAACACAGGGAGGGCATAGGAAAACACTGGAGCTCACCCAGACCATGGCAAAACCACATAATATCATTTAGTTCATCTCTGTGTGTTTCACCAAGTCAACAAACTGGAAGAGTGTATACTAGTTTATAGAGTTAAGGATGTGCAGTAGTGGCAAATGGTGAACACATGGTGGGTAAAAGGCGCTGCATCATGGGAAGTCCCCTTATATAGCAACAAGGTCTGTTGCTATAGTTTCAGCAGCCTATAACCTGTTTCTATACGCTGCTAAACTTACAGGGAGTGCAGAATTATTAGGCAAATGAGTATTTTGTCCACATCATCCTCTTCATGCATGTTGTCTTACCCCAAACTTTATAGGCTCGAAAGCCTACTACCAATTAAGCATATTAGGTGATGTGCATCTCTGTAATGAGAAGGGGTGTGGTCTAATGACATCAACACCCTATATCAGGTGTGCATAATTATTAGGCAACTTCCTTTCCTTTGGCAAAATGGGTCAAAAGAAGGACTTGACAGGCTCAGAAAAGTCAAAAATAGTGAGATATCTTGCAGAGGGATGCAGCAGTCTCAAAATTGCAAAGCTTCTGAAGCGTGATCATCGAACAATCAAGCGTTTCATTCAAAATAGTCAACAGGGTCGCAAGAAGCGTGTGGAAAAACCAAGGCGCAAAATAACTGCCCATGAACTGAGAAAAGTCAAGCGTGCAGCTGCCAAGATGCCACTTGCCACCAGTTTGGCCATATTTCAGAGCTGCAACATCACTGGAGTGCCCAAAAGCACAAGGTGTGCAATACTCAGAGACATGGCCAAGGTAAGAAAGGCTGAAAGACGACCACCACTGAACAAGACACACAAGCTGAAACGTCAAGACTGGGCCAAGAAATATCTCAAGACTGATTTTTCTAAGGTTTTATGGACTGATGAAATGAGAGTGAGTCTTGATGTGCCAGATGGATGGGCCCGTGGCTGGATTGGTAAAGGTCAGAGAGCTCCAGTCCGACTCAGACGCCAGCAAGGTGGAGGTGGAGTACTGGTTTGGGCTGGTATCATCAAAGATGAGCTTGTGGGGCCTTTTCGGGTTGAGGATGGAGTCAAGCTCAACTCCCAGTCCTACTGCCAGTTTCTGGAAGACACCTTCTTCAAGCAGTGGTACAGGAAGAAGTCTGCATCTGTAACAGGGTCATAAATCACATTGTTATAATTACACAAAATGTGTTCTAAACCCCCAAACTGCTCCTTTTATACCTGACTTTTAGGACCTCCAAGCCTGTAGTTGTGTTCATTATCAGTTAGAGCCCCTCCTCATTCTTTTCTTCTTCTTCTTTGGTGCAATACTATAAATACGGTGTACCCCTTTTGCCTCTCCCCTTTTTCTACAATTCCCCTGTGGGAGAGGTGGGTGTCATTTCTTTCCAACATCTTAAAACACACATAATTCATATTTAGCCACCCTGATGTTTATGATTGTGATGTTAGTTCAGTTATTGTCATTATTAAGCCTGTTTTTGTAAGATGTTATAAGTGTGTAGTATGTGTGTATCATAAATGTGTTTTAGGCGCCATAAATGCTAGCATGAATTTATACTCCTTGCTGGCTTGGGAGCTGTGGTGGGTTGAGCTAACCCTCTTCCCCACTGTTTGTATTTGGTCTAGGAGCTGGAGTGGGCAAATTATTTACTTGGAGGTCTTTCTTTCTTTTGCCTTTTTTATCAGGTATGTCGGATTTCATGTTGTTGTTTTTGTTTTATCTTATGTCAAATATGTTACGTGTAAATGCATATTTTATGTTTAATGTAAAAATAAATGCCAGCGCCTTTTCTACAATTCCCCTGTGGGAGAGGAGCTGGAGTGGGCAAATTATTTACTTAGAGGTCTTTCTTTCTTTTACCTTTTTTTATCAGACACAACGCAGAATCACACCGGTTACACATCCTTCAAGAAAAATATGATTTTCATGCAGGACAATGCTCCATCACACGCATCAAAGTACTCCACAGCGTGGCTGGCAAGAAAGGGTATAAAAGAAGAAAAACTAATGACATGGCCTCCTTGTTCACCTGATCTGAACCCCATTGAGAACCTGTGGTCCATCATCAAATGTGAGATTTACAAGGAGGGAAAACAGTACACCTCTCTGAACAGTGTCTGGGAGGCTGTGGTTGCTGCTGCACGCAATGTTGATGGCGAACAGATCAAAACACTGACAGAATCCATGGGTGGCAGGCTTTTGAGTGTCCTTGCAAAGAAAGGTGGCTCTATTGGTCGCTGATTTGTTTTTGTTTTGTTTTTGAATGTCAGAAATGTATATTTGTGAATGTGGAGATGTTATATTGGTTTCACTGGTAAAAATAAATAATTGAAATGGGTATATATTTGTTTTTTGTTAGGTTGCCTAATAATTATGCACAGTAATAGTCACCTGCACACACAGATATCCCCCTAAAATAGCTAAAACTAAAAACAAACTAAAAACTACTTCCAAAAACATTCAGCTTTGATATTAATGAGTTTTTTGGGTTCATTGAGAACATGGTTGTTGTTCAATAATAAAATTATTCCTCAAAAATACAACTTGCCTAATAATTCTGCACTCCCTGTATAGCAAAGGGCAACTTATTTATTCATGTTTTTTGATGGACAGAATTCCTAGGCACAGGAAAGTGGTACAATGTTTACAATTCAGTGTCTTTGTGCTTTTTGTGGATGATGTGGTTTTGTTGGCTTCATTAGGTGACCCATGGTCACGGGCTCTGGATAGTTACTGGGAAGAATGAGATTATCGATGAAAACTGTAGAAATGAATTTCCTCCCTTAGCAATAGGTATAATACATTCATTCATTTGAGAGAGACTCAAGTCAGAGCCACTACCCAAAATGAACCAGTTGAGGTGGTTTGACATCTGACTAGTACACCCCATGCTGAAGTATTCAGATCCAGGGTTATTATTTTTCTGTTTTTATAGGCTTTAAGCTTGGATCCATGCCACCATCATTTAAAGGTGACATCAATCAGTGGTGGTGTGGCTATTTTTACAGCCTTAAAAATATATTATGCAACCGAGTTTGAAGCTTTAGTTTAAATGGGCCACCTAAACCTTGATGGCATTATGCAAGCTCAGCTGACACATAAGATAAATAAGAGTGCGGTATTACCGTCAGCTCAGTTCATCATAATATTGCAGCAACATCATACTACTGACAGGTGGCAACGACTTGTTCAGCAAATAGCACAACATGTTTCTGCCAGTGGGTTCTGAATTCATGCTCCCAAACCCACCTACTCCACAGCTCCAAAGATGTTCACAAGCCAACAGATCTGATTGGACACGAACATTTTAACTTATGAGGCACCACATAACTTGAACGTGATAAGAAATGTCAACAGATTATTTAGTGAAAATGCCAACACAAATAATATCAAGTACAAACTACAACAAAAGTCCATTACCACCATGTCTGACACTACTACAGGTCTGATTAACAGAAAAACATATCAGAATTACACAATTGTGGAGGTATTGTACAGACGACACAGGAGCTGTAACTTTCCATTGCGACTTTATTCATCTCCAAACTCCAACTGGACACATTGCGCCAACAACCAGCAGAACCACTCCTCCCGACCTGGGTGTGAGTGGAGCCCTCTGGTGGGCCACCACACAATTACAATTAATCTACTTCTTAAGGCAGAGGTTCCCAAAGTGTAGGGCCCGCCCCCTAGGGGAGGGGCGCGGAGCCATTGCAGGGGGGGGCGCGGTATGGAAAAAAAAAAAGAAAGCTTGGACACTGCTAGCATAATGGACAGGTTTTTGACGGGGCTCCCACACAAACGCAAAGCAGGAGATGAAGCATAGCATCGCCAAATATGTTTCCAAACCAACTTCCTTCCAAGCCAAAGACTAGAAAACATGTTGAAGTATATCTTCCCTTTGGCTTCACCTGCACAAGTGCCAAGGTAGGTCTCCCCTGCAGAATTGGGTTTCCCTGCTGCTGGGCTCTCCAAATCACGGACAAACAGGATCCTACATTCTTGATTTTTAGTTCAAAAACACTTCTCCAAAATGTCAGGAGTAGCTCCTGACATTTTGGAGATGTTAGGTCTTTAAACAGTAAAGTTACAGTGGGATACAAATAATATCAGGCTTATCCTGCCGTCATTTGTTCCCCGGTTCAAATCACGGACAAACAGTATCCCACAGCTGTTTATGTTTTTAAACCCATTTTGCACAGAGAGGCATTTTTTGAAAAATGTATTGATAACAATGTTGAATATTATTACACAGGAAAAAACAACTACACCTAAAATAATTACACCATGATGCCTCTGCCTTTCTAAATGGAGGGACAGTAACTGCGTGTGTATATGTAAGCGTGTAAAAACTGCAGATAGTAAGATTAACACTAACAGTACTTTGTCTCTATCTGCCATTGCAGAAATTTATCTCATGTAAACAATAACGTGGCGCACAGTGTGATGTGAAAAAAGGCACATACCTTTGACGTTGCGTGACGAACTCTGTATTCCTCATCCACACGTAAACGCAAAAGTGGAGTTTTAAAAAATCTCAGTTTTCGCATAGAAACAGCTGCATTTTCAAAAATGCCCATGTAGATGTGGACATAGCGTAAAAGAGTTAGTAGTGTATTTTATTGCTACCTGTAATTTATTGCAATTTACTTTTATTTGTTTAATTGTTTACTAAATGTTTGAGGCGTGAAATAAACTGCAATGGAGTTTGAAAACAAAATATGGGTGTGTGTGGCTGGAGGATGTGTTTGTGCGTGGGGGCAAAGATTTTTCTTGTAAAACAAGCAAAAACAAGCCTAGCAAAAAAAAAGTTTGGGAACCACTGTCTTAAGGTAAAGTGTCTCTTGTTACAGCAACACTTTGTATATGGCTGGGTAAATTAGTAATTTATAGACAACAGCCTGTGTTTGTTTTTATGGGTTTTTAAATAAGATTTTCAAGGAAGTACATCACTTTCCCGTGTATTTTGATTACAGTGAAGATTTAATATTGGTTGGGCCCCATGGGATTTTCTGTTTTTTGGGGTTTTTGTTTTGTTTTGTTTTGTTTTTAAATTGGCCACTTTACTCTTGACTTTAGGAATGGCTAGTCTACTGTAACTGAGACATCATGATGCATCATGATGTCTAGTTGAATCCATATCATCCCCATGGAATTGCATGATATTTTTGCAGTTACTCTTTCCAGTGTCAAAATCTTGTTTCCAAATGGAAGCAGAATTTCATCATGAGCTTCAGGGAGAAAAAAAGTCAACATTTCGGACTTTTTTATTAGGCATCACCTTTTTCATTTGAAAACATTAGCTCTACTGCATCAAGCGTAGAGGTCTGAGAGAGGGTGTGTCTTTGCCCTGAAATTTATGGATCAGGTCAGTCATTTTTTTGTCTTATAAAACCTCAGAAATAATTCTTCCCGCTCCAAGTTTTCAGTCACAATAAACACTTGCTATGTGACTTTAATGTCAGCTGTCTGAGCCATAGTCACAATTAAAGACTTAAGGTATCGTTCTCAGGACTTCAGGGCCATAATTTCAGTTATCTTGTTGAGGATATCATGAGATAGCCATTTGTTCTACTTATGAACAGATCGTATCTTAATAGACAAACTTACCATACACAAACTACTATTGAGCAGTACCTTAACCTCTTTGTTTCCAAGTTTCTTTTATTCATCTCACCTCAGACATTTCTCACTCTCTAAATTTTGTCCTTTTCCTCTGCCTATCTCTCTCTCTTCCCTGCTATCCAATCCTGCCTAGCCGTTTTTTCTCTCTTTCCTATCATTTTCTCATATTTTCTCTGTCATTTAATACAATGGAGCCGGGAACAAAGCCTCCTCTGAGAGAGTTGCCGATCAATTTCCCAGCCCTCGAGTATTGAATTGTGTCTTTGTGTTTGGGTAATGCGTCACAGTCAGCGACCTCTCTTCTGCCACTCGACCCAATGGTTTGCTGGAAGCTATTGCGGCACCTTACCCTCAGCAGTCTTTCACAACCTACTTCATCCTCTGGCACCACTGACACATTCAATTAAGCAAGCATTGTTGCTGTGAAGGAATTACACTTCAATAATTAGATATTTTCTCAAGCTGTAATACCATAAGATATCTCAGAAGCCTATTAATAATCTGGGCGGGCAGCGTGAAGCGGTCCTCCCTCAGCTGCAGCTGAGACTCTTAACCTGCTGTTAAGCTGCTCAGCGGCCATAAGCATAAGTTTGAGGTTGTTCATGTCAGCTCCCTGCTGTGCCTAAGATATATTATAGTTCCATAGAGTAGTGCTAAAACTGTTCATGCTTATTCTACATTTCTATGCTACTGTTACAGATTCTGTTTCTCTTGAATTTCACAGGGGGAAAAAAAAACACCTTCAAACATGAGGTTGTGCTTTGCATTAGTTATCAAACAGACTCCTTTATTAGTTTTTAACACCAGTAACGTATGTAGATTTATTGTGGTGAGCGTACATGTGCACACACAGTATATAAATATCTATGCATCCATCAATGGATCAGGAAGATAGGCCTCCAAGACAAGCTGTCAGCATCTAAAGAAAAGAAATCCTACCAGTGACTAGATATGTCTATGAAGGTTCTCAGTCATCCAGGTCACTGTAGTCTAAGGAGCTTGGAAAGAAAAACGTCTGGACTTCTTTAAGTGGCTTGAAGATGTTTCACCTCTCATCCGAGAAGCTTCTTCAGTTCCAGGGTCAAATGGTGGAGAGTCCCAAATTTAAGCCCTGTGGGAGTATCCCCCTGAGATGGATGATGGACCCCTTAATGATCCTCTACCTAATCACATGACCCAAAGTGTGAAAACGGCTTTTCTTTCCAAGCTCCTTGGACTACCAGTGACTAGAAAAGGCTGGTCTAAAAGACAGCACAATTCAATTCAATTGTATATATGTAGCACCAAATCACAAAAATCCCTTCAAAGTGCTTTATATTGTAAGGTAAAGACTCTGCAATTATAAAACCCCAATAACTAAATGAGCAAGCACTTGGTGACAATGGAAGGAAGAACCCTTCAGTGGAACCAGGCTCAGGCAGGGCCAGCCATCTGCCATGACTGGTTGGAGGTCTGATCACGGCAGCACACGCCCTAAGCACCAGATGTATACAGGACCCATTTTACAGATGGTGCAAAGATGCCCCAGAAACTATCCAACGGGATGAAAGGTGTAGGGTGGGATAGTGTGCACTGACAGGCTCAACCAGCCTGTGATAGTGTGCAGAAACATCTGTACAAGTCTACCTAGACATTTTTTCAAAGGCTAAATAAATCCAATAAGGCAAACTTTTTTCTTGTCTTTTCTTTTCTTAAATTTTTGTCTTATAACTCTGAAATGAATAAACATAAGCTATGGTTTACATGGCCTTGTTGTTGCTAGGGTTAATTCAACAAGACTGTCTATACAAGATAAATGCAGCTACAGTGATGTAACCTGTTAGTTTATGATAGTTATCATAGTTTTGAAGCTTCAAGCTGAGCATTTCTCTCTTGGTGTGTCAAGTAAGGGATCTGACTGAGAATATGAGGTACACTCCACGCTCAGAGGATACCAACTTGTCACTCACAAAGTAGGCCCACTCTAATGCTGCTTGTAAATGAGACAATTTACAAAAGACCTGAAAATAGGTCTTGAGGCCTGTAAAAACAAACAAAACAAAAAAACAAAACAAAAAAAACTTAGAACCAGACTTCCTTTTGCAACCAGAGGAGTCACTCCCTGCAGGACATTAGAAAGATTTAGGGCACTTGACCACCAGTATCACTTTTAAGTCTCAGAAGCTCCACAGCTAATTGAAGATGGCGCCTGTGTGTTTGGCATGCTGTCAACCGCTCTTTTTTATTTATTTGATTTTATTGTTTTTAGCTAATGTTGTGCAACATGTCAGTTCAACACTGTCGTATGATCGCCAGACTTTATTGGAAATCGGCTTATCCATCAAAGTTTCAGTTTGGTTTGGTAAAGATAGCCAGGGTTTTCTCCCTCCCTACCTGGAAGCAGTACCATTGCGCTGGCATCCCCTACCACTGCCACCAGATATGCGGAAGCGACGCAGGAGACGGGGTACCCATGGAGGTCGCCTCGTTAAGCTGAGAATCCGGATTTCTTACCTTCCTCACGATCTACACTCCGTTCGTCAATCTTTTCCACGACTCTTGGTACCATCGCGTGCACTGGATCCTGTGGATTCCTGGTTGGTGCCCGTTGTCGGCTCTATCGGGAGCAGCCCTGTTAAATCATTCCCTCTTCGGCATCTGCGTTGGAGGGGAATGGACCGATCAAACCTTCGATCGGTGGATCTGGTTGTCACGGCCGTGGAGGTCTCCGAACCAGCTCCCCTCAGGTTGGGTTTAATAAATGCCAGATCGGTGGCGAATAAGACCTTCATCCTGAAGGATTTCTTTTCTTCCCATGCATTGGATTTCCTCTGTTTGACTGAAACCTGGAGTTCACCCGGTGAGTTAAGCGTTTTTTCTGAACTGCTGCCCGCCAGCTGTGCTTATTTTAGCGCTCCGAGAGCTTCTGGTCGTGGCGGGGGTTTAGCTGTTGTTTTTAAATCACACTTTGAGTTTAAGCAACTATCCTCATGGACACGCCACACCAGCTTTGAACTTTGCCTGTGTGAACTGGGCCACTCGCCTTCATTGCTGTGTGCAATAGTTTATCGGCCTCCTAAATATAACAAGGAGTTTTTATCTGAGTTTTCGGAGTTTCTCGCTGACTGTGCATCCCGGTATGACCAGGTCCTGCTACTCGGTGATTTTAATATACACGTCTGTTGCCCAGGGAAGCCCCTGGCTAAGGAATTCATGGACCTGGTGAACTCTTTTAATCTTGTTCAATCTGTTAAAGGTACCACTCAAGAACGTGGTCACACATTGGATTTGGTGTTATCATATGGGTTATCTGTCTGTAACTTACATGTGGAGGATGTTGTATTCTCTGACCATATGCCCATTTTATTTGACGTTGTTCCTCTTAGTCCTGTTGTTAAACGGGCTGCACCTATGCAATGCTATCGTGCCTTCGGCTTAGATACTGCTGAGTATTTTTCAACACTATTTGAACCACTTGTGTCCAGTCCCTCTGAGTCGTCCTCCGTAGATGGATTACTCTCTCATCTGGACTCTGTTTGTAAATCTGCCCTTGATGTTGTTGCACCTCTAAGACTCAGGCAGTGTAAACCCAAGGCCAGCCCTTGGCTAACCGATTTTACTCGAGCCATTAGAAGAGAATGTAGGAGATGTGAAAGACGATGGAAAAAGGACAGGCTGTGCGTTTCTCTGGAAGCTCTTAAGACAAGTTGGAAAGCTTATCAGAGGGCAGTAAAGACCGCCAAAAACTCCTATTTTTCACAACTTATTGCTGTTAATTCACATAATCCTTGTGTTCTGTATAATACCATTAATTCTCTACTGAATGCAGAGGATCATGTTCTTTTGCAATCTTCTGAGGTTATGTGTAATAGGTTTCTTAATTTCTTTGTGGATAAGGTTGCCAGTTTGAGACCCTCCACTTTATCTTCTGTTGGCCCGGCTGTGCATGTTCCCTGTTTAAATTTGCTTATTGCTTTCCAACCAATTGTTCTACCTGAACTAGAGAAGCTTGTGTTAAGTGCTAAACCGTGTGGTTCTCCGAATGATGTCGTTCCACCCCATTTTCTGAAAGAGGTGTTTCCTACTGTTGGACCACATATTTTAAACATAATCAATACCAGCCTCTTGTCAGGTCAAGTACCAAGTGAGTTTAAGCATGCAGTTATTCATCCCTTACTTAAGAAGCCAGGCTCAGATATTTCAGTAATGTCAAATTTTAGACCCATCTCTAAACTTCCTTTTCTGAGTAAGATCTTGGAAAAGGTTGTTCACACTCAGCTGATGGATTATCTAAACAACTCTCATATGTTTGAAGTTTTTCAGTCCGGCTTTAGGCCGTTTCATAGCACAGAGACAGCTCTCATAAAGGTTATGAACGATATTCTGGTAGCGACGGACTGTGGTAAACACGTAGTGCTTATACTACTATTACTGCTGCATTTGACACGGTGGATCACGACCTGCTGATCTCTCGATTACAGCATTGTGTGGGCATTTCTGGCTTTGCACTCCTGTGGATAAAATCATATCTCTCAAACAGGAGCTTCTGTGTTAAGTTGGGCTCGTCATCGTCCTCTGTGGCCCCTCTGCCATGGGGTGTACCGCAGGGATCTATTCTTGGGCCATTACTGTTTTCATTGTATCTCCTGCCACTGGGTGTGATCTTTCGTAAACATAAAGTTTCATTTCATCTATATGCTGATGATTGCCAGCTTTATTTTCCTTTCAGTCATTCTGATAGCTCCCAAATTAGACTCCTGCTTGATTGCCTTAGTGATGTTAAGTCATGGATGGCTCAAAACTTTTTAAATTTTAACGAACGTAAAATGGAAGCAATTCTGTTTGGCCCGAATCGTTCCTCTGATATCCCTGATGTTGACTTTGCTGCTCTGACCCCTCACCTGAAGAGCTCGATTACCAATCTTGGGTTAAAAATCGACTCTGCACTTACCTTTGATGGCCACGTGAATGGGGTGGTGAAATCGTCATTCTATCAACTCAGGCGTCTGTCGAAGGTTAAATCTTTTCTTTCAAGGCGTGACTTGGAGACTGTTATCCACGCTTTTATAACCTCACGCTTGGATTATTGTAACTCCCTTTTAATAGGGGTTGGACCGGGCACTCTGACACGCCTGCAACTAGTACAGAATGCTGCAGCACGGTTTTTATCTGGTAAAAGGAAATTTGAGCACATTACTCCGGTTCTGGCCTCCCTGCACTGGCTTCCAATTGAATTTAGGATTCATTTTAAAGTTCTTTTATTGGTTTTTAAATCTTTAAATGGTCTGGCACCTACGTATTTGTCTGATTTGCTGAAGCCCTATGTCCCCACTCGTTCGCTCCGGTCAGCTAAGCAGCTGTTGCTCTCAGTCCCCAAATCACGGTTGAAACTGAGAGGAGACGGAGCGTTCTCTATTGTGGCTCCTAAGCTTTGGAATAATCTTCCTCTTCACATTAGGCAATCGACATCAGTGATGGTTTTTAAATCCAGATTGAAAACGCATTTTTATTCAATGGCTTTTGATTCAGTGGTTGACTGACTTGTATTTTATGGTTTTCGCTATGTTTATTATTTTATCGTATTTATTATTCTTATGGTATCTATTATGTTTCTGTTGTTCAGCACTTTGGTCAGCCTTGTGTGTTTTTAAAGTGCTATATAAATAAACAATGATGATGATTTATTTTTACAGTCTATGGTTGCAAAGGATGGTTATTATAAAGAATTACACGGATTTATGTAGTGGATAAAAATAAGATGTTTTTCAACACTGTAGAAAATTGTAAGGTTTGTAAGGTTGTTGTTCTCGTGGCTTCTCCTGTTTGTTGAGAAAAGGGACAGATTAAGAAGTCACACTGAGCTGCTGGATGGTGCGTGTTTGCTTTTATTAAAAAGCAAACACGCACCATCCAGCAGCTCAGTTTTGCTTTGACTCCAGCTACTGAGGACTGTTGTATTTACTTAGCAACTGAATAATTTCAGTTGCTAAGTAAATACAACAGTCCTCAGTAGCTGGAGTCAAAGCAAGTGCACAAAGAAAACAACTCTGCTTGTGTGGTTTAAAAAGAACGACCAAAAAAATCCCCCACTAGCAATAAATAAATATCTCAATGCTTTCATTCACATAAATCTCTCTCCTATTGTGTGTGTGTGTGTGTGTGTGTGTGTGTGTGTGTGTGTGTGTGTGTGTGTGTGTGTGTGTGTGTGTGTGTGTGTAAACAAGTTTTATACATTTTTGTTCCAGGTGGGAGTAACCTCTGTAAACACTCTTTTGCTCTTACTTATTACACCATGACTCAGACTGATAGCTTGTTGTTGGCACACAAACTACCACAGTTTAAATGCTTTGAATATAAAATATAATTCTAAAAGGACAACAATTATCCAAATACATTATTATTAGTCATTACATTAATTATTGACTTTTCTTTTTTAACGCTTGCCTAAGTAAAAACAGTGGCTGCTTGTTCAGCTCAGGAGGTAGAGCGGGTCATCTACCAGCCACAAGGTCAGCAAATCCCCCCCCTTAAATGCCTTTTAGTTTTTATGTAAATGATACAGTAAAAAAAAAAAAACAGTGTAGCAATTTGAAACAATAGAAATGACTGCAGTTCATTTTCATTTTAGAGTTTATTTGCTGGATGTTGCATCGGTTTATTTTCTACACAAGCACCAAGTTACTAAATTAAACTGGAAATGTCGTGGTCTGGGTGGTTTTCCACAGCATCGGCTCCTCCCCACTGGGTGGAGTCTTTGTTGTTCCTCACCTGATGGCAATCGTACCAGCAGTATTTATGACCGGCGCACTCAACTGGTCTTCGCCAGATTATCTGCCAACTTTAGTCAGTTCTCGGCCTCATGTCCGTTCCTTGGTGACTCATCGTGTGTATTAACCGTATCTCTGTTTTTCTCGTCAGCCTCTGAAACCCACCTACCAAGTTCTCCTGGATACCAGTTTGCTGCCGCCGGTAATCCCTCTCCGTTTTGGAACTGCCATTCTCTCCTGCCTGCCTCCCTGCATTGCATACAGCACCCACCTGGACCTCTCCTGCCTCCCCCCTCCACACAACCCCACCTACAAGCTTGTAAGACAGCTCTGTGTACTATCCTTAGATTCACTCGCAACCCTCTGTGGGATTCCCCTGACTGCTCTCTCCTCTGTTTCAGTGCCCTGGCCCGCCACAGTTTCCCCTGCCCAGTACCTGCACCCAGTTATCCCTGCCATCTAGTTATCATCACAGTATTTTCTCTCGCCTTAGACATCTAGTTTATGTTCATTGATTCTAGTCTACACTTTCTGTTAGCCTCTGAGCATTGTAAAATAAAATCTCTTTTCGTTACACCTCACCCCTGGCCTCCGGTTTTGAATCTGCACTTGAGTCCATCCCATTTCCACGGGCCACTGTGCCATGACAGGAAAACTTGTTTGTTTGGGTTTTTTTTTTTTTTTTTTTTTTTATCTGTTAGGGTTCCAGGTAATTTGACAAAACTAGGCTCGGGGAGCCCCCAGTCATCTGGAAATATTGGCAATATATTAGAAAACCTAGAGTTTCAGTTACAGTGGTCCTGCTCTTTGGAAAAAGCTGCCTGTTGACCAGAGGTCAATAATGACTGTGTCAACTTTCCAAACATTTTGTTCTCACAGGCATAGATTTAATTCTGTGTGTGTTGGGGGGGACTTCAGTGTATCAGAGGTGTAACAGTGGTGGAATCACACAGTGATTTCAAAAGCTGATTTGCCCAAAACAGAAGCATTTTCTTTGTGTTAGCCATGCTGCAGAAGCCCTGCAGCTTGTAACCATGTAATGGTTAGATGTGTGCCTGAAGTGCAGAAAGAGCAATATGTTGGGATCACAGAGTCACATTTCAAAAGCTGGTTATGTTTTATATTTTTCCCCAAATTCTGTTAGGATGTAACTTCACCCAAGACACATGTAAGTGTGTAATGTAGCAATATCCCCGCAACATATACCCTCATTATAAAATGACAATGCTGTGATTACAAAATTAAGGTGATGTTTTTTCTTCTTCCAGCCATGAATTGAATGAATGAATCAATTCCTTGTTGTAGCTTCCGGTCTGGAAAATATAAAAATATTTTCCATAAAAGGGCTTCCAGTCCAATGTTACAGTCAAACATTGCTGTCAAATAAGGCTTCAGAAGATGGAGTGCAAAGCACTCTGTGGCCCAATCCTAAAGTCCACCCTGAGGCCTAAACACTAGATGCTGATTTTGTCATTCCCCCTCAATAGTGGTAATTGGGCTCACTTGTGTTCTCTCTTGACCCATGTGTTATGAATTTTCTATTGTCGAATGTTTAGAGGGCATGAAACTCTTCTGTGAAAAGACAGTTTCTTCAACTTACCTGCATTCTCAAGCTGGTCGTAATGTGCCTGGGGAAATACCTACAGTTATTTACCTGCCTGCCCACTCTCCACCGTGGACTCACATGGTCTGAAGCTTTAATTTTTCAAAACTCCAAAGTCGTTTAAAACTTCAAAAATTTTGGTCCCTGTTCTTAAAGTCACACAAGCTAGAATTTTAGAGGCCATTAATGATTAGCCAACAAGCTGCTTGACCAACAGCTGAACTGGCAGGCAGAACGTAACAGCTGACCAGTAAACAGCTATCTGAGCTTGCACACTGGTGAAACTGGGTTAAATGTAGCCAATGGGGACAACAGCTGAGGAAGTCAATGGCGTTAAAAATCTACTTCCCTAATGGTTTTGTATGTGTTTGTTTACATTTTGTATTTTTTGTTAGCTCATCTGCCACCATCTCCCGACCCTCATTCTGTTAATCACCCCTAGGGTGCTTAAGAACCACCTTGTCTCCATATAGTGTGGAAATAAGGCTCTTCCATGCTTTTTCTGCATTGGTTTGCATGTCCTGTTCCAACGTTTTTTGCCATCGGATATTTGAGTATTCCCAGTTTGTTTGAAGAGTCGGCCCTGGCCACATATCAACTTAGCTGGTTCATTCTCCCTGGAAACGTATTCCTCCACTACCAGCCTGTCCTCTTTCTTTCAGCACTTCCAAACCCATGGAAACCAATGCCCCAGAACAAGACTAAAGTAAAACCTAAACTGTGAGAAACTAAAAAAGATTCTAAGGAACAAAAACCCTGGGATGAGAAACCCAGAACACAAAACATAAAAACCTGAGACAGAGAACACAGAACCGGAAAACAAACGACAAGGTACAGCCTGAAACACAGCTGAACTGCAGGGACTAACAAGCGGAAGAAATGCAGACAGACTACCAACAAAGAGAGGAAAGCACAGGGCTTAAATACACAGTAAGGAGGGAGTGAGAAACAGGAGGGAAACACAGCTGGGACTAATTAGACATCAAGACAAAAAGGCGAAGCAAAACTAGATATGCTGCACACGGGACAAGGATTATCATAATAAAACAGGAAACAGACAGACTGAAACTCAGACTTCAGCCACGCAAACTTAACACAGTGACTGGGGAGACATAAGGAACATAACTACTAGAGTGACATGAAACATGGAGACAAGAGTAACTAAGCATGAAAGGCAAAAGAACAAAACCTAAGAACTGAGAATCACAAAAAACTAAAGAACCAAGGACGCTAGAAACACAAAAGACCAAACCCTGGTAAACACTATATCAAAATATATTAAATAGTCCAAACATAATATACCTTGTGAGCTTATACCCTAAAATTACCAAAAATTGTACTGTGCCACTCTCATGGATGACATATTCACAAGTTGCATGGAAAATAATATAATAAGTGGACTAGTGATACCATCTTCTAGTTTTTGCAGTTTATGGTAGGACCTATAAGATCCATGAACTGGACAGAAGAATACAAACTGGTAAGGTCAGAGGAATCAGTCACTCCTTTTAAAAGTGATATAATGACCCAGGAATAAGAGACATATATGAGATAGAAGATGTCCATAAAAGATGTCAGTGGTACATATTACAGGTTACTTAGAATAGCTACATCATTATATAATAAAAAGGAAACAGTCCATAAAACATTATAGAACAAGACATGAGTATAACGGATAACAAAGGGTCTTCAAAATTCATGTAACAAGAACAATGTTTTGCTACAGAGTCAAATTCAGTTTGAAACAATAGCTTCCAAAGACATTTCAACTTCAGTGTGTCTGCACACACGTTACAGAACGTTTACAATATTTTTAAATAAGCAAGTTATACTGGCTGAAGTAAAAAGGTTTCAATTGGTTAAATGACAGAGGGAAAGATTCCTGTTTCAATATCTCAACATGACACCTATTTAGTTGACACCTTACCTCACTTCCATTGGGATTATGCATGTGTCCGTGTGTGTGTGTGTGTGTGTGTGTGTGTGTGTGTGTGTGTGTGTGTGTGTGTGTGTGTGTGTGTGTGTGTGCGCTGAACGTGTCTCAGCAGGATCTCCATTTTGCTCTCAGTGTGTATCTCCGGTGTTGGAGGAAGACCTTTAGATTAGCTTTTACCCAGCTCCACATGGTTCCAAGCGTGTAAATATTAACAACCTCAGCAGGACACAACAGCCTGACTGACATCCACAGACTGCATGTTTTCATCAAGACTGTTCCAATCATAAAGTTCAAATCTAATCGTCATTATGCGTAAGTGACTGGAAGCAAGAAAGCTTTTTGATTAATAGGTATTTTGTGGATTAGCTTAGGTAGCCAGCGAGTAGCATCGCGCACCTACTGTATGATATGCCCTTAGCTGAGATTTCAAAAGTATTTGTTTAATATATCCCCAGGTGTATTGCTATACTTGCCTTTATTTTATGGCCATACCCTTCTTTGTTTTCTTCCTCTTTATATTTAGGCTGATATTGAATACATTCAGAAATTGAAAGCAATTACAATTTGGAGAACAGGAAGAATATTACTGTTGTTCCACAGAACTCAAATGGCAGTCTGAAAGTCATTTCATGCAAGATCAGGGACACGTCCTTAGAAATATCCAGCAACAACAAACTTGTACCTAGTAATATTTCTACTAAAACTAAAAAACTACTTACTATTACCAGTGCTCCTCTGTGTCAGTTAACAATCCTACTTGAATGGTAAATGACTTTTTTTTTTTTGTCTTATTGACTACATAGTCTACATTTGGCCCAGTCACACAGACCTAGTAACCATTTGGCTGTAACCTGGCAACCACTAGTTACTAGTGGAAAATGAGTACTCCCCAACTGGTTGCCACTGGTTGCTGAACGTTGCTGACAGTCACTGTGAATTCAATTGCTAAACCCAACAGCAAGTTGCCAGGGAAAAATTAGTTATAAAATAAACAACAACCAAAAAAACCCTTTGTAGTAGGCTGTAAAAATGCTTTTTGATTTTTGTAAAACAGGGCATTTTAACATGAGTCACTTAAAAAGCCAGCCTCAAGTGGTCATTAGAACTGCACTTTTTGCCACTTCTGCACTGACTTTATTTTCTTGTAAATTTCCGGGCTGTTCTCATTATGAAGGCATAGAAAATGCTATTTTCACGACTGCTTCTACTTTTAAGTGCCAAAACACCAACCAGTAACTGAGAGTGAATGTAAAAAGCAAGAACAAAAAAACTGAACTAAATGCATAACAACAAAAAATTTTTTAAAGGGTCATAAACTGAGGTCTTCTGACTAATAAACCTGCAATTAGCTCACGCTAGCATCACTCCTTCAACCCTTTAGTGCAGACTTTGAAGATCTCTGTGGTAAAATTAGTGTTTCTCTATGGAAAATATTGGTCCAATTTAAAGGCAACAACACACAGAAGACATCTTTTGGGTAACGGTAAGATCTGGCAAAACAACACTGACGTCAACATATTTAAAACCCTGGGTTATGGTGGCAGAACATGGTTTTAGTGGAGGTATGAGGACAGGGATATTCAAAGTTTTGTTTGAAAGAGGGAAAAATTTGTTTCTGTGCACTCTTCAGGGCAGTGAGAATGCATCATTGTACATCTAGTTAGTTCCAAACCCCAAACATCTTCAGTTCAGCTGCTGTTGCATCACTACGCACCATCTGCTGCATTTTAAATGATGCTCTCAAGGCTTTTTGCATCGGCTGTGTTCTTTTTCAGAGAAGCTGTGTCACACAGCCTCCAGCTAAATAAGATAAGGCTGAAGCAGGAGCCTGTGAGTATCTCAGCAGCCTTATCAGTGCTATAACACAGGGAGCAGTGGCACCCTCAGAAATTAATCATAGTTGCTCGGATGATGAATTTTAATCGAGGGTGATAGCAAGATTAAGACCAGGTTATATTTCAGTTCGCTTCATGGATTAATGCTCCTAAAGGGACAGAGTGTAACTTTGTGTGGTTTTGTGGTAGTATGTGCCGTTTGGCTGTGTCTCCTTTGTCTCACTGGACCAAATATTGTCTCAGTTTTTGGTGTTCATTGTCAGTTTTTACAGGGGATTTTTGTTGTTTGTGTTGCCATTTTTTTTTTTTTATAAATTTGTGGTTTATAATGTCAGTTCAGCTAGACAACTTGGAATCGACATAATCTTGAGAAACACCTCCATGCAGAAACTGTCTTATGTGGGAAACAGGGTAACGTATGATGCTGCACAGAGACTATAATGCCAGCTACTGTGTTTGAAGTCACAGCATCTGTTGACTTTCATTTAAAACCCCTCTTTCTTTGTTGCACAATTCCTTTGTGGATTTCATTTAGGATTCTTTGAGCCTATTCACAAATCACAACTGCAACATCATATTCAACATCATGCCGTCATACTCAATCACATTTGTCATTTGGTTGTAGCCCCTAGATGTTTTAATTTTGTTCCCATGTGTAACGTTCCGTTTCCTCTGTCAGTTCATGAGCCAACCCACAACACTCACACATCCGCATAATGTTTTTCAGCATACAGCTTAAAATATTGGACAGCGCGCTCAAGCTGGAGGGCTTTTATCTGCTGCGCGCTGACCGGCAGGCCTCTCTCTCTGGTAAGACCAAAGGTGGAGGTGTCTGCTTCTACATTAATAGTGGCTGGTGCACAGATGTAACAGTGATTGCTCAGCACTGCTCTTCCTCTCTGGAATACCTTTTCATTCACTGCAAACCGTTTTATTCTCCGCGGGAGTTTGCTTCATTCATCCTGGCCGCTGTTTACATCCCGCCAGACGCAGATGCGCAGGCAGCTCAGTGCGCACTCGCGGAGCAGATACTGCACATGGAGCGGACATTCCCGGACTCTCTCATCATTGCTCTTGGGGACTTTAACAAAGCCAATCTGAGCCATGAGCTTCCCAAATACAAGCAGTATATTAAATGCCCGACCAGAGAGGAGAGGACATTAGACCACTGTTACAGCACGATCAGCGGGGCCTATCGTGCGGTGCCCCGCGCTTCACTCGTACTTTCTGATCACGTCATGATCCACCTAATCCCCGCGTACAGACAGAGGCTGAAGCTCTCCAAACCTGTCGTGAGGACTAAAAAACTGTGGAGCAACGAGGCTGTGGAGGAGCTTCGCACGTGTTTGGAGTCTACAGACTGGGACACAATGAAGGCTGCTTCTAACAGCTTGGACGAGTTTACGGACACTGTCACCTCCTATATCCACTTCTGTGAGGACAGCATTGTGCCATCACGCACCAGGGTGAGTTATAACAATGACAAACCCTGGTTTACTCCTAAACTCAAAAAGCTGTGGCTGGAAAAGAGTAAGGCGTTCAGAAGCGGAGACAGGGACTGCTACAGAGAGGCCAAGTACAGGTTCACTAAAGAAGTGGACATTGCTAAACATCAGCACTCTGAGAAGATGCAGCAGCAGATCTCAGAGAATGACTCGGCCTCTGTGTGGAAAGGTTTTAGGAATATCACCAACTACAAGCCTAAAACCCCCCACTCCACTGACGACTTGCTCTTGGCCAACACCCTCAACGACTTCTACTGCCGTTTTGACGAGCCATCAGGCAGCCTTCACACCTCCAACGGCCCCAACAATAGAGACACTTTGGACACTCATTCCCCCACCTCTCCCCCCTCCATAGAGCCATCACCACCTTCAATCACTTCACCTGCAACACCCCCCTCCTCACCCCACACAAAAGAGGATTTCACACCACCTCCTCCCACCACAACTCTTCATATTCATGAAGCAGATGTGAGGAAGCAGTTTAAGAATCTGAATGCTCGAAAAGCTCCCGGCCCAGACGGTGTGTCTCCTGCCACCCTCAGACACTGTGCAAACGAGCTGGCCCCAGTGTTTTCTGGCATTTTCAACTCCTCACTGCAGGCATGTCATGTGCCTGCCTGCTTCAAGTCCTCCACCATAATCCCTGTCCCCAAGAAACCTAGGATCACTGGACTAAATGACTACAGACCCGTGGCTCTGACATCTGTGGTCATGAAGTCATTTGAGCGCCTAGTTCTCTCCCATCTCAAGACCCTCACGGCCCCCCTCCTGGACCCCCTGCAGTTTGCATACAGAGCCAACAGGTCTGTAGATGACGCCATCAACATGGCCCTACACTTCATCCTGCAGCATCTGGACTCCCCAGGAACCTACGCCAGGATCCTGTTTGTGGACTTCAGCTCTGCCTTCAACACCATCCTTCCAGACCATCTCCAAGGCAAGCTTTCCCAGATGAATGTGCCTGATCCCATCTGCCGGTGGATCACTGACTTCCTGACGGACAGGAAGCAGCATGTGAGGCTGGGAAAGAATGTCTCGGACTCCCGGACCATCAGCACCGGCTCCCCTCAGGGCTGTGTTCTTTCTCCTCTGCTCTTCTCCCTGTACACCAACTGCTGCACCTCCACCCACCAGTCTGTCAAGCTAATCAAGTTTGCAGATGACACCACCGTTATCGGACTCATCTCGGACGGGGATGAGTCTGCCTACAGGAGGGAGGTTGAACGTCTGGTGTCCTGGTGCAGCCACAACAACCTGGTGCTGAATGCCCAGAAGACAGTGGAGATTATTGTGGACTTCAGGAAGCACACAGCTCCACTCCCCCCCATCATCCTGACTGACACCCCCATCACCTCTGTGGACTCGTTCCGCTTCCTGGGTACCACCATCACCCAGGACCTGAAGTGGGAGCCCACCATCACTTCCGTCATTAAAAAAGCCCAGCAGAGGATGTACTTCCTGAGGCAGCTGAAGAAATTCAACCTGCCAACACGGACGATGATGCAGTTCTACACTGCTATCATCGAGTCCATCCTCACCTCCTCCATCACTGTGTGGTACGCTGGAGCCACTATCAGGGACAAACAGAGACTGCAGCGTGTAGTGCGCTCTGCTGAGAAGGTGATTGGCTGCAGACTCCCATCTCTGCAGGACCTGTACACCTCCAGGACACTGCGGCGTGCAGCTCGGATCTCAGCTGACCCTTCTCACCCTGGACACAGTCTGTTTGACCTGCTCCCCTCAGGCAGGAGGCTCCGGTCCATTCGCACCAGAACCTCTCGCCATAAGAACAGTTTCTTCCCCTCTGCTGTCGGACACATGAACAATAACCATATGACTGTTCCCACCACTAACACATGACCCTACGCTGTGTTCACTGCATCATTCCATGTTTGGCACTGATCACCACCTGCACTCATGTATATATCATGTATATATCTATCCACTTAGCACTTTTAATTCTTATTCTTATTTTTATATTTTTATGACAGTATGTTGCACTGAAGCACCGCAGCAATTTCCTAATGTTGTAAACCTCCTCAACATCTGGCAATAAACCCTTTCTGATTCTGATTCTGATTCTGATTGTACACATCATTTGTTCTGCCATGCCCATATGCCAACGGTTTCCATTTTTGTAGCTTTAAAATAAAATGAACAGCTGCCCACACCTCTTTCCAGAAGAGAGCTGTCATGGATACCCCAGTGATATTGAGATAGAAGAAGAATGAGCATACTCCTCGAACGCTCTTTGCTGTGGCTGTCTCCTTTGTTGCCATTATATCTGTTCAGCAACTGCAATTAAATGAGATGATAACTGCCTACTCAGCCTGCTAGTTAGAGGAGGAGACCGCCTACATATGTCACCAGCAGATAGCAGCCATTCACTGGACTGATAACGTCCTAAACTGTTGGAATATTGTATTCAATCATCAACAAATCCTCTGTTTATGCTTACTTGAAATATGAACATGTTTTGTTTACATTTGGGAAAGGAATTAGGCCTTGTATGCGTGTGAAGCACTAACCACTGTAAAAAAAAACCTTTTATTAGAAAAAAAAGAAAAAATCAATTACAATAAAACCTTCAACTTAAAGTTAAAGCTCAGCAAACCAACACTCCAATTACCTTGTAGCAGAAGTGGGAAATTGTTAATGCGTTTACTGCAACATCAAAGACATTTTTCTTCCCTTGTGAACCTGCTCTTTGGTGGATTTAGTGCATTAGTTCTGAGCCCACTGTGTAGTCTTTATCTCAGACATTAATTTCACGTCTGCTCACCACAGCTAGTCCAAAGACAGAGAGTAATAGCAGTCTGATAATGTCACACATTGATCTTACCTATCTTCTTGGTAATAGCAGGAGCTGCTTTTATGGTCTGCAGAAATTTGTGTGTATATATATATATATATATATATATATATATATATATATATATATTAATTAGAATAAAAATCAGTATGTCCCATTTCACCACAATAACAACAAAGAATATTGTGTCAGTCATCAAATGTGAACATAACATACACCAAATCTTAGTGGTCCTTCTAGGGTTAGGGTTGGTGTTCAAATGCTAAGCAGTTAAAAGATGTCAGTTTAGTTGTTCTAGATGATTTCCTGGAAAATAAAGTCTAAGTTAAGACTCTCTAGATGCTGGGCCAAATTACCTAATGGGCATTCTACCCATTCTACAGTGAATAATTAAGCATTAAAGGTGCCATAATTAAACCTGGTGAGTCACATGAAAAAACTGATTCTCAAAGTGATCACATGAAGATAACTCATATATTTAGAGACTACAACTCCCATATATGACAGGTATCCACATGTATTTATTTAGTTTAGATGAGCAAATGCGGTTGTCCTGGTGGTCTTCTGTCAAAGGATCCTGCTTCGCATGGCTCCCTGCCCTGTCATCTGTCAAAGACAACAGGACTTGGCATACAAAATAAAGAAAAGGAAGTTGAAATATATGACTTTCGCTAACTCTTTTCAAGAAGGCTGAAGTAGTTGTGTTTCCTTTGTGCCAAGTTTACTGTTAATGCTAGCAAGGATTGTTAACAAATTCCATTTATAAATTGTGCTAAACAGTGCAAATTAACAGACTCATAAAACACTAGAGTTTCACTCACCAGATTGAAGCACAAACATCGGGCCAAATTACTTTAAAAAAAAAAAAAAATACTTTTTAGGTAATTAGTGTGAGTGACGCCTAGCTGAGAGTTATTGTTTACCAGAGCCTGTTTTGGGAGATACTGTATCAATAAACATGCTTTTTAATACATGCTTTTTAAAGATGGTCGTGTAACTGAAGAAGGAAGTAGACACACCAGTGCACAAGTACAGATGACTACAATGGCTTCAGCCACTTAGCATATTATGTATGCTAACCATAATACAAGAGTATAAGGCCAACAGAGGTTTACTGAGCCTGTCATGTTTTGTATTTCATACATTATGTGTCAAACAGGGGCGATTTTAGCCCATTTTTGAATGAATCAAAGCACCCCCAAATATTTCTTACTTTGTTTTGACAATATTTGCTGTTTGTGTGACACACTACTAAAAATATAAAAAGCATACAGTACTTAATTGAGATGGAACATTTTAACAACAAAAGTCTAGATAACCCCTCCTCTCTCCCAAAATGGTTTGTTCCAGCTCGGCTCTCCCCTGCTCTGGCTCTAGCGCCGTTGCTGCCAGAGTTATAGTGGCTGAGACGCAGCTGAGCGGAGGCATAAGTGCCTGGCTTAAAACAGCACATATTAGCTGCATTTAACCTTCAGTTACTCTTTATATAGTTAGGTAGGCGTCGGGCCATGTTTCTTTTTAGCTGAAAAACATTACACCCAGGTAACCTGCTGTGTTGAAAACGTGTTTCCCGACTATGTTTGCTACTAGTGATATGCAATACCACTGATTTCCTTTCCGATCCGATACCAAGTAATTTTCAGGGTGGTATCGACGATACTGATCCGATACCGATACTTTATACAAAAAAACGTATTTTATTTATTGTATCTCAAATTATAGTGTCATAATGATTACAGGACATCAGATTACTTGTTCTTATCACTTAATAATGCAGAGTTCATCATATAGAAATAAAAAAAACTGAAGTTGTGCGCTATTTGAACACCTTGCCTGTCTGCAGCACTAAAGGACTCCATGAGAGAGGTCTGTCTCGCCCTAGCAGCACCTGTCCCTCTCCTCCTCTTCAGTTTGTCTCAACATACGCGCCTCATATTCTGTGATATGATTTACTCTGAGGTGTTTGACAAGGTTAGTGATGTTGCCACAACCATACATGCCAACCCTCCCGATTTTTCCGGGAGAATCCCAGAGCCGCCATTCTCCCGAATTTCCACCTGTACAACAAAATTGAAAAACCATATTGCAGAATTCATAGCACGGCCGAGCCAATTCCAGTTTCCAACAATGGCGGCAGCTACTTAGTTTTAATATTACTCTTATTTCTCTTTCTGGGTCGCAAAAAATACCAACTTTTAACATGTTTTCAGGTGAGAATGTAGCTGTGTAAACTTCAAATATCTGAGCCGACCGACACATCGTTTTCAAACCCCCGCGGCCTTTCGCTACTCAGGTTAAACATGATATATAAGTCACTTTGATAACTTAAAAATGTTATTGTTTGCCTTTTTCAGTGTTTTATTTGTTTGCGAGTAAATCGGTTTGGCTGAGATTAAAGTTATTAGATTAGATTAAATTAAATTTAACTTTATTAATCCCTCGGGTGGGTTCCTCCGGGGTTTTCACACAGCTGAATAAACATCAAACAGAAAAGTAATTAAAGAAAGTGTGAGACGGTCGAGAGTTTACGCCAGCGCCCGGTTATATTTTAGATCAGCGGTCCCCAACCCCCGGGCCTCGGACCGGTACCGGTCCGTGAGTCGTTTGGTACCGGGCCGCGAGAGTTGAGGCTCAGGTGTCAAATGTATAGTTTTCAGGGTTTTTATTGGTTTTCAGCGTTATTTTGTTATCGTTTTTATCGTTTACTCGGTTTTCCTTGGTCTTTTCACGTGTGTTATGAATAAATCTTCTTTTTTTCGGTACCGGTACTAGTTTTATTTTGTTGTATTTATCCGCGACACCTTAAAGGCCGGTCCATGAAAATATTGTCGGGCATAAACCGGTCCGTGGCGCAAAAAAGGTTGGGGACTGCTGTTTTAGATAGCAAGGAGCAGACGGCTGAGTTTCACTCCACCAAGGGAACTCGTGACGTACTACCCGGCTTTCTTTAGACGTGAAGGGCAGGTCCTCAGGTGGAAGCAGCCTCTGAATTTGGACACCCCCGCTGTTTCCGGACAGGCTAATGATAACGGTGACATTTAACGTATTTTATCCGATAAATAAACACTGTAAAATGTATTTATCATCCCCCCAACAGCCCTTTTGAATGTCTCCCTAATTCTGAGGTCTCAAGGTTGGGAAAGTATAGCCACAACACCTCACTCTTGGAGCACTTTTTTGCCACATGTATCGCAAACCATGTGTCAGCTGTTTGTGGAGGTAAAATACGTCCACACAATTACGCTCAGCTATTGTTGTGAGACATTTATACAGCCGTATTTTGCACATGACTATGAAAGGCGGAAGAGGAAGTAGTTCCTTTGACTGTAGACAATCCGAATGTTAAAGTTTCTTTCGATATTTTAATGTGAGAATCGATTCTAGAACATAAATGACCGGTATCGGAGGAATCGATATTTCAGGATCGATCCGCACATCACTATTTGCTACCCTACAATCCGTCCTACTCTGTAGTAAAATCAGCGATATTTGACCATCCTGTTGCTCCCATTGAAATGTATACAGCCTATTTAAAATCTAAAACTTAACATTATCCGTAGCCTGCTGCTGTTACCACTGTCCTGTTTGAAATGTAATGAGAGAAACTGGTTATTTTGTCATATGTGCATGTGCCGATATTGAACCCAAGGTACTAACTAGCTAACTGACTGGATGCCCATTAACCTTTTAACTCCTGCATGTGTCCGTGTGTGTCCGTGTGTGTGTGTGTGTGTGTGTGTGTGTGCAGAGAGACAGCCAGGTTTGTATTGGATATGAGGAAATTTTTCAAAAAAAAGGAGCCACATTCAGGTAAAGGTGTAAGATCAAATGATCCATCAATAAAGGATAATGTTGGATCAGTGTTTCAATATTTATATCCTTTATTAGATGTACATGTGGTTTGGTTATTTGCCTTTTGGTTGAAAGTACTGAGAGAGGACTTTTTTTTTTATTAGTGATCTTAATAGTATTTTTTTAATCTAATTGAATACATTCTATTTGTGTATGATTGTCAGTCCAAAGAGGGAGAGAGGAAAGAGGAGAACATGAGGAGAAAGTACAAGTTCAGGAAGAACCAGGTAAGAAAACAGACAGGGAGTACTAACTGGCAAAACAGAAACTGTTAAACTGGCAAAGAAAAAAAAAAAAAAACTAATTTTACTCATACAATCTGGAAGTTGTTTTCTCCCTGTTTTAAAGCTGCTATACAGAATCTGCAAAACAAACTGGGTTGTCAGCCCTGGCACTGCATTACCATATTGAGCTTCAGTCAGAGGAAGTCACGGTTGCCAAAAACTTTTGAAGCTCAAGAGTGCGGCTGGTGCCATTCCAGATATGTTAACATTGTACAATCTTCTGGATAATCAGATCTTCCCCACACTGAAAACTGTTATTCAGGTTGCCCTAACAAACCCAGTTAGCAGCTGTAGCTGTGAAAGGTCTTTAGGTGTCTTGAGTCAGCTCCATACCTGGCTGAGAAGGACCATTGGTCAAAGCAGACTCCAGCACCTGGCTGTGATGTCAGTTGAGGAAGAGATGCTGGAGAGACTTGACCACCAAAATGTGATAGACAGATTTACCAACCTCAAGGTGAGGCGACATAGGTTAAAAGAAAAGAAAAAATCTGCAGAGCCATAGTAGTATCTGCAGTAAAGATCTTTTCATACATTGTATACATCAGGGGTGTCAAACTCAAATACACAGTGGGCCAAAATTCAAAACTGGAACAAAGTCGTGGGCTAACGTTAATATTTATTGAAATATATTTATTCCTCCAGATATAAGAATGAATCTTTTCTTATGGACTCAAACACATTTTGCTGAAAAACTGAATATGGAACAAGCAAAGCTTAATACTAAACAATATATATATTAGCTGTATAATACCAGTAGGCCAGCTCTAATAGTAATTTGGTATGGCTTCGCGGGCCAAATGTAATTAGGCTGCGGGCCAAATTTGGCCCGTGGGCCAGAGTTTGACACCTATGGTATACATTGTACCATAGGCCAAGGTGTCTCCATTTTTCTAATTTTTTAATAATATTTTGTACATTTCAAGGTCTTTTGTATTATTGGAGTGTATTTTTTATGTATCTGTATTATAATATACATACACATTAAAAGTGAATCTCTGTCCAAAAAATGCACTCAGTTTACTTTTTACTCACTGTGAGCATCATTCATTATTCTCCCGCAGTAATTAAGGTTAGTATATGTTTTGTTTTGTTTTTTAATTCCAATCCATTCTTCTTTGGCAGCATTTAAATAACCATTATCAGATTTGATGGTTTTGTTACAGACTTTTCAAAAAAGTGTTTTGCTTTTCTTTCACAAATATGGGGATTAAATTGTGTTAAAATGTACAAAACTGTCATGTCATGTTTTGTGACGAGGACCCAGGCACAGAGAGACTTGGTGAATTTAAGAATCTTATAATTTAATAAAGAAATTTGCAGACTTGCACAGAGAGGGTAAAATTATGATGACTGATAATGGAGATGAAGACAACAGACGATGAGGACAGGGAGGAACAGGGGTTTAAATGCACCAAGGAGACAATCAGAGGGAACTCGGGACAACTGGAGACATTTAAGGATGCAGGGACTGACGGAGACAGGGAAGCCGTCTCATCGTGACGAGTAAAGTTTACCTTGCCTGGATGGGCAGCTCTCTGGGTGCTCAGCACCCCCAAAGCTCTGATCCTAGAATCGCCCCTGGTGTCAAATGAATCCTATAGTCATTCCTAGATAAGTGTGTGCAACAGATGGCAACTAGCAGTTTCACCAAAGCCGTAGTCAAAGGTTTCCAAATTAAAACCAGTAATCCAAAATATCTGAGGCAATCCATAATAATGTGACACCACTATTTTTAGGCAGCTGAGCTAATGACAGCTACGAGGGCTGCAGGACCACTGGCTGAATCAGACTTTAGAGTGTTTATCCAGAAGCTAATGAGAGTTCATGTTTTCATCACTGACTGCATTGTGGGTAGTGCAGAGTATAGATAGAAATGCATAAATTAAGCTAAATGCCCGTGTTTGTGTTAGAGACCACATCATTATTTGTTGAGTGTTCACTCTTCATTAGAGAAAATTCGAGGAGAGCTGTCCTGTGCACACTGAGAAATCAGAGCAGGTCTTACTGGTTCAAAGAGCCCAAGAATGAAAGTAATGAAACAAAGAGACACACTCACATACCCACACGCATCTGTTGCCTCCCTAAGACGATGACCAGAGGGGCAACTGGTTTCCTGTTTAACAACGTGTGGTGCTGTGATAAAGAATTTAAAAAGGGACACACGTTGAGCTGATGTCAGTTTCACAACAGGAAGCTATTTTCAACTCTCTACACTCTCCCCCACTTAAAAGAATGTCTCCTGACATTTGTTTCTTCATGTGTGGACCCATCAATGTATGAGTGTGGAGCCATTGTGGTAGTACGGCTGGGAATAGATGGGGTGAAAGAATGATGGGATGCCTTGTGTCAACATCCAGGGTTAGCTAGCTGAAAGGATGTTCATATCTGCCCTCCAGTGGCAGTATGATGGCTGACCCAATGCGTTGTACGTGAGTCTTTCCGCTGGTCTTCCCCTCCTCTGTGACCTGCTTAAATAGTCATTTTCTCTATTTTCTCCATCCATTTCCTCCATTTCTTTTTCTGCTAACTCCTCAGCCTCCACAACATTTTGCTCTCCCCCATATTCTGGCCTGTCAAGAGGACAGAACTCTCTTGCTGTTGCACATAGCTTGGGCTGACTTTGAGAATCCTGCTTTGGAATGACAGTTTCCTGTTGCTGAGGGTGCTCCTGTTGAATAGCAGGTCGTTGTTGTTGAGGGTTCACAAGCCTGTAGCATGGAATCCTGCTCCGGAGGTCACGGCTCTGGCTGTACCTTATAGACTGGTCCATCTCCACCAGGCAATGTACTACCTTCTCCCAATAGGCGCGCAGTTTTCCTGGCCCCCCTCTCTCTGACAAATTTTTCATCAGTACTCTGTCACCTGGCTGGAGAGTGATACCTCTTACATGTCTGTCGTACTGCTTTTTGCTTTTGGCTGAGGACTGTCGGCTGTTATTTGCAGCTATTTGGTAAGCGACTCGTATCCTCTCGGCCCACTTTTGGACAAACATTTGTTGGTTATGTGCCTCAGTGTCTTTCCCTTGATGAAAAAGTAGGTCAACTGGCAGCGGTGGAGTCCTACCATACAAGAGAAAAAATGGAGAGTATCCTGTTGCTTCATGTCTTGTGCAATTGTATGCGTGCACGATCTGAGGCAGATGATCTTTCCATTCCTCCACATCTTGCTGCATGTACGGCCAATAGAACCATTCTCGGGCAAGATGGATCACCCTTTCAGAACCTACATGCCCCATGTCGTCATGTAAGCTTTTCAGTACCACTGATTTGAGCTGTTCAGGGAGGACCAGTTGTCAGTTTTGGTTTGTTTTTCGGTAGAGTAGTCCATTTTCTACTTCTAACTAGTTACACTCAGAGCAGTCTCCCTGTCTGTTTAGACATTGTTTTTTTCTCTTTTTCATTTGGAGTCCAAGCTCTCGGTTTTAAAATAATAACTTCTTTAATAGCTGGATCTGCTTGTTGTGCAGCTCTAATATCTCTAGGAATGATGCCTGAAACACTATTGTGTGGTACAGCATTTCCATCATCACCATTTAGTTGCAATGCAGCCACCCAGGGAACATCATCGTTTTGTACCATTTTTGTCCCCTGCCACACAGCAGAGACCACCTACGGTGACACTGTCTCTTTATGGTCATTCATCTGCTGCTGCAGGTTCACAGGATACCTGGACAACATATCTGTATCAGCATTCCTCTTTCCTGGTCTATACTTAATGTCAAAATGGAAATCCGCCAACTCCCCAAACTATCTGTGACCCACAGCATTTAGTCTTGCTGAACTCTGGATGTAGATCAAGGGGTTATTATCTGTATTGACTGTGAAAGTTGGCGCATAATACAGGTAATCCCGGAACTCGTTGCAAATAGCCCATTTAAATCCTGGATCCGTGGGAGTGGATGGCAATCTCGGACGTTTTTGCGGTTAAGCTCACGGAAGTCAACACACAGGCCAAGACTGTTGTCTTTTTTTTCGCACACAGAGCAGAAACAGACTTCCTAATCCACCCCATGCTACGAGATTTTGAATATACTCCTTCACCTCCTTAAACAGTGGCTGTGGAATGGAATTGTAGCTTTTTTGAACTAGAGTGTCATATTGATTTTGAGCTGTAGACCAGAGACACACCCAATGTCTCCTTCATTTGCCGTACCGTGCTCTGGTCAGGCTCAGGCATGTGATCTAAATCAACATTTGGATGCCATCTTTCTTCCACGCTGCCAGCCCTGCCATTTTCCTTCCCATTACTTTGTTCCTCACTGGTTGGACTTGCTTGGGTAGCACACAGAAGGGTGTCATTGTGTGGTTCTCCAGGCCCCTGCATAGTTGGATGGATGTTTACAGGCGTACTTTCAACAATTTCTTCAATGAATCCTAAGACTGCTTTTGGAGGTAAAAAAAACATCATGCTTTGTTGAATTCTGGATTGGTATTCTCACTATTTTTGAGGCGCAAGCCGGCACATCAACAAGCACAGGAGATAACTGCAACCCATCTGGTAAGCGACAGTCCATATTCGGCTCAAACAACATGACTCCTCCTCCAGAAAAAGCTCTCATGCGGCATTTCACCTGACAGATCTGACTCCGGCAGATGGTGAGTCCCTTCTTTCCAACTCGTAATACTGGACATTATGACTCTTCCAGGGGTTGCTTTGTGTGAACCACCGAAACAAGACTTTCAGCATTACTCAGAGACTCACTAAGTTGGTGTCGTCTCTTTGATCACCATCCCCTGCAATCATCTCATGTATCACATTGAAGCCTAGTAGCGGGCTGCTCAACCCTCCTCGACTTACTAGCATGGGAACATGAATAGAAACTGAGCCATGTCTGCTACTTGTGATCTCAAGAAAAACTTCTATCCACCCTTCAAACGGTACATCTGTCCCATTAGCTCCAGTGACTTTGAGTGGGTGGTCTGAGAGTAGGCTTTCCAGTGGCCTAATTGTCACATTTGGCAAGGCGTTTTGCACCCAAGATTTCTCCACAATACTTACCTGGGCCCCACTATCCAACAACATTTGAAGTTTGACCCCATCTAAATAAAAGGTTACCATACACCTACCCCCAATCAGCTGGGCAACACGCTCCCTTTTGGACACTTGACATGATTTGGGGGCCTTGGTTGAAGATGGAATTTTCTATTTGGAGTGCAGCTTCTCTGGGATGAGGGACTCTGTATTCGCCAAGGTCACTGGTGGTCCCTCCCCAGCGACCTCACCCGGTTTCCCGACAGAGTACCCTTTTGTAAGCAGCCATTAGCTCTATGTCCCTCTTTTCCACATCGAAAGCAGTGTGAGCGGGTGTCATTTCCTTGGGGTATACATTGGTGACATTTCCCTTTAACTTCGGGCTTGGCTGACTGTTTTACATGTGGCAAAGGGTTGTAAGTGTTTTCTGTTGCCACATTCACTAACGGTGTGAGGGCTTTCTCCAAACTTTTGGTCAAAGATGACACTTGGGTTGTTAACTCCTGTATAGCATTGCGATTGGCCTGCACCTCTGCCTGCACCTGAATGGCATTCTGTTTGTCACTGTCCAGCTGGGCTGTATTGATACTGACTGCTTTTTGTTTGCATACCTGTCCCAACCTGGTTTTCCTCTTGGTGTCCTCCCTCAGTGATCTTGTGATCACCTCGAGTATAAAGTCGTCAGTCACATTCATGTCTGAAATATGTGGTTGAAGATCTCGTCTAATGTATGAGCATTTTTCATTCATCCCCTGGTAAAGTGAATGAAGAAACACTCCCTGCACGAGTTTGCTGTCATATTGAAAGTCTGTACCTTGTTTAGAAGCAAACATTATACACTGCTTGACCCCCATTAGTCTATACATAAACTTTTGTGGGCTTTCTTTGTCATGTTGCTTTGTGTTACTTAGTTCCTGGAACAGTTCAGTACTGCTCTTATCCCTAAAGTGTGCTTTAAGGAAGCTTTTTAACTCAGCCAGGGTCAAGGTGTCTTTGGTCATGAGCATGTCCTTAAAGGTACCAGGCTTAATTATCTTGAGCACCGTTCTTAAGACCTCAGCTTCTGAGAACCCTTCACCCAGACCTTCATCAACTTGTTTACATAGACAGTTAAAACTCATAACAGAGGCTGAGGCTGAGATTTGACCACCATGTATCTTAAATTCTCTATGTGGTAACAATGCAGTAACATCTGTCAGCTTTACTAAACCAGTTACAGGATCAGCAATCACTGATCTTGGGACCATTGTTCCCTCTAATTTTTCATGTGTCTGAGCGAACACACAAACTCCCTGAGCGGTCCCTTGGACCACTGTGAGCAACAGTATAGGTGTACACTGTGGTCACGCCAGCATCGAATCCATCCAAGTTAGATGGTTTATTAAAATAATCAAATTACAGCTTTTACATTTATGTTAGACTACGTTTAATTAACTGCTTTAGCCCACTTACAATGAAGATTTTATAAAAAAAAAATCTTGTTCATGACCTGTGTAGTATGTTAAAACTATTGGAAGTACAAAATAACTTGAACTCCAATTTTGAAAACACAACTTTCTTTTGTTTCTTTCTTTTTCTTTTTTTTTTAGTAAAGCCCTGACTTGTATTATGAGTCTGTGGTCTGGGAGAGAGTCCTGTAACTCTCTGTCTGCAAAATACAGTATATAAGGGCAGGGATGTTTACCTAAAAATTCAGCCAATGCGTTTTTTTAAATAAACATTTCAAACTATTTACAGAGCAATCAGCTGTTCTGCATCAAATTTGATGCCACACAAATTATTTGTGCCACTCCAAAACATAATTTCTGTCCACTAGAAGATAAAGGAGAACAACAACCTGATACCTACAGGCCTGACAACAGGAGATGTATCACTCCTGTACCATCTGTAACATTCAGTAGTCGCCTCATTGTTCTGACACACGCAACAAAACTATTGGCTACACTACACACTAACTACACAAGATTTGCGCTAAACGTTGAAAATCTCTCACATCTCAAAACACCACCATCACTCCTAAAACTTCCCCCTTCCTAAACAACTAAATGCCATGTTGCCATATCATTTTTTTGATTGGTCGACATGGTACATTTTTCGACCAATAGGAAAGGGTGGGGGTTTTTTGGTGCTGTTTTTGCTCACAGGTGGAGAGTGCTTTTGAGCGTTTTCCTTATAAAACACCATTTTTACCGTTTCTCCCCCCAGTAAATATAAACATGGTTGTACACGTTGTCATTAACGTGGCTTCACTCCACTCCTGTCAACGACGTTGATTAGCTGCATATATATGAATGTGAATCGCATTATTGGCTGGGCTATGGGATAAGGTGGCATCGTTCTAATCCCATATGGGAGCAGCCAATCACTTACTGACTAACACTGCAAAACAGAATTGTTAAAGTATTAATTTTAATTTCAGTTCAGGCTAGATTTTTTTTTTTGTGCGCAATGCAGATTTTCTGTGCCAGCAGTGCGCAATTGCACATGCGCGCAGCTTAGAGGGAACATTGGTTGGGACTTATTCATTACTGATGCTACTACTGCTGGTTCAGTCTCTGATACAGAAACAGCATCCCCTTCATCAGATGCTTGACCAAGTTCACCAGTTACCTGGGGTGTTTGCAGGTCATCAATGAGGTCACGAAATGCAAGCAGGCGAAACATGCCCTGATCTTCGAGGCTCTTCAATTGTTTACTTCGCAGAAAGTCAACGATAAAGTCAAAGAGCTCCACCTCAGTTGCATCCTCATCTTCCACCTCTTCTTCTTGACACAATACTGCAAGTTTTTGTAGCAGGTCCCTGTTAGCGACTCTGGTCAGCTGATGAAGCTGGTTCAGGATCTCCCACTGTAGGTCATGCAGAGTGGCCATGTCTGGATACCTGATGTCAATTGTTACTAATGCTGTTCATCAGAGGGATATGGATCCCGCAATTCTTGGCTGATTAGCACCTGACCACCATGGCGCTAATCCTGGACTAGCCCCCAGAATTGTTGCCTCCCTAAGACAATGGTGCTGTGATAAAGAATAGAAAAAGGGGCACACGTTGACCTGATGTCAGTTTCACAACAGGAAGCTATTTTCAACTCTCTACTAATCCACACTGTACATGTTTAATAAACAGTGGATCATTGTCGTGGGCCAATTTTTTGATTTACAAGTTACAAGTAAACATGTAACAAGTAAAGTTTACAAGAAAGTGAAATTATATAGCAAGTCTTTTTTTAATAATACAAAATTGACATAACATGCTACCCCATAATAACAAACTGAGAAAAGTTTGCTTGAAATTCTTGAAAATTTATAGAAGCTATAACATGTATGTAGATATTCATAGCCTTTGCTAAAGTTTGTTAAAGCACCTTTGCCAGCAATTCTCTATGAGTATGATGCTACAAGCTTGACACCTGAGCCTATGTGCAAGCAGAGCTAAAATGAAGAGCTCCAAGTTAACAACAGTTCATTTATTTACAGAGACTCTTAATAACAGTATAGAAAGATCAAAACAGTGGTACAGTCCAGTCTCTGCGAGGACTTCTTCGAAATCCAAACAGAATCCAAATCTGTCCCAAATCCACACTAGAGCCAGCTCACAACACTGTGTCTGGAAATCTCCAAGTAACCCTGGGCACAAAGACAGGCAGGTGAGAATCTCTGTTTTGCAGGCAAGAAAACACAAAGACAAAGGTTAGGAGCCAGGCTGCACTAAATGTTTCTCTAGAAACAGTGCAGCAAAGGCTGACTCGCTATTCCTTTTGTATGAAGCAGCCCAGACAAGGTCACCAGTAGAAGGTGTGCAATCAACGCCAGGTGTGTGAGCCAGAAGGCGGGAGACCAGACCGGTCCCAATAATGCCCATGAACCACACACACACACACACACACACACACACACACACACACACACAGGGAAAAGGGAGAGTGGAGACATGACAAAAATAAACAGCAAAATGGCAGTGAGGGCTGAGGGACAATCAGATTTTTGGACAGAACCTCTCAAGCTCAGGTTGGATGAGGAGTAGCAGTGCACAGTCAGTTTTCAGAACTCTCCAGAGAGATTAATTGGGTTAAAGTCTGGGCTCTGGCTGGGTCATTCAGGACATTTACTGAGGGGTCCTGAAGCCAATCCTTCTTTATGTCGGCTGTGAGCTTAGGGCCGTTGTCAATTCAATTTTATTTATACAGTGCAAAATCACAACAACAGTTGCCTCAAGGCATTTTATATTGTAAGGTAGACCTTACAGTAGTTCAGACCGAGATGAACTTTCTCCCCAGCCCTTAACAAGACACTAATCTTTTCCTATTTTTAGGCGAAGTGATGCATTTGACAAAGGTGAATGTGAGAACTGATTCAGTCAAACAAAGGAATGAAAGTCTTCTGAGGAGATATTAAAATTACAAAAATTACAATAAAAATCCATGCAGTGATGGGCTTTTGTGCAGAAAGTGGGAGCAGTGGATTCTTCACTGATGTCCAAAAAGGATGACTGACACCAGTCTGGGATTTTTTTATGATGTCGGCATTATCAGGGTCCTCACTAATGAAAAAATAAATAAATGCTCTATAACCTAGTTGTCAGTGAACTTAGTAATCTTACACAGTGACTTTCATATGTTAGTTTTTAGGACAATAAAAGAAGTAAGGATGCAACCATGAGGGGACATGGCAGAGGAAAAATAGAGCATGTGATCTGCCATCTATCTTCATCAGTGAGAGTTAAAAAGATCCACTAGCAAAAGAAAAACACAAAAATACACCACAAGAAAGTTTCAGGAATTTACATTTTAGATATCTTTTACATGGATTTTGGCCTCATAGTTTTTGTGTTGGGTATGGCAGAATGGTGTAAATTCTATAATTAAAGGGTTGGTGGAAACCTAACAATAAACAATTTGACAACTACCTGATGGATGTAAAGAGATTTTAACAACTGCCAACTCTGATTTTAAACTAAAATATTGGTCAAAGCCAGGCTTGGCAAAAGAGATTACTTAATCCAAGCGAAGTGTTTGAGTGGTTGACAAGACCGGAACTTAACATTTGCTGTATTTGCTATTATTCTATATAAGGATGTAGCCTAAAATCTCATGGAGCCAAGAGATCCATATTGCCTTTACCAGAGTAGTATGTAGGCTGGAGAATTTCATGATTTTGAAGATGTTTGATGTTTGTAGCCCTCAAAAGTGACAAAAAAAACAGTAATGGATAAAATGAAAAAAAAAATTATATCCACTTACTGTGCAGGTAATTTAAAGACTGCAATGTACGTAGTGAAATAACTGTAATTGTAATGTGAGTCCTGAATTTAGGACTGTATTACATTGTGGCAACACAGAAAAAATAATGTGGTTACTGTAATGTGTTACACTCAGCAGTGCTTCCATTGCACATAAAGCTAAAGTGTATAATATAGCAACAATAACGCAATTAACGCCACACTGCACTGGCGCCGTTTCACGTCACTATTACCTTTCCTGCTTAGGTGAATGTAACAAGGCGGCCATTGACAGTTGCATTTACAGTGAGGACGACGGAGACACAGTATGGTGGAAGCAAGAGGCATTTACTTGCCCACGTATCTCTATAGCCATGACAATCACTGGCATGTCAAGCCTTCTAAGAGCACTGACAAACACTGTCCTGTCTAATGACAAATGACAGCCTTAAATACTTTCAGATGTTTAGGACTAAACCATTATTTTTACTGTCAGGTGAGTTTTCCAAATTCTGACATTTCACCAACATTTTACAACACACCCTTTTAATAAACAAATATATACATACATTTTACCATTCTCATATGATTTTTTTATTTTTATTTTAACCATACACCACAACTATTATGAAACCCATGGAGAGAGATTCCCCACACTCCCTTAACCCATGGCCTCTACCGGAACCTTTAAATGGTGTCTGGCCCCTTGGGGAAACATTTGCCCAAACACCCTGGACCCTACGGAAAAGACAGGTGAGTAATCACATCTCAACAGCAACTTCTTTGCGCCAACCTTTACCTCTAGACTTTGTTTTCCTTAATAGTAGACCTGACAGACTTTATTTTCTCCCAGTAACAACTCTGTCCTCCTCACAGACAACCACCACACTTCTTAATGAGGACCTGGAACAAAGGCTACCTGCTAGTTATTAAAATACTCAATAAATATTTAATAAATAATGTGCAAATCAATGCGATGTGCGATGTAAAATGAAGTGCCAGTTAAAATGCTTTCACTAAAGTACAAATGTGCTCCTAAAGTGCTGTACAAGTTACAATATGATACTAGTAAGGAAGTTGTCTTCCTTACAGCGAACAACAAAATGTATTCTGCTGGTTAACTACTGGATAAGTACATATGTTGTGACTTTATTGAACTTTATTTGATTTGATTTGATGACAGCATATTTTGGTTATTGTGGGTGATTTGTTGCTAGCCATATGTTTATTGAGCTGTTGGTTATAGAGTTGGGCTTCTGCTAAGAAAGAGCATTTACTGTATGTTTTCATTGGGGGACTGCATTTCCCGGGATCCTTTGCGGCAGAAGGGGGAAGGTACTCAATGTTAGCTAGAAAAAAGAAAAAAGGTTTTCGAGAAGCCATTATGTTTTGTCTGTTGTACACCTCCTTTTTTTGAAGTCTCAGATAAACACTAATATTTCTACATCTGATGTCCATTTTTTGACTAAATAGATTTGCCACAATAACATATATGCACAGACACACATTTAAATGTAGTTATGTAAAATTACAGACAGTAAGAAGAGTAAAGGCATGCACTCTTGTGTCCAAACAAATGCATACTGTACGTGCACAGATGTTACTAAATATACAAGGATATTTGTTATATCGAATATAAACCAATACACATGGCTTGGTAACTCAAGCTCACACACACAGAGAATGCACAGCTGGTAACAGAAACAGAACTGACAAATTATTTTCATGAAGCATGACACATCCATTTGACATCCCACCATAAAAGAAAGTGCTTAAGCTTTTTGGCTGGCCAACACCAAGAGCTGCAAATACATTTTCTATGGAGCTCTCTGGAGCATCCCCACACCCTACAGTTTCTGTCCTCATTTCAAAGAAAACATGGAGAGATTGAGGGGAAGAGACAGAAGCAGAGGCTGGGGGTGGAGCAGCTGATTTTTATTACATTTGTCTTCTTTTTGCATACCAACAAGCTGAAATAGCTATGGTCTAGAATTTCTTTTGAAATAATCTTCTCATGTCTTCAAAAATACATCTTAATCTTTCTGTATTGCAACAGTGAATAATGTTCCTTTGGCCCAATTGTATTTAGAGCTAAGTCAAGCTTGTGACAATTACGCTTTTTTTATACACCACCACAATTTATTTCTAATCAAGCAATAAAGATGTAACTTATGTGCATACTTCAGCTCTGATTCAAAAGGTGTAAACTTAGGAATGACAGCCTTTTTTGCAGCATACAGTTTCCCATTTTCAGAGGCTCAAAAGTGATCAAACAATTTATTAATGAGCAGAATGAAGCAAGATGCAGATATGAGCCGTTCACTAAAGAGCAAGTTCAACATACCCAGGGTATCTTTCTGATGTCCCTGCACGAAAATGACATGCACAAATTGAATAGAGTATTTCTCTGCAAATACAAGCTCTATATAAACAATCTTGGTATCAAAATAAAGCTAACAATTGTGAGATTTCATCAAAGGTGTAAATATTATAGCATTTGTCACCGTGTCAAAGTTACTGAGGCTGAAACTTACAACATAGATTATTTCCCCACCTAATTTATTTTTGATTTGATTGCATATAACCACTTTGAAAATATGCTTCGGAAGACAAGTCCAGAAATCCAGTAATCAACATATGAACATGTGAAATTTGTGCTTCCGAACTGAAACAGTGAAAAGTTATAGCACTTTTAATGAATAGATAGCCAGGTGTTTCACCATTCGGCCCATTTTGGCACCACCTGTCAGTTGAAATTTCTTAGGTATTGAACAGCAGAAATTATTTAACTTTATTTACATGCCTAAAAATGTTTGTTTCTTATATATTTCTTGAAGAATTATCAACAAACTCATGTACATTGGGCATTTTTTTTCTCGTGCATTATCAAGTTTTGGAAATGTCCATTTTCCCTTTAAACTGAGGGGCTGTAACTTTGTATTGGCCAATTTGCATGATTGATCTTTTCAATCATTTGAGCCAATAGAATCACGGTAACGTCGCCATGTTTACATCAGTTCCACGAATCGCAACTTGCAAGCCAAGAATAGAAGAATTTACGACAGGAAGATACAAGCCTGACTACACTTAACCAGTATCCCTCTGACCTCACACACTACTTCAGGCTTTTCCTTCAACAGAGAAGTGACATGTCGTGTTCCCATAGCCAGCCTTGGGCTACGTCCACACGTACAAGGATATTTATGAAAACACAGCTTTTCTATGTGTTTGGGTCTTTCATCCACACTTAAACTGCGTTTTGGATCACTGAAAAAACTCAGTTTTTGCGTTTACATGTGGACGAGGAAAACAGAGATTTAGTCACGCAATATCAGAGGTGTGCGCCACATGAGATGAATTTCTTTTTTTTTTTTTTCTTTTTTTTTTTTCTTTTTTTTGTGTCCCGTTTGGATCTATAGCCATCAGAATTGTTGTCTTAAGGCCAAGAAAGATGCCAAGCGGATTTATTTTACCAAGTGGATCGTCATGGCCTTGCCATATTGGTCCATTTGATTGACCTTTATTATAATTATGAATTTATTTTATTTTCAGTTGCTACAAACGGGACAGACATGACTGGAGGATAGGACAGGGAGAAAGAATGAAAGAAAGAGAGGGAGAGAAAGAAAACCAAATGGGAGAAGAGACGATGAGAAGGGGGGGAAGAAAGAAAAAAAAAAAAAAAAGAAAAAGAAAAAAGAACAAAACTCCTGGGTCACCTGTATGGAGAAAAAAAACAGAAGAGAAAGCAAACAACAAAGAGCAACATAATAAATAAATAAAAAAACGGCACCATCACAATAAACTAGCTAGCAGTAGATATCAGTAGATACTAAATAATAAACGATATTGTGCAGCACGCAAGATAGACAGCGCACAATGTGCTTTGAGGCAGCAGCCAAGAAAGCTGTAGTCCGCGTCTGTGAATACCCGTGTGTACACCTGTGTGCATACCTGTGTGGATCAGCATGCTTGCATTCCAAAGGTTTCTCCATGTAACGATCTGCTAGGGAGTGTGGGGAGCCACAGCCCCGTCCTCCAGGGCATGAAGCAGGTATGGAGGAGATCAAAACTCCAGACATCCAGAGGCCCCCAGAACACAAGAGACCAAGGAAGACCAACAGAGGGGCAGCCGCGCCACTGTCCCAGTAAGAGCTGAGGAGAGTCCCAGATGAGGGCTCACTCAGCAGCCGCGGAGCAGAAGCCAGGGGGAGTTGCAGTGACGCGCCCGTGAGCTCCGCCGGCAGCCAGCTGTGCCTGAGTGACCGAGCCCCAGGCCGAGAGGCCGGGGGCACCCCACCTCTGAAGTGGCCCGAGCGAGCCCCAGGCTCCAGGCCCCGATAAGCGGCCGCCAAGGAGTGAGCCGGTGTGTACCCGGACGCCCACCCCCAGACACAAAGAACCACCAATGCACCGACACCTGAGGGAGTCTGCCACTGGCAGGGGAAGTGGTGGTGGGTGGAGATAGGCCTCCAAACCTTGGAGGGCCTGAGATGTCCCCAGAGAGGTGGCGTCTGATACCCAACCTGACATATAGACACAGACATACAGGCACACACAGACACAAACATCCATTCCCACCCTCATGCTCTCATATGCACTTACTCCACACTCAACCAACATGGAGACAGACATAAAGAGACGCTGTACACACGGTCACACTCCCCAAGCGTACTCTACGAACCGGGTCTAGGTACCCTTGCCCCTGGAGGGGGGAACTGCACCCAGACCCAGGTGGTGTTACCCTTTTCCCTGCGGTGGGGAGAGGCAGACCGCCCCGACTCCGCAGCAGCAGGGAGGCCCCACACTCCAGACCGCAGTCGGACGGCCAACTCCTCCTCCTAGCCCCCCCGCTCCAGCAGGCCGCAGAGAACGGGGGTGAGAGAAGACTCCAAACCTCCCTCCACCCGCTCATTGTAGTGTTGATGCATGTGTGTTCTAAGGTGCAATTAAAACCCAGGAGGGCATGGAGCTACCTGCCAGAGAGCAGCAGGTAAGCGCATAGTCCCTCCTGCTGGCCCTCAATGTCTACGTGTATTCAAAATTGAGAGGTGGGCAACGACGCCAGGGGTGGGGTGTACACCCTGATGGTAATTTGGACTCCGTGTATCGTGCCCACCCCCAAGATCCTATATGTATGCGTAATGAGAGTGTGAGTAATGTGAATGTCTAAGTTGTGGGATAAAATTGAGGCAGAGGCAGCCAGAAGGGGACAGAGGGGGGGGGGGGTAGCCTCCTCTGCACCCTGGTGACATACCCCTACTCCAAGGCCCTACATGTGTGGGTGGTTGTGGTGGAGCGGGAAGAGGGAGGCAGCTGGAGATGGGGAGGGAAGGAAGGGAGGGGCAGGTGACCCCTCCCTGGGGCCAGCTCCCCCGCTGACCCCAGTAGGCACTCCCATACTCCGCGACCCGCCAGGGAAAGGAGGCCCAGGCCCATCCAGACCGGGGCCCAGCGCAGCAGCGCCCCCCGGCCCCACAGAGCCCGGGACAGTCCACCCAACCCCACCACAGAGAAAACTGCACCCACCCCACCATCCATTCATCTTCCAGACTACGTGAGACAATAGACGCCCAGGCTGAGATCTTCCTCCACCTCTCCTGTGTCTCCCCCTCCTGCAGAGAGTTCCTGAGGAGAGGAAAGCTCCTGCAAGGTGTGACAATCTCCCCCACCAGTTGAAGAGCCCCCCAGGCGGCTCGACGCACCGGCGGCACCCTGCGCCAGGGATGGGCCCCCATGCACCCACCTGCCCACAACCCCGGCGACACACAAACCAGGACCCAAGGCCCTGAGGCCCGGTCAGGGCCCCAGCCCAGAGACGGAGCGCCCCCAGAACCTCACGCCCATCCCGGACCCACCCAGGGGCAGACAGGCTACCAGGTCAGTAACCCACGTCCGTCAGCACAGACCCTCCCCTAGCCCCGCTGCACGCAGCCACGAGGAAACAGTCACCCGAGAGCCAAAAGAGCCCCCACCCGGACATAACCGCTACCCCGGGTTGAGCCCCCCAAGGAAGATGCCTCCGGGGAACCCCCCGACGCCCTAAGCCTGTCCCTACCGCCACACCAATCACAACAGTGAAGGCGGGACCAAACTATGACCCCCCACCCCCACTAGGTGATGGAGCTGATCAAAGGAGCCCAGAGCAATTGATCTGATGTGGTGGCAGAGGCTGTATCAAGACTAATGTAATCTAATAGATAATTTCTATATTGGTTAGAATTAAGATTGTTTTTATTTTTCCAGTTCATGAGGACAGTTTTCTTGGTTATGCATAGGGCAGTGAAAACCATATGGGCTATATTCTTTTCTGAAGTGACATTATCTAAGCTGCCTAACAAACACACTAAGGGGGAAGTTGGAATGTTACATTTCAGACACTTTGATAAGTCTTCACATATCTCGCGCCAAAACTTCTGCACTGGTGGACAGAACCAAAGAGCGTGAATGTAATTGTCTGGTGTATTGCCTTGACAGTGTGAGCAGTTGTTGGAAGATGTAAAGCCCATCTTGAACATCCGATGACCTGTATAGTGCACTCTATGTAGTATTTTGTATTGTATTAATTGCAGACTGGGATTTTTAATCAATTTAAAGGTTTTTAAGGATACCTGAGACCAGAAGTTTTGGTCTAAGCTGACTGATAAATCTGCTTCCCACTTTGCAATAGGAAGGGATATTGATTCATCTAATTTAGAAAGTGTTCTGTATATTTTAGATAATAATTTGGGGGATTTAAGAGTAAGGAAATGTGCAGCACTTGGTGGTGTTTGTAATTCAACTTGACTGAGGTTAAATTTCTTTTTTACTATGGATTTAATTTGTTGATATTCTAAAAATCTTTTCTTGTTGATCCCATATTGTGCAACTAGTCTGTCAAATGGAATACATTCTGTTCCCTCTAATATATATTCTAAGTATTTAATTCCTTTACAACTCCATTCTGGGAAATTAATCATATTATTGTTTTGTAATATGTCAGGGTTGTTCCAGATAGGTGTACGTTTACATGGGATTAATGAAGACTCCGTTATTTTTAGAAACTCCCACCATGCTGTCAGAGAGAAGCTGATGTTGATACTTTTAAAGCATTCATGTCTTTTGATGTTTGAGCTAATAAATGGTAGGTCTGAAATCTCTAGATCCTTGCATAGTGCCTGTTCAACATCTAGCCAGGGCTCATCTAAGAAGGTATGTTTTGACCATTCTGAGATGAACTGAAGCCTGTTGGCTAAGAAGTATTGTTGAAAATGAGGCAGATCTAATCCTCCTCTATCCTTGGTTCTTTGTAGCGTTTTTAAGCTGATACGCGGGGGTTTATCTTTCCAAAGGAATTTGGAAATATATGAATCCAGAGATCTGAACCAATCTTGTGATGGTTTGTTAGGGATCATCAAAAATAAGTAATTTATTTTTGGCAAAATCATCATTTTTATAGTGGCGACCCTTCCCATGAGTGATATGGGTAAAGATTTCCATCTAGTCAGATCGCCTTCTACTTTCTTTAGAAGTGGGATGTGGTTTAATTTAGTTAAGTCTGAAAGCTTAGGAGAAACATTAATACCTAAATATTTAATATTTCCGGATTGCAGTGGGGCAGAGGAAGAATTATGGAAGGAGCAGTTAATGGGGAGAACTGTAGATTTTGGCCAGTTAATTGAATAATCTGAAACTCTTGAAAACCAGTTTATTAGAGTAATTACCTCAGAGAGGTTGGTTTGTGTGTTTTGCAGAAAAAGCAACACATCATCCGCATAGAGACTGATTTTATGTTCTATGTTCTTACATTTTATGCCCTTAATTGTTGTAGCCTGTCTAAATGCTGCTGCTAGAGGTTCGATAAAAATTGCAAAAAGTGAAGGGGAGAGTGGGCATCCCTGTCTGGTGCCCCTCAGGAGACAGAAGCTGGAGGATGTCTGGTCATTTGTTCTGATACGAGCTGTTGGGGAATTGTATAATATTCTTATCCAGTTTATGAAAGAGTTTCCAAAACCAAATTTGTGTAAAGTTGCGAATAAAAATTTCCAGTTAACTCTATCAAATGCTTTTTCTGCATCTAGAGATAATATTATGGTTTCGATGTTTTTATTGTATGAGTAGTCTATTAAATTAAGTAATCTACGAGTGTTTGTTGAGGAGTGCCGACCTTTTATGAAACCAGTTTGGTCAGGATGAATTAAGAGGGGGGTTATTTTCTCTAATCTCTTTGAGAGAGCTTTGCAGATTATTTTAAGGTCTACATTTAAAAGAGAAATTGGACGATAGCTTGAGGGAAATAAAGGGTCTTTGCCTGGTTTTAGCAGGAGACTAATGTTGGCAGAATTCATATTTGGTGGTAGTCTGCCATTTTCCTCGATTTCCTGCAACATTCTGTGGAATACTGGTGCTAGAATTGTCCAGAATTCTTTGTAGAATTCTGCAGGGAAGCCGTCTGGACCTGGAGCCTTATTATTGGGCATACTTATCAGGGCTTCCTGGAGTTCACTTGGCGTCAGTGGCGAATCCAGTTCCATTGCTTGACTGTCTAGTAATTTTGGAAGAGTTACGTTGTCAAGAAACAGATCAATTTCATTTTTAGATGGGTTTATTTGTGGTGAGTATAAAGTTTCATAGAAATCCCTAAAAATGTTGTTTATTCTTCCAGGGTCATATATTGTGTTCCCCGATAAATCTTTAGCAGCACATATAGTTGTTTTTTCTTTATTTATTTTTAACTGGTTAGCTAGAAATCGACCTGATTTGTTACTGTGTTCAAAATTCTGCAAGCGAAGTCTTTGTATAAGGAATTGTGTTTTTTTATTAATAGTTTCATTTAATTCTAGTTTTGTCTTGCGTATTTTGTTCAATGTTTCCTGATCTTGGTCGCACGCGTAGGCTTCTTCTAGTGATTTGATGGTTTTTTCTAATTCCTGAATATTTTTGTTTTCTTCTTTCTTTTTGTGTGATGAGAAAGAAATTATTTTACCTCTCATCACAGCTTTCCCTGCTTCCCATAGAACAGAAGCAGATATTCCGGGAGTGTCATTAAAGTCTAAATATGAAGTCCATTCCTTTTTAAAATATTTAATAAAGTCTTCATCTTTAAGCAATGATGTATTAAATCTCCAGTTTTTACTTGGCGTAGTATTATTCTTGTGCATTAGTGTTAAAGATACAGGAGCATGATCGCTGACAGCTATAGGATGAATCTCAGTGTCTGAAATGTCACTCAGCAGTGAGCTGCTGACCAGAAAATAATCCAGACGAGAGTAAGAGTGATGAACATGCGAGAAAAAAGTATATTCCTTACTGTTGGGGTGAAGGGAGCGCCATGCATCGCGAAGGCCAAAGTCGCTCATATACTGTTTGATTATATTTGTGGATTGCCAATTGCGCTGAGTTCCTGTTGTGTTGAGCCTATCCATTTCTTCATTTAGTCCAAGGTTGAGGTCACCGCCAAGAATGAGTGTGCATTCGAGGTGTTCAGAGAGTGCACTAAAAAATCCGTGGAAGAATGAGGGTTCATCAACATTTGGACCATATATACTTACAATACATAGTTTTTTGTTCAATATTGATAGTTTAATAATTAGAAATCTACCCTCTGGATCTATAACTGTATCGAGTACTGTAAAATTAACATTTTTATGTATTAAAATTGCTACTCCCCGTTGTCTAGAATTATAACAGGCTGCAAACACGTTAGGAAACTCAGGTGTTTTAAGTTCGTTTAAACCTGTGACAGGTCTGTGAGTTTCTTGTAATAAAACAACATCTGCCTGTAGTTTTTTAAGCTGGTTAAATATCTTTAACCTCTTTCCTCTGGTGCCAGCTCCATTTACATTCCATGTGACAAACCTCAGCATGCCCATAATTGTGTGTGTATGTCTAATGATGTACGCTGGGTGTTTCGTTTAGACAGGTGGAGAAAATGTGGAAACATCCCTTGTTTGTAAATAGAAAGAGAGAGGGGGGGGGGAAAGTGTGGTGAGAGGCTCCATAAGTCTGACTATGTGTGTGAATATTCACTAATATGAACAAGCGTGGCTTGTGTTATGTGTCCTGCAAGTCTGTGCGTGCTGTGAGGCTGTTGTGAATGTGCTGCCGTTGAGCGGATGTGTTTGCGTGATCGTGGTGTGAAAATATGGAGAAATAGAGGGTGTTGTTTGTAGGTGAGTGGGGAAGTAGGTGATCACAGCAGTGAAAGACAAGAGAAAGAAAGAAACCACATGAACTGTGAGCAACAACAAAAAAAAGAAACGAAACGGAAACATTCCAATTAAAGTAATGACGGAGGGTGACGGTGTTATATCTGCTATGACATGAGATGAATTTCTACAATGGCGGATATAGACAAAATACTGTTGCTGTTAATCTTACTGTCTGCAGTTTTTATACACTTACATATACACACGCAGTTACTGTCCCTCCATTTAGAAAGGCAGAGGTGTCAGAGTGAACTTCTGAGGTGGCTCTCACAACCCAAATCTCAACACTAATGTTGTTGTCGGTTTTAAATTCAATTTTTTTTAATTGAATTTATGTATGCCGTATGCATTTTGTCCATTCCTAAATTGCCAGTCTACCACAACCATATTTCATTCACAGCGCTATGACTTATGATTATAAGTCACTAAGGCGAATGTAAAATTTCAGTTTCTTTCTTTATTGAATAAATTCCAGTGGAACAAAATTCGAAATACTGTCTTTACTTACTAACATTTGAAATGATGAAGGCACTTCATCTAGTAACAAAATTAGCTGCCTTTCCAGAAAAACACAAAAACTTTTCAGAAGTACTTAAAAACTCTTTCCTTTTCCAATCCTTTTCTTCTAGACTTCTGATTGGCCAGCGTTTCTACACGGTTAGGATTTGGCATGCTCTTGACAGCGTTTACATGTGGACGGATATTTTTTTTTTCCAAAACTGCACGTGTGGATGGGATTTTTAAATTTTTTTTAAAGAAGACAGAAAATCTCAGTTTTCAAAATTACCTGTGTATGTCTGGACGTAGCTTCAGAGATCTGATCGCCACTGCTCCCGCCCTTGACCACCAGCCAATGCACAATCCACACAAGCACTATGGTTCCTCTTGTGGGTGGTGGGCTCACAGGAGGGCCCCCTCAGCCAGCCCTTATGGGTTAAGACCTGTCCTTACCTTAAGCTCCCCACCAGGCCTGACTCCAGGGTGGGAACCCAGAAATCCTATCACCAGCGGGGTGAACTGGACTTCATCTGACACATCACCCAGGACAACCTAAAAAAAAAGTCATCAAATCACTCCACCATAGTAAGGTGGAGAGGAAAAAACAGTCTTATGTTAGCCTGGCCAGTTACTTTTGAGCCTCTGAAATTGATAAACTGAGTAAAAATAGATGTAGTTCATAAACAGTTATTGCAATAGTTTTGTTAAAGCCCGTCGATTAAAGCTGAAAATCTGCACTTCAACCACACCTTGATTGTTTAATTTAAGATACACTCTGGAGATGTAGGAGGTAGGAGTTACACATGCTGCATTAATCAGTTATAGTTATATCTCAGAAATACATTCACAATCCACCACATGCTGAGTTCCATTTCTCTACTAAGATTTTAGTTTCCAGATCTTTCTTGCTAAAAAATAATTGGCATTAAAACTAAATTACAACAGAGGCATGAAAAAATAATGCCATCCCTAAAAAGAAGAGAGGCATAATGAAAGTACAAACACACACACAGTAATCTCACTCTGTTCTTTTTCATCTTAACAGCTTTCTGTCTCAGTTTCCATCCTTGTATTTCTTTCATTTTCTCAACTATCTTCTTCAAAAACAGCGGTGGATTTTAAATCGACAGAGTTACACAATCCGGTTGTTAAGTGTTGACGTGACGAAACCTACTTCCGGGCCTAAAGTAGTCTGCGTTTAATATGGCTTTTGTGTTGTTAACATGTTTAATGTTATGTATTTTCTTCTATTTAATCTCAAAAAGCTCCTAAAACAGTCAGTGATCACTGTACACACACACACACACACACACACACACACACACACACACACACACACACACACACACACACACACACACACACACACACACACACACACACACACACACACACACACACACACACACACACACACACACACACACACACACACACACACACACACACACACACACACACACACACACACACACACACACACACCCGTAGCTCAGGTGGCAGAGCAGGTCAGCCACTAATCAGAAGGTCGGTGGTTCGATCCCAGGCTGCATCCTGTCTGCATGCCAAATATCCTTGGGCAAGATACTAACCCCATGTTTGCCTACTGGTGGTGGTCAGAGGGCCCGGTGGCGCCAGTGTCCGGCAGCCTCGCCTCTGTCAGTGTGCCCCAGGGCAGCTGTGGCTACAATGTAGCTTGCTATCGCCAGTGTGTGAATGGGTGAATGACTGAATGTAGTGTAAAGTGCTTTGGGGTCCTATGGACTAGAAAAGCGCTATACAAATGCAGGCCATTTACCATTTGACCTCCCTCGGCTTTTATTACCGCTAATCATTTATTTAAGCTCAGTTTTTAAAACCTTAGGATGTAACTACAGCCCAGCCCATGCAGCAGTATATGAATGACTAACCTCGTATTGTGGATGGATTATCTCAGTTGTTCTCCTGGCTGAAGTGATTCCTGTGATTCCTCTGACACATGTGACCCCACTGATTTTAGTTTTTCATAGTAATAATACCATGGTATACTCAAGCAGAGGTCTGTTATACTGACCTCCTTCTAGTGATCACCTGCTTGTCTGATAGGGAAAATGCATTCATTGTGTGTGTGTTTGTGTGTAATTTTGGATTAGGATGTACACCTTTTTATCCACTTCAAGGTGTGACTCGTGAATGTGTGACTCGCTGGAAAAGCACATGATGGTTAATGTGCAATTTCAGAGGCGATCAGGAGCTTTAATGATACGGAATAATTGGGTGACAGGCGCAAGAGATAAACGAGGGGCATGAATCACCAAGGAGATAAACGTTATTCTCTTGCAAAAGTAGAAATAAAGGTTCTGTCACATCTAATGTATGCCCACAGAAATTCTACGTTTCCAACTGAGATCCCATGAAGTTAGCTCATTGATTTAATATGCACATAAAGAACCCAGCTAAGAAAAATTTCACTGCCGTTATCAAGTATGAATCACAACTGAAAGGCGAGGACGGAAGAGTTGAAAACAGAGGATAAAAGGAAGATACATTGCATGAATATAAATGAGAAGAGGAAGTGAAAGTATTAATTTACCCCAATTACCACTTGATTGCTACTGGATTGTCCTTTCAATTTCCAAAAAGCAAGCTGTGGCTTTTGAACTGATGAGACCATTTGTCATGGTCCGCGGCCCGGCGTCTGAGGTGCTGATGGGATGCCCACGCCCACGGGCGTGGCTGTTAACTCCACACCTGCACCCCATCCCAGGCGATCATCAGGTGGACTATTTGATCCAGCCCAGCCTGCTGCTCCACGCCAGTCCGTAGTCGTCTCACAGCGGTAACGTACACCTGGGGGAAAGCGATTGTGAAAACTCATCTGTCTGAACTAGCGCTAATTCTGTCCTGTGCACTCAGATAACAACTCGGCGTGTTTTTTGAGCCACCTGCCTGTCCACCTGCCCATCTGGAATTTGGATCGCCTTCAGTACTCGCCACCTCGACTTTCCTGGAACTCCCCCGCGGACCCTCACCCCTCCCTCCGGCTCCCACGGCCCCGCTGTCATCGTAAGACTCATACTCTACCCCCACGTATGCTGCTATTTCCCCGCGCCCCAATAATTCTTTTCCTTTTTCTGTTGCAGCCTCCCACAGTCCCGTTTTCGGCGTTCCTGCGTGACTCATCTCCCGGTCCCTTGGTTTCTCTAGTTTCACATGTGTTTTCCTTCTACCCTCCCGGGACACCTTCAGTTAAAATAAAGTTTATTTTCTCATACTCCGGTGTGTGTTGGCTCTGCTTCTGGGTCCAGCTTGTGCGCTGAACTTCGGTTCATGACACCATTACTATTGAACTCTAACATGTTGTTGACTCTGCCCATATGGAAAAGATATATATAAATCTTATAAGGTTTGTATTTGTCTTGTGTGAAAAGCATACAAGAGTGAAAACATATAAGATATAAGATCCCTTGAAAAATTATATAAATGGAACTTGTATGTTTTGGATACTTGTATGTTTTGGATACTTCCTAAAACAATATATGAAAGTAATGAGATTAGTAAATCATATAAGCCTTGTATGATTCACTATATCAAGCAAGCTAAAGCTGATGCAAGTCTTTTATAAGTTATTCCTATTTCTTTCCCATATGGGTGGTTACAGTATAAAGTTTGTGTTGCTTTGTTGCATATCCTTTTTGAAACGTTTCTACTGGAATTCTTTTCTTGAAATGAGAAAAGCTCAAAAGATTTGTTGTGCCGAAACCTGCAATAAATGTATGACAGCATGATGTGACTACTTTACATTTCTTCTTTACTTTCTAGAATCACAACAGAACTCTTTAGTATAAAACATGACCAGTTAGCAGTTACAAATACTATCTACTTGTGTAACTACTGACTTGTGTAACACTAACCACTAAAAGTATGCAAGGCAACTGTTGGGTCTGTCTAGCACAGGCCCACTGCTGGAACGAGACAATTTAAAAATACAGCAAAAGCATTGAACACCAAGTAGGCAAAGTTCTTCGTGTTACTCATGCATGAGGGAGACCTGCCTGGAGCCAAGTGTCGTTCCACCACTTGACCTCCGTCAGACTCTCAGCCAGGTTCCCCATAGCACTCCTTTTATTGTGGTGCCATGAATATGCATAGGGTCATTAACATATAACATCTAAAGTAATTTTCAAAAACATCTCAGCTTGGTGGTGCTTCCTCCGGGTGTGCAAATCACATGTCTCTCTGCAGAGTGGTTTGAGTTCTGCAGGGCGTCATGAATGTCTCTTCCAGTTGTTTCCATCATTGTCCATAGGACCAGAGTCCAAATGTATGTAGAATAGACATTCAAACATACCAGTTGGTTTTGTTGTTTGTCAACATGGGTCTCAGCTATTTCCAATGCTGCAGACCTCATAGGAAACTGCTGTTATCACCACCATAGCTTCTGGTTCCTGTGCTTTTCACAGAATCATGATGTCATCCTTAGACTCCCTCTGCGCTGTCGATGGAGCTTGGCACGCTCCCCTCATCCCTCGAGTTTTCATGTCCCAACGCTGCTGAAGATTTAAGGCAGAGCACGTCGTACACCTTAGTTGTCTTCCTCAGCGTCAATATTGAATCTTTCATTTTATTTAAATCTTGCTGTGGGAAGTCTCCTCTTGATCTCCTGGAAGCTCAGTAGCACAGCTCTCTGTGTGATGTCTGCTGTGCTGAAGATGATCTCTGATCCTCCTGAAGTCTCTCTCCTGGCCTCAGCTCCCATCTTGTGGACGATCCTCTCAGGCACTCCTTCTCGTCACGCATAGTCCTGATTTTGGGCCTGCTGGACCTGTCTCAAAACACTCAGCTTCTCTGCCTTCCTCCTGGTTCAGCTGATTCAGCCGTCACGCCTCGCACTTGGTTGCCCTAGAGTTGATCAGAGGCTGGAGGTTGAAGTGCGAGCTTACCCTACAGGGGCTCAATCAGCACTCCCCCCTCACCACTGAAACAACCAAGTGTGAGATTTCTCTATTGTGCTGTCTTGAGGGTGCTGGGGTTTCCTGGGACCTCGACCTCTTTGCAGTGGCTCTGATAAATCCAGGAGGGTCTCTCCGCTATTTTGCAGGCAGTTGAAATGGTCCTTGCTGTGGCTCCAAGGTCTGATCTCATGATGGGCCCCAACCAGCTTGACCTTTGACCTCAACCACTGCCTGGGCTCAGCTATGCCTGGAATGTTTCTCGCTTCTCACTGCTGCACCTGTATTTCAGAAAAACTTCTATTTGGAGAGCATGTCAACAATCATCAAACCACATTCTTTAGTTCAGTGAACTTCACTTATAGGCCATCAAAGCCTCATCTGAACATGGATGCACCACTTGCATAGGTTTAATACCTGTAAATAAACAGCTAATCACACAAATCACTGCAACAATAATAAAAAACATTGTTTAATGTTAATTCTGGACCCCACCTCTTGACTCATGGACACTCCCACGAGTCAACTCATCAAACCTGGATCCCTATCTTAAAGAAAAAAGGTTAGCTAGATCATATCCCAGGCAACATCAGGGCATCCCCTCCCCCGGAGCAGCACCACCCTGGACCTATAATCCTGCAATGAAAATCGTAGTGTGTTTTGCATATTAAGTCTGCCTAACACCTGGCTCTCCCAGGAGCCTGCATACACACCATCATGGCCTGGAAAGCAAGATTTGGAAGTAAAATCAAACTTCACACTTATAAACAATTGTATCATAAGAACAATAAGCATTCAGCATGGGCAAGACAAGTGTCACGTGCAGGTTTTCTCAAATCATTAAGTCACCATTATTACCATAATTTGCCCCAAACATGGATCATCCCATGTGCTCAGTTAACATTAATGTAATCAGTGACTTCTCTTAAGCAAAGTCACTCAACTCAACAATCACTATGAGCTCAATAGCCCATCTTCAACTATACCATAAACACTGCATCCCTTATTCGGTTTTCTCATGTCACTTGTCCACTTCAGCTGAATCCTCCACATGCACTTTTAGAAAAACAAACATTAGCAACACACATGGATCATCCTGGTGGGCAGGCGTCGGCCATCCACATTCCAGAGGTGCCATAAAAACACCATAAAGTTAGCCATCCCTAGCCGTGGAAAGAATGTCATTCACATATAAACCCAGAAATCCTGTAGTAGGAAAAACATCAACTAATCCTCTTATAAATCACATGATCAAACACATGATTAACCATCTGCTGTAAAAAGAAATGTAAATGTTAGCGCTGCGCAGGAGTATACACTTTCTCACAGTAATCTCTGTGAGCAACACAAGGTAGTGAATGACACACACACATAGTAAATTCACAGACAGAGAAAATGGCATTTAAAAGGTTAAATCGTCATGCAACCTCGAATGTTGCTGTCATCTTTCTGCTCCTGTAACAAAAAACACATAAATTCATCCACCCTTTTGTCCTGTCTAGGTGGAGGTTAACCTTGAGTCGTGGTCAAGTCCTGTCAGCTTTTACCAGTCAGTCAGTTTGTTTTTTATTTCCATTCATTCATTCATTCATTCTTTCTTTGCTGATAGTGGAACCTGTCGTCGCATTTAGTTTCCACTTCCAGCAAAATGACGTCATTTCAAAAGAAAAAGAAGAACTTTTAGATCGGATTACATCGCTGAATCCTTTTTGGACAGGAACTTGTCCCAATAAGTGGCTTTCTCCAGAGCCCATTTTAATGTGGAGAAACCCACCCGCAACGGCCCTCTTGACAGGTCGTAAAGCACTTTCAATTCCCGACGTGCAGATCTGCTTAAAGAAAAGAAATAGACAAACAAAATCAGTGCCTGTTCAAAAATGAAAAATGAAAAATAACAGAGATTATCAAACCAAACTTTCAGTGCACTGTGAAAGTATCAAAATAAAAAGGCCTTGTTAAGTCATGACACAAACTCCTCATCAACTTCACAACAGGAGAAGAATCATCAGCTAGATTCACTCCAAACCAACCATCAGCTGCACAACACACAACATAACCCTAATGTCATATTAGCTATGAGTTTAATCACCAGGTCTGTGCTCTTCACTCATTTAGGCCACAGATCTATTTTATTCAATTTTCCTTTTTTCCCTTCATCATAAAACATGTGACATGCTGTCATGCACTTCACAAAAAAAAAAAAGTTTGTTCTGACATATTCAGAGTTGTGTATCTAAATACAGGATTCACTCGCACATCAAAACAGGAAACTCAGTGTTTTAGAGTCTCCACTCAACACACAACAAACTCCAACACATCCCATTCACTCGTGCTAGAATTCAATCACCTTTCATTAATCTAAGAACGATCAACTAATTTGCATATCAGCTATTAACCCACTAAGATGACAGGACAACAGAAATGCATGTTCAAAATGTTATCACAAAAATAGAATTTCCCTCATACAGTAAATTACTTGTGCTGCATCAATCAAGCAGGAAGCATCTCCCAATTTACTATATTAACGACTAAATTTATTATCTGATCACTGGTTGGTCAAACCAGAATCTTTTTTCCCACAAAAGTTAAACTGTTGTCCTGCAACCTAGAGAGTCAATGTTTTGCATTGGATAAATTCAGCATTTGAGAACAAGTGTCTGCTAAATTGACACTATTTTAACACTGATGAAAGATAACAAGCTAATTTTCCTTGCATGTGTGTTTGTGTTATTAGGCAGGTCTAATGCATGTCAGTGGAGCTGCATATCCAGCAGAGCATGTTCTTAAAGCTGCCTTTCCTACACATTTCTCTACTATTATTTGACCATTTCTTAACTAATGTGCTATGAGTCCACTGGTTTTGGCATCACACTAAGTGACTTGGACAAGATGATAAACAGACTCACACGCTTAAAATGTTGTCTAATCTTCATGAGCTCTCTTGTATTTGTGTTAGTAGGGTTAATGCATGTTCTGCTTGTGTGTGTGATTTTGTATATGTTTCTATTTTCGCAGTGTTTCAGACTCCTTCTCAATTTTCCAACTTAAGCAGTCAGTTTTCTTTTCCCCTGGTTTGCTAACCCAAATTTTGATTTCCCCACATTTAACACCAGCACTCTGTGTTCTACTTACTCTCACTCTGTTGTCCTCTCCCACTTCAACAGTCCAACAGCCGGCAGTTCTCCTTCAGCTTTGTCCTGTGTTCCACTGTCTCTTCTTGCCATTTTACTCCAAAGGTGGCAAATGTCAAACTCCAACAGTCCCCTCAGTTCTTCTCAAAAGTTTTCTTCACATGCATAGTGAAGTTGCAACTTGCTGTAAACACAGTGCCATTCATCCGATCAGTCAGGATGATGGGTTTGCTTTCCTTCTCTGATGCTGTTTGTCCACACTGCTGCTGCTTGTTAGGACTCTTTGCTCAGGACTTTGCTGCTGTCTCTTTATCTGCCATGTTATTGCTCTTTGGAGCTGCATTCCTTGTCTTCAGGGAGGAGTGAGAGCTGCTTGTGAGTTTGAGAGACACATGGTGCTGTAAATAAGTTATCCAGAAACTTGGCCTGAATGTTTCCAATGATGTTAAACTATGACTTTCTTCCGACCGCTGCATGTGGAAAATTGATTCAGGTCTGCTTTGCACCTGAAAGTGACAAACTAAGACATTTTCATTATTATTATTATCACTGCTTCATCTCTCTCTCTCTCTGTTTTTGTGAACAGTCCTTTCTTAAAAGCAGAAAATGAAATTGCGGTTGTTCTTGGCTGATCAACACAAAACCTTTTTCCTATGATTATTTTTCTTTTCATCTACAATTTAAATTCTTCCTCTGTTTCACTCTTATTTTTTCTTTACAATAGCTGGTGACCTGCAGAATCACCGCTCTTCACAATCAGAGGCAATTACTTTTACACAGCGCACAGAAACACTGTGATGTCAGACACATTCACACTCACTTTTTCATCTGCATAAATAAATCACATGGCTGATGATACCATGGTGATCCATAAATATGATCACCAGTTTATTTAATTATTTTTAACCCAACAAAACAAATAAACAAAAACATGATGCTGATGCTACACACACACACACACGAGTCAAGGTGCAGGAAAACTGCTCACGGAAACGCTGCACACTCCAGTTATCACAGTTATCAGAGCTCTGTTTCCCTCTCTTTGAGTAGTTCTCAGACAGCTCTTGATCTGAGAATGTGTAGCTTGCTCATCAGCTCAGAAGAAAAAAACCGCAACGCAACATCACACAGTAGTTGCATGCTCTGCCCGCAGTGGCAAAGTCTTACACTTTCATATTCAATACAGCTTCTCCATCATGTACTTTTAGATGTTTCATACAGGGTTCAGCATATTAGTTGTTTTCACAGGTGTGCTCTATATCTCAACAATGGCTCATACTAAGACAACAGTCTTTCACACAGGTCAAGTGCCTCTATGCACTTCATTAGTTTAAATATTTATCTATATCACTTCACCTCATATGTCATTGTACTAAATTTGAGCAACTTTTAACAATTATCCACCTCAATTAAATTTATGGTCTGGCACACAGGCTGTTGTCGATCAGGGCAAGCTAAAAAATAAATGTTTTGTGTCAGCAAGGGGTGGGGGAAAGCCATTCGCCAGAGCGTATCTTAAGTGCTGCTGATGTGGGCTGGCCTTCTCCACACGCTCTTCAAGGCTGGTGTGTTTTCTGAAAACTTCTAACATTTGAATCTCTTCCATTTATAAGCCTGCGATTAACCGCACGGCTCAGGTCCGCATGAAACCCGCGCAGCTAAGGAGCCGTCGCTCTCTTTTATTTAAAGTCCAGCATAAACGACTGTCACCCTCTGACACACTCTTGGTTGCTTAGGAACCCGTGATAACAACAACAGCCGGTGTCACAGACCACGTGTTCTGCTCCGCACCCACTCACACAACAACAACAACGACGACGACAACAATGACAACAACACAAAATAGGCCTACTCCGGACTCACACCGGACCGCTCGGGACCCTGACCCAGTTGTGGGACGCTCACCCACTCGCGCGACAAAACCCAATGAAGGGACGCTCGGGACACACACCCAGGGCGATTTCAAAACCGGACACTCACCGGACGCATGCGCTTTATCGCACACAGTGATAAAGACTTTCAACGCAGTCTCACACAGTGACCGCGTGCTTTGCTGCACACAGCGGCAAAGACTTACAACGCAGTCTCACACAGTGACCGCGTGCTTTGCTGCACACAGCGGCAAAGACTTAAACTTACTTGGTGTTGCTTAGCGTGTAATATCAGCCTCGGATCCCGCCGATCGCCATTCATCGAGGAGAAAAGACAGACAGCGAATCCACAGGAACTTCCTGGCTGACGTCAGTCTTTCAGCGTGCCTCTCCTCCCCTCGGTGAATGCGATTCCAGGGCTCCGGCATCGAAGGACCAATTAATGATAGGTTTGTAGCTTGAACCTATTCGCTGGAACGTTGAGGACAATATAATTACACAGCGAAGCAAGACACGAGTAGGCAAAGTTCTTCATGTTACTCATGCATGAGGGAGTCCTGCCTGGAGCCAAGTGTCGTTCCACCACTTGACCTCCGTCAGACTCTCAGCCAGGCTCCCCATAGCACTCCTTTTATTGTGGTTACATGAATATGCATAGGGTCATTAACATATGACATCTTACATAGGTATACATGTGAACAAAGAATACTGTGTGTGTGTGTGTGTGTGTGTGTGTGTGTGTGTGTGTGTGTGTGTGTGGTGTCAAGATGTGACCCTGTGAAGACTCCCCAAAGGCTGGTGCCAGGAGTCTAGGGCTCCTTCTGAACAAAAGGCTCTTATACTTAAAGAAATATACGTGTGTTTGCTAAACCATATATCAGCAAGAGAAGATACGACCTCTCCTAGGAGGTGTGTGATCTATGCCAGAACAATCTGTAGAGGAGTGAACGCACTCCCCTCTTTATGCTACACAGAGTTGTTACAGACCTCCTAGGATGAGACATTCTTTCAATCTACAAATGATTATACACCTCTAAGCATATATGGTTAAATATTTCTAAGCATAAATGACAATCAACAATACAAAACCTAACATCAACACAAACTTTTTTTTTTCTTTTTCAAACATATTCCAAAGCTATGATATCACAAAAATGTTATCACTGACATTATTATGATGATGCAGGAAAAAACACCAACACAGCAGACGTGCATTGAAATTTTATTTACTGATTGATGTTTTATCATGTAACTATTATTTTTAGACTTTAACATGTAAATCAGAAACTTGAAACATTGATTGGTGCTGATAAAGTGTTGATTGAACAATAAAATAGTACTACAGTAATAACAATAATGATTTTGATGAAAAGGTGAATTGAGTCACATTGTTGCTGGTCTCAAAAAAGCACAAATGAAGCCCTGATTATTATGAACTCAATGGTGTATTGCAATTATGTGGTGTGTGTTTATTTAGACGTGAGAATAACAATGAAGCATGAATCACAGAATTTTCTTGCATGTGTGTGTGTGTCATTGCCATTTTTAAAATAAGAAGCCCCCAAGGTAGGAACCTTACGATTCATAAGAATGTTACTATATTAAAGGGAGGAACTAAAATAGACTTGATTCTACAAGGACATATGCGTAGGACATATAACTGTTACCATTGTGTGTAGTACTCACACATTAGTGAAGTACCAGGAGCCCAGAAGCTTTTTTTCTAGTGCTTAAGTAAAACATACGAATTCATGTCCCTGAGTCACACTTTTCCATCTGGTCAGGGGACACATGCTGCCCACGTTCTCTACCAATTGGCACAGCAACCCCCAAGAAGACTCTCATTCATAGTAGCCCTGTGCCAGAATGAAAACACATCCGACAGAGTGCAATGCAACATCTAGTCCTTTACTCGTCACTTTAATCAGTATCGGCTCCAATATTCACTAAACACACATCAGGTGATGCTCACGTTTTTAGAAATGGCTAGAGCAAATGTTTAAATTTCAAATACATGTCCCTTTAACTTAGAGTGTACCATAATTACTCTCATTTATAGTAAATTACAGATTGTGGATTGGGCTGTTAGGATACTTGAGTAGATACCCAGGGGTAGAGCAGATCATTTGTTTTTTGTTTAATAAAAATACTTTATGAATGTGTGTGTGATTGGGTGATTGAGAGTTGTAGTAGAGAGCTCAAATTGGCAAGAATTATTGTGGATTGGATTATTATTGTGGATTATTGCAATGCCAAACTACAATAACATTCTACCGCTGCAATGAATCAGTTAAATAAAACATGAGCCATGTGACTCACTACTTGTTCCACGTGACACATCCCGGTCTCACCAACACTTTCTGATAGTCATGACCTTTAATCTATTTGTTTTGCTAAGCCTGAATTTGGTTCCCTTAAAACATAATCAGTCCATTCTTAAGGGATTTGATTATTTCGATTTTGTTGAATGAAAGTTTAATTACTTGGGGACTTTTGTCACAGGTATGTGTTTGCATTGCACATTTCAACTTTATATATCTAGCTTTCTATGCAAGCTGCCAACACAGATAACTTTGTCGCTCAAACATCAGAACTCAGTTATAAATGAGCATCGTGGGTGTTGACTTCCTCTCTTGGAATAAATTATCCGAGCTATAAAGGAGAATGCAAACCAAAAATGTTCAAAGTAGTAATTCCTTTTTCTTCCAAGCCTTTTTTTTTTTTTTTTTTTTAATAAACATTGTCCTTAAGAAGAGCAACATCTGACTTAAGTATTTTTCCTTCTACTGTAATATTTCAGACATATATGGAGCTTGAAGGTTGATGAATACCAGGGGAAGGGATTACATGTAAAATGGTTTCGTACATGAACATGAACACAAGAATTTCACCTTTAATGCCCTTCACGTTTTACATATTTATTCATATCCTCTCCTCTTTCTCATCCTCTATCATGATTCTTGATGTGTCAACAGTACAAACTATGTAATTTAAGTAATAATGGCTCGTATATGTACACAGATGTAATGATGGCACCACTCAGTGGAAGCGTTTGTCATAATGTCAGCATTTATAACTGCCTTCAAAGACCTTAAAAAAAAAAAAAAAAAAAAAAAAAAAAAAAAACCCTCAAACAAATTGAAAACAAATTAAAGAGCTTGAAAAGAACTACTGTGACAAAAACATCAAGAGTTTGGATTTGCTTTTAACTGACAAACAGGAAGCACAATTAGTTCTTAATATTTGAATCAAATGTGTTAAATTTGAAAACACAATGCCATAAACACAAAGATTCAATGTTTTATTTTATTTTTTTTTAAATCATCTTGAGAAAAAGTTTGCGCTCATAATTTGAAATGCTGGAAAACGACAGTTAAAGATAATGATGTCTATAATTATTTTTGTCTAAACAAGCCACTCCACAATTATTCATGTGGTGCATATTCACAGCTGCACCCATTCCAAATGCATCAAGTTCAGTGTGTTAGCCCGTATCTAGCATATGTGTGTCTGCAATTTTGCGTAGTGCATGCTCTCACTTTGCTCTGTTGCAGATGTACTTACATGTCATTGCTCTGCTTCTCATGTTGTTTCAGCCTGTTTGGGCAGCATTCAGCTGCTGCGTGAATCCTGTGACAACAATGATTAGTTGGCACAAAAGACCGGGGAACTCAGGTGTCCCATATGCTTTATGCTCTTATATTCTGCTTACTGTTATGTGAATCTGGGAGTGAACAAATTGACTGTGTGTGTGCGCGTGTGTGTCTGCTCTGTCAAATTTGTTGTAGTTACAGTGCAGGCTTTCAATACCAGGACGTCCATTTCAAGTTTGCTTGCGTGCTGCAGACAGCAGGCACAGTTATGCACGATAACTGATAGCAGGTTGAAATATGTCTGTTCCGTTCATGTCTCTGCTTTTGGTATGTCTGATTTATGGCAGCATGCAGCCACTTGAATGCTTAAAATGGATGCATATGTCGGTAAGAAAGTGAAGGTGATGCAATTTTAGTCTGGGTCTTGCATTTGGTTACATGTTATTTATTCATCTAGAGATGACAGGGCACATTTGTTTCTATTTTTGAAAAAAAAAAAATCAGTGCAAGGGCGTCAGGGTTGGCAAAATGGCTTATTTGTACTCCATACCTGATCATTTTTCTATAAGACTAATAACCCACATGAAATTGTAACTTATGAATGCATTTGTGCATGAAAAATTGTTTCACTGAAAACAAAAAAAGATGCTGTATTATAAGTAATAACAAAAAATACATTATAATATATTTATGTGGCAAGTGATTTCTTGAATAAACCACTTGCCACATATGGGAAGGAATCCGTGTGTCATAACCTAAAAACATTTTTTTGCAACTATCCAGTTGTCAGGCGTTGTGTGGAGGCGAGGAGGAAGGAACCCAAACGCAGGACTCGCAGGTAGGTGAAGACTGGTGAAGGTTTATTATAAGGAGTGGATGAACAGAACAGAGGTAGACAATGGCTGGCTGGCTGGACGACTGAATGGCTGGCTGACTTAACTGAACGACATCATCAATGACCCGACACTGAATGGGTAGAACCGAGGGCTTAAATACACAGACTGGTGATAATGATGATAATGATGATAATGAGAGACCGGTGAGTACACAGCTGAACATAATGAACTAATGATACTGGGAAGAGGACTGAACATAATACACACAGACCAAGGCTAACACAATAAAACAGGAAGTGGAACAGGCAGTAGGTAAACAGTGAATGTGAACTGAAAAACACTGGGTCACCGACCCAGGAACCCTGACAGTACCCCCCCCCCAAAGGCCGGCACCCGACGGCCAAAAGAAAAAAGAACCAGAACAGGGCGGGCGGAGGGGGCCCAGGACGGAGGGACGGAGTCCACACAGAGACAGTTCAGGAGGGTGGCCACGCGGCCCGAGGCCGAGACAGTTCAGGTGGGCGGCCACGTGGACACAGTTTGGGAGGCCGGCCGCGCGGAAGGCAACGGCGGCCACTCAGGCGAAGGCGGTCCGGGGGCCGGCCGCGCGGAAGGCAACGGCGGCGGCGGCGAAGGAGACGACGGAGCAGTTCAGGGGGCCGGCCGCGCGGAAGGCAGCGGCGGCTCTCCGGTGTTAGGCGTGCCGGCCATGGCCCGGTGGGCGCACGACCAGACGAGGCAGGGCCAGACGAGGCAGGGCCAGACGAGGCAGGGCCAGACGAGGCAGGGCCAGACGAGGACGAAGGCTCTGAGGCAGGGCCAGACGAGGACGAAGGCTCTGAGGCAGGGCCAGACGAGGACGAAGGCTCTGAGGCAGGGCCAGACGAGGACGAAGGCTCTGAGGCTGGGCCAGACGAGGACGAAGGCTCTGAGGCTGGGCCAGACGAGGACGAAGGCTCTGAGGCAGAGTCTGAGGCCGGACCAGGCGAGGCAGAGGCAGAGCTAGGTGACAGCGAGGCAGCCGCAGGTGGTGGCTGGACGGGCTCCTCGGGCCCTCCTGCTGATGACGAAGGTTGCTGGACGGGCTCCTCGGGCCCTCCAGCTGCCGAGGCATGAGGCTGGTGCAGTTCTCCTGAACCCCCAGCTGACGAGGAAGGCTGCCGGACGGGCTCCTCGGGCCCTCCAGCTGCCGAGGCATGAGGCTGGTGCGGTTCTCCTGAACCCCCAGCTGACGAGGAAGGCTGCCGGACGGGCTCCTCGGGCCCTCCAGCTGCCGAGGCATGAGGCTGGTGCGGTTCTCCTGAACCCCCAGCTGACGAGGAAGGTTGCCGGACGGGCTCCTCGGGCTCTCCAGCTGACGAGGCATGAGGCTGGTGCGGTTCTCCTGAACCCCCAGCTGACGAGGAAGGTTGCCGGACGGGCTCCTCGGGCCCTCCAGCTGACGAGGCATGAGGCTGGTGCGGTTCTCCTGAACCCCCAGCTGACGAAGAAGGTAGCCGGACGGGCTCCTCGGGCCCTCCAGCTGACGAGGCATGAGGCTGGTGCGGTTTCTCCCTGAACCCCCAGCTGACGAAGAAGGTAGCCGGACGGGCTCCTCGGGCCCTCCAGCTGACGAGGCATGAGGCTGGTGCGGTTCTCCTGAAACACCCAGCTGACCGAGGAAGGTTGCCGGACGGGCTCCGCGGGCCTCCAGCGAAAACGGTCCTCAGAACCAAGTGGGGCACTGGAGCCCCTGGCACACACAAGGACAGGGCCAGCGGGTTGCGGAAACCCCTGGCTGAGGAAGCGGCCGGGCCAGCGGGTGCTGAAACCCCTGGCTGGGCAGCAGGGTAGCTCACAGCAGGCTCTGGTCATTACAGCAGGCTCTGGTGACATGAGGCACCTTTTGGACTGGACAGGAGGCGACTAGACTGACTGGACAGGAGGCGACTGAGCTACGGGAGACTGGACAGGAGGAGACTGGAGAGCAGGCGAGTGAACTGACGGGAGTGGAAGCTGGAGAGCAGGCGAGTGAAACTGACGGGAGTGGAAGCTGGAGAGCAGGCGAGGGAACTGACGGGAGTGGAAGCTGGAGAGCAGGCGAGGGAACTGACGGGAGTGGAAGCTGGAGAGCAGGCGAGGGAACTGACGGGAGTGGAAGCTGGAGAGCAGGAGAGGGAACTGACGGGAGGGGAAGCTGGAGAGCAGGCGAGGGAACTGACGGGAGCGGAAGCTGGAGAGCAGGCGAGGGAACTGACGGGAGTGGAAGCTGGAGAGCAGGCGAGGGAACTGACGGGAGTGGAAGCTGAACAGCAGGCGAGGGAACTGACGGGAGTGGAAGCTGAACAGCAGGCGAGGGAACTGACAGGAGTGGAAGCTGAACAGCAGGCGAGGGAACTGACAGGAGTGGAAGCTGAACAGCAGGCGAGGGAACTGACAGGAGTGGAAGCTGAACAGCAGGTGAGGCTGACGACGGAGCTGAGGTTGGTGTGGCTAATGGCTGAGCTAAAGAGTGAGCTAGTGAAGGGGACAACAGTGCAGCCTGGGCTAATAAAGCTGGTGCCTGAGCAGGGGACACCTCAGCTAGCCTAACCAGTGATACTGCGAGGGCGTGAAAAGCTGGATCAGGAGGTGGATGAAGGGGTGAAGTAGTAGGTGGACCGGTTAGCTCTTTCGTGCCTCCAGAGCGTGAGGGCACTGGCTGGAGAGCCTCAGCTGAGTCTCTAGGGGGGTCAGGCTGGATCCTGGCCGTCCTCAGCCTAGGCGCTGGGACAGGCACAGGAGGTGGCTGGACACCAGTCACCCCCACTCGAGAAACCGAAGCGGGTGTGGCGGTAGACTGGGTCGCAGCTGCCCTCCTCCTGGGAGCTGGCACTGGTGTGGGGGTAGACTGACTGACGGGAGTGGAGATAATGACTGGGTGTGTGATGTTAGCAGGTTTATTGGGGATTGTTCTGGTTTTCCTGCCACCACTATTTACAGTCTTTGGGAGAGCAGAGCAGAACAAATCTTCCCAGTCCACAGAATCCTCCAGGAGGGAAACATCCCACGAATCAGAGATGGGGTTATGGTGCGTTTTGAGTGGATAATCAGATGGTGAGTGCGAAAAACAGTCACTGGAACTCACCATCGGGAGTGGCTGAAAGTAGTCCGTTTTATGGCGGCGTGTGCACCGATTTCTCCGGGAGGAGGAAGCGGGCGGGGTACACGTCCGAGCCTCTGGCACGGGAGCCTCTGTTGAGCCGAGGTGGAAGACGGAGCCGCTGTGCCGTGGCGAGGTTGAAGGTCCGGTGAATGAGGCAGGCGATGTGTGAGCGTGGAGCGGAGTGGCGAGAGAGGGAGCGGCCGAAGCGCGGCGTGAAACGTCCACTCTCCGCGGCAGATGCTCCGGTGCAGGTGAGGCAGCAGGTGGGGGAACGCGGCGTCTCCGAGGCCCACCCAGAGCCAAGCGAGTGCCCTCGAAGACGTGCTCTCGCTCCGCGAAGAGCCGCTGTCTCTCCTTGAGTTTTTCCGCCCACAAGGAGAGCGCTACCTCCTGCCGCTCATAGAGGTCCGAGTCCGCTGGGTTCCTAGCGTGTCTTCGTGGCACGGGTCGGGTCATTCTGTCAGGCGTTGTGTGGAGGCGAGGAGGAAGGAACCCAAACGCAGGACTCGCAGGTAGGTGAAGACTGGTGAAGGTTTATTATAAGGAGTGGATGAACAGAACAGAGGTAGACAATGGCTGGCTGGCTGGCTGGACGACTGAATGGCTGGCTGACTTAACTGAACTGAACGACATCATCAATGACCCGACACTGAATGGGTAGAACCGAGGGCTTAAATACACAGACTGGTGATAATGATGATAATGAGAGACTGGTGAGTACACAGCTGAACATAATGAACTAATGATACTGGGAAGAGGACTGAACATAATACACACAGACCAAGGCTAACACAATAAAACAGGAAGTGGAACAGGCAGTAGGTAAACAGTGAATGTGAACTGAAAACACTGGGTCACCGACCCAGGAACCCTGACACCAGTCTTTAAGTGATGACGTATCAATCCTTCCGGGTCCAAACTACTCTGCGTTTATTAAGGCTGTTGTGTTTTTAACATGTTTTAATGCTTTGTATCTTGTTCTATTTAATCTGAACAAGCATCTAAAAACAGTCAGTGATCACTGTCGGCCTCTCTCGGTTTTTATTACCACTATTCATTTTAAAGCTCATTTGTGCCTAACCACCGGGAACCCTTGCGTTTAATTTTATAGAGTAGAAAAAAGTTAGCGTGCATCCTCCAGCTTTACTGTGTTTATATTATGCTAACCATAGCCGTTTTGCTAGCCACCACATAGCATATCATTATATACCAGCTAGCCCAGCTCCAGTAACCCTACAAACGTCACTGTTGTTTAATTTCCTGTCTTCATTCATGTTGGAAGTGATAGCAGATGCCTGGATGTTAAACGTAATTGTTACACCTGGTAGAGCAGCCATACTGATCATTTTATTAAAGATGAAAGAATTCAGAGAGTTTGTAACGCTTAGTGATGCTGCAGTGTTTGTTTGACTCTGGGACCTGAAGTGGAGTTTGGAGCCAGAAATGGTTAATGATGTCAGACATAAAGACCAGCTAAATCTTTAGTACATTTGTTTTATATTATATAGTCACATTTTCAATCATATGTTAAGGAGGGAATGTTTTCTGCTGCCCCCATTTCTACCTGGTCATGTTTCTAAGGTAGAATCACTGTGGTGATCGCTTTAAAGTCTCTTTGCACACTTCATCTTTGCTTTGTGTTCATTCCTAAATACTAAGAAAAATGTTATGCATGTATAGGGATGTGTGTGTGTGACTGTAGCCTAAAGTCTTAACTCTAATCTTAAAAGTAGATGGTGCATGTCTCCCAAAACCAAACTGGAAGGCCCTGATGAGGAGCTAGTTCCACAGAAGAGGGGCATGAAAGCTGAAAGGACTCCCTTCCATTCTACTGTTATATACCCTAGGAACAAAGTAAAAAAGCAGTCTGAGAATGAAGTGCTGGCTTGGGGTGATATGGAACTTCGAGGTCTTTAAGATAAGTCAGCAAATGTACAGGTATACTCTTTGAGACCAAAGCGTCAGACAGACTACACCCCTCAGCAAAGAACAACCCTGTAAAATACCAAGGGTTAGATATACTCCTGCCCAGATGGGATTAATAGTACCAGAAGAGGTCAAGTTTGTCTTGGGAAGCAAATTCAATATAGCAAAATATGCGGCTCAGCAATCTGGGAAAGCAGAACTGCAAACAGTTCATGTAGTAAATGAACTGCTGTGAAGCAGGGGATTTAAGACCTGAAGCCATCTTTACATATAGCTTTGCTATAAATGATTCCACAATGATCTTACATTTCATGCTGAGACATGAAAGAACATCCAATCCCTTGTCTTCCAGTCCTGTGATTGCAGCTATCACCACACCAGGCTACTCACATAATTTTTTGGCAGCTTTAAACTAGAGATGGCACGATACCACTTTTTTATGTCCGATACCGATACCGATATCATAAATTTGGATATCTGCCGATACCGATATGAATCCGATATAGTGTTTTTTAATCAACAAAACTGTTTTTTTTTTTAAATATCTTGCTGCATTTTGTATAAGTTCATACTCAAGTTTAAAACAACAACAACTACACTAAAGCTATTCTGTTATACCTGTATGCAAAAAGAAATATTTCATAGTTCAGCAATACTGATCAATCTAATAAACTTAAACCTACACCATCCTCCCTATTCTGGTATTTTAAAGAGTACTTAGCATAAATATTAAGCAACCTAACTAATAGGGTTCCAACTCCCAGCAACAACAAAAATAAATAAATAAAAAAAATAGGGAACCACCCCTCACGCTCCACCTCATGATGCTTAATCGACGTAATCAACCTTAATTTGATGCAGTGTGAAAAAAAATGCACAGAAATCAATTATTTTTCAAGAAATATTAAATAGATTCAACATCTTTCTTCAACAAAATTGCAGACTGCACAGATGGTACCTTCCCAAAGGAAAAAGTACTATAGCTTACTAGGGTATATATATTAGACTTAATAGTTACTATATACAGTAATGGACTTCTATTCATTTTACATCAAATTAAAACTTTGGGTGTCAGATAATTATTTATTAAAAGCTAGACATTTTAAATGAGAATAAGAAAGAAAAGTATGTCTTTGTGCCGCCTTTTCCCTGTTAATGCCCTATCGGCCCCCCTGGCTAAACTTTGCTAGATCCGCCCCTGCACAGTTACCAGCGTCAGCTACGTAGAAAAAGATCCTCGAGTAGAAAGTAATATTAAATAAATTCTAACAACAGCTTATCAAGCTTAAACGTGCTGCTGTTGTTCAGCCGCTGGTTTCCTCTTTCTGGTGCAAAGTGGGCCAAAAGCAAACTAGAGACACGGACTCGCTACAGAAAAGCCGATCAGCTGATCGTTAAGCAGTTTCATGATTGAAGTAGCAGCAGGAGAGAGAGAGGCAGTCGCTCCATATCGTTTGTTAAGCTTAACGCAGGAATGCTTTACAAACATTCAGAGATGGACTTACACACTTGCTTTACTTCTCTCGGGATAACTTTGTCGGAGATGAAATGCCGGGTTGCTAGCGAAGCTCCACATGCTATCCAGACCACCGACAGGTCCCGCATGCCACAGCCGCTCTATCACGTGATGCATACTGCTCCGACGTGCTAACGTTCTGAGGTGAGTTACGCCGTGTTGCAAGTTTTGTGAGGTGCTTTCGTGATATTTAATGGATCGGATTACATTTTTTATTTTTCTCCGATATCCGATCCAGTAATTTAGGTCAGTATCGGACCGATACCGATACGTAATATCGGATTGGTCCATCTCTACTTTAAACCCACAAAATGCTATTTGGAAGTTAATTTTTTTTAATGCATATTTTGTTAGGGTTAGGGTGATCAATGACGATGACTGATGAGTAATGTGCACTGACCGCTTAATATCCACCAGATCTCCAGTGGCCTGTTTAGATTCAAATCTAACCTGTTGTCAAAGCTGCGACGGCAGATGTGTGGAGGTGAGGAAAGGACCCAAACGAAGGCACTGACTGAACCCTGAAGACACGGAAGGAGACCTTCAGGGAGATGACGTGAGGAGACAACACAGACAGAACAGCAACAAGCAGAAGGAAACACAGGGCTTATATACACAGTGGGGTAATCAGGGAATAGGAGACAGAAGGGAAACACATCTGGGAGAAATAAGGGCTAACGAGACTAGGGAAGCAAAACCACACACAGTCACATAAGACGTGGACCTTCAAAGTAAAACAGGAAACTCAACACACACGCAAAGACACAGACTAAGAAACACGGGCTTTACACAGAGACGTGATGTGAAAACGGAGAACAAGGAAACCAAAACCTAGGAACTAGAAATCAGAAAGCATAACCAGAATAAACTAAAACACCAGATAATATCAATTATCACAAAACACTGAATCATCAGACTTAGGGACCATGACACCTGTGATGTTTGAATTTTCAACTGTACAACATACCCAAATAGGTCAAATTCATGAAACAGACTTTGTATTCCTGTGATTCAATCAATTTGATCATCAGCCATGTTCAATCTGAAATGTACATCATCATGAAATAATGAAATGAACAGTAACCCCAATTAAACCATTATGTGACACCAGCAGTCACATTTAAGGAATGAAAGAAATATGGCTTAATTAGTTGCTTTCTTCTTTCTACTTGTTGAAATGCATTTACCGTGAGATTATAAAACATGTCAGTGTAACATCTGCCAGGTTGCTGGTTACATGTTTGGGGTTAAGGGTATGGCTAAATTCATACAACTGTATATGATAATCTTACATTAAAAAAAACAAACAGTAAAAACTTAAAGAAATTACAAGAAAGCTAGCCAAATGTTGAAGAATAAAGATCATCATACTAAATATTTAGTTTCATGTTCGTTAGAAGTCAGTTCTAACAGTCAGTGTTTTTCCTTAATATACTGTATTTATAAGTATGTTTCCATCTGCCAGTGAATAAAACACTTATTTCCTAATTTCCAAAATATAAAGAAATCAGGATGGCTCAAGACTTTTGGACAGCACTGTACACAAAGGGAAAAATATAACAGTTATCTTTTTTAAAGCTTAAAAAGTACAGTCTTGTAGGTTCTGAAACCCTGCTTCTTTATCATTTGACTTAAATGCTACCTAACCTCACACCTAAATGGTTCCTTGGTAGCCATGTGGATTTTGAAATGTTAATCTTATAACAGCAGTTTCAAACAGCAGTGTGAAAATGGACTGTGGTACTGATAAACAGAGAACCATCTCCTAATTCTGCTGCTCCCCTTGGCTTTCATCTGTTCACCGTTCAGCCATTAACTCGTGTTTTTCATCTTGCTTCTTTTGCCATTTCAACAGCAGACAGCCGTTTTCAGTGAAATGCTCTGACATTCTCTATAAACTATGTGCTCAGCGCCAAATGGCAGACAGAGATGGAAGTAAACATAGTCATTTAGGAGCTAGTCTAAAACAGAGCATAAAGAGGGTGAATATTGTATTTTAACCAACACAATAGTCAGCACAATGTATAAATAGTCAGCCATTTAAGACCATATTCAGTATATTATTTTAGATCAAACTTGTTAAGGCTGGCTTTCCCAGTTTAAACAACTACTCTGAGGTGTAAATTATTCCAACCCAAGCACCACCACTAAGAAAAGGACACAAAAAGGACCTTTATTTGGCCCTTGATTGCTATGACCTTTGGAGGCAATGGTTGTTCCCCGTGGTGTTGTGGAAGAGGTGCTGTCCCAAGTGTCAATGCTTTATGTACGATATTCATTAATGATGTGACAGTGGAGCATAAGGTGGACCAGCAGAGTGGCACAATGTCCGCAGCAAAGTGAATTTGCTGATGGATGCCAAGCTAGCTGGTTTTCCCCACTTTCAGCAATGCATAGCATCCTGCTACTTCTACCAGCAGTGACATTATCAACATTATGGCTAACAGCCATCCATTTTTCTAATATTTGGAACACCCAAATTTCCATTTGAAAGTTCATTCAAAATGTATTACTATATGGCTTAAAAAGAAACTAGTGCTAGTGATCTGGTTGATGTTCAGAGGTTAACAAAGTAATTATTTACAATGAAATAGAATGTTTCAGAATCTTTAAATAATTTCCCCATTACAATGTTAGAATGTCTGTATAGCAGCATGTGAATATGATTTATAAATAATTTCATTAACAAAGATCATTGTTATTATATTTAAGTCATTCTAGTTTTCCATACATGATCACATACTAGTAGCCTGATGACTATTTATGCCATCTGTCATCCATAATTGCTGTCTACATGCCTATATGTAGAACACAGTTAGACAGCAGATATTGTGACATCAAAACATTCTTTTTGCCCTTTTTTGTTTTGTAATTCTTACAGTTCAGTCATTTCAGGGCTCTTTTTTGCTCTGCTTTAAACAGCCTGTCTTCTGAACAGCCTGGTCTAATAACTCGTGTTCTAAGCTGTGTGGGTTCAGAGAGCCCAGGAGGGACATGTCACTGTGGCTGAAAATATCAATAAAGTTTTATTGGTCTGCAAGGACTGGATAAGAAAATAACAAATTATAGAACGCACTCTGGCACTGGAGGTACACAGCATTACATAACACTGCATAAAGCTAAGATTTAGTTGGCACGTTGGAAGGGAAATTTAGGACAGGACACCTACCGTAAAGCAAATGACTGGCCTGATAACTGACAGCATACATGAAAACATTTAAGGCATCAGTCTACTGGAAATTTAAAAGCATGGATTACCTTAGATATAATCGGTGTAATCACCAATCTAATGAAATCTTGCTCGTGTGACCTCCCCCTCCATGGACACACTGAGCATGCAAATACAAAATAACAAATAAATATGAAATAATGGGTCTTATTTTTCTGACAAGGAGAATATCTTTTGGCCTATATTAGAGGTTCTTTATGGAGCACACTGGACACAGAAGTTAAACATTGGGCCAGTAAGCCTTGATTGAAATCATTTCTGCTTTACATTGTTACAGTGATATGCCAAGAGCCAATCCTACAGAATATAGCCGTGGGTAATTTAAATGATTCTAAGATGACAAAGTTTACATTTTGGAATGATAAGTACAAAGACTGCCAGTTGCTAACATGGATATTCTCAGATTGGATGGTATGGGTGACCAAATTGTTGAATGTAATTTAATGTTTTACATGCGCAAGTTGCAATATGAAAGTCACACAATTTTTTATATAATGTATATATTGTGAGGATTTCAATATGGAGATCATTTGGGGGAAAAAACATGATTTTTACAAATAATTTAATTAAGCAATTTGGCAATTAGACTCTAATGGTCTATCATAGAACTGAACCCCAGCTGTGAGTTAGGACAGAGTCCCTAAGAATCTAGTAGTTGATGAAGATGGAAGCTTTAATGGGGCTCAGAGTGACCAGGTTGGGGCACTGATAGGAGGAGGCGGGTTGCACAAATTAGAGTGTGAAAGACAGAATAGCCCTGAGATTTAAAATATACAGAATGGAGGCTGATTGGCTTATGGAAGATGGGCAGGAAGCTGATTGGACTAGAACAGAGTAATGATTTCATTATTAGTCATTATTATTAGGGAGCTGTCACTTGGTTTTCCCTCTCTCTGCGGTAGAGTATCACTTCCTGTTCCAACACACAGTCGTGTTTTTGAGTAGCTTATCTGCAAAGCAAATTTAATTTAAAAACTTTAGATAACTTATTTTTTCATAGTATAATTTTCACGTGCTTCACCCGAAGCACTCTCTCTGTGTACTCTCTCCCTAATTTATTGCCAAAGTATTCACTCACTGTGTCTTTACCGTTTCGCTAGCTTAGTTTGTAGCCGACTTGCTAGTAGCATGGCCTCTTCACCCGTCCCTCCTGCACTTTCCTGCTAATTGTGTCAGATGTTTAGTTACTTCTCAGCCTCCTTTAGCAGTAATGATACTTGTAATAAATGTAGCTCTCCAAAAGTTGATTCTGTTCATCTGGACGTAGTGTTTTCAGTGGAAGAAACATTTCATCACTCATCCAAGTGACTTCTTCAGTCTAGAATAAATGTAGCCTTTTTGCAGCTCTGGAGGCCAGTATTACTGAAGTGGATACTCGGCTTCACACCCTTGATACACCTGTAGCTAGCCAGGCCCCTGTAGCCGGTGCAGCCGAAGATAGGGTAGGCCCTGCTAGCTGCCTCCCGGCAGGCACCAAGCAACTAGGGAAAGAGGACGGCTGGGTGATGGTGAGGAGGAAGCATAGTCTTAAACTGAAGCCCCAGGTACACCACCAACCTGTTCATGTGTGTTTTTCCCCACTTGGCGACACACCTGCTCTGGTAATTGGCAATTCTTTTCTGAGACAGAATCGCCAATTGGAAAAGTTAGACTGGTGTATTCCTCAGTAAAGATGTTAAAACATGTTATCTAATGTTATTCTAAAAACATTCATTAGTGCTGGTAACAGGACGCTCAGTTACTTATGAGTTCCATTATAATACACCCTAAAGCTTGACCCTCTAATCTTTTCAATTTACATAATTCCTCCTGAACATAAAATCTCTAAGTTGAAATAATCTTTCACACCTCTGCAGTTGAGCTGTTAATTTGTGGTTGTTTTCTTAAACTGAAACAGTGTTTGTGATTTCAAAATGGCAGTGACAAACTTGGCATAGAGTGTAGTTAATGGGCCACAACAGTGACGCAGGCTGAGGAAAATACTGGCTGGCACTCCAGCTGGCATGACACAGCAACTGGTGACATAGTGAGAGGACATCAGGAGTCATTTCCCCCACAGGACATGACTCAGCACAAAGTTACAGGCTTTTCCTTTCCTAATTTCTTCCATGAAAGATGTGAATATCCCACGATGCGTTTACACTGCATATCAGGCTGTAGCAAAGCACAGCAGCCCCTCTGAGTGACATTCAATTACTGCAGGCCCTTTGGTGATGTTTTTACATTTTCTTCCTTGGACGACAGCACTCTCATTTCCATATGAAATTATACCATCGGTTCTCTTGGCAGCTGACTGCGGCTTGATGTTTTTCTTTTCTGCTTTTTTCACACTTTCCTAATTTCCCAAGCTTAGCTGAGCCAAGAGGGGGTCCAGGGGAGAAGTTCAAGCAGCTGCTGGAGCCATGTGAGCATTTCAAACTTCATAAGTTTGGATGAAGCTGGGGGGTTTTTTAAAGTCTGCTTGAGATCAACAAGCAGCCCGGCTTTATACTGATTGGGGGGGGAAAAGAAAAAGAAAATACATTCCAGTGCTGCTCTGCTTTCTGGAGATAACAGCTTTTACAGTAGAAGTCAGCAGGTGGCTTTTTTATCCTAAACAGAAAGTTTGGTGGTGGGCAGAGTTCTGGATGAATGACCAGCAGCAAGTGCAGTGTTTGTGCATATGTTTTTAATGTTTGTGCTGAAGCTTTTTTTTTTGCAATTGTATTCTCCTCACACATGTATGTTATATTGTATGTTTTGACAGGTCACTCATATTTATCCTCTATGCAGCAATATCTGACAAAAAAAACTATGTTTTAAAGGGAGAGTGAATCTGAGGGCTGCAAGATATCCTTTGCATCCTAGTGGTAAAACCCATGTCAAGGGAACACTGTTGCTAGGTAACTGCCAAGTAGTTGATGTTGCAAAAGACTTCACCTGGCTCTTTTTTCAAAGAATATCCAAAGATTTTTTTTGCAGAAATGAGTCCTAAAATCCATAGGTTACCATTTTTGTGATTTCTGTTCCCTCTCCATTAAATAAAGGTTTTTACCTGCAATAAGGCCTGTAGCTAACACAAGGTTGAACGCTTTTCACATTTTCTCCTACAAAATAAAACAGAAGACTCGACAGCTGACATTGTATTGTCCATGTATAGTTTAAAATGTCAGCATTTTACATCTGCTGATAAAAAATTAGCTGATGGGAAAGTACCAAAATCAAGTACAGTTCCTCTAATGTGGAGGCAAAAATGACAAAAATGAATTGTTTTTTTTATTTTTGATAAAGACTAGTAACAAGCTCTTTATGGTCACTCACTCACAGTCACAGGAGACTACTCTTGCTAGCACCATCTTGGAGAAGTGCCGGAGGAGGGACAGCAGTCCCAAAAACAGAGTGAGGAAGAGACAAAGGATAGTATATAAGTATAATAATAAAATATAATCATAGTGGGCCACCTAGGCCTAAAATGCCAGGGCCATTTTTTTGTCCAGGTCCAGCCCTGCTCCCAGGACTGTGTGGTGAAGCAAATCTTGATCTACCTTATCTGGATCCAGTTTTACAGAAGTTCATGAGAAAATGACTGTGAATTTAGAAGTACACCGGTGTATCATTTTTGTAATTCAAGTTTACAGTCCTTTGAGGACTCAGTCCAGTGTCCTTGGTTACTAGCCCAGTTCTCAACAAAATCATGTTCTTTCAATAGCAGTAACATTAATCCGAAGTGGGATTAATGTTGCTGTGCACAGTCCCTGCAGTAACACCCATTGACATTACCTGACCACTGCTCTCAGGTTACTAACATTCCTAATATAGAGATGGCATGTTCAGTCTGGAATCTGATGTCACACTTTGGGCTTATGACTGTATCGCTAAATCATCAGGACATTAATATGAAGGAGCGGTGTATAATTCCCATTTTAGGTCCTTTTTATACCTTTGTATATCAAACAACAGTGTGAGTAAGCAGTTGTAATGGGCCGGAAATGTTGCAAATATTCTCATTAACATTTACAGTTAAGTACAAACTAATGGAATTCCACACAATACAAACATGCATGTACTCTTAGTTTGTTCCCCCATCCCTCAGAAGGAGTACACACTAAGTAACAAGAGAAACAACATCAGTAGGGATGGGTATCGAAACCCGGTTCTTGTTGAGAACCGATTCCCACTGTTTCAGTTCCTTGGAATTGTTTGCCATTTTTGCAAACGATTCCCTTATCGATTCCAGTCGCCCAAATGACGTCACCACGTTGCGGAGCGTCATTTACCTGAATGAATGTCGTGTTTTTAATTCCGCTCCGGACTCGTGAATCTCAACCCAGCAGCAGTGGCAATGTTTTAGTGTTATCGCAGATTGCCCCGTACATGGGGCTGCACTGCGTTAGTGCGGTTAGCTCGTTAACGCATTAGCGACGTCCAGTAACGTCATTTTAACAAGATTAACCCTGACAGCTGCTTAACCGGGTGAAGGGACACTTTCTCTCGGTTGAACACGGAACACACACACACACGCACACATACGCATGTACACTGACACAGACCTACGCTCACCCCCCCCCCCCCCCCCCCACCCCCCTCCAAATGCCTTCGAAACACCTGTATGTATGGTTGGAAGGGTAAGATGGCGCTGGCAAGGCTGGCAGCCTTAACCCAGTTTCCCTCGAGATGAATGAAGTATTATCAAACAATCAATCAATCAATATATGCGTGTTGCATCCAGTCAGTATATAATTGTATCTTGCTAGTCAAGCTTGCTAGCATTAGCTGTTAACTTCAAAATTATTCAAAATGTGGATCCCAAAATCTGTGGGTGAAACTAGAACTACTTTCATTGAAGGAGGGTATTTGCGTTTGGGAACTTTGTCTGGTTCCATTTCTACACAGGACAGAAAAATTATCATGAGCAAACAGTATAGTTTAGCATTTATTTTATAAATCTGCTGCTGCTTCATTGAAATGTAAATATCTGAACATATAAGTGAAATATGGGCCTATGGCGTTTAACAGTTTATTAAAGACTTCATTACAGACACACTAAAAGACTGTCTAACTATGTTCAAATTACTTTGGATGCATCTGAGCTCCACTCTAATTATTTACTGGTGACAAGAGCACAGTGAGTGGCTAATGAACAAATTTAATGAAGCTTTTTTTGCTCATGGACTCAGTCGAGTTAGTGGAACAATCTGCCTGAAAAGCTCCCAGCGTCATCTAAATCCACTGTATGACACACATTACTGAATTCTGTTCTAGCTTTAATATTTTCATAAAATACTAAAACCATTCAGATAAATTAAAAAGGGTAGTACTGGTAGCTCAGTTACCAGTATTACCCTCAGTGACCTCACTGTTTAGCTCCAGTGTGTCCAATACAAGGCCTCCACACTAATGTCAAAGAGTTTGTGACCTTCACCAGATGAAAGAAAGGTCAGAGTGGCTTTTAGATGATGAGATCAATAAATAGCAGGTGCACCATTTCAAAAAGTGTACTACTGGAGCCATGCAGTCACTTCCAGATATAGATTAGCCCACTCTGTTTATAGAGGGTGGGTATAGAGGGTATAGTGTTGACAACACCATGAGTTATTTACCTTTTTTATGCCTGAATGAATCAGAGGTCAGTTATAGGCAGCTTGGACTTCTTTAAGTTTCTTGAAGACGTTTCTTCTCTCATCTGAGGAGTTTCTTCAGTTCTAAGAGTCCCCACCCACCCGGGGTCTATTTAGCATTTAGACTGCTAAATAGACACACACACACACACACGTCTATTTAGCATTTAGACTGCTAAGCACAATGAATCTGAATAAGAGCAATTTTTAACAAATGTGCAGTATGACTCTATAATCTATTTAATTAAAGCAATGTCACAATGTCATAAGCAGGAGAACCAACAGGAGGCCCTCATTGTTCCTAATCTTGTTTAAAAACCCTGCAACCTGCTTTTGTTTTGATTGAACAAAAATCTAATAAGCATCTGTTTATAAAGTTGGTAAGTTCGGCAGCTTGGTGTAGCACTTTCTTTGAAGAGCTCCTGTGTTTATGATGAGTCTGAGAAGCACTGGTGTCTGGAAATGGAACTGAAATTATTACACACTGAGTAACACATTTTTCTCCTTGTGTCCTCAGATTTGAGAAATGCAGAATTTCATATTATTATTTCCCAAACTTACATTGTCGTTGGCTGTCGTGGCTTTTGACACGTGAAGGGGATTTTTTTGTGTGTCTTGAGTCAGAATCTGAAGTTTAACAGTCAGACATCTCACCATCTGCCTGGTAATAATCAGTTTCTCGCTGCTGATCAGCAGCCCTTGTAATCCCCGACAGATATGAGGATCATTTTGTGCCGTGAAGTCGTAATGATCTCAACCCCCACCTGAGCTCAAGCATCCTGTGGTATAATTGAAGTTGGGGAATAGTGGATTCACTGCTGTCTTGGTGATATTATGTAACCTCTGTTTGCCAATGCCTGGCAGTGTGACTGACTCAAGCTGACATCAAGTTGTTTGTCCTTGCGTGCACCTTTCTCTGCCACACCCAGTGTATACAGTATGTGTGTCAAATAATCAGACACTAACATTGTTGCACAAAGGTCTGTAGGTGGAAAGATCTATCACACACAAAAAAGTCACATCAGTCGGTTTTTGATCTGCTAGCTTGATCATCTCCAAAAGATGCCACTCAGCTGCATGTAAAACCGTCACATTCTGCCAACAGCTAAATGAAGGGTGCGTTTAACTAATCCACTCATTTAGCTGCTCAACAGTTAGTAGGCCATTATTAGTGCTATCCTAACTGTTTTAACTATTTTATGTATTTACGTCAACTGTATGTAGTGCACTATAAAATCCGTGTATGGCAGTGTATAGCAGCTATTGTAATACAGGATCTGATCTGATATACACTTATTTATATTGCATTTTATTATTTATATCTGTTTGTTTGAATTTTGTGATGACATATATTTAATTTCAGTGTGTTCTTTTGTTGAGTTCTGGTGTTTATAAAGTCAGTTTGAGTACAGAGAACTTTGATCTTTGCGTGCGTTATCCCGCTGAAAGCAGCACTTTAAGGAAATTCCTCTGACCTCCTTTATTAGAGGAAAAAAGCTCAAAAGTCAGACTTGTTAAATTTAAAGAAGATATGTCCATTTTAAATTTAGCAGAAGAAGAGTACACTGTGGTGTACTCTTCTTCTGGTGTACTCAGGTAGCCTGTGGCATTTAACAAGACTCAACAGGTACCAAAGAGCCCAGATACTATCCCCAACCCATTACACCACCACCTGTGCAAAAAAAGTAACCTCATTTTCTTTTGCTGGCTAACATTATTGCCACTCACTGTGGTCTTTGGCTATTTTGGCTTTTGTCTTTTAAGAGTTTCATTTTCATTAGGGCGAAAAAAGGAAAACTTTACCCTTCAAATTCTTAATGAACATTTCATTTTAAATATTAAAATGTCTGTACTTGCAGGAGCAAAAGGTTCCTTTGTACCAGCTCCAAACCTGGTAAGCATTAAAAGTGAGTTTGTGAATAGGCTATAAGCCATTTCCATATGGTGATTTAAATCAGAAAATAGAAGCAGAACATGTGCATTTTAAGTTAGAAAACAAGTAAATAAATAGATTAAGGAAGGACGACAGGAACAGAGAGAGAAATCAGTGAAGACCAGAGAAGAGTAGTAGTAGACTGGGGCTAATTAGAGTAGCCCAGGTGACTTGCTGTTGACAGAATGTTAATGACTTGTATCAGCAGTGGCCAACTGCATTAACACAATATTTTGCTTTCATGAATTTAATGTTTGATCCATCCTGGTATTGTATATAGAGAACCCAACAGTTCCCCTTATTTTTCACCCTAGTGTGAAAATAATCATCCATCTGTCCATTTTGTTCCACTTACTGTAGCCAATTCAGGGCTGCACCTCTGCTAAATTACAAATTAAAGAGGTGCAACTGCAGCTCTACAGTGTCTTGTAGCTCCTGCTTCTTCTTAGTGAAGGTTACAAATGATCTTCTTATGGCCTCTGACAGTGGACTCATCTCTGTGCTTGTCCTGCTAGACCTTAGTGCAGCGTTCGATACTGTTGACCATAATATCCTATTAGAGCGATTAGAACATGCTGTAGGTATTACAGGTGCTGCGCTGCAGTGGTTTGTATCATATCTATCTAATAGACTCCAATTTGTGCATGTAAATGGAGAGTCCTCTTCACACACTGAGGTTAATTATGGAGTTCCACAGGGTTCAGTGCTAGGACCAATTCTGTTTACATTATACATGCTTCCCTTAGGCAGCATCATTAGAAGACATAGCATACATTTTCACTGCTATGCTGATGACACCCAGCTCTATCTGTCCATGAAGCCAGATGACACACACAAATTAGTTAAACTGCAGGAATGTCTTAAAGACATAAAGACCTGGATGGCCGCTAACTTTCTGCTTCTTAATTCAGATAAAACTGAGGTTATTGTACTCGGCCCTGAAAAGCTTAGAAATATGGTATCTAACCAGATTCTTACTCTGGATGGCATTACCTTGGCCTCCAGTAACGCGGTGAGGAACCTTGGAGTCATTTTTGACCAGGACATGTCCTTCAACGCACATATTAAACAAATATGTAAGACTGCTTTCTTCCATTTGCGCAACATCTCTAAAATTAGAAATATCCTGTCTCAGAGTGACGCTGAAAAACTAGTTCATGCATTTATTACTTCCAGGCTGGACTACTGTAATTCATTATTATCAGGATGTCCAAAAAACTCGCTGAAAAGCCTTCAACTAATCCAAAATGCTGCAGCAAGAGTCCTGACAGGGACTAGAAAGAGAGAGCATATTTCTCCTGTTTTGGCTTCCCTTCATTGGCTTCCTGTTAAATCCAGAATTGAATTCAAAATCCTGCTCCTCACATACAAGGTCTTAAATAATCAGGCCTTGTAGTACCATATCACCCTATTAGAGCGCTTCACTCTCGCTCTGCAGGCCTACTTGTTGTTCCTAGAGTATTTAAAAGTAGAATGGGAGGGAGAGCCTTCAGTTTTCAGGCCCCTCTTCTGTGGAACCAGCTTCCAGTTTGGATTCGGGAGACAGACACTATCTCTACTTTTAAGATTAGGCTTAAAACTTTCCTTTTTGCTAAAGCATATAGTTAGGGCTGGACCAGGTGACCCTGAATCCTCCCTTAGTTATGCTGCAATAGACGTAGGCTGCCGGCGGATTCCCATGATGCATTGAGTTTTTCCTTTCCAGTCACCTTTCTCACTCACTATGTATTAATAGACCTCTCTGCATTGAATCATATCTGTTATTAACCTCTGTCTCTCTTCCACAGCATGTCTTTTATCCTGTCTTCCTTCTCTCACCCCAACCGGTCGCAGCAGATGGCCCCGCCCCTCCCTGAGCCTGGTTCTGCCGGAGGTTTCTTCCTGTTAAAAGGGAGTTTTTCCTTCCCACTGTCACCAAAGTGCTTGCTCATAGGGGGTCATATGATTGTTGGGTTTTTCTCTGTATCTATGAAGCGCCTTGAGGCGACTTATGTTGTGATTTGGCGCTATATAAATAAAATTGAATTGAATTGAATTGAATTCCAGTTACCCACTGCAATATGATTTTTTTTTTAGATTTGAATATCAAGAAATGAAAGATGTAGAAATCTGTACTGTTTGTTTACTAGTTAACACAACAGATCTAACAGTCACTATTCAGTATAGTCAGCATGGCCTTGTTTAGTAGCTGGCAGGTAAAAATATTTGAGACAAACAGTGGTGTGTGTAAGGTGCATTTCAGGCAACTGTATTACTGCTGAAATGAACTAAAAAGATTAAAATGAAAAAATACCAGTTTTGCCACCCATGCATCCGTCATTTTTGTACATTAACATTAGTGCTTTCACTAATTTGGTGACTCCTTTTGGTCGTGCTGCTAGAGACGGCACCACCCGACTTTTGTGATCAGCCCCAAGTGGTCATTTCTAGGAACTGCATACCTATCAGAGGTAGGCAAAAGTGCAGATATTCTAAGTAGAACTATAGATACTTCTGTTAAATAATACTGAACCAACTTATTTACTCCAGTGAAAGTGAAAGAGTACATGCTGGAAAATGTGATCAAAGTAAGAAAGGAAAAAGTAGATCTTTTTAGAACAATTCTACAATCTGCTATATTAATATAATAAGAAAATTGTCAGGGTCCTGGGTCGGAGTGACCCAGGATCCCTGAGCAGTTATGAATTATATTATTATTGTATGTATATTTGGTGTTGCTGTCCTTCTCCCTGTTTGCGCGTGTGTGTGTGTATGTGTTTCTGCGGGCGCCTTCAGGCCTGGTGGGTGTGGCCCTGCTGGCGGACTGGCCACACCCGAAGCCACACACCTGCTGCTGATCAGGCCTCGTCGGGGGAGCTACTTAGGAGAGTCTTGGAGCTCCCACTGACGTGGGATCATTGTGTCAGACTTCACGTTAGTCATCCAGTTGAGCTTAGTTAGTTAGTTAGTTAGTTAGTGTGTGTGTGTGTGTGTGTGTGTGTGTGTGTGTGTGTGTGTGTGTGTGTGTGTGTGTGTTTATGCCCGCGGTTGTATGTGTCCTGACGGCTGCTTCTATTGTGTCCCCAGGAGAAGTGTGGAGCGCCAGACAGCAGCCAGCACGAGGAGTGCTGAAACACGGGAGCGGAGAGTAACAATACAACATGCTAACCTGTTTATCCTTCTCTAAACTACAGATGCAACATATGAATAACACAAAGTTAGTGTCACTGAGCAAACCTTATCTTAACATCTAATCTCTCTTCTTCCTTTCCTTTCCTCTCTTTCTTACATCTTTCTCTCTATCTGTAAGCAAAGTTAGCTGTCTTTCTTTTCTCTCCCTGTAAAACAGAGCAGCTGTGTGTTTAGCTAGCAACACACACAATTCTGTGCAACAGAATTCACAGTTAGTCTGTTTGCTGATGTTTGTTGAGCTGATAGAAACTTTGCATTTTAACCTGACAGTTAAAAAAAAGTTATTCCTTTTATAACCACTAATTATTAAGTATAGAGCGGCTCCTCCCCAACCTCCTCCACCACAGGTACAACATGCCCAGGACCCTCTACAGTTCACGGATGTCGGAGTGGAGGATGCCATCCTGTACCTCCTACTCAGAGCCCACTCACACCTGGACAAGGGAAAAGGCACAGTCAGGATCCTGTTTCTTGACTTTTCAAGTGCCTTTAATACAATTCGGCCCTGTCTTCTTCAGGAAAAACTAAACAGGATGCAGGTGGACCCCTGCCTGGTCGCTTGGATCTCCGACTACCTCACTGACAGACCGCAGTATGTCAGGCTAAAGGACATCACGTCTGACACTGTGGTCAGCAGCACAGGGGAACCACAGGGAACTGTGCTGTCCCCTCTTCTCTTCAGCCTGTACACCTCTGACTACTGCTATAACTCTGAATTATGCCATATTCAGAGTTTGCGGACGACACGAGGTGTATCTGGGATGAACAGGAAGAGGAGTACAGGAGTCTGGTGAGGAACTTTGTCACATGGAGTCACACAAACCACCTGCAACTCAACACCTCAAAGACCAAGGAACTGGTTGTGAACTTTAGGAGGTCCAGACCAGGTCCACTGCCAGTTCAGATAGAGGGAGTGGAGGTGGAGTTGGAGGTGGTCAACATGTACAAGTACCTCGGGCTGTGGGTAGACAACAAACTGGACTGGTCATGCAACACGCACCACCTTTTATAAAAAAGGCCAAAGCAGACTGTATTTCCTCAGGAGGCTGAGGTCTTTTAACATCTGCAGGAAGCTCCTGAAGATGTTTTACCAGTCGGTGGTTGCCGGAGCACTGTTCTATGCTGTGGTGTGCTGGGGGAGCAGCACAGCAAAGAAGGACTCATCCAGGCTGGAAAAACTAATCAGGAAGGCTGGCTCTGTGGTCGGCATGAAGCTAGACACTCACACACAGTGTTTCTTTAGTGTCCTTTTCTCTGCACAGTGGCAGAGAAAAGGACACTAAAGAAAGTGCTGAACATTATGGACAATGCTGGGCATTGTCTGCACATTCTTCTCTGCATTTAACCCAGTCCCTCAGTGAAGCATTCGGCTGCCATTGGGCGCCCGGGGAGCAGCGTGTAGGGATGGTACCTTGCTCAGGGGTACCTCAGGGTAGCCGTTCAGGGGACTCAAACCCCTGACCTTCCAATCACAGGGCCAACACTTTACCGACTGAGCTATCCCTGCCCTTGACTTGTGATTTTATTTTATTTCTTTATTTTTTATTGGCTTGCAACAGCAGAAAGTCTCTCTGTGATGACATCTCAAATACTGATTGGCTGAGGCAGTTGTTGCCTCTTGGGTAACATCCAAATGTTGGTCTCAGAAAAACAGCTACTTGGCAAATATCAGGATTTGCTGGGCAATGAGTGAAAAACTGACAAAACTGGTTGGAGAGGGTAGATTTCAGGTTTGTTAAGAGAGGTTCAAAATAAAAAGAAGAGCAAGAATTAGGCATTACCAGTGACACAGTTTGAATCTAATTGAAAAAACAGATTGATAGAGAGGGACAGAGAGAGCCAAGGGCACCAAGAGAAAGTGTGCCAGATGCAAACAACCACCTACAGCGATGTCAAATGATCCCACTCCCTTTCTGAGTGTCTCATATCTGTTTTCACACAGGGTGGAACAAAGCTAGCAGGAACAATCAAAAGACAGAGATAGGGAATGACAGCATGAGAGCAGAGGACAGAAAGACAAACACAAGAACATGAAGGAGGAAGGCAGATGGGCAAACTGAAAATAGCCAAAAGGCATAACAATAGAAGACTCTTCCAAAGCATCCTGAGCAGATCCTGGGACCATTAGTATACACACTGGGATTTGTGCAGTTTGGTCCCTTGTAATGTGACAATACATGTGGACTCACAACAGGAGAATTTGTCAGGGGAATAGGTTCTAACAAAGAGATGAGAGAATATTTGCCCTGAATATCATATGTGGTGCGTGGACTGTAAGATAGAGACATACGCATGGAGATACACAGAGAAGCTCCAGCTACAAAAGCTTTTGATATGTCTGATACAATGTCCTTAAAGGCACGGCCACAGGGGTGAGCCAGAGATGCAGCAAGAACAAAGAGTCTAGAGAACAGATGGAGTGAAGGAGACAGAAGGAAGCAAGGAAAGATGGAGGACGAGGAGAAGAGGGGAGTGAAACATATCAACTGTAGGGGAACCAGAGGAAGCCGTGCTGTGTTTCTGCAAGAACACATGGAGTTGCTCCTCACAGCAACTCATCAAAAGCAGCAGCTTTTTGATCTGAATGCTACACACACACAGAGAGAGAGAGAGAGAGAGAGAGAGAGAGAGAGAGAGAGAGAGGTATTTTCTTGCAGGCAAGCAAGGAAAATAAAAACTTACTGAAAAGACAGCTTTACCAGTTAAACCTCCACCATTTAAAGTTAAGTGGTTTTAATGGTGGAAAGCTCTTTTCTTTCCCCTCAACCCCCAACCAACTGCCAAAGGTCTTTTCCTGTTAAAAGGGAGTTCTTCCTCCCCACTGTTCTCCAGTTCTTGCAGATAGTGGAATATGTGACTTGTAACATTGTAGGGTCTTTTCTGTGGTGCTGTGGAAATATAATTGAATTGAAGTGAAACATTTGTCTTTGTGGAGAACAGATGTAGAATAAGACATCCCTTTACACATAAACGAATGAAATAAAAAAAGGACCTATATTCCAGTGGCCTTTGCCAGCTCCTCAGATAACCAGATCAATGTGACGTAACACTCCTGACTACTGCATTATCGTACTGCTTTTGGATGGTGGATCAACATATTTAACAAGTAAGATCACTGTGTAAGACACAATGATACATAACCCTTAAAAAATAATTTACATGCAGATAAAAACAATTATTTTAAACTGTTTTTGTTTGTTTTTTTAATTCCCATCTGTGCTGTCTAATATTAGTCTGTGGATTGGATATTCCATTAAACAACCAAATAAAGTTTCAGTCATGTTTTCAAAAACCCAAAGATTTGTGTTTGCATCAAACAAGTCAGTAGGTGTGATTTTAAAGATTAAATGAATGGTGAAACATTATGATCTAATATCCAAGACATCTTTGTACTGTGTTGTACTGCCTAACCACCAGCCTGAACCCTGGAGAGAGTGGAGCTAATGAGTGTGTGTGGGTATGTTTATTAAAAATAACAATGTGATGAGGGTGAGGATGTGGTATCTCCTTTACCCTCTTAATATACTGGGCAAGATGTCTGACTGCATAGCTGTGGACCCGTGTCTTATGAATGCCTTATTATGTTTATCCTGACTCCCTGAATGAGGAGAGAGCCAGATGCCGGTGATCTCTTCGTGCCTTATTCGTGCAGCATTTTGAGTCCTCACAGGTTAGAAGATCAGAACCAGTGATTGTTTCTGCTGTTTTTAATGACTGCTTGGAGAGATTTTCTCTCTGTCTAGGTGGTAATCCCAAACCAGATAGTGATGGTGAGAACACTCTCCACAAAATTCCTGTAGGCTTGGATGAGGGCCTGATGTCTCACACAGGCTTTTCTCAGCAGCCTGATAAAGTACAGCTGCTGCTTTCTTTTTATTTTGTGTGCCAAAACTGTGGACTTATCTTGAACAGTTTGTACCACATAGCAGACCATATTTTTTCTGAAAACAGAACTTTCACCCACCATACAGCTTTTGTGAAAGGGGAAACTATTCATAGAGAAAAATAACCAAGCAACATGTCAAGATTTTTTATTTTATTTTATCAAAGTCAAATAATTTGTATAGATAATTTGTCCTTTAAACAATCAATGAATTTGTAATTGTAAGTCAGTGGTAACTCATTTAGGGTTAGGGTTTTGGGTTTCAGTCAGGTCAACATCCACATCCTTTGAAGGAATTTTCACCTTCCGGGAAAACCAAATTGAAAAGTTTTTAATCTAGAAAAATAATGATACTAAAATCTGTGTATGCAGCTTCATTTGAAATTTAACATAATCTAGTCTCTGGAATAACAATATTTGAATGCCTATTTAATATTTGGCTAAAAGAAAATGCAACCCTAACCCTAGATGCCATCGAACTGCTTAATGATAGTACGTTTGTGCCACAGGAGTGACAGCTGATTGGATCATCCATTGCTGTTGATATTACATTTATTTTAAACTTCAATGTATTCGCTCAGCAACTGCTAAGTGTGAAAATCAGATCAGAGTCCACCATGGACCATGGAAACTTAAAAGACACTGTTACAAAAGAACATCATCAAATGGCAAGTGATTGTTTTTAACTGTCAAGTCCTTCTGACACTTTTTCCCATGTGATAACTGATGGACAGGAAATTGCAAACAGCTTTTAATGTGTTAATCTCCTTGGAAACACCCCACCATCCACCTGTGATATCTTAGCACCTGCTGGCTTTCCATGTGTTGAGTTTAATGAATAAAGCTGTTAAACTTTGACATTTATCTATTTCATGAAAAATTCATCTCAGAAAAATTGGCAGGCTGAAAAAGTAAGTAGTACTAAAAAAAATAATTGGAGGGACATTTTGCAACTAATTAGGTTGATTTGCAAGAGGCCAGTAACATGACTGGGTATAAAAAGAGCAGCTTAGAGAGGAAGAGTTCTACAAAGGAAAGATAAAGATTTACCAATTGCTACAACTTGTGGTAGAATTTCAAAATAGTGTCCATCGGTGTAAAACTGTGAAGACTTTGAATATGTTCCGGGTCGCTGCTTATGCGGTCGACCGGCCAGTCAGCTGAGCAGTTTTGCGTTCTTTTTCTAAGTGTAATGCTCTTTTCGTTGTTGTTTTTCACCGTGTACTCGGTAGATTTGTATTCTTTTCTTTTTCCTTTTTCCTTTTCCTAATTTTTGTGATTTTCGGACTTGTTTTTGACACTTGACATGACCCCAAGGCTCACCTACACCAGGGACTCCGGCTTTTCCGCTCCGCTCCCAATGAGTACTTTCCAGAGGAAATACTGCGTGGACACGGAAATCAAAACACTCACAATAACAAGGTAACCAGGAGGGGATTAACGAAGAGTAGGGTGAGAGCCAGACTCAAGAGGGAGACACACAAAAAACGAGCGCTCCCATCCATTATCCTTGCTAATGTGCGGTCTCTCCACTCCAAGCTGGACGAGCTGCAAGCCTGCGTCAACCACCTGCATGAGTACAGAAATGCCTCCGTTCTGACATTTACAGAATCGTGGTTAAACAACAGCGACGATGACAGCACGCTGCACATTGATGGCTTTTCACCATCCCTTCGTATGGACAGAGACCGCGAACGCACCAGGAAGCAACATGGCAGCGGCGTGTGTCTGTATGTAAACAACAGCTGGTGCTCTACAGTCACTGTGAGGGAGAAGCTGTGCACTACAGACATTGAGCTTCTGGCTGTTTTCCTGCGCCCCTACTACCTCCCCAGAGAATTCCCACAGCTTTTCATCATCTTGGTTTACATCCACCCCAGAGCTGATGCAGCCAAAGCCACAGAGTACTTCAGCAACACTCTGTATATACTGGAACAATTATCACCGGACTCTCCCAAGTTCATCCTGGGTGAATTCAACCACTGTTCCCCTGACAATTCGCTTAAAGGATACCAACAATATGTTACATGCAGCACACATCAGGGGAAGACTGAATAAATGCTACGGCTCTGTACCAGATGCATTTAAAGCCCTACCCCTCCCCCCTCTCGGCTCAGCAGACCACCACACCATCCTGCTGGCCCCTGCTTATGTAGCACTTGGTAAAGTGTAAAGCTAAAATATGTCTAAAACATTGCATAAATCTGTTGTTATTTGGGCTATTCAGCTATATGTTTGGGTTTTTGGCTGCTACATGTTTTCCACCAGTAGAGGGCAGTCACGGCAAAAAGAAAAGAATGTTCTGTAAAAAAAAAAAAAAAAGAAAAAAAGAAGAGAGTATTCTTGGGTTCTGTATGTGAAAGCCACGGTTCTGGAGTACCCAAATAAACTCGGTTTGCTGTTTACACCAAGTTGTCCTGGAATGGTGTAACACTTACACCCCAGTCATCAAGAGGATTAAAAAGGTCACCAAAATCATCAAGCATTGGACAGCGGAAAGTATCCTCACCCTACAAGGATGTTTCGAAGCCATTGACTGGGACAACCTTCTTTCTCCCTCTGATGACATTGATGAACAAGTCAACACGGTGACATCATACATCTCCTTCTGTGTTAACAACATTATCCCCTCAAAAACAGTCTCCATCTACCCCAACAACAAACCCTGGATCACCAAGGAGCTCAAGGAAATCCTTAATAAAAAAAGAGTATTTTCTTGACCGGCTCTGCACTGGATAAAAAGGAGGTCAACAGGGAGGTCAAGAGGGCCATGAAAACTGCTAAACTGGAGTATAAAAACACAGTTGAAAACCACAGGGGACCTCCGCTCAGCCTGGCAGGGCCTCAAAACCATGGCCTCTGTGAATACAGGGTGGGCCATTTATATGGATACAACGTAATAACATGGGAATGGTTGGTGATATTAAAGTCCTGTTTGTGGCACATTAGTATATGTGAGGGGGCAAACTCCTCAAGATCGGTGGTGACCATGGTGGCCATTTAGAAGTTGGCCATCTTGGATACAACTTTTGTTTTTCCAATAGGAAGAGGGCCATGTGACACATCAAACTTATTGGTAATGTCACAAGAAAAACAATGGTGTGCTTGGTTTCAACATAACTTTATTCTTTCATGAGTTATTTACAAGTTTCTGACCACTTATAAAATGTGTTTAATTTGCTGCCCATTGTGTTGGATTGTCAATGCAACCCTCTTCTCCCACTCTTCACACACACTGATAGCAACACCGCAGGAGAAATGCCAGCACAGGCATCCAGTATCCGTAGTTTCAGGTTCTGCACATCTCGTATCTTCACACCATAGACAATTGCCTTCAGATGACCCCAAAGATAAAAGTCTAAGGGGGTCAGATTGGGAGACCTTGGGGGCCATTCAACTGGCCCACGACGACCTATCCACTTTCCAGGAAACTGTTCATCTAGGAATGCTCGGACCTGGCACACATAATGTAGTGGTGCACCATCTTGCTGGAAAAACTCAGGGAACGTGCCAGCTTCAGTGCATAATGCATCATCATCATGTAGCAATTTCAAATATCCAGTGGCCTTGAGGTTTCCATTGATGAAGAATGGACCCACTATCGTTGTACCCCATATACCACACCAAACCATCACGTTTGTTGTTCCAACAGTCTTGGAGGGATCCAGCCAATGTGGGTTAGTGTCAGACCAATAGCGGTGGTTTTGTTTGTTAACTTTGCCATTCGCATAAAAGTTTGCCTCATCACTGAACAAAATCTTCTGCATGAACTGAGGGTCCTGTTCCAATTTTTGTTTTGCCCATTCTGCAAATTCTGTGCGCCGATCTGGGTCATCCTTGTTGAGATGCTGCAGTAGCTGGAGTTTGTAAGGGTGCCATTTGTGAGTAGCTAATATTCTCCGAAGGGATGTTCGGCTAATGCCACTCTCCAGTGACATGCGGCGAGTGCTACGCTGTGGGCTCTTGCTGAATGAAGCTAGGACAGCCACTGATGTTTCTTCAATAGTGACAGTTTTCTTGCATCCACATTTTGGCAAATCCAACACTGAACCAGTTTCACGAAACTTAGCAAGCAGTTTGCTGACTGTTGCATGGGAGATGGGTGGTCTCGTAGGGTGTCTTGCATTGAAATCTGCTGCAATGACCCAGTTACTGCGTTCACCAGATATCAACACGATTTCGATCCGCTCCTCACGTGTTAACCTCTTCGACATGTCAATGGCTGTGAACAAAGAGAAACTTGTAAATAATTCATGAAAGAATAAAGTTACGTTGAAACCAAGCACACCATTGTTTTTTTTTTTGTGACATTACCAATAAGTTTGATGCGTCACATGGCCCTCTTCCTATTGGAAAAACCAAAGTTGTATCCAAGATGGCCGACTTCTAAATGGCCGCCATTGTCACCACCTATCTTGGGGAGTTTGCCCCCTCACATATACTAATGTGCCACAAACAGGACTTTAATATCACCAACCATTCCCATGTTATTACATTATATCCATATAAATGGCCCACCCTGTACTGTGGTCACCATCCCGAGAACCATCCAGGTGGAGTGCAGCAACCCCTCCTCCCTCCCTGACGACCTCAACGCTTTCTACACCAGCTTTAAGACGGACAATATCACCCAGCTTGAGGAGTCCAGATCCTCACTCAAATCTGGCAGCTCTGCACTCACCTTCAGGACTGAGGACGTGGTGAGAGCCCTCAAGAAGACCAGGGAGAGGAGGTCACCCAGCCCTGACAACATCAGCAGTCGAGTTCTGAGGCACTGTGCAGGGCAACTAGGAAGTGTGTTCCGGACTCTATTTCAACACTCAATTGACAGTCACACCATCCCCCAGCTGCAGAAACACTCCACAGTCATCCCCATCCCCAAAAGAAACAACCCAAAGTCTCTGAATGATCTTCGTCTTGTGGCCCTCACCTCCCTGGTGATGAAGGCCATGGAGAAGATCATAAAACAGCACATCGTAAGAGCAACTGACCCCCTGATGGACCCACTCCAGTTTGCTTACCGTGCACGCAGAGGTATCGATGATGCAAAAATCTTCATCTTGGACTTCATCCACAAACATCTGGAGCTCCCTGACTCCTCCGCCAAACTTCTATTTGCTGATTTGTCATCAGCGTTCAACACTGCAGCCTTATATCCTGACCACTAAACTTTCCTCCCGATTTCACCTGGATGATCAGCTAATCCTGTGGATATTGGACTTTTTGACCAACAGGACTCAGAAAGTTTGGGTCAACAACTCTCTTTCCCGTCTCCGTTCCATCTCCACTGGCTCCCCCCAGGGCTGTGTGCTCTCCCCCCTGCTCTTCATCCTCTACACCGATGACTGCAGATCCACACAGCCCAGCTGTCACCTGATGAAATATGCTGACAACACAGTTCTCCTGTCACTGCTGTCAGGCCCCTCACAACACCACGGGCCCGCTCTTCGGGAGTTTGTAGAGTGGTGTGATAGCTCCAAACTTGAACTGAATGGGAGCAAAACCAAAGGGATGGTGGTGACCTTCTCCAGTAGGCAGAGGGATCTGGCTGCTTCAGTCACCACCACCATCCATGGGAAGCCAGTGGAGGGAGTTGAGGAGTACAAATACCTGGGAACAATCTTTGACAACCTCCTGAAATTCTCTGCCAACACAGAGGAGATTATCAGGAGGTGCCACCAATGGCTATACCTCCTGTTAGAGATTTTCTACATTATTCATTATAACCAAAATCTCTATAATACAATATAATCAAGTAAGCCTTATATTCTAACCAACTATGCCTTATATTGTATGTGTGTTCATATAGTTTCACACGGGCAACGCTTATTGTTAAAGAGAACATAATGCATTCCTTACTTAAGTGTTTAAGATGTTTTGACAAGTCATGATATACTTTGTATTTCTCACCTCAGTATGTGATGTCAGATAAGCATGATGATACTTCTATGTTGTTATTTTCAGTATATGTGTGCAAAGTTAGATAAGCTGAGGTAATGCCTGACCTCTCCTCTGACAGTTAAAAAGAGGAAGTACTATGTAACCCATTTTTGCCTTATAAATAAAGCCAGAAGCCTGTGCTCATGGTGTTTGTCTTCTCAGAGCATTCACCCGCATGTGCGTGTTCTCAGAGACGCTCACCCGTGTACACGTCTTTAAACTCTCTGACTTGGTCTACAGTGTGTCATTTTCTCCCTTATTGTGTTTGAACAAATGTCAACCCCTGACATTTAATTGGTCCTTCGTAGCCGGAGAACTGACTGTTATTTTTAACGTCTAGTTTTCTACAGACGGTCTCCATCGGATCCTGACGTCGTGACGCCTGCGCTGGAAGAAATCTGATCAGTAAAACGAAAAACCCGGACACGTGAATTCGATCTCCAGTCAGCGTTCGGCCTTCGCGGCTCCAGGACCCGATGAGGACCGGATCCAAAAACGCAGCGCCACAGTAAGGTGAATATGAAACACTGCATTCCATCAAGCGCTAAAATACGTTGATATTGAGATTTTCCTCTAAAATAGTGTGTAAACCTGGTGAGCGCCGACAGATCTCAGTGTCCAAGAGGGACTAGGAGACAACAGGCAAGAGCGAGATTCTAGAAATCGCTATTAAAAGTTCCGGTTGCTCTGGGTAGCAGCTGAACGGAACGAGTTCCGGTCACTCTAGGAGTGGCTGCAACGGAACAGGTAGAAGGTTGCACAACGAAAATACGGAAAATCTCAATAAAAATTATAAAAGCGCGCTCTGTTTGTGTTAACAAAGAGGAGTGAGTTGTCATTTACGACCCAATACGCGGTCGAACCACTTCTCTCACAGTTGTTTTCCTGTGTACACTCACGTACTGGTTAAAGTGGGATCGATTAGGTTGTGCGTCATCACGTAAAATCAATAACCGCTCACTCGAGTAGCCAGTGAGTAGAAGCCTGTTATTGATAACCCGCCCACTTTTGGCATACCAGAGACAGTGTCACAGTTCAGACGTAATTAGTTTAAAATGGGTAACTCTAAAACGAAAGTAAAATTAACAGCAGATGAAGAATGGTTAGAAAAAAAAAACTGTTCAAATGCAGGAATAGTCAGTGCAAATAGGTGGAGAAATCCACATAAAATATATTGTCCAGCTTGGCAAGGCAAATGCACCCCTGATTTAATAAGTGCTTTAAAAGCCGCTTTGCAAAAAGAACTATTTGAGGAAAAAAGTCAAAAGAAAAAAGCAAAACGTGTAGCAGAATGGCAACTTTTCAAAGCATGGGAGGCAGAAAATAATAAACGCAGTGCTAAACGTGCCCAAAAACAAGAAAATAAAGATAAACAGAAAGCTGCAGGAGAGGAAAAAAGCCCCCCTCCTTATGCTCCTTCCTCTCAGCACACACACACAGCAGCAGCAGCAGCTGCACCAAGTCCCACGTCACCACTTCCTGTAATCTCTCCCCACAACTCTTTTCGTTCAGATCCTTATACAGAGGCAAAACATCGCCTTAATTTTATGACTAAACACAATAATTACAAAAAAGAAGGAACTGTAGGACAGTTTCCAATGGTTGCCTTATCAAATCCTAGATTTGGGCAACCCAGTGGGCCTGCAGACGGCCAAGGAAACATACCAATAGATGATGACCCTCTAATATATGCATTCAGACCCTGGTCCCATAAGGACAGAGAGAATGTGCTAAAAGATGTGCCACCCCTTAATGAAGGTTTCCAGCCATGGCGAGACGCAGTAGAACTGATTCGACGTGGTTGGGGATTGAATGGTCATGAGATGATGCAGGTTCTCCAAGATTTATTAGGTCTACGATTTCCTAGAGCCAGAGGTCAATTTACAGGGAATGATCAAAACGGGGACGTATTGGGACCTGACACTGCTCAGTTAGGACAGGAACTAACTGACTTGTACAACAGAGTACAAGTTAATTTAGCCCCAAGGCCAGATTATGGAAAAATAGGAGAGTGCAAACAAAAAGACGGAGAGACAGCATCAGACTATTTGGATCGCTTACGCCCAGTTTTCAGGCAAAACTCAGGGCTGAATCATGATCCCAATCCACAGTCTGCTTTTCAACAACAATTAAAAAATGCTTTTCTAAATGGCCTACTGCCCAAAATAAAAGCACATGTAGACAAACATTGGGTCACTCAAAATACAGGAACTTTGCCCGATGCCCTACAATACGCGGAACATGCAGTTAAAGTACAGAAGCAAAAAGAGAAAACAGAAGGAGTTTTCATGATTGACCCAGAGACAGGCTTTATAGCTTTCTCAGGACAACAAAAACAAACAACAGGCTTTAAGCCACGTAAGGGAAAGCAAAAAGCAGGACAAAGAAGAGATAGAAGAGACATGAGATGTTATAACTGTGGAAAAAACGGGCATTTTGCCCGAGACTGTAGAAGTGTAAGCCAAGAACAGGAAAGTGATGATGACAGGCGCAGACGCCGTGATGAATGACTAGCACGAGAAAAAGGAAGTGAAACAAGTGAAGGGGAAGTTTACAATATTGAACAACTACTGTTAGGATCAGAAGCAAAACCCACGGTTATAGTGCATGTAAATGGTGTCCCAGTAAAATTCCTTTGCGACACAGGAGCGTGTAAAACTGTTCTAACAGTAGAAGTCCCAAATGTAACTTTTTCAAAAGACACTTTAATTGTGAAATCAGCCTCAGGACATGTGACATTGCAACATCTAACCGTTCCCCTCTTTATGTCACATAGAGAAAGTGGTCGTGGCTGCAAAAATCAGTGCATCTATGACCCATCATGTCCACTAAATTTGTTAGGAAGAGATGCTTTAACAAAATTAAAAATAGGAGTTATTCCTGAAGAAAGTGGCATGCAAGCCAGACTCCTACTCTCTGAAAGTCAGAGCCAAACTGAAGACATTTTTGTTTGTGAAGGTTTAGGTGAGCCAAATTATTACTGGACCTTGGACCTGCCACAGCTTGAACCTTTAGAGGCCAAAGCTAATGTGTACCTGCCTGAGCACTCACACAGGCAGGACCCAGCAAAATATCACAACACCTTGTGGTATAAACATGTCCCAGGCCCAGACAAAATTTATGATCAACAAGTGCACAGACTAGGACCGCAAAAACTAGTCTTACAACATCTGTATGTAACACAGAGTGGCAATGCAGTGTGCTCAGTGCTACAGACAGATGCAGTGCAGCGCATAAACAAAATGATGAACCCTCATGTATCTGTTGCACGCAATGACCAAACGCCCTGGCAGGAGTTAGGTAAAGTGCTAAGATCTGTAGAAATGGACAGATATGACAAAACAGAGTGTGAGGGCTGGCAAAAAGGCCGTAGAACAGGGTGCATGAGATTCACGCTGTGTTGGCCGGTGACAGCCACACCGGCTACACATTTAGCCACAACAGAGCAAGACGAATGACAAGTGTTAACAGTTGAAACACATCCTGAACTAGGAAAGTTACCACAAACATTATGGTCTCAAGGACCCACAGATGTAGGCCTAATAAAAGAAGCAGATCCAGTAGTGGTGAAAACTACAACCACATATAGGCCTGTAAAACCACAATATCCCTTGAGTGCAGAGGCGAGAGAAGGAATTGGACCAGTCATAGCAGATATGCAAAAAGCAGGTATTCTCGTGAAAACTAATGAAGCAACGTGTAATACACCAATTTTTCCAGTAAAAAAAGCCAATACAGGAAAATATCGTCTAGTGCATGACCTAAGAGCAATAAATGAGGTAACAGAGCAAATACCTCCAGTGGTTGCTAATCCACATACCATTTTAAATCAAGTAACACCAAAAGAACAATGGTTCTCGGTGATTGACCTCTCAAATGCATTTTTCTCTGTTCCCCTTACACCAAGATTCACAGAATCTATTTGGATTTACTTTTGATAATGAAAAATACACATACACCAGGCTACCACAAGGATTTCAAAATAGCCCAACACTGTATGCAGAGGCTCTAAAGAAATCAATGTCATTTTGCTCTCTCCCTGCTCCAGGAAAATTCTTGCTGTATGTAGATGATATATTGATTACAGGCCATACACAAGATGACACAGAAAAAACAAGAGGAAATAACTTTGCTGATAAAGCAGCCAAAGCAGCTGCAGAAAAACACACTGACAGTTTTGCAACATATGTTTTAACAACAGAAACCATAGATTTAATACCATTAGAAATACTAGCAGATGCACAAAAGACAGCATCACTAAGTGAACAAAAATCTTGGTTGAAAGATGGAGCAGAATTAAAAAATAATCTTATGATGTGCAATGGCAAACCAGTTCTTCCAAAATTTTTGCATAAGACCCCACTTTAGTGACACATTCAAAAACTCACGTGTCAAGAGGTGGGATGATTCATATACTTAATAAACAATTCTACACAAAATTTTTTGAAAGATCAGCATAAAGAAGTGATACTAAGCAATCAACTGCCGAGTGATCTATCTCCAGTCTCTTGCAGGTTGAACCCCGGTGATTGGATTCTGATTAAAGTCCTCCAGAGGAAAAACTGGAAGTCTCCGCGGTGGGAGGGCCCATTTCAAGTGTTGCTGACAACACCGACAGCTTGTAAGATAGCCGAACGACCGTCGTGGATCCATCAAAGCCACGTGAAGAAAGTGTTTGCACCACAATAAGACGCCGGTTCCCCCGACTCTTACGTGAAACCCTGTTGAAGGACAGGGCTGATCGGGTTTTCCCGCCCTGTACCTTCTCGGCAGTGGGCTACTCACGTGGAGCTCGGGTGTGCCTGGTCGCCCTGAAGAACAAACACATAATGAAGAGTGACCCATCCCACCAAAGAGAGGAACCAATGACAACACCGGGGACGCCTGAAATGCAAGGAGCAAACGTGATGAATCTAGGAGAAGAAGAGCCGCCAGCACCAGCCCCAAAGCTGGTATGTTTAAGTGCTTGTCACTTTCAACGGAAACGGTTCATGTGCCGCCTGATCTGACTGGTGGCCGGCATCATCTTAGGGGTGATGCTCTTCTGGCTGATACCTGGAAGAGCCCACAGAATAACACCAACAATTCCCATCTAACTGAGATGACCCAAGATCACATTCACCCTTGGATGAACAATGCCTGGTACCGATATCTATACAATACCATAGAAGAATGAAGAAATTGATGCAATCCGCATCACTGTCATGCAACACCGAGTAGCTTTGGACATTGTTCTTGCAGAGAAAGGAGGTCTCTGTGTACTGTTCAACAAGACATGTTGCACCTATATACCTGACAACATACACTCAGTAAACATGACAAATGCTTTAAATGTTCTGAAACAACTGAGAGACGCTCAGCAGCAGGACTACGAGACCGATGAGCAAGGCTGGTGGGACTGGTTGCTGAGCGGCTCCTGGAAATCTTTGCTGATTAAAGGCCTGTTGGCCCTATGTACTATGATGTTTCTATTTTGCATTTTTGTTGCTTGCATTATTCCTTGTTTGAGACGTATGGTGATGAGTATGTTTAACCGTATTTTAGGCAATTTTGTCTTGATCCAGAGGGATATGGAGGATCCCCATCGCCAATATGATACGCTAAATATGGAGGACAGAGTGGAGAATCTCTATTATAGTCTCCACAGAGCTGATGTTTAGATACTTCACTGAATGACATGCAAGTTGAAAATGTGATTTAACAAGTGACTATGCATTGATTTAAACCTGTGAAATATATTAACAACAGGAGGGAAATGTTAGAGATTTTCTATATTATTCATTATAACCAAAATCTCTATAATACAATATAATCAAGTAAGCCTTATATTCTAACCAAGTATGCCTTATATTGTATGTGTGTTCATATAGTTTCACACGGGCAACGCTTATTGTTAAAGAGAACATAATGCATTCCTTACTTAAGTGTTTAAGATGTTTTGACAAGTCATGATATACTTTGTATTTCTCACCTCAGTATGTGATGTCAGATAAGCATGATATACTTCTATGTTGTTATTTTCAGTATATGTGTGCAAAGTTAGATAAGCTGAGGTAATGCCTGACCTCTCCTCTGACAGTTAAAAAGAGGAAGTACTATGTAACCCATTTTTGCCTTATAAATAAAGCCAGAAGCCTGTGCTCGTGGTGTTTGTCTTCTCAGAGCATTCACCCGCATGTGTGTGTTCTCAGAGACGCTCACCCGTGTACACGTTTTTAAACTCTCTGACTTGGTCTACAGTGTGTCATTTTCTCCGTTATTGTGTTTGAACAAATGTCAACCCCTGACACCTCCTTAGGAAACTCAACTCCTTTGGAGTCAGCACACCCATCATGATGACTTTTTACTATGCCTTGAAATGCCTGGAAAGCATCACGACCTTCTCCATTACCTCCTGGTTCCACTCCCTCAGCCTTCAGAACAGGAACAGACTGCAGCACACTGCATCAGTGTGCTCTAAAATCATTGGCCAGCCTGTCAGAACTCTGGCACAGGTTTTCAGCCAACAGGCCCTTAGACAGGCAGCCAAAATCATCAATGACCCCTCTCACATTCTTCATCCCGCATTTCAATGGCTCCCCTGCATTTCCTGCAGGACTGAGAGGAGGAGAGCCACCTTTGTCCCCAAAGCCACCCTGCTTTTTAACTCCACCCAATAAGACCATTTCCCACACCCATAAACATACTCTACACTCTTTTTATACTGCTGACACTTTACTCACTTTTACTCACTTACAGTTATTTATTCACCTTTCCGTCACTTTAATTTTAAAACTGTGTAATTTTGAGGGGGCGCTCGTGTGCAGCTATGGAGTAGACGTGTTTTCTGTGCTCTCCGTGCCTTCTCACTCATAAAGTTGCACTTTAAGTTTATTTCTAGCTGGGTAGTTTTAAAATCTGTTTCGCGGACTGTCGGAGCCGATCTTTTGTCATCATGCCGAAGAAAGATGAGAGCCAGAGGGATACGTCCAAGGCGAGCCAGTCGGCGGCAGGTAATGATGCCATATTAGCGGCTATCACTAACCATGGAGCTGAGCTTTCCAAAATAACCTCGCTCGTGGACAGGTTGAAGAAGTCGGTTGAGGGCCGTCTCAATGCAATTGATCCAACGCTAACTTCTCTCCAGAAGAAATATCATGAGTCTGAGCACCGGTTTGAAGACCTTGATGAAGCTATGTCCGCTAACGATAGCTGATTAGCAACGCTGGAAGCATCGTGCAAAGAGTTACAGGTGGCTAACACTCTCCTCAAAGCTAAAGTCAACGATCTGGAGGGGCGCTCTCGCCGACTCAACGTGAGGATTGTGGGAGTTAAGGAAGGGGATGAGAAAGGCAGCCCTACCAACTACGTTGCTAACCTACTTCCAGAGCTTTTGGGTCATGAGAACTTCAGCAGGCCGATAAAAATAGACCGAGCCCACCGTAGCCTGAGACCGAAGCCACAGCCCAATGAACGGCCACGTGTCATCATCGCTAAAGTCCACAACGACCGGGATGTGTTTGACATACTACGACTCAGCAGGCAAAGGTCTCCTTTGCTGTACCGTGGAGACAGAGTTTCCATTTTTCCTGATCACACTGCGGAGGTCTCGGCGCAGCGGCAGGCCTTTGGTGGTGTGAGGAAGCGGCTGACCGACACCGGTGCTAAGTGCTCTCTTTGCTTTCCCGCAAAGCTCCAAGTCGAATATAACAACACATCGAAAACTTTTATGTCGCCGGAGGAAGCTGCACGGTTTGCTGACTCCATTGGCTCTGCAAATGAATAATAATTCACAAGTGACTTACTAATTTAACGACATGTTTACATATTTGCGCATTTTCTGCAGTAATGTTCTCTACCCAGCTATGTTGAATGTTTTGATCCAACATCTTTGTCCTCAGTTGATCAATGCGCAATGTAAAGGTTTTTTGGTGCACATACTGTGATTTACATATTGTAGAGTTCATGTTTTTCCCGCACTGAAATGGTGTACAGTGCCTATTTTGCCTATTGGGTTTTGCTTCTACAGTATTTGTGTTACGTTGTGATATTGGGAATATGCCCATGTTTCTGTATGCTCTGTCTCATTTCTGCATATTTGCAGTTTTGTTGCACCGGTTAAAACGTTTTATATCCATCTAGATATTTGAGTTGGATCTTTCGTACTTTGTGCACAATTTTTTTTTTATGTTTGTTAAATAGATTATATGTGGGGCGCACGGGGCTCCACGGTATTTTTTGAGTATTAGCGTTCAGTAAGGCTGGCCCTGGTTCCCGGCTGCCTCCCTGTTGGATATTGGGGGTGTTCCGCTTTCTTTTTTTCTGCGGTTTGGGGGGTGGGGGGGGGGGGGGTCTACATGTTTCTAAATATGTGTCGTTTTTGTTTTTTTGATGTAAGTGCCAGCTCTTTGTTTGTCAAATGTCAAAGCCTTCATTTTGTCCTTCCACATCGTCGTACATCATCCACTCACTTCAGCTGGGGATGAGCCACATCACTTTTACGACCTGGAATTGTCGGGGTATGGGCAAAGCTCTTAAACGTGGTAAAGTATTTTCGCATTTAAAATCTCTGTCTTCTGATATAATTTTTTTACAGGAGACCCATATCCAACCTTCAGAGCAGAGGCGATTAAGATCGGTATGCGTGTCACAGGTGTACCAGTCCGCCTTTTCTTCCAGGGCGAGAGGGGTTGCCATTCTTGTTCGCAGAACTATTCCTTTTATATTCAAAACTCAGATATGTGATCCAGGTGGGAGGTTCATACTTGTTACAGGTACGGTCAACTCCACCCCTGTAGTCCTCTTGAACATCTATGCCCCTAATTTTGACAACCCTGACTTCTTTAGTAAAATATTCAATCTTGTCTCACAATACAATGACCATAATATCATTATCGGTGGTGATTTTAATTGTTATTTCGATCCATTGTTGGATAGGTCCCCTGCGTCCCTGGCCCCAACCTTGAGAGCTGTTTCTGTACTCTTACTAAATCTTTGGACTTGGTTGACATTTGGAGGCACCAGCATCCGTTAGAAAAGCAATACTCTTTCTTCTCCCCTGTCCATGGCAGTTTCAGTAGAATTGACTATTTTCTTATTGACTCCAGGCTTATTTCGAAAGTGGTTAGTTCCACTTATCACAGTATTTTAGTTTTGGACCACGCACCTCTCTCAACGGTAATTGACTTTAACCTATATACCCCCCAATACAATTGGAAATTTAACCCCTCTTTATATCTAAATGACTCTTTTACGGTTTACCTATCTACTAAAATCGCAGAATTTTTACAATTCAATGATAATGGTGCAGTTTCAGACTCTGTTTTGTGGGAGTCCTTTAAAGTCGTTATTAGAGGTCATAATATTGCTTATCAAGCTTCTCAGAAAAGGGACAAACTCAGGCTGCGTACTAATATTGAGGCAGAGCTGGCTGTGTTGGAGGAGAAGTATCGCGATACCGGGGCTGCTGACACACTTAATACCATTCTCAAATTGAAATAGGACTACAACCACATGTTGGGGGAGCAGGTCATGAATTGTATTCGTAGATTAAAGCAGAAGCATTTTGAGCTTGGTGAAAAGGCTGACAAGGTGCTTTCCAGACAGCTGAAGGGCATTCAAGCTAAAAGCGCGATACACAGAATTCTCTCTTCAACTGGCCAGTTGCTGTCTGATCACAAGCAGATAAATGACAGATTTCGCAGTTTTTATTGTCAGTTATATACATCTAGTACCACGGCCACAGTTACTGAAATCACAAATTTTCTTAATGCTTTAGACATCCCGACTCTTCCTGAGGCTGCACGGGGCTTACTCGATGCAGACTTAACGCTGGAGGAAATTAGAAATGCAATCTGCTCCTTTCCTAACGGAAATGCTTGTGGTCCGGACGGTTTTGGGATAGAGCTTTATAAGACACATATTGACGTTATCGCTCCCCTGCTACTTCAGATGGTAAATTGCGCATTGTTAAACGGCTCATTCCCTCATTCTTTCTACGATGCCCACATATGTCTCCTCCTGAAAAAAGACAGAGACGAAACTAATGTTTCATCCTATCGTCCCCTAAGTCTTCTCAACTCAGACCAAAAAATAATTGCTAAAGTCCTAACCAAGCATATAGGCTCTTTAATTCATCCTGACCAATCGGGTTTTATCCCTAATAGATTCTCTTTTTCTAATACTAGATGTCTCTTAAATGCAATGTACTCAACGACACTGCCCAATTCTGCGGTGATTTCACTTGAATTTCACCTTAGCACTGCTATCGAGCACACTGGAGCATCCTTGCCAGCCATCTTATTTTCAAAATCGGTTATTAAAAGTACATGTGATGACTTTATTCTTTGCAACTCTTTGCAACTCTTTGCAACTCCATAAAAATATATATATGATTGAATCAAATTACAGTTTTTCTCCATTGGTTTGGCTCATTTCTTGAAACAGAAATTACATTCTCAAAATAACATGGACAAACCTCCAAACCTCTTGGCAAATGTTCACAACAGAATGGCATTTCTCATTCATTTTATCAAGTGGCAAATGCCTAAGTACATGTCTCAATTGTCTCAGTGCATCTTTGCAAATGATTAAGTACAAGTAGCCTACAGTTATACAGTTAGCCCACATTTAGCACATTTTCCAAATGAATAGATCTTGTAGATCTAAACTGATTAGTTGATTCTCAGTCTAATGATCATTCTCTCCAAAACATGTCAGCATGATTTCATTGTATAAGTACTCGCATGCACAACTGTCTGTTCAATTGTCAAAATTGGTCAAGAACATAATACCATGAATACCATATATGAATTTCTTTGAATATTTGATAAACTGATGACAGTCATTGACAGTCAGGTGAAACTAGACTAACGAAGGGGGAGCGTCACACACAGGTGTGTTCCATGATTGTGTGCTGCCAAACACAGATATATAGAGCTTGACCAGAGCCAGTCCGATCTCTGAACATGGATAGACAAGGCTAAGCAAACGGACAAGGGGAAGTTCTTCCTCAAGGAAGAGGAGGAAGAAGAAGAAGAAGAGGAGGACTGAGAATGCGTGGTGGAGGAATAGGGGGAAGAGGCCGCAAATAATGCCATCACATTGAGACAGATCCGTGATGCCATCCTTCAGGACAATCATATATTCCAGAATATAAACACAATAAGCATCTCCACAATAGACCGGGTTTTGAAGAAGCATCAGATGACAATGAAACAAATCTACAGGGTACCATTTGAGAGGAACTCTGACAGAGTGAAGGAGCTGCACTACCAGTATATAAATGTAAGTCAGTTACTGGTTGTCTCTCATTATAACCTTACCTGTAATCACAGTAAGCAGTAGTTCACTTATTTGGTTTCAATACCTCCTTTACCTGATTTCAGAATCAGTATTTGCTTCATCTGACTTCAACAATTTCAACAGAAAACTGCAGTTTACTGTATGATACAATTCTCATTATAATCCTTATTTTATTGTCTCCCAATCAAATCTATCTAATATTGTAGGTTTCACTGTAACGTCTCAGTAAGTCATCAGTATTTCCCACTCCCCTTTCTATCAAATACCCCTGCAGTACTTCCTCATAGGCCTATCACTAGTTTAGAACCACTGGAGTAGTGGCCTGTAGTATATTGAACCTGTGGGGGAGAACATGTAATTGTCTAACTGTAGTATATGACTCTTCTGTATGGCTGATTTTATGTTCTTTACTCTACTTTAGAGAATAATGGCATTGGAAGGACATGAGACCCCTCACATCCTGGTGTTCATGGATGAAGCTGGCTTCAACCTGGCCAAGGGCCGAAGACCTGGCTGTAATATTATTGGCCACCGGGCCACAGTGGATGTCCCAGGTCAGCGAGGGGGCAATATAACTATGTGTGCTGCCATTTCTGAGAATGGTGTGGCCACTCACATCCCCAGTCTTGGCCCATACAACACACACAAGCTCCTCATCTTCTTGGATCGCCTTTATACCGATTTTATCCCTGAAAATGAGAGAGGTCTCATAGGGCCTCACCTACCCATTTATGTAATTGTGTGGGACAATGTCAATTTCCACCATAGCCCACTCATTAGGGGCTGGTTTGCAACGCATCCAAGGATGGTCATGGGGTTCCTACCACCTTACTCTCCTTTCCTCAATCCGATAGGGGAGTTTTTCTCTGCTTGGAGGTGGAGCGTGTATGAGAATCATGCTCAGGATCAGCCGTCCCTGCTCCATGCTATGGACGCAGCGTGTGACGACATTACAGGAGATCAATGCAGGGGATGGTTGCGGCATCACGCCGTTTCTTCCCTCGTTGCATCACAAGAGAAAGTATCCGCTGTGATGTGGACGAGAATCTGTGGCCAGACGGACAACAGCGTGTAAATAATCAGGAGGGTGAAGACAGTGGACAAGAGCGGGAGAATGAGTACAGCGACCACTGAATAAGTCCTTGTTTTTTGATTTTGTGTTCATACAATTTACTACTGTAATGTACATTTTCTTTTTACATATGTATAAAACTTTCTTTGCGTGTAAATAAAAAATGGTTATCATTTCCTTGGTAGTGTGAGTGCAATCTGTGATGTCAAACCTTGGAGGCTACTCTTTTCTGTTGTATATTGTTGGTCCTCTGCCATAGTGACAAAACATCTAAACATTTTGTATGGCAGTACTCACATAATGCCAAAGGGACGATGCATTTTGGGGGCACTGACTATTCAGATTAGAAAGAAATGTAGTTTTGACACATGACTGAACTGTTTTTGGGGAGATATGAGCTTTTGCAGGTGGACCATGTTGTTGTGATCAACCATCCAGGTTTATTTTGACAAAAGCACCAAGAATGATGAGAATGTCCAATCTGTGTCGAGAAATGAGCCAAAGCTATTGAGAAGGATCTTTGCCATTTTGGAGACACTGACTGTTTAAATGAGAAAGGGATTTAGATTGAAGCCCGAGTGAACAGTTTTGGAAGAGATATGAGCTTTTGCAGGTGAGCTATAGTGTTGTGCTAAACTGTAAGAGTGTTTTGCCAAATGATCTTAGAGTTTTGAGAATGTAATTTCTGTTTCAAGAAATGAGCCAAACCAATAGAGAAAAACTATAAGAGAATCTTGAACCTCCCGGTAGTGTCAATTTTTGCCCCGATCTGCCACAATCCTAGCTTTACGCCTAGTACAATGGATGCTGCTTTCAAACAATGGCCTGTCAAAGGGTTAATTGTTATAAAGGATCTTTATATTGACAATCATTTTGCCTCCTTTGCTCAGCTTCAGACAAAGTACAATCTCCCTACAAGTCATTTTTTTCGGTACTTACAAATCAGGAATTATGTCAAGCAAGCATTCTCAAATTTAGATACCATCCCCATACAGCATGTCTTTTACAATATAATGAACGAACCTCCCACCTCAAAACACTTAATTTCTCGGCTTGTTAACCTTTTTTCTTCGGCCATATTAAAGAGGCTTGGACAAGGGACACTGGTTTGGTTATCACTGATGATTTATGGGCTGAAGTGTTAAGCCGGATAAAACTATGCTCTGTTAACGCCCGGCTTCAGTTAATTCAATTTAAGGTTGTCCATAGACTGCACTATTCCAAAACCAAATTGAACAAGATTTTTCCTAACGTTTCCCCCAAATGTGATAAATGTAAACTTGTGGACGGTACTCTTGGCCATCTTTTTTGGTCCTGTTCTACGCTTACAGCCTTTTGGACTAGTATTTTTAGTTTCTATAGCATTGTTTACGATAGGCAACTGTATCCTGACTGTCTTATGGTGATCCTGGGCTGCTCCAGCGACTCCTTGGCACTTCCCTTTGCTGTTCAACAGGCCCTCATGTTTGGTATGGTGATTGCCAAACGTCTGATTCTGGGGGAGTGGAAATCTGCCTCCCCTCCCTGCTTCAAGAGGTGGCTCGAGGAGATGGTCTCCTGTTTATACTTGGAAGAAGTTCGGTTCTCTACGTCTGATTCCATGGAGAAGTTCAGGAAGATATGGGGGCCCTTTATAGACCACATTAAGAAGGACAGTTCACGCCCTGGGTCCTGACCATGTTGTTTTAACTGCTTTCATTCTGAGCTGTTGCCCATAACTGTTATTGCATAATTGTTATCGGCTCCTCCTAGCAATCTTTGGATTTGATCTTGTGGATTGGACTCACTGGATTGTGAGTTGTTTGACATGTATACCAGTTGCTTTTTTTTCTTCTCTGCTGTTCTTAATAAGTGCTGGCCGTGTACCCTGTTGTGGGGTTTGTTGCTCTGGGGTTTTTTTTGTTTGTTTGTTTGTTTGTTCCTGTGTTTTGTTTTTGATTTTTTTTGTTGTTATTGTCTTTGTCTGTGTTCCTCTGTCCCGCTGTTTGTGAATGTGTAAAAATTTTGAAACTTGCATAAATAAATACATTAAAAAAAAAAACTGTGTAATTTTAAAACTGTGTATATACTGTATATTCTGTGTATTTATTATCTCACTCTTATTGCCTGTTTATGCCCTGTCCTTATCTTCAACATCATGCTGCTCTGTTGTATCTTAATTGCCCCTTGGGGATAAATAAAGTCTTCTGATTCGGATTCTGATGTCATCATCTACAGTACATAATGTCATTGAAAAAAAGGCAGAAAATCTATAGAAATCTGTGTGCAAGGGACAAGGCTTGTGATCGTGCAGCCCCAAGGCAAGCCTTTACAGGCTCAGGAAAATGGATATGTTAAAAAAAAAAATCCCCTCTCACACCTGCAGGCAGTCTTTCCTTCAAGCTCGGGTCCTCTGCCAGAGACCTGGGAGCTTGAGGGTCCTGCGCAGTATCTTAGAGGTTCCTAGGGCTGCACATTTCTGGACAGACATCTTGGATGTTGTTCCTGCGATCTACTGGAGCCACATGCCTAACTTGAGAGTTACTGCACCTAGTGCTCCAATTACTGCTGGGACCACTGTTACCTTAACCCTCCACATCTTCTCGAGCTCTTCTCTGAGCCCTTGGTACATATCAAGTTTCTCGTGTTCCTTCTTCCTTATGTTGCTGTCATCTATTACTACAGCCGTGTTCTTCTGTTTGTCTACCACCACTTTATCCGGTTGGTTAGCCACCACCATTTTGTCCGTCTGTATCTGGAAGTCCCACAGGATCTAAGTTCGGTTATTCTCCACCACCCTACGGGGTGTCTCCCATTTTTACCTCAGAACTTCCAGCACAGATGTTTCTGTACACTATGCCAGCCACTTGGTTATGGCATTCCATGTGCTCTGCCTGCTAGCATCTTGCACTCTGCAGCTATGTGCTGAATAGCCTCAGGGGTATCTTTACACAGCCTGCACCTCGGGTCTTGCCTGGTGTGATAGACCCCAGCCTCTATGGATCTTGTGCCCAGAGTTTGTTCATGTGCTGCCATGATTAGTGCCTCTTTGCTGTCTTTCAGTCAAGCTTTGTCCAGCCACTGGTGGATGTCAGCCATTTCCTCTATCGCTCCTCTGGCAAGCTTATTATCCCAGCAGGGTACCTGATCACGGGCAGGGCCTAGGGCCCGGATCTCGTTCTTGCCGCTCAGCTGACTCCTCAGGACTTGCCTGACTCTCTGCAGGTACTTGGTGGCTCGTTCACTCTTAGCATACAACTTGATGTCATCCATGTAGAAGAGGTGGCTGACAATCGCTCCATTCTGTTGTTGGTATCCGTAGCCAGTCTTGTGATTTCCCTGAGAGGATTCTGGCCTATGCAGAAAGGTAGTGTGGACAGAGCATCTCTTTGGTTATATCCCACACTTGATGGTCACTTGTGGTTAGCCTCCAGTGTTGTTTGCCACATCCCCATTAAGGTCCTGATGAAGGCTCTTAGGGTCCTGTTGATCTTGTATAGGTCTAGACATTCCAGGGTCCAGGTGTGGGGCATCAAGTTATAAGCCTTCTTGATGTCAATCCAGGTAGTGCACAGGTTGGTCAGCCTAGTCTTGCAGTCTTGGATGACTTCTCTGTCTACCAGTAGCTGGTGTTTCGTTCCTCTGGTATTCTTGCCAATTTCTTTCTGTGCCCCACTCGTGTATTGAGCCATGTGCCTCTTCATCTTAGGCATGTGGTACTGAGGCAGGTTACTGGCCAGTAGTTGGATGGCACCAGTCCCTTATGGGGGTCCTTGGGGATCAGGACTTTCTGACCATTCTGGGTGTCTGTCATCAACTAGCAGCTGCCAACAGCACACTATTTTCATCTCTTTCCCACTTGTGCCTTCTTGTTCCAGTAGCCCACTTCTCATCAGTGTGTCCTGGTTGAGGAACCAGGACACACTGACACGGACATTCTTAATCCATCAACGTCCAAATGTGGTATAGCTTCACTATTAGGGAACCTTACTGGATACAGACGATAGCTAGACAGACAGTCAGATAGACAGATAGACAGATAGATAGACAGATACACAGATAGACAGATAGATAGATAGATAGATAGATAGATAGATAGATAGATAGATAGATAGATAGATAGAGCGAGAGAGAGAGAGAGAGAGAGAGAGAGAGAGAGAGAGATAGATACAACGTAGTTGTGCTTTTTGATAGCACCTCAGTGGGCACAGATGGAATTTTCCGCCCTGCTAGCCAGAAGTCCAGCCTGAATGTCATATAGCTTACATCTGCAGACAGGAATGAGATGAGCTTTCCTTCTTTTATGTCATCTGTATCTATTCTCCACATTTCCTCACACCAGTTTGCCTTTGTTGCTTTCTTGTGTCTGCCGTCAGCTTACTATTGCATTTTGTTTCTTACTTTTATTGTTATCACACAACTGCAGTGTGACTGTATATTATTTTGAAGTGGACTCTGGAAAGAAGAGCTGCCATTGCTACTACACATCCTCTAAAGACAGCTCTATTTTTCATTCCTTTAATCAGTCTCCCCACATGTCTGTCTTTTTCTTTTTTCAGTTTTTAACAATGACTGTGTCCAAAATTCACCATCACTTCTAAAAAAAATAAATAAAAAATAGAAATGCAGCTTGTCAACATCTGATACTCATGCTCAGGAAATCCCACATGGAACAATAAGGATTTTTTCCCATTCTCTAATCCCCGTCCTATCCTTATAGGGATAAAAAATAAATAAATTTAAAAAAGAGAGAGAGAGAATAAATAAAACCCTTCCTACACATTCAGTCAGTCACTGCAATTAAATAAAACCCTTCCTACACATTCAGTCAGTCACTGCAATTTTGCTTATCATATGTTCGCCTGCAGTTATTTGAAATCAAGCTTCTGGTCAAATACCACTCTATTTTCATTATCTGTGAAAACTCTGAGTTGCTTCTGGTCATCTGCTGACAATTATGAGTGGACCTACATTTTCAGGTAGATAACAGATTCTATACTGGACTGTATGAAGAACCTATCATACTGTATGTATTTTGCATGTTATTTTGTCGTCGATCTTCACACCTTGAAGTTATGCAGGATACATTCTGCCACTTCCTTTTATGTCACGAACAGTGGGACTGATACTATGCCCTTTGGGTTTAGCACCATCTACACAGTTCACCTTACTTCACCCGCCTTCCACCTCCTCACTAGCTTCTTGTGTCACATCAATATCACACCTTCATTCTCATCATAATATCAAACAGTCCAGTGAGAGCGTATCAGCTCAACCTTGGGCTGTATACAAATGCATTTGTAACCCATATTTAAGTATGGCTTGGATAAAATGTACACGAAAAAAAAAAGACTATTGATCTTAGAGTTTAGAGACACATTGGTGTTGCAATTTGTGAGCCAGCAGCCAGGAGATATTGTGGAACTGCATGAGACTCATCTTATTAAATATTACAACAATAAGAAACAATCAAAACCGAAGTCTGGTAAAATGGAAATAGTAGTTAAAGAGTCGTCTGTGAAGTTTCTCAGTCATCCAGGTCATCGTAGTCAAAGGAGCTTGCAAAGAAAAGCGTCTGGACTTCTTTAAGTTGCTCGAAGACGTTTCACCCCTCATCCTAGAAGCTTCTTCTTCTCCTTGGAACTGAAGAAGCTTCTCGGTTCTAAGGAGAACTTCTTCACAGTCTAAGGTTCCGACCCCAACCTTAAACCAAAACCTGATTGATCTTAACTTGCCGACACAACTCTATCCCACACTTGAGCTTAATCCACCAAGTGTCCAGCAAGTAGTGGTTGAACATGTAGTGCGCAGTAGCGAAATGCCTTCACACTCGCCCATGCCAAGTAGGTTTAGAGCCTTCTCTGGGCGCATCCCCCACCCAAACAATGAAGCAGATTACGATACATGGCGCACAAGTATTGAAGTTCTCATAAATGACCCAGCCATTTTTGACTTGAACTGCACACAAAGAATACTTGACAGCCTTTTGCTGCCAGATATCACAAAGCATTTAGGCCTAGATGCTAAACCCTCTGAGTACCTGAAAGTACTAGACTCTGCATTTGGAGCTGTCGAAGATGGTGATGAGCTTTATGCGCGATTTATGAACACGCTTCAGAATAAAGGAGAAAGACCATCAGCCTATTTGCAAAGATTACATGTTTGTCTGACAAAAGCTATGCGGCACAGGGGTGTCAGTGCGTCAGATTTTCACAAGCAGTTGTTAAAGCAGTTCCTTCGTGGCTGTTGGGAGGACAGTCTCATCAGTGACCTCCAGTTAGGAGAAAGAAAGGAGAGTCCACCTTAGTTTTCTGAGTTACTCTTGCTTTTACACACTGAAGAAGAAGCAAGCGCCAGTCGGCCGTATGAGACAACATCTTGATCAGAACAAACCTGGCCCCAACAATCCAAAGCAATGGGTCATGTCAAATGTACAAACAATAAGTAGCAGTGAATCAGACTTTGATGTGTAAAAGAAACAATTAGCTGATTTGAGTGCACAATAGGGCTGGGTATCGTCACTGATTTCTAGAATCGATTCAATTCCGATTCACAAGGTCCCGAATCGATTCGATCCACGATTCGATTTAATTCGATTTGATTCAATTCAATTCGATTTGAATCTGGGAAATGTTGACAGTCAGAAATATTATAATTCAGATCAGTACATTTACATATTTTTGTACCTATAAAAAGGAAGCTGACACTCGCAAGACTTTATCAAAGGTGTGAGCATCACAGCAGATGCCTTTGTGTCAAAGTAGCTGAAGATAAAACACAGAAAAACATGAAGGTTTTCCTGGCCTGGATTTTATAAAAATATTCTGCAGTACATCAAAAACGAAAGAAAACCATTAATCAACATATGAACATTACCTCTGAAGTTACAGCGGTTTTATTACAGACACGGCTAAGCGTTTTGCATTTTGCATAATTTTAAAAAGTTTAAATTTGTTCAGTATTGAACAGCGGAAATTAGGTTTTCTTTTCGGAAGTATTTAAAACGAAAAAAAAAAAAACGTCGGCCGACAGCCTGTAAACAACGGTAGACATGTGCGTAACAAGCAAGCGAATAATGAAGAAAACAGACAGACAGGGAGTGAGAGAGAGAGAGAGAGCTGTGCATGAAGTGTGATTTTATTGTGGTGGAAGCAAAACAGCAAAAGTAAGAGGGAATTCATGACAATGTTTATGTGAAGCGTAGTTTGGATCTTCTTTTGCTGCTGGTTCGGTCAGTATTGTTTGGAGAGAGATAAAACTAACAGCTTTATGATCAGCGCAAAAAGGGCATAAACACACAGCGCGGACCCGCGGATCAGAATCAGCGAGCTGTCAGCTTTCAGCCCCAACCGTCAGCTGAGAAAGGCGACATCTCACTGATTCTGATCCGCGGGTTCGCGCTGTGTGTTTACGTCTTTGTGCAGAATCCGTGTTCCTGCTCTCATTTACTGTCTTAGCTGTTTGGTGGTTGTTGAAATTTTGCGATCTTTCACCTGAGATTCTGGCATTTCGGGCAAAATAAATTTATATTAAAAAATCGATTCAGGATTTTAATGAATCGATTTTACGTTATCCAAGCCAGAATCGATTTTAATCGATAAATCGATTATAAAAACCCACCTCTAGTGCACAACTTAACAGTTGGAAAATGGAAAGTCAAAAACAAAATCAGCCCAAGCAATCAAAGTCAAAGTGCAAGACAATTAATGCCAAAGTTGAGGCCTGTCCCGTGAAAAAGAAGGTTTAAAACCAATGCAAAACCACACCCTACTGCACCGTACTGCTTTTACTGTGGTGAGGACGGACACATTGCCTCATCATGTGAAAACGAACCAAACCCGTCCTTAGTTGCCAGAAAGAAAAAACAACTGAAACAAAGACAAGCCAGTTGGGAAGCTTCAACTGGGGCCAGTGACGAGCCCCATTTAAACTAATCCCAGCCTCCAGTGTGGAACAAGTAGGGGCTTCAGGAGACAATTCTTGTCCCAAACCACAAAGGGCCTTTTTAAAGAAAGCTCAGTAAAAAACACAGTCTGTAAGCCCCCAAAGGGTTTGGTTGGAACCAGAACTTCTGCTACTGTCATCATTGCTGGCAAAGAAACAAACTGTCTTTTAGATACCGGGTCACAAGTGACAACAGTACCTCAGAGTTTTTATGAGCAGCACCTCTCAGACTTGCCTATAAACCTGCTGGGTGACCTCCTGGATGTAGAGGGTGCAAATGGCCAATCTGTCCCTTATTTAGGTTATGTAGAGCTCTCAATCACTTTTCCTAAGGATTTTGTGGGTTCAGACATTAATATTAACACCCTGGCATTAGTTATTCCTCCTCTGCGAGCTGAGGCACGAGAACAGATTTTGATAGGTACAAACATTTAGATGCCCTTTATACTGACCTCCATGAGTCCAGTGCAAACTTTCAGCCAGTCCCCTATGGTTACCGAGCACTCCTTAAAATCCTCGGAATGCGCCAGGAAGCAGCTAACAATTGCAGTCTTGGGTGTGCAAAATTAACAGGTAAACATCAAACTGTCGTGGAAGCATGGCAGACGGCAGTTTTGGAAGCCTCAGTGTACATCCCCAACTCCATCAATGAGAAATGTGCAGTTGTCGAACAGTCATCAGCCTTTCCCTTGCCCAGTGGTCTGCTTGTGTTGACTGGTCTTGTTAACCTGCCAGCCAAGCAGCCCTGTAAGCTGCCAGTCGTAATAAAAAATGAAACTGATCCCGACATTGTTGTCCCTTCAGGCCGTGTGCTAGCCAACATTAATACCATAACCAGAGCCCTACACAAAGAACAAACAGAGGTCTCAAACCCCTCAGACCAGTCAGAAGATCCTTCTCAATCTAAAAAGATCAGTGTTGACTTTGGAAATGACTTACCTGCTGGATGGAAAGATTGTGCATCAAAAATGCTAAATTCTATGCCCGAAGTGTTTTCGCAGCATGAGTTAGATTTTGGACACACGAAAAAAGTACAGCACCACATCAAGCTCAGTGATGAAACCCCATTTAAATCCAGACCCCGACCAATACACCCACATGATGTGGAGGCTGTGAGGAAACACCTCCAGGAACTACTCGATGCGGGAGTAATACAGGAATCTGAATCCCCATTCACCTCCCCGATTGTAGTTGTCAGGAAAAAAGATGGTTCTGTTCGCTTGTGCATCGATTACAGGAGGCTAAACCTCAAACCATAAAAGATGCGTACGCACTCCCAAATCTGGAGGAAGCATTTTCCGCTCTGGCAGGGTCAAAATGGTTCTCAGTCTTGGATCTCAAGTTGGGATACTGTCAGATTGAGATGTCAGAGTCAGACAAGCAGAAAGCCTTGTCACCAATGCACCCTCCACATTTTAAAGGCTCATGGATCAGTGAATGGGTCCGATGAATCTTAAGGTCCTTGTCTTTATTGACAATCTCATTATTTTCTCATCATCCCTTGAAGAGCATGAGCAGCGCCTGAAGAAAGTCCTGTTGAGATTGAAAGAGTTTGGGTTGAATCTGGCACCCGAGAAATGTAAATTTTTCCACAACTCTGTTAAATATCTCACCCACATAGTTTCAGAGCGCAGGGTTGAAACAGATACAGAGACTCAAAAATGTCAAGAAGTGTTTGAACAGATCATTGGTAAGCTGACCTCAGCCCCAGTGTTGGGTTTTGCAGACCCCAAACTCCTGTATATCCTCCACACGGATGCTAGTACCATTGGCCTTGGTGCCAGCTTTTGCTGTGCCCCGTACTGAAAGTGTGCAAAGACCGTTTTCAGCTTATGATGAAACCAAACATGTCAGCCCAATCGAACAAGACAATCTAACCGAACATGACAATTCCGCCGAACATGACAATTCCACCAAATGTGACAATCTCACGGACAGAGACAAACAAACAGAGGAAATTAAGGAAACTGAGAACTTACCCGAGCATGCAAACATACCTGAGCCCAGTTTGCTGGAAACCAACATTCAAGTTGATGATCCTGTGGAGAAAACCCAGCAAACTAGTGAACAAATCATGCCCAGTGAAAATGAAACAATGTTAGAGCGTCTCAATGAACAAGAAGCAATTATAAATGAGCAGCCTAGTTTACCTGGTTCACAAAATAGCTCTCAGGAAAGTCATGGCGTTCTTCGCCGATCTCAAAGATCACATCAGAGACCAGAAAGGTTGCAGTATTCAAAATTAGGTAACCCCTTACTGTATGTTGTTAATGCAGTACTCAATAGCCCAAACAAAGCCATTTCAAGCTCTATGCAGTTTAGCTATTTAGATGCACAGGGACGTGCATACCATCAAAGTGGGGAGGGTATAACCCATATTTAAGTATGGCTTGGATAAAATGTACCAAAATGAAAAAAAGGACTATTAATCTTAGCAGTTATACTCGGTTTATAGTGAATAAGCCATAGGTTCAGCAGTGAAAGAGTTAACTGTTCTGAAGTAAATGTGAGTTGCTCTAAGCCAATGAGCTGCTGCAACGTGGTGCAGTGCCCACCCGGCATCTCCGTCTGAGAGAGCACAGGCTTTTCCTCCTCTCTCGCAAATCCTCCATGAGCACGCTAGCGAGGAAAAATAGATGGAGATTCACGCATTTGAAGCTGATGCACAGATTATTATGTGTTTTACTGTTTATTTTCAATTTATAACATGGGTAACGTTACAAATAGTACATCTTAGGTAATAGCAAATTGTGAATTGTGATTATTGGCCTTAAGATTTAAGGTGTAAATATCAACACTTCACCGAGTTCTTTTGATTCCTCAGAGGCATCCAATGGAAGACAAAACACTGCTCAGTAGACCATTTAACACTTTATTACTTCTAGAAGGGAGATGCGTCCTGCATGACACGCTGCCACGGATCTCAAAATGGTGGTGTGCCCCCAACAGTTTTATTGCAGAATCTCTCTCATTCTAGTCTAAACAACAGTTTCTCAGTAACTTTCCACTAGAGCTGGTCCCCTCTCATTTACATTTTCCTAGGCAAGCGTGAGCGAGAGTCTGCAGCTTTCTACTCCCCAAGGACACTTGGTCTCATGCCTTTATTTTTCAGGGCTGTGTCCACTTAATACTACACTATATAACTTTATAACTAGTGATGTGTCCTGTGTGTCGAAGCTTCGAAGCGTGCGTCGAGTAATCTCGGGGGAGTTTTTGTGAAGCGCGTATCGAGGCTTGCTTTGATTACGTATGCAGTGACGTTCGAGGCCTCGTGGGCAGTCAGTACCACGTGACTGATTCAGGAATTGGCTCGCCGGTTCGCGCCAGATTCAAAATAAAATGGGCAGCAAAACACAGCTGATTCCCCCATCACACTGTGTTGTGGAATTGGATTACGTACGTGCTACATAGTTACTTGAGCATTTCTTCTTCGATGGAACCAGCAAGGAAGAGATTTTTTTTCTCTTCTAATAAAGTATGCACACAGTAATACATATCACAAATGATAAGTACCATAATATAAATAAACAACACTACAGATCCTATAACCTGACTTATGTCTTTTAGTTTATTAAAAAGTGAAGCGCCACACAGTTTGTGTCATTATCCAGATGTACATAAGCATAATTACACAGTTACTAGGGGCGGGTTTTGATTATCGATTAAAATTGATTCTAGCTTGGATAACGTGATATTGATTCATTAAAATCCTGAATCGATTTTTAATATAAATTTATTTTGCCCCAAACGCCAGAATCTCAGGTTAAACCTCACTAAATTCCAACAACCACCAAACAGCTAAAACAGTAAATGACAGCAGATACACGTAGGCTATTACGCACAAAGACGTAAACACGGCACGGACACGGTCAGGGCTGAAAGCCGACAGCTCGCTGATTCTGATCCGTCGGCGGGCTTTGTGTTTACGCCCTTTTTGCGCTGATTCTGAAGCTGTAGGTTTTACCTCTCCAAACAATATTGACTGAACCAGCAGCAAAAGAAGATCCAAACTACGCTTCACATAAACATAGCCATGAATTCCCTCTGACCTTTGCTGTTTTGCTTCCACCATGATAAAATCACACTTCATGCACAGCTCTCTCTCTCTCTCTGTACTTCAAGAACAGTTTCCCGTCTAAAAATCTGTTTTCTGCATTATTTGTTTGCTTGTTACGCACAAGTCTACCGTTGTTTACAGCGCTGTCGGTCACTGTTTTTTTCCTTTTACTTACTTCCGAAAAGAAAACCTCATTTCTCCTGTTCCGTAGGCTATTGAACAAATTTAAACTTTTTTAAAATTATGCAAAATTGTAAAACGCTCAGCTGTGTCTCTAAACCTCTGTAACTTTTCTCTGCTTCACTTCAGCAGCATCAGGTAATGTTCATATGTTGATTAATGGTTTTCTTTCATTTTTGATCTACTGCAGAATATTTTTATAAAATCGTTTTTCTGTTTTAGCCTCAGCTACTTTGATACAAAGGCATCTGCTGTGATGCTCACACCTTTGATAAAGTCTCGCAAATGTCATCTTTCTTTTTATAGATATAAAAATATGGAAATGTACTGATCCGTGATCTGAATTATAACATTTCTGACTGTCTGAGGCAAAATTTCCCCGGATCGGATCGAATCAAATCATGGATCGAATCGATTCGGGACCTTGTGAATCGCCATCGAATCGATTCTAGAAATCAGTGACGATACCCAGCTCTAACAGTTACACAATCATACCAAAACTCTGTCCTGATAGTTTCCTCTTTCTCTTTTGTATCAGACATACTGAGACAATATTCGGGATAAATAATCATGAAAACAATTTATTTATTCAGTTTAGAGGTTTACACGTCACATCATTATAATCACAGAGCCTGTTTCACTTGAATCGTCCACTTGATGGCACAGTAGAGCAAATGAATCATCACAATGCTTCGAACCATGAGTCGACCAGTTGAATGGAAAGCTTCAGTTCATCACGAGGCTTCATCTCACCATCACTATTTATAACACTTATTATTAATAAAAAGCATAGCATTATTGAGGCACTGCAAATTATTTAATCCCAACATTACATGGGAACTTAATATGTCCTATAACGCTGTCGTTGACAGGTCAGGGTTTTTTTTTCCTTTGTGTTCTTCCTTTCGATGCATTGCAACGGATCCTGTAATCGATGGCGAGCCAATCCCATTGACGGACCAATTGACAGAGTGTGGTAGGCCAGCTGCAACAAAAAAAAAAATCACACCACGCCACTTTGAACTTACTGTCCCCCTTCTTCACACACATCCCCCTGGACTTACGGACGGTTTATTTTAAGAACTTTTCACGGACTCTATACATCCCCACGAACAAGAAGGGAAGTGGGTGTGGGCGGTTGAATCTATTTTTCCAACTCAATGGTTGTTGCAATCAGCTAACAAAGTATATGAAATTGCAGATGAATGTTGCCATTCGGATTCTGGTAATTGAAATTGTGGTTTATCTTGAATCAGGGTTAGGGTTAGCTGCCTCAGGAAGTACATCCTCTGCTAGGCTGTCTTTATGACGGAGGTGATGGTGGGCTCCCACTTCAGGTCCTGGGTGATAGTGGTACCCAGGAAGCGGAATGAGTCCACAGTGGTGATGAGGGTGTCAGTCAGGATGATGGGGGGGAGTGGGGCTGTGTGCTTCCTGAAGTCCACAATAATCTCCACTGTCTTCTGGGCATTCAGCACCAGGTTGTTGTGGCTGCACCAGGACACCAGACGTTCAACCTCCCTCCTGTAGGCAGACTCATCCCTGTCCGAGATGAGTCCAATAACGGTGGTGTCATTTGCAAACTTGATTAGCTTGACAGACTGGTGGGTGGAGGTGCAGCAGTTAGTGTACAGGGAGAAGAGCAGAGGAGAAAGAACACAGCCCTGAGGAGAGCCGATGCTGATGGTCCGGGAGTCCGAGACGTTCTTTCCCAGCCTCACATGCTGCTTCCTGTCCGTCAGGAAGTCAGTGATCCACCAGCAGATGGGATCAGGCACATTCATCTGGGAAAGCTTGCCTTGGAGATGGTCTGGAAGGATGGTGTTGAAGGCAGAGCTGAAGTCCACAAACAGGATCCTGGCATAGGTTCCTGGGGAGTCCAGATGCTGCAGGATGAAGTGTAGAGCCACGTTGATAGCATCGTCTACAGACCTGTTGGGGCTGGTGGAGGTGTGAAGGCTGCTTGATGGCTCGTCAAAACGGCAGTAAAGGTTATTAAGGGTGTTGGCCAAGAGCAAGTCATCAGTGGAGTGGGGGGTTTTAGGCTTGTAGTTGGTGATATTCCTAAAACTTTTCCACACAGAGGCCGAGTCATTCTCTGAGCTCTGCTGCTGCATCTTCTCAGAGTTCAGTTTGCTTCTCCTGTACGTAGCCGAACCTACTGATCCAAAGCAGTGAGCTCTTTTGCATCAAATTTGGGTGAAGTACATTTTGATCTAAGAGTTTACAGACACATTGGTGTGACACATTTCATTCTGGTTTAGTGTAGGAATTACACCGTGCCTTACTGTTGTTTAAATATGGAATCTTGTTTGTCATTGAAAAAAAAAAAAACATCTCACATAGATCCACAGACCAGAATTTCCATTACCATTCTCCTATTGCTGATCCTATGGCCAGACAAATGAGGAATACATCGCCCTGTGTTTGTGTGGTTTCTCACTGGGTGTCTCTTTGACTATCCTCCGATGTTCCAAAGACATGCATGTGTTAGCTTCATTGCCAAACCATGAGTATAAATCATTTTCTGGCTCTTTGTGTTAACCCTGTCCAATTTACATTGTAGATTCTCAGTCAATACATCAAAACTATGAAGGAACACATATGGAATTGTAGTGAACAAAAAAGTGTGAAATAAATCAAAACATTTGTCAAAATAGCCACCCCTTTGATTACTGCGTTTCATACTCTTGGCATTCTCTTGATGAGCTTCATGAGGTCGTCACCTGTAATAGTTTTCCAACAGTCTTAAAAGAGTTCCCAGAGATGCTGAGCACTTGTTGGCCCTTTTGCCTTCACTCTGCATTCCATCTCATCCCAAACCATCTTGATTGGGTTAAGGTCAGGTGACTGTGGAGGCCAGGCCATCTGGCTTAGCACTCCATCACTCTCCTTCTTGGTTACATAGCCTGGAGGCCTGGAGGTCCAGTTTTCAACTGGATGATCCAACAATTAAATGATTATCCAACTAAATGCAAACCAGATGGGATGGCATATCGATGTGGGATGCTGTGGTAGCCATGCTAGTTCAGTGTGACTTCAGTTTTGAATAAATTCCCAATAATTTAATCAGCAAAGCACCTATAGCGGCAACCTTTGGTCCCTTTTTACCGCTTGTGCAGGACGTAAAGTTTCTGACTCGTGCTTTTCTTGAATCGCTTATATGCCTTTCAGTAGCAAAATGAGGCGAAGGTAAAAAGGGCAAAACATTTATTCTCCATACAAACCGAAAAATACAAACAAATGCCTCTGGTGGGAGCTCCGTTTACATTCCCTTTATGTTACAACGAAAACAACATTAAACGGCGACGGTCAGAAAACTGTTGCTCCACGTCCTGCTTACTTGCCTAACCTTTCCTCCCCCCCACACGCAGGCAAAATACACACCCCCTTTACAACATCTATCAACACTTTACAACAACACAAAAGCTCTGGCTCTGTTGGCTCTCAGGTGACTGTTTCCTCGTGGCTGCGTGCAGCGGGGCTAGGGGAGGGTCTGTGCTGACAGACGTGGGTTACTGACCTGGTAGCCTGGCTGCCCCTGGGTGGGTCCGGGATGGGCGTGAGGTTCTGGGGGCGCTCCGTCTCTGGGCTGGGGCCCTGGTCGGGCCTCGGGGGCTTGGGTCCTGGTTGGTGTGTTGCCGGGGTTGTGGGCGGGTGGGTGCATGGGGGCCCAGCCCTGGCGCAGGGTGCCGCCGGTGCGTCGAGCCACCTGGGGGGCTCTTCAACTGGTGGGGGAGATTGTCACATCTTGCAGGAGCTTTCCTCTCTTCAGGAACTCTCTCTGCAGGAAGGGAAGATACAGGAGAGGTGGAGGAAGCTCTCAGCCTGGGCGTCTATTGTCTTATGTAGTCTGGAAGATGAGTGGATGGTGGGATGGGTGCAGTTTTCTCTGTGGTGGGGTTGGGTGGACTGTCCCGGGCTCTGTGGGGCCGGGAGGCGCTGCTGCACTGGGCCCCGGTCTGGATGGGCCTGGGCCCCCTTCCCCTGGCGGGTCGTGGAGTATGGGGGTGCCTACTGGGGTCAGCGGGGGAGCTGGCCCCAGGGAGGGGTCACTTGCCCCTCCCTTCCTTCCCTCCCCATCTCCAGCTGCCTCCCTCTTCCCGCTCCACCACAACCACCCACACATGCAGGGCCTTGGAGTAGGGGTATGTCACCAGGGTGCAGAGGAGGCTACCCCCCCCCCCCCCCCCCCTGTCCCCTTCTGGCTGCCTCTGCCTCAATTTTATCCCACAACTTAGACATTCACATTACTCACACTCTCATTACACATACATATAGGATCTTGGGGGTGGGCACGATACACGGAATCCAAGTTACCATCAGGGTGTACACCTCACCCCTGGCGTCGTTGCCCACCTCTCAATTTTAAATACACGTAGACATTGAGGGCTAGCAGGAGGGACTATGCGCTTACCTGCTGCTCTCTGGCAGGTAGCTCCATGCCCTCCTGGGTTTTAAATGCACCTTAGAACACACATGCATCAACACTACAATGAGCGGGTGGAGGGAGGTTTGGAGTCTTCTCTCACCCCCGTTCTCTGCGACCTGCTGGAGCGGGGAGGCTAGGAGGAGGAGTTGGCCGTCCAACTGCGGTCTGGAGTGTGGGGCCTCCCTGCTGCTGTGGAGTCGGGGAGGTCTGCCTCTCCCCACCGCAGGGAAAAGGGTAACACCACCTGGGTCTGGGTGCAGTTCCCCCCTCCAGGGGCAAGGGTACCTAGACCCGGTTTGTAGAGTACGCTTGGGGAGTGTGATCGTGTGTACAGCGTCTCTTTATGTCTGTCTCCATGTTGGTTGAGTGTGGAGTAAGTGCATATGAGAGCATGAGGGTGGGAATGGATGTTTGTATCTGTGTGTGCCTGTATGTCTGTGTCTATATGTCAGGTTGGGTATCAGACGCCACCTCCCTGGGGACATCTCAGGCCCTCCAAGGTTTGGAGGCCTATCTCCCCCCACCACCACTTCCCCTGCCAGTGGCGGACTCCCTCAGACATCGGTGCATTGGTGGTTCTTTGTGTCTGGGGATGGGCGTCCAGGTACACACCGGCTCACTCCTTGGCGGCCGCTTATCGGGGCCTGGAGCCTGGGGCTTGCTCGGGCCACTTCGGAGGTGGGGTGCCCCCGGCCTCTCGGCCTGGGGCTCGGTCACTCTGGCACAGCTGGCTGCCGGCGGAGCTCACGGGCGCGTCACTGCAACTCCCCCTGGCTTCTGCTCCGCGGCTGCTGAGTGAACCCTCATCTGGGACTCTCCTCAGCTCTTTCTGGGACAGTGGCGCGGCTGCCCCTCTGTTAGTCTTCCTTGGTCTCTTGTGTTCTGGGGGCCTCTGGATGTCTGGAGTCTTGATCTCCTCCATACCTGCTTCATGCCCTGGAGGACGGGGCTGTGGCCCCCCCACACCCTCTAGCAGATCATTACATGAAGGAACCTTTTAAAAAAAAAACAAGCGCGTCCATGCTCACAGGTGTACACACGGGTGATCACACCCACAAACTACACCCTTTTTGGCTCCTACCTCAAAGCACACTGTGTTCTGTTGATCTTATGTGCTGCACAATAATGTTTAATATTTAGTATTTACTGTCATATTCCCATATATCATTGTGATGTTGTTTATTCTATTACTCTTGTTCTCTTCTGCTTGTTTTCTTTTTTCTTTCTCAACAGGTGATCCAGGTGATCGATATATGCATTTTTCTTTTCTTTTTTTTTTTCTTTTTTTTTTCTTTTTTTTCTGCTCATTCTGTTGGTTTTTGTTTTTTGCCCTTCTCCCCCGTCCCTCTTCTCAGCTGTTTCTCTTTCCCTCTTTCTTTCTCCCCTTCTTTCCTCCAGTCAAGTCTGTCCCGTATTCAGCAAGTGAAAATAAAATAAACAATAAAAGGTGAATCAAATGGACCATTATGGCAAGGCTGGGATGGTCAATTTGATAAAGTAAATCCATTGGGCATCTTTCTTTGCCTTTAGACAATAATTCTGATGGCAAAAGAGCCAAACGGGACAGGCGCAAGAAAAAAAAAAAAAAAATACAACAACACAAAAGACTAACAAGGCACTTTTAATTTATGGAGCACAGCATATTACATTATAACAAAAAAAATGATCAAGATTATAACACTCAAAGATCATGACAAATACTTAAATATGGCCTGACGTAAATGAGTAAAATATTGGCCTGAACTGTCTAAGCTCCAACAGCACCCCCGCACCATCACACCTTCTCCATGCTTCACAGTAGGAACCATGAGACCATCCATTCACCTTTTCTGTCGCACAAAGACACTGCGGGTGAAACCAAAGATCTCAAATTTAGACTCATCAGACCACAGCACAAATTTCCACTGGTCTAATTGTCACGACCCAGACACAGGTAAGTGGACTCAAATGCAGACACCACACGGAGGCTCGGAGGTATAGTGCAAACGAACAATTTATTTGGCACTCAAAAAATGGCACACCATGAAGGAGGTAAAAGAAACAAAAAATGCTATACGTGAACTAAAGGCGAGAGGGAAAACATAGACCTCTGAACATTGGCTACCTACTAACATAACGTTTCTGATTATGGTACTAAGAATCTGTAGCTACAAACACACTGTGATTAGCAAGGGCTAGCAGATAAGCTGTTACCAGGAATGCTGAGAAAGTAAACAAGTCTTGGCTAGACCATCTCCAAAATAATTGTTAAACCAATAAACAAGAACCACACTGCGTGTGCAGCAGCAAAGCCAAAAGGAAATAGTCTCTTTATTGGGCTGGGCACGTTATTTGGGATTTTCCGGAGCAGGCATACAAGGTACAGGGTCACAGGGTTTCTCTGAGGCACTGTAATGAAAGGAGTGTAGAGTCAATGTGCGCCCCACGCAGCAGTCCAAGAAGTGGTGGCAACAAAATACATAGTCTTACTTGTCTGGGTTGACGGCGAGGCTAGGAGGGGATTAGTGGTCCGAGTGAGGCTAAACCGGTTTGTGTACACTCACTGTGAAGTGTACGGCAGGGAGGCAGGCAGGTGAATAGCGCCGGGAATAGTAGCAGGCCAGCGACGGGGAGTTGAGTGGTTACAGGCAGCAAGATCAGATCAGATCAGATCAGATCAGATCAGATCCACTCCACTCCACTCCACCCCACTCCACCCCACCCCACTCCACTCCACTCCACCCCACCCCACCCCACCCCACTCCACTCCACTCCACTCCACTCCGAAGGTGGGTTAGCTGACATTCCAGCGAGGAATGTTTGAGAACGCTGGTCTTAAGAGCCTCCCAGAAAATTACACACAGGTGCCACAAACGAGGAGGTGTGGTGACTCTGCCCAGTGATGGATTTACTGGCACGCAGGAACACCCAGCACTCACCCGGACCATGACACTAATGTCTATTCCTTGTGTTTCTTGGCCCAAATAAATCTCTTCTGACTGTTGCGGTCCTCATGTGAGCCAATTTCATCGTAGCGCTTGATGGTTTTTGCAACAGCACTTTAAGACACATTCAAAGTTTTAGCAATTTTCTACACTGTCAGCTGTGTGCCAACCTGACTTCTGCACAACACAACTGATGGTCTCAACCCCATTAGGAAGGCAAGAAATTCCACAAATGAACCCTGACAAGGCACACCTGTGAAGTGAAAACCATTTCAGGTGACTACATCATGAAGCTTACTGAGAGAAGGTTTGCAGCACTGTCAACAAAGCAAAGGGTGGCTTTCAGGAATCTAAAATGTAAGATATGTTTATTTATCAATTTTTTTCTTCGCTACATAATTCCATATATCTTTCTTCATATATTTGATGTATCCAATATGTAGAAAGTAGTACAGGAAAAATATGAAATAAGAAGTTGTGTCCAAACTTTTGACTGGTAGTAAATAGAAAAAGATTTTTCATCATGTTGTATTGCAGTTTCTTAATATAATATACACAATACAATTTTATTTATATAGCACATTTAAAACCAAAGGTAGACCAAAGTGCTTCACAATAATGCAATAAGTCATTGATATAAAACATTAACAAAGTACAAAAACAAGCACCAGTACAAATACTAACAGATGGGAAACACTAATTAAACCAGGAGTGTGGGCTAAATAAAATAGATATCGGGCCTCAGTTCAGAGATAGGGTCAATTCCAAATATAAAATATTATGTTTTCAACCATGTTTTGAAAGATTGAGTAGAGTCCGAGGCACGAATAGTAACAGGAAGACTATTCCAGAGGTTCAGTGCAGCTGAGACAACAGCACGATCGCCCCTGTCTTCAGGCAGGACCTAGGTTGGACCAAGAGTAGTTGACCAGATGATCTTAAGGCTCGACTACGAGTATACAAGCTAAGAAGGTCGGCAAGATAGCTAGGGGCGATGAAGGATAGGTTGTTTAATAGTTGCACTAGTCTTAATAATAATTAAGACTAGTGCAATGGTGTTGTTGTTATAGAGCAGGCGTCGGCAACCCTAGGCACGCGTGCCACAGTTGGCACGCGAAGGGTTAACTGATGGCACGACCATAGCTGGACTGGCCATCGGGCATACCAGGCATTTGCTCGGTGACCCGGTGACTTTTCTTTTCTTTGTAACGGTATAAATAATGAAAGGTGGTGGATTGGCCGGATGCTGGCCGGTGTGTAAAAATAACTTGTTTGGTGGTGGCTATGGCGGAGCTTCCACAGATTCAGTAAAATTAACAAGTGGTGGAGGCCAGGAGGTGGATGAGGGAGAGGGGAGGCAGGAGGAGGAGCGACCCGAGGCAGCCGCCGGTCCGAGTGTCAGGTGAACTGAACTTCAGGTAAGAAGTTATGACCTGCAGTCTATCTGGGTCAGACATAAACCAAGTTTAGGTGGAGTTTATTTTCGTTGTGCTGACTTTTTACAGTCAGTTACAATAACTCGTACTGCGTACTAGCTAGCATGATGGAGTTTCTATACAGCTGGGTGGGTGCTATGATGTTACTGATAGTGAACTTTATTTTATTCATAAGATTAGTTAGTAGAGTTGCCAACCATTCCGTAAAAAACGGAATCGTCCCGTATTCAGAGAAATTATTACACGTTTCGTGTTGAGCTGAGAAGGGACACAGTTTGTCTAGGATGGAAAAAGACACAAAGCTGGACTTATTCTGTCGTTACGCTGCACAGCTGCCTCTTCTCCTCTCATTCTCTCCCTCTCTCTTCTGTTGCTACTTTAATCATGAAACTGATCAATGATCAGCTGATCGGCTTTTCTTTCTTGTTTGTTTATCGCCCACTTTGCGCCAGAAAGAGGAAACTGTCGCGCTAAACAACAGCAGCATGTGTATGCTTGATCAGTTGTTGTTAGAATTTATTTAATATTAATTTCTAGATGTTTGCTGGAGCCACAGCTGGAAAAGCTCCTGGTCATGATGTCGGTTTATATATGTGATGAGAGGGAAACATGAAGTTGAAACCAGGAGATGTCCTTACTGAATCATCAGAGCTGAACAGGTGATGGAGAAACAGGTTTACCTTTTAGGTGACATGAATGAGTTAAAGGGAAGTTGTGAACCGTTTCTGAGAGACAAATAACACCAGGATCCTTTTCTAAGTAGCTGACGGCTGGTAACTGTGCAGGGGCGGGTATAGCAAAGTTTTGCCAGGGGGGCCAAGTAGGGCATTAACAGGGAAAGGGGGGCACAAAGAAATGCTTTCTTATTCTCATTTAAAATGTCTGGCTGTTATTAAATAATTATCTGAAGCTTACAACCAAAGTTTTTATCTGACATAAAATGTATAGAAATCATACATATACCAACAAGATTGTACATCACTGTCACAACAGCATTTGTTATCATTCAAAGGCTTTATGGCTTTAATACCTGGTGGGCCGGTCTTTAGTCAAAATGCCCGGGCTGTTTTTTTTGTCCCAGTCCAGCCCTGGGCACGACACGCAGTGAATTAATCTGAGAAGGTGCATTAAAAAATAAATGGCTGTGCCAGCGGTGCACATCGCAAGTCAGCTCGCATAGACACATTAGTTGTGCCGCTTCTTAATGGTAGCTAAACGTATCTTAGCTAACAACCCCAACTACCAGATTCAACTTGGAATTGGGGACGTTGTTAGCTTTCCACATTCCGACACTTCAAAAGCTTCAGGAGCTTTCCGCTCAGCACAGCATCAGCACCACAGAAATACACGGATACATCCGTAGACTCGAGACACAATGCATTTTTGGGACTTTCAGGTGTATGGACCAATGTTTTATTTTCTGATCAAACCAGAAATCTTTATTGAGTAGTTAGATTTGTCTCGCATTAACTGGCTGAGTTAATGCCAGTTAATGCAACATGGAAGCAGCTGGAATCCATAGCTGTGCGTGTTCATGGAGCTTGCATTTTCACCTGCTGGACATCACTACCTGACAAGTTTAACTGTCTTCAGAACATTACAGAGGCCATATTGACAGTATTTGGCTCTACATGTCTGTGTGAACATTTTTTCTCTCGCACGAAGTGTCCTCAGGTAGCCGTCTGAATGCTGGACACTCGGAGACTTGCGTCTCTGAGTGGGAGACCAGAGATCACATTAACATGTGTGTCTCTATATTAACAAACATGCCATATTGGGCCAGTTTATTTTTCTTATCATTGTTGGGAGGAGACCATAATTAGCGTTTGCATTTTCTGTTGTACAGTTCATTTGCTGTTATGGAGTTCTTGTTATGGATTTGTTTCAAAATAGCTGATAACTATTTGCTGATAGCTGCCAACATCTGCAAACAAATATAATTCTATAAAGTGGTTCTATATATAGTGTAACTGTTCATATAGAGCGTTATTAAATTTATTGCTAATGCAATTATATAGCACACTTACTTCTGAGGAAATTTTAAATGGTATAGAATGTGGTTAGGTTGAATGGATTTGTGACAAAACATTGGCATTTTAAAAGGATCAGTGGTTATGTAAGATCGTGTAACGTTAATAAAGCATGCATTTTAACCCAAACCATCACTTTTCCTTTAATTCAGTACAGTCAACTCTGTTACTGCATTGCCACTATAAAAAACTGTTTGTTTGTTGTTTATCTGTGTACCACTTGCTGCAGTACAGTCCAATGGGTAACATCAGAGGGTTAGGTAGAACTAATCTATCTGGTTGTTTTGAATATAAAATAAACGATAAGCTCTTTAATATAATAAATATGTAAAGCAGAAAGTGGAAATTAATTATTTTACTTTCATTAGAATGACTGTGACCATGTTCATAAGGCACACAGGAAGTAAACGTCCCCTTCATATACAATACATCCTTTGATGTTGATAAAGCTCCCTGGTGATCAGCAGGGGAGACCTTAGCTTTGTGTTGTACCCAGTAATCTCCTCCCACTGGTGTCATTACAGGAGGCAGCAGAGAAAATCCTCCACGCTATTTTCAGTCTCTGCTTATATGCTCTGCTGCTCTGTCTCTGATTGGTATTCCTGTCTATCAATTCTATCCATCTCTCACTCAGCTGCCCCTTCATTCTTCCTCACCGCTTTGCTGTTGCCACATCAGTAGCTTTAGTCTGTCTCTGACTTACTACTCCTTCTTCCACCCTGTCCATTCTTTCCTTTCCACCAGTGCAACACTCTTGTCTGTGCCTCTGAAAAATGCTGACAGACATGTTTCAGAAATGGCTTTTCCTTGTGAAAAATCCCACTGGTCAGCCAAATGCTTAGAATGCCAAAAAGAGCAAATATCTCCTGCTGGTATAGCTTGATGACATATTTTTGATAAAAGTTCTAGCACAGAGGCAACTTCCCAGCAAAAGAGAGAGAAAAAAATCAAGGGAATACATGACACCACAGCATGTAGTGAAATTCCATGTAGCCTAAGTGAAGATAAAGATTGTTTATCCATCTAGCAAAAAGTCTTACACTATCTTTCTCAGGCCTTACTGAGAGAGAGAGAGAGAGAGAGAGAGAGAGAGAGAGAGAGAGAGAGAGAGAGAGAGAGATAGATAGATAGATAGATAGATAGATAGATAGATAGATAGATAGATAGATAGATAGATTCTCTTTGAATTTAACACTTAGACCCCCACTTATAGCCATTTGGCCATTTTCTACCTTTAAAACCCGGAGAGCAGCCAAATGGCTTTTAGCTAAGCTTTAGCTTCAGCCAAGTGGAAGCTAAATTGTCTAGTCATTCATATGTAAATTGGGTCGTTATCTGGGAATTCTGGAGGGAGGGGAGTGGGGGTGTGTGATTGAGGGCCATCTAAGTTTGCCATCTTAGGGAGAAATCAACACACATGGGTATATGTCCTTTGTTGCTAAGATTTATTGATAAAAACAGTACAAAAAACCAACCATTTGTACACATATTTACAAATAATAATAAAGATACACATGTGGTAAATGCAGACTACAGATACCATGGCAGTGCCAGGATTGTGAGTGATTGCTGAAAATGTTGAATTGTTTGTACTCACTCACTTTTTATTATTATTTGTAAATATGTGTACAAATGGTTGGTTTTTTGTACTATTTTTATCAATAAATCTTAGCAACAAAGGACATATACCCATGTGTGTTGATTTCTCCCTAAGATGGCAAACTTAGATGGCCCTCAATCACACACCCCCACTCCCCTCCCTCCAGAATTCCCAGATAACGACCCAATTTACATATGAATGACTAGACAATTTAGCTTCCACTTGGCTGAAGCTAAAGCTTAGCTAAAGGCCATTTGGCTGCTCTCCGGGTTTTAAAGGTAGAAAATGGCCAAATGGCTATAAGTGGGGGTCTAAGTGCTAATGGGTTGCCTCACAAATTTTTTTATGGAGGTGGCCATTTAGGGGCCACTAAAAATATTCGGGTGGCACAACAAAAACAGAAATTTCCAGTTTTATTATGCTGTTGTGCTGTTGTCAAATACAGGTTTACTTGAATAATATGGCAAAAAAAAAAAAGAGAGAAAGAAAATAATCATATGCCTAGTTCCTTTTCATGCTATCAAAGTTGATGTCACTGAAAATAGGTAAATATGAAAAATAAATAAGGTTTTGAAATCTATAATAATCTGTTTTAATTGATTGATTGATTGATTGATTGATTGATTGATTGAATGGAAGTCCCAGCTTTCACTTTAATGATTCTCAGCAGAGATGAGCAGAAACAGCTTAAGATTCACTCTCCCAGAAAAGAGTAGGGGGGGGGCACTGGGGAGGCGAGCAGATTTTGGAGGGTGGCCCTGCCTGCCCCCTTGGTTGCACCCTGCACACCTAACCACAACTTGTCACATAACAGCTGCTTTGATCGGTACCTCTTGTTGTCATACTTTAAATTGCAGGGTATCACTTTAGTGTTTCTCTTTGTTTGTTTGGTTGGTTTGTCGGTTGGTCGGTCAGGCATAACCACATTGTATCTGCATGTGCACATCTCTGTAATAACCTATGTTAAAATTTCCAAATTAATATAATCAAAACTCATGTTTAGACATCTGGTGTAAAAGCAGTTTTAGATTCTGTAATGAGTGTGGTACACCAAGACCAAAGGCTTATGGTTATTTTATGTTTCTTCCGCTTCTGAATAATCACAACAACAGCTTGTCAAGCTTCTTCCACTCCATTCCAGCCTTGTGCAGGTCTACAGTCTTGTCCCTGACATCCTTTGACAGCTCTTTGGTCCTGTCTGTGGTGGTGGAGAAGCTGGAATGGAAGAAACTATGTGGGCAGGTGTGCTTTATACCAAAAGGAGCTGAGATCAGGAGGATCTGTAATTGATTGACTGATTGATTCCAGTCTGTGGCAACCAGAACTCCGAATGGGTTGGATCAAATACTCATTTCACTCAGTTATATGCAAAATAGTTTATAACTTTCATGTAACATTCCTATTTAGCATGTGGCTAAAAATAACCTTTAATCTTCACCATAGTGTGGTCACCTATGGAGCTAACTTCTCAACATCTGAACATCCACCAGATCACCAGCTATGTTTCATTAGGATTATATTAAACGTTTGCCACATGCTAAATGCTAATAGATTCAGAAACTAGAAGGCCATCCAAATCGAGTCTCATACACGCTTATGGCAGTCTGTTATATAATTTCCATCCGAGTATGCCATAGGTAAAAATTCCATGTAATGGCATGAAAGTGAGCCTAACCCTGACATTGCTATCACTAATCCTCATCACTAGACTAGTGAGCTGGATGTTAGGAAGATATTTCTTTCAAAGTTGTGCTTTCTGCAATTACAAATGGGACACTTTGCCAGAGAAAACAGGATGAAATTTAATATCTCCCAGCAACAGCAACCTCCTTATTTTCCTCAAGGCTCTCTCTTTGTGGATAACCTCTACATAGTGTTAATTACTTCAGTGTTGCTCCAAGAAACCTTGTCAAAGATAAGGTCTGGAAACTGCTGACACAGGCTGATATGACTAATGGCTAGCTTTGAGACCAAAATCCTCCCTTCCTCATTATCATTCTCTCTATTTTCTCTTCTAAAGTCCCAGTTTCATGAGAGCATCCCCTAAATTATATATAAGTTCATAACAGATGAGTAGGCAGTTCTGATGAGATGTGTGTGACCGTGGAAAAGTTGTGGTAGAAGTGATTTTGACTTGAGCTGTTGAGTTAGTGACTGACATTTGAGGCAACGCAAACACAGACCCTCAAATCAAAATCCTGTTTGTTTTTCTTGTTAACAGGATTCATCTGCTATTCTCACAGAGAATATCTAACTGTATCTAATCTCTCAAAGCTAATTCAATCCACGTCAAAGAATCTTCAGGATGCATGGATGCATCTGTGAGGATGCTGTGAAATAATCAGCTTTGGACAGCAGAAAAACGCATGAATCATCCAGTATTCTCATTAGAGAAGGCCCACTCACTGAGCAGCACTTCCTGTTTGTCTCTGTGGAACTTTTGGCCTTATATGGCCTTAAGATTTAAGGCCATATATACTCCAAAGAAAACTGAATCATGATCATACAGATTGAGAATTTGATTACAGTAGCATCTTACTACTCCTTCTGCAGGCTTTGTGCTCAGAAAAAGGAGACCAAGGCTTTGATTGAGCCACATGACTCACAAGGCCCTACACAAGTATTTAAAACCAGTAATCGAGCATTTTACATTCAACATTCATAAAATACTATTTTTATGTTTTCGTTCGGGCCCCAAACCTTTATGGGATCCTGAATTACCTTTGAGCTAAAAAAAAAAAAAAAAAAGATCTGAGTTAAATAGATAAATGTTGTTTGTTTTGCTAACTTTAAGTTTTATAGTTACGGGAGTTTGGATGACCCACATATCTGAGTTTGAAGTGCAAAACTGTGCTGCTGTCAGCAGATTCTCTGTCTACCTCTTCCTCTCTCATTAGCAGCTCTCCCCACTGCCTGCAGAAGCTCATTATTGGTGCTGAGAGTATTGATTATGGAATTGGTTCAGTGGTACATCTTCAGTCCAATTCCCATGCCCCACTTTGTTTGGCTCTGTCTTCTACAACAGAGCCACAAGTCAGGAGAGCAGGAGCTCTGTGGCCACATTTATAGACAAAAGTTACTATGTGCACAAAAAAGCTTCGGACTAGCCTCTCTCTTTTTCTTAATAATAAGTTTGTGAGAGTTTCTGTTTTGTGTGTGTGTGTGTGTGTGTGTGTGTGTGTGTGTGTGTGTGTGTTTAGGGGGTCATATTTTGACATGGATTTTTTTTAAGTTGTTGTCAAATTAAATAATGCATTCTTTACCAATTAATATGTATTATTGATCATTATTGTTATGAACTAAGTAAGTGGATGATATCAGAATGATAAAGTGGGTCAAGAAAATCTCCCCCACACCAGTGCACCTCCCCTGTGAACTGTAGATACAAAGTAGGGTGGATTCATGCATTCATGCTATTTATGCCAAAATCTGACACAAGCAAATTTAAGCCAATATGACATTACACATCACCTTCTCATGCATTGTACTATATATATAATTATACACACACGCGCACACACACACACACATACATATACATATATATATATATATATATATATATATATATATATATATATATATATGCTGATCACTCTCACATCTTTCTGGTTCTTTTGAATATGTTCTTTTACCATGCCAAAATGTAATCACCATTTTTACAAACCACTTATTAAGATTTTGCAGGGTTTTTTACTAGGGTATGAAAACAATGAAAGATGCCATTTTAGACCACAAATGTTCATGTGTGTACATTTAAGAATACTATATGATGAATATATTGAACATGGCTGTACAATAAGAAAACAATAAATTTGGACATTTTAATGTGGCGCGGCACAATGATCCAGTGCTCTGTCACCTCACAGGAAGAGAAATCTGGGTTTGAATCCACTGGCGGGCTGTGTGTAGTTTATCTCCTCTCTGGTCCCCCTTTCCTTGTGTGAGTTCCCTCCAACTATACTCCAGCTTCTTCCCACAGACTAAAGAGTTATGAATGTGTGTATGAATGGATATCTATCTCTTTGTGCTACTCCTGCAACACACTGGAGACCCTTCCAGAGTCTACTCTGCCTCAGTGCTTCCTGCAACCCTGAATTAGATAAGCACATGAATGGATGATCAAAAGGGACGTACAGTGTAACAGTGACAAGCACCAAACCTTGCCTTAGCTGCAGATTCATTGACCTGATACAGGAGACTGTAGCTCCGAGGGATGCGAATAACCTGAAAGTCAAGTAGTTTCAACCCAAGAAAAGCATTAAAAAGTGTGTGAAGTGAAAAACTCTAAGGTGCCCTTGAAAAGTTATTGAAATTTTTATCAGTGTACTTTTGCCTTTCCAAAGAGCATAACATATGGCTTCAGCTACCTCAGGGTAGAAAATAACAGCATGGTGTAGGGCACTGCCGTTCAAGCAAGGGTGCCTCACGACAGGAAGCACCCTTACTCATTAAAGATCATTAATTCATGTTTTTTGTTGTTGTGGTCATTAAAACCAAGCCCCAAGGGAAATGAGTTTCAGAGCATTAATGCAGATGTTAAGCGAACACGAAAGAAAATACTTATGAACAAAACAGTGGGAAGGTCACAGACTGCAGAGCCTAAAAATATATATTTTTTAAATGTCTCAAACGAGCATGTCTCCATAACTCAACACACTTTTATTGAGGTAATTTTATATACTGATAAGCACGGTGCTGCAAGTGAATGGCAATTTGTTCAAATGGTGGGATGCTTGGTGCCCCAGCTGTCTACTGGACAACTTGTGTTGGTTTAAGAGCAAAAATCAGACAAAACACTCTGTTTTTAAATTTAATTACTGGGAGGCATTGTTTGGCTGCTTGTCTGACTATGATACTGAGGATGACTACTCACATCACCAGGTTCGTTAACTTTCAACTGTTGAATGAGGCTGAGGGGTTATTTGGGGGTGAAAAAATGATGACTTCATACATTTTTTTGTTCACTACTAACTTCGTGGCTTTAAATTTTATTATCTCCCTCTGCTGGTAATTCAAAGCCTGCATGCATTAATGCAACTTCTGCAGAAGTGTCATTTCACATTTTAGAGAGAATAGGATGGAATGGACATAGTGAACGCATTTTGCTGTAATACTTGGCTAAATTAACAGTTATGAATGCTTAATGTGCAGTTGAAAGGGACAAAGCTTATAGCATTGTCACTGTGCACCATTGCAGGCATTTCCATCGCAACAGAGGTCTTAATTTACCCTTTCTGACCACACTGACCTAAGTATTATTGCACCCCTCCCGCCACCCCCCTGTGTGCGTCACCAGAGCCTGTGTTAGTGCCCACACCCCTTCAAACTATGTCCCCAAATTGAATCTTGGACATCTGCAGCTTCACTCTGATCGAGTTACTTTGTTTATTGCATCTTATGAGTTTTCCCCTTCAGCCTCTGCAGCCCGTCATCCAGCAGGTGTAATGCTGCCGCTGTCAAAAGTGTGACCTGTAGTATGTGTGTGTGTGTGTGTGTGTGTGTGTGTGTGTGTGTGTGTGTGTGTGTGTGTGTGTGTTTACATCACCTTGAGACTGGTGTGTGCTGGTTCTAATAGTGTTGTGTGACTGTTGCCTAGTTTGCTTTACAAAAAAGAAACCCTGTGTGCAAGCTAATGACCATTAACACCAGCCTGCAATGTTAAGACATTCCTTTCCGTCTGCTGCCCTTCAAACAAGAATTTTCTTGTTGATGTGCATTAGCAGTTAAGCATGTGGCTGCCAGCTCGGTAGGTGCCACATAGAGACAGCATATAAGCATTTAACATAAGACTGGGTTGCCATGACAACAGGGGAAAGTAGTGGTGGTGTTGAGATGCTGTAAAGGCAATTTTTAAGTTGAGTGTCCTCAAAATCATCCGTCACTTTCTTGTCTGTTGTTACTACAAGCCGTAAGCAAAACGGTTTTTTGTGTTGAGCGTTGCTCACACGCTTTGAATGCATCTAAACAGCCTTTGATTATATTCACAGAAAACTGGGTTAAATTGGGATTTGTGATGTGGGGATGCTACGTGAATGAAAAAATAGACACAGATATAGATATCACTTAATAGCAAACATCCACATATATAATTAGAAATAACTGCAGTTGAACTAATTGGTGTAGAAAACAACGGGTGAGCCCTGTTACCTTATTGAGATAAAAAGTGGCACAGCACTATATATAAGAATATACCTTCTATTGCAATTAATAGGGAAATTAGCTATATGCTGTTTGCTGTAGCAGGTTGTAAACATGCTTTTTAATCCTGTGAAGTTAGGCATGTTAACATGGAACAAAGTGAGCATCAATTTGCTTTTGGAGCCAGCCTCAAGTGGCCATTTGAGGAACTCTGGTGTTTGTCGCCTCTAAGCTGAATTCACGCCCTGGTTCTGCTGGAGGTTTCATTCTATTAAAAGGGAGTTTTACCATCCCACTGTGCTTTCTCATAGTGTTTTTTCTCTTTATTATTGTACCTTGACTACAACACAAGACAGGTCAGAGGAACAAAAGTGGTTTTAAAGACCTGAAAACTGTCTCTGAACATCACCATTTGTTGAATTTTAGTGAGGAGACATCTAGGACTGCACATTTCTTATGCTGATTAGGGCTGATCCTGCATGTTGTTATTTTGCACTATTACCCAGAAAGACGTGCAAAGCACAGTTACGTAACAGCCTGTGATTTCAGCAGCAATGTGTTTGCTGTATTGCTTAAACCAAAGGCATGCAGACTGTGAGCTGAATACAAACACAGACTATAGTGATTGACTGTAGTTGTGCCACAGCAGCAGGACTGTGCTAAACCACACTCTGCTGAAATCCCTGACCTGAATCTCCACTGTGCTCCTCTCTTCATTCTGACAGCTGTAGCTCGGCACGGTGCATCTCACAGTTTGTAGCTAAGTCAGTTTCTCTGTCGCTAGACAGGCCCATATAACACTTGCTGGAGTCATAAATGAGTCATAAATTTATAAAATATGGGCAAACATCATTTGTAAGAAAGGCACGGCTTGTAAAAGAAAAACTTTCTTGCTTATTATTGAGAAGCAAAACAAAAAACTAAAGAAATGCTTTACGTTTCTTAAAGTAAAACTCTTTGGAAGATAGGACTCAAAAAGCGATATATATGGCATATTGTTGATGGTAAATAACAATGTTGAGCCCTGGCTTTATCCGCAATTGCTTTCACTCCATCAACAAACAAAATAACCTCTTTCACTTCAAATGTTATTCTCTGATTCTTACACCTGGAAAGCTATTTAGCACCTTTTGACCCCTCCATGATCCTCATCTGCCTACTCCTCTCTTTTTGATAAAGACTCACATAAACTCCAAGAGGAAGGCTGATGTTTGAAGCTTGTCCTTGAGTAAAAAGTCCTATTCACCATGTCCTTGTCCCACAGCTCCTCAGTTACTGCTATTGGCACCTAGATGTGGCGACACACCAGAGTCTAAGGTGTGTTCAGACTGAATGCAGAGCGGTGCTAATTAAGCCAGAAGCCCCCATGTTTGATTTTTTTAAATATATTTGATTAATTAAGTGCTAAGTTATCAGCTAATGCTACAAGCCTGGTTAGCAATGTTTAACTTTAGACAGGATGCGTCCCATACTCACAGTTAGCTGCTAATGTGTACTATGTAACATAAAAGCTAAAATACAATATTTCATGTGCCAAAAACTGGAGAACAGATTTCTTCTTCTGTTAGATAATCACATTAAAATGCTTGAAAGTCATCAACACCACATGCTAGAATTAGTGAAATTAGCGAAATTAGCAAAGTTACAGTTAAGCAGACAGGAAGCTGCTATAGCACACCCCAGCAGGGCGTTCTACCAGTCCCACTTCTTTCTTTTAGAGTTTAAGACGAAAGCTACAGCAAATTTTAAAATCGGCCTAAAAACCACTTTATAGCAATCAACACTAGGGTCACCAACTGGCCCGTTTTAGCCGGTACATCCCATAAAATGAGCAAAATTGGCTCGTCTCTTATTCTCTGTTATATATTTGTCCCTTATATAAATTGAATGCCCTGTATATTGACCGTTACCTGCAATGTTGCTTTCTGACCAACAGATGGCACTCTTGGTCAGATGTGATTTCTGTCATTATTTACTGTATTTTTCTTTGTTTTGCATGAAGTATTGATTTAACTGAATACCACATTTTTACTGTAAGAATATGAACACACAGTGCATATTTACACTATGCCCAGGTGGCTGTGCACTGTGCTTCTGGCACATGTGTCCCAAATGAGGTTGGCACACACTCAACTTTAATACCACTTTATTAGCTTTGTTTAGTGTGGCATGAATGACAGACCTGACCACATACTTACACTTTACACACACTTTTGTTCCGGTTGTCGTAATTTCCATACGGCTGCAGCTTTTCAGCTCTCACCCAAACAAACAACAATAACGCCTCTTGAGCCAGCTCACTCTTATATGCAGGGGAAGTGTGATGAGCCGATGACCCACCACATACCCCCATCGCCCGACTGAGGCCGGGGAGACATCCAGGGAGATATACTCCCTGCCCCACGAGCAGGAATCAACCCCAACTATGAGCATCCCCAGCCCATGGCCCCGTGGCAGGGATGTATGGCATCAGGGGACCGACCGATTTCCAGTGGCGACAACGAAGCTGGTCTGGAGGCTGGCTGTGTGGGAAGGGGTGGCGGTGCAGCAGTCGCGGATGTGGCCAAGGCTCACAGGCGGCGTGGCAGGCGGCTTGCTCACAGGACCCCACCACATGTTGACCTGTGGTAGAAGCGAGGCAGGTCTCGCTGGCACGCAGACCCCCGACTCGGGGCCTCTCCCTTGCGCTAACCCCCGGCTCCAGCTGTGCAGGACTCTCCCCCAGACTGTCCACCAGCTCAGGCCGAGCACGTTCCTCCGGCGCTCAACCCCCGGCTCCGGCAGAGCAGGTCCCCCTGGCGCCTTGACCCCCAGCTCTGGCAGAGCAGGTCCCCCTGGCACCTCAACTCCCGGCTCAAGCTGAGCAGGTCCCCCTGGCGTTCTATCCACTGGGTCGGGTTGAGCAGGTCCCCCCGGGCGTTCTATCCACTGGGTCGGGCTGAGCAGGTGGGTGAACAGGTGGTGGAACCGGAGGTAGCTAGGCTGCCCTCATCCGGGGAACAGGAACGGTTGAAGGCAACTGCCGGCACAGCCGCTCCCACCCGTTGAGTGGGAGTGCGGAGGCAGGCTGTGCCCTGCCCGGTCTCACCTTTGTGGCTGGCATGGGCGCCAAAACAGACCGGACATGAGCCACTCCCCTGCAGTCGAGGGATGTCAGTGGAGGCAGCGGCAGTGTCGACCAGAAACCGATCCAAGCTGCCAGACTCTCTTTGCATCCAGCGCTCGGACCAGTCCTGCAGTTGGTCCCACTGGCGGCGAAACACAGCCACCTGCTCCCTCCACTCCACATGGCCACAAGCTCAACCACCATCTAGGCCAGCGCCTCCCCTAGCTGGGCCTGTCATAATTCCGTTATGCCACCTCCTGGGTTTCGGCAGCAATGTGGCATGAATGACGGACCCAACCACATACTTGCTCTTGACACACTCTTCTATTCCGGTTGTAGTAATTTCCATGCGGCTGCAGCTTTTCAGATCTCAGCCAAGCACACAACAACCACACTTCAGGAGCCAGCTCACTCTTTTATGCAGGCGAGGTGTGATGAGCCGATCCATCTCAGGTGTGTCTGCCCCCGCAGCCACACCACCGACCACGCTCCACCACATTTAGCATACTGTGGGTGCAGATGCTGTGTGTGCACGCTAGCAGCAGCTGATAGTTGTTTCTTTCCTGGACATATATTGTTCTGCCATTTACTGTTATACAATTAAAGTAAAATTAAGGGCCATATCACCACTCCTCAATAGTTATGGAACCATTTTCATGCTCACTGCATACAAACTACTGAGTGTAGCACAGAGCTCAAAAAGGCACTTGTTTTTATATTAGCCCATCTTACAGATCAGCAAAGAACCTTTCAAAATCAAGTAACATCATAATTGTACCTGTAACGTAATTTGTTAATTTAGCACAGTAATGCATATTAATTTTACAAAAAGTTGAATTTCATTGCATAAAAGTTTTAGAAAGCAAAAGTATTTTTGGGCCATTTTTTTAAAACCATGTTTGTTTTGCTCTAAATGTAAGAATTTTAATATGAAAGTCTGTGGAAATTCACTCACTTTTGGAGCCACTCAATGAAACACAAGTAAACAGGGAACAGCTGTCCTGGTTAAAAGTACAAAATAAGGACAGAAAATGAAGGTCTCTGCTGGCACTGACCTGTTTAGATACTGGGAACAGTCAAAGAATAATTCTCCCTCTTCATCACTCATTCATTACCCCTTCCTTCTAAATTGGTCCTTAGGCAACACAGCTCAGGTTGCCCTTTATCCACACTTATGTCCCAGCGGAGGTACTCTGGTTAAGTAAATGAACTACTTAATGATGCCAACAGAGGATGGAAGTTTGTGATCATAGAGGTCATACTTAGTTAAAAAAAAATGTTTAAAAAGTTCAGTTTGATGCATAGAAATATATATATTTAAAAGGAAAATAAGCCTTGTAAGTAGTTTTCTGGGTCAGGTAGAAAGCAGCTTTGTCTCACAAAGGTCCCACTGAGTGTCCCAATTAGCTATTCCACTGAGCAGCTGAGGAAGTATTTTTGTGGACAAACACAGCAGACATATGAACACAAAGCACAATGCATGTGGCAAATGTTGCACATTAGGAAGTCAGACAGATAGTGAATAAACCCATGTGTGATATATGTTTTCTCTTTTACAGTATGTGATTTCGCTTTTGGTACAAGGCAACAATCACAGAGATATGGATGGAGAAGGAATGTACGTCCCTGTTAAAACAACAGTTACCTCCTTTTTGTGTTGTGTGTAATTCAGAGTGGTTGAAATATGTTTTTATATCTGTGCCTGTCTACACTGTTAACCTTTGCTGTATTTTTCACAGTAAAATACCACAAAATGCCCAGTAACTTACCTGAAAACATTTCTACAGTTAATTATTGTAATTTGCTTTGCATTATGGGTATATTAAAGTTATTTACATTTACTTACTGTATTTTTTAAAATTGCGGTAGTAGTTATACCTACCGTTAACACATTAGCAGTAGTGCTACTGTATTATGTGATTTGAATGGTTCATCATACTGTTTGTGTATTTTTACTCTTTCAGTGGTTGGTTGCAATAGTGCATTACATTTTAACTCTTTCACTGCCAACCATTTCCAGATTTTCCTCCAACCTATGCCATTTGTCAGTATGATACCAGTGAAATTATTATGGTTTTGACTTTTTAGGGGACTTGCCTGTGTGTAAGGTTCAAGAATTCTGATCATCTAATCTGCTGCATGCAGTTGTATGCACATGCACAGCTGCTGCAAATGTGTGCTTGCCACTGCATTGCCATAGAGATCAATTCAAGTGACAGCTGCTCCTGGGGAGAGGGAAAAGAATGCAGAAAGGCCTCCTTGTAGGGAAATTTTATAAAGCAAGGTTCTCCAAATCTCTCCCAAAATTCTGTGTTTTCTTAATTGACTTCCATTCATATGTAAAGACTATAAGGTTAACTAAAAATAAAAAAAGCAGAATTCACATTGCTGCATCTCCATCACTTATCTCTGATTAACCCTGAACAACATTCACACTTCCTTTTGTTAATTTTTTTACTTGCCACTATTCTGTTGTTGGATTTCACTTAGGTTGTTGCTGCTGTCTGTTTTTGTGTAATTTTGTACTCGTGACAAGTAGTGAATAAAGTTATTTAAAAAAGACGCAGAAAGGCGAACTTCAGTCAGTGGAGAATATTGTAATAATTTGGCGGAGGCTTCTCAGTCGAGCAGTAACTGAATTGCTCATTTACTGAACGTGCAACATGTACAGAGCTCTTCTGGGAACTAGTCAACCCAACTTAGTGAAACACACACTGAATGCATGCTGGCCCCGCCCACCCACCAACCTCTACCAACCACCACTCCATATCCTGACTGACATGACCTGTGATCCAGTGATTGACAGCAGAGGAAAGACAGGCCAACTTTGTTAACTCTTCGTTACGATATGCTCGAGAGGACAAAAGATTTTGCACCTCGTTATTGTTGGACTTCTGTGTGGAAACTGCAAACGGGACGTCATAAGGTAATACAAAGGACTCTCCTACCTAACATACTCGTTTATTAATTCTTAAGAGCATATATATTTTTTGTGTATGGGAGAGGGGGGGCTTAAAATCGGTGTTAGCTTGGTCGAAATAGCACATTAGCTGAATTATTCTGGAAAAAATAGGTTGTGTGTGGTTTTTTTCTTTTCTTATTTAAATATATATTTAGATATATATTTTCCACGGGGATGGGCGAAGAACACAGGCGCAACGACAGTCTTTGTCTTTTTCCCGCCGAGTGTGGTGCATTGTCCTCCTGCGCTTCTGTTCTATGACTATTGAGAAGCTGGCCACGCTAACAGTGGGACATTTAGCTTCAGCTAAAGCAGCAGGTAAAAATGCACATTTAATGAGAATAAAGAAAGACAACTTTTTTTTTGGAAATTTAGAGACTGCTAAAACAATCTTATCCAGTTTTGAGCTTGCTCATGTAGGTTAGCCTGCTTTATTTAATTTTGTGTGAGCTGCAGTACACAACATTAAAAAGTTAATATAACATTAGGTTGGTGGCACGAGGAACTCCAACCTAAGTTTAATATTTATTATTTTTTTAAGTGGGAAGGGGAGCATGTTTTTTTTCCTTTAATACAACGTCTTCCAGGGTCTTTTTCATAGGAAAACCATGTAACGTCTGTGTTAGGTTGGTCAAAAGAGCAATTAGTTGAATTATTCTGGAAAAGATGGGTTGTGTTTTTTTTTTTCTTCTATTTACTTATGTAAATATATTTTTCAAGGGTTAAATAAATGCAACATTAAATTAACAATTGTCTCTCTGTCTTTTCCCGCCCAGTGTGGTGCATTGCAAGCCAGAGACTTCAGTGGAACAAGGAGATTGAACATCTGCTACTTGAGTGCACAGTGCAAAGCTGAACCACAACCAGATCGCCACAGCAGCCATCCTTCTTCTGATGAAGTACTTCCAAGAAAAAGAGAACTCAATCTTCATCTTGGCTGACGTAATTATATTTAAAATTTTACACATGAACTCTCAATACTGTCAACATAAACAAAGGAAAAATATTTCAATGATTTTGGGTATCATTCAAATCAGTTCCTTTTGTGTTTTAAAGGCTTTTTCCACCAAGATGTCTGTTGAGAGAGAGATGACCTTACCCATCACACCAAGGGTAATAGCGCTTGGTAAGTAAATAGTTTCAATCCTCTTGTAATATTTTTGTAAAGAATCTATGTAATTATTGTGGTATTTGTACCCACAACAACTTACTTAACAGGGGTTTGTCTGTTTTATATTGTATAAAAATAGAATACACACAGTTTGCTGCTGTTTCTCTTATTATTTATTATACACAATGACCAACAGGAAAAAACAGCCTAACATTTCAGCACAGGCCAAAATGCCAAAACATTAGGCAGTTTTTCCCTGTAATTGATCATAATTTTCATTACATAATAAATAATAAGAGAAATAGCAGCAAACCGTGTGGATTCTATTTTTGTACAGTGTGAGGCCTGCTATCCAGCATTCTTGTGGAAACCTTATTTGTAAGGGTGAGCACATTGTCTTATTGGACTCTTGTCTGTTTTTAGGGAATAATTTCATGTCTGCAAGCCGCTGGATGATCAGTTTGGAGGGCAAGGCATTTTATGAGCCTGAGCAGATGCATGACTTTGCCAGCACCCTTGCTGTCTTCTTTGCGTCATACTACGTTTTCAACCTTGAGTATCAGGAGTCAGCGTCCATCACACTGGAGATGATACAGAGGTAAATACTTTACACCATTAAAGCTTACACCATTTAAGAATGAAATATATGTGATAGCTTGACTTAGAGCTGGGCGATAGAACGATAACAATATGTATCGCGATATAACTTTTACTCGATAGAGAAATTAAACTATTGCGATAGACCTCGCCGCTCTTGTCCTCTTACAAAAAAAAAAAAAAAAAAAAAAAAAAAGGTCAGCCAATCCAAATTAAGTAGCGCAGAGCCGAACCAATCACAGCCGCAACGTCACGTCGCGTGACTTGTTACGTACTGCACAAGTGCCAAGCCGCACATGTGTATTTGTTTGGGAAGCAGCCAGCCACCCTACCGCCCGGGTAATGGAGGAAATGAGTGTGCCGACTAGAAAAATCAACCGAGCGTGACTGAAGGTCACCGAAGAGAAAACAGATGATGGTTCCAATGCCGGAGAGATTGTCGAACGGAAGAGCCATAGAAGTTCCGTAGTGTGAAGGTATTTCGGCTATTTCAAGTCTGACAAAAAACAGAGTAGCGTGCACTGTAAATTGTGCCGAAAGCAAGTCTGGAAATACAATAAACTGGTGCATGCGTCACACTGTGCGCCACGTTATTGTTTCGGTGAAATGAATTTCTACAATACTGTTAATTCTACTCTCTGCAGTGTTTAAATGCTTACATATACACGGTTACTGTCCGTCCACACATACGACTCGGTTCTGCTTCTATGCCCCAGCTTTGTTTACTTTTTCCCACCGAGGCTTCTAGACTTCTGATTGGCCAACATTTCTACACGGTTAGGAATCTAGCGCCACCTGCTGCTTTGGCATGTTCCTAGCAGCGTTTTCCTTCATTTCTGCCTTTATGTGTGGACGGGATTATTTTTTAAAACGAAAACGGAAAATCTCCGTTTTCAAAAATACCCGTGTACGTGTGGACGTAGCCTCAGTCTCTGACTGGAAGCGCTAATTCGTCATTCGGCTTTTGTCGGACTAAAGTAACTGTTAAAACTGTTTGAAAAGCTCAGCTATACAACAAGGAGAGATTGAGAATTTCCTTTTAGTTCTCAGTTTATTTGATATTGACAAAAGTTAGTTTTGTCTGTTCTTCTGTAAAACAAACTAAGATTTATTTTTAGAATTAATATTTTGTTTCTAAGTGGAATTGACAGTTTAGTCTGTTTTGTTTGTTCTATTTTGAAACTTAAACGCTTTAGCGGCTGCCTTTTGTGTAGTTTGCAATATTTGCCTTTATTTATCTGAAAAAGTCTCATGTTCCTTAAGTACATCTACCCTGTTGAACTTATTATGGGAAATAAATATTTAAATCAAAACAAGCTGCTGATTATTTCACATTTTACTTGTGAGCAACGGCACATTTAAATCTTACAAATATAGTTATTTGGCTTATATCGTGATAGATATCGTTATCGCCTGAAATGAAAAAAACATATCGTGATATGAAAAAATCTTATATCGCCCAGCTCTAGCTTGACTACAGTTGCAGAAACATATAGGTGATTGCTGTAATGTATGTTTTAATTTTGAAATTAAAGCAGCCTTTTTTCCGTTAAAAGGTTCTTTGTGAGGATCAATCCAGACATGGGAACAAAATGCACTGCAAAACTTGGTACAAGCCGCAAGACAGGTCGTGTTGTAAAGAGGAAGGTTACAAGCATCAGCCCTTGGATCACCACCTTCCTCCAGCGGCTCTCTGAGTTTGAATGGAGGACTTCCAACTAGGTAAGAATACAGAGATGATAATATCTTTTACATAGCTGATAATTATATACATACTGTACACACATCCATACAACAGTATGAATGATCTCAGACAGATGTGAACATGTGAATAACCTGAGCAAACATGAATATTGATGATGTGTCTTTGACAGGTGGTGATGAAGACTACGCTGAACCCGACCATCCTGGTAACGGAAATCTAAATCCCATGTCACATTCTATTTCCTGGGACCCACTGATAATTATTACATTTTGTAAATGATTTTTGTTTTACAATTGTAATAGTTTATTTAATGTTCATGGTGGTGGGTTTGTCCTGCTTTTAGTGGAATGAAAAACTGTTTTCCTTAAAAAAAATCAGACACAGAAAGGTGAAGGACTGTGTAGTTTTCATGTACGCTTCTATTTATTTTGGTTATTGACATTGTTTTTATTCAGTTGAAAAATGTTTTTCTTGTTAAAAAAAATATCAACAATAAATGTTGGTTTAATTCACTATTCTGAGACTACTTTATTGAATTATATTGTTTTTTGTAAATGTTCTTATATTGAATATGAATGTTAATATTATTTTATATGCTGTAAAACACAATTACAGTCTAAACAAATTATACTGTACACAATTACAGTGTTATACCATAAACCACATTTGCAGTACAGTGATACTATAAAACTTAATCACGGTAAGTCTTTCTAACTGTAAACTACGTTTACAGTAAAGCTGTTATACTGTAATATATGTTTACAGTAAAGTGGTTGAACTGTAAAACATCACAACAGTAAAGATACTGTAGATCAGTAATTACAGTAACTTACTGGCAATAGTGTTGCCAGTAAGTTAATGTAAAAATACAATAAAATGTCTAACAGTGTATGTCCTATCCTTTCCAAAGTCAGGGTGCTTGTTAATATACTTTTTTTTTGTCAAGTATTTAGAATTTAAAGAATTATTCTAGCATAAGAATGTGAATAAGTGGCAGCCTCTGTGGGTAAAAATAAATAAATAAATAAGCTATCTGAAAAGTTCCAAAACCTGCAGTTCTGCTTATGACCACCAGAGGCTGAATTTAAAACTCAGTCATTCCACTTGGCCTCTATGTTAAAATATCCAACTGTGTAGCATTAAAATATTTACAGCAACTTTGGCTTCGATTGATAGTTTCCCCTTCCTAACAACAAAGCAGTGATTTCATTTCATATAAAAATAAAAATTCACCACTCGCTTAGCAGTCGGTCTTTATTTGTCCTTCAATCTTGGGTCCTCTACCAGAGGCCTGGGAGCTTAAGAGTCCTGCACTGTATCTTTGTTGTTTGTAACACTGCGCTCTTCTGGACAATATCTCAGACCTACTTCATTGAATCTGCTGTGTACATATGCACTGTGTGTACCAAGTGGTCCTATTAGCCACGGGGACCACTCAGCCCTTTTCCATGCATCTACCCAACTGCCTTCTTTTCTGGACTTTTGGCAGTTGTTACACTTCACCCTCTGCAAAATTAAGCAAAAAGTGTCATTTGTGAGATATTGATGTGGTCAGTTATGTATCAGAAGGGTTGTTAATCAGTTTAGCTACTACACTGATGTTTTTCCCTCCTCATCTTTTCTGACTATGTTTTCATTCGTTTTGCATTTGGCTGTGGTTGATTTCACTACTCGTACTATGATGTGATACCTGGACCCTACAGAGGATGCACAGGCAATTAGTCTAGGAGAGCTGGACAGGACCGTAAAGGGTCCTTAACCTATCAGTGGGATCGCTATCTGCTCCTTTGTGCAAGGAGGAACAGGAATTCAAATTCAAATTCAAATTCAAATTCAAATTCAAATTTTATTTGTCACGTACACAGTCATACACAGTACGATATGTAGTGAAATGCTTGGACAACTGCTCGTGACCTAAAGAAAACAAAAAAAAGGAAAAGGCTATGAATAAGATAGGAAATAAATATGAAAAATTAAAAAGGGTAAATTTAACTAGGAAGGAATAAAATATAAATTAAGGTTAAAAATGAAATAACTGTACAACACAAATTAGAATGAAGGGTAAATTTAACTGGGAAGAATAAGATAAATATATAAATTAAAGTTGAAAATAAAATAACTGTACAACAAAATACACAATATAGAACTATATAAGAATGTATGAAGAAATCTAAATATAAATAAATATATACACAATAACAGCAGCTGTACAAGTATTAACCGGAAATGAAGAATATAGTGACCAGTGTTGTGCAAAAACAAAGTCCAGAAAGTCCAGTGTGTGTAAGAACTGTATGTGTGGGTCAGTACTGTGTGGTGGTGTGATTGAGAGACCGTATCGCCTGCGGGAAGAAGCTCCTCCTCAGTCTCTCTGTGTTGGTCTTCAGGGAGCGGAATCGCTTTCCTGACCTCAGCAGAGAGAACAGTCTGTTGTTGGGATGGCTGAGGTCCTTCACGATCTTCCTGGCCTTGGTCCAGCACCGCCTGCTGTAGATTGAGTGCAGGTCAGGGAGCTCGGAGCGGATGGTGCGCTCAGCTGACCGCACAACCCTCTGTAGAGCTCGTCTGTCCTGCATGGTGCTGTTCCCGAACCAGGTTAAGATGTTTCCCGCCAGGATGCTCTCTATGGTGCACGAGTAAAAGTTCCTGAGCACCTTGGAGGGCAGTTGGAAGTCTCTCAAGCGTCTGAGGTGGTAGAGACGCTGTCGGGCCTTTTTCACCACGGTGTTGATGTGACAGGACCATGACAGGTCCTGCGTGATGTGAACTCCGAGGTATTTGAAGCTGTCCACTCTCTCCACTGGGCACTCGTTGATGACGGGGGTCTGGTAGTTCCTCTCCTGCTTAGTGCTGAAGTCCACTATCAGCTCCTTTGTCTTACTGACGTTTAGAAGGAGGTTGTTCCTCTGGCACCAGTTCTCCAGATTCCTAATCTCCTTCAGGTAGGCCGTCTCGTTGTTATCAGAGATCAGGCCCACCACGACGGTGTCGTCAGCAAACTTGATGATGGTGGTGGAGCTGGTAGTGGCCACACAGTCATATGTGTACAAAGAGTACAGCAGGGGGCTCAGAACACACCCCTGGGGGGCTCCAGTGCTGAGAGTGGTGGAGGCTGAGACATGTCCGCCCATCCTTACTGCCTGTGGTCTGCCAGTTAGGAAGTTGGAGATCCACTGACACATAGATGAGCTGAGTCCCAGATGCTCCAGCTTGGTGGTGAGTGTGGAGGGAATTATGGTGTTAAATGCAGAGCTGTAGTCTATGAAGAGCATTTTAACATAATTCCCCCTTCTAGTGTCCAAGTGAGTGAGTGATGTGTGGAGGAGATGAGAGATGGCATCGTCTGTGGAACGATTTGGACGGTAAGCGAACTGTAGTGGGTCCAGTGTGTCTGGTAGTGAAGAAATGATGAAGTCTCTGACCAGGCGTTCAAAGCACTTCATCACTACTGAGGTGAGGGCTACAGGGCGATAGTCATTGAGAGAAGCAGGGTGGGGTTTCTTCGGGACAGGAACAATGATGGACTCTTTGAAGCATGTGGGGATCACCGACTGAGATAAAGAGATGTTGAATATCTCAGTGAACACAGGAGCTAGCTGGTATGCGCAGTCTCTTAGGATACGACCTGGGATGCCGTCTGGTCCTGCTGCTTTCCTGGTGTTCACTCTCTTGAAGGCTCTCCTTACTTCATGCTCGGAGATGACGAGCACGTTTCCGGTGCTGGCAGCATCTTCCTGTCTGCAGCCGTTAGCGCCGCTAACACTAGCATTGTTGGAGACCTTAGCTGCAGCCTCGAAGCGAGCATAGAAAGTGTTCAGCTCGTCTGCCAGAGTCACGGCCGCGTTCGTCATACCGGTTGTTGGTGCTTTATAGTCCGTTATTGTCCTTAGTCCCCGCCACAGGCTCCTAGAGTCACTCTGTTGGAGTTGTGACTGTAGTTTCCTCCCGTAGCGCTGCTTCGCCTCTTTCACCGCCCTCCGCACGTTATATGACGCGGCTTTGTACGGGTCCATGTCCCCCGTCATGAGTCCCGTGTTGTAGGCAGCGGTGCGGGATCTCAGAGCGTCGCGGATGGTTTTATCCACCCACGGCTTCTGGTTGGGAAACGTTGTGATAGTCTTTGTTTCCACGGTATCATCCGCTAGTTTCCCGATGAATCCCACAACCGCTTCCGTAAACACGTTGACGTCATCGTCGGAGCTGTTCCTGAACATGCCCCAGTCTGCGTCATCGAGTGCGTCCTGTAACGCGGCCACCGATTGGTCCGTCCAGCGCGCGACCTTCCTCTGAACCGGAACTTCCTGTTTCAGCCTTTGTTTGTATTTTGGCATGAGGAAAATGGCGGCGTGATCAGATTTGCCAAACGGGGGGCGGGATTGTGCCTTGTAGCCGTCCTTGACCGTAGTGTAGCAGTGGTCCAGTGTCCTTTCACCCCTGGTGGGGCAGGTGATGTGTTGATAAAAGTTCGGCACTGCGCGTTTGAGGTTGGCGCTATTAAAGTCCCCCGTCACAATAAGCGCAGCGTCCCGGTGTTGTGTCTGGTGCTGTGTGAGTGCCTCATGCAGCTCGCATAAGGCGGTGACCGTGTCCGCTTGTGGTGGAATATAAACGGCACTTACAATGACCGATGTAAATTCCCGAGGTAGATAAAAAGGACGACACATGATGGACAGTAGTTCCAGATTTGGTGTGCAGGAGCGTGTGAGAGGAACAACGTTCGCACTGTTGCACCAGTTGTTGTTCACCATTAAACACACGCCGCCTCCCCTTGACTTCCCCGAGTCCCGTGTCCTGTCCATGCGGTGAACCGAGAAGAACTCGGCCGGCTGGATGGCGTGGTCCGGCACCGCTGGGTTCAGCCATGTCTCGGTGAAGCAGAGGAGATTGCAGTCCCGAATGTCTCTCTGGAACTTTATCCTGGCCCTGAGGTCGTCAAGCTTGTTCTCCAGTGACTGGACGTTGGCGAGCAGGATGCTAGGCAGAGGTGTGCGGTGTGCACGAGCTCTCAGCCTGTTCCTGACGCCGGCTCGCTTCCCTCTAGGCCGCCGCCGCTTCCCTTTGTTCTCCCTCGAGATCTCACTCGGCCAGCTCGGATCCGGAGTTAAAAACTTCGAATTGTGAGTACATTGTATACCAATAGAAACAAGAGTGTCACTGTCATACCTAATGTACCCAATGGTGATGATTTTGCCGATTTAGAAACGCTGAAAACTGACTTAAAAAACAAAGACAAAGAAAAAGTGGTCGGAGCAGTCGTGACGGCAGCCGACCTCACCGGCGCCATCATCTTCATTACAGTGGATGAGCAGTGCCAGAGCTACAAAATCAATCAATCAATCTTTATTTATGAAGCACTTTTCATACAGAAATGTACCCCCCCCCCCCTCCCACACACACACACACACACACACACACACACACACACACACACACACTTAAAGAGTAAAAGTGGGCTGGACACACATGAGCCAGGTGAGGAAACACTATCACAGGGAGCCGTCTGCACCGGGAGCCGGTCACAGACCGCAGCCTCTAGGCTGGGCACACAGCAGGAGGGAGGCAAAGAAGCCCCCCAGCCAGGCTGAGAAGACCCACAGAGCCCCAGCAGCCATGGTCGATCACAGCCCCGGTGCAGAGAGCCCCCTTCGAGGAAACACTGGAGAAATGACCTTCAGCAGGACACTAGTGTGAATGTATCTGATCAAACAATGAGAAACAGACTTCATGGGGGTAGTAGCCTGATTTAAAACAAAAAAACAACAATATAAATAAAAAGAATCTTTGAGGAGAAAGAAAGAGTTGTTGTTGTTTTTTTTACAGGATACTGTAGGCAGGATATGTGCTCTGCTGACACCCCCACCAGAATTCTGATCTCAAAATTCATATCAAATTCTTCTTTTTATTCTCTCCACTTCCATGTTTCCATCCATAATCTGCTCTATCACCATCTCCATCTGCTTTGTCTCTCTCCCTAACGTGGATGGAATCTGACGAGTGCATACATGTCTGAGAGCAGCAGGGATGAGGAAGGCTGCAGTGCAGCAGTACAACCTCCTAACGAGCTCTCTCTAAAAAGGGTAAAGGCAACTTTGCTCCCTCTTATTGCCCTGAGGCTCTGGAATAGTTTGCAAATGTGTAAAACAGTTAACCTACTCAGTGATGACCTTAAGCTTTGTTCATTTTGATGGGGTTGTTTTTTAAGTGTTCAACCAAAGTTGTGACTAAGACAAAAAAATACGTGTCAAAAATCTTAAACTAGAGTATTTTTAAGACCCATATTTTTAGTGTTTTTTGTCCTGTATTTTCCCAAAAATGCACTTACCTCTCAGACTGACAGCTTTTTTGTAGTTCCTGAAGTGTAAGTATATAAATATAATAAGAACAGAGCCCTCGGCTATGTGGACATTCTCCTGCAGAACCAGTTTCCAGTTTGGCCAAGGTGGTAAAAAGTATTTCTTTGGAAATAGAAATAATAAATTTTCTTTCAGCTAATGTTTTGCCAAGCTAATTGTCATATCGATATCATAATAAAATAATATTAATACAAAGGAATGCAGACTTTATCTCAGCTTCTGCTTTAATTATAATGAATTTGCTCAGCTTGAACATCTGTTATGTAGAACACAAGCAGAGAAAAACAAAGGCAATTAAAAACATATATCTCTTTGCTGTTGCCTACACTGCAGATGGGTGACTTTGCCTCCAGACATTAACTGCTGACTAATTTTTCTTTTTAAGTGGGATTTGGCATGTGAGGTACAGTATTTTATATATGGGCTGTGATCAGTTGAGCTGTGCTGGCGCTTTTTGTGGATTTATACAACTGGCCCTAGCAAACATTATAGTATGATGCTATGGTAAATTATATTGTGACACAGCATTCCAGTCTGGCATTCAATTCTATCCTATGACATTTGTTTCAGTTCTCAAATAAACTGTCAAATATACAAATGTATACAATTATAGGATTTGTATTAAATATTTTTAAACCCCATATAGATGTTGATACTCATATAGTATGGTAAGCAGATGTAAGATAAGATAAGCTGATGTAACATGAGCTATCACAGCTGATTTCCCACCCCTAAACAGCATAAACCTAGTGTAGGTGGAACTCAGTGATTAAATTGAATTTGATGTGTGCTATCCTTCATGTAACCTAACACTGTTCATGAGCAACACAGCTGCTCTGCACCAGTCTAGTACAGTGCACTACTGTAAACCTCACCACAGTACTGTAAACAGTAGCCTGTACTTATCTGCCAGGTATTTTCATGCAAGCTTTGATTAAAAAAAGTTAATATACTTTAATTTGCTTTGCAGGATGTTTCACCATATGAAAACTGGCATAACTTCAGAAAAACATTATGTATAGTGTCAATATATGTTCACAATGAATGAGGACATTACATGCAAACAAATGACTATCTTCATATTAAAGATCGAGCATAAAACTTGGCACACACACATTTATTGAAATTGAAAATATGATGCAACAGTACAAACGGACTGAGTTTCATGGTCTTAGAGTTTGCATAGTTTTGGGGTTCAGTGTCATCCAGTCCAAGGATATGGATATGGTGCTTTTTAGGCTGCACAAGCAACAAATCTTTGCAACCGGGTAATTGGGCAAAAGCCTAAACAAGAAGACTTGGGGTCTCTATGTGCTGTTTTAATGTGCTGATGCACATTAAAATGAAGACGAGATTACAAATCCAATAACTTCTCATTATCTACAGCTGTCTTCACTATTTCATTAAGCTGTACAGAATCCTAGCAGTGTCTATCCAAATGCCTTTTTTTTTTCCTTTTTATTTACATAAACTGTAACAGATTAGAGAAACCATTTCCTGGAATGTGATTAATGTAATCTCTTTATACGTAATCCATCACTTTCCAAACCTGCAAAGTCTTTTTAAGACAAGCAATATGGAATTATAATGTTAATCTCACAACCGGTGATAAGGGTTAGTACTTATTCGTTGCATGTGGAAATAGCACTGATAATGCAAATCTTTCTGTCCCACAAATAGCTTATACCTACAGGTTTAGTGATTTTAAGGTTTTTACCTGCTATTAAAGAGACCATGATAAAGCAAAAAAAAAAAGTAAGGGTCAATGTTGAGGGTGGCTGTAGCTCAGGAGGTAAACCAGGCAGGCTGGCAGTTATTTTGCCAGGCAGAGCAGGCGATCTTCTAATCCCTGGGTTTTCCAGTCTGCATGTCAAATAATTTTGGGGCAAAACACTAACCCCAAGTTGCTCTCCATCGGTTTGTGAATGTGTGTTAATGTTAGATAGAAAGCGCTTATGTAGAAAAAGCATAGTTAAAAGTGGTTGTGTGAATGAGGCAAGTTTCATAAAGCGCTTTGAGTGGAAAATTTACCATTTACCAAAATTGGAAAACATCCAACACCACTTTTGTGAGAAACCTAAATAAAGAGTAATATTATTATTATATTATGTTATTATAAAACAAAGCATCGCTGTCTTAGTTTAAAAATGTGGCATTTTATTCTAGATTTTTAGCCATTTAAAGCAAACATGATACAATATTTTAGAGAAAGACAGTAATATATTGCAGTTTAAAAATATCATAGAGGGTTATTCTGCCACCCAGTCTACTCAAAAAAAAAATCTCTATGAGTCCCAGCCCACGCTGTGATCCTCATCTATACTGTTAAGTGTGACAGAGCAGTTTATCAATTTGCAGGCTGCTGAGGCTCTTATTTCTGAGCTCTTGAGGAGTCACACACTTTGGGCTGTGCCGTGGTGAAAGCGTGGCCTTGGTGTCACCCATCCACCGCACCAGTGGGCTAATGTTACAGTCACACTGCCAAGGGTTGTCATGGAGGTACAGCTTCTTTAGAACTAACACAGATCAGAAAAAATGATTATCACGACAACAGCATCCTGCCGCCAATACTTGTTCCTGGGAAAATAGGACAGGGAAAGGGCAGGCTGGCAGTTATCTTACCAGGCATATGGGTGAACATGTTTCCATCCACTGTCTTCAGGCGGTTTCCGCTGAGTGCCAGCTGTGAAAGCTTGGGCAGGTTGATGAACACATCAGAGGACAGAAGCTCCAACTCGTTGTTCCTCAGGTAGAGTTCCTGGTTCAGTGTTTAGCATGTTCATAATTATTGCTCGGGGAAATAGAGCAGGTTTTTGCAATTTAAGTTAGCAGTGTTATCACACTAGCTATTATGTGCAAGAATTAGTCAGATCAGGGTCTGCTGGGTAAGACATCTAACTGCTATATACTATATGTTTAAAAAAATGAAACTGAGTCTTTGATTTTTCTTTTGTTTTTATGTATACCAGAAAAACATGCTACCTGCAAGTTGCTCAGGCCATCCAAAGCTGTTAACGTCAGGGTAGATAGTAGGTTGTTGTCTAGAACCAACATCTCCAGAGATTGCAGGGGCTTGAATGCCCCAGAAGGAATGGTCTTCAGACTGGATATGGGGGGACAGTTAGAATCTCTTCAGAAGTAAAAGTACACTGTGAAACCATTGAATTCAAAACCCTTTTGGAAATCAAAGTCACCAGTATATCTAATATCTAATATTTGATACCCTAGCAACATCATCCCTACACATAAACCATAATTCAACACTCTCTGTGATATATCAGTAAAAATTGGTATGTTTTATTTTTATGTTTTGGACTCTTACAGTTATTCCCCCTCTGTCTGTAATGTAGGTATCATAAACTCAAGAATGCTTATATTCACACATGAAGCCATTTAAGCTAGTAGGATAAGTGCTAACCCAAAAGTATGAGATTATGTATTCTTTCCTTGTCATTCTTTAATCAAGAAACGTTTTTTGGTCTAATCATTAAAGAGATAACAGAAGATTATCTCTTTTATAATTTCTGCACCGTTGGTTCAACGTTCATTTTGGAAATATTTTCAACCATGACGGGATGTAGAGAAAACCAGCCAGCCAACAGTTCAACATCAAAACATCTGCTTGGTTCCTTTGCCTTAGTAGTAACTAATTCTTCAGTTCTAGCTTACTATTAGCAGTAGTTGCGATATTGTTTATTGGAGCAGCTTAACTAATATTTTTTTGTTCTCACTTCAGTTTTGAGGTTCCAGATCCTAAGGCTATTTAAGACCAAGTAAATCGTAATGATCATACTCTGATCAGAAATATCTCATAACAACACACGAAAGTGAAGTTTGTTTCTCACTGATAATACCTGCACTGGAAAATGTAACTACTAGATGTATATTAACATGGCACATGTTATTGTGACCTGTTGTTGTCCAAGTTGAGGAACAAGAGCTGCCTCAGTCCACTGAAGGCCTTGGGAGAAATCTTCTGGATGCGGTTGAGGGAAAGATCCAAAACTTTGAGAGCAATCAGAGGTTTGAACGCATTCGGTGGGAGGACTGTCAGTGCATTGAGAGTAAGGTCCAACTCTGACAGGTTTCTCATGCCAGCAAAGATCTCAGGTTTCAGGATGCCAATCTGGTTCTGTCCCAACATGAGGAAGCGGAGGTTTAGGAGGTCCTTCAGACATAGAAAACAGTTGGGGGTTTTTTTGTTTTTTTTTTGTCAAATTACTGTAATATTATTGCTGAAAAGTGTGCTCCTCTCCAAAAATCTTTACCTGAAACCCCCTTGGTGGAAGAATGGATATGTGGTTGCCATAAAGATTGAGAAGCATCAATTGCTTTGCACCGGAGAAGGCCTGGGGATGGATGGATTTTATGGCATTTCTCTCCAGATTGACGCTCTTGATCTTTGGAATTGATCTCAGAGTATTTGCCTTCAGGTTGGTAATACCATTCTCACCTTTTGGCAGCAATTAAGAAGTCAGTTATTGATGCAATCAGGTCCCATTGTGTTTCCTTAAATGTTAGATAGATTAATGCATTCCTTGAATGTCAAAAGGATCCTAGAGAGGATTTGATTAAAATGTACACACCTAGTTTAACAATCCAAGCATCAGAAGGCAATTTGGAAGGAAAAGCTCGAAGCCCCCGCTTATGACAGTTGACATCTGATTTTTCTGGGCCAGACTTCCTGGAGCATTTGCAGACATCAGGGCAGGAATCTATGGCCTGCGCCATCCATAGCATTGCTAGTATCAGCCATGCTAAGTGCTCCATCCTTCCTTTAGAATCGTACAGAAAAATATTATTTTAAATTTAAAATTAGTTATTAGAAACAATATTTTCACCACTACACTCTTAGCAGTTACAAGGCCCCTGGCTTCCATGTAGGTTTAAGGTCGCGTTTGTTTTAATCAATACTAACTAGGTCAGTTGAACTTTAACTTTTACCAGAGCATATATGTAATGGCTGCACTTCTCCCATCTCTGCTTGAAATGAAAACTATGCTTAAAATTGTTGGTTGGTTCTAGCTGTGATAATATGCTACAAAAACTCTTGAAACAATAAAATTACAAAAATAAATTCCTGGGTCCTGACTTGTGGTATAATAACAGAAATTATGGTATGTGCTTTTCATCCAGTATTCATCCGATTTATCGTTCATACAGTTACTATTTCGCACCTATACACAACATCTGGAACAGGTCTGGCAGGTTGAGCTAGAAATGCATACAGGGAGTGCAGAATTATTAGGCAAATGAGTATTTTGTCCACATCATCCTCTTCATGCATGTTGTCTTACTCCAAGCTGTATAGGCTTGAAAGCCTACTACCAATTAAGCATATTAGGTGATGTGCATCTCTGTAATGAGAAGGGGTGTGGTCTAATGACATCAACACCCTATATCAGGTGTGCATAATTATTAGGCAACTTCCTTTCCTTTGGCAAAATGGGTCAAAAGAAGGACTTGACAGGCTCAGAAAAGTCAAAAATAGTGAGATATCTTGCAGAGGGATGCAGCAGTCTCAAAATTGCAAAGCTTCTGAAGCGTGATCATCGAACAATCAAGCGTTTCATTCAAAATAGTCAACAGGGTCGCAAGAAGCGTGTGGAAAAACCAAGGCGCAAAATAACTGCCCATGAACTGAGAAAAGTCAAGCGTGCAGCTGCCAAGATGCCACTTGCCACCAGTTTGGCCATATTTCAGAGCTGCAACATCACTGGAGTGCCCAAAAGCACAAGGTGTGCAATACTCAGAGACATGGCCAAGGTAAGAAAGGCTGAAAGACGACCACCACTGAACAAGACACACAAGCTGAAACGTCAAGACTGGGCCAAGAAATATCTCAAGACTGATTTTTCTAAGGTTTTATGGACTGATGAAATGAGAGTGAGTCTTGATGGGCCAGATAGATGGGCCCGTGGCTGGATTGGTAAAGGGCAGAGAGCTCCAGTCCGACTCAGACGCCAGCAAGGTGGAGGTGGAGTACTGGTTTGGGCTGGTATCATCAAAGATGAGTTTGTGGGGCTTTTTCGGGTTGAGGATGGAGTCAAGCTCAACTCCCAGTCCTACTGCCAGTTTCTGGAAGACACCTTCTTCAAGCAGTGGTACAGGAAGAAGTCTGCATCCTTCAAGAAAAACATGATTTTCATGCAGGACAATGCTCCATCACACGCGTCCAAGTACTCCACAGCGTGGCTGGCAAGAAAGGGTATAAAAGAAGAAAAACTAATGACATGGCCACCTTGTTCACCTGATCTGAACCCCATTGAGAGCCTGTGGTCCATCATCAAATGTGAGATTTACAAGGAAGGAAAACAGTACACCTCTCTGAACAGTGTCTAGGAGGCTGTGGTTGCTGCTGCACACAATGTTGATGGTGAACAGATCAAAACACTGACAGAATCCATGGATGGCAGGCTTTTGAGTGTCCTTGCAAAGAAAGGTGGCTATATTGGTCGCTGATTTGTTTTTGTTTTGTTTTTTAATGTCAGAAATGTATATTTGTGAATGTGGAGATGTTATATTGGTTTCTCTGTTAAAAATAAATAATTGAAATGGGTATATATTTGTTTTTTGTTGAGTTGCCTAATAATTATGCACAGTAATAGTCACCTGCACACACAGATATCCCCCTAAAATAGCTAAAACTAAAAACAAACTAAAAACTACTTCCAAAAACATTCAGCTTTGATATTAATGAGTTTTTTGGGTTCATTGAGAACATGGTTGTTGTTCAATAATGAAATTATTCCTCAAAAATACAACTTGCCTAATAATTCTGCACTCCCTGTATGTATAAAATGTTCAAAAAAAAAAAAAAATATATATATATATATATATATATATATATAAGGGGTGCAACGATACTCGTATTGATATTGAACCGTTCGATACAGTGCTTTCGGTTCGGTACGCATATGTATCGAACAATACAAAATTTTTAATTTATTTTATCAACTTTCCTTCTGACGATGCTGTCTGTGTTGAGCGCTCAGTGGATCTGCGCTCGACAGTGCAGCCTAGGCGGAGTAGTCGAACGCAGATTCACTGAGCGCAGGGCAAGCTAGCAAGACAGAAGTTAAGCTCTCGTTGCAACATGGCAAATTGAACCTCCCCCACCCTCATTCAGATCTGGCGTTTAGAACTATTTTGGTTTTCATGTGACGTATGACCCTGAAGGTAAGCGTGTCATGGACAAAAGTAAAACAGTATGTTGGATGTGCCACGCAATGCCCAATTACATAGGTGGGAACTAGTGCGTTATCGCAGTTTGCTCGTTAACGTGTTGGCCGTCCAGCCCCACGCACAGGGCGATCCGCGGTAGCTTGTTAACGGAGATTTGCTGTGTTGTGGCGTTAACGTCATTTCAACGAGATTAACGCTGACAGCACTAGTGGGAACACAATGAATATGACTGCACATTTACTCCGACAGCATCCTAGTGCAAAGACAAGTGGAAGCAGACAAAAACAACAAGCACGCATGCTACAAACTTTACCCGAGTCATTTAGACAGCCGTTAGCACATGATTCTCCTTATGGGGACCTGATATGTTTAATATGCTGCTGAGAATATAGCTCAGAAGAAGCGTATAGTATAGCTTTTATTTTGGAAAGAGACATTTCCCTGTAATAAACTCTCTTTTCCAAAGATGAGTGATTTGTCGATCAGATAGATTTATTTTTTTATTACTTTGTTGTTTCAGCAACATTAAATTTAAAAACTGTACCTTTGAGTTAAAATATATATTTATAATTTTAATAAATGACAAATTAAAAAGGCATGAACATTTTTTTGAATCGAAAAAATATCGAACTGTGACACCAAAGTATCGAACCGAACCGTGAATTTTATATATCGGTACATCCCTAATATATATAGTTATTGTGGAAACAGTAGTCAGTCAGCTTTTTATTTCTCATATTTGGATTCAGCACATAAAAATCCATAAGAAATAACACAGTTTATCTCAAAACCAGATAACCTCTTAAAACGTGTTGACAACTAAAGTCTGATGCTTTGCCTCATTTGCCCTCATAAGTAGAAACACTCTGTTCTTAATCGTATTTAGTAATTGTTTTTTGAAAAGTATATACTTAGAAATTTTATATTTTATCATTTTATATTAAAACTGTGAACATAACACTGAGGCAGGATTCATTATTTTCATCAAAAGAAAACCACTGAGTGGAAAACGAACTTCAGAGAGAAGCATTTCAATACAGGTGATTAAAAGAAGGTGTGCATGAATAACAGGGATGTGCCAGAGTGTCATTTCAAATAGAAACCTGTAAATCTATTCCAAAAAGAATTATTGGGGAAAAATAAAAAGGTATGCAGACAATCAAAAATGCAGCTAATCCCATTTATAATCCTACTGTGTGCAAAGACAATCCCTTCAAACTTCAAAAGAAGGCAGAGCAGCAAAAACCAAGTGCCCACAGTGACACTTCCACACAAAGAGCTGCTTTTCAGCTGTAAAAAGAAAAAAGACATCTGATTATCATTTCAAATAACTTAACTGACTAAGGTGAATCTTTTCTCTAATTAGACTTGAAAGCTGATCTAAACTTGGGGGGGGGGGACTGTAAGACAGATAAAGCCGTTTGAAAAGTAGTCGAACTGGTTTTATCCTGCTGGGTGCCACTTACCTGAACACTCTGTCATCTCAATTTCTAGGCAATGCTCAATCCTCCTCAAGTCTGACTGCTTTGTTTTCAGCTCTTAAACAGTACAAACTTCACTATTAAAGCCTCTGCTGTACACTGTTATATAAGAACAAGGTGCCAGTCAAAGAGAATTAGTCCAGCAGTCTGTGGCCTTTCTTCCAGTGGGCTTTAAAATCTGATTTGTAGGTTCACAATTTATATACTACTGATTTCAAGACTCTCTCTGAGCTCTGAAGCAGGCAGATGAAACTATGCAGCATATGAAAGACTTGCCAGTGTGATGGTGTGGGAACAACAGCCGTAGCAGACGGTGAAAAAAGGGTGCGAAACTCCTGGAGCTGCAAGCTCTGCAGAGTCACAGAGCACAGAGAAAAGTGGCATCTAGACATTATGGCACCTATCCATGTTTCACTGTCTGGTCTACATAGAGTGTGTGTGTGTGCGTGTGTGTGCGTGTGTGTGCGTGTGTGTGCGCGCATGTGTGTGTTCTTGCTTTATTTGTGTCCTCGTGAGAACCAACTTTTGACATTCAAAGTCAGGATAATTTTAAGCGTATTCTTATAAAAAACTGACATCCTTTTTTAGTAAAATACATGACAGAATTTATTAATAGACTCATTTAGATCATCAGATTCATTCACATGATATCACATGACGGTTGAAGAATCTTTATTAATGTAAAAGAAATATCAGTTAAAGCACTTGTGGGAACACATCGGTCATAAGAACATTTTCAGCTGCATGCTTTATCTTCAAGGCAGCAGCAAAAAAAACTAATTAAAAACTTGTATTCATCTCTATGTAATTGAGTTACGAGATCACACAGTAATGAAGGACTATATAAGAAAGGTAATTGAAATACTTTAATAACTATAGCCACAAGGGTTCTTCGTGGTTTTCATCACAGTTAAAGATCTCATGCTGGCAGGGGTCACAAATCATATGCAGATATTTGATAATGAGCTTTAAAAGCAGGTTGATCATAACAAGGGCATCCATGCTATCACTTACAGTTTATGTATGGGTTTATCTTTGTTTCTGTGAGTTACTGAATAGATGGAGTTTATATGAAAATGTGTTGTCTGTCAAAATGGAAAAAAAGGAACTAAATTATAAAGTATTGCCATATGTTATATACTGTGCTTTTATAAACTAAGATCTGTTCTGACTAGATAAATAATAATGCCAAAATATATTATTTACTTGCATTTTTTCACTTTTCTTACAAATTGGTCTTCTTATTACTGCAAAACAGGAGACCCAGTACTGTCAAAAGACAGATTTCTGACAGTGCCCTATGCTCTGAGCTAAATCTACAAGAACAGAAAGACACCCACAGTGTTGGTACACTACAAAGTGTTGATGTTTGCAACTGTCACAGTTTGCCTAAACAACAAATAATAAAAATATGGATAATACAAAACTAATCCTAAACGTGCTGCCTGTGACAGAACAGTTATAAAGAGAAACGTTTTAAGGATACATTCCCTGAATACATGTGTGCCTGCACATTCACTCATACACAATGTATTAGTTTAAATCTGTGAATAATTGGGGGTGATCTAACTCAGCTCTGCATGTGCTTCCGAAGTGTAAATGGACTGGTTATTATATAGTGGCTTTCTACTCTACCTACAACATGCTTCATTCACCCAAGCATGTTCTTTTAGGTATTTTGTATGTAGCATTCAAATTCTGATGGGTGTCTTTAGGGCCTGCTATGTTACTGGGATATTTGGCATGAAGTCTGACACAGACAGGGATCAAACCACTAACCTTCCAATTAATAGTTGCTCTATCTCCTGAGGTCTGAGCTTGGAAAGGAAAGTGTCTGGACTTCTTTAAGTTTCCTTGAAGCATTTCACCTCTCATCTGAGAAGCTTCTTCAGTTCTAAAAGCAACTGGTGGAGAGTTCCAGATTTTAAGCCCTATGGGAGTGTCCCCAAGAGAGTCATGAACCCCCTGTTGATCCTCCACCTAATCACACGAACCAAGGTGTGAAAGCAGGTGTGGGTCACAATCAGCCAAGGTTTCAGGTGAACCCACTGTGAAACCTAGCCCCACCCTATCATGTGATTTATGGAGGTTAAATGGCCCAGGATGTGACTGGGAGTTAAGGCGTCTGAGAAGGATCTCAAAACTGGATTACCTCCTGAGCTACAGCCACCTGGGAAAATATGTTGGGTAGGTTGAACAGTTGTGGAGCAGGCCGAAGACCAGAGTAGACTGGGAAGCATTCCCTTTCCGAATGCTTGTCTCTCCCCTGACTCCCAACCAGTGAGAGCAGATCACTGTCCCTCCCTAAGCCTCGTTCTGCCAAAGGTTTCTTCCCATTAAAAGGGAGTTTTCCTTCCCACTGTCGCCAAGTGCTTGTGTGCGTGATTGCCGCGGTTTCTTTCTTTACCTTACAATATTAAGCAGCTTTAGAGTTCTGCTCAACCAATTGGTAGAGCACATTTTCAGTCCCTATATCTAACTGAGGCTTTCACTGAAATTGCCATACCTTGTTGAGTCTTTTCTACCAATTGGTTTACATCTGTAATGCCAAAAAAAAATCCACCAGAAGGCACTGTGAATGGAAACTGTTGGCTCTTCTTATACCTCTCCAACCAGGAAGTCAGAAACAAAAAACCATCCAACATATTTTGAGTGTTTTTGATGAAACTAAGATAGGAAGATATAATTTTTTTGATATATGATAGTGTTAGAGAACTTACTAAACAGATGTATCTCACTTGACAGCATTAAAAAAGTGAAATTAAATGTTTAAGAATTTTTTTTAAAAGTGCTCAACCAAACGGTTGATTTGTTCCTTTATGGTGCTACTGCTAACATAACCTAAATGTTATTAAAATTGATTATTTGCCATAAAATCAGGCCACTAGACCCATTTTGTTTATTCATTGCTATTCATAAATCACATCAAGTGTTAGCACAGCAAGAATATGCTGAAATAATTTCCTCAGTAACTCATTTTTGTAACTTTCTGAGTTAATGTTAGTAAATATTGTAAAAATCAAGAATAACACGTGGAAATCACAAATATCACAACTGATTACCTTTTAACCAAATTACAGTAGTTTTAAATTAATATTACTAAATTGTCAAAATTATAATTTCATGTTTAACAAGTACTATATGGACGCGAAACAATTATATGGCTAAAAATCACATGGTCCTGTGGCATGATACTCATGATACCATCCATCTTCAACTACAGTGTGTTTGAGGTCATGGTTTCATATGAAGCCAACAAGGCTGGCACTCTCCACCAATATATTGCCAACAAACCAGATGAGTGGCGCTTTAAATGGTTCTGCCAAGCAAGTTCATCTGGCATCATCCACGACTTGCTGTGTATCAAGGGGGATCTACATTCTTCAATGCTCCCCTCAGTGAAAAAGAACAGAAGCTACCTCTAGGGGCCAAAGTTGTAAAAAGAAAAACTGTATGCAAACCCATAAAAGAACCTCAGCTCTTCACAAGTTTCAGCTTGGTCCAGAACTTGCACACCTCCTTGGGTGTCCGGTCCATTGGTACTGTATGACCAAACTGCACCGTGGAGCTCCCCTGATGGCAGACAAAGACCCGATGAAGAAGGGCCATGGAGCCTGTTATTACAGGTCTGATGAAGGTCTGATTGCAATAAAATGGTTTGACAAGAAATGTGTCAACCTTCTAAACAATGCCTGTGGGTTCATGCCTCTTTCATCGGTCAAACGGTGGAGCAAACAGTCCAATGCAAAGATCACCATTCCATGCCCATCACTCATCCCTGTATATAATTAGCATATGGGAGAAATGACACTTTCTGATAGGCTATTACACCTGTATAAGGCAAGTTATAAGTTACAAGTTAAGGAGATGGCATATTCCACTGTTCGGCTACATCCTTGACTTGAATACCTGGTCTACAAGAGAGACTGTGCCCTACTGGACCAGAAACCGATGGCTCTCAAAAGGTTTCCACCTGGCTGTGTCTGAACCAAGTTAACAAGCCAGCACCTAGAGTTGGACAACCATGATTCAGCTCTCCAAGACTACAGAATAAATGCTACACCCTAACACCCCAACGACCAAAACCACAAGCAGCTGTGCTTGATTTGCACTGTTTTAGGTTTTTATTTTTAAAACAAAAATGATTTTGCACAGTAGCATTCAATCACAAGTGGCCTGAATGTGAGTATTTTGTGCTGTTACATGCACATTTTTCACATTTGCAGATTTAAAAAATATGCATTTTGTTGTTTGATAGAATACTTTCTTTTGATGGAATGAAAACAGCAATGTTCACTGGCATGCTACTAGAAATAAACTGTATCCAATGCCCTGGATAGTTTTTGTTATTAATTTAATTATAATTTGGCCCTTTATTTGATTTTTTCAACTGTATTATCTAATGTACTTGTATTTGCATGACATTTCATACTTTTACCATTAAGTGACATCTCAACCGTTTGGTAGAGATTAACATTTTAAAAACTACAGGGTCTATTGAAAAAAAATTATTGATTGTGGTTATTACTCACCCAAATCAATAAGAAATGCAAACAAAAATGTTTCCATTGTTTTTTTCTTGGTGTGGATCTCAAAGGGTTAAGGCAACTCCTGTTGTGAATTTGGGCTATATAAAAAGAACTGATTTTAACTGAGTTTACACACAGAAAAGTTTGAATTATTAGCATTGGTATTTCCAAATATAGCATTACAGTAAGGATGAGGATGTTTTCAGAGAGAACTAAAATCATGTAGGAGAACAGTTTCTGTGTAGATATATGTTTTCTCAGTGTCTTCTGTCTCACAAACAGGAATGATTGGATTAAATGCTGGCACTCTTTTGCCAACTGCCATAATACTGTGCTGTATTTACAGAATTGATATCATGCGATGACAACAGGACAGTCAGGTATTTTGCACATCCTTTGCTGTGACAGTTAGTGACACAACTGGTGCCTCAGTCATGTGTATGAGGCAGCTGCTGCACATGGAAGTAGGTCAGGACAGTAATTCCTTATGAGAGGAGAAAGCAGAAAAACTGCCAAACATGTCACTCTCTGTTACACAGCAATGAAAAGACTAAGGACTGAGGGTAGAGAGGAGAAGGGAGGGGGACAGAAACAGAGAAGGAGAAAAAAAGAGAGAAACAGAAGGGAAATGGAGAAGATGGGAGAAAACAATGATGGAGCAGAAGGGTGGAGATTTAGAGGCAAGAGAGCAAGCCAGTGAGGGAGTGGGAGGAGAATGCGAGGATCAGAGTGAGAGGAAAGAGAATATGACTGTACGAGAAGAAACCAGTGCAGAAGAGTGATAGGTTAAGAAAGCGAGAATAAATAGAGCGGTGGGGGAGAGCACGGGCCAATGCTGAGCCGTGCAGCACGACATTAGGATTAATCGAGACTCTGTGGAAAAGAGGAAGCAGATGGACAGCTGTGCTGACTGGACTGATTCCTTTGTCAGAGAAAGAAGAAGATGAAAGATCTTTTTCAAACCTGGCCAGCACGCACACGCACACCACAGTAGGCGAGCCATCTGGAATAGTGTCATTAGCCAATCACAGAGATAGAGATGGAGACAAAGCAGATAGGAGGAGAAGCAGAGAGGTGAGAAGGGAGAGAGCAGTACTGTGTGTGTCTGAGTGGGTGTGTAACACAAGGGCACAGAGGCAGCTTATACAGCAAACAAAGATATAACCAGTGAAAGAAGTTAGTTCAAGCTGATTTTTCCAACTCATAAGCCAATAATGATTTGAGTTTTTAATTATGGGTTATGGGGTTTTTTGGGGTTTTTTTTGGCATATCCAGAGCTTTTGCTAGAAAAGTCCAGTGGTCTGAGATCTGTTATAGTGGAAATACAAGTGTTATCAATAACATTTACAATTACTTTGTTCTATTCAGATATTCCAATAATTCAATGAGAGCTTGATCCATGAACAAACCCTGAGGTACCCCTGAGCAAGGTACCGTCCCTACACGCTGCTTCCCGGGCACCCAGTGGCTGCCCATTGCTTCACTGAGTGAATGAGTTAAATGCAGAGAGGAATTTCCCCACGGGGATCAATAAAGTATAAAGTATACATTAAAGACACAGAAACAGAAGCACAAATGCACATAGCGTGTGAGTATGTATGAGTTTTTGGACTGCAATGGACTGTGGACTGTGATGGTCACTATATTTGGTTGAGAAGGAGCCATGCTAAGTTATCAACTAATGCTAACAAGTGTGGTTAGCAAGCTGCAGCCATAAAATGTATAATACACAGACATACGTCTCTGATCATTACTATTAAATAATAAAATACAAGAATTCACTCCCTGGAGGGCAAACTTCTTGGATGCTCTGTAAAACACAGCAGGCCATGTTATCTGTGAGACACTTCTACTAAAATGTTCCAAAAAGACCAGGAGTACAAACAAACCATCAAACAGTAGTCGAGATATTTCACAACCAGAACGTAATGGCATAGTAGCTCATGCCAGCTCAAACTAACACATAAACTAATAAGAAATCCACAAATGTGTCCGTTACCCTAAGAAAATGTGGGGGAAGACCCATTAGGTCAGACCTTCCCAAAGTGTGGGGCCCACCCCCTAGGGGGGGCGCAGAGCCATTGCAGGGGGGCACGGCATGAAAAGGGAAAAAAACAAACAAAAACAAAGCTTGGACACTGCTAGCACGGGCTCCCACACAAACGCAAAGCAGGAGATGAAGCATTGCTGAATATGTTTCCAAACCAACTTCATTCTAAGCCAAAGACTAGAAAATATGGTGAAGCATATCTGCCCTTTGGTTTCACCTGGACAATTGCCAAGGTAGGTCTCCCCGGCAGAATTGGTTTTCCCTTCGTCGAGAGCACGCGCTGGGCTCTCCAAATCAGGGACAAACAGTATCCCACATTCTTGATTTTTAGTTCACAAACACTTCTTGTAATAACTAACTACTCCTGACATTTTAGAGATGTTAGCTCTTTATACAGTAAAGTTACAGCAGGATAAAAAAATAATATCAGGCTGTTCCTGCCACAATTTGTTCCCCCTGTCTAAATCCCGGTATGGGAAACAGTATGTTTATGTTTTTAAACCCATTTTGCACAGAGAGGCATTTTTTTAAAAAGGTATTGATAGCAATGTTGAATATTATTACACAGGAAAAAAAAACAATTACATGCAAAATAATTACACCATGATGCCTCTGCCTTTCTAAATGGAGGGACAGTAACTGCATGTGTATGTGTAAGCGTGTAAAACCTGAAGATAGAGACAAAATACTGTTAATCTGACTATCTGCTATTCTGCAATTCATCTCATGTAAACAATAACGTGGCGCAAAGCGTGACTTGAAAGAAGGCACACTGTTAGCCTTTGCAGTAATTTCCATAGCTTAGTACTGCAAAATCAACAGTGAAAAACTCTAAAGGATGTTAGCAGTTTAGTACTGTAATTGTGGGAAAATTCCATGAGATTACATTATTTTTACGGTAACTCACCGTACTCATGGAAACAGCTGTAAAATACAGCAAATGTAACAATTGGTGATGTTACTGAGATTATACTATTACACCATCCGGATTTCTGTTGTTTTCTACTGTAGATCTAAGAGTAATTACTTAAATCCTCATTCAGAGTGTATTACTATAAAATGTGATTCACTGTGAAAGTAGTATAACATATAAACTTACAATATACAGCACCATTTTTAACTTAAGGAGTAAGTTGCAGCCACACTAAAATTTAATTCCTTGAACTGAATGGAACCTCATATATTAATAAATGTATTTGTTTAGTCAAACAATGTGAAACATTAGTAATACTATTAATTAATAGTATACTTGTACGGTTAGTATTGTGATAGAGTCGAGTATATTTTAATTATACTCTTGTAGACATTATGACATTATGCTAGTACAATTATGGTGAACAAAAAGTACATCTAAAAGTTAATTTCAAGAATACTGTTATGTACTAAAACGGGGGCCAATATAGTCCCAAGAAGCATTATTAGTATACGTACTAGGTAAGGTATACTTGGGAAATATAATTGAAGTATACTTATTTTTTGTATGGCCAGTAGGGCTGGGCGATATATCGAGTTTTTTAAAAATATCGATATATTTTTATACGAGATATAAGATGTGACAATATCTTTTATATCGATATAGTCTATGTTACGTTATAATTGTGGAGCCACAAGTTTGCCTCTCTTTCGTCCGCTTTTGTCTTTACACAACGTTACTCGGCCTCGCCTCTCCTTCACTGAAAACAGCTCCCCCATTGCTTCACCTGCAGGCAGCAACAAGATGGACACAGCAAATCTCCGTTAACGTGTTACTGCGCATCGCCCCGTGCATGGGGCTGGACAGCGTCAACGTGTTAACGAGCTAACCACGCTAACGAGCTAACCACGCTAACACCATGCACGGCCTGAAATCCTTTCATTTTCTCAAAAATCGACAGCGCGCCTTATGTATGAATCTGGTTGTGCTTGATGACCGCGAACCGATTTTATGTGGAACACGGCGCTCAGCAATCTGTCAAAAAATGTTTTAGTACGACTTTGCTAAGCTACGGAGCTGCACCGCTTGATGGATTGTCGGAGCATTACGGGTACCGAGGAGCCTCGCGGACAGTGTTGCCAACTCCTCAGTAAGGAAAATCGCTATTGGTTGTCCTAAAAGTCGCTAGAAGTCGCTAAATGACATCATCGCTTAATTTGCATAATTGGTCATGCTAATCTAATTGTAACCTATGTTGTTGGAGAGAGAAATAACATTGTGGAAGAGACATAAAGTGAGTAAAAAACGTCCTAAATGCATTTAGAGTTTATTTAGAACTACAAATTAAATTTCTTTTAGCAATTATTGTTTTTTTAATGTCACAATTCCAACCCTGCTCCTTTACCCGGGCTTGGACCGGCAAAAGTGACCCGAAATAGGCACTCTGGTGGAGTTACTTTGTGTGTGTGTGTTTATAAGTAGTTTTAAACCTTGTGATCCACAAAACAGCATAAGAGTAAAAGAAGAACTGACTGCATTACAGCACCCGCTGCTTGTTGAGAGTAAAAGCGATACGCGCTTTCACGTCTTTTTTTAGCGACTTTTTTCTAAACAAAAGTCACTAAGGGGTCTGAAAACTCGCTAAATATAGCGACAAAGTCGCTAAGTTGGCAACACTGCTCACGGAGTGATACGTACTGTGCTTCAACGTAATATTACCGTATTGTGTGTGTATAAGGACCATAAATGGCACCTGTTAAGAGACACGGTTATGAAGCGGATTTCAAACTCCAGGCTGTCAGTCACGAACTTGGTAACAGAGCAGCTGTGAAATCTGCCCTTGTTATTATGCTCAGCGTCTTTTAGTTTACATTTTGACTGCACAATTGTGAGCTCTTTGTTATGCACAAAAACAACATAGTTTTCTTTTATTTATGGAGCATTATTATTTAATAAATGCTCATAATTTATTTTTGAGTAGTTTTTTTTCATGTACATCTATGCTGTATGTTAATAAAAGTGCCCGTGTGACATCGGGGACACAGCTTTGACTAAGAACTCTCTTTTTGTTCTTACCTTCTGGCTTTAAAAAAAAATATCGAGATATATATCTTATATCGCCATCCAGCTAAAAAATATCGAGATATGAATTTTGGGTCATATCGCCCAGCCCTAATGGCCAGCAACAAAAACTAATGGCTACATTTAGAGTAATGTTTAAAAATGACTTCATTTAGCAGGGTGTTCCTTTTTTCTCTTCTTATTCTTTCTTATACTGGACCTTCATTTGTTTTGTATAAGGTGGTACTTTTTAAGACACCTCTGCCTAACTACAGTGAACTAACCTAATAATATGCTCTGGTCGTCATTTTACACAAGTTAAGGTGTGACATCCATGAAACCTACACCACTAACCAGCATCAGTCCTACAACTTCACTCTCAAAATTAATAAATTCTGGGACAAGCAGAAACTGTATTTTTAGCGGTGCATTTTGTTGCAGGCCAGACTGCTATTAAATGCACTCTCCTAAACAAATAATTCCTTTGTAGCACCACTTCGTCTTGGTTCAGAAGAGATGTCCTGGATATACGTGATAATGTAACACATTATCACAGTTTAGCGCGTTGGGTTGTGTTTTTAAAGCGATTGTTACGTTTTTAAAGCTTTTTAATGCGACAGGTGCGATAGCCGACACCACACCTTCACCTGACGTACAACGTGACGTATGACGCACACGTCGGGTATTCACTTTCTAAACAACAATGGGGATAGAAAATATTGCTCGAGGTGGTTAATGCTCCTTTCGCTGGTTGCCAACCACCATTAAATAACAACAAGAAGAAAATATTGATCTGCTTCTTCTAGTTTTACACGTTTAAGACGCAATTCAGACTCAAACAAAGCTGCAAAGCAGGAGAACAACATGACCATCAACTATTCTGTGCCACAGATCCAGTTCACTGCAGCACAGAGTGATGATGAGACCGTTAACATGTGCAACTTAGAAGTAGTCAGAGGTAACTGGATGTTCAATTGGATTAAATGCAAGGTTGATTGGATTATATCTGAAGATCATATGCTATTCGTGATAACTCTGCTAGACTCCAAATTGCTCATCCATGCAGGAGTATCTCAAAATTAAATGAAACCACTTAACACTTTTTCCCTAAAACGGACTGACATGGGACACATTAAAGTTGGATCGGAACCAGCTAATCAGTCTGAAGGTAAGTGTTTTTTTCACTCATTCGAGAGAAGTCCGAAATGCGTTCATATTACTGTTTGTTTTGACTTTTAAGCTACCCTACCAGGATATTTTCATTCAAATGCTAAGACAAAATTTCAATAGCTATGAATGTGGAGACTCAAAAGACTAGTTAGGTAATAGTTGCCGATGGATTTATGAGACTTAAAAGAAACTTGGACGTTTGCAACAGGTGAATCGGTGAACTACCAAGGTTGCGCCCAAATGCTTAAAGCTGTTAGCTGGTCAGTGTTTTCAGGTGTGCTTGTACTACCTGTACGGTGCGGAGTGCTGACTAAGTCATGTTAAACCCATTAAAACGTCGAGCTCAAATATCTTTTCATTTTTGTGCACTGTTCTCTTGTCGGCACACATTTTCTGTTTATTGAAGCCTTTTGTGAATAATTTTGATCATGTAAAAACTGGGAATTGGTCCCTATTGACAATACTCTTATTTTTTTTGCATTGCATATGTCATTCAGGAAAGGTAATTGGTCACTGAACTTTTTGCAACTATGTGTATTTCTCAATTTTGTGGCTTCAGTGCACGCAAATTTATATTGTTCAGTTTGCATGTTAAAAGCCTGCCAAGCACCCCAAGGTTGATTATGCTTGGCAAGAAGTCATTTATGAAATAGAGCTGATTAGACCATATTAAAATTTCTGTTTGGCACAGGAGCTTTTCGTGGACACAGGTATCCAGTCTCTGTTTTGTTAGCTCAAATTTCCTTTATAAACCAAGGTTGTTGGACATGTGTCTCAGTGAATCCAGCAAAGTAACAATATCAAATTTCACATTACATATTACTGATCAACATAGTAGTCTAGCTGCACCAACAGCAAAAATACTGAAGTCAATACTGTAAAGTTTAACAGCAGCACAAACTATAAACTCCAAAATAACCATACAGTTGATTCATCTCCGGTAATGTGTGTGAAGTAGTGAAGTATTGAAATTATTTTATGTTGCATAATGACAACATGTTGCCCCTATACATTTAAGGACAAAGTTCAATGACCGCCACCTGCTGGATGGTGAGTGCAGAGGGGCATGTAATTGTTGAGCTGGACAAAGAGAACATCTTTGCTGATGCAATGTCAGTCTTCTTTGGTTCATTCTATGTATTGAACCTGGAATACCACCCCCAGATATTGGTGAGGATGAATAAAATTAAACAAGATTTAAACGGCATTTACGACGAGGAAATTGAAAGAAAGCTCAAATTTACAAAACAAAAGTATTATGAGACGGGACCTAGGGCGCTGAAGCTTCTGTCGTGGAGGCTGCGAAAACAACAGGAAAAGAACAGAATTCATAAAATCAGGAACCCTGAGTCCCAAATTATTTGCAGTAAACTGGAGGATATTCAACGGGCATTTGAACAGTATTACAAAAACCTATATACCCAACCTCCCCTGGTAGAGAATACGACGATGGATGCCTTTCTAAGCTCATTAGACTTACCGTCTATAGGAGAATTGCAAAATAAGAAACTTATGGCTGAGATAACTGTTGAGGAGCTGCATAAAGCTATTTCCAGACTAAAGGCGAATAAGGCACCAGGCGCTGACGGTTATCCGTCCGAATGGTATAAAGCATTTAGGACACAAGTAACACCAGTGCTGCTTAATTGCTTTAATCATACACTAAGAACAGGAGTAGCCCCACAATCCTGGAGAGAAGCAGTTATCTCAATTATCCCAAAAGACGGCAAAGATACAAAAGAATGCAGCTCGTATAGGCCAATTTCTATCCTCAATGTGGACTATAAATTATTTGCTTCAATATTAGCTAAGAGACTGGAATCAATTATCCCGGAGCTGATAGACTTAGACCAGACAGGCTTTGTCTCAAATAGACAGACTCAGGACAACCTGAGGAGAACGCTACAAGTGATGGATCACATAACATCAGGAAATATTAGTGCAATGTTGGTCAGCCTAGATGCCGAAAAGGCATTCGATTCGGTGGGTTGGGAATATCTATTTAGGGTACTAACAAGATTCGGATTCAAAGATGGCTTCATTAAATGTATCAAAGCACTGTATTACTCCCCAACAGCCAGGATCAGGATTAATGGACACCTGTCTCAAAGTATTACTTTGAAGCGAGGGACACGCCAGGGCTGTCCCTTGAGCCCGTCCCTGTTTGCCTTGTACATTGAGCCTCTGGCTCAGGCTATTAGAGAAAACTCTGAAATACAAGGAATAATGATCGGGGGTGAAGAACACAAGACTTGTATGTTTGCGGATGATGTTCTCCTTTTTATTACAAATCCTGAGTCTAGTTTGTCCCAATTGATGACCTTACTAAAAGCCTACAATCACTACTCCGGCTATAAACTAAATATTCAAAAAACTCAATCCCTTACGTTCAATTATACACCTCGACCGGAAACTGTAAAGAAATTCAGCTTCAAATGGGACTCTCCTACAATAAAATACTTGGGAGTAAACCTAACGAAAGACATGTCTAGACTCTATGAAATTAATTATTGCCCCCTCAACAAAGAGATCAAATCTGACCTAACTCGGTGGTCTCTCCTCCCTTTGGATATGAGTAATAGAATAGAAATAATTAAAATGAACGTTCTGCCTCGAATCCTCTATCTCTTCCAGCCACTACCCCTGGAGATACCCCAAAAACAATTTGACGAGTGGGACAGATGGATCTCACGGTTCGTCTGGAACGGCGGAAGACCGAGGGTCCAGTATAAAACGCTACAATTGAAAAAAGAGAAGGGAGGGAGAGCTTTGCCGTGCTTACAAGATTACTACTACGCCGCACAACTGAAGCCCCTGGTAAACTGGTGTTCCCCAAACTATGAAGCTAAATGGAAAAATATGGAAATTACACAATTAGACTTCCCATTACAGTCTCTTTTAGGAAATAAGAACCAAGCTGAAAAATTTTACAAAGATTTGAACCATTTGACCCGGTTCACCCTGAAACTATGGTTCAGGGTTGTGGGGAAACTACAAATAGAAAAGCAGGCTAAGACCTTGAATTGGATAGCTTATGACCCGGAGTTTGTACCTGCCAGGCTGGATGGGACCTTTAAACAGTGGACTCTGAGAGGAATTACTTCTTTTTGTTCACTAGCAACAAATGGGGGATTCCAAAGCTATAAAACCATCTCAGATACATACGGATTGGCAAAGCACGACTTTTTTAGATACTTGCAGGTTAGAGACTATTACAACAAGACGTTGCTAATCAGAGATGAAAACGAATACAACCTAATTCATATCTTTCAAGAGGCATACAAGAGAAATGACTCTAAAAAGATGGTCTCGAAAATATACGGTAGTATACAAGCCTCTAAAAATCACTCTACGCTGTACATTAAGCATAAATGGGAGAGGGAATCAGGCTCACGAATTTCGGAGGACAGCTGGTGGGGAATATGTGAGTCTCAGGCTACCACTGCAAATTCAAGGTCCTTAAGAGAGTTTGGTTGGAAGAATGTAGTGAGATTCTTTAACACTCCTAAACTCACAGCTCGGCAAACAGGCTCACAGAGCCAGGGCCTATGTTGGAGAGGTTGTGGAACCCCTATGGCAAACCATTTTCATGTCTTCTGGGCCTGCCCAAGGATTCAGCCATATTGGGGGGAGGTGGCCCTTGAGATAAACAAAATAATTGGGATTACAATAGACTATTCATTTGATACGTTGTATCTTGGCAAATTGCCTACGGCACTCCCACATAAAGATATTTATTTATTGAAAATACTTTTGGCTGGCTGCAGAAAGGCCATAACCCGTAGGTGGCTAAAGGCAGACCCTCCAACTTGGGCCCAATGGCGTGGGATAGTGGAAGAAATTTTTGGAATGGAAAGGCTTACCTTTGTCCTTAGACTCGAGCTCGAGAAATTTAAGAAGCTCTGGGAAAAATGGGTTGTGTACTCCCCTTTGCACTGAATAAATGAATATTACCATGATGTAAGTAGATGCTATTACTGGAACTGTGAATGTCTCCCATGCTGACCTTAAGTTTTGTATTCCCATACTGTAAAATGATAAATAAAAAGTTATAAAAAAAAAGAACCTGGAATACCAGGAGTCAGCGTGTGCAAGGTTTTTTGTAAGGATAAACCCTGAAGAGGGAACAAAATGTACCTCCAAGGTTGGGACGAGCAGAAAGACTGCACTCAGAAAAATAAAGGTGCCAACTGGAACCAAAAGTGGTTCTTTAGACTGATGCCATAGAGGAACCTTTTTTGGTGCCACAGCACAACATCACTACTAATACATGTCACATATTAGTGTTTTAAACAGTAATAATTAAACATTTTTACTATACTATAAATAAATATATATAAATACTATATCTATAGATAACACAATTAATACATGTATTGTTTAATTATTAAAACATCAGAAAGTGATAAAACACATTAGAAATAGCAATAGCTTCATAACAGACCAATAAATCAACACATTTTCATCAGCAGATGCTTGCATGTTCAATAAAAATATTTCAACAAGTTTATGATTAAAATGATCAATGAACTTCAGCCTTACGCTATGTAATGTACGTTTCATGTTGTACTCATGGTCCTTTGTTAGTCCAGTTTAGGATAATGTCTCTGACGTATGTATCATATCAAATATATGTCATATCAAAACAATGAAATATACAAAGAAAATTTAACTATATTACAAAAGAACATCTATCTTGGAAACATCAAATGACCGGAGCATAACTTGCCAACTAGTCCGAAAATAAGTTATGCAGGAACAGTCAAAGACACACCTTCTCATGTCACATTTCTATTCATTTCTATATTAGACAATAAAGAGTTATCTAATCTAATTATTCATTCAAAACACTTATGCATAGCTGTATTTTATACAGCTCATACAGAATTCAAAGTACAGGTTCATGTGAGTATTTAATGTACGGCTCAGATCTACAGGATTTCAGAGTTTCTAGAGCAGACACAGAGCTCACGCCACAACAGGCTTCAGGCGCCATTTTAGTGACTTTAACAATATATTAAATTTTAATTTCGGTCTAGCTGACATTAGGTTATGTACGCAGCACGCAATTGAACCACATATTTTAGAACCTTTCGCTTCACATGGGACCACTGTGAAGCGAAAGGTTGTTCACATTAACCCTCATGTCACAACTTTCCTCCAGTGGCTTACTGAATTTGAGTGGAGAACTTCAAATTAGGTAACTGTTTTTGCCATTTTTAGTGAATTTCTTGTATAATTTAAGTGACCAATGTGTTGTTACCCATGTCTCCACAGATGATCCATGGCCCATGCTTTCTGGACATTTACACAAGACGAGCAACAATGAAGACAAGCTCTCTTGCCATCTTGCAAGACGCTGTCTCTGTCCAATAGGTTTTTTGAGTGCAACAGTTTTGATTTTTTTTCCTTCTTTTACCCGTTTGTTAAAAATAATTTCAGCTACTTACACTTTAATTGTCACATGTATTGGCTCACCCTACAAATCAATGAACTCAGTCCACAAAGCAAGATCAGGGTTCAGTGCAGGTCAGTCAAGTTCCTTCACACCACACACGCTCATCCATGTCCTTGTGGACCCTGTTTTGTGCATTGATTTGGTGGTGTGAGCCAGTATTTCGGACAAAGTGTATATAAAGGCAGAAGTGTGGGGCTTGATATTATATTCATTACAATTCAGTTAATTTGTATGGTGCCAACAAAATGAATGCCAAGGCACTTCACATTGTAGGTTTAAGACCCTACAAAATATAACTAAGAAAACCCAACACTTGAGCATATGTTGTCTGCCATGATATGGATATGACATAATATCATTATTGTTTGTACAACCATCTGAGAAAATAATGGATTACATGGTTTAGTAAAAACAAGTGCTTCCTCAATGAAAATATGTTTTCAGTTCTTTTCAGTTTTTGATTTTGGAAATGTGTATTTCAGCAGGGAAAAATCAGAATTGAAATAAAGTGGTGTAAAGCACAAGAATTATATTTTGTGTGTGTGTCTATCTACCTATCCATCCATCCATGCATCCATCTAGCCATCCAATTTTTTTGGAACCCTCCAGTCTCTTACAGTATGTTACTGTTAACTGAAATTACGGTAAATTACGACCTGTTAAACAGTAAATGACCGCCTGTTGGGACACGGTATCCTCTAGCAGAGATGAATATTTTTGGTATTGATGATGCGTGATAACGGTAAGTTACTGGTTAATATATTGCAGTTTATTACCTTGCAGCGGGCTTACAGTGACATACCGTGAATAAACGGTAGTATACCAATTTCTTAATCACAGTATGATGTTACTTTGTTGACGTAATTTACGACATAACGACATAACGGTATCTCACAGTGAGATACCGTAAAAAAGGCTACGGTGCATTACCATAATTTGTCCAAGAGTATTATACTACACCAGCAAAAAACGGTATCATCCTGCAGAACGGTAAGCTACTGTAACACGGCGTCACGGTATGACGCTGGCAACAGTGACGCCAGTATGTTACCGTAAAGTGGCGATGAAAAGTCTAACAGTGCACATACCTTTAACATTGCATGACGAACTCTGTATTCCTCGTCCACACATAAACGCAAAGAAGTTTTAAAAAATCTCCGTTTTCAGTGATTCGAAACGCCGTTTACGTGTGGACGAAACAGCTGCGTTTTCAAAAATACCCGTGTAGGTGCGGACGCAGCGTAAAAGAGTTAGTAGTTTATTTTATTACTACCTGTAGATTACTTGTATTTGCTTAATTGTTTACTAAATGTTTGAGGTGTGAAATAAACCGCAATGGAGCAAAATATGGGTGTGTGTGGTTGGAGGATGTGTTAGTGCGTGCGTGTGTGTGTGCGCGCGAGGGGGGGGGCGCGAACATTTTTCTTGTAAAACAAAGGGGGGCCTAGCGAAAAAGGTTTGGGAACCACTGCATTAGGTGAACACTCTAGGAGGAAAAGTGATTCTTGTGAATTGTGGAAGGGCAAATGTGTCGCCACGGCGTGAGCTCACCGGACCTTGAGCTAAAAATAAAATCTTTTACATTCAGATATTAGGCTTCATTAGGTTGATGACTAATAATACTGCAAGGGTGCTAGATACAGTAGCTATCCATATAGTATTTGTCAAGATGATTAAGTGTGGAAAACGTGATGTCCCAATTACTGCTAAAAATAATCAACATACATCAGCCACTTAATTGCAGTTCCTTAAACTGCAATCTAGTAATTTAAATAGTAGCTTTTTTTTCTGCTTTATATATAGTGTTACAGCAGTGCAGCAGGGGATATTGATATTAAACATGGCAAACAGTTTTTAAAAATGTGCTACTATTTGTGCAAATCCCTGTGAGCCAAAATCCCATACACTTTGTTCAACTCTGTGTATGATGTCATAGAACATGGCTATCCATTATTTGTTACCACTTAGAGACATCTCACTTTAAGTGACTCAAGTAAATACAAAAATGAATTTATGGATCTACAAAGACGCATGATGGGTCCACTCTAAACAGCATTGGTCACAAAGGTAAAGTCCAAGGACAGTCTGGGTAAGTCAGAGTGAAAAATAGATAAATAATAGAGTCAATAAAGAAAGTAAAGAGTAGCAGCAGCCTTCTTCTTCAAATTCCAAATAATTAGTATAATTTTGGCAGTACTTTCCATAACTGCAAAATTCAGCTGTTGTTCTCGTTTATCGGCACAAATCAATGGGGGGAAAAAACATGCCCAAAATGGCTACTGTAAAAATATAAAAGTGGAACACTGTAAAGTTGGAAAAGAAGTGACAGACCAAGGAAAACAATTAAAGAGAAGCTGGAAGGAAGGGTTGAGGGAAGAGCAAACACACAGTGCTGATGATGGCTGGCTGGTAAATGCCTCCCTCTCTCTCCACACAGCCATCTGAAGCTGTTTACAGCCACTCAACCCACAGCACATGGCCATTCGTTTTGTATGGCGAGCTTCCAGTCGAAGCGTTTGTTAACAATGGCCCAATGCCATCAGATCAAACCTAACAGTGATCAGATGGCATTTTTATGGAGGAGCCCATCATTTGAGGTGGCTTCCGAAAGCATCGCTGTCAATAACTGGCTGCTGAAAGAGGAATAGATGCACCGAGTGCTTATTGATGAAACGACTTGACTTTACAGAGTCAATACGCTACAAATGGCGACAGTAAGTAATTGCCTTCTGGAGCACACTCCCTCAACATCAAAGCCATGGAGCTCATGAATTTATAAGGTACTGCTCAGGTTTCTGACAAACCGCCCAACATACATGAACATGAATGATGCTCTCCCCGTGTCAGGAGGCAGGTCATAAGGGAGCAGTAAAGTTTTAAATTTGTAGTCTAAAACCACGCTAAACGTCATTATTGCAGGAAAATGCCAGAAGGGGCTATAACTGCACCAATGGGAGAAACTCTGAGGATAGTATCTTGTTAGTAAAAGCTTCAAATGAGGTCTACAGTCAGAGTCAAATGTCACCACTGCAACATATGAGGTTTAAAATAACTTGCACTGAAAGCAAGCGCCAAGGGAAAAATTACTCCAACAGTGCATTTGGTTTGTGTTGCTATCACTAAAAGAGGAGTGAAGGAATGCAGCTCTTATACACATATATGAAATATGTAGCAATATTAATATTCTGCCCTACGCTATCATCTCTTTTTCATATATTTAGGTAGCACCATTCAGTGGAATGGTAGAATTTGAACAAAGATCTTCAGGGACACTGCGGCAAGGTCAGGACTGGCGCTGAGAAAGGCAGATAATGTGAAAAACAGCCAGAGCTCCGAGGCTCCGACTTCCTTTTTTTACCCGCAGCTAAACACAACATGGATATGAAGACACACAGAAAAATGACAAGCAACATGGAAAGGAAAGGAAAAGGAAGCCATGTTTTTTAATGTGCTGTTTTGCAGTTTAAGGAATTAAAAATGATCATGTAACCAGACACATTATAAGACAAAGGCGTGGCCCTCAAATCAGAGGATGTGCATGTTAGGTTAACTGGTGATTCTGAATTGACCAACAATGTGACATAAACATAAAGTATTTGAAGAAGATACACTATATGAATGCAAAGATAAACAGCACTGACTTTTAGTTTAAAGTGCTTTGAGTGGTCAGTGACACTAAAAAAGTGTCATGTAAAAGCAGGTATATTACAAAGGGGTGTCTGGGTTAGGTGACTAGCGGTAACTACAGAAAGTCAGTGAATGAAACAACTTCTGTTAACACAAAGTGGGGTGTCTGAATCAACTGGATTACTGAGAGCGGAGGATACTGTTGATTGACATATCACACTGTGACAAAAACCTGAAAAGTTGTATTGACTTATATTTTTGGATGCTTATTATAGTCATTGGTATGGAATTTCCAATCTAGACATCAATGAGAAAGCTCATAAGTGAATTTATTAGCATTAGCATCATAGAAAGGTTGCATATGATTGCATTTGTAGGCAATATACCCTACCACGCTAGCTACCAAGTTAGCAAGCTTCGTATATTAAAAAGTACAACAGAAATGTTGATGTGTGGATGAGGTTGTAGCAGGTAAACAGATTGCTGTAATTAAGCTTAGTATTTCTAGTTTTTCTTAAATTCTTGGATGTTAAAATTTGTAGTTTTCTGCTTGAACTGGCAGTGGGGGGTGGAAAAGATGCATGTATATTTGCTAAAAAAAATATGTGATTAAAGGTTGTTAATGTGTCTTAAATCACTGGTGCTTTTTCATTCTTATTCTCTTCTAACTGCAGTTCGGACTTAAACTCCTAAAGATTTCAGCGCATTCATTCTCTGATAAGATGATTCGGGTGCTAACACCAGGTCTTCTGGGCAGGTTTCATGCAGACAGATGTTGACCATAATGACACTCGAGCAAGCATGGTCAACCTAATTGCCTATTCCCCTATTGAACACCGGCTCAAATGATGAGTCGAATCAACCATTGCCTATTTAAACAAGGACCCTAATTGTTCCCTGCAGGCTAATGGCTCATCACACATTAGACTCCTGAGCTCTGCTACCTCCCAGGTTAAAAGTCTGGGACCACTGAGTCTGCAGGGCACAGTAATGAATACATATCATCACCAAGGTAATGAGAAGCCCTGTGTTCAACGTGGGTCTCCAGCATCCCCTACTGGAAGTTGGTGTTTAGTGCTTCACACCCTGGTTTCAGGGGATTTGAACACTTTTCACAGGTTGTAAAATGAGATGCTGTGACCATGGCAGAAGCACCTGACGGCCTTTTGCACTGCAGTCTGAGTTTCAGCTTTGTGCCTTGTTTTGTGAGCAGAAAGGTTTCCGTACATGTGCAAAACAGGAGCATTTCAGTTTAAGATTTTGCTAACCCTGCTGATACTGGCAACTCCAGGAATTTTCAATAGATAATACATTTCAAATAAGGTCTCATAAATTCATTTTGGCATTATAGTTTATTTTTTGTTGTGAAAAGTTGTAACATTTGATCCAAATAGGTACAAATTTTAACCTAATGTAAGAGGTTAACAAATTAGCATTTAAAACGTTATAACTCCTGCTCTTTTGAATCTCCATTAATAAAAAATATTTTTTTAAACCGCACAGGTCACACCCCAAAGTGTCCCTTGTAAAGTAGTAAAAATGCTTTATTTGGACGGCTTACCTGAGCTAGTCTTATTTTGATACCCTGCATTACTTGTTGTTTTTTATTTATTATTTCCTGTTACCCCTTCATTAATATAATATATATTATTTTAGAAACTGACGGTTTGAACATCAGATGGCTGCAGCTGCTCTGCTCACAGGCAGAAAAGTGTACCTGTGATGACTACAATAGTGATATCCATTCTCACTGACGTCATATATAGCCAAGAGTAAAACGAAACTGTAGATCAGTCTGGCTCATGGTAATTAGTCATACATTCAACATCTCCCTTTGTTTTTGAGCAGCTGCAATAAAATGTGGCCATAGTTGTGAACGTTTTACTTACATTTTGTAATTACAGTTAACTTACCTGAACACTATTGTTATATCATAAAGCTTATTATCATTATTTCTTAAAAACTATTCCAGTAACAGATTAGCAAGCTTCCGTGTGGTTGGTACTTGCTTACACAGCCGTTAGCACAGATTGCTGCATAAATAAAAAGGAAAATCAGGCCATGCTGCATATTATGTAATAAATGTGTCCATCAAATACCTCATTATAGTTTGATTCATCCTTGTGAAATCATTCAGTGCTATCCACCATGCTGACGCCTCATATCTCCAAAAGGCACATGTGACGAGCAGCCTGATTGTCCCATCTGCTGCGTGTGCATGAAGGAAATATGCAAAAAGAGAGCCCGAATGTATATAGCTGTGTGTGTATGTGCAAGTGCATGTGCACATACACAAAACGTGCTGTACCTGTGTGTATGTGATTTAACACCAGGGAAGGCCTTTTTGCATCGTGTCAAAGCTGTTTGCTTGCACCGCCTGTCACTGTGCTGTCTCTGGCAGTCATACACAAACATCTCTGAGCTCAGTGACTCATCCTACTGCCAAGAAATGGAAAAGATCATATTTTCAATATCTTTTTTTTAAATTGGCTCTAAAAGGGAGTGAGTCCCTATAGGCTCCTATTTTAAGATACTTTAGCATAGAAAAAACACATTTACCACCGCAAATGTATTTATTTATTTAGTCTCTATTCAGGATAAAACCATTTGATGTTAACTTACCTGCCATTTTGAATGTGTGACATCACATAAATGGCAGACCTATAGATATCTTTACGATGGCTTTGGTTGCCCAAGTTTGAATGGGCAATTTTTAGTACCATTTCTCTAGTATCTAGCAAGTATTTGATGACAAGTTGGTATCTTCCATGGAAACCACAGGTGATACAACAATCTGGGAATGGGCAAAGCAATTACAAGCAGGTTTTTGGTGCAGCACTATGGAATTACATCTATGTTGAAAATTCAACACACGAAAAAAGCATAATCATGAGCACAATTAAATTTCTCTTGCATAATTTTAAAAACCCACGCACGTAGAACTCAGAAGCCACGCACACAAAGAAACCATCGTGCACGCAAGAGTGACAATGGACAACTGTTGTTTAAAAGCATCCTATTGGCTAACAACTTCTCAATCACATTTTCAGGAGATGGCTGCCCCTCCCTAAGCCTGGTTCTGCCAGAGGTTTCTTCCTGTGAAAAGGTTTTTCCTTCCCATTGTTGCCAAGTTCTTGCTCATGGGTGTCATCTGATTGTTGAGGTTTTCTCTCTGTTATCTTTATATAACAGTATAAATGCCATTGAGATGAACTGAACTTGGACAAGAAAAAAGACAAAGAGTATAACAAGAAATCAAGGTCACCTGACCAGGTGGCTGAATTGCGCCTGTTCACATTGTCATGGCTTAAAAAGATGTTTGAATAGAACAAAACCACTGTTAATGTGAACAGTAGCAACTGTGATTTTCTTTTTATCACAAGTCAAAATATCTGCTCTATATTGTTTTGAAAATTTATTCTGCACATATAAATATGGGGTACTTTTCATATGGATTATATTGAATATAACTGTTTTAAATGTTAAGTGGTGAGAATTGTATTATCAGTTATTAAGCAGGACTTCATAAACCACTGTTAACAGCACCTACTGTCCGTACAATGTCATTCAAACTTCACATTTTCATTCATTGTTCCATAAGTCATGTTGCCACTGATTGTCAATCGAGTTAATGTGTAATTTGGCTTAGCTCAGCCTTTTCGCTTGGTTTCCTTCCTTAAGATTGACTTCCAGGTGCTCTCAGGCTTCAGCGAGCAGTACATGGATCAACCCAAGGTGTCATGGTCCCGGGTGTCCCAGTCTTTATATTTTTGATGATTAATATTCTGTGATTTAGTGGTTTTTCATGGTTTAGTCTTTTGTATTTCTAGGTCCATTAGTTATTCATTGGTATTTTGGTGATTTCTAGTCTTTAGGGTTTGTTACTGCGCCTCCCCTGTGTTCCTTGTGTTGCATCTAGTTATCCTGGTTTCTATGTTCGTGTATTTCCTGTTTTACTTTGACAGTCCCATGTCCTGTGTTAGAGTATTCTGTTTTGCTTCCTCCCTGTCTCGTGTGTGTGATTAGTCCCAGCTGTGTTTCCCTCCTGTTCCTCATTCCCGCGTTACCCTCTTGTGTATTTAGGTCTCTTTCTTCCTCTGTCTGTTGTCGGTTCGTCTGCGTTTTTCACACCATGTTTCCAGGTTTCTAGTTTTATGCAGTGTTTTGTATTTAGTTTTTCCAGTATAGGTTTCATTAGCTCCATTCTAGTCTTTCTTTGCTTTTTGTTTGTACTTTTGCTCAGCCAAATAAAAGGCTTATTATTTGTTCATCACCTCACTCTGCCTCCATTGTCTGCTTTTGGGTCCATATTATCCTCACTCCACGCCGTCTGCCTCTGCAGATGTGACACAAGGGTCAAATACATCTTAGGTCCTGGGTCATCTCTTTGTTATATTATATCCTATATCCTAAAGATATCATTTTCAGATAAGGTTCATCTACTTTAGAGAGCTTTCTAGGCCTGACACTTATGGACAGCTTTGTGGCTTTGGCTCAGGAGGTAGAGCAGGTCATCTACTGGTGTTTCAGACTCTGGTTGTTCTAGTCTGTATCCCAAAGTATCCTTGGCCAAGATACAGAACTCCCAAGTTCTCCAGTTCTTTCACTGCAAACCACTTAGGTGTAGAAACACATGAATGGGTGAATAAGACATGTTGTATGAAGCACTTTGAGTGCTGAAATAGAAAACTATACAATAATAATTCCATTTACCACAACTTTTTAGGGACACTCAGCACACCATGCAGATATATAGCCAGTTTTTAGCTTAGGAATCACCTGGAGTAGATTTTTATATGCCATTCAAACTCCACTTAATTATATATCTTTGTGACAAGCTGTTAGTTTAAAAGTGCCTAAAGACACTATTTAAAATGGGTTCTTTGCGTTCTTTGCTCAAGACCACTTTAAAAAATACAACAAAGTCTGGTTCCTTTGAAGCAAATTACAAACTGAGGGTGGCTCGAGACTTTCACACAGTACTGCATGTGCATCTATGCCTGTGAGAGGGAGAGCACAAAAAATAATCACCCGATTGTGTTATGCTTCACACACTCCTGACTTCAAAGGGACTTTAAAATCAATTAGCCTTGTCATAACCACCTCCGCCTCCCATCTATCGCTCTCTGTCCCCCACCCTAGAACCCACACCCCAAACCACTCTGAATATATGCACAGACCTTAACCTGAATATTGTGATAAAGTACAAACACAGCCAGATGCAGGCTCAGCAGTGGTAGAGCCGCTTCTCTTTGAAGTCTGATTAAAGTGACTATTGTGCTGCATAATGAGACTTGCGCTGACCTTTGTGGAATAATTTGGCTTTATTAATTCAAAAACAAAAATTATCTGAGACTTTGTAGTGTGTGTAGGGGGTGTGCATACATTGTGTGTCTGGGATTTGAATAACACAGTAAATGCATATTGCCATGGGAACCATCTGACAGTTTACCTAGGGCAGCTTCTCTGTCCTTACAAAAGGTAATATGATACGGTGGGACTGCACTCCATTTGTGCAACCATTTCAAACTGTCCCATTTACTTGACATATTCAGAATATGTGATGTGCGACACATCATAGTTCATAATTTGAAAAAACTCCTTATTCCTGGTCAACAAATATTGGTGATTACTCTCTTTCAAAGCTGGAGTAGTCAAAATGTTCCTGCTAAAAGAAGATAAATGTGTGCACACAGACCCACAGAGCATTAAAGTATCACATCTTCATGTCCCCTTAGTGACTTTTAGCTCAGTGTTTTTGCAAAGAGCTGTGCATACATAAGGATGAAGCATGCTAAAATGACTAATTGCTGCTGTTAAAAAATATTTTTTCTTGTATTCCGTCTTAATCTCAATCATATGAGCTTTAGTGGCAAATACAAGTTAGAAAAATGTGCACACGTCCACATCAAAAAAGTGAAGTGGGCCAAAAAGCATGAAAGTAAAAAACTAAGCATCTCACTATAGTTTTACCTTTTTATTGCATAAATCCCAGCTTAGCAGAGAATGTTGATGACTACTCAGGTTTTTACCCTTTATCTCCAGCTGGGGTTCTAGGTTTGATCAAGCCAGCTAAAGCAAAGAAGGCCTAAGAACCTAAGAAGTACAAAGAACTACTTTTGTCTTCTCTGTGACTGCTGCTACGCAGCACAAACTCAGGCAGTAGCAGTCCACATCATCAGATGAGCCATTTCTGCGTTCTGATTAAAGAACAGAGTGTTTAACACCTACAGATTACCAATCTACCACAATGCCAGTCACTTAAGGGTTGGTGGCATTCCCTTAAGTGACTGGAATTTATTTATTTATTTTTTTGTAATAATACACCATTGCTGTATACATCTGATTCTGATTTTTCAAAGGGACAGTCCAAAAAAAATTTGGACTGACTGAATTTTAAAGGTGAATCAATGCAACCGAATTTTATGTATACATGTGGTTATGTTGTGTATTGCTTTAGCTCACCAGTTGCCCAAGAGATCATACATAAGATTAAGTGTAGTAGCCTGGGTTCAATTCCAACCTGAGTCTCTTTGTTGTGTGGCTTCCCTTGAATTCCTTCTTCTTCATTATTCTCATCAGATTAAGGCAAAAAATAAAAAATGTTGGTGTATTAACAGCATATATCAGCAATTAGTTTTTGAGTGTGTATAGGATGAAAAATAACTTTCAAAATTAACTGTGCAAACCAGCAAAAGTGAATATCAGAAAAACAATCAACCACCTTAAGAACAGAAAGATGCCAGAGACAGATGAGAACCCAGCCGAAGCACAGAAAAGAACCAACATCTTCTGAGCATGTCTCTGTATGTGAACACAATACAACTCCAGCATGGATACTGACTTACACAACACCTCGTGGAAAAAGCAGTTGTTGCTAATATTGCTATTGTTTTTCCAATGAATAATACAATGCCAAAATCCCAATTCCAGTTTACGGAGCCGTGGCTCAGGCAACAGACTGGGTTATCTACCAATCAGAAGGTCTGTGATTCGCTTCCCTGCTCCTCCAGCACTATCAGAGGTTAGCAGGCGTTCTGGCAAAGATTTGTTGAGAGCACTGGTCTTAAAGGCTGATGAGGCTCCACCTAGAGGTGGAAACCGAGAGCTAATAGAAAAACAGCCACTCACCCGGACCATGACACAATCCTTCATACCCTCTCCATGACACGCTGGATAGTCAGAACACTTTCAGCCTCAAACTCTCCCTGTGACACTTGGACTATTTTCACTATTTTCACTTTCACATATCTTGTTTACATTGTATACAGCATAACTTTAGAGTACATATTTAACATGTTGCATCTTCAACAGAGTACCTTATTTTTATTTTTCTATCTTTCATATTTATAATTTAATTCAGTGTATGTAGCAAAGCAAATTCTGATGCTGATCTGAATCAAAAGCATTGTAGGGCAGGCAGAACTTTGTAAATTTTATGTAGATTTTTTTAAAAATAAGTAAGTGTCTTTTGTTGAAGAAAATAAATAAATAAAGAGGAACGACCTCCGTGATCGGGTTATAGCCGCATCAAACTTTCTGAGCAGTGCCAGAGAGAAGGTGTTGTTGGACTTGGACAGAGGAGAATAAAGGAGGGCAGAACGCCAAGCAGGATTACTGAACTGAAATTATAATTCACATTTGCAAATAAATTACAAAATAAATAATTACATTTTACTTCTTTTTACCACCTAGTCAAACTAGTCCCCAGAGAATATTAATAATGTTACTGACTCATTCTGGTAGGTACTACAGAGAATCAAAACACACAGACATCTGTGCAGTTTCTTTCCATAGGCCTTCACTGTGATGAACATTTAGATCATTTACATTCTGCTAACATATCCAATATACCTGCTACTAAACTAAGGCATGCTGCATATCCAGAAGAGTACGGTCCTAGGAACAGCAAAGATACTGCACAGAACCCTCAGCTTGAAGGATAGACTGCCTGCAGGGGCGAGAGGGGACTTTTTATATCTAAGCAGCAGAACCCTGAGAAAGAAGAGGAACAAGAATCATCGTGGAAGGACAGGTCACTGCACAGCTTTTAACAGCAGATAGAAGATGTGGCTGTTGAATAAATTAAATGGTCATTAAAATGTGTTTAGAATGTATATGAAAATATAGCCCAATTCCTTTTATGTATACTCATACTTGCCCAATAAAGCTGATACTGATGTGTGCAGAATATCTCTGTTGTTGCTGTACTTTATAAAAATTTTAAAACAAACTAAGCAGTATTCAGGTCACTTTAAGCAATGCTTAAGATGGCTCACTAGATGGAGCAACACGCTCAGACCTGAAACTGCACATATTCAAAAAGTAGTTCAGTTCAGTTATTTCAGTCAATTATCAGGGAGAAATTAAACTGAAGGAAATCACAGTGCTGACACAGTCATACGAGTTTTGAACACAAAAAAGTGTGTCTTAATGTGTGAGCCAAGGTTATTATAGTTAACTTAAACTAAATAAAAACATTTAGTTTTTATTTTTATTTTAGTTCAATCAAACTTAAAGAACTTCACTTTTGAAATAAATAAAACCTATATAAAAAGGTTTGGTTAACTAATTGATCCACAGTCAATACAGAACATAATAAAGTAACCTCTATCATCTTCTTGATGTCACTTTGAGACACAGTGAGTCTCTCTGCTACCATAGTTACTCTACCTGTACAGGGACTGTCCAGCACATAACAGCAGGGTACAAGATTTTAACATGCACGGCATACATGGAAGACCATATACAAGTGGCTGGCACACTGTATAAAATACAGGAACATCTATGTTGAGTATGGGATATACATGGATAAATGGGATATACCCCACAGGGTGGTTGACAATGACCAGGCTAAGATCCTGCAGACTTACTGATACAGAATAAAAAAATATTTTACTCAAAGACATTTTTGGTAAAACAATGTAGGCCCTACTGTAGACCCATCGCCCACAGGAGGCATAGTAGGAGTCTGTTGCAATGTATGCCAGGTAGCAGCCAAGAGCAGTGACTCTGCCAGACAGATCTCCAGCTACCCAGAATGGTACTTGGGATATGGAATGTCACCTCTCTGAATGGGAATAGCCTGAGCTAGTATGTGAGGTTGAGCAAAACTGACTATAGTCAAGCTCGACTCAGTGCACGACTTGGGCTCTGGAACCAGTCCCCCGGAGAGGGGCTGGACTCTGTTCCAGTCTGAAGTTGGCCATGCTGAGAGGTGGTGGGCTGGGGTGGGTATCCTTGTATGGGTGGGTATCCCTTGGCCTGACGCCTATATTTTGGAGTTTTCGCCATTCGACAATAGGGTCATTTCCCTGTGCCTTCAGGCCAGGGAACAGGTCCTGAATGCCGTTTATACTTATGCCATATTTTTTAAGTGATTTCATGGACTTTGCTACAGTGAAAGAATTAGGAAAATAATTTGTGTCATCTTTTCATTTGATTTTATGTGATGTGTTATGTGTTAAGTGTTCATCCTTCTTAGAGTATTTGTACAACCTTTCCACAGTATAGCAGCTTTAGAGTTTAAAGCCCGAAAATGTGACACGTAGTGCTAAAATGCATCTTAAAGCACGTGTTTTGGATGCCTACACCACAGCTCTGTCTTGTCCTAGGTCTGAAGCAGTTTTTCTGAACAGTTTAACCCTGGAGAACCCATGGGGTCAAATTTGACCCCATGGTTTCCCTAGTAAACCAATGGGGTCGGATCTGACCCCATGGGTTCTCCAGGGTTAAAATATTTTCTGAAAACTGATTATTCAAACTGATATCAAGGCATTTGGAAAGATGTACTGTATGTCTCTTTACAGGTGATATAAAGAGAATACCCTCTTTTTAGAGTGTCTTTGAATTCAACCTATGTCCTATGTAGGTTAATTATTCTCATTTCCACGTGATATCCTTTTGTTCCTGACACATTACCAGGTCCATATCAGTATAGATATCCTTCTCTTTTTTTGAGCAGTGTATAAAACACTGAAACCAAAATGGTGTGTGGGAACAGAGAGGCATGGCTGAATAAGAGACAGTGTATGCTTTATTCACACTGACTAAATAACTCAAACGATTAATATATGAAAATTCAAAAGAACTTTATTTTAGACTTTCATGCAAGGAAACCTTAAGTGATCCTGATAAAAAATATTTGTGTAACCCTAGGTCATGCTTGGTATTAAAACAAATCTTTTACTGTCAGATTTGCATAGATGCAAAGTGAGACAAATGTTTGTGTGGGTTCTCAGCCATCCAGGTGATGGCAGCATTGAGAGAGATCTTGACGAAGGAAACTGGACTTATGAGAAGACTTATCTCATCCAAGAGGCTTCTTCGGTTCTAAAAACAAAAGGTGGAGAGTCCCGGGAATTTAAACCCTAGTGGGGATTGTCCCATTTGGAGGCGGTTGCCTTCCTTCTTGCAACCAATCTGCAGCGGCACAACACGCCAAGTTACAAAAATTAAACCCGGAAAAGAGTAAGATGTGGGCGGATCGATCGAAATGCCGATAGCATCGATACTAGCATGAAGGAATGGATGCTTTAGCTTCGTATTTTGAGGCATGTCTGTGCAAACGGCCGTGGCGTCGTCATCACCCCCAAAGTGTGGCTTGTGCCATCTTGTGGCATCACCTTAAAAATGTCAGATCTACACATGATGCCATCACCCCCAAACATGGGCCGTGGGAAACGCTGCGGTGGGTCGAGGCACCATCTGCTGACGTCATTTGTCCGCGACGAGGAATCTACGATGGCCGAATCAGAGTATGTGTTTGATTTTATAATCGTATCTAAGTTCATCCGTTCGGTTTCCTATGTGTAGATGTTCTGATTGTGCTTTTTCCTTTAAGTACGAATCTTAAAGGTTCGATTAAGGTATCTATTTAGAAGGATGATGGGTGAAAAAGGCGTATCTTGAGGAGCTTACTTTCACATGGAGCTAAGTGTGTACCGTCGGTGACTCGAAGGTAGCTCCGAACTGAATAAGTATACCCACGGCCTCCCGACCTGGCGTCACCCCTAAAATTTCTGGGTCAAGCTATTTGAATTTGTGTCAGACAATTCTGTTCTCCCGGCTGTCCTAATACAAGGACGCAAGAAAAGCCTTGGGATCTCAGGCTAACTAGGTCCTCATAAACACTATGTGTTTTTGGCGAATCAGTCTTAACAGACCTATTATACCTGTCATACCCCAGTAACAAGTAACCTACCGTGGTAACACTGAAAAACCAAGTTTTAGGTGATTCCTAACAAGTTTTAGGGTTACACCTGAAGCTACTCAAAGCCTCCAGTTCTCCACAGCACAATCCTGTGACTGAGCCACGTTTATTTAGTTTGTCCAAAGCTTTCTTCTCTTACTTTTTGTTCTCTTCAGGACAAAAAAGGCAATCAAGTTGGTTCCAGAGTATCTTCTGAAAAAGAGGAAGGCATACCAGGCAATCAAAGCCACGCAAGCCAAACTCGCACTGCTCGAGAAGAGAAGGGTAAGCACTGATGCCCATATTACATATATACAATACAATATATCCAAACGTCATGACCGTGCTTTGTAGTTAAAAGCTGTATGGAATTTATGTACTGTTGTGCATTCATGTGTACATTTCTGTAATGCTGTAGGTGACTAAAGGGAAAATCAAGTTCAAGCGTTTGGAAGATTTCTTAAAGGAAAGCCACACACAGCATCGGGATGACACCCGCATCCAAAGGGTCAAACAGAGACCAGCTGAACCACTGCCTCCAGCCAAGAACAAGCTTGCCTTCGCCGTCCGCATTAGACAGTAAGTACTGGAAAACAGACACAGGCTTCCAGAACCAGCCGACAGTTTGTTTAACCCGACTGGTTCTCTCCTGTTAGGACTAAAGGTGTCAGCCCTAAAGTGATGAAAGTGATCCAGATGATGAGGCTGAGGAAGATCTTCAGTGGGACCTTTGTCAAAATTAACAAGACCTCCATCGCCATGATGAAGATGGTGGAGCCTTATGTGGCGTGGGGGTGAGTGCATGAAACACAGTGTGCTTTAGAGGGTAACGCTGGCTTGAATTTGTGTTCAGTCCTCTACATACTGGGCTGTGTGTCGGACAGATTTCCCAACCTGAAGTCGGTTCGTGAGCTCATTCTGAAGAGAGGTCAGACCAGGATAGGCAGAAGGAGAGTTCCCCTCACAGATAACACCTTCATCGAGGAGCACATGGGTGAGTCACACTACACTCCCTCCCCACTCACCTGCACTTCATTTCAGCTGTGCACTCTCTCTCTCTCTTTCCATCCCTTCCTCTTTCTCTTCCTCTCTTTCTCCCTCTCTCTCATGTTTTCTCTTTTATCTCCCTGTCTCTTCCTCCTCCCACTCCCTCTGTCATACTCCATCTTTCTTTCAAGTGTTATGTAAAATAAAATACATGGTTCTATTTTTACTTCTTAAATTATTTTTAAGATTGTTTTTTGTAGCCATTTCCCTCAATGCCGGGTTTCGTGGCGGTTTTAATTTTCATGAATAAGACGCTCTCAGGACTCATCGAGTGACGCCACTGACCAGCCAGTGGGTTGTATGCAGTCTGACAGCATCACATTTTAGTACCTGGTCAGATCGCTTGGAACCCCGGGCAAGCAGTTGGCAAACCGTGCTGAGTTCATCCAATTAGGTACTAACAGAAAAGGGGCTATGATGTCCTCTAGAGGGCAGATGAACATAGTTGTGCGTATCAAGGTTTTGCAGACTCATGATCAATAACAACGTAATGTTAGCTTTCCTGCTATCACATGTGATAATTAGAAAGGTCCATGACCATCTGGTAACCACCAGGTGAGTATATCCCAACCAGTTTTGAGTGGTTGATGGAAGTTGCTGGGGAGATGATGGCTAAAGCCCCAGTCACACATGCCTACATATGGTCAGTGACTCCCTGGAAACCATCTGTGTCTATATAATAAATGGGTACTTCAGGTCCAGTTAGGGAAAATCTCCTTGTGATCTTGTGATTGCTTTGGTTGGCAGCATATTGCTCTGATCGCAGTTTGAATAGAAGTGGTGGACTTGTCTACAAACAGCATCTAGCTGTAGTGAAACAGCTCCGGAAATGGAGAAGGTCCTTAGAAACATGTTTACTGTAACACTGAGACACAGCTTTTACTTTGAGGTGAACCATGTCTATTTCTGATTTGCATTCCACTTTTTCAAATTTTACTACTACCATGCTTGGAATTGGGAAGTATTTGCTGACAAACATGAGATATTACTGGCAACCATGGCATTCTCCTAGCAACCGGAGAAATTAGTACAAGGTTCTTGGTGCCGCACCATGTTTGTAACTGATTTCACCCAGCAACAGTGGCTGTCTGTAGTACTGTCATGCAAGGACGTGAGTTGTCAAAAAGCTGTATGTAATTGGCTTTGCAATTTAAAAAGTGTGTAGCCGCAGCCTTTTATCACGATACACATAGTTGCCCACTCGTTTCGTTCCTGCCCATCTCAATGGAAAGTTGCTTATTTTTTATTAGCTACCCTTTCTTGAAGCCGGGCCCATTTTGCCCACTGCTCATTGTTTTTATTCACAGATATTGTTTTTATTGTGCTAACAATAAAGCACACAACCTTTTTCTGCTTTTGACTCTAATGGTAATCAGAATTTGCAAAATACAGATATTATGGATGAAAGATTATAGCTAGCGGCTAGGTCTCTCTTTTAGGTACAGTCTGTGGGATATAGCTGCTACACAGGCTGTTTTGGGAGTTTTTTTGTTTGTTTTTTTTTTGTTCATGTTGGCTGAATATGAGTTCAAATTCTGCAGGAATCAGCTTTAATGAGCTTTCTCTGCTCCTTCTCGGCCCACAGGTAAACACGGAATTATCTGCTTGGAGGACCTGATTCACGAGATCTACTCTGTTGGGAAGAACTTTCGAGCTGCCAATAACTTCCTATTGCCGTTCAGGCTGTCAGTGGCTCGTCACTCCATCAAAGACAAAGCTGGGCTCCTGAAGGACCTGGGAAACCCAGGGTACCGTGGCACAGATATCAATGTAATCATCAGACAGCTGAACTGAGGGGGAGCACGTGCAGGATGGACACTGGGTTGGACATCAGTTTCAGAGACACTGTACCTGTTGAGGAGCAGTTGTCACTTCTTTGGCAAAGAAGGTCTTATTACTCGTTCTGTGGAGGCTCTTGCCTTATCCTGTATGAATTATGTTAAAATATTAAAGTTAACACATACATTAAGATTCCTCAGGTTTTCTGAGGAACAGTCAATACTTGCTTCTTACGCAAGGTTATTAATGAAATGATCTAGGAGGGCTGTTCTCCATGCTGAAGCCAGCAGCCCACCTGCTATAAACTCTTATGGGGTCTGTAACCTCCAGTGTCAATAGGTTTAATGTGTGCAGCATGCTCACAAAACTGATTGCTGTTATTGAAGAGGGTGATGGATGGTATTGATTTATGTTATAATACTTTTTGTTTTACAATTAAAAAAACTAAACTAAATGACTGTTCGTGTGATGTTTGTTGAGGTGTTTAACGCACACGGTATGGTGAACGTTAAACAGAAGCTTGCACCACACAAGGGGAAAAAAAAAAGACAAGTTTTTGTGTGACAAAACTGAAAAGGTGTCTGAGGAGGAACATTTTTTTGCAGTGTTTTCTAACAAGTGGCGAACAATTTAGAGGCTCAACCACCCCAGTTAGTCCAGATATGTCATCTGGACTAACTGCCTTTCCACTTTTCAGTGTCTTCATAAACTTATACCGTCGTATACCTTCACCTTTTAAAGCCAGCATACTGTAAACCAGGGGTGTCAAACTCAAATACACAGTGGGCCAAAATTCAAAACTGGAACAAAGTCATGGGCTAACATTAATATTTATTGAAATATATTTATTCCTCCAGATATAAGAATGAATCTTTTCTTATGGACTAAAACACGTTTTGCTGAAAAACTGAATATGGAACAAGCAAAGCTTAATACTAAACAATATATATTAGCTGTATAATACCAGTAGGCCAGCTCTAATAGTAATTTGGAATGGCTTCGCGGGCCAAATGTAATTAGGCTGCGGGCCAAATTTGGCCCACGGGCCAGAGTTTGACACCTATGCTGTAAACCATCATTAGCTACAATCATATTGCAATTTCTCCAGATATAGTAGTTTTTCTAGACAGCTTGACCATCATTTGTGCAAACTCATGGTCTGAGATGAATTTTTATATTTTTGGGGGTTTATATAAATGCATTCAGGTCAAATCTGAGCAATTTGAACTAAAAAAAACAATAAGCTTAACACAATAAGGAAAATTTACAACAAGGAAAAAACCAATTATTCCTTTGTTGTAACAGTGTTTCAATTCAGTTTTATTTATACAGCACCAAATCACAACAGTCGCCTCAAGGCACCATAAGTATCTGTTTAGATACCATATTTCTAGGAACTTTAGGGCAAAGTACAATATGTTAGTACAATAACCTCATTTTTATCTGAATTTAGAAGCAGAAAGTTAGAGTTCCTCCAGGTCTTTATGTCTTTAAGACATCCCTGCAGTTTAACTAACTGGTGTGTGTTGTCTGGATTCATACATAGATAAAGTTGGGTGTCATCTGCATAGCAGTGAAAATGTCTGCTATACCTTCTGATGATACTGCCTAAGGGAACCATGTATAATGTAAACAGAGGAATGGGGTCTAAAAGACACGTTGACGGTTTGGAGGAAGTAATTACTGAAGTTAACTCAGAAAGATCAATTGGAGAAAAAGAGTAAATGAATATCAATGGTACTGAAAGTAGCTGTACATAATGTTACATCTGTGAGATAATGAGTATTTTTTCTCTAATGGTTCAAATTTTATTTGTGAAAAAGTTCATGAAATCATTACTAGTTAACTTTAAAGGAATGGGTGGCTCAACAGTGTTCTGACTTTTTGTGAGCCTGGCTACAGTGCTGAGGAGAAACCTGGGTGATGATGAATAGTAAGATCTTCTAGCTTTATGGATATGGAGGGCTTTTTTTTTATAAAGCAGCAAACTATTTCTCCAGGCTAAATGATAATCTTCTAAATTTGTGATACGCCATTTCCTCTCCAGCTTACGAGTTATCTGCTTTAGGTATGCATTTGAGAGTTATACTAGGGAGTCAAGTACTTCTGATTTGAGGCTGTCTTTTTCACAGGAGCTACAGTATCCAGAGTCATACATAGAGAAGAGGTAAAATTATTAAGAACATAATCGACTTTTCTTAGAACTCTCCCAGGTAGCTGCTGTGCTCTGTGTTGGTACAAGACATGATGATAACAGTGGGTGAAATGTATTCTTAAAGTTAGTTACAGCACTATTAGAAAGTGGCAGAAATGTTCCTGGCAATAAATCTCATACTGTTTAAAGTTGTTTATTTCTCCTTAAATGCTGCCACGTATGTAAGAAAAATTACATTTGTGGGTTGCACTTGTGACAAACTTGCCAAATCTTCTCTGCCAATGAAAAACAGCTTCATCTGCTACTGATTGTGTAGGTCACACTGACATGAACAGCACACTCAAGCTGATCTCACATGTGTTCAGTGGGATTGAGGTCAGCATTGTCATGTTGCTGACACCAGAGCAACAGCAGTTTGTCGAATATACTGGCTCACTCCTAATAACCCTGCAACTTTGTTTTGCAGAACACCAGCTTTAAGTTTTCCTATGGCACAGTCCCTATCCAGGTCAGTCAGATGTGGTATTCTTGGAGCAGACACTGACCCTGTAGCAGGGTCCATGTTCACAGGTGCTGCCAACTCGGCTAACCTGATTGTCATCACCTGGGCTACCCGAAGCTCAGAACAAGAGTCAATATCAGAATAAGCTGTTTGGCATTGGCAGAAAAGACTTGGCTACGTTTGCATGGGAGCAACCTACAAATGTGTTTTCCTTACATGTGGGGCACCATTTAAGAGGAAATAAACAGGCTAAAACATAATGAACCAAACACAAATTTCCTTGCTTTTACATTTTTGTGCTAAGTTTATCTTTTCGTGCCTGTGTTTGAAGCCAAGGGAATAAAGCAGTCAGTTGATGTTATGTACCCTGACTTTCTACAGTATCATCCCTCCTCTGTAGTGCCACCGTTAATTCAGTGAGGCGCATGAGTCACCAGCCGGAAGAGGGGACAGAGATGTGTGCCGGAAGAGGGGACAGAGATGTGTGCAGCTGCGTATTTACCAATGCGCACTGGGAGCAGTGAAGGATGTCATGGGGTCCGTTTTGATGAATGTCAATAATGCATTGTCTGAACTCGGAGCGAGCGTGTGTCATCGGGGGTATGAATACTGAGAAAATGTCTTCATACTAGCTTTGGATATGGAAAAGGACAGGTAGGATACAACCGTGTGCGTGTGTTCTGCGGGGTGAACGAGGGATATGTCAATGAGTCGGCAAAATCAATCAGCTGCCATTGCCATGGTGATCAATTACCAGCGATGATGACGTGTGCCGGTTCCCCGGTACTGTTGCGGCTGCTCACTGCCATCACGACAAACATCGTCATCATGCCCGAAATGATTGCAACAGTTACAGTGCTCCCATGTTCTGTTGCCTCAATTCATTCCCGGTGGAAAACTAGAGCTCTCAAATCATAGTCTAATATTTAAAGATTTCTAGAGTGCCAGAGCAATCTATTCCCTTCACAGATTTTAGAAAGACTAGTTGTATTGGATTTGGGAAAGGGAAAGAATGGGCTGTGAACGTATTTTAAATAATTGCAAACCATTTATTAGCATTCTGATTTATTCTTCACATTATTAAAGAATTCTTTGGGTTGTGTCTCAGTGGTTTAAATAAAGTTGCCACTGCCAAAGATCTTTATAAGAGCGGCGTCAACAAATTAGCAGGATCTTGTATTTAAGTACCGTTAAGTACAAAGTTGACATGATGGAGTATTTCAATTTTATGAAACTACTTGTGTAACATATTTAGTAGATACCCGGCAGTAATTTAAACCCAATGAAATATATGGAGGTGGTTAGGTTTAATTTTAGTTTACGGGGAGCACGTGAAGGCATCTAGTGTCAAGGATAATGGGAGGTCCTACTCATGAAGTGGCTTCAACCCAGTGATGTGTTGCAATTACAGCAGGTTGCCAGCGAAGACTCGTCCACAGGTAAGCATGCTGAGCTAATAAATTCACTCAAGAGGAAATATTATCAAGGGGGACTGGTATTCGCTTATTTAGCTGTCGCCGAGGGCTCTGACAGAGCCGGCTATCACATTAGTTTCACGTTGGAGCACGCGGTACCAATGTGAAGTTTAGGTCAGGGTGACTGGGAAACAAGACCATGTGGGCGCACTGATCAATATTTACCTGGCTTCGTCTGCTCGTGCTTCTTCTTTAGGGTTAAGTAATGTCTCTTATAGCTATCCTGAAAACAGAACTGCAGCTACGTAGCAAAGGTGAGCCGATTTGGCTAGCTGTGTGGCAGGCAGCTGGAATGAATAAGAGCGTGGGGAGTCTGTAGCCGGCTAATGTGTCAGTGTTTGCGTTTCCAGGTTAATGTTCCGTATTCTGCTGGGAGCAGCATTAAGTGGAAGGTTTTACGTGTGTTTTTATGTTTCACACTTAGCATAACAATACAGCAACCAGCAATTCCACTCAATGTACTGCTTACGGTGGCTTAATTACCCTGTGACGTTCACGTCACTATTAACGTATTCTGAAAATTGTTGATCCACTCTGCTCTCAGGTACTCAGAGATAAGTACGGCTAATAATTGTGTTAACGGAGCCTGTCTCTTATCACAATTTTTATAAGTCAACTACAACATCATAAAATATTACATTACAAGAGATCCCTGAACTGGAATTTGATAACTCTGCATTTTTGTAGGGTCTAGGGTAATGGATGTGTGACAACCGTTGTGATTTGACGCTGTATAAATAAAGTTCATTTGTAACGTATTTATTTAAGGACATTCTTCTTTTGCTGCCACATTTAAAGTGTCGTCCAATCTAAGGGTCCGGTTTTCTCAGCTTATCTGTTCTGCTGCCAGTGAGAAACTACACCATACTCTGCAAGCCAGCGTTCCGACACCTCTGGCGTTACGTTACCAGTTATCGCTAAAGAATAGCACACTGTCATCATTCACTACAACAACAACACTTGCATTTTCATAACAAAGCTCATTAAGTGGTGATATCAGGGTTGGGGTGTAAAACAATCACTGGTGATTGCTTTATACTCCGCATTGCACTATGCACTTTATCTTTGTTGCTTATAAAAAAATAAATTAAAAAAATCCACTGTCTCCAGTCTCCGCCCACCCCCTCTTACCTTGATATCTGTGCTCGTGGTGATTCTTTTACAGAGCAGATCAGGCTGTGGCTCAAGGTTTAATGATTACTCACATTGGGCTTTTAGGGTAACTGAGATACAAACTCAGCTGGAGACTGTGGCTGCACAAATTCCAGAGATGATCACAGTAGACCAGCTGTGCCTGTGTGTAAACATGGAGCTTGAACATGTACAGTGTCTCTGAAAGTGATGCATTTTTTTTTAATGGTCAGTATACACAGTAGTTGTGGATTACCTAATTTCTTATTGTCATAACCTCATATAACTCATGGTCCAGTAGACAAAAGAAGTTAAATATATTTATCAGAACACGCCATTTTTATCCACGAGTCATTTTTCTTATTAAGTTGAGGAATCCTGTGACCTTTGTGCCACTTTCACAACTGACTTTTATATCAAGTGACACACTGAAACTAGGTTTGATCACTAACAGCAATGGTGATTTGGATGGTGACTTGGGCAATATACTTAACCTCGAGTTGCTCCCTTTGCGTTCACTGAATTTTCAATTTCAAATTTATATTGCGTCAAATCACAACAACAGTTGCCTCAAGGTACTTTATATTGTAAGATTGTAGATTGTAAAAACCCAACAATACTACAAAGAAAGCCCCAGCAATCTGATGATTAAAACTAACATACCCAAATCTTATTTAGCCTGTCTGCAGTTGCTACTCCTATACAAGCCACTTTGCAACCCTTTTCTGCTCCACAGTTCGTCCTTTTTGTCCTGTGTCCGATTTAATAAATGTTGATCTTTTGTATGCTGGTTTCACCACCTCCAGCATTTCATTTAATAGGGGCAGAGGTCTTGGAACATGTCAGGAAATGGAAATCAGTGTTTTCTCTTCACTGAAATGGTCCTCACTGTCCAGATAAATGGTAAATGGCCTGCATTTGTATAGCGCTTTTCTAGTCCATAGGACCCCAAAGCGCTTTACACTACATTCAGTCATTCACCCATTCACACACTGGCGATAGCAAGCTACATTGTAGCCACAGCTGCCCTGGGGCGCACTGACAGAGGCGAGGCTGCCGGACACTGGCGCCACCGGGCCCTCTGACCACCACTAGTAGGCAAACATGGGGTTAGTATCTTGCCCAAGGATATTTGGCATGCAGCCAGGATGCAGCCTGGGATCGAACCACCGACCTTCTGATTAGTGACTGACCTGCTCTGCCACCTGAGCTACAGCTACAGATAAGTATAAATTTAGAAAGTCACTTGGAAAGGACAAGTTGCACTGAGTTTGGTCAGACTGTCCTTGGAATTGCCTGAAATCAAATTTAAAAAAAAATAAAATAAAAAATCTGTTGGATGAACAATCAGTCGGATTTTTCTATTGGAGATTATGTATCTGAATTTCAGGAGCGGGACCACGCCTCCAAACACGCTCCTTCCGGTTGCCATCTATATAGGTTTCCCCCCAGTTCTGCAAACTGTTCATTCTCGTTTATGTACCCCACCCTCCCTCTGTCCTTGTTCTCAATTCTTTAACTTCTTCACTTCTATTTAGTACATTTGGATTTGCCAGGCCCGGGAGCCGTTGCCAGTCCCCTTCGAGGCCTTCCCCAAACCGCAGCTTAATTCATGTCCAAGCATTCACCTTTACCTACTAAAACACTGTCAATCCTAAAATGAGGACGTGGGTCCAGCTAGTGAATTACACTAGAAAGGATAATAGGACATTGGTAGTATTCTTCCCATTTGCCCTGTAGTCCCTATTCTTAATATCCTGTGAAACCTAAGTTGCTTTAAGAGGAATGTTTGTGTTGAACTCTGATTGTCTGATGAGGAGAATGAAAGCGCGTGGGTTGCTTTTAAACGGATTGTACAAAGCATTGGCCCTATTCAGGCGTTGCTCCTGTACAGATGCAAACCTTCCCAGGCTCACCCTCCCTCGCACCACCAAAAAGCAGGTTTCCTTTTTTTTTCTCTACAATTCACACACTACACAAGGATGATGCCACCAGCTCTGCTTAGACTACCTCACGTAATGTACAATCGTTGTCCCATTGTTGCTAGGCAACCACGACCTCCATGACCTCGTTGTGGTGTTTTGCGTAAGATGGCACAGCCACCGCTGAAAACGCACAGGCACACAGAGCATGGCCTGTAAATGGCCTGTATTTATATAGCGCTTTACTAGTCCCTAAAGCATGGCTAAATAAATAAGTTTGCGAGATAAGTTCACTGAGACCCTGTACACCATATAAAGGAATTTTCCCATTTTGAAGTAAGTAGGTGAAATAGGCGTTAGCCAACTGGGGCAGAAGTAAATTTCTTGCCATGAGTCTTCCTTCCTATTGAGCAAGCCATTAACTGTACACTATTCAGACTGGAGTAGCATGTGGGGTTGCTGTCAAGTGTCCGGTTAGAGGCCACATAAAGTGAACGTTCTGAGGTCCACACAGCATAATTGCAGATGGACATGCAAATGGTTGTCCACGCAGAACTTGTGCACACTTTTTGAGTTACGCAAGTGTAGTCATCAATTTCTAGTGAAGTCACGGACAGGAAAAGTACAGTACTGTGCAAAACTCTTGAACCAGCCCTCATTTCTTTATATTTTACTTCCAAGGACCTAGACCTTCTTGTATTTTTTTTTTTTTTTTTTTTTTTTTTTTTTTTTTTTTTTTTTTTTTTTTTAAGCACTGGTGTGGACAATAATTCTTCGGTCTTTCGAGCTTTTTCTTTGGACATTGGCTGCTTTTTCAGTCATTTTCAAACCACTCAAAGAATGAACCAGCATTGGCAAAGAACCAATTTCTTTGTAGCAGTCTGCTACAAAAGTCTGCTACAAAAGGACATAATTTATTCCAATTTCTTTGGTTGAAAAATCCCACAGATAACAGATGAGCATAAAGTAGTCTTGGACCAATAAGACAATTTCTGAAAAACTATTAGTCCAAATTTTGGTAATCTCAGCCCAAAAAAAGAAAAAATGGAGAGAGAGCTGAGGATAAAAGTAGCACCAGGCCTAGAAAAACTATCCACAGCATCTGATAGTCATATCCTAAAGACATGACTTAAGGACTGGAGAAATGCTGAAAATTGAGTTGAAGCTGTGTGGGATCATCTTGACAATGTACAGAACAAAAGACCGCCAACTTTCAAAGAAGAGCCTAATATAAAGACCTGAGGGGTGGCTTTAAACTTTGCACATTACTGTGTAATTTAGGCTTTGCGGTGGTTCAGCTGGTGTTTATCACAGAGATTCCTTCCTGGTTTCCTTTGGTGACTCTCCATTGTCCTTAGCCTCATCTCCCTTTAAGAGTCCCACAGGGTTTGAGTCCTGGCCCAATCATCTTTTCTCTTCGTCTTCTCCCTCTGATTTCTTCTCCCACTAGGTCTGTATTCAGACCTAGTGATAGCTGTGCTTCTCCTCTCTTGGACTTGGGCCTACTGTGGCTGAATAACAACCCCGGAGTAACTAACCTTGGCTACTGTTTGTCAAACTTAAATGTGATTTTTAAACTAAATCAGCAGATTAACTGTTCTTAAAGCCGTTTTGTTTTTGTTTTGTTTTTTTTATCATTCAGGGTTTTTTTTTAATCATTTTTATTCAAGATCAAGTATGTCTTATCTTTTACAGTTTTTGAATATCTTATTCATGCTTTTATCACAACTTGCTTGAACCACTGTAATGCACTTTGCATGGGCCGTACCAATGCTTCACTCACATGCCTCAGTCATTTCCCACATCCTGGCTTCCTGCCACTAGCTCTTCATTTTTTTTAGGGTCCATTTTAAGATTTCATTTGGTCTTAAAACTTTTAAAGGCTCAGTTACAACTTGCATTTCTGAGCTGTTGACTCTGTACATCCCCTTGAGGTTGCAGAGGTCCATAGACCAGCAGCTCCTGGTAATTCCCAAAAGCTTGATTTAAAAAAAAAAAAACAAAAACAAAAAAAAAACAAGCTGACCAGGCTTTTTCAGGTGTAGCCTTTAAACCTTATAACCATCTTCCTGCCCATGTTGGAGTGCCTCACTCTTAAAACTCATTTTCACTCTTTGGCTTCTAACTCAGAATGACAGCACTGGTTACTACCTTGTAGTTTTTGTTTTTATTGTTTTAGTGTTTTGCCATTTGGTATTTTTGTGTTATGCTTTGTCATGCAAAATAAAACAGGATTGGATCATGTATGGGAAAAGCCTGGTATTTTGCACATTGTAAGCTCAGTTGATAGCAAGCACTAAATCTGTGCCGTAAAGGTCATTTCATGTGGATTCGGGTACTCTGATGTGAGACATTTGGATAGCCCCTGCTCATGTCCCATATGGAAGATAGAGAGATAGATAGATAGAGATATCTATCTATCTTTCTTTCTTTGATTCATATAAAATATTGTTTCTACTGTATCAATAGAATCACTACTTAAAACCTTTTAAAACTGCATCTACTAACTGCCTGGTGGGCATTTGAATTTGCAAACCATGATGAACTGTTACGACAGATCTTTATTGCTGTCATGAGTTATTCTGCTCTGTTTTTATACTTGTACCTTTGGTGAGTAGCTTTGCATGATTCCAGTTCAAAATGATCCTCGTTATACTGAGCCTTCTTGAAACCCCTCATTCACTGATTTGAACAAGCCGTCAACAAGGTTGTTGCCCTCGTTTTGCCTCTTGCAATCAGAAGAGCTGTGCAGCTGAGATGAGCATATAAGCAATATTTGCTTTCTGTGATATCATGACTGCAGCTTTCTTTCTTGCTGTGCAGATTGCTGAGGAACAGTATAGCTTTATCAGTTCTTCATTTGCTCAGAGTTGCCCTCAAGCTTGCAGCAGATCTCCAGAGCAGAGCAAGGGCTGGTGTCACCAGCTGTTGTGCCAGACAGTAGAGTTGGAGTTTGACTGCAGTGTGAGAGATTGGAGACAATGGAATAACAAGCACAATAGAAACCTGTCCAGCCTTCCCATAGGGAAACAGAAGAACAAAGGTAGCTGTTTACAAGCTACTTAAAAACAAGAGCGCAATAGTGAGCTAATCATGTTACTGTTACTGTTACTGAGCAGATGAAGAAATAAAAAAAATAAAAAAATTCTTGGGTGGCCTGCATGTGGGCAACACTGATATAAAAGTGACCCATTTTGTGTTGTGACATTAAACAGCAGCACTGTAACTCTGCTCTGCGTTATGAGGCCTTTTGAATGAAACCAGCTACACTGGCAGCTGCTTCTGTTCCCAACCTGTCACAGCTTTGTATATTAGACATAATGAGCCACTGGGATATAAGTGGGATTTAAGAACATGTTTTATATGTTTTATTGGCCAGTGTTTGATCAAACCAGCTGAGACTATTACACAGACAGGCCTGTCAGAGAGTGTGTGTGTGTGTGTGTGTGTGTGTGTGTGTGTGTGTGTGTGTGTGTGTGTGTGTGTGTGTGTGTGAGAGAGAGAGAGAGACTGGACTGACACACACACACACACACCTTCATACACCAAGTTGCTTTCTGCACAATGCTCAGTCTTTTGCACATTTCTATTGCACTGATGTGTGTGCACTGTCTTTGTTTTGTTTGCAATTTTTGCACTTTATATAAACCTGTGTTGATTGTCTGTTATGTCATATGTAACACCACAGTCTTGGAGGAATGTTGTTTATTTTCATTGTGTATTGTACCACTGCACATGGTTGGAATGACAATAAAGCCACTTGATTTGACTTGACTTGATCTTTAAAGACATTCTCACACATCTAGTGTCACTCCTGCTAATCCTTCCTGAGCTTGTCTTTTAAAAGTTGCTAGAATGGAAACAAACAAGCGCTCCAGCCATGAAAAACTCAGTAGCCCCATCTAGATCTTTCACTACTTGTCATTTGAAACATTTGCACTTCAGGTGCCATTTACTGCTGCCAACATATGAAGATGTATCAAGTAGCTTTCTGAAGAGCAGCTGAGCAGGTGTCCATGTGAAAGTGGTATTTGTGTAAAGGCAGACAGTGACATTCCAGATGGAAATCTCATAATCCTTGAAAAGCAGTTGGTGTCAACAATGTTGGCAGTTTCCTAAAGTAGTAGTAGTAGTAGTAGTTCTTCTTCTTCTTCTTCTTCTTCGACCTTCGACCTTCGACCTTCGACCTTCTTCTTTCTTCTTCACTATCTGATCAGACAGTTAACCTTTGATCAGCTGTTGGGTGACACATTAGACACAAACAAAAACTGATGTTTCCACACAGCAGGACCTCACGGTTAAACTAAGTAATTGAGACTGACAAAGTCTCGCTCTTTGCTCTGTGTTCTTAGCCCGACCTTTTTGCAATCAGCTGCCCTTCAGCTTTTTCTTGTCATAAGAAGTGTGGGATAGTGCAGCTCAACACGCTGTGAGAAAGCAACAGCAAGAAAGAAAAGCTGGTTTAATATGTAGAGGAGAGGGAGGAATATTTTCAGTTGAGCGCTGCATGGAGTGAAAATGCAGGGGGAGGAACAATGGGAGAATCATATTTTCAGCATTAAACAAAGTACAGGGAACACGATTGTGTGTCTTGTTAAAGCATAATAACATGTTGGATTTTATTTGGTGAAATTAATCCTTATATATTGAATCCTTTGTAATAATATTGTGCGAGATCATTTGTCTTACTTGCTTCACAGGGGCTGCTTTTTTTAAAAACGTACAGAGTTTCTCCTCTGTCTTCACAGTTCTCATGTTTGACTGCTGTGACAAGGCAGGATACGTCCTCCAGTAAACCTTAAGTGAGGGTGTTGAGTGTCTGTCAGCCTGCAGCAGCTCAGTCTCAATAGGTGCAGTCATTTCTTCTTTTCCCATAATTTTGTTTGTGGTATTTGTTTGGTTTTTTTTTTTTTTTTTTTGATACCTAAGAATTGCATTAAGACTGACACAGAAACGGTTACATCATGATGCATAGATACTAAAATCTTAGCAGACAAATAGAAACCACTCGTGTCATATGTAACTCTCAGCAGGTTAAACTGTCATAATGAGTATATATCAGGCATTTATTTGCACCATAGATGGTATAAAAATATAGCTATATAACTTCCAGATCTGAAAAGTTAAACCAAAGCACAATTGCCTAAAACCTGCTGTTCTTAGTGGGCACCAGGAGATGATTACTGTTGATGCAAATGGATTTATGGGAAAATGGGCCTCTGTCCTGACCTCTGTAAATATCTCACTGTTGAGTTTATCATGGGCTCAGTCACACATTTCTGCTCCTGTTGAATAAAATATTAGGTGCATTTTATAAATTTTGCTATTTCTTAGTATCATAAAGGAGCATATTGAGGTACCATATGCTCATTGGTGAATAACTTGTGATTAACTAGTTGCCAGTGAGTGTGGTCTTACATCCATCTTTTTTATTTATGGTTGATGCACACCCTCGACGGAGAGGCCAAAATGTTTCTGGAGAAGTGCTTGAGAGATGTGTGAGGAGATCTCAAGAAATTCCAGCAAGCCCAAAGCTCAGGCTTCTGTGCAGAAGATTATGATTCAAAGAAAACTGAAAAAATGTTAATGAATTTCAATCCTTTAAATTCCAGAAAGCTAATAACAACTTTGAGTGAGGGAGAGTGTGGGGACTCAATGGAATAAGTATTACACACTAGATGAGACAGTATCCTTCCACTAGCAAGAGCAACTAGTTATTGAATGACTAACCTGAACTGTGTCTTAATGGAAACTTTCCAGACCAGATTCTCCAAAAAGTTTGTTTGTAAAAAAAAAATAATAATAATAATGATGATAATAAATAAATAAATAAAAAATAAAAATGTAAAAGCACCAGACAGTAGAGCATCTGGAAATTTGAATGGTAATTATAGGCAGTGGATCATCTCTGTGTATCAGCGTGGATGAGTGTTAGAGCTGGCAGTAATGCTGGAGTCTTATTTTGAGATTTGTTAGTCGCACCAAAGCGAAACATCTGTATACACGGTTTTTGCAAAATTTTTAAAAACCACGCACTCCTGTTTCTGTTCAAACCCCAACTCTTTGTTACCAAACTCACAAAAACTGTCCCTTCAGATTTGTTATTTTTGCATACAACATCTCGATGCCTCTGCTGCCTCAGTATATTTCTGGGCTGCTGCCCATGCTTCCTCCAGGTTTCAAGTTGGATAAATAACTTGACATCCTTTCCTACTTCCTCTTGTTTTCTCCAGCTCTCAGCAGGTCTCCCTTTGGGTGAGGTGTTCTCTCTGACATTGTCATCTCAGCCTCTCAGAGGCTGTGCTTCCAAAGGCCTTCACTCTCCCAGCCCCTCCACGTCTGTCCTCATCATGGGGGAGGTGGTGCAGATGCACTTCACCACGGTGGACTATGTCATTTTTGCCTTGCTGCTGGTGGCCTCAGCTGGCATTGGCCTCTTTTATGCCTTCTCTGGGGGACGCCAGCGCACAACACAAGTATGATTTTTTTTTTTTTTTTTTTTTATATTGAAAGAGTACAAAGTCAATTTTCCTTTTTAAATGTTAATAAAGATTTGTGACACCTGTGCTGTTTGCCACAGGAGTTCCTGATGGCTGACCGCTCGATGAGCTGCCTGCCTGTGTCCCTCTCCCTGCTGGCCACGTTTCAGTCAGCTGTGGCCATCCTGGGTGCTCCATCTGAGGTGTACACATTTGGGACAGAGTACTGGTTTCTGGGATGCTCCTATTTCCTGGGTCTTCTCATTCCAGCTCATGTATTCATACCAGTCTTCTACAGACTGCGACTGTCCAGTGCTTACGAGGTATTCACAAGAACAGTTAACATGATTAGACACCTGTATCTGGCCTTTACCGTTTGTGTTGTCTTGTTTTTGCTTTGTCATTGTCGTAAGTTTCCTTGGGTTAATCTCTTATCTCTCACACACACCGTAAACAAGACAATGAACAACCATCAGGCACTTGTAGTTTGACCTGACTTGGTCTCTGTTTTCTAAAATGATTATTAATTGTAATCTTCTTTTTTTTTTTTTTCTCTGCATTTTTCAGTTTTGCACTCTCTCAGCACACTTTTTTTTTTTCTATTTTTGCCTTTCTCAAGTATGATCTCAGAGCTTAACATTCTTATCTGTCTTATCTGTGTTACCTCTGACACATTCACATCAGAGAAACAAATGTCCTTGCCTCAAGAATCTACGTCTCTCTTTATCTAAACTCCACTCACTGTTCCTCTATTGAGGCTTCTGGTGCTTCACTACAAATTAACTGGACAAATGACTGATGTCTAAGCCGAAGATCAGAACTTAAACAACCATTTCTGATCCTCAGTAAACATCTAATGTGCTGAATGCATATTACAGGCTGTCTCTGAGATGATATGTGGTTAGATTTTTGATTTTGCTCTTTTTTTTTTTTTGTTTTCTTTTACATTCTTTCTTCGACAGTATCTGGAACTGCGATTTAACAAGACTGTTCGCATATGTGGGACTGCGACCTTCATCTTTCAGATGGTATCTTTGTTTATTTGTGAATCCTTATGAATAAGTGATGTTTTAATGTGCAATAGATACCCAGTGAAATCTTAAATCATCTGAAACAGAGATCATATATTGCAGATTATTCTACATTTATATATCTACAGTAACTAGTAAACCGGTATTACAGTTGTCTTTAAATCAGTCTTATTGCTTTGAGCTGTTTTTAGTCACATCATCATGAGAATTTCCAGATACAATGCAAAATCTTTACCCACCCACTGCACTGGATCACACAGCACAATCAGTTAACACTGGGCTTCACAGTTCAACTTTATGTGCTATTTAACACCGGTAGCTTGTGCCAACAATTAATAAGGAAAAAAGAAATAAAAATTCCAAAAAATCCCAACAGACCCATGGTGAGTTAGTTGAGTCTGGGGATGCGTTAGAGTAAAGGTGTTCTGGTTGTGACACCATTGCTCGCCGTACTGTGAGACAATCATTAGTCTCTGTGTACGGCAACATCAGGCCCCACATAAAACATTGTTTTCCTAACTTTGTATAATCTAACAAAATTCAAGAATAGATCTCTGATAATGGAATTTGTAAGTAAAACAATAAATGAAAAGCGGACCAAAATAAACAAGAACCACTCCAAGAGTTCAAACCTCCACCGAGGCAGCTCATTCTCTAGGCGGCGTAATATTAGATATTGATTTGTGAATTTGACTGGCTCATTGCAACACCTTGATACTTTTTCCAATCGTTTTTTTTTTTTTTTTTCCCAACAATTTTTCCAAATAAACAAAACACATAAGAACAGAATACATGAAAAATAGTTTTCTTTGTCTTTTCTTCAGAACATGTACAGACCTTTAGAGTGTAAGACCGTATCGTTTATCTTCTAAAAGATAACCCAGGCTGATAAACCTGCCCTGTACAGTGTATTTAAAAGAGCTTTATCAGTGAACTCCAAAATATGACCTCTGAACTGTGTTCTTTTTCTGGGAGCCTTACTCTTCTATATTGTTGGTTTCTTCCTCTGCAGGTCATTTATATGGGAGTAGTCTTATATGCTCCAGCACTAGCTCTTAATGCAGGTAATGCATGGGTCATTACTTCATTTTTCATGTTAGGTCACACCTAGAAGGTTGGACAACCTGTTGCAGTGTTCAATGTTTTCGTTCTGTTCAAATGCAGTGACAGGATTTGACCTATGGGGGGCAGTGCTGGCTATGGGATTGGTGTGCACTCTGTATACTGCTTTGGTAAGTCTAAATTCACCAATCTTAAGACACATTTATCAGTTTGTCATTTTGACAAAACAAGTCTTTGAAAAGATTTTCTCCAGCTGCAGCTTATATATTTCATAAGAACAAATCCTTACTAAGCAAGGGAGTGAAAAACACTGGAAAAAGCTTAGGCAAACTTAGGAAGTTCAGATGAGATTACTTGTAATGATGAACATTATGGTCCGATGTTAATCTGCTACTGTTCCTGTCTCCCAGGGGGGGCTGAAAGCAGTGATGTGGACCGACGTGTTCCAGACGGTGGTCATGTTTGCGGGCCAACTGGCAGTCATCGTGGTGGGAACTAGTCAGGCAGGAGGAATAGCAGAGGTCTGGAGGAAAGCCATCAACGGTAGCCGTATTTCTGGACTAGAGTAAGTAGTTTGCATATTTGAAAGGCAACTAAATTAAAAGAGTTCTGCTTCACTCAATGACACCAGATAGAAAACAGGAGGTAAAAATGGAATTCAGTGATTTGCAAATGTCACAAGTCCATATTTTATTTACAGCGGAACATAGAAAGACAAAAAAGAATGAGCTGGAGTCAATAATCGCATGATCGGGTATAAAAAGAGCTTCTTAGAGAGGCAGAGTTTCTCAGAGGTTCACCAATCTGCCAAAAGTACTGCCTTTACATATTTTGGAACTACTTCTTGCAAAGGAGCTCTTTCACTCTCTACCTTTGTAGCCTGAACCCCAACCCTCTGGAGCGCCACACCTTCTGGACACTTGGTGTTGGGGGGGTCTTCCTGATGTTGGCTCTGTACGGTGTGAACCAAGCCCAGGTCCAGAGATACCTCAGTTCCCGCACAGAGAAAGAAGCTGTCATGTGAGTAACATGAAGTTGTCAGAAAAAGCTTTGCTAACGCCTTCTGTTTAAAAACCACTAAACCCTATTGATAACCATCTGTTTGTCACCCATCGTGCCTTTCCAGGTCCTGCTACGTAGTCTTTCCATGCCAGCAGGTTGTCCTGTGTTTAGGATGTCTCATGGGTCTGGTCATGTTTGCTCGCTATGGAGAAGACAGCCCTCTGGATAAGGGTTACGTCACGACTAATGATCAGGTGAGCTCTTATTTCATCTTTAAAAGTATCAGTAGATTATTATTAATGTTTTAATTCTAATGTTTAGTTTCTTTTTTTTTCTTCTTCTTTTTTTTTCTTTTTTTTAGATGGTGCTGTACTTTGTGATGGATGTGTTCAGAGATCTGCCTGGGCTTCCGGGGCTGTTTGTGGCCTGCCTCTTCAGTGGAGCACTCAGGTGATTAACCCAAGAACCACGACTGATGGTCGGGATTCACACACCCTTACACACTCTGTGTTATGACTGATTTAAGGTATTGTCATCTATTATCTCTTAATGTTAAAAATCATAGGTTGCAGAGCACATCACATGCTGTGTAAATCCATGTTGTATTCACTTTAGCAATTAAGCTAACAGAATATATAACAGGACATTTGATTCATGGAGAGATTGTTTGGTTTCTGGGATTAAATCAGAACTTCAGCTATCTGTCCCTGGTGTTTACCAGATGTTTATTCAAACTAATTTGGTAGCCTTTTTGACTATGTTCATAAGACTTTACTCACAAAAATCCAGATTAACCATTACCAGATGGGTGCAGGATAGCCATAGTACAGCAAGCTGGCTAACCTAATCTTACTTGCTAACATCCATAGCAAAATCATGTGTCTGTGGAAATTCTAGTTGGCTAAACTACTAGAATAGTGTGATCCTTGAGGTTAACTATATATGATGTACAAAGGTATATTGACTGCAGTTCACTATGTTATTAATTGCACTGGTGTCATTATTAACAGTTGTTTCCTGGAAGTTTTTCAGAGCACTTTAAATAGAGGTCGTGTTTCTTGGATTCGTCTATTTATTCGTGGCACTGATGACACTGCATACATAGCTAGATTTTTGTGGCATTCTGCTGTGAAAATGGTATAAATGTATTTATTTTTTTAAGTCTTAAATTGTGTTTTTAAAAAGTGTTCTGCAAACTTAAAAGTAAATGACCGCTGAACACTTGGTCGCAATCCTTCCTGTATCAGCTTTTATAGCTGGTTACTACCTTACCACCCAGGCAGAACTACAAATGGTGTTTTAACTTATTCATGTTATTTATAACCCTCGGACTGAACCCAGTACTTTTTTTTTTTTTTTTTTTTTTTTTTAATTACGAGTTTTGGCAATAACAAGTCAGGCTGGCAGAGGCTATGCTGCTTTATCAAAATGTCAAGCAGCTGTTATTCTGTGTGTGTGTGTGTGTGTGTGGTGTGTGTGTGTGTGTGTGTGTTGTGTGTGTGTGTGTGTGTGTGGTGTGTGTGTGTGTGTGTGTGTGTGTGTGTGTGTGTGTGTGTGTGTGTGTGTGTGTGTTTTGTACTTGTAGCACTCAATCACAAGGCATGTCATTACCCTTTTAAGTTGGTTATTAAACAATAAAATCTAGTATATAAAAACATATTGAGTCCATGTTAACACTTATACATGCATAGTTATCAGCTTTACTTTGATGTGCAGCCCAAAAAAATGAGTATCAGCAACTCTCACCTGAATAGATCTCACTGTAAAAGTCAGGCGTATGAGATGATGGCGTTCTGGTTCCTGGAGGCTTGTGCAGTGCAGATGTGTTTAAACCACCCTTAACTTTCACTTAAACCGGTTTGTTTGTTTGTTTGTTTGTTTTCTTCTTCTAGCACTATTTCGTCAGCCTTCAATTCCTTAGCAACGGTAACTATGGAGGACCTGATTAAACCTCATTTTCCAAATATGACTGAAGGCAAGGCCACGCTGCTGTCCAAAGGACTCGGTGAGACAAGTGGTGGAGTTTTGTTTTCTCATCTTTGCTCTAAACATGCAGTTATGTTGGAGTTCAAGTACTGTTGTGTGACTTTAATCTGGGATTGTGTTTTTGTTTGGGGTAAAGAATAATTCACATTTTACTTGCATGCTTAATGGATTCAAGCGAATATAGCCCTTTTCTACTCTGCTGCAAGCCTCGTTCATTCGAGTGCTTTTATCTAACATTGACACTCCAATGGACACATCAGGTCTGACCCCCCACTACCTTCTGAGCCAAATGCTTTTATTCTGGTATTAGTAGTAGATGTTTTCATTTTACTTGAGTGTACTGCTGTTGTTTTATTATCTTAATGTTGGCGTATTCTACTCCATATTTTTAGAGTAGGGTATCTAGGTCAAGAAATCCTTATTTATTCTTAACTAGGGTTGGGTGTAGGCCCTCATTCACGGTCTAAAACGAGTATCAAGTCTTTCCCTGTTCTAGATGAAGCTGCTGTGCTCATAGCCAGAATTGTGCTATCAAACGATAAAAATCATAGTAGAGAACAGACTCAGTCTGCAGCAATCTGAAGTCTGATCTAGCAATTCACATAAGTGTGTGTGTGTGTGTCTTTACCAGAGTAAAGATGCCATACAGTCCATGCTTTGCTTTTTATTTGTGGTTCTAAATACTTGAAGTTGGAGGTGTAACCACTGTGTGCTATTTTTTTTTTTTTTCTTTTTTTTTTTCATCTGCTCCACAGCCCTGGGTTATGGTCTGGTGTGTCTGGCTATGGCCTACATTGCTTCTATAATGGGATCTATGCTGCAGGTAACTGTTCATCAAAAAGTTTGAAAATGCTTTATTACATTTAAGTGAATTGAAACGTTTTGGAAAGTGAATGGTGGTAATCATGGCACTGGTTTAAAAAAAAAAAAGAAGAAAAAAAAAAGGACTATATTCATACAAGACAGTTGTTAACTTTCTGCAGAATATTAAAAGCAACAACACAGAGACACTGTAAGTATTTAGTATTCATTATTGTGATTTGACCTACAGTTTGTTTGTTTGTAAAAACTTGTGTGTCCTCAGGCAGCTTTCAGTATCTTTGGCATGGTTGGCGGGCCCCTGCTGGGACTCTTCTGTTTGGGAATGTTCTTCCCCTGGGCAAACCCCATTGTGAGTCCTGTTTTAACTTGGGGCTACTAATAATTCAGTGTCTGTGAAGGTTCTCAGTCATCCAGGTCATCGTAGTCTAAGGAGCTTGGAAAGAAAAGTGTCTGGACTTCTTTTGGTTGCTTGAAAAGACTAATAAGTCAGTGTTTGAAACAGCTTTTGTTGTTATTTTTGTGGTCACACATAAATTGACACTGCTTCTGTCCTCCTGTCAGGGTGCAGTGGTTGGGTTGGTATCGGGCCTTGTCATGGCTTTCTGGATCGGCATCGGGAGCTTTGTGATGCGCATGTCTGTTCCCACGCCAGCACCTGCACTCAACGCCACTGCTCTGCCACTGTTTGATAACATAACTACCACTGTCATGACCACCACAGCCAAGTCGGGGTAACACATTTCATCTCAAGATAAACCACTTTAAATATGGTTTAGTAGTGTTGAGTGCTGGTTGATTGTACAGATTACCAAAGTTTGATGTTATAAATATCAGTCAGCATGGACAGTAGGGCCAGCAAGAGGGAGGTCATTTAAACTGTTGTTTTTTTTGTGTGTGTCTTTATTCCCTCTCTCAGGTCAGCTGGTGTGAAGGCACTCTACTCATTGTCCTACATGTGGTACAGCGCTCATAATTCAGCCACTGTGGTGGTGGTGGGACTGATAGTTAGCCTGCTAACAGGTATACACATGTAGCTGTAGTCTGTGTCACAAATGGTTTACATCGTCTGTTATATAACCTTATTGTTTCTTTCCTCTTTTCCACTAACCCAGTGGACACCTTGATTCCCCAGCCAACTTGGCCAATATAATGACTCTGCCATTAATGTTAGAGAATTGGCTCCATTTACAGGATATGACTAGCTAGGAAAACTTTAGCATTAGCCACTTTTGTGTTACAACTCTAATCATAAATTATTATTCTGCGTCATTATATTTAAACCAAAAACTGATTTTGACCAGTACTAATTAATAATTTAACATTAACTTTGGGATTTTTTTTTGATCTGTGAAATGACCAATACACTCATAACTCTCACATATAGGTGTGATGTGCTGTTGACTAAATGTTGTCTTAGCTAGCGTAGCATAATGGAATTGCGCATTCATTGCACCATGTTGGCATTCTGGTCATATAGCTAATGTGTACACTATAAGAACCTGTAGCATCCATATGCTTTATGGGCAGTGTTGGAAAGGTTACTTTTAAAATGTATTCCACTACAGAATACAGAATACATGCCCCAAAATGTATTTTTTAACGTATTCCGTTATGTTACTCAATGAGAGTAACGTATTCTGAATACTTTGATAATATAATAGGTAATCCATTTTTTTTTTTTTTTAAACTATGTGAACGTACTATTGCTGTGTGAATTATTACTTTTACTGAAGGTTACTCGCCATACCAACACTGACTAGATTTTTAAATCTTAATATAAAATGAGTAACAGTAGGGTGGACGACGACAGTAAGGCTGCACTTTTTGCAGCGATCTCGTATAGAAAACTGTTTCACGCGTATATAAAATATGTCCGTAGTAAAGGGACCTCTGGCTAATACGTCGGGTTCCGTGTCGGGCTCCGTGTCGGGCTCGTAGCCGAAAACTAGCTTTACTTTTTTTTCTGGGTCAACTTTGCTAGCGAGAGACAGAGAGAGGCGTTGAAAGGCTGCTTCAACAAAACTTGTTTCAGAGAAAAACACAAAAAAGTGTACAGTCGAGTCTTAATAGCTTACTTACAACCGGGCTCGTCAGGCACTCTTTTTGGCTGCAGTTATTATATTTGCATACTTCCATCTCCCGCTTCTGGTCGATGACAACTCGTACTTTTCGACTCTCCTTTTTCTCCCTCCCTCGCGCTCACAAACACATAACGAGTATGGCAGTCCATTCTCCCTGCAGCACGGACTACACTGCCCATTCTTTAGATAGCCCTAAAGAATGCAGCTTCTATTGCCTTCATATTAAATAATTTTTGTGAATAATTCTTTAAAATATTTCTTCACGTCATTATGCGGGCCGCAAGTAGGGGTGACATGGGCCGCGAGATTGAGACACAGGCATTAGAGCCTCTTAATGCATGTTTTGTTTGGGGCGTGGAAACCAAAAATAGAGAGGGCATAGCCGAACATATGAAACAGGAAAATACAGCCGTGTAATCCCTTTATTTCAGCAAAGTAACTGTATTCTGAATACCACCTTTTTAAATGGTAACTGTAACGGAATGGAGTTACTCATATTTTGTATTTTAAATACCTAACACCAGTACATGTATTCCGTTACTCCCCAACACTGTTTATGGGTTACAGAAACTGTGTAATTTCTTCTGATGAGGTCCAGTCAGCCTCTTCTGCACATATCACCCTGTTACTGTCATCATACTAGGGCCTATGAAAGAGAAGGAGCTGACCCCGGGCACAGTGTACCCCGTCCTGGGCACGCTGCTCTTTTTTCTGCCCGACCGCTACAGAGAAAAGCTTTGCTGTATCACTCCTCTGGCTCAGAAGGTAACCTCATATTTCCACTTGTTTCCACTTTTGTTCGTCTTTCAGTATTTGTGCTTTCAATAGTGTGTTTACCCTTGTTGGCCAGCCCACACAAATCAAGACACAGCCTTATCAAATGGCCCAAAAGGACCGCAACGGAGAAGCTTATTCCAAAGAAGACACTGTCACAGAGGAGAAGGAGATGGAGAGCGACAGAGCACAGACGGAGGAGGAAGACTCGGAGGATTCGAGGGCTTGGCCCTCGTGCCGGCTGACGGCTCACACGGTTCACACGGTTCAGGAGACAGCCTTGTGATCCTCTTTTTCTTTTTTGATGCACAAATACACTTTCAGACCAACTGCTACTCTGTGCAGTCTTTCTCTCTTGGTGAGAAGTGCAACAGATTTAAAAAAAAAAAAAAAATCAGCAATGATTCTGTGGCACTAAATTTGAGTGTTGCTACTCACAATTATTTTTCTTAAACAACTTCAAATGAGCTTCTGCCAGGCTGGAACTGAGCTTTGGAAGCACAGGCATCAGCAGAACTCCACCGGTTATTCTCCATTTGTAACAGGCTTTTTAGACATGTCCCCAAATGTTCAGTCTGAAGTAACAGACTGGGCGGCTTTCATGTTTGTGCTCGACAAAAAACAGAGAATCAGCTAGTTAACAGATACTTAATATAAAATGTGTTATTTTTATAGAGATGCTGGAAGCACAAATTCTAGAACATGTACAAGAGAAAATAATAAAAGTAAAACAGACTGAACTTTAACAGAGGGCATGACAGGTTTGTGCTTCTATGATAGTGTAGTGTCTTAACAGGACCTCTGTTTGAATAGTCACCTTCTAGCTGCTAATGTAGATGTCTAAATATAAGTCCATTAAAGTAGAGCTGCGAACTCTGATGAGGGCAGAGAGGGAGTCTCCAGCTGGCAGTGAAATTGGATGGAGCTCAGTAAATCCTTAACTTTACTCCAGTGTTCCTACACTGGGACAATATAACCTGCTCAGCGTATTTAAAAGAGCCCAATATCATCCATAACCTTCACACATTTAGCACTACTTTTATGTTCCAGTTTAAAATCCCAGTCAGTAAATGCACTGAATACTAATTGTAGTAAGTAGTCGTTGTGCTCTGCTGCGTCAGATACACAAAACTGCACAAACACTCCCAGCATCCTTTTCTGATGAGCTGCTTGAAGAGATGCTGATAAATATAAACAGTAGTTCAGTTTTTTTTCACAGTTTTAATATGAACTTTAATCTTGTCCAGAGAAGACTTGAAATTTAAATGTTTTGAATTTGATGCCAGCAACCAACTGACAAAAGACTGGAAAGCTTGTGTGATGCGTGAAGAAAAACACAAACACGCACACCTCTAGCAGAACACCTCACAGTTATCCATCCATTTTCTCCACTTACTGTGGAGAGACTGGAGCCTAGTTGCCATAGGGCTAGAGGCAGAGCACACCCTGGACATGTTGTCAGTTTGTTGCAGGGCTAACAAAAAAACGACAGACTATTTCGTATCCTGCTGAGCTGCTATGATGGTAACTTGGTTTGGTTTCATTTTGTGTAGTTTTCCGGTGAGGGTGATTGCACATATCCAGGTTTATCTGTCAGGATCTGTTGGAGTCCTGCTAAAGTGCCTCACTGAGCGAATGTTTTAGCTGAACTCCTGTTAGCTGTGTTTCCATGAGCTTTGCATGTTTAAGCACAAGTAGCTCAGTGTAGTCCATTACAGGAACTGTGGACCGTTCTCACAGTTGCTTATAGATTCGCCTCTGCCCCCATCTGATGGCAGCACCGCTCTGCCAGCCATCATGGACCACAAGAGAGTAACGTAATGTATTTAAAACTGATGGAGTCGCTGCTTAGAACTTTGTGTCGAGCTTCTTTTAAGTGCCCCGTCTTTTAAATTCAGGTTGCTGTCGTTGACAGTGTGTGATTAACATGAGTAATATTGTGTATAGTTGAATATTTTCATTATCGTTGAAACTTTTTGGAATCCCAGAATTCTTGGCCATCATCATTTAAGTGTTTGAAGTCATGTCCTGGTGTTAGATGTCTTTGCGTGTCCAATGATTCTCAGTCAGTACCGTCTGTGCTCTTCCAAATGGACACAAGTTCATTTATTTGCCATGTTTGCTCGGCCAAAGTAGTCTGGCATGTTTCCAGAGAGTTCACTTGAAGCATGTCTACACTGTTTACCCACATCCCATTTCAGTAGTCCACAACTAAGACTTGGATGTCTTGGTTGCCTTACGAAATCCTGGAGTTAGTCCAACAAATGATTAGACAAAGGTTAGAGACTCAAGACCACCGTAACTCCTGTCTGATGGAACTCTGGCCCCTTGTAAGCAGCTGTCCGTTTACAGAACCAGCATGTTTGTACCATCATCCCGAGACTTGAATACCTCGATTTATCCAAAGCATATAGAATATGAATTCATTCTTTCTGATGATTTGTTTTCCATTTTGATTTTGTTTTGTTTTTTTACCAATAGAACATGTATTTGAGGTCATGTTTGTATATTTTTGTAATTTCACACAAAGCCTATCCACATTTCTTGACGTGAAATGTGGAATTCTATATGCAAGAACCATAAAAAGTTTTCGGCAGAAGTGGGATGTAAAATACATGTTGGTTTGTTTTATGGGAACAAATTATGTTTGTCAGGCTGTTTGTTGTTGGTGTGTGTGTTTCTGCATGTGTTTGCGTGCACTGCTTCCCAAATTCTGCCAGATTCGCAACAATTTAAAACTTTTTTAATGGTTCCTATAATTGTAGAACTACTTGATGACGTATAGTTTCTTTATGATTGCGTAGTAGCAAATCCTCCTTCATACCTGAAATTACTTGAAGTGTGTGCCTGGAGTAATAAACGCCCTTTATGATGTGAGGGATCAAAGTTCAAGTGTTGGTGTGCTGTATTATTATTAATGCTGTTAAATGTGTCATTTCTAGGCCTGGACAGGGTGCAGCACTGTGATTACAATAAATACTAACACGTCTAATAAAGCACAAGAAGTCAGTAGTTCTGCTACTTGAAATGTGAGCCTGCAGCCATCAAGCCATGTGAAACAGGTTGGAGGTAGCGTTTGTAGTTCTGGAGATTGAGTTTAAAACTGAAAATGTCGATGTGCGCTCCTCTCTGGCCTTTTTCCAGTGAAACGGCAATGGCACTTAGTAATTTCCTGAAACAATAAATATTGTTTGGAACAATATTTATTACATTTGTTTTCCCATCAACAAGAATTCTTCCTCTTGTGTATTCCAAAAAAGAGAGAACCTCCATAAGCACTGGAGCCCACATAACTCCTCTGCTTTGGCTGTGCCTTCATTTGTGATAAAGTTTTGTTTTTTTCCAACTCAATGTATTCTTCATGAATTTAGCAGGATTCTACCATATTGCAGTCTGTACTCAAACATCTGTCCAGGAGTGGACCAAAGTCTGCGTATTGCAGAAGTGAATTTGATCAAAGAACAGATGGCTGCTGTCAGCAGCAGGAGTGTGATGCTAAACTGACTTTTTTTTTTATTATTATTATTATTATTAAACCTGTTTTCGTGATTCACTGTTTTTCTGATGTAGATTTCTGATTGAACTGAGATGGCATAAAAAATGATAAATTAAAGAATGTTCATGGTTGTGTCTGTCAACTTCATTGCTGTGAAAATTAACCTAATTTTAGTGGCACTAATGCAAAACCTCATCTTCTTTCTCTAGTAATTAACACACCTGTTGAAATGGAAGGATTTGTAGCTTCAGCTTACCTGTGTTTTGTTATTTAACTATACACATTGAGAATACAAAGACATTATTTATATACACTGCTAAAAACAACAAGGGAACTCTACTGAATCAAAGTGTATTGAGTCAATAAAACTTGTGGGGTGTGGTCAGATAAGTATCAGAGGGGTTGTTAATCAGTGTTAGTGAAATGAACAACAGGTGCACTACAGCAGCGGTCCCCAACCTTTTTTGTGCCACGGACCGGTTAAAGCCCGACAATATTTTCACGGACCGGCCTTTAAGGTGTCGCGGATAAATACGACAAAATAAAACTAGTACCGGTACCGAAAAAAAGCAGATTTATTCATAACACACGCCAGGACCCAGGAAAACCGAGTTAACGATAAAAACGATAACAAAATAACGCTGAAAACCGATAAAAACCCTGAAAACCATACATTTCACACCTGAGCCTCAACTCTCGCGGCCCGGCACCGGTCCGAGGCCCGGGGGTTGGGGACCGCTGCACTAGAGGGACAACAAAGATACAACCCCCAAAACAGGAAGTGTTTTACAGGAGGACAGGTGGTTTTCACTAGTTTTGCATTTGGCTATGGTCAGTGTCACTGCTGGTAGTATGAGGCGATACCTGAAACCTGCAGAGGATGCACAGGTAGTCCATTTCATCCAGGATGTCTGTGTGGACCGAATGTGATGTGCCAGTTTTCAGCCATACCACCCTGAGCATGCCCCTTTTCGTCTCATCTCAGATGCTAAGCAGGGTCAGGCCTGGTTAGTACTTGAATGAGAGACCACCTGGGAATACCAGGTGGTGTAAGCTTATGGGTGGCTGTAGAGCAGTCTGCAGGCATGCATTTACTCCAAAGATGGCAAATTTATTTTCTTTAATGGCCACAGTGAAAAATAAGAACCACAAGAAGAGCCAGACACAATTTATATGACAAATGGCATGGTTTTATTTAATCAACAATGTATGTTCAAAATCTAAATAGGAAGAAGATTTCGGTATCAAGTATTAGGTATCGCAACCACAGACATTCAAGAGGAAGAAGGTTTGCAGAATATCCATAAATGCTCCTACAATGCAAGACACTGATTGATTCCATTTAAAGCTTTACATCGTCTACACTTTTCAAGAGAAAGGAGAGACCTTCAGGGTATATTTTATGTAACCTATCTGCGAGAAATGCTCCCTAACTGAAGATATGTTGCCACAGTTTTGTTTTTTGTCCCAAGGTTAAAAAATATTGAGTCGACATCTTTGATTCAATGTCTCAAATTCTTCGGAAAGAAACTTATTCTCACTCACTGGAAGAAGAGAGATGCATTAAGAGATCATCTTAATGTACAAAATATACAAAATAACAGCTACTATCTGATTCTGTAAATTCCATTGTCATACAAACGTGAACTGCTCTATAAATATATCTTGAAAAGAACATTTATAACATTGAGTGAAACAAAAGTATGAAACCTCTAAACTTTGCACATATGTTCTGTTTCATAGATCTGAACATGACAATTTGCGTTGAGTATGAAAGAAATGAAAATTACATACAGATACAGCCTTTGGGTATGGAACTGGCTGCACATAAAAACAAAAGCTTTAATTTACAGCTCCAGCTCTCTCAGACTGGGCACAAAGAAATATAGCCTGTTGTTCTGCAGCTGCATGCCTCTTTTAGTTCAGCAGCTTCCAGGAAACTCTTCCAAGATGCCATATCTTTGCTGGTGTGTGGATTTATCAAACAACAATAAAAAAGTCTCTTGGCACACTGACACACAGGACTCTCCTTACACAAAGTATGAACAGGGCACACTTTCTGTTCAGAGCAGCTCGTATGTAGTTGGCTAAAATTATTGTGTAATGCGAGTAAGCTTGGTGATTTGGCCTGCTTTCAACTCGTGGTTTACTAAGTTGTCTGGTGTTGGCTTAGTTGCTTATTACATGGTCTAAGTCAGCGGTCTCCAACCTTTTTTGCGCCACGGACCGGTTTATGCCCGACAATATTTTCATGGACCGGCCTTTAAGGTGTCGCGGATAAATACAGCAAAATAAAACTAGTACCGGTACCGAAAAAAAGAAGATTTATTCATAACACACGTGAAAAGACCAAGGAAAACCGAGTAAACGATAAAAACGATAACAAAATAACGCTGAAAACCGATAAAAACCCTGAAAACCATACATTTCACACCTGAGCCTCAACTCTCGCGGCCCAGTACCAAACGACTCACGGACCGGTACCGGTCCGAGGCCCGGGGGTTGGGGACCGCTGGTCTAAGTATTGCTATGTGATAGGCATTTTTCTGGATCTCATTATCTCAGCTGATATTAAGCCTCATTAAGCCATAAAGTTTAGCTGCAGCTCTTAGTTTGATAAGGCTTATACTCTCAGTACTTACTGACATGCCTTACTGAGCCTTTCAGTTTAAAGGTACAGTCCGTAATTTGGGAGGTTATTTGGTAGAAAAAACCCATAGATAGATTAGTGTGGTTTGCAGTTTGTGGAAGCTGATGTGTTCCCCCACTGCATTTCAGTATAGTGGCTGGGGAGGACATCTGTATCCTGACTAATCACATTTTATGTACGTGGCTAGAAAAAAACAGCACTGACAGAAATGTTAAGCTTATCCTCAAAAACTGAGAATGCATCAAGAAGATCCTGAGATGAATCATCTCCAAAAGTTGATTCTGTTCGTCTGGACGTAGCGTTTTCAGTGGGAGAAATGTTTCGTCACTCATCCAAGTGACTTCTTCAGTCTCAGCTGACTGTAGGTTTTCCCAATCTTATAAACAGTACATTTGCATAATGACTGAAACCAGCCCACTGAAGGAACAATGGGCTGGGAGGTCAGTTCCTTCAACATGATTATGCAAATTCTCACGATCATTGATCAACAACCACTGACCAAAGACCACTGATCAATGGCCATAAGTGTCAGCTGAGACTGAAGAAGTCACTTGGATGAGTGACGAAACATTTCTCCCACTGAAAACGCTACGTCCAGACGAACAGAATCATCTTTTGGAGATTTACTTACCTGGATGATTGAGAATGCATCAAGACGTTTTAACCCACTTTGGCAAGGACTGCCTAAAGCTTGTACGTCAGTATGAGCAAACAGCACGCAAGAATGTGGATTACAGAAACCACCTGAGATTCAGCCTCAGATGCAGACAATACAGGATTACTCCTAAAAGTCTGCAAATGAGCTCTTCAGTTAAAGGCTTCCGGGCAACAAAAATCCTCCAGAGGGCACAGCACCAGCTGCTTAATCTCACGAGGAGTGGATCTGACAAAGACTTACGATTCTTCTAGATGAAAGTACTCTTAAAAAGGTGTTTGATTTCACTGAGAAGGCTCGTCTAGCACAGCACAAAAAGTCTAAGACCAGGCAACAAAGGAAGTTTGACTTACTTGTTGTACGTCAGAAACCACAGCAAAATACAGAGAGTGTCCTCAACGACCAGAAGAGAGAAGGATGCGACACCGAGGATGTGAACAAGTGGGTGAAGAATTTGTCTGACAGACAGCTCACCCAAACAGAGAAAAACATCCTTGCTAAAGGGCTGAATTTTGCTGTCACGCCAAGACAAATCCCGCTAGTGGAACTGATCACAGCCACAGAAACAGCAATTCGAAACAACAATATTGCAGAAGTGGAAGCACAGCAACTACGGACAAAGGTTTCGGCCTGTCTCAGCAATGCAAAGCCCCCAGCATCCAACATCAGCATGGAGAAGAGGAAGGCACTCACATCACTTAGTAATAACAACAACATTATCATCCTTCCGACAGAGAAGGGTAGGTGCACAGTATTGCTAAACCAGAAAGACTATCATGAGAAAATGTTGTCACTGCTCAGTGATGAAAATACTTATGACCCCCTGAAACAATACCCAGGAAGTGGTTACAGGAAGAGGGTGATAGATTGTCTGAAACAGTTAGAACAAGACAATGCTATTGACCGGACCTCATACCACAGGCTATACCCAGGGGAATCTACACCAAGTCTGTATGGTTTACTGAAGATACATAAACATGATGTACCTTTAAGACGGATTGTCTTAAAGGTACATCAAACACCCTGGATTTCATTGAGAAGGTGAGAGATGTCATTATGGAGGCAGATGAAACAATTGTTTCGTACGCCGTTACATCTCTCTTCACTTGCATCCCAGTCACGGAAGCGTTGGAGGTAGTTCGTAAGTGATTACAGGATGACCCCATCCTCAGCAACAGGACCACTCTCAGCATCGACTAAGTGTGTTTGCTTTTGGAACTGTGTCTTCGTTCGACCTACTTCACAAACAAGGGTCAGTACTACAGGCAGAAACATGGGTGTGCCATGGGTTCCCTAGTTTTACCCATCGTGGCCAATTTGTACATGGAAGAAGTGGAAAAAAGGGTTCTGTTGTCCTACCCTGGAAAACCACCAAGTCACTGGTTCAGGTATGTGGATGACACCTGGGTGAAAATCAAATCTCACGATGTACCACAATTCACGGATCACATTAACTCAGTGGACCAACACATCAAATTCACCAGGGAGGATATGAAAAGTGGCAGGTTAGCCTTTTTAGACTGTGAGATTTCCATCAGTAATGGGGGACATCTAAAAGTTGATGTGTACTGGAAACCTACGCATACGGATCAGTATTTAAGGTCTGACTCTCATCATCCACTGGAGCACAAACTGGGTGTCATCAGGACGCTACAACATAGAGCGAACACCATCCCCACAGACACAGCGGCCAGGGAAGCAGAAGAACAGCACATCAAGAAGGCCCTGAGTAAATGTGGTTATCCCAGCTGGACATTTGTTAAAGCTGGGAAGGCGCCAAAAGAAAGCTCCAGCCGATCCAGGAGAGAAGGACCAGCGCTGACTAAGCGAAAACCTGTAGTGATCCCGTACGTGTCAAGAGTATCGGAACAGTTGAGACGCATTTTTTCCAAACACCGCATCTCAGTGGCTGTTAAACCCCAAAACACGTTGCGGCAAAAATTGGTCCACCCCAAGGATCGGGTCCCTCGACACAAACAGAGTAACATAGTGTACGCCTTTAAGTGCCAGGAGGATTGCCAGGATTTATACATCGGGGAAACCAAACAACCTCTAGCGAAGCGGATGGCACAGCACAGAAGAGCTACCTTCTCAGGCCAGGACTCCGCAGTCTATTTACACCTACAGGCCAGTCGACACTCTTTCAGTGATGAGGGTGTACACATCCTGGACAGGGAGGAACGCTGGTTTGAGCGCAGAAAAACTCTGCAGAAGTTAAAAGCACAGTTAAATATAAAATTAAAGAGAATGAAAGATGTCCTGTTAATTATTAGATCATGTATCCAGGATTAATCCTGCAAGTTTAGCTTGGTGATAATTCACTTATGCTCAATTGTAAGCATAACTTTGAGTTGAGCATTATGTTATCTGAGACTGATCAAATGTGATCCAGAAGCAGACGCTGAAGCAAAAAAGAATAATTGGAGAGCATCATGCTTTTCTTTTACTACCCCCCCCCCCAAATCTCCCTGTCTTATTATTTCCTATCCATTTTTTTTTTTTGCTCTCTTCTCCTGTCCTTTGTTCTTGTTCTGTATTTATCTTTTATCCCACTCTCTCTACTCTCACACTCTTCTCCTCTACCCTCCCTTCTACTCCATCATCCTCCTCTCCACTCATCTTCTTCCTCCTCCTGCTCATTGTGATCTCCCTGGACTTCCACACAGTTCCAGCAGAGGTCCAGCCAAAGTAAAGGGGAGTGTGGCCTCAGAGCTTCATAAATCGAGCCCGTAATCAGCATGTACCGGCCATAATGAGCACAAGATAGTAAAAATATGTCTATTATCTCCCAGCATGAGGCGATGAGGGGGTAGACACTTTGGATACACACTTTGTTGAAGCTCTTCCAATGGCATAAATAGCTGTCTTTAGAAGGAAGCATGGACAAACACACACACACACATACAGAGTGTACTTTAAGGGCTCTCACTGGCCTGTACATGGAGTTGTTCCATCAAGTGTAGGCGTTCTGATGCAGTGTATGTATTACTGTAAGTACACCTAAGGTAAAACCACCATCAGAAGAGATGGGACACCATCTAAACTCACACATAATAAATGAACAGAATCCAATAAAATTATTTTAGCCCCGTCTGTCCATACTTAAGAGAAAATATTGTAAAACCAAAAAATCTAATTATGAGTTTGACGCTCATTCTGATATTGATAACAGCAACACATTTTTAAAATGGTCAGACAGAGATGGCAAAAAACAAGACAGCAGTTGGAACATCTCACCTTTTTTAATAATAATGTAGCAAACAATCTGTGGATGTCATCATCTACAGCACGTAGTCTAAAAAAGAATCAAATTACAGAGGCAATTTCTTGTACACACTGCAAAAGGCCCAAAGCCAGGGATGAATGGACTGAAGAGATGTAGGAAAACTGTCCTCTGGGCTAACCAGCCACACTCTGAGTTCATCTTTGGAAATAATGGGCACGTCCTTCGGGCTAGAGGGGAGAGAGACCACCCAGCTCGTTACCAGGGCACAGTTCAAAGCCTATGGTTTTATGGGGGTTATTAGTGCATATGGTTCTGGTAACTTGCTCATCTGTGAAGGCCTCAATAATAATGAAATGCTGTTTTTTCAGGGAAGGCCTTGAAGATGATTTTTGTTAGAGAGACTTCTGGATGTTATTCAGGAGGGATAATGCCAAATAGTCTTCTGCACATATTACAATTTTCTTTTTTTAAACTACAGCAAGTTATTTACTACATGTCCAAACATTTACAGGGTGTTAGTGAAAGAAAGGCAAACTGGTACATTTCCCCTTAACTTTTGTGAAGAACTTCTCTCAAGATATTTATGACAGGCAAGCCTAGAACACAACACCTCCATCACGGTAGAGTAACAACAACTAGAACAGACTGCATTTAGGAAACTTTAGAAGTTATGAACCGGTCACCGCAGATGGCCGCCCCTCCCTGAGCCTGGTTCTGTCGGAGAATTCTTATTGTTAAAAGGGAGTTTTTCCTCCCCACTGTCGCCAATGTGCTTGCTCATAGGGGGTTATGTGATTGTTGGGTTTTTCTCTGCATGTATTATTGTAGGGTATACCTTACAGTATAAAGTGCCTTGAGGCAACTGTTGTTGTGATTTGGTGCTGTATAAATAAAATTGAATTGAATTGAATGAAGCAGTGGTCAAAATATTAATTCTGAAATAGATGACATTTAAGTGCAAGTACTGATATATGTTGTTGGGTCACTTTGAATGTGGTCAGTGGAAGTGAAAATCCTGAAAGTAGTTGAAGAAGTTCAGGTGGAAATGACATTGTGGAGGTCTTGGTTCAACTCACTGAGTTGAGCCACAGGTTGTAAGGCTAATGCAGAGGCTCACTTGCTGTGTCTCTTCCCCCGGTCTTCCTTTGAGCTCGCGCTCTTCTTTCTATTATCCTGCACCAATAAAGGCTAAAAACTTTAGCCTTTATTTATTTTTTACAAAAAAAATTAAATAAACTACATCATGCATCAAACAAGTTAACAGTGGGTTTAAAAAAAAAAACGTATAAAATTAGACTTTTGACATTTTCAGAGCTGTGGTCCATGTCCTTTAAGGAGAAAAGGAAGTGTTGATGTCGGTTGATAGAAAAACTTTCCTACAACAGCATGAGCGTGTCATTATTCACTGTTTCCAGGCTAACTTAAATAAAACATTTCAAGGGTTTGAGTTTGTTTTTTGACTTTTTTGCACACTCACAGACTCACGTTGTTGTTGCTTTACCAAATAGTCCAGCTTGCCCCTCTGTAACCTCTGATGTAGTAGTCAGAATGCGGCAGCTCCAAATTAGTCATCGCTACACATGGGAAATCGAGGAGACCCCCCCCAGCCCCCAGCCCCAGACAGATTTATAGAAGTAGCCTTGAACGTTGGGCTGTTGCTTGTGGAGCTGAGCCCATTTTGTTCAAGGGGGAGACGCTTCCAGTTAGTCTTGTCTCCCATCTGTACTACACCCGACAAACATATCCACGTGACTTACTGGTTCAGGTTCTTATTTTTAAAATGACATCGTGATCATTCAGCACAAATATGAGAGTCAGTGAAATATGACTTGAGTGGGAAAAAAGTGGGGAGTGTTTTTATCTCAAAGCGTTGTTCAATCACAGCACACTAATGTCAGGGGAGGTTGTTTTTTATAGGAGAATGTCTTTGGATATCATACGATTGGGTTTTAGTCAGAAATAAAGTTATTATAATTGCACACAGAGTATATGTTGCTATCTCCAGAGTAAAAGATCCAAAACGTCCATAAACGATTCTGAAATTTCACCTTCCTTTTTTTTTTAGCTGCATTTTTTTTTGGGGGGGGGGGGGGGTTGGTGGTTCAAGGCAAACAGATATACAACATCTGCTTCTCTCTTACCAAACGTCTTTTTTTTAACTGTGTGATGACCCCAGGGCACTTGTCACTGCTTACAACAGACTGGAATGATTTAGTTTGAAGTAAGTCCAGCTGTGCATGAACCTGGACAGATCACCAGTTGCTAAAGTCTCCAAATAGGTGCTTCCCAGAAACAACTTATTTATATTTGAAACTGTAATTGGTAGTTGTCACATTTCGTCACATTTCATGAACAGAGGACTGTTGGATTTGTCTTTGCAGTATTGTACAACTGTGTCGATCAGACTGTGGGTGGGCCTCACTGGTGGGGCAGGTGGATAGGGGTGGGGAGAAATAAAAGTGAATTCATGTGATTTTTGTAGCAAAAACATATAATAAATAGAACTTTATTTCACTTCTATTCAACCTGGATCCTTTTCCATCGTTACTGTTTACTGCAGTCTTAAAAACTCTTAAAACTTAAAAGTTGAGGGATGGAAGGTCGGTGAACAAGCTGCTGGTGGGGGTCTGGTGGCACTCTGGACATTTTCAGTGATATTCACTTTACTGCTCAGTAACTCTACAGGCTCAAAAACACCACAAAGCTATTCTGGAGTGATTTCTGATAATTACAATCTCTGTGTTTTTATGTTACAAGAAGATCATCTAGGGTAGGTCGAGCATGGATGGGATGAGTTGTATAGGAGGTCTTACGCTACACATTATTGAACCTTCATGAACCGTTAAGAGTCGCTGCTGTACTAGTGCAAGTAAACGGTTACATTCTGTGGCACTGCTGTAATGAACACTCAGTGATCAGACACCCCCCCCACACACACACACACACACACACATTCAAATAATAAAGTAGGAAAACCTCACAAACGTAGACTTTATTTTTTTAAAAAAGAAAAAAAAAAAGCAAACAGGTGACTCTTCCTTACAGGGAGAATATGATTTTTTTCCACAAACACATTTTATTTTCTGTTTAAGACACACATTTAATTTAAAAGAAAGAAATCCAACACCAGAAAGTAAAAACTTAGCTACAGGTTCATTAAAGTTCATTTAACTTCCGCATTTAGATTAAAAAAAGTAATTTGACAAAAACATCATTGTTTATATGTAACATAAAAATGTCTGCCTTGCTCGTCTTTAAGCACACGTCAGCAGCGGTGCACCACATCCTTTGAAATTTGCCCATCTCTGCACATGAGTGTCTTTTGATGTCTCCTTTGCTACCAATAGCTGGTTACGATTAAAGATATAAAACAGCATAAAACAGGCTTTCACTCATCGTCTCCTTCTAAGGTAGGACTCAGTGGGTGTGTCCTGTCCTGTCCAGGTGGAGTCATCTGACTGGCTGACAGCAGCTCTCCCACACTCCCACAGTAGAGCAGAGAACGCATGGGCCATTTCTGAGAATAGACACACATTTATCCAGAGTCACGCTGGACGTCTGATCACAGGCTTAATCTAAGAACAGCTACACATTCTGCAATTCTGTACATTCTATATTTGAAACAGCTCATTACACTCAACGTGTGAACAAGCCACACTTGTTCAGTTTTACGGAGACAAACGTTAACATTTAACATGCTAACTGATGCCTGGAGATTCTGAGGTATAGCTCTTACTTCGTGGTACTGTGTTAACAAACACCTGAATTTTTTAACAAGCGCTAAAGGAACTGCAGAGAATCCTGTGAAAACCTCTTTTACTCGACTGTAGCTAAAAGTATTTTGCGCAGGCACAGTGAACAGATTATTGACTAGTGATGGCCAATTATCAAGTCTTTTCAAGTTGTATAATATATGTGAGTAAGACAATAATGGGCATAGCATGGAAGGCAGTGAGCCGTCACTTTCTAACCTTAACAGGATGCAGGTATCCACCCGGCCTTGAGGCCGTGTGCTCCGTTAGCATCCCTCCTTGGTCTAGGGTCTCTGTCAGGTGAGCTATGTAGTTAGTAGCCAGAACCAGAACATCCAACTTTGAGAGCTTGGTGTCAGGTGGGACTGAAGGTAGAGCTGCCTGCAAAGAAGGGAGAAGCAGCTGTGACGGCCTCTTTTTCAGCCGTCACCAAAGACGGGCGTACAGCAGAACTACTGAGAGTGCAGTGTAACGTAACAGCTCTGAGGCAAGTGTGTGTGTTTTGTACCTGCAGAGTGTGAAAGGCCTGCCGCAGGTTGCGTACTCTGCTCCTCTCTCGGGCTGCGTTTTCCGGGGAGTGCTGAGCCCTCAGCGCCCTGTTCAGGACCGCGGACCCACAACCAGAACCGGGGTTTGACCTGGACCCGCACACTGATTGTACCTGCTGCAAAGAGCACGCCGAGAACCTGACATTTCTGCAGACTGATTATCAAATATTACTAAAAGAAACAAAAGCGTTCTGATTTTGTGACTGCATTATTGCTGCTCTGACAGTGTACAAAACACTGCTGCTCTCTCTTTAAGTTCTGCATTAATGGAGAAGAAAACAGGTCAACCTGCAGGACAGACCCAAGCAGTCTGCTCACAAATATTTCATCAGCACACATCCACACATGATCGCTGCCGCTCGCATGTAAGTCAACAAGGTGACACAGTGACTACTTTGTTTGTTCTCCAAGCGCCCTTCTCTAATTGTCTGGGTTTCTCTGCGTTTCCATGTCACTACGGTTAATACAAACTGATTGAACCAGACCTCAGAAGAGGGAAGCTCCTCCACACATTGTATGAGGCTGTGCCACAGCTGAGAAAAATACTGACTATATTTGGCTACTTTAAATAAACACATATTTTAGATGTTCTCATGAAATTCTTCATATCATGCAAGAAAGGTTTTGCAGTCTCCCACCAGCTGCTGGAAGTGATCAATCACTGCATTGCATAATTTGTTTGCAAAATCAGGGTCATGTTTGAGTTTGAGAAGAGGAAAAAAAAACCTGGAGCATTATTTCAAACTCACCCACTTCTTGGACTCCCGACTGCTGCGTACGCTCAGCTTGTGTCCGTGCGGGGAGGCTGGGCTCTGGGACGAAAGAGGCTGCCGGCTCTGCGGCTCGGCTGCACAACCAGAAACCAGCCGGTGGTTTTCTGCAACCAACATGAGACCTTCCAGAGGATTCGCTGCCATGAGTGCTGCCAAAGTGCTGCAGTAGATTCCCTTCAAGTCTCGAGAAATTAAATTACATTCAGTGTGTTTTCATTGGACGGATGAAGCTTTATTTTCCAGTGCTGGAGATTGCTATGAGAGATACTTTCTTTTCCTAGGTACTTTGCTGGACCCAAAAGAAAACAGAATCTGAGGTCATCCCTTCATCTAGTGTGAGCACATTTTTGAAGTCAAATCTGGATATGAGATGTGACTAGTTAAGTGAAGAATGGCAGAAATGCTCATCTGATCTCATGAAGTTATTAATGAGATGATTTCCCGCTGCGGGCAGCTCCAAGCTCCTCTGGAGAGTTCATGAGACTTCTGTGGGACACCAGTTCCACCCAGACCCTTAAACAATGGCTGCTTCTCTGCGAATCACCATCCACCCAGAGACATCCTCCCAAGTCTGACCGTCTCTGTCTCTATCCCTCTCTCACTCTGGCTTTCCGTGAATCTCTGCTCGTTTCCTTATCGGGTGAGGTAATGTGGGGAACTTCATGAGGTCCTTATCTCAGCCGCCCGGTCATCCTGATCCTCCCCTGGCTGCTTGGTTGCCAAGAGTTCCAGGCAGGCAGGCAGTCAGGCCTGGGGGAGTATTGCTCTGGGAGGGTGTCCTGAGCCAGGGCACTGTGGGGGCCTTGGGAATCTCAAAGCTGTGCTAACAGCTGGAAACAGAATTCTGGGGCAGCGCGACATGGGATGTAACGGAGCAGTGAGAAATACATTTATGGCCTTGGAGCACTTTTAACTTGAACAGTCATGAATCTGATTTTGTGGCAAGCTAATGCTGTACATCACACCAGCAAGTGTTTAGGATTAGCAAGGTAGTCAGAGCTGTCAAATCCAAAATCTTGGGCAACCCTAGCAGTGAGGCTCAGCTTCCTATTCCATGTAAGAAACGGAGAACTGAGCCTGAAATCAAAATCTGCCTCCGAGGCTTTTTGCTCAAAGGTTTTATTCTCACAGAGAAGCATGTGACATGCAGCAAAGGTCACCCAAGCTGGTTAGCAAGAACAGACACAGCATGCATGTGGAGCATTTCAGCCCTCGTCTAGATTACTGAAACTCAGAACCGGATAAGCTTTTTAATAATGCAAAGCTGGACAAGCACATCTGCATAATTCACTTATTAGATCCCACAAACACAAAAGACTGTTTAAGAAAGCGGATTACATAAGAATTACTTAATCTGATCATTTTACATTAGAAATTGATGTGAATGGAAATGAAAAGTTAGAAAGCTTTCTGCTGAAACTCACTCAAGCTGGTGAATACAGGCTTCAGACAAACACACTATAACTACGATAAAACGTTTCAATACAAAGAAATATACTGAACACACAAACTCATGCACAGAGGCTGGAGGAACACCTTTTGGCAGCACAGAAAGATTAAAATATTTTCTGAAGAGGTCAGAGTGACTTGTGAAAAAAAACATTCCACTAGAGCCAAAGACATTTGGACTTGGGTTGCTTACTGAAGAACACAATTATAATTACAACAAACAATGAAGCTCAGTGTTAGCCAAAAAGCACGGATTTGGAATAAAACAAAACAATCTGGGCTACTTGTTTTCCCATTGTTGACAACTAAATATATAATTTAGTCTGATATCTGGAGTCATACCTTTTGAGTTTGTTTGCAAACTGTTAAATATTTAATCCCAGGTTGCAGTTTTCAGGCTTCACATCTTAACCAAAGACCACCTTGAATAACAGCTTTTTAAAGGCCCTCCAACTTGTTAAATAATAAAATCTTATGCACAATCACAATAAAGTTAATTTTGGACAAAGTGGTAATGTAACCAACACTCCCATTAGCTACCATTTCCAACCACAACTTGAATTATCACACGTCCAGACTGTGTAGACATGTGGGACATTTTAAACATTGTCTGAATTACAGAATCCTAGAACTGCAAAATGAGCTGCAGACTGGGAGCCAGTTTGGGTCTGTGGCTTTCGTACATTTCTACACAGAAGAAACTTCAGAAACGTGCAAACACACAGTAAAGTTTACACATACTTCTCAGAATGAGTCTTTAGCAGTGGAGCTGTGTCAGAGAGTCAAAAACTGAAACTGAAATACAGAAATTTAAAGCAGCGTCAGTTTTATTGGGTTTAAAATGCAGCCAGAGGTCAGTCTGGTGATTTTGGAAAGGCAACATACACAAAATTGCAGCTTACAGTTCTGAATTTGACATCTTTATTGACTTTTAAAGGCAACAGCAGATTAGTGATGTGCGATACCACTGATTTCCTTTCCGATCCGATACCAAGTAACATTCAGGGTGGTATCGACGATACTGATCCGATACCGATACTTTATACAAAAAAACGTATTTTATTTATTGTATCTCAAATTATAGCGTCATAATGATTACAGGACATCAGATTACTTGTTCTTATCACTTAATAATGCAGAGTTCATCATATAGAAATAAAAAAAAACTGAAGTTGTGCGCTATTTGAACACCTTGCCTGTCTGCAGCACTAAAGGACTCCATGAGTGAGGTGTGTCTCGCCCTAGCAGCACCTGTCCCTCTCCTCCTCTTCAGTTCACCTCAACATACGCTCGTCATACTCTGTGATATGATTTACTCTGAGGTGTTTGACAAGGTTAGTGATGTTGCCACAACCATACATGCCAACCCTCCCGATTTTTCCGGGAGAATCTCGGAGCCACCATTCTCCCGAATTTCCACCCGGACAACAAAATTGAAAAACCATATTGCAGAATTCATAGCGGGCCGAGCCAATTCCAGTTTCCAACAATGGCGGCAGCTACTTAGTTTTAATATTACTCTTATTTCTCTTTCTGGGTCGCAAAAAAGACCAACTTTTAACATGTTTTCAGGTGAGAATGTAGCTGTGTAAACTTCAAATATCTGAGCCGATCGACACATCGTTTTCAAACCCCCGCTGCCTTTCGCTACTCGGGTTAAACATGATATATAAGTCACTTTGATAACTTAAAAATGTTATTGCTTGCCTTTTTCAGTGTTTTATTTGTTTGTGAGTAAATCGGTTTGGCTGAGATTAAAGTTATTAGATTAAATTAAATTTAACTTAATTAACTTTAATTAATCCCTCGGGTGGGTTCCTCCGGGGTTTTCACACAGCTGAATAAACATCAAACAGAAAACTAATTAAAGAAAGTGTGAGACGGTCGAGAGTTTACGCCAGCGCCCGGTTATATTTTAGATAGCAAGGAGCAGACGGCCGAGTTTCACTCCACCGAGGGAGCTCGTGACGTACTACCCGGCTTTCTTTAGACCGCGAAGGCCAGGTCCTCAGGTGGAAGCAGCCTCTGAATTTGGACATCCCCGCTCTTTCCGGACCTGCTAATAATAACGGTGACATTTAACGTATTTTATCCGATAAATAAACACTGTAAAATGTATTTATCACCCCCCCCCCCCCAACAGCCCTTTTGAATGTCTCTCTAATTCTGAGGTCTCAAGGTTGGGAAAGTATGGCCACAACACCTCACTCTTGGAGCACTTTTTTGCCACATGTATCGCAAACCATGTCTCAGCTGTTTGTGGAGGTAAAATACGTCCGCACAATTACGCTCAGCCATTGTTGTGAGTGCGCACGCCAAGGGGCTGCGAGACATTTATACAACCGTATTTCGCACATGACTATGAAAGGCGGAAGAGGAAGTAGTTCCTTTGAATGTAGACAATCCGAATGTTATAGTTTCTTTCCACTGTGTTGCTGTTAATGATAAACTACAAATTAACCCTAAATTACTAAAAATATTGATATTTTAATGTGAGAATCGATTCTAGAACATAAATGACTGGTATCGGAGGAATCGATATTTCAGGATCGATCCGCACATCACTAAAGCAGATATACAAGGAAACTCTTAAAGAGACATCTCTGATTGTGATTTAACTCGTTTTGCAGCACTGTCACTATATTGTTAGGCCTCGAATGAGGAATTTCTAGTCATGATAGTAAAATATATATTTTAAATTAACTTGCACCAACATCAAGGTGGGGTAAACTGCTGCCAATCAAAAGCTAACTGACACAAGATGTAAATCTGATGCACGTTACAGACCCTGGCAAGTAATTCCAAGGCAGTAAAGGATCATCTGCGTAAGAAGTTGTGGAATGTCTCAACAGACGGCTGACTTCAAAGGTTTTCAACTTCCAAGTTAGTTTTAAATGACTCTGGAAAAAAAAATTAAAACATAACCTGAAGCTTTAAGGCAATCAAGTGTTATTATTGTTGTGGCTTAAGTGCAGAGGTTTCGTGCTATCAGTCAGAGGAATGCCTGGCACCTTGTTTATGCTGTCAACACAATCCCACCATGTGCCCCCTAACCTCCCATCTGCAGCTGCTTAGAAACTGTTCTAACAACTACGAGGCTGAGAAATGCTGTAAGGAAGTTAGAAACTAGTGAACGGACCCCTGGATTCATGGAGTGGGAAGTTGCAGAAAGACGCTTTTCTTTCCAAGCTCCTTAGACTACGATGACCTGGACGACTGAGACATCACAGACATAAAAGATGGATCCAACCACTGTCACATCACCCACTACTTTGTAGCTATTTAAAACCTTGACTTCAACCTCGCAACTATTGCCATCTTGATGTTTTGAAACCAGACATCATGGGGCAGGGTAAATCTGACTGAGAAATTGAGAGACTCTGCACAATCATTGTTGCAGCTATGTGATTTTACCTTGTTTTGTTACCTACTTTACTCCAAGTAGATCAAAGAGAATGCAAAGATGGTATCATTTTATATTTAACAAGACATGAAACCTTCAGTTGACACCAAAAGCCTATCAGTAAAGTTTTTACTGAGTGCATGTATCAAGTGACAAGCTGTGCGGTTTTTCCATAGACTTCTATACAACCAGGATCATTTCTTTAATCAGATTTGCCACCCCCTGCTGGCCTTTAGCAAGAATGCAGGTTTAAGCTCTAGTTTTCACCAGAGACTACGTCCAACTTTTCCATAAATTTCATAAAAATAAACTGCAAGTTTAAGAATGACAGGTGTAGCCTTAAATTCTAAACAGTAGATTGAAAACAAGCTGCGATTTTCATAGTAATCCAACCTCTCAACAAATTTTCAATTTCAGCCACCACTCATTATTTCACCATTAACACTGCATATGACTTTATCATAGTGTCACTTAGAGAGCTATCCTATCTTACAGAATCCACTTCAGATAAGAAATACAAAGCTTAGACTCTGATTCTAGATGAAGTATGTCCACTTACTACTCAGAACTTTGTCCCAGCTGATGTCTATTCATACTTCTGTATTTGTCAGTCCACCCTCTACTCTTTCACCTTCCCTTCCACAACCTTTGTGAACTTCTGGATGTCCTCTGCCATCAGCTGGGGCTCTTCCATAGCAGCAAAATGACCACCGTGGTCCATGGGAGTAAAGGTCACAAGTTTACGGTACTTCTGTTTGACCCACAGCTTGGGCGTGTGCATCAACTCGTTGGGGAAGCAGGCGAAACCCGTGGGGACATAGACTGGTATCCTGGGAGGAGACGGTGACAGTTGTGAATCAGCATTAAATTTTACTAAACAAGTCATTCTGAATATTTCAAAATTAGGTTTTTAAATGACAAAGTTGGGTGGCACAGAGCTGTTGAAGACTGTTAACAACAAACACCTTTCAACCAATAAGATGTTGCTGATGTGCTTTATGGGAATTTGGCATTTGTTCTCACTTACTTTGCATGTGGAGCATCAAGACCTTGGCCAAAGTTTTCCTTGTAGAACCTCATGGAGGAGATAATGCAGCCAGAGGTCCAATAGATCATGACGTTTGTCAGCAGGTCATCTAGAGAGAACTTCCTGCAACACATGACCCCACTGATATAAGACTACTGACAACTGAAAAACTAAGGAAACAAGCCTATTTCAGAATAGACAGCACTGCTAATACGCATGCTACTACTCAAGTTCACAACTTCTTATAACCTTCAATCCAATTTTATTTATACAGCACCAAATCACAACACCAGTCGCCTCAAGGTGGTTATTTTGTAAGGTAGACCCTACAATAATACATACAGAGAAAACGCCAACAATCAGATGACCCCCTATGAGCAAGCACTTTGGCAACAGTGGGAAGGAAAAGCTCCCTTTTAACAGGAAGAAAACTCCAGCACAACCAGGCTCAGGTGAGGGGCAACCATCTGCTCCCACCAGTTGGGGTGGGGTTCCACTAATATTAGTGGGACATATTCTAATATTCTGCTGTATTCACCGTGTGAGTCCTCCATCATCCAGGTTCCTGAAGTCATGGCTCGTCCATGTGGAGAACTTCTCCAGAATGTAGGCAGCTAGACCCACTGGAGAGTCATTCAGCCCTCGACCTCAAGGGTCAGAAAGTAAAATATAATTCAATGTACACAAAATATTTTAGGAATCTTGAGCAAATAAAATAATTTGAAGGGAGATTACAAGTATATTAAGTACAGGAAAATGCAACCAAGTTCCCCTGTCAGACTTGAACTGGGTTATGCTGCTTGAAACCATCTTCTCCAAGTTCTTACCCACAGTGTCAGGCTTGGTGGCCTGGATATGCATGTAGCCAGTCTCTTTGATGGATTCTACCACCAGTTTCTCCATGCAGGGAAATAATCGCTGAATATCAAAGTCAGTGAAGCCAAACAGCTTAGGGAAGTGCCGGCCAAGCATCATGGACAAAGCCATGGACAGCCCTGGCTTGGAGGGCGGGGCAAAGTTCAAATGCAAGCCTTTGACAGTTCTGGGGGTGAAGCAAAAAAAAAAAAAAAACTGCTTACAAAAAAGATGTCCAGAAATACAAAAATGTTTGCATGCCTCACAGAGGTCTACTGTTCTTTGAACAAGTATACTACAGAAAACTATCGCCATGCTCAGAATTTGGTGTAATATTTCTCAATAAGACGTCATTTATACCCAGTACATTTGGTGTAGCTCTTGTATCACATACTTGGGTTCCAGCTGAGCCATGTTGGTGGTGACCAGCCAGCCCCAGTCTCCACCGTGAGCGTAGTACTGCTGGAAACCCAGACGCTTCATCAGTTTGTGGAAGATACGAGCCGCGCAGACCGAATCAAAACCTGTTCACATGGAGACAGAGTTAGAAAATGCAGCATTCTTGCATTTCCTTCACACTGACTTTACTGACGGTAAATTCCAACATTTATTTTAGTGCTGCTAACCACTGACCATCCTGTTTTCTCTACCAGCTGGCTCACTGGCCAGGTCTCTCTGATCTAATCGTGATAACTGATAGAAATCAGCTGCATCTCCAGAGAGGATCTCATCCTTACAGTCAGACCAACTGCAACATTTAACATCTGGAGCTCAGCTGTGAGTTAAAGGGCAACTCCAATCTAGCTCTGCAAGAGGTTCATGAGGCACTACACTAAAATTGGCGAGTACTGCTGCCACCATCTGCAGTCCAACCACTACAGTTGAGAGACACAGTGGAGAAGCAGCTAATTATGTTGCTCATTTATAAAAAGTGGATGTGTGCACATATGAAAAAGTGCCTGATTTCTGATTTTTTCCACTCTGCGACCTCTCCAGGGTCTGGGATAGGAAGATGAGGAAGGTCCCCTTCTTTCTTACTTAGCTTATTAGGGTCAACCTGGATTTACGCCGTTTTGTGTATTTAATGTCCTTTGTACACTTTGTGACTGCTTAGGGTTTACCAATTAACAAAAAAACTACCCTGCACCCAACTTGTTAATACAAGTTGGGTGCAGGGTAGTTTTTTTTATTTCCCCTTCAACAAATATGGTTATTTTAAAGTCTTTGACCATGATAAAAGAGTCTAGTGATACTGTTACAACAGTGATGATGGGATAATGTGGCCAAAGTAAAGAAATCCCAGGCTCACCTTTCTTATGTGGTGCTTCAGAGAAGCCATAACCTGGAATGGAGGGACACACCACCTCAAACACGAGGTTGTGTGGGTTTGACAGGTCTGTGAGCAGAGGGATCAATCCATAGAACTCATAGAAGGAGCCAGGCCAGCCATGGACCATAATCAGTGGAACAGCACTCGTCCCTTCTGGCACCTTTTTGGGTTTCACATGCAGGTAATGGATATCAATGCCTGGACAGATTTTTAACAGGTTAGACACAACCAACAGCATTCTTCTTCACGAATGTGGCAGCTTAGTCTCACCCTCAATCTTGGTTTTGAAGTGAGGGTACTGGTTGAGCTTGTCGACCTGCTTCCTCCAGTCAAACTCATTTCTCCAGTAAGACACCACCTTCTGCAGGTACTGCGAGTTGAAGCCATAATTAAACTGGCTGTCCTCCAGTGAGGGAAAAGGACGAGTCAGATCAATCCTCCTGTAGAGGTCCTGACAAGAAATAAGAGAAGATGTACAAGTCTATTTGTACGAGGTGGAATTTCTCAGCAGCAAATGCACCATCTATCCTGTGTGACCAACTGAGAGGAAAACTAACCTCCAGCTCTTGATCGCTGGTGGTTACCCTGAAGGAGCGGATAGTGTCGTCCTCCCCAGCATCACGGGGTGCTCCAGAACCCCACCAGCCATCCTCTGTTGTTAGGACCTGATTCTTACTCCTCTGAACCAGGAAGTAGATCAGTCCACCAATCACCAGAGCAAGTAGGACCTCTGTGAACATGATGAGAGTCTGCAAGAATGAATGACAGATAGGACAGAGGAAAAAAATGAAACAACATCTACACCCAGGCATCATTTAAGGTAGTAGCCATGAATCTGTCATCTATAGACTGTGCTATGCTGTACCTGTATTTTGTCACTTTGTCCAAAAATAAATAATTCTTTTTTAAAAAGAAGTAGTTTGCATCCATCCACGTTAAAAATGTAATCAATTTACTACTGCACAACCCCCTTACTCTTATTTTGAATTGAATTGAATTGATATACCTTTATTAGTCCCACAAGGGGAAATTTCATAAGGCTGCCGACCACGCAATGGCGGCACCATCTTACCCTCCAACCATACATACATTACACAAAACATCACATGGGAAAGACAGGTCAGAGAGGTATAACAATGGAAAATGCACCACATGAGGAAAGATAAGGAGAAAAAAATAACTCCCCCCAGACTGAGCTCCAACAGGGAGATCAGTTTGAGAACAGAAAAAAAACACCTCTGCACATAGCACATGAAAAAACTCTTAATACACCAAAGAAACACATGACAAGCAACAGGGGTGGGTAAAGGGTGCAGCATCAGAAGGGAATAAGCGTCGAAGGTGTTTGGAAAGGGAGGGGGGATGAGTGTGTGCATATCAGTGTATATGTATGTGTGTGCATGTCCAGAGTTCAGCTGAGACAGTGTCCTTCGCCCTGCTAGGCTAAGTAAACAGTCTTCCAGCCAACCCAGGTGGCCTTGCATGGAATGGGAAGGAACAGACTAAACACAGTCGTTATCAGGGAAAGTTCAGTCACTGCTGAATTAGTCCAAATCCTGAACTTTGGTTCATAAGGATTACCTGCACCAATGCTGACCCCATTATTGAAAACTTTGGCCGGGTTCATTATACTCTAACAGAATACAGCATTGTGCCACTCCTTGGATCCTTATATTTTTCAAGGAAAATTGGAAATGGGTGCGTTGATTTGTTCATGTGCAAATTAGCATACCTCAGCCTTTTCTCCCTTTCTCCTTTCCTTAAGAATGGCTGTATGACAGCCGCCCTTCTAATGAGACCAGTTCTGATGAGGCTTCAGTAAACAATAGATGGATCAACTGAAGGCCCAGATGCATCTCTCATCTCTCAGGTCCTGTCTCAGGTCTTTGCTAGATTTACTTACTATGAGCATGATTTTCAGATACCTCTTACCTATAGTAGAGTGTCTTGTGACTTCTTATTTTATTGTATACTTATCCAGTTTCCTCAGATTTTTTAAAGGACTAAGTGCACACGTGCCAAGACTTGTAGCTCTTTAGGAATCACCTCGTTGGTGGAAAAATACTATGTCTGTCAACTGTGGCATCGTTGACAATTTTTATAGATTTAACTGAAGAAATGGGAATAAATTATGTGTCTTTTGAACAAGATGCTGGGAACGATGTGCTAATGATGCCATTTAAAAATGCTCTTTGCCAAATTAGGTGTCTTTTTTGGCAATTAACTCCATTTACAGTGGTTTAACACAAAACAGCAGAAAATGTCCACAGAACTTTGAAAGATCTTCAGAAAGCCTGAACAGCTATTGCTCTAAAGTCTGGCGAAATGAGGGGGTGATGTCTAGAAACTAAAGGAAAAGAGCACCAAGTCAAGTTAAAGGGATTATGCTGATATAATAGTTTATGCTAGATCTTGTGCGGGGCTTTTACTCATAATAAAGCTACTATTGGTACTTTTAGTGAAGTTCAGGCTGAGAATCTGAATAGCAGTACTCCACAGATCAGACAGACTTTAACTTAAGTTGAGTCATTTGTCATGGCCACGAGTTTAGGAAAAAAACACGTCGAGCACACAAAGTGTCAGTGTTGTGTTGTATGGTTGTTTTGCGGTTAGCTAATAGGATTAGACAGCAAGACCGAGCGGCACCTCAGTCACAGAGCAGTATGGCAAAGCTGTTCACGATCAGTAGCGTGCATGCGCACACTCACACAGTGTATTAATCCACAATAACCGAGCAGCGAACACTGGACACTTAATGGTGTGCGATACTGCATATTTTGGTATCGATCCGATACTAAGTAAATTCGGGCCAGTATCGCCGATACCAATACCGATACTTTTCAATAAATAAGGTGGATGCCTCATTGAATTGCTAAATCGCAATTAATTTTCATAACCATAAGTGTTTTTTGTGATGTTTCCTTTGGTATTATTAATTAGTTAAAACCCAGGACATAATTAGGAGAAATAATTTATTTATAATTAAATAAAAAACGTTTTATTATTGTGGGAACTCGTGGTCTGCGATGCCGCTGCAGGTGAGATGGACTCACCTTCACTGCATCTACAATGATGCCTCGCCGGCTTAAAACCTGTGCGCTGCTTGTGCTGTTGTTGTTTTTGGTGTTGATGTGTACAGCTGGCAGCAGGAGGGCTGCAGCCATTGAATGTAGGCTACTGTTACAGCAACCGTGTGGACAGCGCGCGGCTCGGGGTGAGCCGGAGGCTGGCGCGCCAGCGGGACCTGCCAAGCTGGAGACAGAGGTCGAGGTGCGCGGGGGTCCTGCCATGCCTGAGGGCGGCGTGCTATCCACTTCGGCACGCAGGCTGCATAGTCCTGCGTGCCAGCCGTCTGCCCAGCTGCCTGTGAGCCCCAGCTCACTTCCACGCCTGCTGCGACGCCGCTGCTGCTTGTCATGGGTGGTCATCAGGTCAGCTCTGGGGCTTCCGCTGGAGGCACGGGCGACCGCCAGAGTGGACACTTCCTCGTCGCTGGGCTGGGGCACGGGGCGCCGATGGTCCGGGTTGATTCCCTCGCCTGCTCGCGGGGTGAGGTGAAGTGGGCGAGGGGGGTATGTGGCAGGGCATGTTCTGCGATGCTGCTGCAGGTTTGGTGGTGGTGATGTGTACGGCTGCTAGCGGGAGAGCTGAAGCCGTTGAATGTACTGTTACAACAACCGTGTGATTATTGTAAGAATAAATGATGCTGCGAAGCATGAAAATGCCATCGGGTCTGCCGTGGTGGCGATCTTTTTTTTTTTAATCTTAAGTGCACGCAAACCAGTAAACAAATGAAAACAAATACTGTTGATAAACTAATACAAAAATTACAATTAAAATTCTCAACAACAAAAACAAAAAGATATAATTAATATGTAAACAACTTAACAACCCCCAAAGTGTCTAAGTCACATCACGTGTCAGTGCAACACCGAAACATAAGAGTGGGGGAGAGGGAGCAAAGTGTGCCTGCTCTCCACTGACACAGGAGCGGTGAAGTCCAGCGACCTGGTTGTTTCGTTTTTGCCGAAAGCACAGCGTTGTAAATGAGCAGAACTCAAAGTAAAGAATCGATATCACCAGGCTAGTATCGATCCGATACCGATGCCGACTTGGGATCGATACTATCGATATTTGGATCGATCCGCCCACCACTACCGGACACATCAGTGGCAGCTAACACGGGCCAGACTGCAATCCACTGGTGGAAAAGTCTGGACTGAGACCCTGTTTGCGTGTGTAATTATTCAAAGAGGATACAAAGTTCAGCATCCCTGGTGGCTGTTAGCCCTTTTAGTCAAATGAAATAGGTCTGTTTTCTCGAACAAACTGCCCCATTCACACGAACACTGCAGCCAGAAATGCATCTGCCGCTCTAGATCCGTCCAAAAACGCTACAGTGTGGTCAAGCTACGAACACAGATTAATGACTATTTTTAATATTTTTAAAAATAGATAAACAAAATAAATGATACAACTTGTTTATATATGATATTTGATATTGATATTTTGCTCACAGGTATTATCATAGAGCTATAAGTCACTAACAAAAACTGATGACGACACAGTGGGAGCTTTCCCACGCACTATTTATGTCAAAGTTAATCTCTTTACTGGAGGTATGCGAGGTGGCCGTACCTTTTAGATTGTTGGTCGCTTCTTCTTCTGCTCATAAAATCAAAACAATTCAGCAGTCAGGAAAAGTAACATAGCTCTTCGCAGTTTTACTATTAAAGGTCCGGTCCAGAAGGCTGCTCGCTGCTGGCGGCGCTTTTCTGCTCCACTGCGAAACCAGCGTTTTTTTTCCGCCCTTGTGTCCCTGAACTGAACCAGAGCTGAACGCAGCAACAGCACGAAGCGGGAGCAGGCAAGAACTAACTTTTGTCCTAGAAACCAAATGCATGTGGGGATATCAGGAAGGGATCATGGGAGTTGTAGTATTTTATGGGGAAACTGTTTTTAAATTGGTTGGGAAATAAAAAGCAGGGGGAAATGGAATCCGGGGTTATGATAGTCAACTGAAACAATGTTCACACTTTGCTGCACAACAGGAATAATTCGTGCTTTCAAAACTGAAATTAAATGACATTTTAATTCCATTCAAGGCAATTCTTGTCTGTGATCAGGACTGTGGAGCCCTCCGGTGTCTCAATACAACAAGTTCTAGGGCTCTCATCTTTTCTCATCTCTTCCCCAGAAGATGGCAGGCATGAGGGGGCAGGGAGCTTGGATTAAATGGGAGAATCCAATAAAATGAAGGCTCACCGTTTATTTGTTTTTTTGCCCTTTATCACCGTTCCTCTTCCCTGCTCTCCCTTTTCTTTCCCTCAGTCATGTCTGTCCTGTGAGTAGCAAGTGAAAATAAAATAAACAATTAAAACAAAGGTGAATCAAATAGACCAATACGGCAAGGCTGGGATGGTCCATTTGGTAAAGTAAAACCGTTGGGGATCTTTCTTTGCCTTTAGACAATAATTGTGATGGCAAAAGAACCAAACGGGACAGGTGAAGAAAGAAAAAAACGAAGGCTCACTTGGACAGATATCTAATGCAGAGCCCTAGGACATCAAATGTCTAATCCAAGCTGTATGTGATATCTCACCCAGCCATACAAACCTCCCGATGTGGAGCAAGGCTGAAACACCTTCCTGTCCAGTCTGTTCTGGGAGAGAGACACTCACTTATGTCTCATTAAAGCCAGCCACCAACATTTCGGTTAATATTGCAGATGCCCTCTTTTCAAATGAAATAAACAAATACAGACAAGAAAATGAAATACTGTAATTCTTTATTTCATGCCGCAACATTTGTACAGATTAGCTTTGTCCAGTTGCTGTCACAGAACTGATAGGCAGCCTCCTGGACTAGTTAATATCCTTATTTATTGCTGTCATATATCAAAATACATCCAAAGTATTGCTCACCAGTCACAGTCAAAGCAAACAAGTTTTGTATTACCACAATGGGTCCTGGAGCAAAGAGAATGGTCAACGTCTCAAGGATCAGACTTAATTGTTTTCCCCTCTCTAATCAGGTGAAGAGTATATACACACCTTTCTAAAACGCTTTAATCAATTCTGGCAGATCTAAGTGTGGAAACAGTGGTCTACAGTGGTCAAAATTAAAAAGCAACATTAAATATCTAATGAGAAACATTACTGGCATTACTACTTTTACTTACTTTAATTAAAACATGATAAAAAAAAATATTTACATGGTATTCAGTCAGAACAGCATAAAAAATATATATATATATATATATATATATATATATATATATATATATATATATATATATATATATATATATATATATATGCTACCCAATGGAGTTATCTATTGCTACTTGTATTATCGCCTACAGTTGCACAGGCATAAAAATACTTAATTTGGATTTGAAAATGCACAGGTTACAAATACTTACACAGTCGACTGCTCCTCATGTTGTCACAGTATAAACTTCACTAAGTGGTCACTGTCAGCTGACCTGGCAAGTTAAAGCTTGAAAAGATAAAAACACCAAATTGATGATGTGACACTGCAGAGAAATCATCACCCAGAACACGATGAGGCAAACATCTAGAAATAACTGTGGGAAATGTGGGGAGGTGAAAAAAAAAAAACAAAGTTCCATCACCTGTGATGTGGAGACTTGCCACATGTTCATATTAGAAAATTACATATTCACAAGTTTATGTCATGTAGCTGTGACATTACACTCATAATTACACACACTGCCTCCCAGAGAGCACCAAGGAGGAAGAAGTGGACAGTGAGTGAATCTGAGGTAGCAAAGCCAAATTTAAACACTTTGGAAGTGATCACGCAAAAAGAAAAAAAAAAAAATGCTTTGACGCATTAGTGCATTTTTCTCAAAGCCTCTAATATCATTTTTACAATTTCAAATCAAAACTAGATCTCTCTATAAAAAGTATTCACATCAAAATTAAGACAAAACTTTTCTAATCTGACTTTCTGACAACATCCCTGGTCCTGAGAAGAAACACGAGTCCTAGTTCCACTGTACAGCTTATCAGAGAGGGTAGCATGTTTCCATCCCATCCTTCACAATATGCACAAGCCACAGAATTCCTAACAGGAAGCCATACTTACAAAATCATCTGTATTAGCCAAGCTGATGCTGTAAAATTTTTAGAATTGGGGCACGGTAACATGTACCAAAAACATAAGCATGTGGTGTGTTATTCTTTAAGTATAAAAACAAAATATGTATATACAAAAATATACATCCTAACAAGACATTCCTAGCAGAGGCGTTTCATTTTTCCCCTCGTTTTGTAAACTTTTATGTATACATTTTAATTTTTTTTAATTATAAAAAAGGCAATTTTCAAAAAGTCCATAATATCATGATCATCAAAAATTCAGTCCTTCAGTTGAGAATTAAGCAATCAAAAAAATAAAAAGTACACAAATGTCAAATCGGTCAATCCATTCATATTTTGGGAGCCTTCACACAGCTGTTTATACTGGGTTTAAAACAAACAAAAAAATGTCCTCAGCTCTGAGTGTCCAGGGTCGATTTCCTCAGTAGACGCGGGGGATGATCCGGTAGCGGACAGTTCTGCAGTACTCGTCCCACGCCGAGCCGTACTTCCTCCTGCACTCGCTCATGTCACGCGAGTCTCGGTGTACAAGCAGGATGATGAAGTAGATCATGTAGTACCACGGCAGGAGGTGGCTGAAACCTGCAGTGACAAAACAAGGCCCACATCGCTTTAGCCTGACTGTACTCCAGAACATTTTTCTCCAAGTTAATATCAGAAACATTAGAGAGACACTCAAGGCAAATGGAAACATTCACAGATTAACTACGACGTCCAGGGAAAAGTTAAAAAACTTTTGGAGCAGAATTGAGTCTTTAAAACAGATTACACCATGGCAATGTGCAGTTTTTATGTCCCTGTGAGGATTCAAACTAGTACCAAACATCACATTGTGTTCACCAGAGGGCAAACCAACACAATGAGAGGCTGAACTACTTACATGGGTACATTAATTTCAACATGAGATTTTCCTTTTGCACACATCACAAAATGAACAACTGAAATAAATAATAAACACAGAATTTCAAAACTACTGAATAGATATTTGATGCCATGAGTCTCTTGAAGAAGTCTTCTTCAAGAGAAAAAACACTGACAGAGCTACCAGATAAACAGGTAAAGCTTTGAACTCTGTGGTGCAGGAAGTAAAGATGGATGGCAGTGGAGCTGCTTTGTTTTCCCACTTAAAAATTATTAGTGGGATTGTTGCAAAACAAATATGTAATCAAATTTACTGACAGCCCACTATGTAAAGGAGTTGCAGTTTACCATTAGTTTACAGATCACCCCCACACAATGGTCGCCCGTCTCTGGGCTTGGTTCTGCAGGAGGTTTCTTCCTGTTAAAAGGGACTGCTTCCCTCCTATTGTAACAAAAGTGCTGGCTCACAGGGGGGCTGTCTGATTGTTGGCGTTTTCTGTTTTATTGTTGGGTCTTTACCTTACAATATAAAGCACCTTAAGGCGACTTGTTTTGATTTGGTGCTATATAAAAATGACATGAACTTAAAAATAATAGGGTGCTTCTGTGCTGCTACAAACTCCTCTGCCTGTCCTGCTCTCGACTTGTTTTGTATTTAGCATCCTACATTCTTTATTACATTAACTGTAAATGCCAAGCAAACTCACCACAGGGTAGGGACCAGGCCAGAGCCATGATGAGGTCTCCCAAATAGTTAGGGTGGCGAACCACTCCCCACCAGCCAGAGACCAGCAGACTTTTCCCTGTAGCTGTAGGGATCGTTTTCAAATCTGGAGAGACAACAAGAATAAAAAGATGACTGAATAGTACCAACATGTACTGAGAAACATGCAATAACTCATTTGTGTTTCATTTCATTTTCTCTTTATGTAATGTTGATCATTAAGATTTAGGCCATTCTAACACTGCATCAGATTGCTGTTTAGACTGATGAGTATTATAAACTGAATGAAAAAAAAAAAAAAAAAAAAAAAAAAAAAAAAGGACTGGGTACCATGAGGGCAATAGAACCCCATCAGCCTTCAACAGCTGAGGGGTTAATTTAACAACAACAACAAAAAAAAAAAAAATCAGAATCAGAAAAAAATGTGTATTTAGTGGACTATTTCATCTTAGTACTATTACCTCAGACAATAAAGAATGTTCATCAGGAAAAGAAACATAAGCCTGTTGCATAAACGAGACTTAATTTGGGATAAGCCCACAGGAGAACTTACGGGACAGTTTAGGGTTGGATGGGTTTCTCCTGAAGGCATTCTTCTCAGAGTTAGATTTTCTGAAGATATAGAAGCCAATCACTGAAATACAGAGAGAAAGGACACATCAAACACCAGAATGACTCAGCAAAATATTAAAAACATATGAAGAGGGTGAGTGAATTCAGTTTCATGCTCTCCCTCACATTTGAGTGTGACGATGGCTATGACTGCTGGCAGGCTCAGGGCGTTGGGATGGAGGACCAGGTAATACGCTTGCAAGGTGTACGTAAAAGGAACCCACACCAGATCACCAAAAGCCAACATGAAGCCAAAACCATCATGCATCAAGTCCATGGTGGTCAGGATAGCCTCCTGGGAAACAAACACATTCATTTGGTCTGAACAACAGATAGGCTGGCAAGTTTACAACCTGTGAACCTGACCAGTTACTTCGTGTAAAATTGGCATAGAAAAATACTCTGCTGAGCTTACCTCATTCCAGAGGCCGTCCACCACGTAGAGCAGCTGGAACAGGTTCACTAGGATCATGGCATATGATGGAGCATCAAGATTGTGCTTCTTCATCTCAGCCAACGCCATGGCAAAGTTGATCAAACACTGCACGCATAAAAACACACAGAACTAAAATTATTAGGAAAGATTCCTGATCACCCGTAATGCAGAACTGCCATTTGTGGAGAACGCAAAAAATGTTAAAATGTGTGGGAAAACCTAATGCTGAGGCAGCATCAAAGCAGCATACTTTAAACTATTGAGGTTTTGTAGACACATGACCACCAACCAAGTGACATTAACTTTGGCTGCCATTTTGGACATTTAACAACAAAGGATGACATGAATAAGGCCCTATTCATGCAGGTGTGACCAGTCAGGGATACCCCTGAGATACAATATTATACCAGTTTTCCTACCAACCAGTGGTTGCTACACATCCAATACGCCCAACAACTCTTGAGTCACTTGCGAAACCACAAAAGTCCACTGTTCTGTCTCTCCCTACCCATCTCACCTCATATCTCCATAAATGTCATCAAGATTAACAATCTTTCCACTCCTTGTACTCTTTATAGCTGCCCTCACTTCTTCATTCACTAACTGTCGTTTATCGGTCTCTTATGTCTCATTTTCTTTATTCATGAACTCCTCAAATGACTCATTCCATCTTCTTAACACACTTTACTTAGTCAGTAGTACATTTCTATCACTTTCCCTAACCATCCTAACCTAAACTTAAAAAAATAATAAATTTAAAAGATTCAAAGATATTCAGCTCAATATAGAAGGAACGTCTTTCTTCTTTAAATCAAATCTAAACTGATGGTCTAATTTAACCCTACAGCAGCAGACAGACACAAGGAACTCTTTTAGTTATATCAGATGACTTAAATTTAAAAGGTATTTCCCTGGATGGCCAGCAGAGAGCACAATGTGTGCTTCAGACTAATTTTAAACAGATGAAGCAGAACTAATGAAACAAAGACAACCCACCCAGCCAATGAGTCCAGGGCGCATCTCACAGAAGAATTTCAGATCAAAGTTTTTGATGCGGGGATTAAGTTCACGTCCTTTGAAAAAGTCATAAACCACATTGCCTGGAGAAAAGACAGAAGCAAACTCAAGGTCTGCTGATTTACATAAACTGGCAAATTAAACAGATGAAGGGGCACAACAGAATGTACGCAATCTTCTTACCTGAGTTTCCCCCCAGTGCCAGCTCTTCTGAGGCGGCATAGCGAGAGCGGACATACAGGTAGATGCTGAGCAGGACGGAGATGATGAAGGTGGCAGTCGCCAGCTGGAGGAAGTGGCTGTGGATGTAGGTAAGATCAGCACCCTGGTGCACTGCTACTGCCACCACTATAGCACTCACCATTATGGCAAAGAAACCTGGAGGTACACACAGAGGCTGAAAAAAATATACTGAACACCACAACTAGAATAATAATAAATATCATGACACAAATAAATGACTATAGTTCTTTACTATAAACAGTGTAGCACAAAAAAAAAGGACAGAGACATTTATCGGTTCAGATGAAGCTACAGTTACAAATGAGTGATCGTCAGTGACGTGACTTAGTAGTATGTTCTTATTGGGAGTTGCTTCACACAGACTCACCATTGGTTCTGTACTTCAGCCTCACTCCAGACCTCAGTGGCATGCCCTCACTCAGCTAGAGAAAAAGAGACAAACACCAGCAGCACTTTAGTGGAGCGACTTGGAAAAAGACAGATTGAAGTTGAAAGCCAAACATCAACTTAGGGTTTGTATTTAAAAATTTCAGATCTTCTCACTCACTTTTCCAACTGGCAGGATGTAAAGCAGTGCCTGAAATAAGATCCAGAGGATGACAAAGCAAAGAGCCTGGGCATCCCAGAAGGTGTCAAGTGGAGGCAGAGGAGGGGGGGCGTTGATCAGACTGGGGTCCGTTAGGTTGCCTTGAAGTATTACAAAGAGAACCCAGGCTGGCAAGAAGAGCAGCCAGAAGTACGCTCCTGTAGGCAAGACAAGAAACAGCAGGAATATTAACAATATCAGTTTGGTCAGGTTCAGCTTTTCCTCGGCATCTCTACCACCATGCTCCGATAGATAGTTAATTTTTTGTGTGTCTAACTGATTACAAATACACCGAGTTCGTACAAGCTCACAGAAGTGAGGCTGTGGCATGAAAATGCATTTTTCCTATCCTCCTACCTATCTTCCCTCCAAAGTCGAGTGGGGCGGAGGGGATGGTGGACGGGGCTGCAGCCTCCTTAGCCTTTTTTTCTGGCTGATCTGGTTTGGCTTCAGCTGGTTTGGCATCTCCGTCAGCCTTCCTACGGCGTAGATTATAAGGGCCTTGGTTTTTCTCAGACTCTGCCTCCACCTTAGCTTCAGACTTCTGGAATAAGATTTTGGGTTATTTAGAATTGGACACAAGTCAACAATTCATATTAATACAACTCAAAAGCATAACAATTTCAGCCAATCAGTAGGATAATGCAATCCAACTATTTGCATCTCATACAGAGGAAATCGATAGAACAAGAAACAAAGTTACTAATATCGAAATATCACAACACAAAACTGCCTACACCTACAAGCCTACACTACTACCTACACTGACAAAATACATGAATGAAATAATTAGGAGATTAAGTGTCTTAGCCCAATAAAGATCATTGCCGTTTGCTGTTATGAAAAGAACATCTTTTTTCCAGCCAAAAAACAACAAATAAACTGTCAGAAATCTGCAGTAAATAAACATTAAAGTCAAAGAAGAAAAAGTTTTATATCTTAACTTAAATGCAGCACAGATTACTGCACACAGGACTTTAGACTGTCAGAAACAGGCACAGTAAAGAGGCAGCACATGCTAGTGCAACATGTGACTAGTTAAATGAAGTACAGTCTTGTGAGAGGAGCCCCCCTCAGTTAGAAAACATACATGGGCCCCCGACGTGCATGTATCATGACATTCCATCAACTGCAACTTACCTCAGAGCCTTTTAGTTTTGTTTAAAACCTTTTCACTTGGAGTGTTCTGCACAAATGTTCTTCTATGAGCCAATTATTTTGAGACACTTGAACCTTTTTAAATAAAAGTTTTGACACGTTTTTTGGGGTTTTTTTTTTAAATTGCAAGACAAAACTCACCTCAATCACTTTGCTAGCAGTGTTATTCTCCTCTTTCTTTTCATGCTTATTGTTGCTACTGTTCTCTGCTGCCTTTGTCTGTTCCTGCTCAGCAAACAATGGAGGGTGATTGATGGAAATGACAGAGACAAAAACAAAAAAAATAAAAAAACAATGTGAGGAACATACAGAGGGACTGTGATTGTGTTATGGTCAAACACCAGAATGAATGACTCACAATTTCCCCACAAGGACAAGGTACTGATGAATTAGGACATTTGATAATGGACTGGATCTTGCCAGAAATCTGTGGGCTATTTCACAGTTAATGGGACAACTTCTGTACCGCACACATTTTTTAAAATGTATTTTGGGTAGGGATGTTCCTGGCAACAAATCTACAGTTGTCTAAACGAGGGGAAAAACCCAAACATTTGCATTAGTCCAGTCATCACGTTCCTTGTTAACCAAATCATGTTTTAAGTGTAATTGAAATGTGTGGCACCTGAATTTCCATTCTAGTATTTCACACCCTGGTGCATAATTTGGCCAAATCTGTGGGCACTATAATGTCTTTGAACCGGTAACTTGTGTTGTACATTAATAAACTAAGAATATGTTTATCTGTCTGGCATTAGCAATGGCAGCAATGTTTACATATCTAGTTTTGCACATCCTTTGTACAAGGAGAATCCACAGTACACATTACAATCTCATGCTATGGCACACTAAGTAGCACTCTCCACAAAAAAGAAATATATAAATAAATAAATCACTACAAGTGAAATAATATACTCATGTGGCAAAGTGAAATACCAGAACTTCATTAAGCACACAACTACTATCAACAAAAAAAATTAAAATTAAAAAAATGAACCCATTGGTCCAGGACCTTATGAAAGATTACTATAACTGAAACTGAAAGCAATGTAGACAAGTGCTGCTCTGAGCGTGGAGACGACTGTCATCTAGTCACAGTTCACTTTTATCGTTGCAAGCGTCTCATGAAGTACTTAGTGCGTCCTTAGCTTTCTGCTTCTTAATTCTTCAATTTCCAACTCCAAATATTATCTGGACACATTTCTGACTGATTACATCGTTTGATGGGTGTCAAGTTTTATGAAGGGTGACTTTGACAAGACTATGTCTGTCTAAGCAACCCATTGGCAAACGGCATTGCAGTGAAATGATTGATATAATGATGATAATAATAATAATAATACATTTTATTTATAGGCACCTTTCAAGACCTTCAAGGTCACCTTACATTAATACAAAATAATTAAAAACAAAAGGTAAAGACAACAAAAAACAACTATAAAAGCTAATTAAAGTAAAAAACAGAATAAGACTGAGGCATGATGAAGTGTATGCAATTCTGAATAGATGGGTTTTAAGATGTGATTTAAAAGTAGAGAGAGGGAGTTTGTAGTCCAGAAATCTGGTGGATGTGTTCTAAAGTCTCACGGCAGAACAACTAAAGGCTCTGAGTCCCATGGTAGTCAGGCGAACAGGTGGAACAGACAGAAGGGACTATATAACACTGATATAGTCAGGTAACTAAAGAAGAGACTCTCTATATGTAGTATGTCTTCATTATAACAGTTACCTGCATTTATACACTTTCTGCTGGCATTCTTCAACTTCTCCTTATCATGTTTTTGACAATCACTACTATTCTATAATCAGACAATGACAAGGCAGCACAAGCACTTACCACAGGGCTGAGCCTCACTTCCACTGTATCCTTCAGTCTGGTATCTCTGCGAGAAGACGGTGTACTCTCTGTGATTGCTGTTGCAGCGACGGCTGCCACTGTACGAGATGACGAACGACGTGTGGTCCTTGCCGGGGAGCGTGAACGGCTGCGACGGCGGCCTGGTGAGCGGGAACGAGAGCGAGAACGGGAGCGGGTCTGGAAACCAGTGACGCTCTGAGGGAAAATAACAATCGGGAGGAGAAAAACAACTGAAAGGGGACTGCTATACGTTTATCATTTAAAAAATGTTGCAAAGATTAAAAACTGAGGCTGAATTTTCACAGAGCATCATCTTACAGTTGAAATATATTCCTGACCATACCCATGACAGTTCTAAAACTTAACTATTAGTAGAATGCTACAGACATTACAGCTACAGTGATCCCTTTTACATGACTTAATAACTGCATACCAGTATCATCACTGATTAACAATCCAGTCTGTGTTTTCTCTTTTATCTTTCCTTTAGAACAAAAATATAACTAATTTAAAGCATTAGCGCTTCATGGTTTGAACCTACACCCACAGTGGTTAATGTGCAGATCTGACTTCAATGTTGAGGAAAAAAAAAAGAAAAAGGAAAAAAAGAATTCACAATAAAGCACTCAGTGAAACCGAGTGAAGAGTCAGCTGCAGTTCACAAGAGCACGTGACTCTGATCCTACCTTAATGTCTTGCTCCTTGAGCTCCAGCTCTGTACCATCTTTGTAGATGACAGTGTAGAGCTGGCTTTTGGAATCAAAGCCCAGCACCTTGACCTGATAGTACAGGCTGCTGCCAGGCCAGCGGCCCATCACAGTGTCCCCTTTCTGGTACTTCACAGTAGGCATCTTCATTGACCTGACAAGGAGTTAATCAAAACAGAGCAAGAGTTCAGTACAGAAGGAAGTACAACAAGCAGGGGAGAAAGTGGCTGAAAGTGAAACAGAGAGGACAAGAGAGAGAAGCAAAGAAACTCGACCAGACTGATAGGAGATATCAGGAAAAGCAGAGCAGGACTAACTTGTTAAATAATAATCAATTTAAACCTGCCACTGGTATTTACAGTAAGGCTCAATCATTTGAAAAAAAAATGGCCTCGTCACTGCAGGCGGCCCCTTCTGTCTCCTTTCGTACCACTGAAGCACAGCATGTGAAAGACAACGAAGCTTGAAAGACAACAATAGCAGCATCTCAACATCTCAGTGCTTTCACTTTTACTTGACAGCTTTGGCAGTAACTTTGAACTTTTGATAAAGTGCAACGGTGGCCAGGCAATACATCTGTAGTGACTGATCTTAAATATCGTTAGTCATCTTAAGTTACTCTGATGCACCACAGTATGACAACGGTCTCAAAAACTTGAACATTCTCACAGAATGTGCTTTGCAAACACAGAATGGAGCAGCAGCAGCATCATGTTAGTGAGGTCCTGTTATGAAGCAGAATATTTTCACATAACCATCTTAACATTCTGAAGCCAAGAATGACAAGCCGATTTGCTGGATCTAACCAACAAATCAGACATTGTACATGACCGGTAAGCAACCTGTCATCCATCTACATGCAGTGTTTTTTGCTCCCTCTGTGTTTATTTTTTATCCAAATTCTATAAACCACACTAAATGCTCAGCAGAAAAACACACCTAAAATACAGCATTATTACTAGTTACTCAGCTGAAAAGAAGACTTTTAGATCATCACTGCACTTATCAGTCTTATATTTCTCATGACCAAATATCAAGCAGATGTGAGAATAATGATAACACTGTCACATGGAGGAAAAACAATGAAGAATGTGGATTTTATAACCTAGTAATAAAAAGTTCTTAAAATGTGCTCTTAAAATGAGAATACGAGCTCTTCCAGTGTAAAAAACACAGCCTGTGGACACAGAGTGTAACCGGCTTTATCATCTTTCTGGACACTAGACCAGAATTTACAACATTAACAGGGTGATATATTCAATTAATCCTGTAACTAGCATTTAAAACCAGAAACCCAGCACTAAAGTGTCTACTGATGTGACAGCAAACTTCCGTAAAACCACTGATTTCTCTCCCCCTGACAGAGTCACTGCCCCCTGCTGGATTTACAAAGAATCCGGGTTTGAGGCTTTTCTGCACCAGAAGCTTAGACCATCTTTTATATACAGCCTATGTTTGCAAAGTACTGCAGGAAATATAATTCATAATGTAACTGCACAGTGCAATTGTATTGAGAAAATATTTAAACCAAACATGGAGAAGATGTTGCTTAGAGCCGTGAGTCTAAACAGGAACTTAATTAGAGGAGGAAAAATAAAATTCCACTATAACTACAACCTGACCAGAGATAACTAGCCTGCTGTGGCCACTCACCAAAGATTTATGCTTCAAAAGAATTAAGGCAAAACATATCTAACCTGAGGACATCATAATACAAGGCTACATCCACAGTTAAGGCTAAAACCCCAAACTACACAGGAATACAAAAAGTCCACCCTGTCATCACTTCTGATTTTTTTTTGTTTTTGTTTTTTTTGGCAGATGTGTGAAACCATCTTGGCAGAACAGGGGTGGTGCAGCAGCTTTCTGAGGTCATCCTCATATACAGAGGTTAAATGCCATTTTTGGCAACCAACTGTCAAGCTTGTTTCCTGTGTCTCTATTTATCCACCCAGTGATGTTATAGATATTCAGTTTACAATTTCACAATTGACGACGTGTATTAACTAACACTACGGAACGGCAAAATCCAACAGGAGTGCTCATCACTGGACACAAAGAGGAGGGCCAGGCAAAGTCAGCATTATAGAACATCAGTGACCTGGGAGGCTCAGTGTCTAGAAAACCAACACACTACTGCAGAATTGCTGACAAGTCTGTCCCTGCGAGGTTTATCCAGAGCTGTCTGTCCCAGTGAGTCGCTCCATTCAAGTCACAGCAACAGGCAAGGAATTTCACACAAACTGTCTCTGTATTCATGAGTGAATTTACTACTTTTGACCTGAACACGCATTCACTGGTTTACCTTTGCTGATAACCTCTTTGGGCAGCAAATTATCAGAATGCAGTTTAACTCTGTGACTTCTAATATTTAAATACTTATTTTATGGAAATAAAGTGTTTTAAATTGTTTATTTTCCTTTGGTAGAAGTCAAGATATTTTACAATTGCAAATAAATAAATAAAAACATTTTTTTAAATCCTGGTTTCCCTTTCTCATTAACCATTTGCTTGATAATAGTCTAGTACTGAAATGTTGAAAATTGCATATATTTCTACAACAGAATAATGGATCAGTACTTTAATAACCACATGAAAGCAATGCCAGACTTTACAGCATTCAAGAAGAGTTTTGGTTTCAAGCTTTAATCCCGATCTGTTCTGATAATAGTTTCAAACCACATACCCCAATGACAGCCAATGTCAGCAGTGATGCTAATTAAAATTCCATAGTCCAGTAAATGGCAGGTAGGATGTGCTTTGAGTTATTTTTGTTTTGTTTTTTTAACTTTACACAACATTTACTGAGATGTGACTGTCTCTATTGGTATATTATTGTATTGTTCTGAATGTCCTAATCTTACAATCTGAAACTAAAAAGTGAAACTAATAAAAACTGAATTAAAACCTTTGTAAATATTACAAATTAAATTGAAACAAGTACATTCACCAGGAATCTATCTGAAAGCAAAAAGTCAAACTATAGTGAAACGAAAATTAAAATATAAAATATAATAACTCTTTGAAAGTTGTACTTTCTACCATCAAACGTCAGAAATTAAGCATGGTGTACCCATCAATGAAAGACTTTTTCTTCAACTTGACAATCAGTCTCTTGTTTGCCTTTATAGTCACACAGTAACTCCACTAACTTACAAAGGCTCCAACTGTCCAATCACCACCGTTATAACAAAAAAAAAAGCAGGAAAAGTGATAAATTTCCACTGCTAACTGATCGAATCTTCGAAAAACACAAAAACCCACAGCATCTGCGCAAACACCCCATCTCACAACACGACACACCCAAAGTATGTCCCAATGCTGCTTTCCTGGCTCGCGTGCAGGCTTCCATATGGGATATGTGGTGTCTCCTGACTGAGGAGAGTTCCCCCTCAGATCCCCCCTTTGGGCTGATGAAAGGATATGGCTATAACGTGGGTGGGGTTTAAAATAGAAGACAGGCAGCCACCCTATCCACCCCTCAGCTTTGTGCTGAAAACTGCCCCACCTGGTACGCAGTCCATTTGAAATGTAACATGCGAGTCAAGTTGTAAACTCACACCAAAAAGTTAGATAAGTCATCTAAAAGGACAAAGGGTATGTACACGAGCATCTCTGGAGTAGGACAAACCGAACTGTTTTATTTTGGTCCACATAAAAGGAAAGGCAGATAACCCACAGCAGCACAAACTTTACTCGGACTATTAAGGCGCCATCAAATGTCAGGTTACTGCAGTGTTTAGACATACTGTAGTTCACACAGTCTTATACTGGTAAAAAGAATACGGAGTATAAACCGTATCACGACCGCACTCATGTGGCTTCAAATGTTAAAAAAGGCGCACTTTTGTATCCATTTTCCTCCTTTTTCACTGCCTTCAAATATATGCATTATACAATTATATACATATGTGTATGTGAGATATGACATACATGTGAATAACTGGAATTACTTGTCAAAGCGCCGCTTTTACTGATCGCTTTAACTGCAGTTTTTGCGCTTGGGCTAGTGGGGTAAGCGACACTTTTCACGTACCCTCGGATAACATAATGGTTATTGCCAAAGTGCAGGAGCTGTTTCTTTAACGAAATACGCTAGCTTAGTTAGCTTCGAGATAGCGCGGATGCAACTACAAGCGACAGAAAAGGAAAGGAGGGAAAACGTCATGCATTCAAATACTGTTGGCGAAAAAAGCAAAAGCACCCGCCATAGAAACAATACGTGGGCACGTATGAATAAGTTCGGCAAAGCTAAACTCGCTGACAATAACGCAACAAACCCTTTAAAAAAAGGACACACAGGCAGCTGAAATTACGACTGAGTTAAACGTTCACGTTACGATCGCTTAAAGACTGTTTCACTACCGGGCACAGTCTAATTTCTGAACTGTCTATCGTTAATCTGCTTGTTGGCGAATAGCCCGAACAGAGGTGGGTAGTTACACTCGCAGTTCCGCTTACCAAAACCGACAAACTCTAATAAAAACTTGACCTATCGAAGAGCAAGGTTACCACCACACGTTAAAACAAATTCGTCCAACTAATTTTTTTGTTGTGTTTTTTTTTTCCCACTTCAACCAACAGAAACAAGATAACCTTTCAGAAATTAGCCAAAGCCTACAACGCCGTTATACGACCAGCTTGAGTTAGCTTCGGCTAAGCCCCAGTTTTCCAACAAAGAGAAACGTAAAGAGTAGTTGCTCTTTGCATTGCCAACACATGCAATTGGAAGACGGACTTACCTTAATATTGTGCGAATAATTCCAGTAAGTACAACTGCTAAAATATCCCGATCACGACGACGAATTAATAAATTAAGCTTAATATTTTTAAAAACGAACTTTGCTAACGTTTGACGTAGAACTCGTTCTCCCTCCCTCTTCGGGCAAAACCCACCAGTGACTTCGAAGGCGCGAAGGCTTTCGATTGGTTAGTCCAGCGTTCATTTCAAACGACTCTGCGATTTCATTGGTTGTCGGTGGATTTTAACTGTGTTGGGATTGGCTTTGAGAGAGTCACGACTACTTTGTTTACCGGTATCAAATTACTGTCAGACAAAACAGCGGTATTGACAATAATATCCCAAATTAAACTGTGTATGTATAATATGAATACTTTTTGCTTTATAAACGCGAACATTCTGGAGGGCATAATGAAAATTCTTATTATGAGACTAACAATGTTGGAATAAAAATAGTATTAATATAAACGTATTTTTCAAACTGTTAATACTTAACAGTTGCTATTTTTGTTAGTACAGCCTACTTTAACTGATTGCAGTAACAAAAAATGCGGTAAAAGTGAATGGGAATCATTCACTTAATTCTCACTTTGCCTTGTCCAGGCAAAGGCTCTGGAGACACATGCTTTCACATAAGTCACCTGTGTGACATTGATTTTAATGCAGAGTTACAAAATCTCTGCATTTAAATTTACACGAAAATTGCATCACTATTTAGCAGTTAACAGTTTTCTGTCATCAACTTCTTTTTTGCTGTAATAATGCAGCAACAGAAAATCCTTAAATCTGTGAGTCATAATGCATTTGCTTTCTCATCATAAAGATACCAATTAATTTTAGTACCCCTTCAAAAAGGTTTGGGCCTGTCTCCAATGGAAAATGACTAGGATTATAAAAAGTAAGGTTTATTTAAGTCAAGCATAAGCAAAAAGTCATGCTTATCAAATGTGTACTCACTCACTAAAGACCTATTTTAACATGGGGAATAAACCCCCTGATAGGTCTTACTGAACCAGCTGACAAAACTGGAGTGAAAACTATTTTTATTTTTAAAACAGCCTGTCCAGTTTAAAGTGAATTTCTTGCACCTGTTTGAATATCTGCCAGATTAAAGAGAGTTGATTACAGTATGCTGGACTGAGTATTTCATCGTTGTATGTATGTGTGCTGAGGAAGATTGCCCCAAACAATGGTAGTGAAGTGAAGCAGAAATGGCGTCTGACAGCAGAAGAGCATGACTTATTTGCATGGGGGAACCTGACAGTTGACACATTATTGGCACCTGCCGCTCAAAGCTAAAGCTCATTAAGACAATAAGAGGAAGAGGGCTTGATTTCAAAAATTCAAACTCGCCAATCGAGTCACAGCATCAGTGTTGTCTCATCTTCCTCGTCCTCATCTCTGCAGCTCGGGGTGTTTTCCTGTCTTAGTGCAGCTTTCGCCACAGCACGGCTCCTCTGTGGCTGCAAGTCAAAGCAAACCTCAAATGAACTGCAGATGCACTGGCACAGAGCGCTGTATGCTCCACCCACAGGAAGCATGGCTGTGTATGTTGTAAGGTGAAGCTGCACAGGAACCAATAAAAGAGGTTTATTCTCTAAACCAGGACTCTTGGTGTAACCCAGAAAATGAAGTTATTAAACTCAGAAATACCATAATCAAGATGAACTCTGATAACTAGACGCCTCTGCAAGTAACTAACAACAATCCCAAAAACGTGATTTTGCACTTAAAAAAACTTTAAAAAGATGTGAAGGAGCCACATCTTGCAAAGAGTTTCATTGTAAACATTTTCCTTTGACACAAGAAAAACCACAACTTGCAGTGTTAGGTTAAACTTTTAGTCTTGAGATTCCTGTGGCCATCCTTTCACGCAGCAGCAGTTTGACTGAGCTCACAGATGTCAGTGGCACTACAAGGAAGAAAATGTGCACAACATGCAAGCTTTCAATAAGTGAGCTCATTTTTAGTTAGTTTCCCCTCTTCCTGTTCACATCTGCTCAGTGTGCACGTGAGATGACGTGGAGCAGTCAGACATTATGTCACTTGACAGGCTGTGAAATGGTGTGCAGCAACAGATCTGGGAGGAGAAAAAGGAGATCGAATGCTGATTTCTGACCAAGTAGTTGGAATCTGCTCATTTCCACTTCCATGTTTCCATTGTTGAACTGCATTAAGATTAGTTTTGTATAAGTTGTTGTGTTATCATAAACTGGGCTTTGGTACTTTATTCCTCTCGAGCCGTGAAACGAGCCGTTTCAGCCAAAGTCTTTGTAGAATAAGAAGCATTTATTGGGGCGATTATTCTAAAATTTATTTCAAGTAACTTTTATTTCAGTGCATGTACAGGATCACCAGGCCAAACTGATAAAAACTGCTTTCAAAGGTGTGCTGACTCAGGCCACCCTCATTAAGTCTGTTTCGGATTGTTTGGTGGGACACATTCACAGTGTCCTGCTGAAGGTCATTTTGTAGCTGTGGCAGTGCTCACCCTGTTCCTCCATGCAAAAAGTCCTGGTATCATGGGTTATAATGATAATTTGCCAGGGAGTCTCTGGCATCACCAGCAGTTTACTTTTCCATAATGGTCAGTATAATCTTGACTTGAAGTTGAGCCATTAGAGCATTAACTTAAATGTTCCCATTCAATTTTCCTGTTGACTCCTGGGGGAGCATAGGTCCGCAACAACACCACGCCAACGGACTCTGTTCTGGGCTGCTCTCTTTAGCTGGGTCCACATCATTCCGACGGCCTTCGCTTCGCTCTCGACAGATCTTCTCCACGTCTGTTTGGGTCTCCCCACAAAATGTTCCCATTAAACAGTGAAAAATAGTTGAAATCAGTGATCATTTAAAAAGAAATCAGTTCTAGTATTGTATTGCAATTTTTATTTCATTTGCTCAAACAAAAACAATATGTTAGCATGTAAGAAAAGACTAGACATGAGAACAGTATGGTACATTTCAGATGATAAAAGAATACGTCTGGAAACCCCTCTACAAAACTTACTTCAGCCAGTCATCTCTGCCATTATTCCCGCAAATTCACAACTTCCATTCCCTCAGCTGGATTTACAAAGTGTTTCCATCATTGAGCAGACCTCACAGCCAAAACCAAAACGTTTTTTTTTTTCCAAATCAGAGATTTCCAAGCATGTAAAGAAAGCTAAGCTGCTGAACACAAAGAGTTTCTGTGACATTTAAAATGGCATGAGGGAACACAGAACACTGCAGCCAGACTCATTGGGACTTCCAAACAGGGCTTCAGGTTTACAAAAAACTAAATCACACACACTGAAGATCATCTTTGAACCCTCGTAGGCCTTGTGTATCAAAGTTTGATTGTACTTCTGAGCTGTAAGAGAAGCAGCTTCACAGCTGCATGGAAAGAAGTCATGAGTTATGTTGAAAGCAAACAGAAAAACACTTGGTTTTCTTGGAGGGAACAGTACCAAAGTGATTGAAACTCTCCCTTTAAAATCAACTTGACCAGGATGAACAAAGAAAGAAACTGCAGATGATCATAATGACAGTCCCATAGATATTATTACTAGTCAACTTTAAATCTTTGACATATTAAATGCAACTTCGGAACAAGGCACAAACTACACAGCTCCACAAAAGAGAAACTTTTCTTGATCAAAACATTTCCACTTCCATTGTGACATGTTTCTGCTTTTGACAAAAATCATTAAAACCTAAAATAAAAAGGCGACTTTTCTGAGATTGGTCATGTTTAGCAGGAGACCGTCAGGGTTAAAATCCTTTGGTGAGAGAGCCACAATGTTGGTGACAGAGGCTCTGATCGACAGCTGTCACGGTGGATTGCTTTGTTTGTGTGTGTGGGTTTTTTTGTCTTAAAGTGCAATCGATGCTGTGTAAACACTCTTGGTGAATGAGTTGATGAAACAGCCTTTTTTTAAGTGGATAAACCTAAACTGTCTCGAAAAAAACATTCCTCCATGGATCACACCATGTCCACACATGAACTGAAACTGCTTTCATATTGTGTTCACAGTATTTTCGAACCAATCTCAAACTGATGACTGTAACTGAAAGGGAAAAGGACATTTCTCAATGTGTGATGCCTGATCTTATGTAGCAAAGCTATAACATCAAAGCCCTTAAACAGTTGTGTAGAATGAGATCCACCAGAGGCGCCAACAGCCACTGAAAGACATGATTATCAAGCCATCTGTTGGGTTAAGTAGTATAAAAACTGTGGTGATAACAACAACAACAAATTAGCCAGTTAACCCAAAGATTCTTCTAAAGGGGGCATGGCCACATATTTTACACACAGTTTATAGACGTGCCATTAGAATTTTGACGATGGTGTAATGGTTTCTTTGGTCTGGTAGGAATTTCAAAATTCTTCCTCATGAATTCATAATCAGGTCCTCATGGTCATCTCAGCCTGCACTACAAATCAAATCTGGCATTACAATGTTGGAAGTGTGCTCTTTAGATTCATCATGCAGGTAGCTGGTTCATCGAAACTTGAGGCTTCACTCGCACTTAATTTTTCAAGTGCCAGCTAATGACATCACCTGCGAGGCAATGAAACCGTCATGAGAAAAAAAAAAGAAAAAAAAAAAAAGAGTTGCTTGTGCAATCTGCATATTTGCAAAGTTGCACACAGATAGCTAGTTTAGTTAAGCTGCATTAGCCTGCCTTGTGAGTGAATAGTTGTTGTCAATATGACGGTAGTGTCTGCAAAGATATGTCCCCAAAGGACACGAACAGCCATTGTCTGGCACTAAAGCAACCTCCCACATACGAATACTGCCTCACTGAGGCTAATGGAGTTAACAGTTAGCGTTATCCAAGTTAGCCGCCTGTCACCAACTTCTACAGAAATGAGCAATTGCTTCACTTTGATCCCAAACAGCATGTTTCACTGGTCTGCTACTCTTTTGGGATATTTACATCATTTTGCTTGCTACCAGCAGCACTGAAACATGTGCACAATATGGCTGGCAGGTGCTAACAAGTTTTAGCAGCCCTCTCAACAGCACACAACTAGCAAAGAATCACCAAGCCAGATGAGCACTTGATGTTACCCCTATTCAAAGTGAAAAACGGGTGAGAATGTTGGAAATGTGACAGGTGCCCAAGGGAGCTAGCATTAGCTGTCACTAACTTTTAAGTAAAATAGTGATTACTCAGTGCAATTATCAGCTTTTCCATTTGATGTTAAATTACAGGCTGAACAAGCTTGTTTGCTCAGGCGTTTTTAGAATGTAATTGAAACATCGCAAGCGACACACTGCATCCAAGATTGTGTGGGCAACACAAAATGTCACAAGTGAGAGTTGGAGTCCAGAGAGACGAAACCTGAAATGTGTGTGGGATTGCTGCTTAGGAGTGACCTGTGGAGATGGTATGCTGCTGCTTTTTAAGATCCCAGTCTGATGCTTGCAATATACACCAAAGACGCTCACGTTAAAACGTCACCCCCTCTTGAATGCTTAAATCGGCTCCTGCAGAGCACACTGTGGCTGTTAGCTAGCCAAGAAACTCGATTACGTTTTGGAAATGGCCACTCTTCAGGATCTCATTCAGACAACAAGAGTACAGAACCATACGGCAGACTTTCATCCATTGCCTCAACCTGTTGCGTTGTATCTTGAAGCTTTGTTGGGACATCAGTCTCTCAGCTCCAAACATCTCTCTCTTATACTGATTGTACTTTAAGCACTGAAGTTAAAGACATGCTGAAAGTGACAGTTCTATCTTATATCATAGCATGATAGGGGTAAATACAGTTTGTCATTTTAAGGATTTGACAGCAGCAGGAGAAAAAGGCAAAGAAAAAAAAATGACACGGTAAGCACTGGTGAAAGAATGAATGGCACATTCATGTCCTTGCATGGACACAATCTCTTAGATTTTTGGGTTGTCCGGTGCACCTTTTGAAAAAAAGTTTAATTTTATAAATGTTTTAAAAAGAAAACAGAACATCCCCCTCCAAAAAAAAAAAAAAAAGTTCACCTCCAATGTGGCTACAGATACAGTATCCTAGGATTTATAGAAGAAAAATTCTGAGTGTGCTGTGATATAGAAATGAATTCCATGAAATGATGTCTTACAGTGTTGCGCTGTTATTCAATCACATCAGCTTTCCAGAAAGGTGGTGGTGACACAGTAACATCCAACAGGGGCCCAGAAGGGCCCCCCCGCAAAAACAAAAAAAGAGACACTGAAATGTTTGGTGGTGTTTAGGAGCAGGGCTGTAAAAAGAGATGCTACACTTATTGCTTGTATTAAAACTTGTGACGGGTAATGCAAATTCGTGGCAGACCTGTGACCTTCGCCATAATAAGAAAACAAACATGCTAAAACAAAAAAAACCCACAACAGACTGAGAAGGATGGATGATAGAGACTCGTTAAATCAAGGGAAGGGGAACACCTATCTATACGTCTGGTCGAGGCGCATGGCAGGTGAATCAGCACTTCTGTTCAACAGGTAATGTTTGGTAGAGAGCTACAGGCAGCTACACCCCTCAGTGTCTCATCCACCTGCCGCTCGACGACAGAAAAATGACAAAAACGCTCGCTTTGGAAGGGAAACGACACCTCTGATGATGACTTCACAGATGAAGAGACGGGCCAGGGAGCATCCTGTATAAAGACTGGATTATTGAGCTACTCATATGGCCGTAGATCCACACTGAAACAGACGTTGGTGGAGAGATTTTATTTGTTTTGTCTAACTTTTTCTCTCTTTTGTATATGTTCAGGTTAAAATAGTATTTGAGGAAGACGAGCTTTACAGTGTCCTGCAGTGTTAGCCTCCACCAGAGACTGTCAGTCCTTCATACGCAAACACACGCTACCCCTATGGCATTATGGGAGAAAAGTTTTTAAGTTTCCATCCTTCGGCTCTCTGCACACTCTTGATAAAACTTTTGACAGTGAGCAACTTGTGGTTAATACAGTATCACAGAAGAGTTCACTATTGGATTTATTTTCTTCTTATAGGAGGACAAACAGAGAGGAGCCATCTTTGCATAAAGACTTTCGCTCCTCTGTCCTCCAGGATGCCCTCAGCAGGAAGGCGAGGGGAGAGAGGGGGTTGTGAGATGGGGCAGTGGGAATACGAGGCTTTGCAGAATGGATTCTGTGAGTCACAGCTATCAAAGGCTACAAATCTCCTACCACCACCAGCCTGTCTGACACTGCTCCGCACCAGATAATGTCCTCTCTGTGTGGTAAAATGATTTTTGTCGTAATTGCCACCGTTTTTTGTTGTTTTCCATTGTTATATTGTCATGTCTTTAAGTTGACCGGGGTTGTCTGTCGGTTCTTGTGGGTGTTTCTGAACAGGGAAGTCAGATTCCTCTATGCTGTGCTGGACCTACCCAGCTCCTCCCGGATTGCTGAAACACAGAACAAAGACACGGCCACATTCTTAACGTGGATCACAATAAACTAAGCCAACAACTGCAGTTCCTGTAACACTCACTCAAGGCTGGCTTCAAGGGTGAGTCAGTTTCCCCATGTTAAAATACCCAACTTTCGGTGAATCTTTGTAGAAGTGAAAGAATTGGAGCAAAGAGTTATGAACCACCACACTTCTCCAGCGTGTTTGTGCTGTTGGCACCTATTATAGCAATGCCAATAGAATTTAAAAAGTATGAGCTCCTTTGAAGGCACACACCCAAGAAGATGATGCTCCAGTCGTGGTGAATGAAATTATAGTATTTTAGTTGTCAGTCAATTAAAACTAACAAGCAGATATCTGTATCCTTACATCACACTAGGTGGACTGCAAAACACTGCTAACCAAACTTGCTAGCTTGCTAACTTGCTTAATGGACAAGTTAGACCTTCTTGTCAAAATATGATCACTTCTGGCTCTCACAAAATAAAAAAAAGTTTTTAAAAAAAAGTGTCCAGAAACCATTACTGCACTGTCGTGTTTAGTATGGACTCACTACAAAGCCTTGCTGGTCTTTCTGTAGGATGACTAAAGTGGTGATAATTACCATCAATGAGTTCTTCTTTTAGTTTTGACAGCTCCTTCCTCATCTCATCAAGAATGTCCTAAAAAAAAAAAAAAAAAAAAGTCACATTTTCATATAAACATGATAAATGATGAATAATAGATGATAAATAGACCTCAGAGACGAGCTCGTCTTGTGCAATTGTTAATTTTGCCCCCCCCCCCTTTTCCTTCTTTTACTGTGGGTACGCATCCTGGCAACTGGTAAAAGAAGCTCCCATCTCAACTTTACATAGTAGCTAATCCCTTTTTAGGTAATCTCTGTGGGATTAGAGCTAAAGACTTACTTAATGACACCAAGATGCAAACAAAGTGACATACACAGTATGGAAGGCGTACTAAAATGATGAGCCTCAAGTTTGACCTATAACTTAACCCAGGCTTACTCAGTGAGACAGTGAGTGTGGTGAGTGGGTCTGTGGGCTGTCACATCTGTGGCCAGTTGTAGTGACAGATATGCAGAACTCTGACAGACTCTTTACTTATCTAAGAGGCTCATTCACAAGGTCAGAGGGAGGAGCTGCCTTCTAACAGGACTGCACACACCCACACTACCACGCACTGAACTACTAACAGGGCTGCATAAATAATGAAGAAACACAGACCAAGGTCAATAGACGCTCCAGTTCCAAGTTCCATTTTACTTTTATTTTACAACAACAGCACTATACAGCTGACTTGCTTTAATATGAAAACTTTGTGGAGCAATATTGATATTGCCGGGCGACTTTTGGGCCACAAGGAAAAGAAATTCAGTCACCATATACTGCAACAACCTGAAAACCACAATCACAGTATCAAAGGGAATATACAGAAATGAAATCTGTGTCTAAAAATGTCTACTTACCTGTTTCAATCTATCATAGTCAACAGCTTCTGTTGGCATACCATTGGCACTTAAGGATGCAGTAGGTGTAGGAGTGGATTTAGGTCTATGAGAAAAGACAAAGAGCATAAAAACTACTTGTAAGATCATAAAGCAACACCAGCTACTATGTGATTTATGAGTAATAAATGGAGGTTTTGAGCTCAGTAAAATCATTTAAACCACACAATCTGCCCTCCTACAAGAATGCTGACTCTTGTTTAGATGCTTGTAAAGCAACTTGAGTAAATTACACCATGAGAGAAAACAGCAGTCGAATAAATATGTCTCAAACTGTATTTGAATCTATTTTATAGAGGAGGAACCATAAATAGTTGAGATGATAACAAATAAAAACAAATCTGATGTAATATTTGACATCATTTACATGACAATAAACTCTCCAATCAAACGTGTCTGTCACCACAGGCAGGAGATTTATTAGTATGCTGAACTGCACACTGAGCATTTTCTCTTTTGTGTTAGTCCGATATAAAATGCACATAAACACAATTAGCAGCCAAATCCTGGTCGATGCATGCACAAACATTGGATACTGTACACAGAGACATGCAAGGCAATACACAGAAAAGCAAAACACACAGTTTTCAGCCACCTATCAAACTGAAATAAAGAGGGGGCAGGTCCAGTTCATGAAATATACTATAATTATATGGAAACTGGATATTAGACTATGCAGTATGGATAGTTTAATATCCATACTGTGAATACACCAAAATATTCCTTATTAAATTCACTGGCACGTTCTGATATGACACAGACTCAGTATTAAGAAGCTGGCAGGTTAAATACTGGGTGCACTGGATATTTGTCTTCTCACATGTTCCTCTGTCAGCTGATGTCTAGGAGAGTTAAGGGCGTGACATAGTCACTCATACCAGATATCCCAAGAATGTGGTTGAGCTGAAGCTTCTCTGGAAAGAATAATAGTATAAAATTCACTGTGGAGAACTGAAAAACGTATAAAAAGGTTATTGCTTCCAGAAGACGTTCCCTTACTTTTCCTACAGCTCTGGAAATATTGAATGTGTCCATTACAAAATGAAGCAACCTCTGTTTGTCTAGACAGAGATCAGACCACATTCGTAACAGTGCAAATACACTTTACTACCCCTGTCTTTTTAAGGAGGAAACCTGAGGTGTGGCACAACTTCCCTGGACTCCCCCCCCCACACACACTTAAAGGAAGGAGGAGGATACCAGTAATTAAGAGAAGGCTGGTATTGCCCCATACACCATGTGAGGGACAAAAAACATTCAGAGCAGCCAGTTACTTTCAAGATAGGACACGTGACAGGAATGAGAAGTGAAGGAAAAGGAAGTGACCTAAACAGCAGGTCATTAGGTAGCTATGGGACAGGGAAAAATTCGGAAACTGAGATTGTGGTGTGTTTGTGTTCCTTTTCATGCTGGTCTCAGAACAAAAGAAATGGTGAAGGTAAGAAACAGACTGAGGAAGATAAATCAGTGCGCACACATTATACAACATTTACACAATAATTAAAAAATATTAAAGCAAACAAATTAGTGTTTTGCAGATGATTTGGTGTATGTGTATATTGTGATTTAACTGCCCATCACACAGTAATACAAAATATAAAAAAAAAATATAAAAAGTAGCTACCCCTGGCTGTAGCTCAGGTAATACACACCACTACCTGAGCTACAGATACACATTCACATCGGGATGTGAATGTGTATGAATGTTATATAGGGAGCACTTAAGTTTAGAAAAAGTGTTTGTGTGAATGGGTGAATGAACGAGTTGTATAAAGCGCTTTGACTGCTCAGAGTAGAAAAGCGATATATAAGAACCAGTCCATTTACCATAACAGTAAAAGTCAACGTTTTTCTGGTCAGATCAACAAAAAGCTCCGTGCAACACTACAGGGTCTGACAAGTGACAGTCTGCTCAGCTCAGCTCTCTGTCTCTGCTCTCTGGCTGCATATGAAAGTCAATTTTATTAAGCTGGAATCAAAAACACCCATCTGGTCTTCTCTCTTGTGTACGCACGCACACACACACACACGCACGCACGCACGCACACACGCACACACGCACACACACACACACACACAGTCTTATCTGTCAGAGCCTGCTGGAGCTGTTCTGGCTCTTCAAAGATAATACTCTGCCAAGTCTACTCTACACTGGGTGGACACACATTTTTATGTTGGTTTGTATGATAGGGTGGGTGTACAGTATGTGACGGACACATATGGATTTCCCCATTTAAAATAAATTAAGTTCTGAGTGCAGCGGGCACACAGCATGCAAACACAATGACTAGATTATATTAGAAACCCATCATCCAGACGCACACTGATTTAGAACACACAAATTGGACCAAATGGCACGTATCAAACAACAGACGAGCAGGCCCGGCCCCCTACAAGCCTGATAAATGTAGTAAAGAACACAAAGACGGCACACGATTCAGTCCAAACATCCAAGCACTTCGAAAGAACTCCTCTCCAACCAAATCGTCACAGCAAACCTCAACTTTAAAGGAAGTTTGATTTGAAGAAAAAAGGTTCTCTCAAACTTTTCAGGGCTTTTCGCTCTACCTGTTGGAGGAATCTGCTCCCATGGGATTTCTCCACGGAGACTCTCGTCTGTGTGAGCAGCAGAAACACTGACTTTACAAATTACAGTGTAAAACCTATATATGTACTGCAAAACGCCAGCCTAATGGGAAGGCTTCTGTTAATAAGTGGTTGTGTAGATGTAAGAAAATACCTGGTAAAACTTACTTACTTAAAGTTTCTTGTGGAGTTCCACAAGGTTCAATACTCGGCCCCCAAACTGTTTATACTATATAGATGATATCTTATATGTTACATGTGTGGTGATGTCACTTATTTCAATTACTTTCTGCTGTTGTGGAAAAAGTCTGAAACAGCTTCTCATTTCTGTGTAAAGGAAATTAAAATGTACTATAATTCAGTGATAAAGTATATTTTAAAAAAAACAACAACAAAAAACAAAAAAACAAACAAACAAAAAAAAAAACATCCAGAAAACCCAGAAAAATGTGGGACCGCCTTTGGGTGAAAAGTTCTGAGTTTGATCCTTTTTTGTATCTAATCTGATTCATAACTGTTGTTGTTCAGGCTAATATTAGTTAACGCTAGCATGCCTGCTAACATAGATGAAGTATATTTTTTGATACATAAAATATGGTCTTGCATGGTTAAGGTTGACTAATTCATCCACCACACACCTTCATCTGGTTATGGATGTACACCATTTTTATTATTTGGGTCACTACTGTATATGAAAATATGTGGTAAGGATGCAATTACATTCTCACCCGTTCATTCTCACACACACGCTGGTGGTCTTATGAATCTGCACATAAAGGCCAGGATAAGCTTTAGTAGTGTTAGCCAGCACTAAACGGCCCCAGCAATGCATCATGCTAAAGCTAGTTGATGCTTATGCTTCAATATATCCTTATATAGTTTCAGAGGCTAGGAAATCATGTTTAGCTGTGTCACACTGCCATTCAGTTAGGAAATGATTGGCATTCATATCCTGGGTGAACTTAATAAACAAAAATTTAATTTAGAACATAAATGTACTTGTAATAAACAAACATTTCAAATGGAGACGCAGGAAGACACTGTACCTTCCAATAACTGGAGATTTGCTACCATTCATGGTGTTTGTTCTTTCCCATGGCTTCCTGGGCATGTCTGGAAAACAGAAAACAAAATATAAGAAATACTGAAACCAAACATGAACTGACATTAAGATCAGTATGCCTATAACCTAACTAGATTAAAGCTAGCTGTAAACCTTGTCACCAGTTTCAGGAAGATGCTCATTAACTGCTAATGCTGTTGTCTTCATTTAACACTCACCTGGTGTGCTACAAGCTGACACTTTAGGGGTCGTATTTATCTCACCCTCCTCCTATTGGGCACACAGAAACAAGGTTTAATGAGTCACAATAAGGATCAAGAACGGGTCTTGTGATGGAGTGTCTACACAGAATCACAGACATCTTTTAAACAAATTTAATCTGTAACACCAACACAGAAACTCAGAATTTTATCCTGTCTTCCTTCTTTCACCCCAACCAATCGCAGCAGATAGCTGCCCCTCCCTGAGCACTGGTTCTGCTGGAGATTTCTTCCTGTTGAAAGGGAGTTATTCCTTCCCACTGTTGCCAAAGTGCTTGCTCATAGGGGGTCACATGATTGTTGGGTTTTTCTCTCTGTGTATTATTGTAGGATCTACCTTACAATATAAAGCGCATTGAGGCAACTGTTGTTGTGATTTGGTGCTGTATAAATAAAACTGAATTGAATTATTCATTTTATATTAAACCAAAAACCTTTGCGATCAAGACAAAATAACAGAGTGCAGAAATTAAATGTTGTCAACTGACCAAAAAAACAAAACAAAAATGCTCCCTTAAAAACTGACCACATATCTAGAGGCACAAGTTTGGAAAGCTAGAACGTGGCTGTTGCTATATGCAGGTAGAAAGCACTAGATGATTTGTAATTATAAGCAAGAAGTTGACTCTTAAATGCCTTTAAATACCTGTGCGTAAAACATTCATAATGGCCTCCCTACTTCCACTGCCCTTATTAAGCCTGGCAGAACCATGACCAAAGCTTAAAAAAAAAACAAAACAAAAAAAAACAAAAACCAACAACCCCCCCCCCAAAAAAAAACAGGAAACTAAATCAAACAAACATAAAAACCCTAAAAGGCTAGATTTTCTCCATAGAATCATGTATAAGTAATTAATATAATACTCTAAGAATAGAAAATAGTATGGAAAATGTTCAATGTTCAGATAGAATTCAACCATGTCAAGTGCTATTTAAATAGTGATTGGTTTATATCTTTATTAATATATCCACAACTCAAAACACTTTATTTTCTGCAATTTAGGTAAGTACTAGAAACTTTATGACATATGTCAATAGTAACAGACAGGTATGTAGAACATGACATCCTCTAAAGACATACAGACTTTCATATCGAAAGTACTCAGTGATCAAGGAGTGAAAATACTCTGAAATAACCAAAGCACACTGAGGAGCTATCGTCTGACGATAGCAATAATGACATTTTGAAACAAAGTCAAACACAGGACCATAGCATGACAGGGGCTTAGACGATGGTTCTGGTGTTACTTACTGATCTCTGGTCAGGTTCAGGTGACGAGCCCTTCTCCGCAATTCTTCTCCTGTAAGATGTAAAAAGCCCAGGCACAGTGAGGAGGGCTTAAACACTGATCGATATCAAGTCTCATTTCCAAATTTAAAACCACTAATTGCCTATTTTCAGAAATTAGGACAAAATTTGCATGGTGAACAGACAAATCTGGTTTTGGATGATAATATCGTGCGAGTGTACCTCCTGGCCAATAGGGCGCTCATCTCCTCCATAAGCCCCCCTCCTCCAGGAAGGGGCCCGTTACCTCTGGCCTCTGATTTAGCCCCTGTAGCCCCCATCATGGCTGCTGCCAGAGCTGCCCCTGCATCATCACTCTGAAGGGCCACAAGCAAAAACACATTTGTGTTCTTCATAAACAGAGAAGGTATTTACAGTGTTTGGGAAATAAATAGAATAAATGAAAAAGGATTGATGTTTTTAATACTCATTTTATATCAGAAAAGCTATGTTTTTTAAAGAAGTACGATTCATATTTTACTTAAAACACAAGTAGCCATGTAGTCATTGGCAGACAGTGAGCATTACATGAAGTCCTCCTGTGAGCCCTAATGAGATGTGACAGATGGTGTGTGTGTGTGTGTGTGTGTGTGTGTGTGTGTGTGTGTGTGTGTGTGTGTGAGAGAGAGTGTGAGTGAGAGAGAGATCATGTGTGAACATGGTGTGTTTGGATAATGTTTTAGTGACTGTGAGATCGTGTATGATGATTGGGGGTGACCGAAGTGCATGCATATGCAACCGGTTGCCTTCCTAATACTTATACACTGTATCCTAAATGGTTCACTTATGAAGACGTGTTACTTGAGCTTTCCATTGGTCCATTAACAAATCAAGCGCTCACCCTTGGCACTTTGCGCAGCTTGGCTCCAGCGAGGGCAGCAGCCAGGCCTGAGAGAGGGCGGTCCTCTGCAGGAGAGAACAGTCCGGTGGGAAGAGGTGGTGCTGGGGGTGGTGGTGGAGCTCCGGGAGGGGGAGGGGGACCCGGCGGAGGAGGTGGCGTCCCGCCTGGAGTCAGTGTCGGAGGGAGTGGAGGAGGTGGCGGGGGTGGAGGGTGGCCGCCGGGGGTGGTGGGGGTGACGGCCGGGGTAGCAGCCGCAGAGGTCACAGTGGAGCCGGGTGGCAGGGGTGGAGGTGGGGGGGGGGTGGGGGTGGTCAGCCCTGGAGTCTGTCCCACGTCTGTTAGGGACAGGGGTGGAATAAGGAGCAGTGGGGGATGGGTGAAGACAGAAAGACATTTTTCAGAACAATTCCAGACACAAACCTGCGGACGGCAGGATGTTTGCATTAAAACTGATCACACTCCAGCGATTAGATGGATCTCTGGGGGGGACCACACAAAATAGCATGATTACATTCCATATTGTTAAAGCAATGATTCTGTGTTACCTCTACTTTTCCTGTTTTATGCTTAAGCAAATCAAATTCTTTTTTTTTTTTGAAAGGGGGAAGGGCAAAAGCTCTTTGGGGAAGCGCACGAAAAAACAGGAGGAAAAACCCTATTTTCATGTTGTCTTTAATCTGACACTGGATAGTTAAGTTGACTGTTAAATGATGAGAAAATGTATTGAAAATGGATTAGGACGTAGACTGAACTATCACTAAACTATCACTTTTGAGGGGGGAAAAAAAAAACCCCCAAATAGGCAAAGTAGTTCTATTTTCTTAAATATGATACTGACTTATGTTTGTATATCTGTGGCTGACATTTAACTGTCATATTTCATTTTGACCCTGCTGGCTACGTGTTAGCCACAGGTTTTCAGATCAATTATTAATTTGAACTGCATTACTGGAACCAAACTGCAGGATTTGTTGCCAGTGTGTCCCTACTTTTCAACATATAAAAGGAATGATGGCATGCAACATCATACTAGAGCAAATTTGTTTTATTAAAATGTGGAATTAATGACTGGATTTGCGTTTAAAGGAAGGCAGCGTGCCAAAGGGGTAAGTCAGATATCACAATTGCTTTTCATGGTTTACTGAAAACCCAATTTGGACCATTTAACATTCCAATAAACAGAACTAAGACATGCAAGCCACACTAAACATTCAATTAAACAAACATTTTGGTGCAATGACATACATACACATACAAGCATGCATGTACACACCAATGCATAATAACCAAAAGACAATTATGAAAAGGAACTTGGGAAGAAGCATTACTTCATAAATGAGTCTCAAACAACCAGATGTTTGTTTTATGTGGGATAGTTTGTGCGGAACCTATGGTATGATACAAGTAATCCAGCCTCTTTCGCCCAATCATTGTGATGAACTCTGTGAAATATTTGTTGTTACTTTACTCTGAGTACAAATCAGCTCCTTTGCCCATCTTTACTTTTAAGCATATTCCCTACAGGTGCACCAATCAGAGCCTGTCTCAAAAAAATTAGATCAGGTATATCAAAGGTTCTGTGTTTGCTGCACCTTGTGTCAGAAGGAGCACACCCATCACTAGTGGGACAATTAACATAGTTAAGAGGAAGCTAACAGCTGCATTTCAAAGTGACACCAGTTTTTCTTTTCTTTAGACTTTTTGACATTACCCTTTAAATCAATGACAGTTTTCCTATTAGCTTCTCTCTTAATGTTTGGTGCATTCCTAATATTACAGAACAAGTTCATGTGGATAAGATTTGAACAGCACAGTCGATGTTCCACTGATCAAGTCGAGTGAGCTTCCAGCTGTGCCTGCTTAGAAATTGGCTTCCAGACCCAAAGTAAAAAAAAAAAAAAATCAAATTATGGAGAGTGAAAGGTCAAATGTGTGTGAAGCTTGTCTGAGAATGAAGAAAAACAAATCAGGCAAGAGATGAAGAAAGCAAGAGTCTTACGCAGGTCTGTCAAAGACACAGACATGCCATGCTGAACGACAACACATTTCATATCCAATGAACAGCCAGCCAGCACGAGGACATACACAGGCTTTGTGAGACTGACAAAGAAGCTAGAAGTTGGAAAACAATAGCTGTTACACATTGAGATCCCACAAAAGTTACCATAGTGAATATTTTAATATTAGAAATTGTAACCAGACTGAGTTGAGTTACAGCAACCAGGAAAGGCACAATTTTTCTAAAGAAAACTCCTAGATCAGTCTGTGTCACAGGACTTACTTTGTGTTGTGGCCAGATCAGTGACAATGTAACAACCAACCCCTGTTAGAGTGTGAGTTGCAAGCAGTGAAAGACAGAGGGGAGAAAAGCAGTGAGAAAGAGAGCAGAATCCAGACTGGAGGCCTTACCCTGGGGCTGGGGCTGACAGGAGGAATCCCCCTGAGCTGATTGGGGCTCTGAGCCTGCGGCTGTGTCCAGCTCCCCTGGCCCCGACAGACCCAGGCCCCAACAGAGGTGTTCAGCAGAGGCAGAGGTGGCAGCAGCAGCTGCAGCAGCAGGGGGCGCTGTGGAGGGAGAGGGCACACCAGGAGCCTGGGATGAGGAGGGGGGAGACGAGACTGAGGAGGAAGACGGAGGGGGAGCTATGGGCGAGGGGAGAGGGGGTGGGGTAGGCGGGGGAGGTGGTGTTGGGCAGGTAATGCTGAGGGGGGTGTGGCCGTGTGGGATGGTCACAGGAGAAGGTGCGGGAAACATGGGTGGCCCATTGGGGGATGGCGAGGGAGGCTTTTGGGTGAGAGGGGATGGTGCGGCAATCGGGATCAGTGGCCTTGGACCGGTGGCCTTCCCCGGGGGGCTGCTTATCATGACCGGAGGTGAGGGAGGCAATGGAGTAAAATTGCACGCTGACCACACCACAGACTTGGGTGGAGGAGGAGTTGGAGCAGGGGCAGGAGCAGGGGCAGGCGGTGGGGCTTGGGGAAATGCCTGCTGTCGCCGTGGAACTGTGGCGTAGTGAGGCAGGACAGGATGGAAGGCAGAACCGAGTGAGGTGGCAAATCGGGAGGCTGAGTGCCTGAGTGGGGGGGTTGGGGGTGTTGTAGTGGAGGATGGTGACTGGGTCCCAGGAGATGGGTAAGTGGGCGTGGATGGAGATATGGGCGTGGAGGGGGTCCTGCCGTACTCCTGAGGTGTGGGGGTGCACAATGTGCTTTCGAAAGCTGGACGTGCGAATTGGACAAAACCGAGGTTGAGGACAAGACAGGACAGAAGCGGACAGAACGAAGGAAAGAAGGCAGGAAGGAAGCAGCCGTCGTGCACACAGAAGGGAAAGACAGCAGGTGAGGAAAGATAGACGGAAGAAGGGAGGGAGGAAAAAAGAGAAGGGGGCAGATGAAGCAGAAAAAACCAGCACAGAGCTAAACTAAAGTTTTCCTCCAGCTTGTGTGTATGTTCTTAGGCTAAGGTGATGCTACTGTGTTAGTAAACAGGTGTTAGCACTGAGGACACAGGCAGAGATAGAAAGCTTTCAGACTTCTGCTCACTGAAAGAAGAGGGAAAGAATGAACGTACTGAGGACAACAATCAAATGACAGCTTACCACTCATCTCACTCTGATATCTCACATAACAAATCGAAAGTATAGACGAATATACCAATGTCATAAAGACTATTCAACAGCAGCACAAACAGGTCCAGATAAATTAATTCTAGACATTAAACAATGAAAATTTCCTGAAATGTAATTGCAATAGTCATGCATGAATACAACAACATTAATATGATTAGCAAAACTGGGGGCTTGTCCGGGATAAGGTGATGAAAGTTATATGGATAATCGTACTTTGGAGCAGTGTGATAGTTGCATGAAGAATGATTCTGTAAAGCATCATACTCCAATCTGTAAAGCTGCCTTCACACATGCACCTTTCACATTTTAGGAAGAGTCAGGCTGCGCTGTTGATAGTTTAATGATTGTAATGAGTATGCAGTATCGTCATACCTACATAATAACAGACCCATCTTTCTCATTTGAAAGACAACATTCTGAACCCAATTCCTCAGCCTGGAGATCTTCCAGTTTGTAGTATACAGATGCATAGCTTATATGTCCAAATCAGAGTCTTTACTAGTAGATGGGATGCCCATATTGTAATTGGTGTCCAATATTTTTTAAACTGATGTTTTAAGAACAAGAAAGGGATAATACATTAAAATGTAAAGAAAACAAGAGTCAAATTGAGCCTGAGGCCGCTTTTACTTTAGAAAGTTAAGAAAATATAACATTTTGATGAAGAACCAGACCACAAGTATGCTTAGTTTATTTTTTCTCACCAACATTCATTTGTGTCGTTGAGAGAACAAGCACGCCCCCCCCCAAAAAAACAACAAAAAAACAAGGCAGAAGTATGACTGGACTCAATGGGCCTACTATAGACTGATCTAAAAATTGCAGCAATAAAAACCCCCCATTATGAATGAAACATCAGGCACATTTAAATCAAGTAAGGTTTTTGATTTTTAAATGTCTTTAAATATTTTGAACTTTTTGATCACACCTCATATTGTTTTAATGGGGTGTAGAAGCACATCTTCACGTCAAAAAGGAACAGTATGCAATGAATTCACATTAAATTCCCTCTCTTGTTCATTATGCATCTTAGCTTGGTCCCACCCTGTCTAATTACTTTGATTTTGCACCTCTAGTGCTTAGCATAGCCTAGACTGTGTTCTCTGTGCCTGCCATATGTTTGTGGATGGTGTAATCCTTACATCACCTTCTGCTCTACTTCATTTTACACGTGCTGCAATTCCACACCTTTTTTCCGAAGTCTTGCGAGTGGATTTTAGGTTTTTGCTCAGAGTAATACTGTGGAAGGGAATATTGACAAAAGATCATTTTGTAATTGTTTTTATTGCAGATGTTAGATGTTCATATTAGCACCATTACTTGCGTAACCTCGGTTCTCAGAGTAGTACGAGTGAAAGTATCATGGGAAGGGCCTTCCTCATTGGCCGGTGATTGCAACGACCACGTTGGGCAGAATAGCCCACCTAGAGTTGTGCTAGAGTTATTATTCAAGATAAGCCCCTCATCTTGCTTCGCTTCAATGAGGACAGCTACCTGGTGAGAATTCTCACTCATGCTACTCTGAGAACCTGGATTACACAAGTAACCTCAAATTCTCAGACTCTTGTATTGCCAGAAATGCTCATCACTACCAATTCGCAAATAGCCCATCTATCCAAGTGAGGACCCCGAGCTTGTAGTTAAGTGTTGCTTTTGCTACATTTTCCAAGGCCATGAGTGCACTGGTTGCCAGACTACTAGTATAGTAGACTGGCGCCTGCAACCCCCAATTTATTTAACCAAGAGCAACTGCCTCCACAATCAAATGCGACATCCATTGGGTTTCAGCAATACCCTGGTCTGCCCTTGGGAAAACCAGAGTCCACGAAGAGTACATTGAAAGTGCATGAATGTTACTGACATGTTTAGCAGATGCTAAAGCTAGCAGCAATACTGTTTTCAAACAGATGTTTTAAATCAACCTCCTGCAGAGGTTCAAATACGGGGAGGGCCATGAAGCCCAACACTGCTAAGTCTCAGTGGGGTCAGGGTTGCAGAATCTTCAATTCTGCAAAGAGGTATATGTGCATGTAGAGTTGGAGCAAGGAGTGTTGTGACTGTGAGATGAAGGGCTCTACTGAAACAGAATTCATCTTTCAAAACGTGAAGGGACACCTAATTAAATCTGTCATTGCCTCTCACAAGGCACCCAGGTCCACTGTCTAAAAGTTCTGTGAGCCCATTTTCACAGGACTATTTTTTATATAGAGTTACTGTAAATACTATACATTTTCTATATTAAGTTTAATTTAATTTCTTAATTGGACATAGTTTAAAAAAAACAACAACTTTTTTTGCTGAAAAAATATGGTTCTACCACCATCTCATAAATTGGCAAACTTGTTTCTAAAAAGAAGAATTTAGAAGAAAAAAAAAAAATCATACAGCACAGCAATCACACAAGTTACAGCTACAATCACACAATCAGCCCAAGTTCCTGTTAGATTCTGATTTGATTGTGAGATAGCATCCTAGTAGCTCCCTCACAGTCACTGCAGTGGTACTTCAGATTTTGTAAACAGCAATCACTGCACCCTGTTTCTTAGTGTTATTCTGCATGACATGTAGGGCTTTTACATGCACGTACGCACACACCAACACAAACATCCAACCCCAGGAGGGTTTCACCAGCATTCTACATGATGATGTATTTTTAGGCTCTGAGTCAGGCCACTGAACTCTGCCTGCCTCTGTGTGTGTGCTTATGCATGCATATGGTAATTGGCCAAACGTGGCACTGAAGCATGCCATCCAACACAGCCTTCCCCGCTGACCCAGAGTTGGATTATAGGAAATTTCATTCTTATCTAACAACCAAGCAGCTCCAGTTTAGAACGCATACAACACTAGGGTGGCGTCTACCTACACCTCTACCCTGCTGCTCAATTTAAGCAGTAATTACACTTGACTGCAAATATTTGCACTCATTTTCTATGCTTGACTGAGGTGATGTGTTCGTTCAAAATTATTTTCCTCAGTCTCAGAGTTTATAAACTGTAGAATTTTAATTTGTGTATGAGCTGGCAGCACACTTTCTAACATAACACGCTAACTGTTGCATTCATGTGGAATCTGTTCACAGCGCCTGGCAGATGAGATTACTGTAACTCAGCACCAATGAGACTAGATGGAAATGTTAAAACAGAATGCTTCTCTTCATTCTTCAATACATTTCCTGTATTTCAAGTACTGCATCTAGTAACCTGTTTTGGAACATTCGGAGCGTTTCTACTGGAAAATTATCAACTGCTACTTCCGAGAAATGGACCAATTCTGCTTTTCCTTACTTTTAGTCATATGTGTACTGTTCCAGAAGTGGACGTTCATATTAAACATAGCAAAAGGGTCCAGTAATGAGGTCAGCATATGTGTGCAAATTCCTTGTGAGCCAAGTGCTCAGGCTTCAGACTGATGTTTCTAGCCTTGACGCTTTATGACATCAATGCGAGTAGGCATCCCAACATGGTCATCTCAAACACAATGCTTCCTGTGAGCACAGAGGCCCCTCCCAACTGGCTCAAATTTTGTTTGCAAGCTGCAGCCAATCAGAAGGAGACTCTCTTAAACTCTCTTAAATGGAGGGAAAGGAGTCAAAGGGGATTAACTCCTTTCCCTCCGAATGAGGCTTCATTAATGAAGCCTCATTCAAAAAGTCACCATGAATACAAAGAAGACTTGGATATTTGAGTGCACTGCTAATGGACTTGATTCACCCACAGTGCAATGCAAAAGCAGGCACTGCTTGCTGCTGGAAAACTGAGTTTTTTTGAATTGGGATGGATGGATAAAAAGACAACCCCCCCCCCCACCCCACCCCCAAACAAAACAAAAATATGCATTGTGGTTAAAGTATAACAAGTCTAAATATCACATCATCACTCAGATCATGTACCATTTTTAGGGAATTTTGTTTTATACCAACTGAAAACCACCACGCGTATAAATAAACTGTTAAATATTAACACAACAATGACACTGTATGAAACTGACACAAAAACTTCACTAAATGTTCAAATAACAAAAATGACCATTTTAAAATGCACTTTGGAGAGATAACTGAAAGATAACGCTTGTCATTGACTAGTCTATATTTACTGTGAGCCTGAGACAAACTGCTCCTTGGACAGAAAACAGTCACATTAGTAATATTGTAGTAGTAAAATTAGTAAAATAAAATGAAACAAGTGTGCGCAGCAGCAGAAAACACAAAGTGGATTACTCACCAGCGTTGGAGATGCGTCTCCCTCTCTCCCAGTCCTGCTGCTCTCTATCCAACTGCTCCTGCTGCTCCTTCTCCAGCCGCTCTCTCTCCACCTTCTCCCTCTCCATCAGTTCACGCTCGGCACGCTCCTGCTGCTCCTGGCGCTCCCGCTCAAGTCGCTCTTTCTCTGCCTGCGCCTCCCTCTCCTGATGCTCCCGTTCCTGACGTTCGCGCTCCTGACGCTCCAGCATCTCTCGCTCCAGGTGCTCCCTCTCTTGGCGCTCCCGCTCCTGACGCTCTCTCTCCTGACGTTCTCGCTCCTGGCGCTCCCTCTCCATCTCCTTCTGTTTCTGTGCCTCCTGAAGCTGCCTGGAGGAGCAAAAGAGATGCAGGAAAATGATGCAATTTAAAAAAAAAGAAAAGGAAAAAAAGAAAAAAAAAAAGAAAAAGAAAATCATCTTTCAATCGCTTCTGTTGTCTTGGTCAAATTTCTCCAAATAAAAAAAAAAAAAAAATTTTTTATTTGAGCCTCTTTGAGTCTACAATCAAATAATGTGTGCTCTTATTTATTTTTTATTTTATTTTTTTTTTTTACAATGAACAGTTAGCTGTGGAGATGGGTTAAAAAACAAACAAACAAACAAAACAGGATAAAATGCTATGAATGAGTTTGATGCACATATTGACCATGGTGACCAGCGGGCAATTACTCACATCATTACATAACACATGTAGAATAGAATAGAATAGAACAGAATAGAATAGAATTCAACTTTATTGTCATTGCACATGTCACAGGTACAGGGCAACGAAATGCAGTTTGCATCCATCCAGAAGTGCTTTAGCCACGATATAGATATATTACAATATATATTAGCAATAATATAGATATGTAAGTATATTACAGAATGGGTCATGTCATATGATAACAAATTTTCCTCGGTGCAATAACCATGCTGTTCAGCCAACTTCGCAACTTCACCCAACTTCGTTAAAATCTGTGCGCATTAAAAACACACACACACACACACACACACACACAGACTGCCTGATGTGAAAGCCTGCTGCACAGAGCCAGGTGTGCCTGTCAGAGACACAGAAATATCAAAACTCTCACTGTGGCTTTTTTCCCCTCACCTAAAATCTTAAAATGTGACCTTAATACTGTGTTCAGCACAGACAGTGGTTGCAGACTCATGTTTAGCCACTAGGTGTCAGCAGAAGGCGGCAGCAGAAGAACAGGGAAACAAGAAACGAACCATTTAAGCCATGTGAGCCAGTGTGAGCACTTCTGTGTGCCTGCATGTGGAAATGAAATCAAGTGCAACTTAAGGAGGCCATTTTTAATTTGCTATAGCTGAGATTCTGTGCAAAGATCGCTGCAGGTAAACCATTCAGTTTACAAGAATATATAAAAAAAGAACACAATAGGAAAAACTATCATGTTTGAAGAATAAAAACTAATACTTTAACACCTTTTTAGAACCTTAACTAGAAGGTAAGACCAAACAATATTTAAATGGTGCACTATAATTAAACAAAAAAACAAAAACACAGTGAACTGATAAGAAAAAGAAGACATTTTGAGACCTTTTCTCTGATTTCAACCATCAGATTTTCTACTTTGTGCACTGGGCTACTATGCAGATTGTAGCAATGACTCCATGAGGATGTAAGCACAGACTCAGTATGCTGTGCAGCAGAGCTTACTGGGGGTGTAAGCTGATATTGCATTAAAAGGTTTTAAAAAGCACAATAGTTACAGGTTAGAAAAGTGACAACGAAAAGACGAACACCAAACTGTTAAATGGAGGGGAGCTTATGGCCTCCAGTATCCAGAACCCTATGGAAAAAGCCCATATTTGTAGACCAGTTTGGTCTACAAAAATGGTCTGCCCCTCAGCGCTCTGTGGTGCTACATATTTTTATTTATAATTCACGCTAAAAGGAGGAGCCCCTTGACATCTAATTTCATTGTAATTACTGACAAATAAGAGCGAGGAGAATTCTGCAACCATACACGGCATGCTTTTCTCCCTTTAAATAGACTTTAAAAAGGAATTTTAAATAAATACAATTCTTCAAGCTGTACAGTGCTTTTCCAGTCTTACTGGCCAAACAATCATACAGCAGTTTTTACACTCTATAGTGTGCTTTTACCAACACACACACACACACACACACACACACACACACACTCACACCGCGCACATGTTCAGTCTGTATCATGTGCTTAGCTTTTTCAGATGATAGTTTTTCTTGGGATGAGTGAAGCCAGATAATGGCCATGTTGAACTAGCTTCATAGGACAGATCCCTGCTCCATTGAATGCATATGAAATCATCTACCAGAGCCATGCAGCACTCTGATAGACTTTTGGGTACAAATAAATAAAGTGTGTCTGTGTAGGGTGTGAACTGGGGGAAAGTACAAGAGATAAAATGTGAGGCAGAGAGCAGGTGCAAACAGCGGGAAGGTGTAATCTGTCAGGTTCACACACACACACACACACACACACCTTTAATTTCATTGGAAAGCCTCGACTGTGTTGTCATAGCCTGATTTACGGGGTCATAAATTATACTTGTTGCAAATAAGTGAGCGTTACATTCATAAATTACACAACCAAGAAGAGAGATGGTGGGAAATTAAGTTAAACGCCAAAGGGCACTCCCCTCTCCCTTTCTCACACACGCGCGCGCACACACACACACACGCACGCACACACACACACACACACACCCCAAATGAGATGCTGTCACATCGCTTGCCCTCACTCATCCTGTTCTTCTGAAAGCTGACTCACAGCTAAAAGTCAATCATCAGCACAAATGCTGCTTAATGCAAACTCCCTTTGCTTCCATCTGCCGGAGGGATACACACAAACTGCACTCGGCCTAATGCACTAACACACACACACACACACGCACAGGGAGGAAGGTTTGGATTTGTGTTCTCACACAGTAGCATATATTTTGATTGTTCACTTCTAAGCCAAGGCAAGCAGGTGACTTCAGTTACTATAACAAGAAAAGGGTGACAGACCTAACACCTGTTTCAAATCCTATATTTACCCTTTTATTTTTAAACTGCAGATTTTGAATTCTGCACAGCTTCCCAGGTAAGGTATAAAATGAGACCAGATTCACCTTCTGACAGACAGAATTAACAACTGTTCACAGTGGAAGCTTACCTGGGATCACTACAGTCAAAAGACAACTGAAAGTAATTTAAATGTGACAGCACAGCTCTCTTCTGGGACTTACCCACTCTTCTGTGCTTACACACTCACTCGTCACTTTGTTAAATATATCTGTTCAACTGTTCATTAATGCAAATATCAAATTAGCCAATCAACTGGCAGCAACTCATTTAGGCATGCTGAGATGGTTAAGACAACCACCTGAAGTTCAACGTGAGCATCTGAATGTGGCAGAACTGTGATTTAAGGGTTCTGTGGGTAAAAACGCCTGGTTGATGTCAGAGGAGAAAAGCCAGAGTACTCTGAGCTAATAAGAAAGCAACAGTAAAAGACTTATTCTAAAGGAATGGAAGTCCGCTGCTCCTCCCTCCTTCAGTGTCTGGCTCAATGACATGTTATCAGTCATTCAGCTGGAAAAAGTTCGATACCTGCAAACACCTGCAGCAAATGTTTTCTCAAAATCCTGGACTCAGTTTTGTACTCATCTTGAGAAAGCTCACGTTGTATAAACATGTACCATGGCACTGCAATTTCCCTGTTTATTACATATTCATGACATTTAATTCATTATGGATACTGGTAGTTTCTAATTTTAATGTTTTCTTTCTTTTTTCTTTTGTCTTTCCCTATTGATTATTATTATTGTGCTATTTCTTGTCCTATCATCTCAGCGCCTGAGCTGTATTTGTTTGTTGATGGGGTTTTCTATGCTGAAAAAATTAAAATAAAATATTGGAAGAAAGCAACAGTAACTGAAATAACCACTTTTTTTTTTTCCAATCAAAAGTATGTAGAAGCATGTCTCACACTCAATATTCACTGATGTGCAGCTGACAAATTAGCAGCAATTGTGTGATGCCATAATGTCAGTGTGGACCAAGATCTCTGGTCCCATCGCCTTGTTGAATCTATGGCATCAAATACTGAATCAGTTTTGAAGTCACAAGGGCTTCCATCCCAGTACCATCAAGAGATACTTACACAAGCGAACAATGAGTGTATGTGGAAAGCATAAGATCCAGAGAGCAACAGTCAATGACAACAGACATGTATGTCAGCAATGAATGAAGTCAGGCGCTGGGGGTGAAGGTGGGTTGCAAAGCAGCTTGCAGATGTTAAATAGCTTTTAAAGTAGAAGTTACATTCTCCCAAATATGGTGATGCAGAGCTTTATGTTATGTACTTTCACCACATCTTATGTACTCACAGGCACGCCCACACACACCCAGATGCATTGGGAACAATTAGTATCTCTCCTGGTAACACAGACATGCAAACTTAAGGACTCGACCCTTACATAACCTGCTCTACATCCCGAACCACCACCAACCTATATGAGGCAACTGACTGCATTACTAGCTGCAAAGTCAACTGAGCTCAACTTTGCAGCCTGCATGAACTAACGCTGCACGCTCAGTTTTATTGCTGGTAATTTAGCTTGATCCAGACAGCTGTGATCTATGATACAGAGAAGAGTTAACAGGTGAATGATTTCAGTGTTTGGCTTCATTATGACTGATTCAGACCTCAAGTAGTACTCAGTCTCAGTTTGGCTGTGATGTGCCTGCAGAGCTCTTCAGCACCTTACTAGGATTAGCCTGATCAGTAAAAGAGCAAAGAGGTGAAAAGATCAAAGTAAAATCTCTTCCTTCAGCAGTGGTATGAATGAAACATGGGTTTCTCCCATTTTCCACTAGCAGAGAGACAGAAAACACCAAAGGATGGAAAGATGGAGAGAAAAGAATGATAGAAGGAAAAGGTGGAAGAAAGCGAGCCCATGGAAGGTTGCTCCCTCCTTAACTCCCTTGTCTGCCTGTCACTCACACACTTAAACCGTCCCAGTTCTCACGGTGTCTCAGTTGTGCATTGATGTAATTACAGAAAAACGGAGCAAACCTGGATTCATGGCCAATGAAAGTGCAGCACAGCCATGTCTCTGAGGATTTCACAGTCTTCTCTGGAGGCTTTCCAGATCTACAATAATCTACACTCTGATGGCAAATTAGTCCCTGTGGGATCCTCAGCGCTGCAACAGCATCAGAATATCTTCGGGATTAAAAATAACTCATGATGTCATGGTTGACGGCAGTAAAAGAAGTTTCATCAGGAAGAGGCCCACGTTTTTCATTCATTTTGCAATTTTCTGTGTGATGATGGTCAAAGTGCTAGCAGCAAAATGTTAGCAGGGAAGTAGGCACCTGGTGCAATTTGTCAACCAGCAATGTTGGAAGTTATCCTAAAGCCTTTCTCTGTTCTAAATCCATATGTGCTTTATTACTCAGACAGGGAAAGTGCAGAAATAATCCTCTGTGAAAAGGATGACTGCTCCAATCAGCTGCTGTTGAGATGTTTGTGGCAGGCCCTGGGTACACATGAAAACACCTACGGGTCACTCCTAAAGCTTCATGATAATTTAATAGTTTGCAAGATTTAATTCCATCTGGTCCTAGAGATTAAACCAAAACACTGCCTGATGGTCAGAACATCAACAGCCTGGCAGTGATGCAACCCACTAGCAGGACTGATTATAACAGTTCAAAGACCTTCTGTAGTGGGTCCTTGGAGCCCTTATCCACTGGTAACTACTGTGTTCAACTGCTAAGAATTAGATTTACAATGGTTCTCCCAAAAACACTGCTCACATCACATGTTATTAGTAACAACCACAAGTTATTTAAGTTGAAGTTGTTTTGTGTATTATTTCACTCCATTTCTGTCAGAATTACATCTAAAATTGTAAATTACATCATACAGAACCATACCTCAAAATCTACATGTTTTATATTAGATATTAGTTAAGTTACAGCAAATGGAGTGTTAAAACATTTACACCAACCAATCACTGAATCCAAGCACAGTGGTTTAAAAAAAACAAAAAACATGACTTGAACTTTTCCCAATACTGGAGGTGATCCAGTGCAGAAAGTTTGTGCAGCAACTTTCCACACTGCTAGCCTCTCCCAAGACTGTAAGCTAAAGAGACTAGGTGATTCACTGGAGAGTACACCAACTGTCGGGACAATGTGCAGCATAATAAAGGTTATCTTTATCAAGGGACAAGTTCCAAATTGGAAGTAAGAATATTCATAGCCAACATTTTACCTTTCAGCCTCTTTTAAAACTTCTTAAACTCATTTCGAGCTCTATATTTTTATTCTAGGATAGTAGAGAATAGCTTGGCATAAATCACAGTCTAGACAAATCCCGATTTAGCTGGTTGAATTTCAGATCCCTCACTGAAATTCTGATTAACTGACCCTACAAACAGAAGGTTTGAACTGCAGGTGGGTGGGGCTGCTGTGCTTACAGTTGTATTTTTACACATTTTTAACAAAACTTTCCCATTGAAGGGTGTCTCAAGACCTTTGCACAGTGCTGTATATATGAGAGAAAATAAAAGCAGACTAGTAGCATCTATGCTACAGAACTGTGTTCCCACAGGGACTTTTGTTGTAGGGGTACATTCTGACAAAGAAACATGAACTCCTAGAGATAGTGTAATTTGTCTTGTGTGCTCTCCCTCTGGTGACGGAGGTGTACTTGCTGAATCAGTTCTAATTAGAGCGAAGAGGCAATCTCAGCTCTGCTGTCAGGGTTGGAGTTTGTTTTGTTGTAGTTAAATGCCTCTGCTGGTGTTGATGAATGTCTTTAGACTCAGAGGATATTCACGCTCTTGACTGGTGCAACTTTTTGCCCAGAAAAGGACATGGGAATCATGACTTTGACGTTTCAGGTTTCCAGCCTGAACATACAGGTTTCAGTGCAGGGCCATCCTTTTGTCTAAGTGCGATAAGTAGTAGTGTGCCAGCAGCTGGACAAACGTATACACAAATGCTAAAATTTATGAACGTAACACACGCACACAGCATTCTTCTAAGAGGGAGATCATGACATTCCTACACAGTGAGCACACCAACTTAAAATATCCCATCTGGAGAGACGTGGTCGTGAAGAGTGTGAATGTGGTTAAATGTGTGTTCTCTTGTATCTGTGTACGGGAGGGAGCAGAGCGCCTGTAGTCTGTCAGGGGGACACCTTTGAGGTTATGACACAGGGTAGCCTTTCAGCTGATGTCATGTGATAATAATAAGCACATTCCTGTTCAGTGAGAGCAGCTTCTCCCACAGCCGGAACTTCAAGCACACTCACACTCTTTCATTAATAACAACAGATGAGGAAATAGCTTTGTCACAAACGCTTTTATGGACTGAGAAATAAGCCTAGTGAAATTCCTTTTAATATTGATACACAGTCAGTGTCTGTTAATGGAAATAAATCCATAATATAAAGCAGCCTGTGAATCTGGGTCAGTTTACAATTAACATTTGCAAATATAAAATTTTACTTTAGAAACTAATAACTTCTGTTTCCGGTTTAGTTGTCATTCCATAAAATCTTTAATTGCTCCACTCAACTATATTCAAATAAATAGTTTCACAAAATGTATCAAAAAGCACATCTATCCATTCAGCTCATATTCTAATGTGTGAAATTTCCTCCTCATAAGCAGAAGTGAATAGATGGATGGATGGAATTCCATTAAAACCATCCAAACAGCACAAACACAGTGACAGGTTCAGTTTAGTGCCTCTGATTGGCTGTGGATAACAGGCATTACCTGCCAGTCAAAACAGTCACACACAGTTCTAATGAAATTTAAATGGGTGATTTACACCCCAAATAACTTTAACTCTTTTATTTACCAGATTAAACAAGTTATGGTCATGACTGAAGTCGGGCATTTTTAAGCATGGAGTCTATCAGGACTGATGTGATTTTGGAGCAAGCTTCAAGTGACCGTTGGGGAATAGCAGTTTGCATACTTTGTGTGGTTCAAAAAAATCTTTCCAAAGTTTTTACAGTTTTCTGTCTAGGAGGCAGAGTTCAGCATCTTTTCTCTTTTCCAGAAATCTTTTATGGAATTCCATTCTGGAACTGACAGCATTTAATAAAGCAGAGTATGTCGTCACTTCCAGGAAACCGATGTAACAACTACCACATTAAATTCCCCTTTCTATACAGTGCTGTCTTATTTCCTGTCTCCAGTGGGTGAATCAAAAAACGAGCTCCCCTTCCCCTCCGCATCCCTCTATGCCTCGCAGGGAAACGTCACAGGATTCAAAGCTGTGAAAAGCCTCGTGCACCGTTTAACTGGCGTCTCACTCGCCTCGTGACAAGCGTTGCTGGGAAACCGTTGCTATGCAAGTGTGGGCGGTGGCGCGGCCTGAATCTCGGCATGCACGTACATGCATATGCACACACGTTCCTTTCGTCTTTGCAAAAACTTTGACATACTCAGGAAGTCGGGAAGGATTTGGGATGATATTGAAAACATCAAAAGGCTTACAGTCAAAACTGAGAGGCACGAAACAGAGGCAGAGAGCTGCACAGGCACAATGCAAACAGCTATAGAACAGGATCTGCAGTCAGGCTGTAAGGATCAAAGAGCTGCAAATGTTCTCAATAGGAGTTAATATTTTTAGTTAGGCAAGAAGTATTAAAAAAATTATAAAGACTACTCTTAATGAACTAAAACTAAATAAATAAAGAAGTGTATATGGTGGAAAAGTAGTATAGGTCAAAAACAAATCAGTCTAAAGTGAAAGAAAAAGTTTGAGTCACCATCATGTTCAGCTTCATCAGTTTTGGACAGGAGTCCCTATAGCAGTCGCAGCGTGGAGGCTCTTCCACACCAGCCCATCACACAATCATTACACACCGTTTCTGTATTTCCAGCAAGCTCTAAGGGACAGTAACTGAGTGACTATTAACCGAATACCTTAGTAATTAATTAAGTCTGCGACACAGCATGACAAAAGCTCGCTGAGAGCGACACTTTTTGAAGCAGCATTTAGGGCCGTCACAAGCTCCCATTTTTACAGCATAATAGGTCCACTTTAACAATGTGAGGAGAAGAAGCCAACAGAATGAGGGCTTCTCCTGCCACTTCTATATTCTTGTTAAACCATGTCATGTTTTTATTATTGACTATAGTAGTTATCCAGAGAGGGAGACGTTTCATTATGTCCCAGAATACTGGAAAACAAAGAAGCTCACATTCTGTCAGCTTTAATCAGATACAGAATAACTAAAAGCTAAACTGAGAGCGAATTAACAGAAAAATGTCAGTGTTCATTTAACACTGTATTATATGTATTATGTATAACACAGTTATCTGTAAAGAGAACCTTAACCACATTTGTGTAACGTCAGCACAATCTGTCCGAGCAGAAGAACACCGCCCGTTTCAGACTATTTATTTTTGTTTTACTTCATCCTGAATGACGAGTGATTTTATCCACTGGCTGTAACACTCACTGACCCTGGAAATATTTATCTGTACAGTCCTTCATACTGAAATATTGTATGAATATTTCAATCTGTGGCTTTAAGACATTCGGGTGTTTAAAGATCGAGCTGAAAATGATGTCACAATCTGCCTTTGCCATTTTGCCACAAGTGACAACTGCACTGAAACTCCTGGGACACTCAAGTCTGGCAAAATCTGCTGGCCAGCTGGAGTCAGCGGCTTGCTTGATTGGCTCACAGGACAAGGAAGTGTTGTCTGAATGGACAGGAGCCCAGATGGACCATATGGACCTACTCTATGAAGAATCTAGTCCAAATGTGCAATATACACATAGACACACTACATGTGTCATGTGACCCACTGATAAAAGAGCCCAACCCTGCTATCAAAGCAATCGGTCTTAGAGTTTTGAGTGTGTGCTTGCATGCAAAGAGTGTGGATTAATATCCAGCACTGTCATTTGAGAATATCTACGGATATCAGCACAGGTTTGTGAGAGCGCTCGTTTCCACCAGTAGCTGCTGTGCTCTTACCTTCGAGCTCCTTCGCTAACAGCTAACAGAACCTGAGCAGAAACACACATGCATCTTTATCCTCTCTCCCATACCTCCATCCTCGCTTTCATTCAAGGCGATGCAACACATTTCCTCTTTCGCTCTCTCCCCCGACACACTCGCTTGCACCCACACAGCACACGGCTATTTATAACACAGCCTATTATTTCCAGCTCGTGTCTTTTTAATCTGAGGGTAGTACCCTGCATTTCTGAACAGGTGGTTCAGCTTCACTTTTTCCCTTAGCTGCAGAATGAATACATGCAACAAATCACTCACTCCTGAAGTGGCATTGTCTGCTTGCTTTCATTCATCTATGTATTCATGAAAAGGAGGAATACTAAGAGGGGGGGGGAAAAAACCGACAAACAGGGAAACTTGCATCATTTTCCCCTCCTATCATGTGACTCAGTGGAAAATCCCATCACAGAGATGTTTGGATATTCTGGCCTTTCCACAGTAGAAGGATCTCAGTGTTTGCTTCTCACACAGAGCAGAGACCCACAAGTGAGCAAGACAAAGCCACACTGATGAGTGTGGAATGAGTCTGAATGAACATGTGTGGTTAACTGAGGAACGAGGTGGATCTCAAAACGAGGCAGAGAGGACCTTGGAGAGGGGGAAAGACAATCTCAGTATATCCACACTCTCAATTTCTTTATTCACTCCCAATCTCTATCATTCACACAGCACAAGGCTGAATGATTCCTGATGAACAGCAGAGAGCAAACTGAAATTAAATATTAGCTCCTTTGATGATAGTGTCTGCAATTATTCATAACAGACATGAAACAGGCTGGATGAGACAAAGGTGTCAAAGACAACTTATAAGACAACATAAAATAAACGTCAGTGAAACTTATGAGTGGATTTATTTCTCCAGGTTATTATTTTTTGTTTAAGTGCTTCCCAATAAAGATTAAAAATAAGATAAATTACAAACAGGGAGTGAAAGATGAAAGACTGAAGGTGGTGAAACACTCTAGCTCTCTCTTCAGCTACTTTAGCCATAGTCTGATGCTATGCTAGCTCTTCTTTGTCATAACCTGACCCCGAACTAGACCCAGAAGTGTTTCCTTAATAATGCTGTAAGATGCTGGCCTATCAAGTTAGTCTACCAGTAGAATAAGAGACAGAACCTCTGTGATTAATCTACATCAAAATGTCAGTAAACTTCCTGCTAGGATTACAAATGTTGAGCAGTTTTTGAGATGTGAACTTGGCCACCTTATCAAAGTTACAGCCAGTAGTCAAGGGAAGCAGCAGAGGCGGTTTCCTAATGTGGAAGAAGTGAAAAGTTGTGAATACTTTCCAAATGCACAGTATAGAGCTCAATGAGTTAGAGCCTGTTATTGAAATAGGACACCACTGAGGCTGTTTGTGACATTTGTTCCCTCAAAAATCCCTCCCTTCTGCAATCAAGTGTAAGTGGTTTTATTAAAAAGTGGAAATGTTTAAGAAACACAGCAACTCCTGACCACAGACCAAAGATATAAAGTTAGAGCCTGGTCGCTAGGGCTGCCACGATTAGTTGACTAGTCACGATTACGTCAATGACAAATTTAATAGTCGACGCGTCGTTTAAAGCCTTGTAAGATCCTGAAAGACGCAGGAATAAGTAGTAGGATTTAAGAGTGTAATAATGGATTGAAACAGAAGATGGCAGCACTCCATGTACAACCCCGAAGAAGAAGAAGCAACTCCGGTATCATAGCTGTGTCTAAATTCAGGGGCCGCATCCTTCGGAGGCCGCATTTGAGGGCCGATTATGTTACAGCGACGCAACGAAGGCTTTCCAAATTCGAAGACTTCTGCAATCCCCAGATTTGAAGGATGGGTCGGGCATATCCTTTGTGGCCCAACCTATCCCAGAATTCATAGCACGGCTCAGCCAATGCCAGTTTCCAACAATGGTGGCAGCTACTTAGTTTTAATTTTAATCTTATTATTCTTTCTGGGTCACAAAATAAACTTTTAACATATTTTCAGGCGAGAATGTAGGTGTGTAAACTTCAAATATCTGCCCAGTTTATCAAGACATCACATATTTGTAAAAGTGCTCCTATGTTTTCAGAGACATCTAGACAGGGTTCAAGGCTCACTAGAGCCTGCGAGATAACTTAGATAACTTAAAACTGTTGCTTATTTGGCTTTTTTCAGTGTTTTATTTGTTCCTGAGTAAATTTATTTGGCTGAGATTAAAGTTAGTTTTCACATAGCTGAATAAACGTCAAACAGAAAACTGATTAAACAGAAGTGTGAGATGGTAGAGAATTTACTCCAGTGTCCTGTTATATTTTAGATAGCAAGGCGCAGACAGCTGAGTTTATTAAACTCCACTGAGACAATCTGCAAAATTCATTAAAAGTTTAATAAACCATCATCTTGTCTTTATTTTTAGTTAGCACATACCTTAAACACTTCAAGCTGTAAGCTAATGATAGTTATGTAAGCGCAGACACACGCTGATGCAATAAGCTGTACGCATGCATGATCTGATTAGTCGACTAATCGCAAAAATAATTTTTGACTAGTCGACTATCAAAATAGTCGTTTGTGGCAGCCCTAGTGGTCACAAGTGCTGCAAGAGTCATCAGTGCGCTGCAACTTGATAACTACAGTTTATCAGTCAAACATCCTCTGGCATTAATGTCAGGTGACAGTGCCAACCACTACACCACCATGACACCACACGTCCTTAACTTTACCTAATTTTAGGTGGCCTTAGCTCTCTAGCATTGCTAAAATACTGTCTGAAACCACATCAGTCTTCCTGATGTAGAGCCTTGGCTATGAATATGAGCCATAGTTGATCCCACAGCAACACAAGCTACCTGCTGAAGTTTAGAAAATTTAGAATTAAAAGTCTCAAAAATGGCTTTTAGATTGCCATGGATTAACTACGGGTGTGTCTACGTCAGTCAGATGAAAACCACAAACCTTTCGAGTGATTAGCTGAAGTAGGCAGGATGTACAGTGGAGGTAAACAGAGCCAAGACTGAATTCATGTGTTGGACAGTTTGGTCAGATCAGCAAACACTACAAACTGATCCTACAAATTAAAATCCCATGATGACTGTTTGACAGATGTTCCAATAAACAGTCAACAAAACCAGCTGGATCACAGACAGTGGTGTAATGAGGGGATGTAAGACAGCCATCTGTTGTTCAAAAAGTAATATTTGTAAACCCAAGAGTCCAAAGCTTGCAGTGAGTTTGTGTTTCTTTTAATAAAGCAGAAAGGTTAGTACTAATGTGCATTTAATTTTTACACTACTCTCCTCACATCGCCTCTTCACCCGTCACAGACCCCCTCGCTTTTCTCAACCTATGTTCTCTTTGATCCACACATCCTTTGCACACTCTTCCACGGGCTTGACAGTAGCCTCTGTATCATAAGATGACCTCCGTCACGTCTTCACTTGCTGCCTGTCTGTCATCTGCTGCTAAGTGTGGAACGTGACTGGAACTGGGAGCAAGAGCATGGAAGGGAAGGTAAGAAGGAAGAGATCGATGACAGCAGGCAGAGACAAAATTCCCTTTGAATTTTGCAGGAATGCAAAGATGATTTTGCAGTATGTTGGAAAAATCTGTCTTAAGCATTACTGGACTTGCTGCGGCAGCTGGTTAAAAAGGTGCATGTAAACAGTCTAAATAGTCTATGCCAGAAGCACAAATGCAACAGTTCTAATCAAATTACGAAATCCCCCCCCCAAAACAAACAAACAAACAAACAAAAACAAAACAAAACCCCAAAACAAAAACCCCAGTTCAGCCAAAACCCACATTTACTCAATGCCTTCACTGTCTCGCAGTACACAATACTTTAAAATAATGACGTGTTCAGCAGGATTGGAGTTTGGTTATTTGGAGAATCATCACATTTGCAATGTGCTTGAACACCTGGATTGATCATGTTTCAAGTGTTACACATTTCACTTTGATGCCCCTATTTATTTCTCACTTCACTGTTAACTCCACGTTGTTGTAATAAGGTGTTGTTGGTTGACTCATATGGCGCATTAAGACAAAACTATTAAGACAGCCAAGGCGTCTCAAGAATTGCTCTGCCTGTGAGAGCGCTGAACAGGTTCTGAACCTTAGCCAACAGCTGTGCTCCATTAATGCAGTCCTGTGTGTATCCATGTAACTGTGTGTGTAGCTGTTCCATGGTTTCTATATTACCTCAAGAACAAGTGGCCTTGTATGGAGAAGAAAAACAAGGTTTTGTTTGAGTGTATGCGTGCATAAGACTGTATATCCACAGCATTCAGAGGCCTTATGTTACAGCTGAGCTTTGCTGGTGTCACTAAGCACATAAAGATGACAATTGTTATTCTCTGCCGTTAATCATTTTAAAACAATAATACAGCCCAATCTCTGAGCATAGCTATTATTTTACCATTTGTTTATACTTAAATTTGGCCCACGGCTTTAAACTGTTCCCACAGACTGTATCTAAAAGAGGGACCTCACCCACTGATGAATAATCTTAGTTTATTTTCTTGATTTGCCATCACATTGCACGCTCAAACAGAAGTGACTCAATCACAAGAAGGTCTGTTCTAATTCCCACCTTGCTTTATCATTGTTCTAGGCATTAACCAGGGCCTTACAAACTTAACTTACGAAATAATCACCACTGTGTGCATAAAAATGCATGGTATGTCCTTCAATATCAATCATACAGATTATTCAATAACTTCTGTAACAAAGTAATGACATAACGGCTTGATCAGTATGAGGAGAAGAAGAGAGTGCAGGCAGAGTGGACATTGGTGTCAGAGGTGATCTGTGACAGATGGTAGTGAGACCTCACCAAAGAGAAAGAAGGAAAACTAAAAGTGGCAAAGTGTAAACGTTAGGATTTTTACTGAGTGTGAACAAGATGGACACAATTAGAAATGAGCATGTCAGAGGGACAGATTGGGTTCAGAAACTTGGAGCTACTGTTAGAGAGGCTAGGTGAGATAGTTTGGACATGTGCAGGAGGAGGGAGTCTGGATAATATAGGCAAAAGGATGGCACAGATGGAGCTGCCAATCAGGAGGAAAACAGGAAGACCACAGGATGGATGTAGTGAAGGAGGACATGTAGAGGGTTGCTGGGATACGTTGAGATGGAGGCAGATTATCTGTTGTGGCTCCCTCTGAAGGGAGCAGCCGAAAGCCAACAACAATGAAGACGTAGCAGTAACTAATCTGATTACTGGATTTAGAGAGCAGGGAGGAGGAACGCAGTAAAGCGATGAGTCGAAAAAGGGAAATTATGTTTGGTGCAGTAAAGTGTGGTCAGACCAGAAACAACGGTCTTCTTCTGCTAACACAACAATAATTCTCTTTACAAGCATCTGCACAGACAGCATGCTAACATGCTAAAACAAAGTTAGAAGCAGCAAAGCAGCCAAAGCCTGATCTTCAACAGGTAACAAAAGCAGTGGTTAGTGTTGTAGCATCCATTTCTACCCGTCCTGTTCCTACAGCAGGAATAGGACCTGGTTTACAACTTTGTTGACAAAGATCCTGTGTGCATCCTCATTAGGACAGGGACTTGTGTCAGCATGTGGGAATATAAGCTTTAGGCTTATATCAGCAGTCCCCGACCTTTTTTGCGCCACGTACCGGTTTATGTCAGGCAATATTTTCACGAACTGGGCTTGAGGTGTCACGGATAAATACAACAAAATAAAATCAGTACCAGTACCAAAAAAACAAACAAAAAAGATTTACTCATAACACAAGGGAAAAGACCCAGGAAAAGGGAGTTAACGAAAAAAAAAATCATGATAAAAACCCTAAAAATCATAAATTTCACACCCAAGTTGAGGCTTGGGTGAACCTCTCGTGGCCTGGTACCAAACGACTCACGGACCGGGGTTGGGGACCGCTGGTTTATATCATTACTGGTAATTATGTGCCATTATATTCCATGCCATGGTACAGTGTAACACAAAAGTAATGTAACAAGTAGTGTGAAGAAGTACTCGCCAGGTAGCGATTAATATCATGTATTACTTATTTCAATACATAATATGTAATGCATTACTTAGTGTTGGACCCTGCATTATGACAGACTTTAAGCATGAAAAGTAGTCCTTACCTCCTCTGCAGGTCCATCTCCTCTGGTGTGGGACCATTCTGAACCTGGGGGCCCTGTCTGGGCAACGTAGGACCTGTAGAGGGCAACACACACACACACACACACACACACACACACACGGCAACTGTTAGACATTCAGCTCACATGATCATTGTTCCAGTCAAAGCCTCTGACCTATCAAAATACAAGGTTTTTAAGGTAACCTGTGCAAAGAGCTGCTCAGAGCAGTTCATAGTGAAAACAGGGAGATTCTCCTGGTTGCCATAGTAACCAAATTATCTGGCAAAATATCTGCAGTTTATCTGGCTTCTGTAGCTCTCTGGTGGCTTCATGTCCTATAAAGCCATTTCTGGCAGACACTTGTTATTTGCTAAGAAAAGGAGGTAAATACTCGGAGCTGGACTGAAGCGCCAGGTCTGAGAGAAGAAAGAGAAAAAGCAGCACCAGGAAGAAAAAGCAAAACTAGCACCAAAAGGCTTTGTGGAATCTTTAACACGCTCACGTTTCATATTTGATCCAAACACGCAAACACTCAGTGCTTCCACATACATCTGCTACACTCCAGGTTCGATTCATTCCACCACCCCACCCTCTTCCTGTAGGAACATTTGGATGCAGAGCAGTTCTCACTTTCTTCTCTTGTTAACTGAGATGCATCTCAGACTCCCAGGGGGGCTTTGAGCTTTTAGTGTGTCCAGTTAGAGGTTTTTTTGTTTGTTTTTCCAAAGGAAACATCATCACAATAAAGAGCAGTGTGAAAAATAACAGGTACTTTAAGCTTAAAATAAAAGTAATAAACAATGATGTGAGTTTCTGCAATGAAGTAAATTCAAAGTGTAGATGGTGGAAATCACAGAATTAGCCCTGTTTCATTTGAAACACTGAATTTAGATCATCCAGTCATTTTTATAAATGCTCAAAACCTTCTGAACAGAAACCATCATGTATCCATATTAGTGTGTACCACAAATACTACAAGTTTCCAGTCATTCAGAGAACAATCGCCACCATATTACCCACTTTTCTCTTTTATCAGCCATTTTTGTAACCAAGCAGGTACAGCAGGTGTGTGTGAGAGTGTGTGTTTGTGTGATTTGTATACAGACAAAGCAATAGGAACTAGTCAGAATCACGTGAGCCGAACTGGAGACCAACACAGTTTTCTGAGAATCTGCCAAGTCTGTCTGACAGTGACCTATTATGCTTTTACTCTTGTAAGTGTTACATTACAAATACAGTTTGAAATGATCTGCGGTAATTTTAAAATGACTCAATATCAGTGCAGCACCATGGGTTAACCGTATTACGACGCGGCTGGGGGGAAAACGTAGAGCATCACAAATGTGATTCCTGCAAGGAAGGACCACTTTGATTATTATTGATCTTTTGAGGGGTAACATCAGCACCTAAACAGGAGAAAAGAAAGCTATTAACCAAAAAGGCTACCGTATTTCCCGGACTACAGAGCGCACCTGAATATTAGCCGCACAAGCTAAAATCAGGGGAAAATCCTGTTTTGTACATACATTAGCCGCACCTGACTAAAAGCCGCAGGTGTTTCAATGTTGACTTATCATATGTAAGAGAATTGTCAAAAAAAAGAACAAAGCGAATTGTCAGGAAAGAGATGGCTGTTTGGAGACATCACTTTTATTAATATTTTGAAAAACAAGTTATGGGTACATATTTGCACATGTACTGTGCTTCATAAATGAGTAACAAATGTAGTACATAACAATAACCTACAGCACACCAGAAAAATAGATTCGGACTACCTTTTAGGCTCAGGTGCAGTGACACGGCTTTAACAAGAAGAAAAGTCAGTCACTCACCACCATCTTTCTCTTCTTCCTGCGCACTAAAACCACCAAAGTCCTCTTCTCCAGTGTCGGAAACGAACAGGCTCAGGATGGCTTCGTCATCCACTCTCCGCTTCTCTCCTTCGTTGTCACTTTCAAAACCAAAGAAATCCTCGTTGTCAGTGTCAGAGTCGAACACCCTCAGAAGGGCCGTGGCGGTGTCCTCCTCTCCATCATGCAGCAGTCCAGCCCTTCGAAATCCGTTGGTGATCGTGGATGTTTTCACACTTTTCCACGCTGTCAGAATCCAATGGTGGAGTTGGGCATAACTTGCTTTTCGCAAGTTTATCGCCGCTCATCATCCAGCTGAACGCGTAGAGCTACTTTGAAGTTTGTTTTTCGCGCTACTTCGTACGGCACTACGTTGCCTGGCGGATGGACATGTGACCAACATACCACTCTTGAACCCCGATCCTTCCGCCAGGCAACGTAGTGCCGTACAACAGCGGAACAAACAAAACAAATCCGCTCATGGACAATCCATAGAAAAGCCGCACCTGACTAAAAGCCGCAGGGTTCAAAGCTTGTGCAAAAAGTAGCAGCTTATAGTCCGAGAATTACGGTAAATCTTTATAACTACAAGGACTGCTTTTTTAAAGAAGATATTTATGATTTGTACAAAATGAGTAATCTAGCTCTTCTAGACAGTAAACATCTGTTCACACAACAACAACACAGAAAAAGGTCTGATTGGAATAAGCAAGCCGGTCTTGTTAGATCCCATCTCCAGTCTAACACCAATGGCCGTCGGCCACCAAAAACTTCAATATTAATAAAATGCAGAAGAAAATGAACAGCATCCCCCACAGGCAGGGAGCTGTGAACACAATATGCAGCATCTGCAATTGCAAGCAGGTTTTGCCTGATTGGCTGCCCCTTATAAATGGGAAGTAGGTGGGTCTTCTGTGCCCAGAGCCATAGGTGTGTGCCTGAAATGGCCAAATGATGGCCTCTCTGTGACTTCATGCAGATCTGAGAGTAGAAAATAGAACGTTTTTTAATTGTTGTTAAAAAAAAAAAAAAAAAAGTAAAACAAATCCTGCATGAGTGAAACACTGACAGCTCTGTGTACTTTACACTCACTAATGAGCTAACTTTTACCTAAAGATGAGCATTAGTCAGAAGGACCAAAGTGGTGCTGTGTACGTAAAACACACACAGAGCAACGAGAAGCTTCTGGATCTGCACGGAGCCGAGCAGGGAGCAGATTTGAGCGTAATTAGTATTCAGCCAAGTCCTGACCGTATCAACAGACCGAGACAAAGATAAAAAGGGGCTGAATCTGGGCTGCAACCAGGCTCATGACTGCATCTGAATACCAACGTGCTCACACACATTGCCTCTACTTAACACTGCCATTGGTATTGACAGCAGCTACTTTTCCCACAAGGGGAGAATACAAGGTTTGCCACGTCTGTGTCAAAGCAATCAGAGCACAGGAACAACAGCTCTCTTTATGTTACTTCCTTTTCTTCCACTTGCCTTATCTCAGCATTTTTTGTTCAATTTCAGACTTTTAGGTCATCTGCAAGAAATGGTGAAGGATTTTCTATCACCATAAAAGGCCACTTGACAAAAGAGTATCCAAGCAGAAATATTTGGAATACAGATTATCGAGTTAAAAGGGGAGGTATGAGTCAGCATGGTGCCATTAAGGCCTTCATTTATCAGTCGTAAATACTAGCTGTTTGTTTTGAGGACAGGTCCATAACATAAAAAACAAAAAAACTACTTGATTAAAATATGACTGATCTCCCCTTCAAGGTCATCTACTAAACACTTCTGGACCATTTTAAGACGTTAAATCAAAACTGTGACCCTTCAGCTTGATTCATTTTTTCCATTTTCCAGAAAGCAAAAAACACAAAAAAGACAATGGAGGCAAAAAAAAGAAAAGAAAAAAAGCTGTCCGCAAGAGATGGCCCAGAACGCAGTTCAGATCATTCACATAATTTTATGTGAGTGTTCTCCCAAAGACACCTCAGGGTGTTGCAGTAGAAGCTTGGATTGCCACAAACACCCAAGTGGAAGACTGTGGGCATGGACAAAATCCTTTGGGGTGCTCAACTGGATGGGATCTGGGAAATGTGCAGAATGTGCCAGTGCCTTGGGCTCTGGTTCAAATTATCATGAGATGCTCCTGTGCAGTTTGTGTGTTGTGATGGAGAGCCGCGTCTATCTGGGGAAAACTGCTGCCTTCAGGGAACCCCTTTGCTATGGAAGTACAAATGTACTCAGTTATTCGTTTGAACCCTGCACTGTCACAACACGTAACACTGATATATTCACCTACATCCAAGTTATCTGATATTTACGACACTGTTTTTGTTACCTTTTTGTAAGTTGATTATATAAAGCAAAGAAAGTTTTATTTTTCATTAAATTCCATTAGGCATTTGAATTTTTTAAATTTCTAAATCTTCCAATTTAGCTTTCATGTTTGTGAGGAAACGGTGGTTTTACTACAGGATTTCAATAGCTGGATAAATTATAGAGAGTTGAGTCTTTATTTACGCACTCAGAAATGAGATATGTAGATTCCAATTTAAAAATTATTTGTTTGAAAGAAAACTTAGCATGGTGACACATGCAAGATTTTAGCATTCATCTGGTGCCAGTTTATTACCAAAGAAAAAGAAGAAACCTTTAACCTCGGCTCAGCTAGCTAATGCTACCACACCCTGTCATCTACACATAGACACAGACAATCATACACTCTCATATTTACACTTATGGGCAATTTAGAGTTACCAATTAACCTAACCCCACTAACTGCATGTCTTTCGACTGTGGGAGGAAGCCGGAGTACCTGGAGAGAATTCACGCCAACACAGAGAGAACATGCGAACTCCACACAGAAAGGCCCTGGCCTGATGATGGAATTGAACTCAGGACTTTCTTGCTGTGAGGCAACAGTGCTAACCGCCCTGCCACCCCAATTTTTGAACCTCTTATTTTTATTCATGAATTTAAAACAGGCTAACACAGAGTGACACATAACCATTCACCATCACAGAAGCAGCCATTTGTTATATTGGCTAACTGAAGTTATATTAGTAACTTCACTATCAAGTTTATCAGTCAGATATGTTTTGCTAGTTTAGTCCCTGGTAAATGGATCTGTATTCACGCAGACCCAGATGGATGCACTGGGGCTACAGTACCTTGTCCAAAGGGCTACAGCTGGCCCTGAAGACGACATGGCAATGTGCTCATCTCAGGAGGAGGAAGCAGGTTTCTTTCCCAAACATATACAGTGGATATGAAGTGCTACTGATGTTGATCTCAGTCAGGCAACAGAAGGAATACTTTGAGGATATCCAGTGGAAGTGGGGCATAGCTGACTTATCCCTAAGGCTGATCTCACCGAGTTATTGCCAAATAAATAAGTGAATTCAAACAAACAAACACACAAATAAAACCCACAATCCAGGACACACTAGGGAGTTTGTGTCTCAGCTGGCCCGGGAACGCTTTGGTGCACCGCCCCCCCCTCTAAAGGAGCATGAGATAGAGGCTGGGGAGAGGGAAGTCCAAGCAACTATGCTGCCCGTGACTTGGACCACAACATCTATAATCTATATCAATTTAATAATTCATTTCAAGTTTGCTCATTCCAAATTTGAAGCTGTTTACAATGTTAGCAACTTACAACTCAGTAAATGTTTAATAAGTTACAGAAATAAAATGAAGTTATACGGATGCGAGTTCCTGCATATTTTCATAGGGAGAAGAAGAAAAGAGAAGAAAAAGAAGAATCACTTTAGATTTCAAAGTCTTTGAGGAATAAAGTTTAAATGCAGAATTCAAAGTGACAAAGGTTTTGGCTTTAAAATTTCAAGTTCTCTGAACATCTTAGTTTTGCAGCTGAACAGAGCATGTCTGTCGGTGTTTTTGGTGAACTAGATGTGTAGACGTGGTTTCAATATTTATATAAGCTACTTTTTTGAAACCCTGGTGTAGCAAAAACCCTCAGAGGGAAGCTGTGAATCAGCGGACTGTTAAAAAAAAAAAAAAAAAAAAAAAAAAAGTGTGGGTCCCTCTGTGATGTGTGCTGACTGTAAACCACAGATGAGGGAGTTACTCACTGACAGCACATATCAGGTCTACAAAATACACTCTTTATCAAATATTTATATTTTCCAGGGACATTAACAGAGCACCCAAAAATAAATACAATTATTAACAATAAAAAATAATATTTTTTTTTTTAAACAGCTAAATGCATACCTGTAAACGTAAAAATAATCCCTAGATATGGATCCAGTCCTTAAACATCTTTATCTTTTCTAATGCCTCACAAGGATGGCTTCATGTTTTTTTTTTTGTGATTTTGTATGAAACTACTGTACAACTTTGTGCTTTTATTCTGTAAGTGCATGCAACTTCACTGTAAATGCATCGGATCCTAGTGTATACAGTGGTCCCTCGTTTACGTTTACATTCCAATCTGCGATAGGTAAAATCCACAAAGTAGCCAACTTTATTTTTTTACAATTATTATAGACGTTTTAAGGCTGTAAAACCCCTCACTACACACTTTATACACTTTTCTCAGACAGGCATGAACATTTTCACACTTTTCTCTCTTGTTTAAACACTCTCAAAGTTCAAACCTTCGTAGTCCAGTATTATAGAATGAAACCAAAGGCACCCAGAGGTGCCTTTGACGGTGCAAAATGTTTTGTCGATATTGTTGCGTTTGTTGGGGAGAAAACTTACAAACATACAGTACATCACTTCAAAGTCACACTGCTAGCGATTGAAGATTTATGTAAATTTGTGTAAAGCTGAACGCAATCTGTACTATACAGGAGACACAGCTCGAGATTGATTGACAATGGTCTACAGCCAATCAGGACACAGAACACAATGTGCTGTAAAAAACAAACAAAACAAAACAAAAAAACCATGGAAAATATCAAAAAAAAAAAAAAAATCCACAAAACAGCAAGGCTGCGAAAGGTGAACCGCATCAAAGAGAGGGACCACTGTATTTGAGATGTGAGTTTGCTAGTCCTGAGCAAGAAATGCAGATCAACTCCTAAATATTTATTTGTTGAAGTCACACATGAAGACGAAAACATGTGCTTAGTTTTTGGAGAGCAGGTTTCTGTGAGGATTACTTAGAATCGCCATTACAAGACTAAACACACAGAAATACAAGAACCTTACAGATGCAGAGCAGAGACAGACAGCTGAAGGACTGCTAGCAAACCTGCAAACACAGAGACTTTTTAACCAAGCTTTATACATCCATTTACCATAAAACTAGCTAAAAACTGTAATCCATTCTTTGATGGTGGCTGTTGCAGTAAAAAGAAAGAAAAAAGCAGCAAGAATATGCTCCTCTCCAGGTAACAAGATACATCGGGGCTACTGTGGGAACTTGAGCGCTTCAGTTGGAAAACAAAGCAGGCAATTTTGACTTTTCCTCCTGTTTATTTATGTAATAAATGCAATAGTCTGAGAGCTGGCAGCCATGTACTGAATGAAAGAGGCTTCTACAGGAAGTCATTTGTTCAGAGGTAACATGCCTGGATAGGCTCAGCTGAAAACTGGCATGATAATAAATACCTAATGTTGATTCTAAAACTAGAAGACACCTGATTTTATATTTGAGAAAATAACTACAGGAGTTATAAAGAGTGGCTAAGCTGTGACTTCAGATTCTGATTTATGTAAAAAGCACAAAGCACAGAGCGTCCTTAGATTGTTGATAAATATCACAGAGGGGGGAAAGGATTAGCACAAGCTAACATGGTTTGTGTGTGTTACTATCAGGATCCCAAAACTGAATATCAAAAACTGACACAGAAAATAGATGCAGCTTAGCACTTAAATAACAAACACAATGCTCTTAAAGCTACAGTGCCTTAAAAAAAAAAAAGAAGAAAAAAGAAAACACTTCAGAGACACTTTAATCCCTGAACGTCAACATTGTGTACTGATTATCCCCAGCACAAAGTAAATCTGAACAAGACTGATACAGAGCACTTTTTTTGTTACCACCTCTGCATGTAGCTATCCATCTACTGTGATCCAAATCATCTCATCTTATTACCATGATGATTTCCTTCTAGTCCAGTCTTGAAATATTATCAAATGAAGGCAGTCTATATCTGCAACTGCAACTGCTGACATGGTCCCTTGTCTCCATCTTCCACTGCCTGTGGGTGTAATTGTGTTACTGTCTGCTCTAATAGAGCTTATGTGCTAATGACAAGACTCAGACAGCAGCCTAGCAGGGCAACAGCCCCGAAAGCTGCTCAGGAGGGATGACTTTAAATCAAATCACCGGGTCAGACGCTCATTTAGGCCTCGTTTTCTCATTAGACCAAGCTTTTTATTACTGTATCTTAGTATTTAACTATTTAGCACAAGGAAGGCAAACGCCAAACCTGCCGGTGCTCGGAATGCTTTCTCAAAACACAGCCAGCCTCCCTTTTTGTCAAATGGATCGTCTCCTTAGAGCTGAAGTGATCCAATGACCCCAGACAACAGCACTTGGGAAAGGTTGGGAAAACAGGCAGAGAAAAGAGTAAAGCCAAAGACAAGTAGGAGGTTTAACAAAAAAAAAAAAAAAAAAAAAGCAGTATATCATCAGATCACCATCACCATCAAGGTCTAAAACACTTTTTTGGAAACGAGAGTATTTGCAATGTGTCATCTCAGCAGGAGTACAAGGGAGATAATAGTTTATAGGAGATAACAGAAAATCTATAATTGCCATCCACTCACAAATCTGATAAGTAACTTTTCTTGAGCAACCTTGAAATGTCCTGCAGATACACACAAGTACAGTAGCCACTGACGGCCATCACTCCTGTATACCTACATGAGGGCAGCGTCAGTGTGGGCCTCCTCTGGCAGCAAACGTAGCGCCACAGTCCGTGTGAGGCCCCGTCTGAACCGTTGCCAGGCCTCAGAGTCACTACCACCCTGCTGCCAGCTCCTCTTGTACAGTCCTGGGACGTCACATATAAAACCATAGCTCGGGCTCTCCAGAGTTTCCTCTGTCAATTCCTTGTGCCTTAGCTGTGCAGTGCCCACAGTGCGGGAGGTTTCTAACGCAGACTAATGCTTACGAGCAAAAGTTCCATCAAAAGAAGACTCCTTTTAATAAAATAGCAGTGGCACAAGTTCTTTATTCTCTGCAGTCTGATGTCCTGATATCCCAATATCCGGACGGTGCAACTTTAAAAATGATGCTGGAATGCTGGGTGTGGTTTCTCTTTGTGCCAGTTCTCCAACAGATTAGAATTGATGGAAACAAAAGGAAGAGGGGAGGGAGGGATATAAAGTAGGAGGGAGGGATGAGCATAAGAGGGAGTGAGAGAGAGCAAAACTGCTGGAGATTCAGAGTGAGTAGAAAGAAACTGATGGGGCATAAAAGGAAGATAAAGAGGCCAAAGGAAAAGAAATAGACCGGGTGTTGTGTACGTAATGTGGTACGATGGATTCCCTACCTGATGGGTTGGTCCACCGGTTTGTACTTCCTGGATCTAATCTATTATTTATGGACACATGCTGCTGCTCTCAATATCATTACCAGCATGTGCATGGGGATGTAGAGGGACTGAAACTCCATGGTTTGTCGTTTCACATAAATGTAGAATACCTAAATTATTCATTCAGATGACAAGAAATGGCATCAAACAGAAAGGCTTAGTTCACCCAAGTTAGAACACCATATAATGTCTAGACCTACAGAGAGAGTGGGTTTTATTATCCTGAGACTTACTGTGATTCTTCTGTGAAATTCTCAAACGGACTAGCCACAGAAAAAAGTGTAACAATTAGAAAGCCCCCTTTGAGCAAGCACCTGGCGACAGTGGGAAGGAAAAACTCAGTTTTAACAGGAAAAAAAAACCAGGCTCAGGGAAGGGCAGCCATCTGCTGCGACTGTTTAGGGAGGGTGACTCCATGTAATTCCTGCACACCGAGCTCACACTCAAGCCCTAAAAACCATCCAAATAATATTTATAATCGATAAACAAAAGTATTTATAGCCTGTTGTCTGAGCCTGGAGTAGAATAAACATCAGTCTCAGTTCTCCTGGACATCAGTCTGAATACAGTCCAAACACCACTTTCAATATACTAGAAGATTTTTTGTTAGCCCATAATAAAAATAAAGATCAGAAATGTACATATTAAAGTTCTGGGCAGACAGAAACATCGATGTTTAAAAGTAGTTTGGCTTGTAATCAGTAGTGATATTAATATTTCCCCCCCAAGCACTTGCTTATGTTTTGTTGCTATTTATTCACACACTTTGTGTCTGAGGAAAAAAAAGATACTGTTTTCAGTTCTATTGGTGAATGCCATTTAATGATCATTTACCAACGACAGTATCAGCCAAGCATCAGTACGGCTGCATCCCTGCTATGAACCAAGGTAACTGAAAGACAGGTAAGTCCGCTATTTTCTTCCATTGTGTTGGAGGCAGAAGTCTCAGAATGATGGATGAGAAATTGTGCAAACAAGATTAAAACAGCTGTTTTGCTTGCTGGAAATGCAACTCTAGTCTGACAGCAGTCTGACCTGAGGATGTCAGGGTCTGCACAGGACGGGGGTGCAGCATGGACTACAAGTCCACAATTAAGCTGGTACTAAACCAAGGTGATGTATTACTGGAAACAAACTATTTTATTATTTTTTGAATCAATGACATGGTAACGATACTATTTTTGAGCTCACAGGAATTAAACAGCAATATTTCAGTCCTTTCCGATGTTTTATAAATCATTTATAATTTATAGAATATACTTCATTTTATTGACCAAACAAATAACAGTTGATTAAACCACAATTTATAAAAAAAAAAAAAAACAAGCAGGAAAAAAACAACAACTTTTTTTTTTGGGGGGGGGGGGGGGGGGGTTTAAAAAAAGTCAGGTTGAGCAAGCTTAAACTTCTTTGGTTCTATCCTCCACATCTCATCAAAAATGAATATGGTGATTACCTTTAAAAAAAAAAAAAAAAAAACCCCAACCCTAGCATTAGTTATCGGAGCTATCTAATATGATCTGGACACAAAACACAAAAGTAAAGGGGGGAAAGAAAAAAAAAAAAAAAGGTGCCATCAAACCTCGCAACCATCCCGTTTATACAAGTGAGGAGCTGACACTGTCAACTGCCAATAGGTCAAGGTATTTCTGTAGTGTATGTGTCTGCAGTGGACGAGCATTTATTCACTTCATTTCTCTATAAACATGTCCATCCGTCAAACCCTTAGGCACCAACATGCTAAAAAGCACACGGGGTTATAAATAATCTATGAAGCTCCGAGTTTCTGCTTTGGTACACACTTTGATCCACAGAGCCTTACGGTGTCACGAGGTCCTACATTTTTTAGCACACATGGCTACAGGGAGAACCAAAGCCAACAGCGTGTTAAGATACAGTCAGAGACACGCTGCCCTGGAAAACCGAATGAAATTCGAAATTGAAACTGACTTCACACAGTCAAAGGTAACATGTAAGACAAATGTCCACAGCCAGCTTGATTTAGACTGTCTGGCACAAAGCTCAGACAGCAGGATTACAGGGACAACTTTTTACACACCTAAAGCTCACAGCGTCATATAGATCATGATGTCATCCTCCAAGGTCTGTTGTCGGGTAAAGTGGCTGCATCTATAGCCCATGCAGTAAGAGAGAACACGGCCGATCTACAGAAGTACATTATTCTAATCAAATCAGATTTTGGTCATATTTACCAGTCAAGCTCAGAGCATTGAACTAACTCCATAAAATCGCTTCCATTGTATTTGCTTAATTCTGTTTACCACCCATAGAACAATAACAGTTTACTGAACTGCGTTTGAGTCCAACTGTGTAGCCAAATACGTATGCTGAGTGAAGCATTGTGTCTGCTGGAGCCCCAATTCACCAACTTCTGGCCATCATGAAAGGATGCAGGTGTAAGGTGCTTCAACAATATCTTGAATATCTATCTAGTTATTACATCCATTTTTTTTTTTTTTTTTTTTTTTTTTAATCTCCAGTTTGTTCTGCGGGTGTCTGCAGTTCTCCTACTGGCCAAATGCAGGCAGGATTGAGAGAGTTACTAGAAAACTAAGTATTTGTGACAGAGCCGGGAATGTGCCGTTCGCCTCAATCTCATGCTTCCTGCTGAAGTCTGTGTCTTCGGGAAAGGAAGGTGAAATGGTTCTCCATCAATAACCATTATATTAGATAGCCAAGTAAATGGGTCATCTGGCACATAAACCTTTAAATTCTCTGCGTGGCTTCCAGCTCTCCTCATCAATTGCTCTGCCGCTGCCTGTCCAATCCCTTACCTCTGTTAACCTCATCCATTACTTCATTACTTTAAAGCAACCTTGCCATGACCTGATTGGATGGCTGACATTACACTAAGCAGGAACTTAAAAGCTCATAGATGCACTCCACCATCAAAAGCAGTGACTTTCAAGCTATTGGTTACTGGGATTCAAAAGCCTTCTCTCTTTGCAAAGCGACGAGACCAGAGTAAAATCTCTTCTTTGAAAATGGCTGATCCAGATGTTCCGTTGCTGCCGTTTTAAAAGATTTTAAACATTTAACGTGTTCTTTTTACGTGTCCAAATTTAAAAGAACTTGGGCCTCTGGAAACCCCTGTTAAATCATTGACAAATTAAAATCTGAATTTGTGAATTTCTTCTTGATTTCATTTTTTACCATGCTGTTCAAGGTCAAGCTTAAAAGCTGTTACTCCTTAAATCAGAAAAACAACTTAAAAAGACAGGTGTTAGGAGTTAGATTCACAAAGAATTTGCAACATTACAGGACCTCTGACTCAATCAGAGAGAGTACATTAATTATTATGTTAATTAGCAACAAATCCTGTTACAGACAGACGTGCAGGAGATTTAAGTAGCTGCGGGTCCAGGCTGAGCTGAGCCGTCTCCATCTGTTTCTGTATCTCCAACTCACTCAATGTGTCAAAGGATTATTTTGGGGCTCGTGGGAGTCACAATGTCTAGAGGGGCAGTAGGGTAATGATATCTATACCTCTGCTCAGCTACACATTTCAATCACCACCCCTTGAATGACTGCTGGAAATCCAATTCCAACCCAGTGCCCTGTCAGAATATCTGAGTGACAGGGCAGGGATGATTCTGAATCCATGTCAAACGACAGGGATCATCTGTCAGTGTGACACAACCTACAAACATGTACTTAATATAGTTTCAGATCTGCCCGGCAACCTGCAGAATCAAGGGTTATGGTAAACACTTGGAACTAGGGGAAAGCAGGGGGTTTGACTTAGAGGGGACCAGATGATCAATTCAACAACTGGATCACATAGGAAATTATTAACTGGTCAATCACTGCCCTCTAAATGTTAATTATATGTAACTAATTTGTTGGTTGCAGACTCGCATGTAGAGGCAAACTGTTTGTGCCAACCTGTTTGGATGTAAAGCAATGGCCCATCTACAGCAGGATGGAACCCAATGGTCCTGATCCAAGGACAGAATGAGTTCCACACACAGATAAAGGCAGAAAACAGGGCTGGCTTGGGTGTTCCTGTAAAGCTGCTCCCTCTACCTTACCCACGAGAATCTTTCACACACACAAAACCCAATACTGTCATGAATTATATATTACTGAATGACTCATTATAGCTCGACAGGCTAATGGTAGCAGCAGCAGCAACAACAATAAGGATGGATGAGTTTGGACAAGAATGTGAGAGGAAAACACTACCAGACAGCAACAAAGTAGTAGTAGCTGTAGTCACATGGAGTGTTCAGTCACCCCCCACAGTCTTCACTGTGAAAACTTGAATTAGAGAACGAAGAAAAAAACAAAAAACAAAACAAAACAGAAATTAGAGATAAGCCTAAGTGGGGATGAGGAATGCAGCACAAGAGGGGGCAGCTGTACATAAAACTGCTTCATCAGCTTCTCCAGTAAAATCATTCAGAACTGGCAGTGAGTGCTCAAAAAGTGCCAAAAGGCTCATTTTGTCAGCTTTAAATGACAAGAAATGGCAGCAGATTATTTTAGACTGAGAGAAGAGAGCATTCTGTGGGTAAATAATAAGACCTATTATCTATCTTCTTTTTCTTTTTTTTTTAAAATTCGATATTTCATCATGTCAGAGCATTCCTCCAGTCTGCGACATCTTATGTGTGCAGGAACGTCGAGTTTGTTTTCCATGACTTTGAGTTGGGACACCGCAACAAAGTTTGCATTTTTTGGTCTAATTTTTGCTATTTGAATCTAAGAAAGGTTTAAATACAAGACAGCAGTGGAGATCCTTTAAGTATACTACCACTCTGCTGATACCCTCCCAGCTCCTACAGATTCACACAAATTATATTTAGCACATGATTAATGATAACAGCTGAATGACACAGATTCGCTTGACGCAAGGAATCTTTGCATTCCATGCTATAAGATTAAAGCACATATGACTTTGTGGGAATGCAATGATGAGCAGGAAATTTGGCACACACCATATAACTGGCCATTAACCAGAGACCAAAAGATGGAAACTTATTAGTGTGACTCAAGTCTTGTGGTGTCTGAGGATGTTTTGACCATCTGAGCTGAAAAATGATGACAGCCATAATTACAGCGTGGTTGTTTGGCTTTTAAACTCAAGTGTTTTGTTTACTTCCTTGTGAGTTTTGGCAAAGTTGAGCAAGATTTGGTTTCGGTGAGGGTTTTCTAGATTCATTATGATGTTTCCACTGAGTTGGGCCTGTACCCAAAAGAATACATGCCTTAAAGCTGCATATTCTAAGTACTGGTCTATATTCTAGATAAAGTAAGCAATGTTTCTTCTTGTTTAAAGGCCAATACTAACTGGTTTCCCAAACTGTCATAATATTTATTGTAGTGATAATTAGAAACTATTACAAAGTTTTACACAGTAATATTCAGCCAGTATGGTAAAATTGCAAGGATTCCATATTAGGATGCCTCCGTTTATGGTAATTTATTTATTTATTTTATTTTTTTAAAAACCAGATTTCCCAAACTTAGAATTTAAAAAAAAAAAAAAAATGGCTGTAGCTTCTAAATCTGAAAAATGAAGAGGCAAGTACTGTTGAAAAAAGAAGTCCAGTTTTATAGTAAACTAGGAAAATGGGGAAAGGGCTGTGAGCACTCAAGTACCACCAACTTGAGTGAGGGAACAGTAAGGGAACTAAAATAGCTCATTTCAGACAGTGGATGATTAAGGGGGTTGCAAATGCGAAGCTGCTATAACAAAGTGAACAAATGAAAATATGGAGCTGAAGAGGAGCATGAAATATCCCGTGTAACATTTGTTCAGAGTTGTCTTAGGTTAGTTGGCTTCGCACTCTGTACTCTGGAAGCCGGTCAGTGGACCGGCTTTTTGGTATTTCCGTACTCATAGCTGTGTTTTTATGCTTGGACGGCCTGTCAAACAAATCATTACATATATCACACCCAGCTGGCAAACACAAAGGAGGACTTGTGCTGTGGCTCACATGTACAATTAAACTTGTTTCTCTTTCAAAGATCATGAGACCATGGCAACTATGGTCAATCTTCCCTCCAGCCTTTTGACACTGTTGCTACACGACAACTAGAGCACAGCTTAACCAATGAAATTACAGGAGAGCTCTGCAGCCAATCAGGTTTCTGCAGAGTCCTCACTTCCGACTGACATGTGTCTGAGACTCATGGGACAAAATGCTTAGACACGCTGAGAAGGCAGCAGTGGAATATATTCATGTATGACTGTTCATTTAACTCGACGACAGTAATGACATGATGGTTTACTGACGGATAAATCTTTGTGCCCATAACAGGTGTTTTAGTAAAAAGCATATGAAATATAAGCAGTATTTGCAGCTTCTTTAAAACAACAGCAAACAGAGTGTTTGTCTGTTGTTTTTTAATCTTGATAAACAGCTCAAAATTAATTTTTAAAATTTTAAAATTTCTTTTATTAATAAAAAAAATCGTTTGTAGTTTTACAAAAGTACAAACGATTTTGCCTCATCATGCATAATCTAAAGACAAAACAGAGGCACGCAAGACAACATAAAACAGCCAAGCAGATCGGTGCTCCGGTTCAACACTCCTGCCAGGCTGACTACTCACTCCTGAGGATGATTTGAGCGCGGCTGATCTTCTGCTGCTCCTGGGGGAATCTGTGAACTCTTGCTGCGGCCGGCATGTCTGCGGATACTTCTGCAATGTATTTCTCTTTTTAAACTCTGTCACTTACTCTGTCCTGTTGCACACAACTTTCCTTTTGCCTCTTGCCTCGGTCTCTCTAGTCCAGCTGTGCAGTCGTCTGCAAACTCGCGTTTGATGCCAGAGACCATGAGCTCATCGAGAAATAGAAGGGGGGGGGGGGCTTCTGATGCAAGCGTGATCACACGCTATCATGTTAAAACAAGAAAAACACATGCCAGACTGGTGTGGTGGACAGTTGCTGGGGGGAGTGCCGGACCCCAAAATGTTTACACATTGCTCTCATCCGTGACCTGCAACCCCCCCCTCCCGGTGGTCCAGGGACATACAGGCTGTTTCTATGAGATGAGGGATGAAATGTGCCTTTCTCTTCACCTCCAGCTTTCAGGTTTCACCCCCTCCTCTGCAACAAAGGTTTCACAACATCCAGAGCCACATGCTCTATACTGCTGGCAGGAACAGTGAGGACTCAAAATAAATTGATGAGCCGCACTTAGCAACTTTTCACACATCTCTGTGGAGACAAGCTTTTGCCAACTCCAACTGTGGCTACCCAGACAAAAAGAGCAAAGAATTAGACAACTATTGGCGAGCCTGCATGAACGCTTTAACTGCCTAACTGCTAGCTTTTCTCTCCTCCATTTGGTGAACATACATTTACTCAAGGTAATGCTCCATTAAAAGAACAAGCCAGGGGCAGAAGCTTTAGGAAGGTAGAAGTAAAATCCATGCTCTAATACAAAAAGAAGATATGCACAGAGTTCAAAGTTAAGCCTTAAGCTTAGAAAATAGAGGAAAAGAAGTCAGAGGATAAACAAAAAGGGGAAGAACAGCGTCTGTACAGTGAACATATCCAAGATGTGTTTTCTTTATCTGGCTTCACTAAACCTGACACTAAACTAAACTAACATCAGCAATCAAGCTGCAAAGTCACACAGAAGTGTTAGCAACTGGATGTGTCAAATCAGGGTTTTCCCCAATTAAGGTGTAAACATGCTTCCATTAAAAGAGGCAATGTTGGAAGCATATGACTAGTCACAAGGTCAGAGGTCAACTGGCAGCTGACAAAAAGTCAAAAATACATATAAATGACAACAGAGTGTTGTAATAATGTCTGTGTGTGCCAAGTGCTTTGAGTGGTCAATAATCCTAAATAAAAGAATTAAAAACAAGTCCTTTTGAAGACAGGAAGGACAGCTGAAAAACGATGTGACAGTTTGTCATATTTAATCAGCTGCATACCAGTCAGTATTTAATGGACTGACAGCAAACAGAACGACTACGAAAATTGAAATTCAAACCAGTAGGTAGTGCTTTATCATACAGATTTCCAGGATCCACAGAAGAAGGCAACACCAGGCTTTGGGAAGAAAAAAAAATGCAAATGAACTGATGACTGACAGGAAGACGAAGTACACACACAGATGAACCTCTCTCTTCACTACGACAGACCGGTACAGCGTCTGCATCACTGCAGCCACAGCACCGATCAGTCTGTTGATCTCCTGCTCCCTTCTCCCGTCACTCGTGAACAAGACCCTGAGACACTTATACAGATATAGATGGGGTTTTTTAATACATGTTGGTATTTTCAGGAGATATGACTGACCAACTAAAAATATTACAACTGTAAAAACCTAACTTGGAGTGTCAGACTGGTCCATACTGACATGACAGAGTCACACAATTGTTTGTCAGCTGCACATCTATGTCATCATCTCCTGATCCATCACACCTCAAAGGTGGCAAGTGATTTGGGTGAATAGTTGCCTCCCTTCCTGTTAGCTGACAAGCGTGGCATGCGGTGTGGTCTTCTGCTGCTGTCACCCATCAGATTCAACATGCTGGGCATTCAGAGATACTATTTTGGGGTTTAACAATGGTTGAGTTGTTGTTGCCCTCCCATCAAAACAGTCTGGCCATTCTCCTCTGACCTCTCAACCATTGTAAGAAGAAGCTGTTGATTCCTGATGTAATCTCACCCCCACCTTGAAACCATCTGTCACTCCTGCTGTAGACATCGTCTTCTGTCATCATACATGCCCTGCACCACCTGCACATAGTTTTCTGCCACTTCTGACTCATCCACAGTTTCTCTCTTTACTCCCTTTCATTGTGTAGTGAATCACTTTTATCCATCTGTAATTACTACAGCACTGCTGATACAACACACTATAGAGAAGGCCATGCATCTTCCCACTCTCCAAGACTGTGTTAAACAATCTATTGCCCTCTCTCATACACACCTCTGTACCTCCACAGGTATGTTGTCTGTACCACCTGCTTCCACTCATCATCCTCATCACCACTTTTTTTTTTTTCTACCGACATTCCTTTTCTTATGTGCTTCTCAGCACACTGTCTTCACTTGTTAGTACATCTCCATCACTAACCTTAATTTGCTGTACATCCTTTCCAGCTCGATCTCTCTGCCTATCCCCTTACTCCAAATCCTTTTCTCCTTCCTTAGTGTTCAGCTTCACATACAACTCACTGTAAGCCTTGTCCTGTGCACTATAACAAGTCCCATTCAGACTACACATATAGCGAATCATACAAATGTAGGTATTAGGCTCAGAAGGCCAGTCATACCTCACTAAAAGCATTTGGAGTTTAGGTGTGACTCCATTAAGTTAAAGCAAGTGTTCATGACTTCATAAGAAAATTCCTGATGTGAACTGGGAGACTGGGGCTGTAGAATGATCCATAAAATATTGTTGTGTTATGGTTAATTTGAAGCTTTACTGTCCAAAATTTTCAGAGTCTCAAATGTCCTGCCTTGATCCCTCGGTAATCCCAAAACTGACTTCTTCTAGGAGCTTTAGTCACCAATTGAACTATTTTGAACATGGCAGTCTGCTATGAACGAAATCTCTCCAATACTCCTATAATACTCCTAGATATGACAGTTTCAGAAAATTCAATTCAATTTTATTTATACAGCACCAAATCCCAACAACGGTCGCCTCAAGGTGCTTTATCTTGTAAGGACCCTACAATAATACATACAGAGAAAAACCCAACAATCATATGACGCCCCTTTGGCGACAGTGGGAAGGAAAAACTCCCTTTTAACAGGGAAAAAAACCTCTAGCAGAACCAGGATCGGTGAGGGGCAGCCATCTGTAGCAACTGATTGGGGAGAGAAAAGGAAGATGGGACAAAAGACATCCTGTGGAAGAGAGCCAGAGATTAATAACATACTTGTTATTAAGAGGTCTATTAACACTTAGCGAAGAAGAAACACTTAGTGCATCATGGGAATCCCTCATCAGCCTATACCTATTGCAGTATAACTGAGGATTTTTATTTTCTTATATATGTGTGTGTGTGTGTGTGTGTGTGTGTATGTGTATATATATATATGTATGTATGTGTGTGTATGTGTGTATGTATGTATATGTATGTGTATATATGTATATGTATATATATGTGTATATGTGTATATATGTATATAAATAAATAATTAAAGCTCCCTTTCTTCCTCACTCTCCTCTCCTCTTAGTCAGCTATAGTTTTTTCCCCTCTCTTGCCTGCTGAGGCAAAAAGTACTGCTGACCAGCCTGATGATGTCATCCTCGTCCCTCAGTAACACACGGACACACACCCACATTAGGAAGAGGAGGCTGTTTGTTGAGTGTAAATAGAGAGGAGGGCTGTTTCAGCACCAACAGGAGAACTGCTACGATTGATACTGTACTTTTGATCATGTAATCTCCAGACTGGATTCATTTAAATTAGAAGTAGAAAGTAAATACTCATATTTGATGAAAACCCTGCTTTATTTGTCCATATTGAAGAATCGGGCTTAACTCATGTTACTTTCAACAAATACATTTTCTGGAATGATTGCTGGATCATGTCACAACCTCTAAATATTAATTTCTAATATCAAAGGGAGGAGGACTTCTCTCCAGAGTATAGCTAATGATTAGAAATAAGTAAAAGTACCATCTAATTCTGTGATTTGACTGATTTTATACTTTTTTTTTTTTTGTTCTATTTCTTTGTAAAAGCAAAGGTAAATCATGCAGCTTTGGGGGATTTAATACTGGACATTTGCAAACAATAGAGGTCTTAATTCTTAATTTCATTTTCTACTGCCATTTATCCACCCCTGACTCATCGTTACTCTGCTCTGAGGAAACACTAGCACTAGCTGCTCTGTTAAAATGTGTCACTGTGACCTGTGCCTCGACTCACAGGTGTCTCTACAATGTGTAAAGCTGGTGTGACTGAAACTTGACTTGTACTCTGTTGTGGACACAGACAGCTTAGTAGTCATTCTGGTTATACTACTTGTGCATGAATTACGTTGCCTTTCACACATGTATAGTTGATGCATTGTAATTTAAGCTCTCCAGGAACAAACCCGCACAGTCATAAAAAACACCCTGCTTATGAAAAATGCTTATGACAGAAAATTTAAAAAGCAAAATGAGACTGGGCAAAAGCAGTTCAATGATTTTTTTAGAGGGCATTTGGTGGTATTTCAAACATCGCTACAACAACCAGCTGATCCGAGCAGTAAATGAGTAATCCACGACTTGTTGTATCAGTAACACAAGTTTATTTTTAAACATTGAAAATGTCATATTATCCCGGACAAACTACAGCTAACAAATGTTGGGCAAATCTCTTTGTGTTGTGTGCCTGGTTACATCAGCTGGTATAACCGGTATTTTGACATCTCCAAATACTGGTATCTCTATCAGCCTTAGAAATCCTGCATCAGCTGGGCTCTGTTGATGACTGCTAAATATTTGTCTTCATTACTCACTCTTCTTGTATTAAATGTAAGACTTTGTGAAACTGACACTGTGGAAGCCGTTGTGGTGTAGCTATAGTTTGGGAGTTTTGTGGTATACAATCTGTTAGCATTGTACTGTATACACTGAAAAGAACAATGTGTGCACGTCGCTGTTTTATTTAGCTTTTGAAATAACTGTGTGGGACGTAGCTTGCGGTTTATGAGCTGTGTGTATGTTTGTCTGTGGCATTTGAGCCACCTGTACTCGGCAGCCTCCTGCGGTGACACAACCTGAAATGGCATCAGGCCTCGGGGGAGACGAGACGAGATGTGCTTCTCTGATGGACAGCAAAACAGATAAAGTCAGACAGGAGTCTACATGGAATATTATGTTCACGACAACGCTGATCTGTAGACAGAGTAGGGAGCAGGTGGAAGAGAGCCTGGAGAGGTGGAGGTATGCTCTGGAGAGAAGAGGAATGAAAGTCAGTGGAAGCACGACAGAATACATTTATGTAAATGAGAGGGAGACCGGTGCAACAGCGACAAAACAGAAGTAGAGTTAGTTTATGGTAGTGAGACCTTGTATTATGTGGAAAAGATGGCACTAACAAAAAGACAACAGAAGCTGAAGGTGACAGAGTGGAAGATTTTCTTTAAGAGAGAGCAGGATGGAAAATTAGAAAATAGATTTGAAATGAGTGTATCATAGTGACAGCTAAGGCTGAACGCTCTGGAAACAAAGTGAGAGAGGCAGGGATGGCTTGAGGGACAGACACCCCCGTTATACTTCATGACAAAGTTTAAATAAAAGGAGCATTTGGTACGGCTTGGAAACAAACCACTGAAGTTAAGAACTTTAGCTGAAAGCAACAAAATTTAAACTTTGACGATTACATGAAGTTGATCAAATATTTTACTACTGTTGGTTTTGTTTTTCCAAGAAAATCTCTAACATGAACTACTAAGTTTAGTTGACTTGGTGTGTGGGACAATCAAAGTGTCACGGTAACTGAGTACACACTGTCAAAGAAAATTAAAAATTACATGGCTGCTAGTCTCTGCTTGGCCAACAGTCTGTCTGTCATAATACAGAAACAAAAAGTTACAAACAATATTGTCATGAGTGACTGAGTCAGCTTTGTAAATACTAGTGATTAGTAAAGAGGAAGATGAATTAATGGGGTACCAAACAGTTTCCCAGGAACATCAGGGAGGGTGACAGACGAGAGGGGCAGAAATATAGCAAGAGAAAAGACAAGAAAGCTGGATCATGGTGGAAACCTCTTGTGCTGAGCCAAAGCAAGTGCCTCCCAATCAAGCAGTTTCGTGTAATTTGGGAAAAGGACCCAAAACAAAAACAAAAAAAACCCACACACCCTGCTGCTGAAACACAGACATGCATGTCTCTCAAGGGATATGAATGGCTAATAAGCTGCAGATCAAGTGGCAGGCAGGTACGCTAAGACTGCTAAGGAGGTCTGTCCACAAGACAAACTAGTGATATCAGTGGTCCATTTAATCCCAGACAATATACGAGTATAGTCACGGTTCTCACAGCACACAGGGTGTGAGAACACTGCCTGCAGTACACACATAGCTTCGCATTACTGCACAGACGGCAAAACTGAGTGGAATACAGCTGAAGAAAAACCAGCCTTTGTCCTTGCATACCTCTGCCAGGATGTTTTCAGGTACACTGAAAGGCACATGGATCATTTTACATGAGAGTGGACCGAGGAGAAAAACCTGAAACCGACAGTGTTCAGCAGAAGGCGGATGCTGGGTGGGGACTTTTTTTCATTATTTTGGTATTCTCATCTGCACCAACCTGTGGCACAAACCCCAGTTTTAGAAAAAAAGGATCAAAGTGCCTCACAAAGAAAACACTATTCGACTGAGTGTTTTACTCAAGAGATTCAGCATTCAGCAGTTTTGTACCATGTAAAAGTCCTCTGTTTGAATTCTGCTGTCATCCACTCTGACATACTGGACCCAAGCCTTCTCCAGCTAATGGCTATATGACATTCAAGCATATTACAAGCTGTTTAGCAATAGCAAAGGATAAAGAGAGTCACTGCAAACTTAGACACATAAGAATGCACCAGGCACACACGTCAGATTTTAGGCATAAGAGTTAAAAGGTATCAACATTAGGGCTGCCACGATTTGTCGACTAGTCACGATTACGTCGACTATCAAAATCGTCGACGACTGATTTAATAGTCGACGTGTCGTTTGAAGCTTTGTAAGATCGCAAAAGACGCAGTAGTAGGATTTAAGAGTGTAATAACGGACCGAGACAGAAGATGGCAGCACTGCATGTACAAGGATGCCAGCTGCCATTAAACCCCGAAGAAGAAGAAGCAGCTGTGTCCCAGAATTCATAGCGCGGCCCAGCTTAGTTTCCAACAATGGCGGTAGCTAGTTAGTTTTAATATTACTCTTATTATTCTTTCTGGGTCACAAAATAAACGTTTAACATATTTTCAGGCGAGAATGTAGCTGTGTAAACCTCAAATATCGGCTCAGTTTATCAGGACACCACATATTTTCAAAAGCGCTCCGACGTTTTCGGAGACGTCTGTTACCCACTAGCTCGATAGCTAGCCGGGGGCTAGGTCACTAGCGCCGGGAGAACACCGGACTCCCGGCAAATTGTTTTTCAAACCCACCGCCGTCTTTCGCGACTCAGGTTAAATATATATGAGTCACTTAGATAAATTAAAAATGTTGTTGTTTGGCTTTTTTTTTTTTTTTTTTTTTTTTTTTTAGTATTTTATTTGTTCCTGAGTAAATCGGTTTGGCTGAGATTAAAGTTATAGTTTTTACACAGCTGAATAAAAGTAAAGCAGACAGCTGATTATCAGAAGTGTGAGATGCTGGAGAATTTACTCCGGTGTCCTGTTATATTTTAGATAGCAAGGAGTTTATTAAACTTTACCGAAACAATCTGCAAATTTCATTAAAATTGAATAAACTATCATCTTGTCTTTATTTTTAGTTAGCACCTTAAAAGCTTAAAGCTGTAAGCTAATGATAGTTATATAAGAGCAGATGCTGCTGGTGCAATAAGCTGTAGTTTTACGTCCAGTGGATGATGATCTGATTAGTCGACTAATCGCATAAATAATCGGTGACTAGTCGACTATCAAAATAATCGTTTGTGGCAGCCCTAATCAACATCAAAGGAAAAAGTAAATATCAAAAGACATTTTTAAGATAAATAAATGCCATTTGTCAAGTTACTGAATAATCAAGGTTACACTACTGAACAAAATTATAATGACTATGATTTTTTGGCTATAATCGAGTAACAAATATATTCAACATGAATATCTGGAGTTTAACAGCAAAACTGTTAATGGTCTGTGAAAATTCCAAGATAAAGCAGTTTGCTTTTGTTGCCTTCAGTGGTGATTTAGGTCTGATGTTTGAAGTACAGACATAACAGGACAGCACGGTGCTGTGTGGGGTGGGAGCATAACTCTGTGTTGCTGTCATTTGACCTGCAATGCTTCTGATGTCCAGCCTGGACAATGATGTCATTGTTGCTGGGTGAACCATTCTAGAATTAAAAAAAAAAAAAAAAAAAAAAAAAAAAAAAATGGGGCAGCAGGTGATCTGCAGATGGATGCCAAGTAAAATTTGCAGGGTTGTGAATGTGGGGACATTGAACAAAATACCAGTGTAAAATCACTCATTTAGCTACATTACCTCCACTTATTACAGTGAAACACATTTTGGAAATTACTTTGATGCTGCCAAGCATCCAAATGAAAATGAAGGGAGACGTGCTCAGTGGAACAAAGGGTATAAAATGATGTGGCGAGCAGATTCACAGGGCACAAATCAGCAGTCCTCACACTAATGAGACAGCAGATATTTGCCAACAGGAGGTGAACTATCACCACAGAGATAAAATACCCCCTGAGTCACCATCACATCCATACATTTTTAACAACAACCCAAGAAGGACAAGCCTGCAAAGAGGTTTTTAGAGTCCTTTAGAAAAAACAACGGCAGCTCTAGAAGCAGCAAAGGAGAAAAGTACCCTGTCACCACACGAAGAGATTAATCCTATCCTGTAACAGAGCTCCAAACTCCCTCTGATTGGACTCGAGTTTAACAGCTACTGCAGTTCTATAAAAAGGAAAGCTCCTCAACTGGTGAGAGCAGCTTTTTTTAGATGGGGGGGCTCCGAATAATGAATGAATTTGTGGATGCTGATAACAGCTGCAGTGAGCGTTTCAGCTGAACTTCGAGTGTCCATGGTAAATGGCAATGGTTCAGCCAGACAGGTAGACGGGCAGAGAGACTGAGCTCCACAATAATCACACTTCCCTGAGCCTATACTACAAATACTTGCCAACTCTGCTTTGGAGATGATAATACTGTAGGTAAAGACATAGAAAATGGTTAATATGGTTAACCCCGAAATCCTACATCGGCTCCATTGCTATGGCCGGCTGAAACTTACGAATCACGAGTCATCCTGGCGTTGGTAACCGCTCAATCTGGCACTTCCACCAACTGTACAAGAAAATCGGTCGCTGGGAAAGTTTGGTCTAGTGTCCACTTTCTCCACAGGCTAGCTGACTGAGCAGCTGCTTTGGCCTGGCTCCACGACTGACTTGACTCCACAAGGGAGAAAGTGAGAGTGTACGGGCATCCACCCAACCACAAGGCCTGCTGGAAGTAACCCCCCTCCCCATTTCAGCCCATACACCCACCCGGACTCACTCACCTCACAGGAGCCTGGGCTAAAAGTGGAGCAGCTAGGTGGGGGCATGTAGGGAGTGTAATGAGTCAGGGGTTAAAGAATCTTTTTCTACAGTCCAAAAATAGATACTGTGACCTGCACACATCAGCTTAGCTCATGTGGGGGACTGTCAATGGTCTCCCAATTCAAGGTTCAACTCCAAGACATGTTTTACCATCTATTACCAAAGAAGGAACATGAAAACGAGCGTTAAAATCCTTATATAGGTTTTTAAAAACCTGGACAAAATAAAATACAATGTTTTTTGTCAAATGAAATTAATCCAATGGATTAGACTTTATTTATATTCTTAGGATATCCAGTCAGGTAGACGTTCTGCAAACAGAAGGACACAATCCACAATTATGTGCCGATATCTGAGAGTCTTTGGGAGTTTTCCCACTCTGCTTACAGTTTAAACAGTCTGATTGGAAAGTGAAAACAAAACAGAGGCATTTGTGCCCTTCTACATCTCTCAACAAGTTAAACCATCTGCTAAGGCCATTCCAGTCACAGAGCAGCTAGAAGAAGACGAAGAAGAAGACGAAGACTAAGACGAAGAAGAAGAAGAAGAAAAACAACATTCTGCCTCTGCTGCATCACAGAAACACACGACATAAAACTAGTTCTTCCTTCCCCTCAGAGTGAAACAATGCAGCAGGGATGTCTCCATTCAGCACACTGACATTGCACATTAGGGAAAGCACAGCTGCGACTGTTAATAGTAGTTTTCTCCCCTTCCTGCGTTTCATTAAGCCATGACAGAGCCAGCATGCTCAGGTTCATACTCAGGTTGCTGAAACTAAAGGGTTTTTTTTTCCCCTCCCCTCCCCCCTCTAATCATTTTTCACTGACAAAATACTGAACTCGGGGCAATACGCTCATAAAGCATTTCTAAATTAAAAACAGTCAACTGTCTTTTCCCCCAGGTAAACTCACAGGTAAACACTGCAGCAGTCATCACACAGTAGGTTTAATGCCTTAGATCATACATCTTAGATCATCTCTAGAACATCTAAAGCCCCCTCTAACAATCAGACCACTAAAGACTGTGACTTGCTTCAAGTGCACAAATGTGAAAGTATACAGAAGTTTCACTTTTCCCATATTTCAAACTTTTCTATGTACAAAGAGAGTTCTTGTACAGGGATCAGAGGGGCAGATCGATAGGATTTGACATAACCTAGATGGTTTGACGGAAGTCTGAAGGATTGAATTGGAACCTTTCATCGATTCAACAATGCACATTTGAAACTCAATGCGAAAATCTCAGAGTTGCCTAAATTAAAAAGTAAAGGCCTTCAAAGGCCATTTGCATGAAAGTATGTGAACATTCTCAGCCTTGAATTACTGTACTCTGCTATGTAGGGGGCCTGATTGCACTGAAGTACAGGAATGATCTGAAAGCTACTAGATCAATGAAACTGCAGGAATAGAAGTCCTGTGTTTGACCTCCCACTGCCTGACAAAGCATACAGTCAGAGTGTTTCACTCTATAGTCCTCAAAGGAAAGGTTCTATGGACAATTCTCAAAGGTGCGTGAGGTCAATATTGAACCCATTTTTCAAAGAGTTTTGCAAAACTATTGATATTAATGATGCCCACAGATACCAAGTGAGCTGCAGTTGGCATTCAATTGCTAGTTTTAGCACGCAGATCATTTTTGTACTATTTTGGAGCTAGCATCAACAACTGGATTCTGCACTGTGTACTACATTGCATCTATTTTGTGCAACAACTTAGAGACCAGCTACGTGTTGTATATCGGAATATCAAAATGACAATATAATTTGACTTGGGTGTGACACAGCAATCATAAACACATGAGTGGAAATTAGTCATCTAGCTTCCCAAATTCAAGCTAGCATGACCCATTATATTAACCTGCGTATGATGTCACATTATATGGTTTAAGACAACAGATCATTATCTTAGGCTGTTTTGGATTCAATCTGAAACCCCGCTTTTTGTCATTTGCTGACATTTGTGAACTCCTACCACTCTGCTATTGTCAGATAACGTTCATTATTGTTGACACTACGAGCTGAAGTAAGAGTTGACAAAGATTATGTTTTTATGATACCGTATTTTCCGCACTATAAGGTGCACTTAAAATCCTTTAATTTTTTACAAAAGTTGGGAGTGCACCTTATGTATGAATTCTGGTTGTGCTTACTGACCTCGAACCAATTTTATGTGGTATAGGCGCTCAAAAATCTGTCAAAAAATGTTTTAGTACGACTTTGGTGAGCTACGAAGTTGCACCACTTGATGGATTGTCGGAGCATTACGGCTACCGTAGTCAAGAGCCTCGCTGAGTAATCTGGGTCCAAAACGCCATCTACTTCAGGTCCCAAAGCAAAACGAACACTGCGTCATCAGTGAGAGTTAAAAACTGTCTAAATTCTTTCATATTTAATAAAATGATCAGCGTTGCTGCTTTACCAGGTGTAAAAATTAAGTTTAACATCCAGTTTCATCCAGGAAGTTAGCTCACTAGTTTCCACCTAAACATGACATACTGTAGCATGTTCCGACTGAGCGATCTCTGAAAAAAAATTACAGCTCTGGCATCACTTCCAACATAAATGAAGACAGAAAACTAAACGGCTCTGAATTTTGTAGGGTTATTGAAGTTGGACTAGCTGGTATATAATGATGTGCTGCGTGATCGCTAGCGACACAGCTATGTTAGCATAACATAAACACAGTGAAGCTGGAGCATGAATGCTAACTTTTTTCACTGGATGAAAGTTATCGGGAGGTTTCCCGATGGTTATTGACAAATGCAATCGCATGGCAGGATGCTGTAAATGGACCAAACTTCAGTCAGGAGAACAACTGAAATAATCCATCCACAATACGAGGTTAGTCATAGGGCTTTTCAATATAACCATATTTATCAGATGACGATATGAAAATGTCTATCGTTTCATATTACACTCATTTGATTCGTGGTGTCGCAAAATAAACTGTTTATGGCAATAGTTTTTCATCGTTTTGATGGTCACTGTAGTGGCTATATTAATTTCTTAAAGTTCTCTCTTTCTCTTATATTTAAAATAACCACACTACGGATGGACAAGCGACTGTTTTTTTATGCATTGTCGTTAGCAACAACGATGTGCGGATGTGTTAGTGATGTGTGGATCGATCCTGAAATATCGATTCCTCCCATACCAATCATTTATGTTCTAGAATACATTCTCACATTAAAATATCAATATTTTTAGTAATTTAGGGTAAATTTGTAGTTTATCATTAACAGGAACACAGTGAAAAGAAACCATAACATTCGGATTGTCTACATTCAAAGGAACTACTTCCTCTTCCACCTTTCATAGTCATGTGCGAAATACGGCTGTCTGTCTCGCAGCCCCTTGGCGTGTGCACTCACAACAATGGCTGAGCGTAATTGGAGTCATGTGCGAACGTATTTTACCTCCACAAAAGCTGAGACGTGGTTTGCAATAGTGATGGGATTTCTGGCTCCTTTTAGAGAACTGGCTCTTTCAGCTCGGCTCACTAAAAAGAGCCGGCTCTTCAGGTTGTTTTGTTGCTTTAATGAATTTATTATTAACAATAATATAAAATTATGCACAAGAGGAAATACTAATGTAAAAAGAAAAAAAAAAAAAAAAAAAAAAAAAAAAAGGAAAAAGGTTTTATTTATATATGTTTATATATAAATATATGTGGTGGCCCCTAGAGACAAAACACGTACAAACTCCAAAAAGCATGTACAAATTCCAAAACAGTTAACTGAACTTCCAAAACAGAACTACCTAGATCACTTAAATTACACAATTGAAAGCATGTGTGTATTGTTTGTGTATTTATACACAAGCACTCATATATATTCAAATAATTTTAAAAAGATGTTAGTTTACCTGTTACTACCACACACCAAATCCGGTCGTTGGTACTTCCTGGCTTGTGTAGCCACTAGGTAACAAAAGCTCAACACTGCACCTAGCATTCTGGAGCACCTCGGTTGTCTTTTGTGCGCGTTTTGGAGTTTGTGCGCGTTTTGTTTCTAGGGGCCACCGTAAATACACTTTTATTTATTCACTCCATATAAAATGTAATAAATAAATCATAATACAAAAACCAACTATTCACATTTCAACTTTTAACTATTTAAATTTTCAGCTTTTCCCTTTTAAACAAATTTAAAGTGAAACAACACAAATAGAGAGGGGTGAGAGAAAGGAAAAAAAACAAAAAAAAAAACAAAACACGGCTCGCGATAAGGAGCCGACTCACGTCGTTCACGTCAAAGATCCGGCTCTAAGAGCCATTTCGTTCGCGACCGACACATCATTAGTTCACGATACATGTGGCAAAAACGTGAGGTGTTGCGGCCACACTAGGGCGATAATTCAAAAGAGCTGTTGGGGGGGGATAAATACATTTACAGTGTTTATTTATCGGATAAAATACGTTAAATGTCCGGAAACAGTGGGCGTGTCCAAATTCAGAGGCTGCTTCCACCTGAGGACCCGGCCTTCGCGGTCTAAAGAAAGCCGGGTAGTACGTCACGAGCTCCCTCGGTGGAGTGAAACTCTGCCGTCTGCTCCTTGCTATCTAAAATATAACCGGGCGCTGACTTAAACTCTCGACTGTCTCACACTTCTGTTTAATCAGTTTTCTGTTTGACGTTTATTCAGCTGTGTGAAAACCCGGAGGAACCCTCCAGAGGGATTAATAAAGTTAAATTTAATCTAATAACTTTAATCTCAGCCAAACTGATTTACTCACGAACAAATAAAACACTGAAGAAGCCAAACAATAACATTTTTAAGTTATCTAAGTGACTTATATATCATGTTTAACCCGAGTAGCGAAAGACCGCGGGGGTTTGAAGACGATGTGTCGGTCGGCTCAGATATTTGAACACAGCTACATTCTTACCTGAAAATATGTTAAAAGTTTTTTTGCGACCCAGAAAGAGAAATAAGAGTAATATTAAAACTAAGTAGCTGCCGCCATTGTTTGAGACTGGAATTGGCTGGGTTGCGCTATGAATTCTGCATATAGTTTTTCAATTTTGTTGTCTGGGTGGAAAATCGCAAGAAATTTAGGAGAATGGTGGCTCCGGGAGATTTTCGGGAGGGGCACTGAAATTCGGTATTCTCCCGGAAAAATCGGGAGGGTTGGCATGTATGGTTGTGGCAACATCACTAACCTCGTCAAACACCTCAGAGTAAATCATATCACAGAGTATGACGAGCGTATGTTGAGGTGAACTGAAGAGGAGGAGAGGGACAGGTGCTGCTAGGGCGAGACAGACGTCTCTCACGGAGTCCTTTAGTGCTGCAGGCAGGCAAGATGTTCCAATGGCGCACAACTTCAGTTGTTTTATTTCTATATGATGAACTCTGCATTATTAAGTGATAAGAACAAGTAATCTGATGTCCTGAAATCATTATGACGCTATAATTTGAGATACAATAAATAAAATAAGTTTTTGTACAAAGTATCGGTATCGGATCAGTATCGTTGATACCACCCTGAATATTACTTGGTATCAGATCGGAAAGGAAATCAGTGGTATCGCACATCACTGCCCAGTGTGTGGCTCCTCCATCTGCTTGTTTATTTTCCACATAAACCTTTCACAATAAAGCTGAAGATCCTGTTGAGATTTTCAAAATAAACTGAAATGATGACCAACAGAAGGACCAGTCAAAACCAATCGAGCACCTTATTTTGAAACGAGGGGCTACCTCTGTATCATGGACACGGTGTGATTATGAAAAGTCTGACACAGACCAGAAAACTGTACTATGCAAATTATGCAGGAAATCGGTCCCCACCTCAGACTCGAACATGACAAACCTCTTCTACCACCTAGGCAAGAATCACTTGAAAGAGTATGGAGAGAGAGTTCACGGATGAGAAGCAAAAAAGCCATCAGGTGCTCAAAATAAACCTTAGACTCAAACGTTAGAACAGGCTTTTCCCTGCAGCGCAACACTCAAAGAAAATGGCGGTTGTTACAACTTATGTCTAATTATGTATAGTTTCACGTATTGGTCAAAACACTGGAACACGACGCCCAGCTGAAAACTTCACGCAAGTTGAGTTGCCCAAGATTCACAGAATTTACAGAAAATGTAAAATTATTGTGATACATATCGTTGTCGGGACGATAAATGTCTTATATCGGGATATGAGATTTTTGTTCATATCACAGCTCTAGTTAGTCATTAATATACTGCAACAACATGGGAATAGAGTAGCTACGAGAGAATTCAACATTAATGAATCAATGGTACGGAAGTGGAGGAAGCAAGAAGAATGAATTGAGTAAAGTTTGACTTATCTGCCCGTTTTGTTTTGCTCAATGCGCCTTATAATCCGGTGCACCTTATGTATGAAAACAGACCCATTCATCGACAGTGTGCCTTATCAAGTCAAGTTTATTTATAAAGCACATTTAAAAGCAACAAAGGCTGACCAAAGTGCTGTACAATAAAATACAAATATAAAATACAATAAAACGCAAGTACATAAAACACCTCACTGAGAAAACAATAAGTTAAAACAGTAAGTTAAACCTTGCTAAAAGCCAATGAGAAGAGGTGAGTTTTAAGAGCAGTTTTAAAAGTTCCTAGGCTTGTGGAGAATCTGATGTGAGGAGGTAAACTGTTCCACAGTCTGGGTGCAGCCACAGCAAAAGCCCTCTCTCCCCTAGTCTTTAATCTGTACCTGGGAACATCTAAAAGCATCAGGTCTGCTGACCTCAAAGATCTCCTGGGGCGGTAAATGCTAAGAAGCTCTGCCAGGTAAGGAGGTGCAGTACCGTTAAGAACCTTAAAAACCAGCAGTAAAATTTTAAAATCAATCCTAAAAGCAACTGGGAGCCAGTGGAGAGAGCAGAGGACCGAAGTGATGTGGTCTCTCTTTTTGGAACCGGTCAGCATGCGAGCAGCAGTGTTCTGCACCAGTTGGAGGCGATGCAGACAGGAACGATCTAAACCAGCAGAAAGGGAGTTACAGTAGTCCAGCCGTGATGTAATAAAAGCATGGACCACCCTTTCTAGACCGTTCCTGCACAGGTAGGACTTGACTTTAGCTAAAATCTGTAGATGATAAAAAGATCCCTTGACTACGGAGCTGATTTGTTTATCAAATTTAAAAGCACTGTCAAAAGTAACACCGAGGCTCTTAATGGAGGAAGTACATTTGAAAGTTAGGGGTCCCATAAAATCAAAGGAAAGGTTGGGGTCTTTAGGAAGCCCAAACACAATGACTTCAGTTTTACTTTCATTTAGATGTAGGAAGTTAAGAGCCATCCAAGTCTTAATGTCAGACAGACAGGAGAATAACGGCTGCAGAGAGTCCTTACAGTCTAACCTCAGAGGGAGGTAGATCTGAATGTCATCGGCAAAGGTGTGGAAGGACACATTATGTTTGCGCAGCACATCGCCCAGAGGGAGCAAATACAAAGTAAACAGCAGGGGGCCTAGAATGGACCCCTGAGGTACACCACAAGTTAAAGGAGCTCTGGGAGATGACAGTTCACCGAGGTGAACAGAAAAACTCCTGTTATCCAGGTAGGACTGGAAAAACTTTAAGACAGTACCTTTCAAACCGACACAGTGTTCTAGGCGGGATAACAGTATGTTGTGATAAACAGTGTCGAAGGCTGCAGTCAGGTCTAAGGTTACTAGGACAGCAGCACAACCAGAGTCTACAGTTAAAAGCAAATCATTAAAAACTCTCAGTAAGGCGGTTTCAGTGCTGTGACGAGCTCTAAAACCAGACTGAAACTTCTCATAGAGATTGTTATTGTCTAAAAATGACTGGAGCTGCCTGAGGACAACTCGTTCCAGTACTTTGGACAGAAAGGGCAGATTGGAGATGGGCCTATAATTAGAGAGTATAGATGGATCCAGGTTAGGCTACCTTATGGTCCGAAAAATACGGTGTATTGAATTGTTACAATCTGTTCTGGCAAATGGCATCTAATATAGAGCACAGAGCAAATTTAAGTGAATCACAAGTACATAGCATGGATGTATTAGGGAGAGGGAGCATGCAGGAGCTGTGAGCCTTTGTGTTCGTCTCCAGTAACATTCTGTTTATCATCAACGTATAGTGGATATACTAACCTTAGGAAGACAAACACAAGGATGAGTGAGATAAGTCTATCAGTGACTGATGGCCATGATCCTAATGGGGCTATGTAGGTCAGAAAACTTATGGAGAACACGCACACTTCAAAAATCAATTCAATCCAGTGTCTCTTCCACGCTCTTGCAAGTCAGTTATATTTGCTGCTGCGTCCCCCTGATACAGTACTTTAAGACAGCTGTTAAATAGCTTAGCTGTCTGCAGAATGCTCGTCTGAGAGGAGGGGTGGGTGGGGGTCGATCTCACACAACCCAAATAGAAATAGCATCTCTTTTCATTGTGATGTAGTTGAACAAAAGTTTAAAAGAAATAATCCTTCTTAATCACTGCCAGTGCTGCTTTTGTCAACTGATACACAAAATCCTAAAATAAATGTAGTAGTTTGGCCTTCAAAAGAAAGAGTGTCATTTTATGGAATTCCAATGTTTAAATCTTAATCATCAGTGTCGTTAACAGCTTTCCCTATTGTTTTCTAGAGCAGTAGTCTCAGGATCCACTGGTCCATTGTTTGGTCCATATGATGTTGTAAGTCATTTGTAATGTTATTTCTGGGAGCAGGAGGTACAGACTACCTGTAAAAACATTACACTTTTGTACCCTGCAGACTCAGTCCCAACTGTGACTGCTTTTACTGAGATTTGGCTTCAAACTAATTAGCAATATGTCAAATGAAATCTGCCAAAAAGTCAACTGTAAAACTGCAGCAGTTTGCAGCCCTACAATCTAACATGAATTAACATGTAAAAATAGTAAGCTAATGTGTGTTAGAAGTGTGATACTTTCAGTTTGTATCTATGTGTTTTGTCTAATACTAGGTTTTATAAAAAGCACACTCACCGGCCACAGTTTCACCAGTTCCAGCGTCAGTAGCAGCATCTCGATCCAAACTAATGTGTGTGTAAAGATGCCTCGCTCATCTCAACACAAAAGGGTCTCAAGTGCATAAAAAGCGCATACATGTTCAGTCGAAACAAACTTTGAGGTTTGTATACAATACCTGGGCTGTTCATTGTAAAAACCTTGAAAAATATTTCCCAGGCAGTTATAATATAAACTGCTGTGATAAAGTATCACTTTAGAGTAGTGACACATGAAATGTATGTAGCTATATTGTAAGACTAATTCATGTCTAGTCAAAACGTCAAAAAAAAAAAAAAAAAAAAAAAAGGTACCTTTAACAGTGTTTTGGCAATCAGATGCAAAGGTACTCCAAATGAAGTTTACTTACAAGTGCATTTTATGAGTAGAGATCCAAATTGCCAGTAACTTTTGAATATTTAAAAAACATAGTTAAAAGCAAAGACAGAGCAGACATAGTTAGGAAAGCAGAATTATCCATAGCAATAAACCTCCTTGACTGAACAGAGCCAATGTATCATTTATTTTAAAGTTTCCCACTGCCACATTTTCCCATCCTCTCTTTTAAACACATTCTCCTTTTGTTCATTCCTTTGCTCCATTTCTCGTTCAGTATCTCTTTTCCCAGTCTAAACTCTCTCGCTCCCCTCTCCATTCAGTCTCTCCTCTCTTCACCTCTCATGCTAATGGGCCATTGATGTGGTCTCTATGGTGATGTACTTTTCATTCCCTTGGAGAGGAAAGGGCCGATGAACTAGAGGATTAGAGCCAACTAAGCAACCGGAGAAATTACAGCTGTTTCCATTTAAAGCTGCGTGTACAAGAGACGCCTTTCATTTCCACTTATGTTTATCTAAATGCAAGTGTATATAATTGAAGTCTTATATCCCTTTGACTCATTTTTTATAAATACTGGCTATTTTTAACAATCAATAGCACGCAATGCTTTGGTCATCATCTTAAACACAAGCAAACCTCAATTAAATATAGCTCAAATGGTTATATTGGTCAGAGGTAGCGTTATGCTGAAACTTCAGGGCATTTATTTCACTTGCTGGCTTGACAACAGGAACTAATTCCAAACTGCTTCCTCTTTAGGTATGAATTTAATAAAATTCTATTAACTCCGGACGCAACAAAAATAATTATACTATCACCATCTATCCCAATAGAGGAAGGGGTAAGGGGCACACTATGAATACTATAGGGTGCATGGGGTTTGCCCAACTAGTTTACATGTTTGTGGACATTGACAGATCATTTGACCGCATCCTCCTGCCTCCTGGGGTTAGGTGGTGGGGGGTGCTTTAGTATTGGGTATCAGGCCTGTTGCTAGGGCAATTTGGTACCTATACAGCCAGAGGGATAGCATGGGGCAATCAAGTGTCCAACACATTTCTCTCACTGCCCACTTATGGCAGTGAATCAGTTTTACTAGCCCTTTGTACATTTTACTTTGAAATACATCTGGTTGTGTACACCCCAAGGAGTCCTGCTGTCAGCCTATGGCAACTGTGAGGATTGCAGCAAACTAAGCTGTATTGTATCAAATGGTGGTGGATGTGAGAAGACAAAGACCAGGATTTTTACTAGTAAAGGTTTTAATCATGGTTACAATAATGTAAACTGTTGTTGTGAATGCTAAAGAAAATGTTTCTTTCACTTCATCTGAGCTCTACAACTCTGTAATGGGACCCCTCTGTGCTGTGGCTACATTTTAACTACAACAGCATCTTTATCGCTTTTGTTGAAAATAGACACCAACTGTGTTTGATGGTACCATCATCACCAGTCCAAACCATCAGCAGCTGGCTAATGAATTTTTTAACTGTCCCCCAGCCACAAGATCATTGATTACAGTGGCTGCCCTTTGCAAGTCATTTTGTTTTTAGCTTTTAAGAACATAGTTCCAGGTTAAGGAGGAGTTAAACTCCTCTACTTAAGGTAGTAAGTATCTCGGGGTCTCGATCAACAAAGAGGGGAGAGTAGAGCAAGAGATTGGCATATAGATCGGGTGCAGCATCTGCTGTGAATAATATTGCAGTGTGTTGTGCTGAACAGAAAGCTAAGCTTGGGTAGTGACCAGAGAATAAGGATACAGCTACAATTAGCGGAAATGAGCATGCCTGGGTTCAGCCTTACAGACAGGATGAGGATAAGATGTTCAGCCATCCAAACTGAAGAGTAATGATACATCTCAAAATTGCATATTTCCATACTTTTTGTGCACAAGTGCCTTCACATCATTAAATACAACTACATGAACTGTTTTGTGAGTACATCGTGGCCCCCAACAAATTTTCAGCTAGTAGCAGATGGATACATTGTAAATGCAGAAAGGCTAGGACTAACTGCCTAGACATTGCGACATTTTTTCAAATCAATGCTACTTGTGTTTTGGCCTTGTTCAGTGTTTGTGCTTTCACAAAATGAGCACAAAATGAGGTAGCTAACAATCACAGACAAATTTTGCAGTCACCCTTTCGAATAAGTCCAAAAAAGTTGATTTCCTTCATCTGGATGTAACGCTAGAAATTTTGGGATTTCCTTATCTGGATGATTAAGCATGCATCAACACATTTCAAATAAGGGTAAAACTTGCTATGATCGACTGGACACTGTTGAAATTTGTGCAATACTCAAGAACTAAAGAAGCTAAACTACTGTTCAGTTAAGCTGGGTTAGCCTGTTGGAAACTAAGGCTTGTAAAAGCAATAAGAAAGCAACAGCATTATTAAACTTTGTTAACGCAGATTGATCAAGCTAATTTAAAAAAAAAAAAAATCTGGTTATTAAACATTTGTCACCGTTTAACTTTTGGTATAGATATAATTGTTACAACTCCTATGAAGTACACACACACACACACACACACACACACACACACACAGTAGTTATTACACCCAATTCAGAATAATAAGGTGTGAGCACACTGACAACCAAAGTGTAAGCATGCATGTGGGTGAGTGTGTACATGAAAAAGCAAAAATCTTGATCATCACAGCATCACACTGCTGACTTGGCAAAGCAGCAAATGTTTGCTGTGTTTGGTAGCAACACTCTGTTGCTACTGTAAGCACCATGAGTCCCATCTATCAAACTGTAAGTGTGGTTACATGTGGACACAAAAGAACACAGAGTGGGTAAAAGACTAATGGTAAGAGACAAACATTTCCTCTCCACAAAAGGGGCAATAATTAATTTTTCCATGATGTGAAAGGACTCCAATTCCATCTGGAAGCTAAACATGAAAGAAATGCTAAATCATATTACTTAGAGGGTTTGGCACAAAGCGGATCCTTGCAGACAGAGCTGCAGAAACCCGAGTCTGACCCAACGGGTCCTCAGCTGTTGACACAACAACACTCAATGATAGAACTGGTGTAGAGACAAAGGAAAAGGCTGCATTAGTCTGGCAAGGAGTAAGAAATGTGCAGAAAGCCTGCCTTCGTTTCCTCAGCCTTCTATGATCATCCTTTACCACTTTTTTGAGCATGTGTGCTTTGTTCACTCACAACCATCAAGCTACAGATTTTAACCAGAGGAAAAGTGGTAATGTTGTAATTGCATTAATATACAGTCAGTTAGTAAGTTAATGTTTTGCTCACCAAGGTTTTAGGCAGTAAAGTTTAAGACTTTAAAAAAAAAAAAAAAAAAGGAAAAGAAAAATTACCAAATCCATTCCTAATATCAATTTTAAGCTGTTTCGATTTGTGTATTTAACAGTGAATCAAAAAAAAGTGAATGCAAAATGTGCATTTTAGCCTCTTTCAGCTCTTTGTGCGGGTTTCAACTCTTTCGCCCTCGATTCACAGCAAACTGTTTCAGTAAGACATTTTAAACAGACCACTGGATTCTGCCAACCCAGCATAGTTAGGAAGCAGGCTGCTGAACACAGTGAAGCTCTTAGCAGCTACAGAGCGAGATCTCTCCCTCAAGAGCTGGTGGAGAACAAGAAAATAGTTGGAGGGAGTGAATTTTGCACCTACAGTAAAAGGTAAACTAATTGCATGCTTAAATCTTGTTGTGCTGATGACATTAAGCAGTTTTACTAATCGAACTGCACTAGTGCTTCTAAAAAAAAAAAAAAAAAAAAAAAAAGAAACAAGATTATTTGCATATTACACACACCATCTTCCTCTTCTCAGTCATGCTCATTAGAGTCTGAAACAAAGTCATCTCAGGCTGTACTCACAAATAAACTTCAAGATGAAATGAGCCTTTGTTATTTTCTACCTGAAGTAATCCACAGCATGAACTCTCCCATTTCACAAGAGCCGCGAAAAGGAAAAATGTTAACACAATGTCAGCATGCAGACTGGAGCAGGCAGGGATTCAAACCAGCAACCTTCCAGTAGTCAACCTGTTTTACCTCAGCCACCCCGTGGCTCAGGGGTGCTGAATTCATCAGCTGAGGGCAGTATGCATATGACAGGCTGCACAGAAGAATTCTGTCTTTATCTTATTTGCATTCGTGAATGACCTCTTTATCCTCTCAGAGCAAATTCAACACCACACAGTAAGAACAGACACTTATGTCACATTGCTCAAAAAAATAGATACACCACAGCCTGAGTTTCGGCTTCACTGAAGGAGGGGGATGTACTGCAGGGATGCACCCACCCACTCGTTGAAATCTCACCTCAAGCATCCTTTACCTAAATAAGTGTCCAGTATTCAAAGCTTTCTTCTTCGCCAGTTAAAAAGCAGAGAAAAAGTTTTTGTTCAAACTCAGCCTCCAGTTTGTGCCGAGCCTGTGGAATTCCACTTGCACAGGAGTCTGTTTGTGAGCCCTACTGGTGTATTTAGGACTTTCATGGAGCGTTTCCTTGCTGTGCCAGTGTGCGTGCCGCCTGTGTTTTGTTACACAGCCTGCTGCCATTACAAGCCCGTGACAGGCAGATGGCATCTGCAGACATAATGAGAAACAGAAATTCTAAACATACAATTGTAAGCTCCTAAACAAGGAAGTGGAGACATCTTTGATGGGTTTGCAGCAACTCGATGGTCAGATTCTAACAACAAAATGTTGTGAGCACTAAAACTGAACATAAAAGGAAAAAAAAAGAAGCCATATTTTCTTCAAACCTGTATTCTTTCTAATGGTCAACAATGGGCTAGTCTGCTGGTGGCAGAGGTTGGAGTCCAGCAGTATGAAAATGGAGGAGAAAAATAGCCAAACCAATCTTGGTTTATAAGCTCAATGTCAACAAACTCTACTGCAAGTTTCACGTCTTGTTTAATACAGCATGGTGCTCATTTAGTTAATTACAGTTTCACTTCTAGTACAACAGACAAAGCATGGTATGCTATAGGCCATGCTTTGTCACAGCTTCTGGGTCAGATCCACTTCTTGAAAACATTACATCAATGGAGGATGAATGTAACAACCTCAAGCCTTCATGTCACAAAGCAGTAGGTGTATTCTCAGAGGCCATGTATGTTTTTACATATACAATCTATTGCTGATGTCTCTGCCAAATTTCACCTCACAGTTACCGATATAGTAGTTTGGAGCAAAGTGGTCGACTGTTTCTAGAGCTGGGCGATAGAACGATAACGATATGTATTGCGATATAACTTTTTCTCGATAGAAAAATTAAACTATTGCGATAGACCTCGCCGCTCTTGTCCTCTTTTAAAAAAAAAAAAAAAAAAGCCAATCCAAATTAAGTAGCACAGAGCCGAACCAATCACAGCCGCAGCGTCACGTCACGTTAAATGCTTACATATACACACAGTTACTGTCCCTCCACACATACGACTCTGTTCTGCTTCTATGCCCCAGCTTTGTTTACTTTTTCCCACCAAGGCTTCTAGACTTCTGATTGGCCAACATTTCTGCACTGTTAGGAATCTAGCGCCACCTGCTGCTTTGGCATGTTCATAGCAGCGTTTTCCTTCATTTCTGCCTTTATGTGTGGACGGGATTATTTTTTAAAACGAAAACTGAAAATCTCCGTTTTCAAAAATACCAGTGTACGTGTGGATGTAGCCTCAGTCTCTGACTGGAAGCGCTAATTCGTCATTCGGCTTTTGTCAGACTAAAGTAACTGTTAAAACTGTTTGAAAAGCTAAGCTATACAACAAAGAGAGATTGAGAATTTCCTTTTAGTTCTCAGTTTATTTGATATTGACAAAAGTTAGTCAATTTTGTCTGTTCTTCTGTAGAACAAACTAAGATTTATTTTTAGAATTAATATTTTGTTTCTAAGTGGAATTGACAATTTAGTAGTCTGTTTTGTTTGCTCTATTTTGAAACTTAAACACTTTAGCGGCTGCCTTTTGTGTAGTTTGCAATATTTGCCTTTATTTATTGGGAAAAGTCTCATGTTTCTTAAGTACATCTACCCTGTTGAACTTATTATGGGAAATAAATATTTAAATCAAAACAAGCTGCTGATTATTTCACATTTTACTTGTGAGCAACGGCACATTTAAATCTTACAAATATAGTTATTTGGCTTATATCGTGATAGATATCGTTATCGCCTGAAATGAAAAAAACATATCGTGATATGAAAAAATCTTACATCGCCCAGCTCTAACTGTTTCTCTTTAGTTTTTCATCCCCCCCTCACCCTCACACCAACTTTAATCTTTTCATTTCATGCTCTTACTTTGAAAGTTCAGTTACTGCACATCATCCTTCTGTCGAGTTCTTTCACTAGCGTCTGGCTCCGTCACGTTGTTGTTGTGGCGATCCTTTATATCATTCAGCTGCTTCTCAAGGATCTTGTATCCAGTGTACTCAAATATACTCAAATTCCACCATTTCTAACTGCAGCTGGTGGCTGCGGTCCTTCTGAACTGGCGGGCCACTTTAGCCAGAACTTGCAGCAAAAACTGGTTCATGTGCCAACAAGCCAAGCCTACAGTGACTTCAGTCTCCACAATAAACAGAATCTGTGGGAAACCCCATCTTATTCATGCTTGCGTTGTTGTGGGTTCTTTAGGTTATTTGATGCCCTGAAGAACACAAAGAAGTAGTCATAATGTACTAATATACAAAGAATTTTGCTGAAGTAAGAGAGTTATTGACATTAACTTCATTTTTTTTTTTTTTTTTTTTTTTTTTTTTAACTGTCCAACTACTTCGCATTCTACCATGATTCTTAGTACATCTCCAAAGTATCCTCATTGGTTGAATTTCCCCATTCCTTCTGAAGATCCACAAAAATGGGTACCAATGTAGTCACATCATTACTTACAATTTCCTGGGGATTACAAGACAAAGCAGAACTGTTAAAGCGCTACTGATGTTAAAAGGACTGCATAAAGATCCATCCCAATCAGGGCCTTCACAGGTCACCAACTATATGTTATGAAAGAACCAATGCTGATCAGAGTCCAGAACTTTGGATCCAGACTTGCGCTGAAATATAGGGACAAAGATGGAGAGACTGATACGGAAAGCAGAGAGGTTTTTAATAAGCTGAATGATGGTGGAGAGGCAAAGAGGAATCCATCCTGCAGAGAGGAAGAGAAGCTGTGTCACCACTTACACATTAATGCTTTTAGCTGCTAGCAGTGTTTAAAACTGCAATGCAGGCTTCCATTAATTATTGTGTTTGTCCTTTTATTAGAGTTGGCTTTAATTTCATCCCCACTTTGCAACTTTAGAAACTCCAGCAACAGCAATTATTAATTAATGCAACAGTTCAAAAGAATTAGATTGTGCACTTTTAACAAGGGGTCGATGTGTTCTTGGTTTTATTAACAAGGTGCTTGGCTGCTGTGAAAAGCCCTCAGGGAAATAGCCATAATTCTATAGAAATAATTCTTTAAATTAAAGGAAAAAATAAGAAAAAGAAAAAAACTTCCATGTTCCTTCATGAAGCCTTAAGCAGCTCATCTAAAGATTCATGAGACACACATTATATTTCCCTCTGCTACCCTTTAGCAAGCCAGTGAATCCCATGATGCAAAAGCACAATGGTGACTAAGTGCAACGTGATATAGAACCTAGCTACAGATTACACAAAAAAAAAAAAAAAAAAAAAAAAAAAAAAAAAAAACTTGGGCAAATCTCATGACTCACTGTCACATAATCCTTATTGAAGGAAGCAGTAATAAATAACAGAACAGTCAGTAAGGACTTGCTGTGAAAGAAAATGAAGGAAACCTCAGTACCTTATTTTGGCAGAAGTCTCAGATGCAGACCACCACAAGAATCCTAATCAACTGGACCACAAGCTTTCATTGCTGCTCCAAGTGCCACTTGGGGCTTTGGTAGTAATCACAGACTCAAACAATCACCATACACATTTTTCAGTCTTGTGCTATGACTTCACACAATGCACGGCTGTGCTCTGAGAGATCACTGCCCGCCCATCCATTTCTCCAGAAAAAAATAAAAATAAAAAAAATAAAAATCGATAGTGCGCCTTATAATCCCTTATGCACCTTATGTATGAATTCTGGTTGTGTTTACTGACCTCTAACCAATTTTATGTGGTACACAGCACTCAAAAACCTGTCAAAAAAATGCTACGAAGCTAAACCGCTTGATGGATTGTCGGAGCATTACGGCTATTGTAGTCAGGAGCCTCGTGGAGTAATCTGGGTCCAAAACTCAGTCCGCTTCAGGCCCCAAAGTCAAACGAACACTGCAGGATCACTGAGAGTTAAAAGCTGTCCAAATTCTTTCATCTTTAATAAAATGATCAGCGTTGCTGCTTTACCAGGTGTAACAATTAAGTTTAACATCCAGGCATGCATGAAAACAGAATTTAGTCAATTTAATTGAGTTAGCAGGAAGTTAGCTCGCTAGTTTCCACCTAAATATGATATACCATGTTCTGACCGAGAGATTTCTGAAAAAATTAAAAAGTACAGCTCTGCTATCACTTCCAACATAAATAAAGACAGAAAACTAAACAGCACTGACTTTTTTAGGGTTACTGAAGTTGGACTATCTGGTATATAATGATGTGCTACGTGATCGCTAGCAACACAGCTATGTTAGCATAACATAAACAGTGATGCTGGAGGATGAATGCTAACTTTTTTCCACTCGATTAAAAGTTAACGTGAGGGTTCCCGATGGTTAGGATCAAATGCAACCGCATGGTAGGATGCTGTAAATGGACTAAACTTCAGTCAGGAGAACAACTGAGATAATCCATCCACGATATGAGGTAAGTCATGGGAAAAGAGCAGCTGCAAGAGAGTTCAACAATGAATCAACGGTACACAAGTGGAGGAAGTGCAGTTTTTGGCTTTCCTCATATTCCAAAACGTGCTTAGTCTCTTCGCTATTACTGTCGCCCGGCACAATTTGCAGATTATATTGCTTGCAGCCACTGCAATGCTTTTGACCAAAACAGGCGCAGATGACACCATCAACATGTGCCATTGCGGTAGAGTCAAAATCTCTACCATTGGCCAAATTCACCCCTACACAGAGTATTCCCCAGGTGACGTTACAAACAACAAGCTGACCCAAAACTGAAAACCAGATCCCCACAAACAGAGTGAAGTAAAGGTATCATAGTATTTTTCAGTGTGTGTGTGGCTGTACAAAGGAAGACACGACGGCCAAGTCTCGGCCTGTGGTAACATCAGTGCAAGATGGAAAAGAAAGTCTATATATTAAATCATTTAGTTTAAACATCACTTTTTACAGAATGCCACCTTCTCATGTTGAATGAATGATGAGAGAAATGTATAGAAACTGTTTTTTTGTTTGCTTTTTTACAGGATGGGATTAGAGTGAATAGAAGGTTACATAAGTACTTGGTGGACAAAATAAAAGCCCTTTTATAGGCCGAATCCTCTGTGTTAGGTAACGGCAAACAGTGAAAACAAATTGGTAATCTCTACCGTGCACCATTACATATTACAGCGGCAGCAGTGGCAGACACTATTTTTTGCACAAACCCTTGCCCCGAGTAAAAGGCTCGATCTGTACATCGCACGGTGTTATGGTGCTTCATTAAAGTGATTAATATTCAAACTTCACAGCTTATGCTTGGAAGTCTTTGCAAAAAGCAGATAAGAGTGCCTTTGAGCATACCACTGGCTGTTTGCACAGGAGATTTTTACTCTCAGCAAGGAATTTGACAAAGACAACAGGAGCGCCGCCAATACGTCAGCAAAAGAAACAAGCTCTTATGAAGCTGCCAGCTCCCCTCCTCTCACCTGACTTTCCCTTTGCTCTGCATTTTCTCAGTTAGTGAAAATATTTATGGAAGTCCCAATCGCAGCCTCCTGTGAACTCCTTATTTTAAAACCAGCATATGACACATGTCTGTGACTACACTTGTTATAGTCAGTCCTCCCCTCCACAGTTATTCAGCACACTGATTCTACTGGACCCAGACTCGCCGCTTTCTCTACGCGAACAGTGAAAACTGTACAGTTGGGTTTATCATTTTCAAAATGTATGCAAAGACAAGACAGTGAGACAACCGTGTTAATATTCAGATAGCGCTGCTAAGCGTCTTTCTCTGAGTGTGTGCTCTTTACTCTGCAGTGATTTCACTCAATGCCAGAGAGGCCTAATTCTCCAATGCAGACTGTATGTTTGTTGGAACTGCACTGTGATAACTCCCAACACCAGGCCGAGGAAGTTGCAAACTTCTTTCAGCTATATTCACAGATTTGAGCGCACTGTAACTGCTGTCAAAACCCTGAAAAATTGGCCATGTTTGCCGTGTGAAACAATGGCTGCAACCCATCTGTTAGTGTGGGCGTGAGAAATGAAGAGAAAACTGAGAAAAGTGATCAAGAGCAAGAAGACGTGGTAGAGGAACAACAGAAACGAAGAGGAAAATAAGAATGAGAGAGGGAAAAAAGTGAGAGACAGAACAACTGATGCGTTTTACATGCTGGAAACTGTTTATTTGTCAAAGATCTGCTAAAGCGCTGATAATGCTTCCTCCTGTTGGTGCTCAGAGTGTGTGCACGTTACTCATCTGAAAACCCTGGATGTACGTCACTGTCTGTTCTTCACCATTCATCTGATTCACTTCAAACTTGGTGGCTGGACTGCAGGGGACCCTGGTACCACGTAGTTCTCAGATTTTGGTTAAAAGTTGCTGTGTTAGTTCAGTGCGTGCAGGGGCATAAATACACAGAGAGCAAACGGAGTGAAGCTTTCACTCACCCCAAACTCGGTCAATCATTTGACAGAGTTTGTTTTTCAAGTGGGCCAGAAATGTGAAGGGAGTTCACTCAGAGTGGATGAAGTGCAAAACCAAAAACACAAATAAAACGCTAAAGGTAGACAGGCATCGAGTTCCCATAAACCACCAACAAGCATCAAGGCCAAACAAACCTAATCCTAACAGCAAGGCCTAACCCTAAAACAGGGTTTTCAGGAAGCATGATAACAATTCCACCTAGCTAACAAGTTATAACTTTTACAAAAGGTGGACTGCAATGCTCATAAAGACAGCTGTGGAAGTAAATACCACGTCTAACTGCCATATTACAAGAAGGCTGGGCCATGACACTTTAAGGGATCTCTGTAAAATTGTAGCCCAAAAAACCCCCACACACATTCCACTCTGTAACATGCACTCCAACAGTTACAATGAGAAAGAAATAACAGTAGGAAAGAAAAACATTTATCAGATTTAAGAACTCTGATAACGATGATTTTCATCATGTAAAAAGCAGACGTAGCATACTTAAACCACAAAGAGCATCAAACAGAAAGCTAGATGGAAGCTTTGCATCACTCTGTGCCCCTGTAACACCAGAAACATAGAATTTGTGTGAATTTGTACACCCAAAAAACTGAGTTTCTGAGAAGTCTTTCACATTTGAACAAAAACAAACAGAAAGAAGATTAAATGAAATGATACAAAAAAAAAAAAAAAAAAATCTACAGGTTAAGGAGGGAAAGCATGCTTCCAAAGGGAAAAGACGGAAGGAGAAAAGAGAATAGAGGCTGGCTAAGATGAGCGGTCAGAATGAAGAGTCTCTTTATCTTTAGCTGATAAGAGCAGACTTGGCTCACACAGTGTAGGATGTAGGACAGACACTGCTTTAGGTCTCCCCCTCTCTCTCTCTCTCTCTCTCATATGCACACACAGATTATCAGACTGACTTTGTGGAAGTTTAAGGACATTCACAAACATGTAAACAGATTTATTTAAAGAGTAAATATGGTTTTTAAACAATAAATACCGTTTTACTCTTGAAAATAACTGCATTAGTGAGATGACATTAAAATTTTAAAAAAAAATTCTAAACTAAACCCTTCATTGATATTCTACAGTTTACAAGAAACTTCATTTTATATTCTATGTTAAATTTTTCAGTTTAATTAATTTCTCTGAAACACACTTTCAGAAATGTTAGGTGGGAATACAGAATACAATGTTATTAGAGCACATCACTCAGAATACAACAGTATTGTGATTAATGAATATTGAGTATTCCAGTAACAAGGGATGTGATCTATCACCTTCTCAACTGCAAGTTGAATTACACTTTGTACACATCCATTTCATCCAATAAAGGTCAAGTTATCTTACTTCTGTCATTTCTTTATTACTGCAAAAGGAGATCGTCAACAATTTAGTACCAACACTGCTACTAAAAACCTGCTACTAAAGTCTGCCACGGTCACAGATGGGTCAAACTGGCAATTACATAAAAACCTGTTTCTCATAATACAAAAATTAATTGTGATAAATCAGACAATCTCCTATGTTGCTGTTTACATACATAAAGTCACATTTAATCATTATATCTGAGATTAGACGAGCACTCATTGGTAGTATTCCCAAAGTATTTTAATTGATTTAACAAGAAATTATTAAATTATTCTTGTCAGGACACAAGGACAGCATATTTGTTGTCCTTGTGTCCTGACCCAAACACTCAACTATCCCTACACTGAACAACAACGGTTTACCCAGTGAAAAGGTTTACGTCAATCAGCTTGTTTAAAAAAAATAAAATAAAATAAAATAAAAAATAAGTAGTGCATCTCCATTAACCTGACATAGAAGTAGATATATCAGATGATTTATGGGCCTATGTGTTGAAGAAGATTAAAGAGTGCTCTGTTAATGCCAGTTCAAAGTCCTTCATCGTTTGCATTTCTCTGAAATGGAGCCAGTATTTTTCCATCCATTTCCTCATTGTGTGATAAATGCAAAGAGGCGGAAAGAACCCTTGGTCACCTTTTTTGATCATGCCCAACACTCAGGAGTTTCTGGGAAGCATGAGAGCAAGCGATCTATATCTATCTAACCAGATTTATGACTTAAAATTAAAGCCACATAGTATACTTGCAGTCATAGGCTGCTCCGTAACCTCACTGGCACTTCGACATCATCTTCAGAAAGCCTTAAAGTTTGGCATGATTGTGGCTAAAAGACTTCTTAGAGCCTGGAAATCACCATCCCTTGTTTAGGGTTTGGCTAGGTGAGGTGATTGCATGTTCGTATGTTGAAGAGGTTAGTTTTCGTCTGGCTGACACTCACTTTAAATTTGTCCAAATCTGGGGGCCTTTTTCAATCGTATTAACGGGGGTTCAACATAATCTTTAACCCATTTGACTGTGCTTTGTGTTTATGTGAAATCACACTTCTGCCAGACCCAATTCCTTCCGGGACTTGTTCCCCAAATCTTTTGGACTCCGAACTCTGTTACCCTGTCTAACGTCACACAGAAGATCATCTTCAGACTCTAGCATTTCTCCAGAACTTTTCATTTCAACTGACTAACATACCAAGATGAAAACCCTACAATCCTACATAGCAGCTCTACATGAAATATGTTCTCAATTTCAAAATGCCCACATATACATTAAAACACAAAACCACATCACTTCATACCAGCAGCCTCGCAAACAAAGATAAAGTATATTTATTAGTTTTACTAGTGTAGACTGGCTGAATTGTACAGACTGTAGTTTGTGACCCCTGACCCTAGTAGAAATCACATGCACACAGAGTGGGTGAGGGGAAAGGACAGACAGCTGCTATGGAAGAGGGTGCAGATGGACAAACAGAGCAGCCACCTGTTTTTACTCATCTCACACACATTTCTATCAAGACGCTCAGCTTTCTTCACCCACAGCATCCCACCATACAGGCTCCCCCGATGTCTCCGAGTGCTTCAGCTTTTTGCATGTGCTGTTGTCCACACACAAAGGAAACATGTTTTAACAGTTGGCAGACTTTCACACACAGAAAGGGCCCACAGTGAGTGTGAGAGGAAACAGAGCATCTAGCCTGGACTGGGTCAGCAACCAGCCTCCACACCTAATACACACAGAGTCAGAAACATACATGCCCACATGATGGCTGGCAGGGTAGGGTATTGGGCATTAGAACGGCTGGGGCATTACAGGCTGCCACATAAGCCTCTTCCAGTTTTTACTACCAGTGACATCTGCTGCCTGAGGTTACATGTGTGGATATAGTACTTACACTGATAATACAGCAGCAATGGAAATGTGATCTGCACAGGCATGACCCAGCAAACAAGCTGAAAAAAAAAAATTCCACTGCATTCATCTAATTAAGGTCATTTGGTTCCTTGGGTATAAAATCCAGTAATAAAAGTAAACATTTGAGATGTTTTAAAAAGCATTATTAACCAGCAGCTTAGCAACAATTTATCTGTTAATGTCATCACAGACAAGAGGAAAACAATACATGGAACTAGGATTCTGTGCAGTTCCAGCTGTTTTGGTATTTTTCTCATCTATTTAAGGGGGCAAACATAACACAGAAACAGACAATTGTTGCACTAATTACTTCAATTTTTATAAAAATACAGAACCTAATGACATACTGGGTAATACCAAGAATGCTAACTCTAAATGTTAGCCAGCATAGCAATGCCTTAACAGCTAGGAAGGATAAATGAAATAAAAAAATAATAATAATAAAAAAAAATAAAATAAAAAAAAAAACCCGACAAGCTCCAAAATAATTCGTGACCAATAGAGCCGCCGTCTGCTCCTAGAGATACTCCAGCGCTCCACTATTACTATAGGTGGGGCTCCGGCAGCTCTTCCACATGTAAAAATGCTGGCAGCCATCAGCACGACCCTCCAGCCTCATAATAGATGCACCTAAGGTATCAAGATCAAACGCCTACATCGCCATGTTCTTGAGTTGTTGCATTCACAAACTTGCATGTCCACAACGTCCACACGCCCAATGGGGTGTCGACAATACCCATGACCCTTTTATGGCAGAGGGGTAAAAACCATGGCAACAACAACAAAAAAAAAGTATCAGATTTAACCTAAAAGCAGAGCGGGAATCTACAACCCTGTACCAAATATATTATTCCAGAGTAGATCATTTACTGCTTTGGGTGCAGTTTTATTTCATTTGTTTTCCAATTATTTTATGTACTGGACTCTTTCAAAGCCTCAACATTAGTGTTTGCGTGTTACTGCAGTATTAATAGTAGTAGCAGCAGCGGCGGTGGCGGCGGCGGCGCCAAGTAACCCTGAAAGAAAGAAAAAAAAAAAAAAAAAAAAAAAAAAAAAAAAAAAAACCCACAGAGCAAGCTCCATTTTGTCAGAAAATTCCAATAAAAATACTCCCAACTGCACAAACATGGTGAAGAGGTTCACTTCAATGATTCCAATTAATGAAGGTAAGGCCGTGCATATAGCCGTCTGTGTCAGGATCATAATCTTATTTCCTACAAGCTCTTATCACATTTTCTGTGATAAGAGCCTATGTAAAAATACCATTGGCTGTGCCAGGCAAAAGAAAAGTCCCTCAGCAGCTCAGAATGTTATTCTAATGTACTTTCACTAGATCACTGCCTTACCTGTAAACACCCATATTTGTGTTCCACTGTTTGTATTTCACTCTGTGTCTTACACATTTGTACTCTCAAAATGCTGGTGATGTCACTTAAGAGGTCTTTTTTTGTACTAAGATCCTCTACCGCCTGACATTAATAAACGGTTTCAGTCTCAACAGTACTGTCTGCCTAATAAATCCACTTTGACATGTGCAATTAGCAGAGTGTACTGTTAAAGGAAAGCTGTTATTCAAGCTGTACTTTGTTAATGGTATTTAACTGCGTAGCACATCTTATCTAAATTGGATTTACCTCCACTAATTTCAGTGTGTACAGTACCGCTGGAGGAGAACTTGTGTGAGATCAACCTTCAGCTGATGCTGAATTCTTACAAAAGAAATGATGGGCCATGCCCACTGAAGTGCCCCTGAAACTGAACACCCTGTAGCTAACTCTGAGCTCAGCAGAAGTATCAGGTGTTGACAGTAGAGTAGCTGTTCCTGTTATAATACTTTGCAGTCCACTTCAAGTTCACTGCCCGAGGAACATGCATAGTTGGCGCATCGATGGTCCATGGACAAGTCCACACAGTCACCCAGAAAACAAGAAAACCCACACATGCAGGGACCACTGCGTTCACTGGAGGGTGAAACTATTTAAAAAAAAAAAAAAAAAAAAAAAAAAAAAAAAAAAAAAAAAAAAAAAAACCCCACACACAACACCCACCCACACACACACTAGTTGGACATCAAATGACAGTTTTTCTTGAAATACAGCACAGGTCAGGATTTGCAGAGAAGAGCAGACCAGAGAGCCCCTGACGCGGCTGTGGTAAAACAGAATGAAGCCTAGTCCACCTCACCTGGCTGTCATCTTAGCCATGCCTCCTGCTGATTTGTCACATAATAGGCCAATAGCCAAGGTGTGTAGAAACAACAAACACACTCATACTAAGAGCATGCACGTATGCGTGCATTAACCACATTAAAGTATTAAAACCTGGAAACTGGAGCATAAAAATCCAGCCACAAGTCAGCAAAACAAATCATTCCAACCAAACCCTGTGACTGAATTCTTACTTCTAACAGTGGAGAAAGCAGTAATCTGGTATCATCTAACTAATGTCAACTGTGAAGATCGTTGTCTGAAATCCTTGAGCCATTGCCCCAGACACACTGACCAGCGTGCAGGAAAATAACCAGTTCCAGCTACCTCCCAAAAAGCAGCTATACCAAAAAAATAAATAAATAAAAATAATAAATAATAGAACCTCAAGGTCTTGAACTATGTGAAAAGTAATTAGAATAGTTAAAGTACAACCCCGACTCTTTGTGTGTGTTCTCAGATGTCAACAGGTGATAAGCAGGCTGCTTTCAAACGGCAGCTGTGCAACTGAGCTGTCAGCGAGCAGAAAATGAGTTACATCAGAGGCCTCTGAAATTTTAATAAGAGCTTCGTTTAAAAGATGAGGTGTAGCTGCTACAAGGAGGAGAATTTGAAGATCTCAGCAGGTTGATTGCTCTGTGCTGCACACAATGTTCTCTATAACCACGTGGGTCTCCTTTGAGACCAACACCAGCTGATTGGTGGAAGAATGAACACCCTTTGACAGATTAATGACTTTTAAAGATTGCCAGCGAAAAACTCCATTTAATATAAGGCACGCGACCATGGTTATTCCTAATAACATTAGTATAATAAGTGAAAATTGACTTTGTTCAATCTGCCAGCAGATAGCACATAAATCTGCCAAAGCCACCGTCAATGTGCTTCTCACTTGTGCAGTTGGCTTAGTGTTATGTTTTTCCTCCATGATGCTTCCATGTCAGAGTGGAAGGCGCAGAGTAAAATGACAATCCCCTCAGTACATTGTACCATCTCCCACTTAAACACAAACTTCAGGGAGTGTTAACAGCCTTTTAAAACGAATAATAAAATAACCTACATTAACAAGATTAGGTCAGTTAGAGACTTTGCGTGTTAGTTTTGATTCATTTTGAATTAATCGCCCAGCCTGATTCAGAAGCTTTATTAGCTTGTCACCGCAACCACACAAAAAGGACCCAAAGTGAATTAAAGTACATATACAATGCTACACACTTATACCTGAGACAGTCAGTTCAACCATAAGCCACTAATACGTTTAGTGGGTCATGTGGCAGGAGGTACATGAAATCAGCCAGGTTGTGTCATCTTTGTAGTGATTTTCAAAACAAAAGAAAGGAATTCATGAGGAACAACCTGCAACCCAAGTGCCCAAAATTTAATATGCTCATCTTTGAGGACATTTATTTACTTGAAATATGCATGCGTGTTGTATACATGTAATAAAGCCCCATTACTCTCCAAAAGTTCCTTTGTACATGTTGTTTGTATCTCTTTGATTTCTAAGAAGTGTAGCCCTGACCATGTCCAAGAACGTGTCCTTAAAAGCAGCACTAAGACTTTCTGGAAGGTGCAACAGACGTCTAGCCAAATAGATCAAATAAATCTCCATTAAGGTCATGGCAACAATTACCCTCAAAGCAAGAAAAGGAGAACACTGTCCATCTCATGAGCTCAGATATGCAATACATAATAATGCTGGCTAATATTGCAGTGCTTGGAAGCACAGTAGACAGATAAACTATCCCTGTGTGTGTCAGTACAGCCTGTTGAACACAGCTGACTGCTGGGAGTTCATGTGTCAGATGATTCTCTCCTGCTGCACAGGCATTGTGCAGGGAAACAAAGATGGAGAGGTTTGTCTGGGGTCGTTTCATTATGGAAGCCAAATGAGGCCTAGCTGAGATGTGGATGACCTGTTTCAGAAGTCACGTTCTTATGCTCCTCCCTCGCCTGTCTTTTGCCTTCTCTCCATCTTCATGGAACTGTGACTATTATTTCCCCTTTCTGTTCATTCAAGATGTAGTGAGGCCACAACGGGCCAAACAAAGAGCGTCAATTTGGCGGTATTCTTGTGTTGCCTGGACGACCACTTCTAATGACAGAACCATTTGGGCTAGGGGGTAGTAATCCAAGACTTGGGAATGCGAGTTTATATATTTTGAAAAAGTTAATAACAGGCAACAAACATTAAACACAGAAGCATTGACAAATATTACTTTTAATAATTAATTGTGCAATAAGAAAATTACAAGTGAGCTAAAACTTCAGTTAAAATTTAAAACTTTAGAAAAACTAAAGTATGTAGTGCATTCCAAATAGTTTTGCAACAATCCACCACTTACACTTCAACAATAGAGAGAGCATAAGGAGATGTCTTATCTCTCTTTCCCCTTCTTTTTCCCCTTCGTGTCAACCAATCAACAAAGATTGCACAATATAAATAACATTTAGTTTAACTGAACAAATCAGTCCACTGTCACCAGTCAGGCTTTTTGGTCAGGATTATCTCATATCAAGTCCAAATTTTGGACCAGTGCATCGCTAAATTACAAAGTAAAGCACTACTATCATCATATTACATTTGTCTCCAACTGTGCTATAAAGCATTAGTTACTAATAATCATCCCAGTGGAAGGATTGTTATTAGTGACTAATTGCACTCCATAAATTTGAAGTTAATTGATCTCCAATGTTTCAATTATCTGCATGATTTGCGGATAGAAAAAAAAAAAACTGTGTCCACAGTGGAAGTGATTTGCAGTGACAGGGCATATTAAAGTTGTGATATAAAGTGAAAGGAATTCTACGACTCCATGAAACGATGGGTGAAATAACCGCTGCCACCAAAGTGTTTGAGGAAACCACCAGTCAGAGTGTGCGATATCATTGATTGTAGCTGCATGACAAGTAGTAGTAAATACATTAGAGGGTTACCTAGGCAACCGGAGCCGGGAGTGTCTGCATGTGACCAGCAGTCAATTTTAAAGGGATGCACATTCCAGTGTGCAGCGAGTCTTTTTATGTACATGCTTGACATCATTTTATGTGGGAGACAGGACAGCAATCAGAGTGATCTTCAAATTTTAAGAGTGCTGATTACTACTATAAAAAAAACAAAAACAAAACAGTAGCAGTAAGGTCAAACTGTGCAATGATCCACCACATCAAACCTTTCCAAAAAACCTATGAAAACATCATGCTAGCATCTTTATACGTAATGATACACACAGTGCACAGGCACACAGTGACGTTCAAGCTGAGTGTGCGCTAATCCAAGAGACTATTAATGTCGTGCTAACTACAAAAGTAAATAAGGAAAGTAATTCAATACTTTTATTGAGCAACCCCTTCAACAGTACTCAAAATTAAAAGCAATAGATGAGCTTTTTCTGAGCTTTAAGCGATTGTATGCAATTGGCTATAAAAAGGAGCTGAAGAGGATCTTAGTTCATGGAGTTGTATTTAAGTTGACTTACTGACAAACAGTCTGTCAGCAACTTTAATTCCGTAAAAATTCTGACAGTGATGAGGAGTTAATACTTTAATATAAAGCAATACCATAACTACAATGAGTATGGGTTCTTTTATGCATGTAGGTCATGCTATTATCTGCTGAAAATAGTCAATCTGCCTGTAGGAAAAGGATTAACACACAGACAGGTTACACAAAACAGTCACCAGGAGAACACCACCCCCCACCCCCACCCCATTAGGAGGTCCCCAGAGCATCACACAAAAGATGTGTGTATCATAAATCCATACACTGTCCTAGCGGAGGGTTCAAGGAGTTAGCAACCACAGGGGAGTAATAATAATCCCTTCAGCCATCATCAGTATGTGTGCCTTGGTTTGTTTATTCCTTACTGAAGAATGAACAAAATTACAAGTTTACCCATCCGTTCATTTCTAATCTCTTTCCAGTCTGACTCTGCTGGATTTCTGTGGTGTCAGGACAGCCAAATTACACAGAGAGAAAATGTGAGAAGAGGGAAATTCACTACTGCTGTTTTATTATTGATTTCTAGCTAGCCTGCTACTTGGTGCCTCAAGCCACGTCCACAGCTCCTTTAAAGCATCAGTTGTGCTGGAGGGATGGGTGCAGTATCAGCCCTGCAAGTAGGGGTTTCACTCAGTTCTTTACAATCCATCAGTCCTGAACCTGGACTAATTCAACATGCTAACACAACTTTATTTTCTTCACAGTCTCTGCACGCTCCTAAAAAACTCCACACAAATAAAGCAACGCTATCCAACTCCAACCTGATTGATCCTTACTTGCTAATCAAAAGCTTTAAAATTTTGTATTACCAATTTCAAAAACATCACACAACATTGTTCATTTCACTAGATCTGTAGCAAAGGAAGCCCACGAAGGTGGTTGGGGAATCTGACTAGTGTGCCTCCTGGGCACCTCCTAGGAGGTGTTTATGGCATGTCCTACTGGGATGAGATCCCATGCCAGAACTATAACACAGTGGAAAAATTATTTCTCTTAAGAACACAAATGGAGAGAATGAGAGTTGTACAGATCTGTGCATATCTGATTAAAAATCTGCCCACATTTAAAGAAAAAAAAAAAAAAAAAAAAAGGAAAGAAAGAAAGAAAGAAAACATAATGGATGGATGGACGAGAGAGAGATATACAGAAAGACTTCAAAGACAACAAAACTGAACCAACAGGGTTAAATATGTGTGAGATGTGAAAAGAGATAAGATCAATTGAAGGGAATTGGATGACACCAACAGTCTGATTACATCACTTCGACTCTGCTGACAGACTGGCTCCTCCAGTCTACGTGTCAAGTATCCTTAGGCAGTGTACTAACCCCAAGTTGCTCTCCGATGCATCCATTGGAGTCTGAATGTGTATGAATGTTAGATAGGGCGCACTTAACAGCTTAGAAAAAGTGCTTGTGTGAATGGGTGTGATTGGGGCATGTTGTATAGAGCGCTTTGAGTACTCCGGGAGAGTAGAAAAGTGCTATATAAGAATCAGTCCATTTAAGGAGATACTGTTTGAGCTCATACAACACTTCATTTTGTTGTAGCTGTTAGGTTGGCTGCAGGACAAATTATACCTCAGTGCTGCTTATAACCACATGTACAAGTCTGACTGATCGTTGGATTTAAATCAGCAGATCACAAGGTCCTCAGACAGTGCATGTTGGCTCACTGCTGGAAAACCTGTTCATACAAATAAAGGCAGCAGGCCAGCCGTTAACTTTAAGTTAAATTGTCCTGTTCCGTTTTCACCATAACTCCGACCTTTTAGAGCACTGGACTGATTGATCATATTGACAACACTGTATATTAACATCATTCGAATAGCTGCAACAACATAGTTAAAGAATAAACACATCACATCTCAGTGACAGCTATGCTTAACCTATATAACTTATTTCCAAGGTCCAAAAGGACCTTTAATCCTCCAAACAATGATCAGAAACATCCAACTGATCCTGCACTGTGAAGTAATTAAACTTAGCAACCAACAGGGGCAAAAATGCTTCTGCGTCACATTTGCTTCACCTCATCTACCAACATCACTGTCACTCCTCATTGCATGCTGACCAGCAGAGCTGAAATGGCATAAGCATAATCTCAGAAGAAGGAGAGGGAGAGGACAAGTGAAAGGTCGGCAGAAAAGCACATTCATGAGCTGTCGTGGATCATCAGGCTAGCGTGGCCTCCTGCTGGCAAATCACACAGTTGAGCACACCGTGGGCATGCAGCTGGCCAGAGCAATGACACGTACTGTTGACTAACACTGTCTCAAACACTCCTGCACAGTCAACCCTTTTCACATGCTCTGATGAAACGTATGCCAAAAGTATGTGTACAGGTGTCCATATTTTAACAATTATTTCCGGCTACCTGTGTGTTTCTTTAGTAAATATACTTTGTTCTATAAATTGCAAAAAATTAGCTATGTTACCAACATTATCTTTTGACATCGATTCCCTCTAATGGATCCAAAGCTATGTTTATACCAGATACTCCTTTGCGCTATGATCGAACTGTATGCCACCGTGGAAAAATTTTGGACAGATCATACAAAACTCCTATTTTGTAGTCTTCTCAGTACTTTTTCCCCCTCAGACAATGATGTCCATGGCAGAAGCTCACAAATTTCACAGGATGGTGAAGTAAGCACACAACTTGTCTGACACACACACACACACACACACACACACACACACACACACACACACACCCACCAAGTGAAGCATTCAGAGCTCAGCAAACACTTTTGATTGATAATACTTTATTCATCCCGAGGGAAATTGGGTTAAAACTGCCAGCGCTATCTTACCCTTCAGACCATACATACATTACACAAACATCACGGGGAAGACAGGTCAGAGAGGTATAACCATGGGAAATGCACAAGATGAGAAAAGTACTGACGGTCTATAACTTCAAGTAGGCATTAATATTGTTTTCTACCTTTAATCAACTTCAACACTAGTCATGTAACTAAAAGCAAACCCGAAATTTACTGGGAAAAAGCGCCTGATCAACAACTCCAACGTGAAGAAAGAAAGACCGTTGTATCAGCTTCCACTCCCTGCTGTTTTACACAGGAAGTACTACAGTAAAGCTACAGAATTTAAAATAAAACTCAGTGTTGAAATTAGTCCGCTTGCTGAAGGCTGGTGGATATCATCTCACTTTCTAGCAAGCAGGGGTGAGTCTAAAGGGGGGTATGGGGTGTACTAGGCCAGATCAAGACTGTAGTAACATTTTACAGATTTAGATCAATATAAATCAATAAACTAGATTGCTTAATTGTAGTGTAATAATATTAAAAAATAATATACAATTATATATTTTAAAAGCTTGGGGGGGGGGGGGGGGGGTCCTTCCTCCACAGGCCATTAAAAATATTCCTGGGCCAATATCACTGAGCAGGACACCAGATCATCATCATCATCATCAACAGGAATTACAGGTGGCTAATTACATGATATGCTCGCATTTCTTCATTGTTACTCCTTTAAATGCTTACAGACATGCATACACAGTCATACACTAGCACATTTAAACACAAACAGGCTGTAATGATTCATTCACCGAGCAACTCAAATAACTCCACGCTTTAAAAAAAAAAAAAAAAAAAAAAAAACCCTAAATAAATAAAAAAAGATTTTACAAAGAATCGTCAACACTTTGTTTAGTCTCCAACTCTGTAGCACTCCGTTGTCACCATGTAAGCGCACTCACATTTGTAACTAAAAATAAACCTGCAACAGAAACATATTAAGGCGCATGGATGCATGCATTAGGCCCAAGCAGCCTCTTGTGGGGGGTTTTTGGTGAAAAACAACAAATCACAACAGCAGCAGGAGCAATGACATCATAGTTTAACATGGAGCTGGAGTTTGCTCTTTGCTATTTGTTTAGACAAAGAGGCTGAGCATTGCAGAGATGTGATCACATAGAAGAAAATGTTTTTCTTCTTATCAGATAATTTAATTTTTTCTTTAAAAAGAGGATACAACAGGAATCAATGTGTGAATGTGAAGAAACAACTGCTGTAACTTCACGCCCAAAACATCTTTGTACTGTGTTGAATGTTCAGTAAATTGTTCTACAAGGGCTGGGTCATACTTTCAACACCAATCTGTACCAAAGATGTACAACGGTCAATGTAAACCTATGTTAAAATAAATAAATGGCCTGTATTTATATAGCGCTTTACTAGTCCCTAAGGACCCCAAAAGCGCTTTACACATCCAGTCATCTACCCATTCACACACACATTCACACACTGGTGATGGCAAGCTATGTTTTACCAGGCAAATGAACATTTCAACACACACAAAAGTTTTGTTTAAAAATTACAGGGGGGGGCGAGGGGGAGACTACAAAAGCTATATTTAAGATAAAGAAATACACTTTCTGGATGCAAAATGTTCCATATTTAACAAGAAGGAAAGTATTTTATACCAAATCATTACTCATTTCACAGTTAAATGTCAAGCAGCATTTATCTTTGGGTAATGCCGCTTCTTGGTAAATGTCAAAACAGGGTTTAATTATGACTGGTATCACTCATTGTACACCCCCCCCCCCCCAAAAAAAAGTGTCAGATAATTCCAGTGTTTCACACTCAAAAGCTAGAAACTTAGCATTTGCATAATATTTCAGAAAAGCGTTAATAAATCTCAATTTCACCAATTTTTTCCAGCCACTATAATTTTCAACCTAGTGACCTCGAGAGATCCTGTGATGAAGGTACTTAGGAACAATACTTTTATAGAAACTTTTGTTTAGCACCACAAACTAATACACAAAGGAAGCACTAGAAGATTACATTTCTTTCTATAGACATTAGCAGATAAGCAGCAGACAGGTATCATACTAAAGTGTTGAGGCCCCATGGGATGCCAAAACCAATTCAATGCTTCTTGGCAACTAGAGACCATAGTAAAGCTTCACATTTCAACAGCAGTGACGTATTAAGCAGTTAAAAGTGTTAATCTGGCCAGCCCACACTTTAATGTTAGCTACTTAACTATTAGCAATTACCCGCTAGGAACAATAGCTGTGTGTAAAGTTATCAATAAGCTAGCAGCGAACAGCTATGGCAAATAAAACATTAACATTATTATAGGAGCTAGACTTCTTCCTTTTTATTTCATTGATGTTGTTTGTATTGTGGCAACCTTAATTTAAATATTTTTATGCATCTTATTTTTGCCATCCCCCATAATATCAAGTATCAGTTAGCTTAAAGTTCATCAATTGGACATTCAACATGCTGACTGAGCTCTAGTCCCACATTTTTTTCCCCCCTTATATAGCTCTCATTTTTTGATCCGCTTATAACACATATGCTCTTGCTTTGCAGCACTGTGCTTTTGCCCTTTCCTTAGTATGTATATTATCAGTCGATATTAGCTATAAGCTATAAGTTATAAGTGTTATGTTGCAAAGTTTATCAACCGGTGGACACTCTAAAACTTCTGTTGGCAAAACACATTTGGAATATCATAAACAACCAGCTGGATCCGAGACTACTGTAAATGAGTAAATAAATAACTAAACATAACAAATGAGAGAGATGGATGCAGTACAACATTGGGTTTGTAAATCACCAAATATCCACATCAGTCTTTACAAAAACTATATCGGTTAGGCTCTAATCCGGGGGTGGTGAACTCAAGGGCCGGTGTCCTGCAGGTTTTAGATATCACCCCAGGTTAACACGACTGAATCAAATGATTAGTTCATTACGAAGCATCTAGAGAACTTCAAGACATGCTGAGGAGGTAATTTAGCTATTTGAATCAGCTGTGTTAGATCAAGGACACATCTAAAACCTGCAGGAAACTGGCCCTCAAGGCCTGGAGTTCCCCAACCACTGCTCTAATCTAAAGGTAGGAGAAGTCACAAGGTCTCTGTAGATGAACCTGTTGAAGAATTGTTAATAGTTGCCTGCAGCAGCCTTTGTTTCCAGATCTCTTACCTGCTCAGCTCTGGGTAGTATGTGACTGCTATTTCTGTCTCCATTGCTAAAATGTTTATCAGTAGGAATGCATTTTAAGTGCTTTATTTGTCTACTGCCACTTCTCAAAGGAACAAAGTATCCCTGAAAATACTAATCATAAAAGCAGCAAACTACCACTGAAGAGAAAAAGGAGATCATTTCTCAGTCTGGTCTGTAATATCCTGACTGTCCATGGAGTGACTCATCAGAAAAATACAGGGAAAAGGCACAGAGTTAAACACAAGTATCATTCAGCAGGAAGAAAAACACCAAGGACGTGATGGCTGGTGGGAGCTTACAGATTAGAGAAGGGAGCTTCTAAGCAGGAGGCCAATGATGTGAATCACGAGGTCAGCAAGGACGAAGTATGAATAAAATGAATGAGTAATGCTCTCCTTATTAATTACTGTTGAGACACCCTTGAGCAAGGCACTTAACTTTCAGAAGCAGCACCGGGCTGTGGTTATGGTAAAGACATTAATTGGTCTTTTCTGTCTGTCACGACCTTAAAAATACCCTAATATATATCCAAGTAAAGCAATATGTTACCTATGGTAACTTAATACTAAGAGCTCCATGTCACATCTTTTACTGTAGTGAATCAGCAGTAATCCTGGGAGAGCTGGCCCTGTGTCAGCCACAAATCCACGGTATGATTACTTTGCTCCTCTGGTTGACTTTACCTCAGTAAACAGCCATCCAGCAGACGGCCGAAACATAAGACCTCAGTCATGAGGGATGAAACTCGTCTGGAACGTCAGATGGATGAAAACTTTGGGGGGGGGGGGGGGTCCTGGCTCAGAGAGGACTGCAAAGCGGGCCTTTTTGGAGCAGATTGGAAGAGAAATGAGAATGTGAGATTAAGGATGGACTGGCTGACAGCAACTGCAGAAAGAGGAGAAGGGGAGAAAAAAAAAAAAATAATCGGGGAGAGAGAAAGCATGAGGGGCAGATGATGGCAAGCTGCCAGGAGATCAAAATCTTCCCCAAAAACTTCAAAAGGAAATTGTTCTGGCACTACACCTTTATTCTCCTGTCCCATTTCACATTTTATAGTTCAATTCACCCCCATCAATAAACAGACAACATTATACATTTGGTTTTATAGTTAGATTATACTCTTACTCTTCCAGTTGATTGGTCTGTTTATAATAAATTCTAACATTTTATAGGAATATAAAATATATGACAATTCAGGTATCACAATAACACAAGGTCACATCAGCAGCTCTGCAGCCCTCACTCTGCATCTGGAGGAAAACTTGGACCAGTCCTTGCATTTACATGGAAACCATAATACAGGAATAGCAATCCCAAAAAATTATAAAGTTAATGGCCTGTTCAAAAAGTTCATAAAAAAAAAAAAAAAAAAAAAAAAAAAAAGACACAGACACACCATTGTACTTCCAGTCTGGACAAGGCCTTTGAAAAATTCAAACTTTGAAAACCAGGTTGCGATCAGCTTGTGTATTAGAGGGGAATAAGGCCAAATGTGCCTCCAGAGCTTGCTACCAATTCCTCACTTTCCTTTAGAGGTCACATTTATTTCTACGATAGGGCACAGACAGGGGGGGCTGAATCCCTGGGATTTGTGGACAAAGACTGCTACGCTGAAATTAACAGAGAGCGATGCCATTATGTGTCCATTAAGTAATCAAATCACAGTTCTTGTAATATTGTCTGTGAAGGTTCTCAGTCATCCAGGTCATCGTAGTCTAAGGAGCTTGGAAAGAAAAGCGTCTGGACTTCTTTAAGACAACTGACAACAACTTAAAAAAGTCCAGACGCTTTTCTTTCCAAGCTCCTTAGACTTCTTGTAATATTATTAATAATAATAATAATAATAATAATAATAATACATTTTATTTAAATAGCGCCTTTCAAAGCACCCAAGGACACTGTACAACAGATAAAAACTGGAAATATACACAACGATAAAAATAGAAGATAAAAGTTAAAACATACAGAAATTTAAGAATAGGCAATTTTAAACAGATGAGTTTTGAGGGTGGACTTAAAAAGAGAGAATGAACTAATATTTCTGAGGTCCGGGGGTAGGGAATTCCAAAGTCGAGGGGCAGAGCAGCTAAAGGCCCTCCCTCCCATTGTGATCAGACGAGCAGAGGGAACAGAGAGAGAAAGAGAAGATGAAGATCTGAGGCAGCGGGATGGGAGCTTCATCTGTAATAAGTCAGAGAGGTACGGTGGAGAGAGAGAATGAATAGCCTTGAATGTATACAGAATTATTTTAAAATGGATGCGAAATTTGACCGGGAGCCAGTGAAGTTGCTTCAGGATTGGGGAGATGTGGTGGGTAGAAGAAGTCCTAGTGATAATACGGGCAGCAGAGTTCTGGACACGTTGGAGCTTGTTGATAGATTTTTGTGTAAGGCCAAATAATAATGAGTTGCAGTAGTCAATTCTAGAGATAACAAGATTATGGATGAGAATGGCAGTGGCGTGAGGTGTGAGGAAGGGGCGGAGGCGATTAATGTTACTGAGTTGGAAATATGCTGCACGTGTAATATTATTGATATGTGAGTTAAAGGATAATGTGCTATCGAGAATGACACCCAAGCTTTTCACAGAGGGAGAGATAGGGACCAGCGAGTTATTGATGGTGAGAGAGAAATTGTTAATTCTGGATAGCAGTCGTTTAGTGCCAACCAGAAGAAGTTCCGATTTATTGCTGTTGAGTTTAAGAAAGTTGGAGGAGAACCAAGAATTAAGTTCAGCTAGACAGAGGATGAGGGAGGGTGGAGGAAGAGTAGAGTCAGGTTTGGTAGAGAGATAGAGCTGGGTGTCATCGGCGTAGCAGTGGAACTGAATATTATATTTACGAAAAATATGTCCGAGTGGAAGAAGGTAGATGATGAAAAGAAGGGGCTCGAGGACAGATCCCTGGGGCACCCCAGTGGATAAAGGAGAAAGCTGAGAAGTGAAGGATTTTAATTGAATGAACTGAGTGCGGTCAGATAGGTATGATTTAAACCAGGCTAGTGGAGTGTGAGAGAGACCAATAGAAGCTAATCTGCTAAGGAGAATGGGATGAGAGATGGTGTCAAAAGCTGCACTCAGATCAAGAAGGATAAGGATGGAGAGGAGACCAGAATCAGCTGCTATAAGAAGGTCGTTTGTTATTTTTATAAGAGCAGTTTCAGTGCTATGTAGAGGGCGAAAGCCAGACTGGAACTGTTCGTAAAGGTTATTATCAGTTAGGTGAAGATGGACTTGTGAAGCAACTATTTTTTCAAGGATTTTTGAGAGAAATGGTAGATTGGAGATAGGACGAAAATTATTAAAGTTGTTGGGATCTAGACCAGTTTTTTTCAGAATTGGGGTAATAGCAGCAACTTTGAAGGAAGCAGGAACAGTTCCAGTGGTGAGTGAAGAGTGAATAATAGCAGATATGAGGGGAAGGAGAGGGAGTAAGCAGGCTTTGACGAGGACAGTGGGGATAGGATCGAGCTGGCAGGTAGAAGGCTTTGATTTATGGATGAGATCAGCAATATCAGCTAAGGATGGAAGTTGAAAAACAGAGAGGAAGTGAGAAGGGGGAGAAGTTAGGACAGAGAAGCTACATTGAGCATTAGGGTCCAGGTCGAAGTGTATTTTATGAATTTTATCAATAAAGAATAGCATTAGAGCATCACAGAAGTTAGATGAATAGAGATGAGCAGGGAGAGAATCAGGTGGCCTGTTAAAAGAGTTGAATAGTGAGAAAAGGGTCTTGGTAGAGTCCTCACTTGAGCAGACAATAGCAGAGTAATAAGCAGATTTGGTTTGACTAATACATTCCTGGTAAAACAGAACGTGGTTATTAAACATATCCTTATGAATAGTAAGGCCAGTTTTCTTATAGAGACGTTCAAGCTGTCGGCCTTTAGCTTTCAGTAGCCGGAGTTCAGGGGTGTACCAGGGTGCAGAGCGAGAAAAAAGTACAGTTCTGGTTTTTTGTGGAGCCAGGGAATTTAAAATACTACTAAGACTATGATTATAAAAAAGTACCAGGTCCTCTTGAATAGCTAAGTTGTTAGAAGACAAGCAGCTAGAAAAAGCAGAGGAAAGGATATCAAGATTTATATTCTTGATATTCCGGAAAGAGATAATACGGGGATTGTTAATTACAGAGAGGGTCATGTGAACATTAAAGGAGAGAAGTAGATGATCCGAAATTAGCAGTTCGTCAGCTGTACAGATGGAGGGGGTAAGTCCAGAACAGCAGACTAGGTCCAAAGTGTGGCCCTTAATGTGGGTAGGGAAGTTTATGTATTGTTTAAGGCTGAAACTATCAAGGCAGGATAGAAGGTCCTTGGTAAGAGGATGGTCGCAGTTATCCACGTGAACGTTAAAGTCACCCAGCAATATTATATTAGAGGAGACAGTAGCTAGATTGGTCAGCAGATCGGCAAAGTCACTGATAAAAACAGAATTAAATTTTGGGGGGCGGTAGATGACAGCTATTACAGTTGGGGTAGGTCCTGAAAGTTGACAAACAACAGATTCAAAAGGAGCTGTACGTAGGGGCGGACAGCGGCGAGACTTTCCAGTTCTCGCGATAGATTATCGCGAGGCCACCACCACGGCCGGACTCGCGAGGTTGGCAGGTGTAAACAAACCCCGGGGGGGTGGAGTCGTTGAGTTGCGAAAAGTCATTGGGCTGTTGCCATGTCTCAGTCAAGCAGAAAAAGTCAAACTTACGGTCTGTTAGGAGATCCTGGATGAGAGGTCCTTTGTTCGTAAGCGAACGGATATTAAGCAGGCCGAAGTTGACAGAAATACTGTCGGACTGGATGGGAGTGTTAGCCGACCTAGGCAGACCAGTCAGAAAATCTATTAATCTGACCTGTAAAGACGAGGAAAGGATCCCTGACTATGTCACTCTGAGATACGATAAACCCAAAGAAGAGACCAGAATCAGTGACTGTGTCTTCAGTCTTTTAAGTCAACGTAAAGTGTATTGCATTTATTCCAATTTCAAATTAGCCTTAGGATGACGTCATTAATATCTCATTTGGACTAGATACCATAGCTGGCTGCAGTCCAGCTTCAACTCATGAGGGACTGGGGGTGTTTTTCTCTTCATAAACAGTTCCTCCAGTGCAACACTTACATTAAAATGTTCCAAGCTGCATGGAGTCTGACCTCAGCTCCTGCCATTCATCTGTGGCGTGAACCTGTAGTGCCTCAGAGGCACGTGGCCCTTCAGCAGTTGTCAAGAACTATTACTGTGACGCCTCACAGCCGCCCTTACAGTGCTGCTTATCAAACAGTCAGAGATAAGCTGGCATCGGTGGTATGTGTGCCCTGACAGAACATGGAAGAATAAGCTGACAAGCATTATATAAAGTCTCCTCCTAATGGTTTAAGAAGGACCATTCACCAGGTACCTTTTACCTTAAGAGTCAGGACGAGGCCATGTTGCTAAACATCTTCCAGCATTCACACACGCACCTCATTAAGAACTCATAAACTAAGTTCTTGGATCTAGCAAGACACATAGATGTGAAACAATCAATAGGCGTTTTAACGTCATCAATACCATCTCTCGATCCTTTTTTTTGCTTATTTTTTAACAAATTGATATCAAAATGGGTAAGTTCTGACGCAAAATGCCCAATTTTGCAACAGTAAAGAATCCTTCAAATAATTCCGAAATCCAAATCCGAAATCCGTTTAGCTGAAGTTTATCACTTGTAAACTGGGCCTAACCTCACCTATGGTTAAACTGGAATTATATTTCCCCCACCTTTCTGAGAAGTTCTACTAACAAACAGACAAACCAAACCACTCACATAACCTTTTCATTGTATTCTTTTTTTTTTTAAAACTGCAAATTTAGAAAGTTTGACTTACATTGGCTGCCTATTAAATTTTGTATTGATTTTAAAGTTCTGCTGCTTACTTTCAAATGCTATCTCACCAAAGGTCAGTGAGACAGCCCCCGACTATCTCACAGACCTCAGTCTCTGTACTCCCAGCCGTTCTTTACGATCTTCCGGTCAGTTACTTCTGGCCCAGCCCAGGCACCGTCTGAAGACTAGGGGTGATCGTGCTTTTGCCTCTGGAATAGTCTTCCTGCTACCATTTGTGCCTCTGACTCCATTCAATCCTTTAAAGCACACTTGAAAACTTACCTATTGAACCTGGCTTTTCTAATTTGCTAATTCTCACCTCATTAATTGCTGTATCGCTACTCATTTCTCTGGATAATCATGATCTCTCCCTTTCTCTACTTACTAATGCTTTTTGTTTGTTTTCTCTACTTTCTCTATTTTACCTTGTTTTAATGACTTACTGTTCAGTGTAATCATTTACCGTTATTTTTACTGTGAAGCACTTTGGTGTATCCCCTGGTTTTAAACATGCTAAATAAATAAAATTGTATTGTAATTTAAAAAAGCTAATATTGTATGTCTGAGTTATTGACATTATATAAAAGATTGCTAAAGCCATATAATCAGTTTGTGGACTGATGTTCTGAAGACTTGAGTTTCACCGTTTTTAAACCTTGGTATCAAAAGCAAAGGATGAATGTGACTGAGAAACCAAGAACACTGCACACTCATACTTTTACACAACATCACTACATTTTGCAACCACAAGAATAGCCCCTGGATGGCTGTTGGAAAGAATGCAGGTTCAAGGCACTACTGCATTTCCAGACTTTGCTGTGTTCACTTCTTTATTGACAGTCAGTAGTTTGGGTTTTTCAGTAAGTCTCCTTGGTCTCTGCAAAGTAGCAGTTACCATTTTAAAAGCCAAAATGTTTTATGAAAGAAAGGAAAAAAAGTTTAATTAGTAATCTAAAAAATATATATATATTGTAAAGGTTTATATCTTATTGTAAATTTAAATATATTGGGGGGGGCGGGGGAACCCTTCAACGTGGCTGGCGCAAAAATAAATGTCAACTCATCCACCCACCGTCACCTTCGCCCAGCTGTGAGTTAAATAATCAAACTGCCTTCTTTGCTGTGATGATTGGAACAAATTGAACAGAGCTTTGCTGGAGATAATTTTGAAAATGGCTTGCTAATACTCACCTCCAGGAGCATGTACTGAATACTCAATGGGATAATAACTTTGGGGTGTTCATGTGGTCACAGCCATGTGGCACATGGGGGAGAAGGAAAGGACAAAAAAAACAAAAAAACAAACCAACAACAACAACAGATCCACACAAGTGTCCTGCATGAGTCAGCTGCGAGCAGCTGGGGCAGCCACTCGTCCACACACCTGTTCTATGATACAGACACACAAATACATTCCTTCTAAACAAGATTTCTGCCTCTGAAAACAACTTGTGTTAAAAATTACATCAGCCTTTATTTCTCTCTGTTGCTATCTGCAGTTTGGTGATGTTCATTTTCAGCGCTCCTCCTTGTACTTTAAAAGACATGCTCAGGGGCTAATAAGAGACTAAAAACAACTAATGAGGGAGTTTTTAAGAAATATGAGGAAGAGGATGGGAAAATGAGAGACATGAGAAGTTAGCGGTTTCCATTCTGGGACACGGACGCAACATGCGGCTCTTTGAAACAACCAAAACTATTGTTAACCACAGTTTGGCCTACAGAGAGATTCCAACAGCTGGCTTCAATTAAGGGTTTTCTTTAAAGAGGCAGGCCTCCTGCACACTGCATGTCTCACTTCTTAACACACACACAGTAAAATCAAGATCTCAAATGTCCACAGAAGCGGTTTTGACACTGAGCTTTGTCTGGATGAATGTGAGCATCACAAATGAAACACGCAACAGGAAATGTCTGACAAACATTGCCGTGCTATGTTAGCCATGTCAAACAGAATCAAGTAAATCCAACACTTCTTCAGGACACATTCCTGTGGAGATGGCAGCTCTACATGAACTGAAGAAAAAAAAAATTAAAAATACAAAAAAAATAAAATAAAAAGAATACAGCTTTCATGCATGATGTATCTAAACAAGGCCAGTGCTAGACCTTGACACTTTGGTGGTAACATTACAGTGTGGCTCATGCAGGAGGCATTTCAGGAACCTCAAGGCTTGTGCAACAATGTTACACCGAATCGTGGAAAATAAGGCCACAAGAAATGCATTGTACATCATGACCCCCAGAGAGAGTAAAGTAACACAGCATTCATTTTCACTCCCACACTCAGCTCTATATGAGGCTGAAATTTTGTTCATGTGGACACTCACTACGGATGATGTTTCTTCACAAGAAGTGGCGTATGTTTTGGGTCATTTCTCTGACTAAAGCGATAATCTAGACCCACTTTTGCTCCTGACTGCTTGAGGTTCTCTTTTAAAATCTTCACATGTCCTTCTTTATTCATATTTCCTTCTAGATGAGATTCCCAGTTCCAAACGCACTGAAGCGTTCCCACAGCATAATAGTCCCACCACCGTGTTGTAAGTTACTCATTTCTCCAAACATAAGCAGTGTTTTTATTGCCAAATGAATGAGACAAAACTAGAGCCCATTTTCATCTTATTCTACCATTAGTAATAGTAATTTCTAGTCACTTCAGATGCTCACCTTGGAGTTGAGAAACATTTAACTTGAGACTCATCAGCGATTATTTTGCTGTCACTGAATATCACTGACTTCCTGTGGTCACCACATCACAGCACTACTAACAGAATTCATTCAACTTTTTCCTCTATGGGTTTAAAAGATTTCTTACCATCTGTTTCTATGTTGTACATCATTCAACATTCCCCTTTTTTCCCCCTTACACAAAAGCCCACGTTGTTATGTCACCACCAAACACCACAGTGTGGGATGGGTCTTCCCTCCACATTAAACAAGCACCGACACATGTTTGTGTCAAAAGAGACACCATCAAGCACAACCTGCTTGTCAAAAAGTGTTTTGCCATAAGTGAAGTAAAGTTGAAAGGATGCAAATACAATTTGTACAATAGATATCCGAAAATAATTTGGACAAAAACAGACCTCCATAGAATAAGCAGCCGTTCAAAGTATCTGCAAGAATAGGCTTTCCCTTCAGAAGATATCATGTTTTAATGGAAAACAGAGACTTCATCCACGCTACATAACAGCCACACATGGTAAGCTATGATGGTTTTGTCAGGTGGTACATCCAACCTGCTGCACGAACATTGTCAAACCCGTGTCCTCCCGAGTTCATGACACATGTCAGAACTGCACTATGTGTTTAAGCAGCTATCATATGTCTTCGCCATTTGCCACCAGACTCGCTCAGGCTGGGTGTCTATGGAGCTAGCGTTTATTTACCAGCCATTCTCTGTGTGCTTCTCTGCGCGTGTGTGACAATCATGATGTGGCATCAAATAAATGCCGCCCCATCAGCAGCACCGCTGAAAGATAATCCTCTCTCATGCAGAGTGGGAGTAGCAGCAGCAGGAGGAATAAGCGAGCGCCATTCCAAACCCATGCACGTTCACAAATGCAGCACAAATTCAGATTCAACTGAACGCGCCTGCTGGCGTTAATAAAACCTGACCACAAACAAATACCCTCCAATAAGGCGAACACGGCACTGCAAGCAGGCGCGTACCGGTTACTCGATACAAGCCGTTATGGAAGCAAAGTTGGCGTAATTTTGTAGTTTTCATTGTTTCATCTCCCCCCCCCAAAAAAAAAAAAAAAAAAAAAAAAAAAAAACACTCACTCCTCTCACACTATTTCAGAATGAAGACAGGGGCTTCTTACCTCATGGTGAAAGTGGTGTCAGGCCAAATATGTCACAGAATCTTTTGAATAACGACGACGGCTGAGTTGCTGTGTAGTTTTCACCAAAGTTCGCTGCTCGGTTCAACGATACAAGCGACCTAAGATGAATGGGGACTCCCGACGACGGCGTGACAAGATGTTTCACAGTTTGCGGGCTATCCGATAAAAGTACAAAAAATGAAAATAAAAAAGAAAATGGTGGCTTAAAAAGAAACAGTCTACTCCTACATGTTCTAGAGCATCGCCGCTCCGCTGCTGGCACTGAGTCACTGGGAACTAAAGCGGAGAATCGCAGGGTTTCTCGGCTGTTTCTGACGCACTCAGCTCTATGTGATGCGGCGCTGTGCCGCTCGGATACCGGTCTGCTGCCGCTGGCTGCTGGCCGCAACATGTGCTGCGTTTAAGGACCCGCTGTAAGCTCCTACTCTGAAGTTTCTCGGGAATAAATATGCCCCCTTCCCTAAAACAAACAAACAAAAAATGAATTTTACCAGCGCCAGGTGTGTCTGCAGAAAAGTATTGCCTTTCGCTAACTGCCTTTGGTCTTGAAACTCCTTCAGGCACTTATTGGGGCAGTTTTTCTAAACGAACTTTGATTTAAATGGTTACATCATGGACAAAAATCGGCATGTCTAGCATAAGCACGTATGTAATAAAACTGTTTAAAATGTTTGCCCCAAAATAACGTTTTAATAACCTTTCTTCACTTGCAAGTTATGTGTTCTACCACCAACTTTGCTGTCGTCGAAACCTCTAATGCATTTCAATCTAGGACTGGTCCAGGTTTCTTCATGTATTGTACCTTTTATAAAATGATGCTTTTTTTGGAAAAACACAACAGAAGGCTAATTTAGTTCGAAACATAACTCAGGCAACAGCACCCGGCTTGCTGCCTTTTTTTCATGCGAGCCGGCATAAGTTGGTTATGTCGCACTGTACCTGAATGCAGCAATTTACGCAGCTTGTCAGACGTCGCACGTACAGGTTGCCCTTGACAACTGAGGTGGATAACTTTTTCAGTGTTTCTGCGTTGACTGGTTCCTGTAAGGAGTTGGTTATGTCTTTAATAACACTCCGTTGTTCTTTATCTTAATTTACACACTTATAGACAATAGTTCAAATGGATTTCATTATGATTTACACACATTCACAACATTTTACTCATACCCTTGATAACTAACATGTAAGTCTTAATTATGTAATTATGTTAGTCAATCTAACTGAAAACAGTAGGAAAGTAAACAAGCAACAACCATTGTACATTTATTTCCCAACTTTTTTCTTCTTATTGTTTGTTTTGTCAGGTTGGATGATGAAAGTCGGCATTGTCAGGTTTCTACAGAGATGTTCAATAGAGTTCAGGTCAGTAACTGGGCTACTGTAGGACATCCGTAGAGTTGTCCCTAAGCCACTCCTGTGTTGTCATTGTCATGTTGGAAAGTGAACCTTCAAGTAATTGTAAGGTTCTGAATCCTCAGTGAAAACCTGTTCCACATGTGGAACAGGTTTTCACTGAGGATGTCTCTGTACTTTTCTACTTTCAGCTTTCCCTAAACCCTAATTAGTCTCCAGTCCCTTCTGCTGAAAAATAGCCAGACACCATGATGCCACCATACTTCATTGTAGGGATGATATTGAGTAGGTCATAAGCTCTGCCTGGTTTCCTTCATACATAATATTTAGAACTGAGGCCACAAAGTTTAATCAAACCACAGAATCATGTTTGGTCACAGTCTGAGTGGTTTAAACTACAGATGGCACGATACCACTTTTTTATGTCCAATACCGATACCGATATCATAAATTTGGATATCTGCCGATACCGATATGAATCCGATATAGTGTATTTTTTAATCAATAAAACAGTTTTTTTAACATCTTGCTGCATTTTGTATAAGTTCATAGTCAAGCTTTTGTGTTTTCTTTTAAACTAAAGCAATTCTGTTATACCTGTATGCAAAAAATACACTGCACCCAAAATATTTAATTGTTCAACAATACTCAGTGGCTGTTCGTCGGTGCCCTGGGCGAACACCCCCTCTGCCCCCCCCCCCCCCCCCCCCCCCCCCCACACACACACACAAAACATATTAAGGATTGTACATTGTTGGATAATACCTCCCACCCACTCCATGATATGCTGGCCAATCACAGGAGCACGTTTAGTGAGAGACTGAGATTACCAAAGAGCACCACTGTGAACACTGCAATAGTTACACCCTTTCTATACACACTCTTTTCTACTCTGGAATATTCTTGTCAATTTTCTTGATATATATTTACAATCACCTCTGTTAATCCTCGATATTTAGAGCTAGGCGAGTGGCTCCAGCAGATCCCAGGAACAACAGCGGAGATCTCTGTCCAGAAGAGCGCAGTCCAAGGAACAGCTAAGTTTCTGTGCAGGACCCTCAAGCTCCCAGGCCTCTGGTAGAGGACCCGAGCTTGAAGGATTGACCACCCACAGTGGCGAGTGGGGAATTTATATATATATAAATATATATATATATATATATATATATATATATATATATATATATATATATATAAACAAACACCCAGCACGCCCCTGCGGGCGGTTTATCCTTCAAGCTCGGGTCCTCTACCAGAGGCCTGGGAGCTTGAGGGTCCTGCGCAGTATCTTAGCTGTTCCCAGGACTGCGCTCTTCTGGACAGAGATCTCCGATGTTATTCCCGGGATCTGCTGGAGCCACTCGCCTAGCTTGGGAGTCACCGCACCTAGTGCTCCGACTAGGTGCGGTGATATATATATATATATATATATATAAATATATATATATATATATATATATATATATATTAGTGCTATTTCTTAAATGTGTAAAATCTGTAACATAATGTTACATAATGTTTGGAGTTTAGTCTGTTACTGTTAAGTATTCTGATTCTGATTGTTTCAGGATACATGACCTGCCATGACATCTGCTTATCTGTATCTTTTGCTCTTTTCTCCTCCTCTTCCTTTCTCTTTTTTCTAAACTGAGCACCTGATGGCTTTGAACTTTTCTTGTCCATCTTCCATTGGTTTTAATTTTGCACTCCAGTATGAACAATCACCCCCCAACCCGAGGATCACCACAACATAACCTAATAGACCTACACCTTAGTTCACAGAATCACTTTGTCTAGGGTTTATTTCTGGGATTTCGCACAACCCAGGATTCAAATCATGAATACATAATGGACTTGGATTTACAATATTATAAATGAAATGTGCTCTGTTTGGAAGCAGCAGGGCCCCCCTCCCCTTTCGATGGGTTGTGTGTGAGACTTTAAATCATCAAATATAAATTTTAAATTGTTATTGATCCCTTCACCTCTAGTCCTAAAGTGTATATTTATTTTCTTACTCTTCTTATATTTATTGTTTGTTTACTTGCACTGTTGTAACTGGAGCCTCGTCTCTCTATATACTGGACTGTATGTAGCGGAGATGACAGTAAAGTTTACTTTGACTTCAGCAGCAAGCAGGCGCACCGAGGGCTCTCACGCTCACTTTTCGCGTATGGAATTTTAAAAAAATAGCGGTGCAAATTATAAGTCTGTATTATAATGTATGTTGTTTTCGTGTTTGGTTTGTTTTTATTTAGTTTTATTTTGCGAGTTGGTTATTAGATGCTGCTCCAGCCAGCCAGAGAATCCCCCGCCGCCCCGCCCTCTCCTCCCTGTGCCGCAAGCAGCAGGCGCACTTCGCAAACGAGGGCGCCCTTACTCCCAGCAAATGGGCGATAGAAAACCGATCGGTGCCTATGACATTCCCAATATGCGCTGGCATGACGTCGGGCAGCATGAGTACGAGTAAATGGGCGTGATGCCGTCCCCCACCACGATGCCGCCCCGGGCAACCGCCCGTGTCACCCTTATCAAAAACTGCTACTGACAATACTGATCAATCTAATAAACTTAAACCTACACCATCCTCCCTATTCTGGTATTTTAAAGAGTACTTAGCAGAAATATTAAACAACCTAACTAATAGGGTTGCCAACTCCCAGCAAAAAAAAAAAATAGGGAACCACCCCCCACCCTCTGCCTCGTGATGCTTAATCAACGTAATCAACTTTAATTTAATGCACGTGTAAGGAAAATAAAATGCACAGAAATCAATTATTTTTCTACATTTTTGCAGACTGCACAGATGGTACCTTCCCAAAGGAAAAAGTACTATTGCTTACTAGGGTATATTAGACTTAATAGTTACTATTTACAGTAATGGACTTCTATACATTTTACATCAGATTAAAACTTTGGGTGTAAGATTCAGATAATTATATATTAAAAGCTAGACGTTTTAGACGAGAATAAGAAAGATTTCTTAGTACCCCTCTTCTCCCTGTTAATGCCCTACCTGCCCCCTTGGCAAAACTTTGCTAGAACCGCCCCTGCACAGTTACCAGCCGTCAGCTAGGTAGAAAAGGATCCTGGTGTAGAAAGTAATATTAAATAAATTCTAACAACAGCTTATCAAGCTTAAACGTGCTGCTGTTGTTCAGCCGCTGGTTTCCTCTTTCTGGTGCAAAGTGGGCCAAAAACAAACAAGAGAGACGGGAGTCACGACAGAAAAGTCGATCAGCTGATCATTGAAGTAGCAACAGGAGAGGGAGGGAGAGAATGAGGGGCAGTTGCTACATATATCCGTTGTTATTATGCTTAACGTGGGAATGCTTTACAGACAGGGACTGTTAAACAAGATGGCTGCTAGGGTGCAGACACACAGCTTGGCAGGTCCTGTGCGTTTGCCAAAAAACCCACCTAAAAAACCATCTAAAAACCCCTGGATCTTGACATCAACTTGTCTTTTTGTTTTTATACATTTTTATCTTCTGTGGAGTTCGACATGTCCAAGAAAGCTGGATAATTATACCACTTTCCCAGCCAAATGGAGTCAACATCTTTTGTTCACAAGATTCTTGGATTTTGGTCATGCCAGACCACCCCCAGGTAAACATGAACAATCAGATATACCACAACTGTCGCTGGAGATTCTGAAACTTGTTCTGATGCTACTTTTGGCTGGTGATATAGAACTAAATCCTGGACCTAATTCAAACATCAGTGATTTGGACTGGCTACAACTAATTAGCTTAGTTAGCCTAGGCCTGCCTGGGCCTCCATTTCAGCTGCCTGGGCCTCCATTTCAGCTGCCTGGGCCTCCATTTCAGCTGCCTGGGCCTCCATTTCAGCTAGCTGGGCTTTCACCTCAGTTGCTCGGGCCTCCACCTCGGCTGCCAGGGCTTACACCTCGGCTGCCAGGGCTTACACCTCGGCTGCCTGGGCCTCCATTTCAGCTGCCTGGGCCTCCATTTCAGCTGCCTGGGCCTCCATTTCAGCTAGCTGGGCTTTCACCTCAGTTGCTCGGGCCTCCACCTCGGCTGCCAGGGCTTACACCTCAGCTGCCTGGGCCTCCATCTCAGCTGCCTGGGCCTGCATTTCAGCTGCCTGGGCCTCCACCTCGGCTGCCTGGGCCTCCACCTCGGCTGCCTGGGCCTCCACCTCGGCTAGCTGGGCCTCCACCTCAGCTAGCTGGGCCTCCATCTCAGCTAGCTGGGCCTCCACCTCAGCTGTCTGGGTCTCCACCTCGGCTTCCTGGGCCCCCATTTCAGCTGCCTGGGCCCCCACCTGCTGTACCCAAACTACAGTCTCCGGTAAAGGGTTTCTCATCATTAAATGCTCATAGTATTGTCAACAAAAGGACAAGAAATCCTGCTATTAAAATTTACAGAGGAACAAAGATCTGAAAGACATTTAATCAGGCTAAAGTAATCTGGGACACTAAAAATAAACCAAAGGGGCTTCTATGTGGACACATTAACATTCGCAGTATGTTACCAAAGCATGAGCAACTGGAACATATTCTAAGCAATTCCAATATTTCTATTTTGGGTATCTCTGAATCTTGGCTCACAAGTTCTTCTCCTGAGTCTGCGGTTGTCTTTCCAGAGTACACAGTATTCAGAAGGGATAGAATTGGAACAAGAGGAGGAGGAATACTTGTGTATGTAAAAAAAACACCTGGATTGCTCTATACTTAGTTCACCAATAGATGTCGAAATAGAACATATTTCTGTTAAAATCACTCTTTCCCCAGAAATGTCATTTACGTTGATCTGTTTATATCGCCCTCCTTCAGCAAAGAATATTTTTTATGAACAACTACAGATATTACTTAAATATCATGCTATAAATAATAAGTCTAATGAAATAATTGTAATGGGAGATTTTAATGTCAACTGGGACTGTGAAAAGGACAGAAAAACACTCAAGGGCATAATGGAGACTTTGAACTTTACTCAACACATTGAACAACCCACAAGAATAACAAGACACTCTAAAACTAAAATAGATCTGGTTTTCAGTAATAAGCCCGAGCGAATTATTAAATCTTATAATTTTATCACTGGTATTTCAGACCACAATTTTATATTATTTTCTAGAAAACTTATAAAATCACGGGTTAAGAATGACTTTCAAAATTCATCTAATAGGAGATCCTTTTATGAATTTATACCAAGAAGTCAGCGACAAAATGTAGCAGAAGCATTAGCATCAGTTAACTGGGAGCCTTTATTGTGTAGTGATGATCCACAATTCTGCAGCAGTCACTTCACTGACATTGTCAAGGATGTTATATCAACATACTCCATTAGAGCTCGACAAAAAATAAAGACAACATCTAATTTGCCCTGGTTAAACAAAGAGTGCAAGAATTTAATGAAAACAAGAGATCAATTACTAAAGCAGTTCCTGAAAACAGGTCTAACTCTGGATAGACAGAGATTTACTTCAATGCGGAATAAAGTAACAAGAAGTTTGAGACAGGCCAAAGCAAAAATTTTTATAAATATAATTGAAAGAGCCAAAGGTAATGGTAAAATTATCTGGCAACACTTAAATAAATTACTTGGCCGTCATTCAAACAAAAGTAAAAACACAATTGAACTTTATGTAAATAACTCTATTGTTAGAGAGCCTCTATCTATTGCCAGTAACTTAAACACTTTCTTTATTTCATCTGTTAAGGAGATCAGTCAGAGCTTTGACTCAGTCATATGCTCTGATAATGTGAATGATGTTGGTCAAAATTTGTTCACCATCACTCATATTTCAGACACTGAAGTTGCTAAACTAATTACAGGTTTAAAACAATCAAAAGCACTTGATGTATATGGTATTAACACAAACTTCCTAAAGGAACATATGGATTTTCTTGTACGTCCAACAACTCATGTTTTGAATATGTCTTTCAAACACTCCATTGTTCCAACAGATTGGAAAATTGCTGCAGTTACACCAATTTTCAAAGCAGGTGTGAAGACTGACATGGCTAATTATCGCCCCATAAGCCTACTCCCGGTCGTATCTAAAATAGCTGAGAAGTGGGTGGTTAAACTCCTCACTGCTCACCTAGAAAACACCCAACCCTCATTACATCCATTGCAGTTTGGCTTTCGGGCATATCACTCCACAGATACTGCCCTGTGTATGTTAGTGGAGAACTTGAAGAGCTTGCTGGACAAGAGTCCCTGTGTTGGAGCTGTATTTTTAGATCTGAGGAAGGCTTTCGACTCTGTAAACCATCAGATATTGTTATCCAGATTGACTCGGTTTAATATCTCCAGTCAGGCTCTTCAGTGGTTTGCCTCATATCTCTCACACAGGAAACAGTGTGTGGTGTTGGATGGGGTTAAATCTCCATATCTAGACTGTGATACAGGGGTTCCTCAAGGATCTGTTCTTGGGCCCTTATTGTTCTCTCTTTTTATCAATAACTTACCTGAAGTCTGTCCAAATATATTTACTCAAATGTATGCAGATGATGCAGTTATATATACGCAAGCAAATAGTGCCCAGCAGGTGGCAAAAGATCTTACAGCTGCTTTAGCATTAATGCATAGCTGGCTGGAGGACTCATGCCTAATGTTGAACACCTCAAAAACTGTCGGTATGTATTTTTCAAAACGCCCCTTAAACTTGAAGCAGTCAAACATATTCCTGGATGGAGTAGAGCTTGAATTAGCTCCAGAATTTAAATATCTTGGGGTCATTCTAGACCCAACATTATCCTTCAAGAGTCACATAAATAAAGTGTCCCAGGTACTTAAATTTAATAATCGAAATTTTAATCATATACACAATAATTTAAATATGAATGTTGCAAAAACTTATTTTTACTCAATGATCATCTCTCATATGGACTATTGTTTGACGTCCTGGTCACTTGCTTGTCCAAAAACACTTAAAACTATTGAAAACATTTATAAAAGAAGTTTAAAACTACTTGACAAAAAACCGACTTCCCACCACCACTGTCATGTGTTAAAAAAACATAAATTACTGAACTTCAATAACTTAGTGAAACTTAAAAGAGTGAGTTTAATATATAAAGTCTTACACTCCCTTGCTCCACCACCACTAAAGCAGTTCATTAGGCATAAAGAAAGCTCAGACAGGACCACTCGAGCTACAATCCGAGGAGACTTGTTTATACCCCACAGACGGACAGCATTTGGGCAGAACGTCCTTTCTGTCCAGGGTGGCCATCTGTGGAACAGTCTTCCTCAACCCATTAGAGAATGCTCGACATTCAATTTGTTTAAGGCAAAGGTTAAAAACTGGTTATGGACAAATCAAGTGTGTGATCATGTATAAGTTGTATAGTTTTAATGTTTTATTTGGGAACAGAATGGTGTGTATGTGTAAGTTTGGTGATGGAATTTTTATTATGAATGAATGATGAATTTTTATGAATTATTATGTCTATTTTTATGCTTAAGGACAACAGATGGAAATTAGCCCTTGGCTATAATCTGGTATGTTTACATTCATGTAATTTTTTTTTTTTTACATTTATGTTCATTAACATGCACTGTCCTAAATAAATAAATAAAACATTCCAAAATGAACTTACACACTTGCTTTACTTCTCTCTGGGATAAATTTCTCGGAGATGAAATGCCAGTTTGGTAGCAAGGCTCCAAATGCTCAACCAGACAGAGGTCTTGCACGCCACTGCCGCTCTATCGCATGAGGCATACTGCTCCGACGTGCTAAGGCTATGAGCTGAGTTACGCCATATCGCAAGTTTTGTGAAGTGCTTTCACTGTACTTACATGTTTCCGTCACTAAATTTCAGGGTTGTGCATTATACATTTCACTGCATACATTTATTTCACAGCTAGAATTATATTGCTTATTAGTCATAAAGCCTAGATCAATGGAGAGCTCCAGTGATAGTTATCCATGTGGTCTTCTTCTGTCCTTTAGTCAAAGTGATCATTAGGTCCTTGGTCATCTCTCTCACTATACCCCCTCCCCCTCCCCCCCGCTCAGTTTGGCAGGGTGGCCAGCTCTCGGAAGGGTGCTTGTTGGGCTTGTTTTTTGCTCTCATATATATATAATCAGTTGTGAAACCTTCTATAGAGAGCTGTGTCTTTCCAGATCGCATCCAATCAATTGAGTTTAGCACAGGTGGACTCTAATCAAGGTGTAGAAACATCTCAGCAATGATCAAGAGAAATGTGTCGTTGTGTTTTTGCCAAAGACTATGTAAATGTGATATTTCGGGGGAGGGATCTGAATGCTTTCTGAACACACTGTAAAATGAAAGCTGGAAACATTCAGACTTTAGTGTGATTCAGTGGTTCTCAAGCTTTTAACAGGCTTTGTCTCATAAAGAATCCCTCCCTACTCTGATGGGAATTTTTATTAATGTCTTTGACTGAGAAAATACATTTGAGGATTTTACTTTCAAGTACACACAGACACAAAAACAACTTGTAGCCCTCCCCACAAAGACAAACGGGTGTCAGAAACACAGACAGCTGATGTTCTGCCACAGGTGGTGCCTGACACAAACTGTGTGATTTACTGCTGGTCACTCTCTCTACTGCGGGTGTGTGTTTATGTGTGAGTGGACTGATGTGAGAGTTCATGCTGGTGTGGTAAAAACGCTGACTGCTGATCCCTGACAATTATTAATGTGCAAGTCAGCGAGACGCAAAATTGTCATCCTGTTGTCACCATTACAGATCCGCAGCCACAGCGAGTGTTTCTATTTTAACTGGTTGCTTGAATTTCAGCCATATGTGTGCGGGATATATCACATGTCCATCATCAAGTGAAGTCCTGTAAGCTACTGACACACAAAAGGGCTGAAAGAAGCTTATCAGAGGTAAGGCTGAATCAGTTAGTCCACAAAACTGAAAGGACTGTTTCTTTATGTAGCTGAAGGAGATCCTCCTCCTCCCTGAATTGTATAAGTGCACAAACCACTCCTGTGTGTCGTTGTGGTTTTATAGCCAAAGGGAAAGACCTGACTCTATAGTTCTTGTAGACTGCAAGTACAAGGTGGCAAATCCCAAAACATAACAGATTACACATTCTATTATCCTCTTCTAGGACATCTAACAGCTTCCTAGAAATATCATTATCAAACTGTATGTAGTGGAAAGGACAAACAGACTTTTACCACAACATTAGAGGCAGCTATAGTTTGCAATGTTGCCTCTGAGATGCAGGTTCTTCGTGCTAAAAGCCTGTGTTTTGTCAGTCTGTTCATGAAGGGTCTTGTCGCTGTGTTCTTCTGTGAGGATGGAGTCCCCGTGGGTGCGTACGTGTCGAAACACTAGCACCATCCATCCTAAAATCCGGAATCAATACAAGTCATCCACTCGAGTGACTGAGCTGTGACTGACTCACCGATGATGAATGAACCGTCAGCACAACGCCCACTCCTCACCAGCTCTGTTATTGTGACATCTAACACAATGAAGCAGTAAATGTCATTAGATCTGAGGCAAATGAAGCATACTCTCACTGCAAACTGCTCAAAGGCAAAAGGGCACCATCCAAATCCTGATGCAAGCAGCCTGATCTGAACTCAGTTTTGTTGCATCAGTTTTCTTCTGCGCTCATTAGGTCTCTAAAGTTCACCCCAGATGCCAGTGAACTCTGTCTGCCATCTAGTGTGGAGACCATGAAATGATCTCCACAACATTACCAACATTCTGCCAGTGTTAAAAAACATCTTTGTATTTGGGTACTGTAATTCTTTTCCACACTTACTTCACTAAAATATTTTTCTAGTACTTTAGGTGCATTGGTACTTATTAGTCCTAATCCTCTGAGCTCTAAGACAGGGGTGGGGAACTCCAGGCTTCAAGGGCTGGTGTCTTGCAGGTTTTAGATGTGTCCTTTATCCAACATAGCTGATTTAAATGCCCAAATTACCTCTTCAACATGTCTTGAAGTTCTCCAGAAGCCTCATAATGAACTAATCATTTAAATCAGGCGTGTTGACCCACGGCTATATCTAAAACCTCCAGGACACCGGCCCTCGAGGCCTGGAGTTCCCCACCCCTGCTTTAAGACATTAAGTCATAAATGGAACCCTAGATTTTTAGGAAAAACGTGAGAAGATTTAGATGTGTTTCAGTTAAAATTATCATTTTCTTTGCTCCCTGGTTGTGAAGACTTGAGAGAACAATTTCATAAAAACAAAAATTACATACTGTGATAGCCCTGGGTAAGAATTGGGGTTTCTTGGACCTCAGAGGATTCACAGTGACTGTTAAGGTTGTTTTTTTGTGTTAATTTGCAAACCATTGTTTTGTCATTCTTGGTCCATTTGCTACTTTGACTTTATTTCTTGTGTGTTTAGTTCCTTCGGGGTTTCCATATATGTTGCTTCCTATATCCTTTGCCCTCCTCTGTTTTCTTTTATCTGTCATCTTGTCAGTCTTTGTCTCAGTGCAGTTGTCTTTTTTTTCCTTGTTTGTTTCTCTGGGCATCAGTTTAGTTTCCTGAATTTTGTTTTTTTATTTTGTTTTGGGTTTTTTTGTTGTTGTTGTTTTTGCTCTGCTTCAATTATAAGGTATTTTTCCTGCTGCTATGCTTTTTTTTTTTTCTTAACTAATTAGGTTAAGAAAAAAACCTAACTGGTTCTTTGCCACTAATCTTAACAAATTAGTGGCAAAGACCCAGAGATTCTATTTCATGTAATTGGGTTCACTTCACACCCCAACTCTTTGACATTTACGTGATAATAGTGTGAAGGTGTAACCCTCTTTTTATGCGTTATGTGTAATGTGTAAATCAAAGAGTGCAGTCATGTGTAAATAATTTAGAAACTCTACTTAACTGATAAAAAGGAGTAGTGTTACATTAGTACTCGTTTCTCGTTCCTGTCCTTTGTGTTTGTAATTAATATGTATCACTCTGGATGAAATTGCTCATTTCTTTAAAATTGTGTGTTGTGATTTTCTCTTTTAATTTAACAGCCACATTTAAAATGATCACATATGTTTAAAATATAATAATAATTTCTCATTTTCAACATATAATATTTTTTACTTTAAATTTACATAATGAGCATGTCCTCATTTTTTAAAATTTCTTATTATTATTGTTATTTGTATTATTATTACTTAAGTACTTTACTTTGCTGCCGTTCAATATTCTAAATACTTGGGGTGTATGATTTTAAATTTTGATATACATATTTTGTTATTTTAGTCGTCTTTAACCACAACCACTTGGAGGCGACATAAAGGCATTCCCACGCTTTACAGCACAGTAACATTTCCGGGTCTGGGCCTGTGTACAATTTCAAAACAAACCATCCCGACTGCTCAGAAAAACGAGAGGCAATATTTACGTTACTGAACTAGTGTATGACATTCCATAAAGTGTACAGTGTAAATAAATAGACAAATAAATAAACAAATTAAAAACTGTTCTATATGACTCTGCGTAACTGCTTACTTTTGCTTTGTTGAATTCGAAATATCTATTTACTTTGTCATGTGTTATGTTATTACTTAAGTTTTCAAAAATTTAAGTGTATGCTGATTTTATTTGATTGCATTTAATGAAATTTCAGGTTTGTGCCTTATCAACAAACGTGTTTGCCTCTTATTGCCTTTTATACCATTCTGCTTAAATAAGCTATTTGTTATGTGTTTGCTTTTAACTTAATCTTTTTAAACCACTGTTTAAAAAGGCTCATTGAGGAAGTATGTTATATCAATTTATTCATCTTGCATTTCAGGTCAGCCTATATCACGTGGTCGTATGTTGATGAAACATTAATTTTGAAGGCTTAAATTAAATGTAAATGTTTTAAAACTTTGTAATATTTCATTGCTAGTGCTGTTTATAAATATATAATCATATCTTTCTGACTAAACTCACCCCAAGACACAAGAGTTAGATGATTTCTATTAGTCTACATTATTTTATTTTCTCTCTGCTCCATTAGTGACATTGATTTCCCTCAGTGTTGGATTTTTCTCTTCTATGGCCTGTGTTCACAGCACATAATTTTTTTGAAGGCCCTTATTTATTCAGAGGGAATTTTGCCACCTTCAGATGAATGAAATGACACGATCAAACAAACATACAGAGAGACCCCCCAAAAAAGAAAACAAACAAACAAACAAAAATGCCAGGTCCCAATCAGAGTTTCAGGCTTAAAAGATCAAAGGTCTAATCAGGTCTAGGATTTTTATCAAGTCAGTGTTTCAGTTCGTTGTCTCTTTTAATATCTTGTAAGGGAGCACTGCTCGATTTACGGTACTCTTACCTTTTTTTGTGATTTTTCAGTAAGTTCAAGTCTTGTGCTTTTATTTTGAATGCGCACACCGGATATGGGTTCGGCGCCGTGGTCTCTTCGGTCTGATTGGTTGTACTCACGTTGCTGCTGATGTGGTGTTCTGAAGTTAGCAAACGCGAACATCCGATTCAAACTTGTTTTCTGCTTTTGTTAGTATTGTAGCTTTGTGAAAACAATGCCTTACTATCAGACGTGGGAGGAGTTCGCCCGTGCAGCAGAAAAACTGTATCTGACAGACCCAATGAAGGTAATAACGCTTTATTTAATAAGTACCATACTGGATAGCCTGTTAGCTAGATGGCACGTTAGCGACGTGACTGTGCTGACTGGTGGTTCGATATTTTTTCATGTTAAATTCTGAACATTTTTGTTATGTTATTTCTTTTTTTCAGGTCAGAGTGGTTCTAAAATACAGACACTGCGACGGAAACCTGTGCATTAAAGTGACTGACAATGCTGTGGTAAGTACACCGAGGAAAAAACGTGGAATTGTTTGTACCAGCCAGTAAAATATGAGAGGTTATCTTGAGAAACCTCTTAAAACTTGTTTTTTGGCCGAGCAGCCAGAAACTTCTTTCTTTGTTTTCTGAGTCTGCTGGTACTAGTTTGTGTGAGGCTAAATCGTAACGTGTAGCGGAGTAACACAAGCAGGCTAGCAGCTGCGAGTTTTTTTTCTTTTTTTGTTTAATAAAGCTCCTGTAATATTTTACGTTTTGTTGTGTAATAAAGTGTGAACACTGGGAGGGGGATACACCATTTTAGCTGTTTTTCTTCTTCCTGTGTTGCGCTGGATTTTTCCGTGTTCATTTTATGGTAGAAATATTAGGCTTACTTGACAGTGATACCCAATGTCTAATGGCCTGGCTGCATTATATTCCAGATATCCCAAATTCTTCACTTCTATGAATTTTTTTGGAAGGTTGGCGGGTAAACTCATCTTTAGAGAAGACTACAGATTTATAATATTGGCATCTAGCCCTATATTCACAAACTTTCCTAATACTTAGAGTAGATCCCATTGTCAAAATGCTAAGAAAGTTCTTAGATTTAATTTCATTTTAAAATCATTTATCCATAAATTCATATAAAATCAGGGTAAAGAGGCTTAAATGGTTCTTAGGCACAGGAGAAAATGACAGTATGTAGATTATCATGCCACTTTGCCCACTTTTTCTTTAAGTGAGGTAATGGCATATGATTAATTCAGTCTCAAATCATTGTGAGCCTTCTGCTCAACATCTCCATCTAGCATGTTTGTGCACTTTGAAATTTGAGGCAATGTTTAAACATGAACATCTCAAACTATTAAAACTATTAAAGATAAAAGCTGGAAATTTTCATTTTGATATTTCTTAGTACAGGATTGAAACATACTCTGTACTTTAGGGGACACACACACACACACACGTATGTATGTGTGTGTGTGTGTGTGTGTGTGTGTGTGTGTGTATGTGTGTATATATATATATATATATGTGTGTGTATATATATATATATGTGTATATGTGTGTGTATATATATGTGTATATATTAGGGGTGCAACGATATTCGTATCGATATTGAACCGTTCGATACAGTGCTTTCGGTTCGGTACGCATATGTATCAAACAATACAACATTTGTAATTTATTTTATCAATTTTCCTTCTGACGATGCTGTCTGTGTTGAGCGCTCAGTGAATCTGTGTTCGACTACTCCGCCTAGGCTGCACTGTCGAGCGCAGATCCACTGAGCGCTCAACACAGACAGTATAGTCAGAAGGAAGAGCGCAGGGCAAGCTAGCGAGACAGAAGTTAAGCTTTACTTGCAGCAGGCAAATTGAACCTCATTCAGATCTGGCGTTTGGAATTATTTTGGTTTTCATGTGACGTATGACCCTGAAGGTAAGCGAGTCATGGACTAAAGTAAAACAGTATGTTGGATGTGCCATGCAATGCTCAATTACATTGGTGTGAACTAGTGTGTTAGCGCAGTTAGCTCGTTAACGTGTTTGCTGTCTAGCCCCATGCACGGAGCGATCGGCGGTAGCTCGTTAACGGAGATTTGCCGTGTTGTGGCGTTAAGGTCATTTCAACGAGATTAACCTGAAAGCACTAGTGGGAACACAACGAATATGACTGCACATTTACGCCGACATCATCCTAGTGCAAAGACAAGTGGAAGCAGACAAAAAAAAGCAAGCATGCTACTAACTTTAGCCGAGTCATTTAGACAGCTGTTAGCACATGATTCTCCTTATGCTGCTGAGAATATAGCCCAGAAGAAGCGGATAGTATAGCTTTTATTTTGGAAAGAGACATTTCTCTGTAATAAACTCTCTTTTCCAAAGATGAGTGATTCCTCAATCAGATACAGGGCTCGCAATATCGCTAGCCCGACGTCCCGGAGCTAGCGATTTTTTCAGTCGGGCTACCAAAATCTATCTCTTCCCTGCCCGTCGGGCTATTGTAGGAAAAATATATGTCAATGCTTTTGCATTCTTTCAGAAATGTAGCTGGGTAATTATGTCATTGGCATCGGTGAACCACTGTCAATATGTGACATATTGAAGACGCGTTTGAATTTGCGCTTGTTTTTTTGCTTTCACTTTGCAATCGTGTGAACTGTGTATAGAGAGCGACAGCACTGATCTGTGAGTGATGATAATTTGTGCACCAATTCCTCTGACATAGTCTTATTAATCGTTAGCTTACTATGCAAACATGACAAGTGAAATCTCCCGCAGCTTACACATGTGAGAGGTTGATCGCGCAGAGAATCGCTGAGCTTATGTGAGTGAGCGTGTAAAAGCATTTCAGTTCTGCTGAGCCAAATAAGACAGGTCAGGGTGAAGAAGTGACAGCCAAAGAAAAGCTTACCACAAAACGGAGAAGTTATGACAAATCAGACTATAAGGCAAAAAGAAAGTGCAGCTTTATGGTTTCATGGACAAAAGAATTTCTGTGGCTGCAATATGATGAGCTAAATAACCAGGGCTGCACATAAGTGGTCCGCAGGTGCGCATTCGCTGTCAAAATAAAAAACACGCACAAGGGTTAGGGTTAAATTTAAAAACTGTACTTTTGAGTTAAAATATATATTTATAATTTTAATAAATGACAAATTAAAAATGCATGAACATTTTTTTGTATCGAAAAAATATTGAACCGAACCGTGAATTTTGTGTATCGTTGCACCCCTTATATATATATATATATATTTATTTATTTATTTATTAGGGGTGCAACGATACTCTTATCGATATTGAACCGTTCGATACAGTGCTTTCGGTTCGGTACGCATATGTATCGAACAATACAAAATTTTTAATCTATTTTATCAACTTTCCTTCTGACGATGCTGTCTATGTTGAGCGCTCAGTGGATCTGTGCTCGACAGTGCAGCCTAGGCGGAGTAGTCGAACGCAGATTCACTGAGCACAGGGCAAGCTAGCGAGACAGAAGTTAAGCTCTCCTTCCAACATGGCAAATTGAACCTCCCCCACCCTAATTCAGATCAGGCGTTTGGAACTATTTTGGTTTTCATGTGACGTATGACCCTGAAGGTAAGCGCGTCATGGACAAAAGTAAAACAGTATGTTGGATGTGCCACGCAATGCTCTATTACATTGGTGGGAACTAGTGCGTTAGCGCAGTTAGCTCGTTAACGTGTTGGCCGTCCAGCCCCACGCACGGGGCGATCCGCGGTAGCTCGTTAACGGAGATTTGCCGTGTTGTGGCGTTAACGTCATTTCAACGAGATTAACGCTGACAGCACTAGTGGGAACACAACGAATATGACTGCACATTTACGCCGACATCATCCTAGTGCAAAGACAAGTGGAAGCAGACAAAAACAACAAGCAAGCATGCTACAAACTTTACCCGAGTCATTTAGACAGCCGTTAGCACATGATTCTCCTTATGGGGACCTGATATGTTTAATATGCTGCTGAGAATATAGCCCAGAAGAAGCGTATAGTATAGCTTTTATTTTGGAAAGAGCCATTTCTCTGTAATAAACTCTCTTTTCCAAAGATGAGTGATTTGTCGATCAGAGAGATGTATTTTTTTTTTTTTATTACTTTGTTGTTTCAGCAACATTAAATTTAAAAACTGTACTTTTGAGTTAAAATATATATTTATAATTTTAAGAAACGACAAATTTGTTTTTCATGCCTTTGAACATTTTTGTTCAAAGGCATGAACATTTTTTTGTATGGAAAAAATATCGAACTGTTCGTTCGTTGCACCCTATATATATATATATATATATTTTTTTTTTTCATTTATTTATTGTTTTAAGTGCATTGGTTATAAAAAATGAATAAATTAAGCACTTAAAGTACCATATTTTAGCACACACTAATAATACAAATATCACATGGCAAAAGCCACTGAGCAACAACTTGTGAGTGGTGTCTAGCTGTATTTCACAATAATACAAAATAAAACACGTAGAATACTTTTTAACTTGTAATTTCCTGATCCCTGCTTGCCGGTAGGAGTTTTAAATGTAATCTTAATTACAAGACTTCTTCAGGGTGATAAGTCTCAAAGTGGTAGGCAGAATTGATCTTGAAAAGTAAATATAGCAAAACAATTAAAAGTTACGAAAAATGGCTTAGTAAGTTATTCCACATAAGTAGTCTTGCAAAGCCAAGTTGCCATGTCGACATGGCATGACTTGCAGTCTGATGTATAAGTATAACCCAACCCTAATCTTAATGCCACAGCTGCCACAGGCATTCGATATACTGACTGCATGAATGAACGCTGCAAAAGTTTGTCTGTGTGCATAGATAGATAGCATAATCTGAAATATGAGAGTGCTTCTTGACCATGCTGCTTACAACATGGGTCTTGAAAAATGAAGGATATGCATATATTTAACAGAATAATGATTTCAGTTATAAGTACTTCTCAATGTGAAGGTTTTTATTTATGTATTTATTTTGTATTATTATTAATGTGTGCTCATATATGGTACTTTACAGGACTGCTTATAGTTTTCAACTAGCCAGTACTGGCATTTGTTTTTATATATTTCAGTCACAAATTACAGGTCCTGATTCAGCTCTGTGTAAAGAAAAACAAGTGAAAATTTCAGGCTTTTATCTTTTTGAGATAAAGTTTTGAGAGAGCCATATTTTATTATTGCCTGTGGAAACAAATGACTTGAAACTGGCTAGACAAGCCTTTACTTGGGCCATGAAATTTGTATTGAAATTGGAATGACCCTTTGTAAATCATCACATACAGTTTGTATAAAGTAATTAATGGATCTTTGGACTGGAATTAATATCTTTAATTTTTGGGTTGTGATACATGGTGAAGACTGCTTTGAGTCTAGTATTATTCATATGAGAATATAAGTGGGGCTGTTTGGTAACCAACACATCAAGCACAGCTGTGTCATAGTGCATGTTGTTTGGTTGATGTTTTCTAGAGATGAACCGGTTGACCAGCCAGGGACCTGAATTGGTTGTTTTCACTGTAACTTTACAGCAAAAATGTCCCTGGTTTGAATCCTGGCTAGGTTCATTCTCTGTGGAAATTGCATGTTCTCCCTGTGTCTGTGTGGGTCTTCCCTGGGTACTTGGTGCTGGCTTAATTAGTTGTGGTGGTGTGGTGTTCCTGGATGTTGCTGAGCTCTCTTAAGGCTCACCTCTCATGGTTGTAAACCCAACCCCAGCTCCAATGTGTTCGAATATTGTTGTTGATGGTGGGTCTTGCTCAAGTGGAGAGCTGTGGTGCTGCTACACAAGGCTACAAAGCATAACAATGACTTCTGTGACCAGTTACAGTCTAATTGAAGTTTGGATTTCATCCATGAGCTAAGAAGATGCTGATTGTGTTCTTGTCACATAATTATAGTAAGATTTATTTTAAAAAGGCATTGAGTGTAGAACCGTGTACACATGCCAAAATAATGTAACTCTGTATCAAGCAATTATTGATTTACAAAAAGGTGTGCACCACCAAAAGAAAGCAACAATGTAACTCTATCATTTAAGTGACTACTTAATCACTACTATAAAACCGTAAAAACCTGTAGTTTTCATGCTGTAACTGCCTTCATTTGGTGTCTTCTCCATCTTTACAGTGTTTACAATACAAGACAGACCAGGCCCAGGACGTGAAGAAGATTGAAAAGCTCCATGGGAAGCTGATGAGACTCATGGTGTCCAAGGAGACGCACAGTGGTGCCATGGAGACGGACTAAAATGCTCTTGAAGAGCTAAAGTTTTGGAGCTCTCGGACTGAGTTCAGAGGACATGGTGGTGCTGCTGAGAGAATAGAAACATCAGAGTGGGACGAGTCTGTAAAACGGGAATGTGGGGAGCTGGATCTGGCTGCTTACACTGGTTTAATGCTGCCAGAGAAGCTATAGATATATACTGTATATATTTTCAGGATTTTTTTTTTTTTTTTTTAAAGTTTCACTGTCCACCTTTCCTTTACAGGCATTATCACATCCCTAATGGTGTAAATGTAAGAAGTTAAAGTTAAATGTAAGAAACGTGTAGGGGTGGAACAACATTAGCTGCTGTGTAAGCAGCTTTGGCACCTTGAATTCTTTAAAGACATTTCCATAAATTTTTAGTTTTGAAGGGGAAGAAAAAGATGGGCAATGAAGATAACTTGTCTTTTTTTCCCCATCTTTCTAGCTATGTCAGATTCAGTTTAAGCCCAGTTTACTTTGATTTTTCTCCCCCCTCATTGTGCCACATGAATGAAGCAGAGCTTTCTGATTTCCCAGCAAGGGTGTGGAGAAAACCCAGTGTTTCCACACTGACATGTTCAATAAATGGTTGTTTACCCCAGTCAGCAATATATCTCTTTTATTCATGTCATTATGGATTATATTGTGTTCAACAGTCATACGTCAACGTTATTATGCCAGACAGCTTATATGACATTGGGTTTGAATTAATGAGATAACACGTCCTTTATTTAGCCCAAGCAGTTAAAATAACTCAAATGCAACAAAATCAAAAAGTACAGTTTTATGTAACTTAGTCACAAGTCAAAGTAAATAAACATATAATATAAATGCTGATTTAGAAAAACAAATTTACCGTAAGCAATATTATCTAGCAAAGCAAACGGAATTAAAAAGGGCTTACTAATTTAAACGATCACCTGTGTGTCGGTCTTCCAGTTGTTCATGTACTCAGGTACTCTTACTCCTGCACCACAGCAACATCCTGTCCTCAGATGGACATGGATCATTTATCGGCCTTCTGTGTATTTCAGTAAAGCTGAAAAAGTTGTTTGTTTTAATTAACCAAGTTTCCCCAGGAAAAAAAACCCTTCGTGAATTATGTAAATTTTTTATTCTTGGTACAATTATTTTTCAAGTTCTTGTTTTTACTTTTTCATTCATAGTGATCAATATGAAAAAGGTATTACAGAAGCAAAAATAAAAATTTCTATTTGTGTCATATTTAAAGCTGGAGTGTTTAATGCAGGCACACAAACGCAAGGATGACTTCAAAGTGAGCCTTTAATTGCTGAAATTACCAGTGCATTCACAAAATCCAAACAATAGAAATAAGGAGTCTGGGGGCAAGTCCAAAGAGAATAAGCAAAGCTGCACATGAAGAAAAACAGGAGTATACAAACCTCTTGTTGAAAGACAAAATAGAGACAATGATATTTGATAATATGTTGGTTTCTAAAATTATAGTTTTGTGAAATGAGCAGCTGGAAAGATGTCGTGGATATGCTGAACCTTCTTCCTTGTACAGACCCCGGCTCTGAGGTAGGATGGCAGCTGCAGAACGGTCTCAAACATGATGTGCTCTCCCCCATGAGTGGCACTGGGGATGATGTTGTTGGAGAATACTCCTAATGTAACAGTGGATGGTGTCCTGGGGATCTTTTTCCAGATCTGGATTAGGGTGTCACTGAGCCCCTTGAGCTCTCTAAGGTGCAAATGTCCAACAGCCTAAGCCACCAATAAATCAGTCATGCGGGATGACGTTCTCCACATAAAAAACAAACTACATGTGTTTTGTTCCTTCATAGATCAACTTTGATCTGTAAATCGTGAATTGATTGTAATTTATTTTTCAGTATCTCTGTACCTATTGTTCTTTTCTTTGCTGGCTCCCTGCTGTTGAGTTGTCTTCTTGTAAATATTCAGGAATATTCATTCATTTTTCAGTTGTAGTCAAAGTGCCTTTTTTTCTAACTAACTACAAACATGTGTATTTGGGTCTTCCCTGTCAACATTTTCATCAGTAATACAAATGCTGAAAGTTAAGTTTATCATAAGCACACGTGCTCGCCAAAAATATGAAGATCTTTATTAAAGGTCCGTCCATTTTTCTTCTGCGTATTCAATTCAAGGTGGCAAGAGTCCAACCCAGGTGTCATTGGGCAACAACAGGGCACAGGTTTCACGTCTGTCACCAGGTTGACACAAAGAAAGACAACTATACACACTCATATTCACAAATTAGAATCACATTCCTTTGGGAAGAAGAGGAACGCACAGAGAGAGCCCAGCTACTCACATCTGCACAGATAGACTCCAGGTTAGCAGATTCAAATCCAGGACCTTCTTGCTCTGAGGCAACAGTGCCAACCACTGCTCCCCTAAAAAGTGAACTTAAAAAATACAGCAGGAATATTCAGAAATGTTTTATGTTAATAGATAACTGATGGCTGCCTTTCGTCAGAAGGAACTTTTTAAAAAATTATGCAAACTTTGCCTTACTTAAGATGACCGAGTTAGGGCGAGTAATTCACTGTGAGTAGTAGTCGTAGTGACGTTATTGTTTTTTCAGGAAACTACGTTTAGTTTTTTGTGCTTTTACGTCCATACCTTTATTTTGAAGGTCGAAAACGGAAGTTCAAAACTTTTCGCCCCTAGCTGGTTTGCATACGCAACGTGCGCTGTGACAAACTTCCGTCATGAATTGGACTACAAATGTCCTCAGATCGTGTAGTTATTTTCCTAGTCCGATGGATTCTGTGAGCAGCCTTTCTCTGAACCACGGCCACATTTAGGAAAAGTTGAGCATAAATGCGACTTACACCAGGTTTGTGTCAAAAGCTGTTTCAGTGTCGTTTCAACAACTGTGTTCATCAAGTTTTGCGAAGACGATGCGTTTACAGTTTGAACCAGAGTGAGAGAAGCCAGCCAGCCGGCTTGAAATTCAAACTTAAGGATGCGTCGGTTGTCGTTAACGTCACCACTACCTCGTACAAACGTATACTAGCGTTAACTAGTTTAGTTATCTTGCCTAACATTTAGGTTCCTACGAACAAAGGAGCTGTTCTTCTCATCTTTGAAACGTTAGCATCTTGTACGTGTGGACTTGAGTGTCGCATTTTGCCTTTAACAGATTATAGTTGGGCGAGGCTCCGTCTAATCTGTGGAGAAACAAGTTCAGCTGAGAGGTGCTCGTCACACTTGTCAACTACGTATGTTTCGCTGAATGTGACAACATGTTTTAAACTGTGCACGTGTCGTAAATATAGTATCACTCTTATATAAAGCAGTGTCCAGATGGCACTACATATGTTCTTAGGTATTTTTCATAGATTGTATACAACAGAGGTGTTGTGCCCGGGCCATCTGACAATGGAACTAGCACCAAGATGGTATTTTAAGGCCAGCTATTAAAGTTTAGGTATTTATGTCCAGATAATCTGGATAGTAAAAATGCAAATGCATACAAAATATCTGTTTAACAAGTGTAATGATTCTAGTACGTAATAGAGACCTTATGACTTGTAATATGCCACTTCAAAAAGGTCACTGTAGTGTTTTCCAGGCTCAAAATGAGCACTTTAGTCCGCATGAACAGTGGTTCGGGTAATAAGTCTGCGTGACATTATTCCATTCTATGTCCTGCTATTTCTGGCCCTTTGGGAAAAACAAAAATTTTATTTTTCAGGGAGTAAATCAAACCTCAATCTGTATCAGAACAAAGAATAACCAGAAAAAAAAAGAATTTAAGGCAAAAAGTAAAGAAGAAAGCAGTAATACTAAAACCAGCGGATCTTTACAATTTGTTAGTTTTACAGTAGCTTCATGTTTTTGTGTCGAAGCACAACAGGGCACCTGTCTCCTCTTTTCACTGTCTGTTTATACATTAGTTTGCATTTAATTAATCTCTGACTCGTTTTCACACTGTCTTTTGTCTTACCTCCTTATCCATCACCCCCAACTACTTTCAATAGATAACTGCCCCTGCTTGGGCCTACAGGAGGTTTCTTTCTGTTAAAAGGGAGTTTTTACCTCCCATTGTCACCAAGTGCTTGCTCATAAGGTGGTCCTCTGAATGTTGAGGTTTCTCTGTATTTTTGTTAGGGTCTTTACCTTGAGGTGACTGCTGTTAGGACTTGACACTATATAAACAAAATTGAATTGAATATTTAAATTTATTTTTTACAATGGCAGGAAACTAGACCTTGTTAGAAAAATGGTACTTGTTGTAGACACTGCCTGCATTTCCGGTAGGAACACGGGTAGTTCCTCAAATGGTCCTGAGAAAATGTTCTACTGATTACACCAGGTGAATGCAAGCTTTTTGTTTTTTGGTATGATTTTTAAAACTTCAATCTCTGTCTGCGCTGTAGTTATTCAACACTCCTTATTTCACTGTCAGCAGCATGCCCACTTTGACCAGTCAGCTTTATAAGTTTTTGTGAACCTGTTGTCTGTTTCCACAGCGGTATGAGTCTACGGGAAATTAGTGAGAATCTGAAACTGGCTCGTGAATATGCCTTGCTGGGAAACTACAGCTCAGCCAGTGTTCTCTATCATGGGCTGCTTGAACAAATCAAAAAACATGTGTACACGTTGCGAGACAGCAGTTTCCAGCAGAGGTGGCAGCAGGTAAATGTAGTGCTGATCTTTTATCTGATCATATGAGGAGCCGGTCCCAATTTTTCTTATGCATGCACCTGTGGTTGTTTCTCAGCTGTGGCAGGAAATCATCGAAGAGAATCAACAAGTTCAGGACATAATGTCAACTCTGGGGAACTTTCAGTTGGACACAGCTCCTGTTAAACCCAGTAACCATGATGATTTTGAAATGAGACCTTTGCATGTGGAACAGAGGTACTGCACTGACTATTTACATGTATTATTTTCTGCTTATTCGTTGCTTAGGAAATTTCATATGCTACAAATTCCGATGCTTCGTGAACACATATCTGCTTCTGGTGTAATTCTGCAGTTTTCTGAACTGCAATTGTTGAATAAGCCAAGAACAATAGTCATGATGTAGTCATATGATTGAGATCAGTGAACCTCTGTGAGCTTGATTTGTTCCTGCTCTGCCCTCCAGAAAGATGGCTGGTAAACCTCAAACTGTGTATTTTTAACTGTCAGAGATGCACTTCCTGAAAAATTCACCTTTTCATTTTTTTTTTTAACTTTCGCAACATAGTTTATATTATGTTGCTTGTATGCTTGTAACATATTTTTTTGGCCACATGCTCCATTTTGAACAACATTATTGATTTTTTAAAAATGTATATATTTATTTTATCAAGGCCAGAAATTTCCGTTTTGGGATGAGAGCAGCTATCTGCCACAAACAGATTATGGCAGATAGCTACTCCACCTTAAGCTTGGTTCTGTCAGAGGTCTCTTCCTGTTAAAAGGAAGTTATTCTACCACACCATCTCTGACTACTACTCACAGAGGATCATGTGATTTTTGTGGTTGTCTAAGAAGCTTGGAAAGAAAAGCGTCTGGACTTCTTTAAGTTTCTTGAAGATGTTTCACCTCTCATCTCATCAGCTTCTCTGTTAAGAAGCTTAAAGAAGTCCAGACTCTTTCTTTCCAAGCTCCTTAGATTGCGATGACCTAGATGACTGAGAACCTTTACATATTCTTGTGGTTCTTTCTCTAATATTGTGTAATTTTATTTATACTGATGCTATACACAATAAATAGCACTCCACCCACCCAGTTCAAGTGAGTTTTAAGTTATCTGGTAATTAGCAGACTATATATTTGTAACACAGATATCTGCACATCAGTGCTGTCTTATAAAATACTGGAATTTCACTCAGCAAAACTGAAGCACAAACTTCTTTGATAGCAGATACCACAAAGGACGCCGTCTTATTCGTCTTATTTGGCTACAGGTGCCTCTAACCATTTCACCCACCATACAGATTTTAGTTTTTAAGAGGAAAATTATGCAAAGAGACCAAATCTGTTTTTATACAGTCTGTAAACATGTCTGTGCCAAAAAAAAGCCCAACAAAAAACTGTAACGTTGGCTGTTTAATGGGACTGTTTTTGGCATTTAGGGGCTTGTCTCATTTTTCATTCGCAGAGGTTGCCTTGAATCAAAATGAGAAGCAGATTGGACTGAGTCTGGAAAATTTAGGCTGCTAGTGCAAATGATGATGCTTAAAAAAACATGCTAGCTTATTATCATCATCACCGAGGACACTCTCACAAGAGATGCTTGATCTCACGAGTTTTACTTCCTGGTTAAATAAATGTTTGTTTTTGTTTAGAGGGGAAAAAAATAGTAGCATTAACTTCAAATGCAGGACGGTGTCTCAGTCTGTTTGTTTTTCCTTTGGCTTTTTGACTGTGTGCTGTGGCAGTTTGGTCTGGTCTTGCTAGTTTTAAATGAAAGATTATGATATTAAGCTCTTTAGTTGGCTGCTGGCCGATAGAATAATCGGAGTGGTGTCAGATCAGTAATATTAGCACAGTATTTAAGGGGGGAAAAAACAATCAATCATACGGTTCTGTCTGGTTTGTGCTCTAAGCACTAAGGCAACAGCTGATTCACAAAGAATGTAAATGTTTCAATGATTTAACACCTGTTGACATTAAGGGGTTGCAGTTGATAGTCTTATCCCTGTTTTCTTCACAGACATTCTCCCTGTCCTGTCAGACGTCCTACCAACCCCTACAAAGACAGCAAACCTGCAAACAACCGCCTGAGTGTGGCTGTGAAGGCCCAGCAGAGGCACCTGCCCCGAGGGGCCAACGGCGACAGAAGCAGACCTTCCAAGGGCAAAGAAAAGAAGGAACCAAAGGAGGCTGCTGGCAAAGCAAAGGACGATAAGGTGAGCGATATGTTGACGGTTCCAAGTTGCAGCACACATAGTCACAGCCTTCTCTATTATATCACATAACAAAAAGTCACAAAGTATTGCTGATCAAACAGTATCACATGCGGTCTGTTTACTCACTACCTAGCCTGTCATTCCAGTTTGGGTTTTTTTTTCCCCGAGGGATTCGTTCAAGGAACTGGGAAGGGTTATTTTATTTGTATTTACTTATTTATGGTCTGCCTCTCAGAATAAATCAGATGTCCAGGAGAAAGAAGCAAAGAGGTTTGATGGGGCAGGATATGATAAAGACCTCGTGGAAGCTCTGGAGAGGGATATTATATCTCAAAATCCAAATATTAAATGGTAGGTGAATGTTTCAGATGCCTTGAATGACTAAGCTGTAGTCTTTGAGCTTTCCTCCGTTAGACAAACTGTAGTTTTTGGTATGTCTGCTTTGGCTTCACTTAATAGCCTTTTTGTCCTGTAGAGGTTTATCTATCTTTCTTGGCATGACCACCAGCCTCCCTGAGAGTTTTCACATCTGACATCAGTCTAAACTGTTTTTATAGGGATGACATCGCAGACTTGGAAGATGCAAAAAAACTGCTGAAAGAAGCAGTTGTGTTGCCGATGTGGATGCCAGCGTTTTTTAAAGGAATAAGACGACCCTGGAAGGTAGTGTGCAAGCACAAGTTTGTGTCATCACTTGTATCACATGCGTCCTGTTACATAGACGTTATTTTCTTCTTTAGGGTGTGCTTATGGTGGGACCTCCTGGCACCGGGAAAACACTTCTGGCTAAAGCAGTTGCTACTGAATGTAGAACCACATTCTTCAATGTCTCCTCATCAACTCTGACCTCTAAGTACAGAGGAGAATCTGAGAAACTAGTTCGCCTTCTCTTTGAAATGGTAAGTCCAGTTTTGTGTTTTGTTGGTGTGCTTAAATGTTCTGAACTTAGTTTCTGTTGTCTGTAGTAGTATTTCCTTTAATTTTTCAGGACTATAAGTTAGTTTTGGAGCCCTCTAGTGGTTGGAAATCACCTAACGCACCTTTATTTCTGAGAGTGAATTTATCACTCATTAATAAATAATCATTAACTGAATAAAACGTGCTTTCATATTAAGTTAAGCCATTTTTGTGAACCAATTATAACAATCTTTGTGTAAAGTTAAACAATTTCTCTTAGTATTAAAAATAATACACTTTTTTTTGGTCCTTGATCTGAGTCATTGCATGTGTCCCCGTACAGGCACGTTTTTATGCTCCCACCACGATTTTCATTGATGAAATTGACTCAATGTGCAGCCGCAGAGGAACCTCAGAGGAGCATGAAGCTAGCAGGAGAGTAAAGGCAGAGCTACTTGTGCAAATGGATGGTATAGAACTTTTGTCTATTTCCATTCATGCTAGATATATTTACCTTTTGATGGAGGCAGTTTTTTATACTCTTCTTCTTGTTGTTTTTACGCAGGTGTTGGTGGAGCATCAGAGAACGACGACCCATCAAAGATGGTGATGGTCCTGGCTGCAACCAACTTTCCATGGGACATTGACGAGGCTCTGAGGAGGCGCCTGGAGAAGCGGATCTACATTCCTCTTCCTTCAAGTACAATTGTTGTTTTACTGATTTCCACATTGTAGGCAATGAAATGCAATTATTGAAAATGAAAACTGCCAACAACTCTAAACTCTGAAAAGTGTTGCATGTTTCAATAACTAATAAGGGATCATAACAGATTGGATCATAACTGCTTGACTTGGTGACAAGCATCAGCTGCTCAGCCTCCACATTCCTCACATTCCACTGATTTGAAGCACAGTGCACACAGCTGACAGCACATGCAGCTTTTTTTAAAGCTACTTTCTGTTCTATGGAAACATTTATAACCATGCCAGAAGGCTGCCTGGTTCAGTGTCTGCTTTGTGTTAATTAAACTTGACAAATGTTGATTTAGAAATGTACAACATGGAATTACAGTCCCAACATAAATATTCTCAAGGAGGGCTAAATTGCTAACGATGCTGAGTAAATGATGACCTTCTTTCTTCGTGTAAATATTGCTGATGAAATGACCATTTACTGAAGCAGAAAGCATGCTCTAGTTGCTGTTGGCCCTCTGTTTGCAGCTAAGGGGCGAGTGGAGCTGCTCAAGATTAACCTGAGGGAGCTGGAGCTGGCCAGCGACGTGGACTTGGACAAGATTGCTGAGCAGATGGAGGGTTACTCAGGAGCTGACATCACTAACGTGTGCAGGTCAGGGCATATTTCAAAATGAAGTTTAAAGAATACACTAAGCATAACTTCCAGATAACTGCTGATATTTACTGATGGCCCTGGTAGTTAAATGAACTGTAGTCTTGGTATTTGCAGTACCATGTTTTCTGCACTATAAGGTGCACTTAAACTCCTTGAATTTTCTGAAAAATCAACAGTGCGCCTAATAATCCGGTTTGCGTATGTATGAATTCTGGTTGTGCTTACTGACCTCGAACCGATTTTATGTGGTACACTGCACTCAAAAATCTGTCAAAAAACATTTTAGTACAACTTTGGTAAGCTACGAAGCTGCACCGCTTGATGGATTGTTGGAGCATTACGGCTGCCGTAGTCAGGAGCCTCGTGGAGTAATCCAGGGTCCAAAACTCCGTCTGTTTCAGGTCCCAGAGTCAAACGAACACTGCAGCATCACTGAGAGTTAAAAACTGTCTAAATTCTTTCACCTTTAATAAAAGGATCAGCGTTGCTGCTTCACCAGGTGTAACAATTAAGTTTAACATCCAGGCATCCATGAAAATAGAATTTAGTCAATTTAATGGAGTTCGCAGGAAGTTAGCTCGCTAGTTTCCACCTAAACGTGATATACCATGACTGAGAGATTTCTGAAAAAATTAAAATGTACAGCTCTGCTATCACTTCCAACATAAATGAAGACAGAAAACTAAACAGCAGTGACTTTTGTAGGGTTACTGAAGTTGGACTATCTGGTATATAATGATGTGCTACGTGATCCCTAGCGATACAGCTATGTTAGCATAACATAAACACAGTGAAGCTGGAGGATGAACGCTAACTTTTTTCCACTCGATAAAAGTTAACAAATGCAATAGCATGGCAGGATGCTGTAAACGGACTAAACTTCAGTCAGGAGAACAACTGAGATAATCAATCCAAGATACGAGGTTAGTCATTAATATACTGCAACAACATGGGAATAGAGCAGCTGCCAGAGAATTCAACATTAATGAATGGAGGAAGCAAGAAGAATAAGTTGAGTAAAGTTTGACTTATCTGCCTGTTTTGTATCGCTTAATGCGCCTTATGTATGAAAACAGACCCGTTCATCGACAGTGCGCCTTACAATCCGGTGCGCCTTATGGTCTGAAAAATATGGTACTTTGCTACATAAGATGTCTTGCAATTTGTCTGTGTTAGCAGTAAAACTAGTATTTGCTAACACTAACCAGATGAGAGAGAATGAATCGTGATCACTCTGCTGATGCTCACGAAGCTCCTGTTTGTTAGCTAATAATAAATTAGCGGCTAACGTGGACAAATTGTTGCTTCCTCGCTAATTCTAGGTTTCTTGTGTTCTAGACTGGCTAGCACATTCCTATGTGAAACCACATCATTTTGTGAGCTTGTGTTAAAGTCTGCTGTGCTGGTAGCCATATGTGTTTGATGTTAGTTATTAGTGGACTGTTACGGTACTCTTTGGCTGTGTTGCTTGCTTTATAACACTTTCTTGGGGACTAAGAGAGACGCTGATGCAAGGGACTCTGCAACAAGAATAATCTCCACAGCTGGGTGCAATTTTGCAGTATGATAATGCACTCTGAAAACATTCATGAGTTTGGTTTCAATTTAACCTAACATTCCCACCTAAAGGTTTGTATGTGATGAACAGTATTAAGTGAAATCTGACAAATCGTTGTTGTGTGTCGCGTAGGGACGCATCTCTGATGGCCATGAGGCGAAGGATCGAAGGCCTCACTCCAGAGGAGATCCGCAACATTTCCCGGGATGAGATGCACATGCCCACCACCATGGAGGACTTTGAGTCCGCTCTGAGGAAAGTGTCCAAATCAGTTTCTGCAGCTGACCTGGAAAAGTATGAAAAGTGGATTGAAGAGTTTGGCTCCTGCTGATGAAACTTTAAGTGTGCAGCTTAGTGTAAGGTTTTGTGTTCCTGCTAACTGAAATGTTTTCTTGGAGAAATGTGTCAGCTCTGGTGTATCGAGCTGCAAGTACATTTCTGAATCAGCAGGCAGGTTTATTACAAAAGTAATTGCACTTGAAAAGTGGTAACTCTTGTACATGTTGTTGCTATGCAAACCTTTTCATCTCAGTGAGTGTCGAAAGAACAACAACTCGGAGCTGATTGTTGATACAATTCATTTTTGGACTTAATCATTTTAGTTGACTGGTCCTGAACATGTTGCCAAAATGTTAGACAAATCGGATATAGCTATTAGAAAAACTGACAAAACGTCGGCATTTCCTGAAATACACTAATAGTAAAAGGCCAAACATGTTATATTAGTTTATTCTCAGTGTCGTTTTATTGTCTTTGTGCTGGTGTATCTGTTGGATACAGAACCAGCCAATCAAATGTTGTTCCCTTTATTGTTGTTCTTTTCACTTTGCACTTGATTTTATTTTAAACCATATGGATCTATAACACTTTTTCTTATAAACATTAAACTAAGAAGCCATTTCTATATTGCGATACGTGCAAGTTTATTTATTGCTCACTATATCTGCTTAAAAAAATCTACACACAGATGAGTTCACACATTTAATTGCAACCAAAACAAACCTGTCCAAGTTCCCCTGTAACCTGCAAGCTCTGTTTCAGGTTTTCTATGCTTGGATCTGTATGTTACTGAGAGGGGGTGTCCTTAATAGAGTCCCGATCAAAAGTTTAAGACCACTTGAAAAATGGTAATAAATAAATCATATTTTGCATGGTTGGATCTTAACAAGGTTCCAGGTAGAGCTTCACCCTCCAAGAAGAAATGAGAGTGAGACAAAACATTTTTTGAGCATGGAATTTATTGAAAAAAATGCTTAAACTGAAACAGGCTGTTTTACAGCTGATCAAACGTTTAGGACCACATGGCGCAAAAAGAAAAGATTTTTTGTTGTTGTTTGTTTGTTTTGCCATTTTACAAGTTGTCTTAAACTTTTGATCTGGACTGAGTCTGTCACTCACACAGCTATGGCTCCACCTGCTGTTCAAACCTCCATGAGCTGTAGCTGGGTTAAAGGGAATGGGGAGGGAGACTAATTTAAGACGGCGTGTTTCAGATTGCTGAACTGAGCTCTTCCACAGTCTGAAGTACAGCCTGGTGGTGTTGGATAGACTGAAACCAAATGTCCCAGGGTGTTTTATTGGATTTAGGTCAGACGAGGGGGGGGGGGGCATTCAGTGGTAACAGTTAATTTATCCTCCAGGCAGTGGCAGAGCGGGGGGGTGGCTTACTGGGCTTAAGCCCGGGTTGTTTTTTTCAGAAGCCCGGGGTCTTTTGGAGTGTAATTTTTTCATAGTTAGATGCCTGGCTGACAACTGTATAAAGCAAAAAACTACACACAATATTCGAAGCACATAGTGCACACTGTGGGAATTTACGACTGTGCGTAAATCCCCCTAATATTGGTATGATCCGAGCTCAGGCAGTAAGCGGGGCGGGGCAGCTGCTGCGCTGTTGGAGAAACGGAGCTAGGCAGACAGAGGAGAACTGAAGTTTGAGCAGGTACCAAAGCAAATCATTCGTACTGTATAAATAATGTAAATATGACGGTGTATCACGAAAGATTGATATCAAACTGATCACTCGACCCATATTACGTTACTTGCTCTTCAAGTGAATCAACAAATGGCAAAATGAAAAGCCGAACAACAACAATGCTGTTTCTTTAGAGAGTCTCAGCTTACATGTGTTTATTTCATATTTTCAGTTGTTACCCTCCACGGCTAAATAAATCTGTTTCAGTAATGCACTGATATACAAGAATGGACATAAGGAGCGTCTTTCAAAGAAAAAACTGGTAGTATTTTATATATTATGCTTTGTATGTTGTTCAGTATATTTCTATGCAAAACAAGAGGAACTTCAATACACAGCAGTATATTCACAGTTTAAACCAGATATTTACATACACTTTATGGAAAACACAAGAACATTTTTTTTTACTGTACAACATCAATTTAGAGTAAACTTGTTTTGTTTTGGATAAATAAATATTGAAATATCTTTTGAATTAGTTAAATGTCAGAATAAAGAGAGACAGAGCTGTCTATTTTTTATCACTTTCATCAAATTTAGGAGTACATATACACTAAGTTTATTGTTAATTAATAAGAAAACTCCAGACGATTCCAATTCTGAGCTGAAGAAGCTTCTGATAGGTTAGTAGAGTCCATGTGAGTAAACTGGTGGCACAGCTGTGGATGCATATAAGGCAAAACACAGAGCCTGTTTCTTTGACATGGGAAAATCAAGAGATGTCAACCAAAACACGAGAAAAAGAACTGTGGAGCTCCATAAGTGTGGCTCAATTTCAAATACAATTTGGTGCCATTTACAATGAAGAAATACAGATAGTTTCTCGCTTTACTCTTAAAGTTAACAAATATGTTTTTTATATTTATCAATCTAAAAAAATAAACATTTAGTCTGATTTGATGTTACAATTAAAAAAGTGTTTGTGTTTTGATCTGAAGAGTATGTAAATATCTGGTTTCAACTGTATATTTGATTATTGTCAGCACAAAGAGGGAGAGAGAGGAACAGAGAGGGAGAGAGAGAATGAGGACAGAACAGAGATGGAACAAGAGCAGGTGAGACACACATGTTAGTCAAATGGTTGTTTACCAAAAGTATCACCGTATCATAGGTCCTCATGTATCTCGTACCTAGTGTTTCTTTTTAGGTTTGTTATTTTTCAAATTCTACATTTATTAAGTTATGCAGGCTTGTTTGCACAACAAGGCAAAATAATTATATAAACTTTTCTGAATCTAAATATTGTACTTTGGTAGAATTAAAAAATAAGTGTAGTGCAGGTCTATGATGATTTTTAGTGCTACTATCATCTAGTTCTGATTCTGGTTCTGTCTTGGTTAAATCCTAAGTAGTCCTGATTTTGAACTGTTGTAGTCCTGTTTTAATTCCGGATCAGTTCAGGGTCTGGTTGAATTGGGGTTTAGTCCTCATGTCTTGATACAGCCCCGACTTTGTTCTGCCTTGCTGCTTAATTAAAAAACTAGTTTAAGGTGTCCTGCATATGTGATATATATTTTTCCCTATATGAAGTAATTCTTTTTTGAACAAAACTCAAAACAGAGCCTATTAATCTTTCAGTCATTTCTAACCCCCCCCCCCCCCCCCAAAAAAAAAAAAAATCCCACATGCATACTAACCTTTAGGGCTAAGCCCCGGGTGTTTCAAATGTCTGGCTCCGCCTCTGCCTCCAGGACCTGCCTGCATACTCTCACCACATGAAGCATTGTTGTAAACCAGGAGGAACCCAGGACCCACTGCACTAGTGTTGGGTCGTCCTAATACCTAATGGCAGTCAGGGTGCCGTTGCTTAACCTTTAGAGGTGTGTATGTATAGTCCTCCTCAGACCCTCACTGACCCACCATCACACTGGTCATGCTGAATGATGTTACAGGACGTATAACGTTCTCCGTAGCTTTTTGACACCCTTTCATGTCTGTCACATGTGCTCACCTGCTCTAATCTGTGAAAGCACAACATGCCACTGGTCGACCTGCCATTTTTGGTATTCTATAGTAAATGCCATACAGGCTTCAATGTGCTAGGCAGTGAGCACAGGGCCCACTGAAGGATGTCAGGCCACCCTCATGAAGTCTGTTTCTGATTGTTTGGTCAGACACATTTCACACCAGTGTGCTGCTGAAGGTTTTTTTTTTTTTTTTAATAGCTCTGGTAGTGCTCATCCGGTTCCTCCTTGCACAAAGGAGCCGATACCGGTCCTGCTGAGGGATGCAGGACCCTTTACAGCCCTATCCAGCTCTCATAGACTAACTGCCCGTCTCCTGGAATCACACAGCAAATCTGGCACTGGCATGTCTTGATGTGCCATCCTGGAGGAACTGGACTACCTATACATCCTCTGTAGGGTGCATGTATTACATCATTCCACCAGTAGTGTCAATGACCACAGCTTAATGCAAAATTAGGGAAAACGGTCAGAAAATATGAGGGGAAAATGTCAGTGTCCTCCACCTGTAAAATGGAGTTACACTGAGTTTGCTTTTAGTTTTATGGTTGTACTCTGAGCTCTTCCATGATGCTTGGTGTATAGGGGTGCATGGTCGCTTCGCAAGGTAGACATTATGTGCCAGTATAACACTTTATCATTAGTCTGTACAGTAACACAGTATGATCACCCAACATACAAAGACAATTATCAGACAATATATCCATGTGATGGTTGTAAGGAAAGCTTTTAATTAGCATGATTTCTGACCCAAATACACAGTCCAGCTGTAATTCATACAATGTATGCACACAGATGCCAAAAAAAGATATCACGCTGATGTATCAAAGACCAAATTAAAACATTTGTTGTTTAACTCTGAACCAACTAGGTGTTGCGTACAGCATTCTGTTGCACAACTTGAGGCAGATTCCAACACCGTTTTAAGTCATCATGCACTTTCCTATTTTTAATGGAAAACTTGTTGATGGAGCAGCAAACTCTACTCACTAGCTACACTATGCATGCACCTTTTCGTTGTACGCAGTATATCATGCATACTGCAGTTTAACTGAGCCCTAGGGAGAGAAAATCATGACATCACAAGCTGATCTTTTGGGATGTCTTTGAAAAAGCATGACCAATAGTAAAATAACACCCTCGCACATAAAAAAAACAAACAAAAAAACCCAACAAAAAGAGAAAATGTGGTTTGTGAATTTATGATGAATGAAAACGCAGGTTTTTCACCGACAGCCTGTTGAGCCGTTTGATCCTTCACACCTAGAACTGCCAAACATCAGAGAGGGCTGCACTGCAAAGCATGATTAAAGCTTCGCAAGGTCAACTAAACCTGCTGAACATTTAACCTGCTCTGGAGCAGGTAATGTTTGAGATCAGCACTTCCTCTGTTATGTGAACGCACACATGGATAGATGGGAAACTGGGGGTAACTTCTGCAGTTGATAACCACCTTTGTGTGACTGCTTAGCCAGATTGTGGCGTCGCTTAGCCCAAGTTCAGAAAAGAACAGCTACTTTGTAGCACAGGCCACTGAAGTGATAGTGAGGACATGCAGATTCGTTCTTTGAACAAGAATTGTGTTTCAGTCTTGGACTGTATCAGTCCGCTCGTAGTTTATATATAGAGAAGGTGCATAGACATTCTGAACAGCTTCACTGACATTCTACAATATTAGTAACAGGAAGCCACAAACAATACTGATTAAAGTAGACCACATAGTAATCCTTCTCATGATAGAATCCTTATAAAAAACAAACAAACTGAGGCACAGTGAAAAAAAAAAGACAACAGATGAACGTCAGTAATGTCGAGTCAAAGGAAGAAGTTTTTTAGTAGAGACAGAACAGAAACTCTGACGCAGTAATCTGCTTAGCTTTGTCTTTTTAGACATTTCAACAGATTTAAGCAAGTGTCTTTGCCTCTGTTTACTTTTAAATACATTTAATGCATTTAGAGCTGTCTTCATTTTTTTCAGCTGTAGGTGAATGATTTTGGAAAAAAAAAAATTTATATATATATATATATATATATATATATATATATATATATATATATATATATAGCAAACAAATGTGTGATCTGTAAAGAACTGCTACATACACAAAGTTTTTTTTTTTTAAGGGAACTCTGAAGTGTTTGGATCTGGTTCTAAAATTCTCAGTTTGTCCATATTTATAAGTTAACCCCACAGCATCTAGCTTTTTATTCTGCACTGCAAACTTTTAGTGATACGTAAACTTGAACTAAACAGGATAAATGGTCCATTTAGTAACAGTTCTGAGGATGTAGACCATATCAAACTGCTTTGGTCTTGAGCTTTGGAGCAGATCTGATACAAAGGCTAAAGGTTATACTTTTGTGTAATAACAATTTGTACCACAAGATGGTGCAGTGAGCCAACCAGGCAAGTCATTAGGAGCACATTCTTATCAACAATATCATACCGGGAAAAGCAAAGCTACTTGCGGAATCAGGGATATGGCAGAAATAGAATTACCAAATAGAAGTAAAGAAGCTTACATTCAAAAACATTTCTAAACACCCACTGATAAAACACTGCTCCCTGGTGGTGAAATTTCAATGACTTATGTTAATGTAATCATTTGTATTTATGCCCTATACACTGTGTCTGCACAGCTCTGCCATCAGGAAACTGGGTTGATCATGTTAGCCTTGCAGCTAACAGTTAGTTTTACCGAAGCAAAGGAAAGAGAGTAAACTTTGAATGGTTTGAGTTTATATAAGAGCTGTTATTTTATGTTTATTTTATGTCATGTTATTACCAAAAAGGCCTTTTCCAGTTTTTGTCCTGATGGACATTATAAATAATATTGGGAGGGTCTTACCATTCATTTAGATGGGAGCTTCAAAACACCTTCCTAAAGCACTGCCAACATGGGTGCCAGTTAGGAAGGGTTGCTTGTAGAAAGATTTTGGCAGCATGAAAGCTCATTTGCCCTCGTTTTCAGTCTTTAAAGAAATCTAAACAAGACCAGCAGCTGGAGAGCGGTATCAGTCTTTTCCTTTGACCTTCAGCTAAAATGACTTAAAAAAAACAACAAAAACGAAGTGTTTCTCAAAAAACAGAGCTTCAGCTCATCTGATAATCCCTTGAATCTTGGACATTGTTTTTGTTAACTGCATTACAGCTAAACATGTTTTGGGTGTGGGTAAAGCAAAAGTGGTCACTGTTGCAGATTCTCTGCATGATGTGCTGAAAGCAGATGCTGGTGAGGTAACCGTAAGCCTTCCATACTTTAATCTCATTGCATCATGACATTCAGCACCATAAATCTCTCACTTTACTCTCCATTCTGAGGGACTCGTATAAGCTAACATTAAATGAGCTTATGTTGGCTGATGAAAAGATTCACGAAGACCATGAAAAAGAAAAGTGACAGGAAAAGCTGTGGTGATTCACAGATCAGAACAAAACCGGGCCATGCGAAACCGCAGGTTAAACAACAAATAGGAACAAACTGGAGGAGCCGGTCAAGATGATCCTCATTCAAGGCTTCTTCTCTTCTTCCTCTGCTTCTACTTCTATGTTCTCCAGGAGATTGTGCTTCTCATCCTCTGGCATCACAGGGACAGAGTTTACATTAAAAATGCGCCTGTAAAACAGAAAATAAAGTTTGTTGGAAGTAATCACGGGGGGGTGTCAAAATTTTTGGGACCCAACCTCTGGGTCCCAAAAATGAAGGCGATGCAAAAAGAACTGTAGTTCCTCTAATGACCACTTGAGGTCAGCACCAAAAATTCAGTTGAATTTTATTTATATAGCGTGCACAATCACAGTTGCCTCAAGGCGCTTTGTATTATAAGGTAAAGATCCTACAACAGAAAACCCCAACAATCATATGACCCCTATGAACAAGCGCTTTGGCAAAAGGGGGAAGAAAAAACACTCAGCAGAACCAGCCTCATCTGCCAGGAATTTTTCTGCAACTCAATAATTTGAAAGTTTAAAGTTAGGAGGCAGTTCAAGAAGTTTGCTCTTCTCTTCTGGTGAGTGAAATTCTAGCATTACATTAAACTGTTAGCAATATGCATGTCTGCACATGAATATGAATGCTTCCTAACCAAGCTTGCATTCTTTAGCAACTCAGCACGCCACCCTTTCATCTAAATATGGTGACTCCAACCTCCAGAAAACAAATATGGCGGCAGCCAAAGAGTAAAGAAACCAATAGGTGACAACAGCTACATTCATCTTGTATCTATGCAACAAACTCACTTATGTTCACAAATTGGGAAAAACACATCTAAGATCTTGACGATGACGGCTGATCCGACCACGCCGATCACGACCACCCACATGACCAGGAAGAAGAGAGGCAGGGATTCGGAACAGAAGCGCCGCAGACGCTCCCTGGCTTGCTCTACCCACTGACACATGGCCTGGGGAGACATTGTTAATTATTGTGGAAGAAATTTTCAAACAATGTGCTCACTTTGTGAAGACTAGAAGTGTCAAAATTGAGGAAATGATGTGCTTTTAACTGCTGGATTGCAGGATTTCTTTTTGTATAGCTAACTTTGTGTAGTTTGTGATGGAAATATTATTCAATATTTTCTCCTGATAACATAAAATAACTACAAACTTTGACATTTTTTCCAGATCTTTCACTTTAATCTTCCTAATAGTAGAGACTCTGGCTCCCTGTTTTTACTCTGTGACTCCAAAGAGTAGCTTTGTGTAATTTACAATATTTTATACTGGCCTTGGTTTATCCTCAGTCCGACCCTATGAAACTCCTTGTGGAGCAGACTGTATTGTTTGGAATGAGTGTGATCTTACTGCAGACTTGCACTTACAGAGTAAGAAGAAATAAGTTCCTTGGGTGGAGTTTCCATTTGATTCTGATCAGGCTGGCTCGGGTAAGTGTAATCAAGTTCATCATCATATCTGACATCATACAGGAGGTCAGGATCCATACGCAGGGGGGTCTCTGGGAGTTTTCCAGGGGATGCAATCTCTTCCCGGGTGGTCTCTGTGTGCTTCAGAGGATACTGGCTTGTGGTCTGAGAGATCAGCTGCTCTTCATCTGATTTGAAAAGTGCAGGAGGAAAAATATTAAATATTAATTAATAGCCAATATTCTAAACTGGACAGCTAATGAGTAGTTTACTGACAATTAGGACACAAAAAGCAAACCTTTTCTAGAATTTGGTGGATCTGTGACAACCACATCATTTTCTCTGGGAACCCTAAAGATATCACTGTGTCCAATGGGGTAGATGTTGGTAAACTGCGCCAGCTTCTGGAAGTCTGGGCTCATCAGTATTTTCACCTCACACATGTCAGGCTGCTGAACCTGAATAACACACACAAAAAAAAACAAAAAGGAAAATGCAACAACTTTTTAAAATAAACATACTTAAGCTGCCTCTTTGATGCATATTTTATGTATGAGTCATCAGACTCAAAAGGCGCATCCCACAATGCATTTGGAATTTGACTTGAATGGCAAGTCAAATTCTAGAATGCAGTACACAATGGCTACGTTCACACTGCAGGTCTTAATGCTCAATTAAGGATTTGATTTTTTGATCAAATCCGAATTTTTTGTCCGCTTGTTCACACTACAAATAAAATGTGACAGCAAACGCGCTCTAGTGTGAACCCTCAAAGCGGCCCGCATGTGCAAAAGAAGACGTCACACACAACGCACTGTTTAGACCCAGACCAAACAGTATTGTTTGACTGATGGCCCTTAATATAAAGACTTGTTTTGGACTTTATGTTTCCCAATTTTTCTTTAAGTTATAAAGTTATTTTGTTATTTAGATATGGCCTAATAATTATCCTTATTGCTGTTTTAGAGAGGAGTGGTGCTTCAATGGATAGTTGCAGATTTCTGTCAGAATCTGCAGATTATACAGTACAAATAAAATGTTCATGTTTCTCCAACGCTGCCTTCCAAACAGTTTCACTGGATGGCCAGCAAGCGTTCGCGATGTCTTCTTTAGCGCTGTTAATTGGCGTCTGTCTTGTGTCAGTGATGTAGAAGACGGATTTAATGCGACATGACCATTCAAACAGCAGTCGCTTTCTAAAACATCAGATATGTATCAGATTCAGTACCACATGCGAAAGTGACCCAGATCGGATTTGAAAATATCGGATTTGTGCTGTTCACACTGTCAAACCGTGATCGGATATGGGTCGCATAGGGTCAAAAAAAGCCATGTTGTCACCATTATCCAGATTTCACAGTTAAAGCAAGGCTGACTGCTCATTCTAAAGTGATCTGTCAATCACAAGCGAACTCCCCGCCCCCATAAAAAAGAAGCTAAGTCTGGCTTGTTTGCTTTTTGTGCATGTTAAAGGGGACCATAATTTACAACATAAACACTAAGTTGCATCCTCTAAGACTCAAAACTAATGACTGGCATCATAATCGTCGGCAAAGTGTTTAATGAGGTCATAGAGCGAGGGACATTTTTCGAGAGACTTTTATAAACTTCTTTTAGCCACCACAATTGCCGCCCCCTGCTGGCCGTTAGAAAGAACCATATCAGGGCCCATTGTTCATTCAGTGGTGCTACTTTCAGTCACTGTGCAAATGTACTGTTTATAAGGTCGGGGAAACCTGCGTTCAGCTGAGACTGAAGGAGTCACTTGGATGAGTGAAAAAACATTTCTCCCACTGAAAACGCTACGTCCACATGAACAGAATCAACTTTTGGGATTTCCACATATGGTTCACATTTCAGACCTGGAAGCTATGTCCATCCGATTTGGCTGTACTGGGGAAATGAGGAAACACTATTTCCTGTTGCTACATGAACATAAACTATTTCACTTTGGATTTTTGAATGTGAAAGCAAGTTTTTAAGAGCATCAGCTTTAAACTCTGGCCATGTTTAGTATAAGCAATCACCACCTCTTTAAAGCCACAGAGGCTTGTCCCCACATGATAATTTCAGTCATATTTACTCCAGAGTTATTCTTAACATTAAAAAAAACAAACAAACTGTGAGATTCTGTCAGAGAGCTGTACAATTAGTGTTTACCTCTTTGCCATCCATCTCTATCACTTCACTGAAGACCTGAAGAGCCACCACCTCCTCTGAGTCACTGTATAGCCTGTTCTGGCTCACCATCACCCGGGTAACAGTGGACACTATGTCCCCAGACTCAAACTCACTGCTCCCATTAACACTGTCCACTAAGAAAAACAAACAAAATGTAGCAGAATTAGAGGAATTAGAGGTTGAAATGTCACTGTCAAGAAATCCACAGACTTCCCTTGAAAACAAGAACTGGAGTTGGGTCTAACCAGTCTCTAAAAGACTGGTGGGAGGACCTTGTGCACAACTGAGCAAGAATATAAGAATTTTTACTTCATGGGCTCCAACTGGCAGCTTCAACAGAACAGGCCACATTTCCCACTGTCTGTGCTCATTTGTATGTCTGAATCTTCATCATTTATTGGCCAGTCTCTGATCTCTCCTGTTTTATGGTTACACTTTAATGAAGCTGCCAGCTGAAGACTTAGGCTTTTTCAGTTGTTGCTTCAACTGCTCAAATGTATTGCTTCTTTAATCAGCAGTACGGTTTTCAGCTATGCTTACTTAATGGGAAAATGTCTTCCTATTGATCACTTGGCATTTTTAAAATGATAAACTCACATTAGGAAACATAATGTGGAACCCAGGCACCTGTTTGTCTGTTGGGTAGTCCATTAAAAAACCATTAGTGATTTATGATTGTCTAAAAGTCCATTATCACTGACTTTTCCAATCACTGTAATGTTAATTGACTTTAAAGTGGACTTGTGTTCATTTCCAGATCCATATTTTTCTTATTGAATTTAACTAGACTATCACAGCATGACTCACAGTTAACCAAATACCAAAATAATCTGTATTTGTCTTATATAGAGCTTGCCCCTTGGTTCATTCTCAAAGTGTTTCAGACCACTTTTATTTAATGTGATTAACCACCATGTGGTTTTTCTTTTCTTTTTTTTTAAACAAAAACAATGAGGAAAAGCATAAGAATAAACTACTCTAATCTGATATACATTTGAAATCATGATTGATTAAACAATACTGAACTCTACTGAATTTACACTGACAATAATATTTACATTTCTAACATTTGAACAGTATATTTTCTTCCAGCTGAGATAAGTGCTTTCCCCTGATTAAAACCACAGTGGTTTGAATAAATGTGTGAAAAACTCACAGAGAAGCGCTTGGCAGTTGAACCTAGTGACCCCCGACAGCTCCACTGGGACGTCATTGACCAGCACCTGCTCTTCACTCACTGATATGTTTAAATTTATCTGAAAAAAGAAAAAAAAAAAATAGACAAAACAAAAAGGCGACTAATTGTCGCAGTTCATACTTACAGAAAACAAACCTTCGGTTACTGAGTAGTTTACACCGAGTACCTGTAAGTTGTTAGAGTCTTGCAGCTGTGTGTCTGCCAGTGTCCCCGCTGTCACATTGATTAGGATGTTTTCCTACGGTGGTCAGTAATTAAAAACGAAAGGATTAGGTTTAACACTGCAATGCTTGTAATTTACAGTACATGTAGCTGTGCTCTATTCCAGGAAGCAGGTTCACTATGGCAACAAGTAAATAAAGAGTTACAGAGAGTTAATCACTGTTTTATATTTGTACTTAACGGCTGTAACCACCTTAAAAAATTGAATGGAGGATTTTATCATTTCTCCCATGAAAAAACATTTCTTAATGAGATTTGCAAAAAAACCTTTTAGTGTTCCCCAGTTTAACCCTTTATAATGTGAACTAATATTTGCTTTCACTAACAAGTGATGTCTCTCTTGCAGCCATAGCAGACATGTTACAGTTAATTGGGTTCATGTTGCACCTGTTTTGAATGCAACTTGAAAAATGCAGGACAAATTTTCAAATCTGTTATGAATGTAAACTTTAACCATTAAAGACAAACATGTTATAAGATATGCCAAAGTTTTTAAAGAGCTCTTTATATTCTGAATTAGACATTTTACTTGCATTGTGGGATTTGGGACAAAATAAGCCACTATGAACTGATCCAAAGCAGGTCCAGACAGAATGAGATGGAAAATGGCTGGATCTGAATTGGATACAGATTTGATCCAGTCTGAATCTGTGATCCTTGTGCACTGTGCGAGTTGACTCCAAGGCAGACCTGTTTGCTGATGTTGACAGTGGGATGTTTTTTAATATCATTTAATGACTGAATTTCAGTCCGTGAACACATTTCAACATGATGTGTAATCAGATTATAGTTAGACTTTCTACAGCCTCGTTTTAAAAAGTCACTTTAAAATCGGTTTAGTTCTTAAAATACCAAAACCATTTCAGCCTTCTCTTCACTCACATATTCACATCACCAAGATCTCAACTATGACAGGCATTTTTCCATCAGTGTGACCGATTACACAAATATGGTTGATCACTGATCAGCGTGTTCTGTGTCTAAAGATTTGATTAAAACGGTCAACCTTTTTATTACAGGGAAATAGTCAAGAGTTAGAAAGATGGAGACTAGCCTTTAGAGTTTATTCTGAGTTGATAATAAATCCGCGTAATCGCTGTATCAGTTGTTGACGACTAAGTGATTATAAAAGCACTCATGCTGGGTACATAAAACAGTAAACTAACGTGTAAATAGGATTTCTGTGTTTGTAAAATGTAAAATTCTGTAAATTAATTCGCTCTGCTATGTGCTATTTGGATGAGGAAACTGAAAAATGTGTTCAGGTGCTGCAGGAAGGGAGGAGTCTGTGGAAGGACGACTTGGTTGACTAAAACTTGCTAGTGAGCAAGGTAAGTTCACAAAGTGTTTCCAAGGTATCCGAGGCTGAGATTACGTTAACTCTCTTTCTGGGAGAAAAAAAAACTTGGGAATTTCCACTCATCAGGTTTAGCCTCAGTTGTTGGCTAAACCTGCTTTCCGGAATAGGGCCCTGGACTCTCAGTAAGCTAATGCTATGATGATCAAGTTAGCTCCATATATTTGCTGCCTCCGTGGCTCTTACCGTATTCAGTTGTCTATTCGACGACTCTGTGCGAGTTGCTGAGACAAAAAGAAGTAATAGAACACAAACTGTCGACCACGTCATTTCCATTTTGAGTTCACTTCCCAGCAGCAACAGCAGCAGGACAGCTAAAACAAAAACATTGAGCACGCAAATGTACTGCGCAGGCGCAGATTTTCTTCTCGCGAGAAGAGGAACGTCAGCATGGCGGTGCTCCTTGAAACGAGTCTGGGCGATATTGTGATCGATTTGTTTACAGACGAAAGGCCTAAAAGTAAGACTACAAAAATTCTTACTCTTGGTGGTAGCTAATTTCTGTAAGCGGCTGCTGGTTGAGTCACTCACTGGGATGTTAAACTACAGAATTAATGGTTGCTAGCTACCGTCGTTAGCATGTTTGCTTCATATTCGTTTTAGTTAACATTAGCCGGTGTTGTGCAAAGGTACCCATACATCGTGTTGCTATAAATACTCTGTTAATAAAGACTTAGTTAATTATAATTACTTTGGCTTAACTTGGACTCTGTGCTCTTTTTCCAGCTTGCTTAAACTTTCTGAAGTTATGCAAGATAAAATACTACAACTACTGCCTCATCCACAATGTGCAGGTAAAGCGAAATGTCCTGTATAAACTTTATGTGATAGTGAATGGTTCAAATTTGGTTTTCTTTGGGAAACCTCAAGCAACCCAGAATACGGTATGTAGTAATAGCGGAAGTTGGGTGTAAGTGGTGTTGCATTTGGACCCAGTAACAAGTTAATATGGCAGAATTCAAATTCAATTGAAACTGCATTGTTGCCATAATGGCAAACCAGCATGTAGACGTTACCGTGCAAGAAAGGAAGGTTGGTGTTTCTACTGCTAAGTTTGTTCCCATGCGTTCAGACTTGTTGATTAGTCTAGATTTTAATTTCCTTTTAGTACCTCCTTACTTGTTAGCCACAACTTTCTTGAGACAGATAGTCCTCAGAACTTTATCCATGTTCCATGGCTCACCTTTATCAGCAGGACAAGTCTCTAAATACTCCCAAACAGTTTACTAGTTACACTTGTCTAGCACCTGCATGGTCGTGCGTGCAGTACGTCTCAGTTTTTCTACATGATAAACAAATGTTGTTCTTGTAAATTGAAGATTTTTTTTTTCTGTGAAATTACAGAAAACAAGGTTCTGGTAGCTCATTAACGAGGCTCTCCTGTAATTACTTTCTATAGCAGATAATGAATAAAACAAGAACTTTTCTGTCATTTAAATGTCTAACTGCCAGTTAGTTACTTTGGTGTAGCATGAATGGCCATGGGGAAGGTCTTTGTAAGCAGGAAAAATACAGTTAAAAGTCCACAATTTATGCCCCTCTTCACATTTTCGAAAGCCAGATCGTATATTTGACACCCCTGTACTAGAGAGATCATATCTTGGCGGGTTTGAGAAAACCTCACTGTTCCCTTGGATGAGCTGGAGTTAGTGGCCGAGGAGTGGGAGGTCTGGGTTTCTCTGCTGCCCATGCAACCCCAGTAAGCAGTAGATGGATGGATCACTGGAAGCCTGAACGTCAGAGTATAATTTCATATTAGATTTGTATTGATATTGTAAAATTAAATGAGAAAAATGTAGTAGCTAAAGTTTTAAAATAACTGGAGTAATTTCATTTCTCATTCCGTTGAGAGTCACCTGTGCGTACTCCAGGTATTGCCGCTATAAAGAGACAAAGTTGCTGCTGTCAGCCTGCAGCAAAGTCTAAAAGAAACCTATCAAATTGACACATGCAGCAGTTTGTCAGTTAGAGTATTTCATTCAGGCATCCGTTATTTTAGCTTCTTCTTGATTTAGTTGTGCTGCCACTGCGTAAAGGAAACCCATTGTCAGGGTTTTAATGCTGCTGGACCACTGGGCGTTTGCCTTTGGGTGTCGCCTGCCAATTTTTATTCATATATTTAATCGTATGTAGACTTTACAGATGTTAAAAGTTTCTACTGAAATCTTCTCCATATTTTTTCAGACTCTAATGAAGATTTTGCACTTTTTCTGTCTTTTTCTTCATCTTCTTTCCAGAGAGACTTCATCATGCAGGCTGGAGATCCTACTGGCACAGGTCGTGGAGGAGAATCTGTGTATAGGTGAGTCTTATCCGTCTTTTAAGAGGGCAGCAGATTGAGGATGTTGGACAAAAAATAAAGATGCTCTCCATTGTGTCTTATTAGCAAACTGTATGGGGACCAGGCACGCTTTTTTGATCTGGAGAAAATGCCACGCATTAAACACAAGAAGAAGGGGACGGTGTCCATGGTGAACAATGGAAATGATCAGCACGGCTCTCAGGTGAATGAGATGAGCACCCAGTGTTGAGTGCTTTCAGACCAGTAACCACAGAAAAAATACATTATTATTCATCCCCTGTTGGTTAGACCAGATTAGATGATCTATAAACATATTCAACATTCATACAGAAATCATAGATCTGTATGTAATATATATTATAAATACATTTTAAATAATATTTTGCAAGATTGTTTAACATGAGATACTATATCTAGAGGTATGTTTCTTCCTAGTTTCTAATTACCACTGGCGAGAACCTAGACTATCTGGATGGAGTTCATACAGTGTTTGGGGAAGTGACTGAGGGCATGGACGTCCTGAACAAAATCAATGAGGCCTTTGTTGACAAGGATTTTGTCCCATTCCAAGATATCAGGCGAGTCAAGACAAACTGTATTGCACTTGTTTTATCAACTTGAGGAATAATGTTAATGCTGCGTTCATTATCACTTTAATAAAAAAAAACCTCAGGGCATATTATTATTATTATCATCATTATTATTATTATTATTATTACATTTTGCTGTAGGATAAACCACACAGTGATCCTGGACGACCCGTTCGATGACCCTCCTGACCTACCGGTGCCTGATCGATCGCCTGAACCCACCAAGGAGCAGCTGGATGTGAGTATAGGGCCGCAGCTTCAATTAGATAGATGTTCATAGCAAGATCATAAAGCTAAGATAAAAAAGATATCTATCTCATATTTGCGATTCTAATTTTAACAAGCTTAAAAGTCAAACACCTTCTTTAACACATCCTGAACTTTCTTAGGCAGCTTGCTTGTTAAAGTTGTTTAAAAGAATATTGATCTTGATGGACATTCAATGCTCTGTTTTGGATGTTGGCTGCCTTCTCTGTCAAGATGACCCCACATTGCCCTGCGGAGTCCAATCCGTGACTGATAGTGTTCTGTTGTGTGTTTTTCTATCTAGGTATGCTTCGACTGCAATGGCAGTGAGTTTGACATCATTGTAATGCTGAAAAATTAAGCTGTTGCCAGTCAGATCGTTTCCAGATGGTTTTTCAGAATCGAACGATACTTTGTTGCGTTCATAATTTGATCAGTTTTGACAAGATCCCCAACACCACTGGCTGAAACTTAACCCCAAACCATGACAGAGCCTTTGCCATGTTTTACAGATGGCTGTAAGCACATGCTTTCTGAATTGTGTAGAAGTAGTACTTGTACACACTGCAGTAAAAGAAGCAGCCAATATGCAAAAAACACTTTGAACAATCGTCAGAAAGCCAGGAGAACTATTGCTCAAAAACCACTTTAAAAATTAGGTCTGGCACCTTGGAAGCAAAATCGAAAGAAATTAGCATGACTTCTGTACAGTACCGTAAGTAAATGCTTCTGCCATGGCTGTGCAGAGTGGCCGTATCGGTGCAGATGAAGTGGTCGATGATGCAGATGGGAAAGGAGCCGAGGAACTGGAGGAGAAGCTGAAGGAGAAAGAGGCCAAGACTCAGGCTATCCTGTTGGAGATGGTAAGATAAGGAAACCTGCTCTCAGCTTTATGTTGAAGTGTGTGTGTGAGAGAGTTTGCGTGTAAGAAGATGCAAAAAATAAATACTCAAGCTCTTCTGTTGTAAATCCATCCAGGTGGGCGACCTCCCTGATGCAGATGTGAAGCCTCCAGAAAACGTGCTGTTTGTGTGCAAGCTGAACCCAGTGACCACAGATGAGGACCTGGAAATCATTTTTTCTCGCTTTGGATGCATAAAAAGGTGACGCTTCACTCCAAGTACTACAAAGTATCTTGTTTTCCAGTTATTTCTATTTATTATATTTTGCCTTGGTTCTATATTGTCTTCTTCAAATAATCCTTTGTTCTGTGTAGCTGTGAGATCATCAGAGACTGGAAAACTGGAGACTCCCTCTGTTATGCTTTTATAGAGTTTGAAAAGGTAAGTGTGTGTATACTGCAGTGATGACAGTTTAAAGAAAAAGTTCTAGATTTAAGGAAACACTTTTTTCCTCTATAATAATAATATAATCAGTGCATTATGTTTACTCTATTTATAGTTTTTAGAGATATCGTGATGATCTGTTTTGGTGTCATGAGCTTGAGCCAGGGCACGGTTAGCCTGGTTAGCTTACTGATTAACATGTCCCTAATGACATGTTTGTGTGTACACATTTGGCATTTCAGTTTGCATGACACAACCAGTATATCTTTAACAGTCTTCCATGTTTCACTGTCCTTTGTGTGATACATATGTGCAGATTGGGGAAGCATATCTATCAGTATCAGTAGAGTAAATACAATAAATTTAGTGAAAGTGATAGATGGGAAAACCCTGGTCAGGAGTAATGGAAATCAGTCATGTTCTTATAGTGACATGTTGTTGTCATGCCGTGGAGTCTGTATCATAGAGAAGTGAGAACTAAACCCACGATATAAGACTGTGTTTATCATGAAGGTGCTGTCAGCCTGCTATACATTGTGAAAATAAAAACCATAAAACTTTGATTTTGTGGAATTTGCCCCAGGTTATGACTGGTAATGACTTATAACTATTAAAAGGGCAACTCCCTGTGGTAAACTCGTAAATCTACACCATCAGAAGATAACGAAGAACACAATCGTGGACTATTAGTTTTTTCACTGACTATGGTGAATTATTGATTGAGTGCACTTGGCCTCAGAACATCCCAACACCTGCATGCACACCGCTGGAGCTTTCAGAGGTGTTTCAATCATGTTTCATTTAAAAAAACAAAACAGGTTCAAATTATTTGGGTTAGCATTCGTCCACAAGAGGGCAAAACAATGCAAGGCAGTGCTTATCTAATTGTAGAGTCACATATATTGCAACATAAGCGCGTCTTTAAAAAGATCTACGAGCATATAGATTGCAAATGAAACAAACAAAAGAATTATGTTAAATTACATCAAATGTATATTTGAAACTTTGAGCGAGCTCTGTTATAAAAATATGGAACAGCAGTTATCTACCTCAGTGTAAATAATGATCAAACGATCAGTAGGGTTCCTCTGACGTTCACTCAGTGGGATGGTTTCTTCCTGTTAAAAGTGATATTTTTCTTCCCACTGTCACCAAGTGCTTGCTTGTGTGATTATTGAGGTTTCTTTCTAATATTGTTAGGTCTTTATCTAACTATATTAAGAGACTTGAGCCCACACTACTTGGGTAGAATATTTTTTTTTTTACTTTTACCGTTTTATCCTGTTTTTTTTTTATCACCAGTAAATTCATTACAACAAAATATTTCCAAACAGGTCTTCAGGTCTGCACTCACTGGAGCAGAGTTGAATTGTGAGCTCTGCCGTTAATACCGCTTCTCTGGTTAATGAACTATTCCAGGCCTAAATCTATCCTTTGTTAGGTTTAAGCAGCAGGGAAATGTTTGGCTCATCTGTAAAACGTGCAAAAGTATGCGGATCTTAATAGACAGGAAACACTAAATTGTATTTTATTTATAATTTACTGGGAAGTTTATCACCAGCTGTCGAGACCTTTATGTGGATCAGCTTATATGTAAGAAGACATAATGGGATATGCAGCAATAGAAATCCAGGATGCTTCTTGATTCAAGCATGTTAGCAAATTACATACAGTACTACGTCTGGGCCCTGTTGTGATCTGTAATTCAATTTGACACCCCAGCTGTTATTGCTAATGTATGTAACTTATACTGTACTGTTACCATTAATTTATACAAATATAAAATGGCTTAAAGGTTAGAACCAAAAAATGTTTTTATAAAAGCAAAAAAACCAAATGCAGGTCTGTGTTGTTTACTTCAGTTGTTCAGCTGATGTCCATGTATATGTTCCCTAATTCTTGATTTCTGATTAATGAAAGTTTAAATATTCATTGGTAGTGCTACATGGTGTGAGTCCCAGCCAAGGGTTTTTCCCTTATGATTAGCAGAGAGGTTTCGTGCCATGTAATCTCTGTCAGTAGGGAGGATACCTTTGCCTATCATTCTTATTTAAGGAGTTTGACACTTAATGTCAAATTCTCCTCAAAATCTTTTCTTCTTCTCGGATATCTGATAGTAGGCACTGATAATGGTTCTTATTGGAAAACCTTGCTGTTGTTTAGAGGGTTTCTTACTGTTTGCTTAGTTCATTAATGTTGAGAACATCTGTTTTTTCTTTTCTTATTTTTGGAAAAGCAGATTTTTGCTTTTTAAAAGCTGAAAATATCATAAATATAACAGATTACTGCTGTCTTTTGGTTTCAGTTTCCAGTAACTTAACGTTTTATCAAAACTCGATCTTGATTCTTGTTTCACATGATTGATGACGCATTAATTCCTGCATGACTGTCAACGACATGCACAGGTGTTTTTGGACTATTCATATTGAAGCTTTAGCATTAGTGGTTTGCTCTTGCATGTATTTTGGAGCCAGACGTTTCCATATTTAGGCCAAAACGTATTAACAGCTTACGCTAGCTAGCTTGGTTATCAAGTGGCATCTATATATTAGGGTGTCTGTTTACATTCAGTGCACACAATATAAAATACTAAAAGTTCAGTCACCAAAACTGAACCACAAACCTTTTATACCACTTGAATCACCCAATGAGATGTATTGCTTTGTCAGATAAATTCATTAATAATGCTACAACAGCACAAACACACTGGAGAAGACGAGTTCAGAATTAGCAGAGGTGGCTTAATTCCTACAGAAACGCCCACTGCAAAGCTGTTATGAAACTGAAAACTGTCTATAAGCCAAGATGATTTTTGTACCAAATAGCATTACTGCAGTCTGTGGAGAATAACTTGCTTTTGAAGTTAGCCTCAAGAGGCCATAAGAGGAACTACAGTTTTTGTCACTTTGGTGCTGGTAGACGTTGCCATTTGGTCTGCACATGCAAACGTCCTGGTGGGAGGGGGTCTTCAGTTTAATGTGTGTTATAGAATAGAATAGAATTCAACTTTATTGTCATTGCACATGCACAGGTACAGGGCAACGAAATGCAGTTTGCATCCATCCAGAAGTGCTTTAGTGATATAGATATATTACAATATATATTAGCAATAATATAGATATGTAAGTATATTACAGAAATGGGTCTATTATGGTATTTTATAATGTACACGGTATGAAGTATGTTGTGAATATTCTATAACTATAAGTATGTACAGGCTGTAGTGAGTACAAGCTATGTACAGGCTATGAACAGGATATAAATATGAAAAACTATACAGAATATGAAATAAATAACTTTACAGAAATCTGAGATATACAGCTATACAGAAATGGGAACTATGCAAGTTGTAAACAGTTGTAGGATTAAAGATTATCGAATGTACAGAATGATTATTTACACAGAGCTATACAGTAGTGCAGTTAAGATAAGTGAGGGTGTGGATAATTTCTACAGAGGCTATATAAAGTGCTATGTTATGTAACCTAGATTATAATGTTGAGCAAAGTAATCAGGACTACAACTTTTACCATTATCGAGCAGCTTTACTACCAGTTTTTTTTTTGTTTGTTTGTTTTTAACTGAAGAAGCTTCTCGGATGAGAGGTGAAATGTCTTCAAGCAACTTAAAGAAGTCCAGACGCTTTTCTTTCCAAGCTCCTTAGATTTACTGTGGGGGTTTTTTTTCTCCACAGCAAGAAGACTGTGAGAAAGCTTACTTCAAAATGGACAACGTGCTCATTGACGACAGACGCATTCATGTAGACTTCAGTCAATCAGTTGCAAAGATCAAATGGAAAGGGAAAGGTAATGAAGCTGAAGGCTTTGTGGTTTGCATGTTAGTTTATGTTGTTTAAAGTGCACCAGTTACACCAAAGTTTCTGTCATTAGTGGTGTTGTTCTCCCTTTGTATTACCACACCTTTTCATTAGCTGTGACCTTCACTGCTTTCTCCGTTTCCTAGGGGGGAAATACACTAAAGACGACTTCAAAGCTTATGAGAAGGATGTAGAGAATCGATCCAAACTGGCTCTCAAGGATCAGGTGAAGCCAAAACAAGAGTATCCTTGTGCGTCAATAGGCTGGGATTGAGTTTTCCAGTTTTTCCACTTCGTGCCACAACATATCATTCTGCAGTACATGCCAGCTGCTGTGTGCTTTTTTTCTTTTTTCCTTTTCTTTTCCTGGTTTGAGTTGGCAGAGCTTTCAGAACTGACTGTCTCAACTTCCTGGAGATTTCCATAACTCAGGTAAAAGTTCCAAGTACAACCTGATAATCGAGGAAGAAGAGGAGGCACCGAGTCATCGGCACTCTGAGAAGAAACATAAAGAGAAGAGGCACCATCATCATTCAGATGATGAGGACAGCAGGAAGTCCAAAAAGCGCAAGGTAATAGTCAGTCCATGACATGACATAACATTTTTTTTCTTTGCTCGCTGATCAGTAAGAATTGTTTTAGAAATGTTTCTAATTCTGTTAGTGATGCACCTAAAGACATGCGAGCCACTTCATTAGGTACGCCTTTTAACTGTCCAGTAACACAAATGTTTATCTTTGTGTTATTTAATTATGTTCAAATCACACAACAGCAACTTAATGCATTTAGACATTAACAAGATGACCTACTGAAGTTCAAACTGAGCATTAGAATGGGAATTGTTAAAGTGACTTTGAATATGGCAAATGGGCTGGTCTGAGTATTTCAGAAACTGCTGGTCTACTGGGATGTTTCCACAAAATAGTCTCTTGGGTTTACTGAGAATGTTCCAAAAAAACGGAGAGTATACATTGATCACAGAAGCAACCTTTTGAGATTTACTTATCTGGATGACTGAGCATGCATCGAGACATATACACTGATATGCAGTTGTCTGTGTAAAAATGCCTTGTTGGTGTCAAAGGTCAGAAGACACTCCATTTTTCCACTTATTTAACAGGGTAACACATGGTAATGAACATCAGTATACCAAACACATAAAGTGTAATCATGTCAGATCATCGGAAAACTGCTCATTTACAACTGCAGTCTCGGAGCAGGTTGCATTAAACTTTATAATAAACAAAAAACCATAGAGATATATGGCAAAAACAAAAAGCATGAATAGACACAAATGAGTTAAAAGTGGTCACAGATGTGGTTTGCCAATGTTTAGGATAAGCTTTTAACAGTATGTGGAGTGCTCCTTTATTGCCACGGGTAAACTATTCTAATATTTAGTTCCCTTTAGTGACAGCACAGTTTGTCCACGTGCAGTGCCCTTATAGGTGTCGTGCTGTTTAATAAAAATATGCTAGTATCAAAGTATCACTTCCAGTCAGGCAGGTGCTCATTTCAGAATCAAACCGAGAGAGTTAGTCATACTAGCTGCTGTATTTTGTATCATTATAGAAATATAAATTTCACACAGCAGATGAAGGTATTACGTGTTCCAAGAGTTATCATCAGTACTTGTGCTGATAACACTTGGAGTAGTAAAAGAATATTACCATGAAACGGAGGCAGAGGCAGATGCGTGCCTCTACATGAGGTGACACTTCACCTTTATTAAAGACTAACTGGATCGTTTTAATTAACATACAGTTATTATCATGTTATTTCTTGTGCACATATAACTGCTTTAACCTGGTACAGGTTCTGACTTTTTCAAAAAGAAAACAGACACTCTGATATATCAGTGATGAAAGTAATTGATCAAGAAAATAGTTGCACATCTCCCACTCACTCAACCAAAGTACCTCCAATAAGTTGATTTCTACTTATAGAAAAGGTGGGCTACATGGATTATAAATAGTCAGTCTATATTGTTATACACAGTAAATATATTAATATTTAGAAAAGTCTTCTAAATGGTTTAGAAGCTTGTAATCACAAGCTCTACTGCCCATGTCACATCCAGCTAACATAATAACAATGAAGGAGATGTGTAAGAGAGTAAGCAGCAGTCAGGTCCTGAAAATGTGTTGCACTTGTTTAACTGATGATCAGACGATTCGAGCACCTCTGTAACAGCAGAGGTTTTGGTTGTGTGTGGGACTGAACTGTTCAAGAGAGTGTTATCACCGCACCACAGAGGAAAGATATCGGTGAAGGTTTTAGAGAAGCCAGTCTGGGAAAGGTTATAAGGTCATTCCCAACAATTTGAATTCCACCATGGACAATAAGATGGATTATTCACAAGTGGAAAAGACAGTTGTCAGTGATTCAGAGATTGGACCTCTGAGAAACTGTAAAAAACACAAGAGGTACATCTCATTATACGAGCCTCAGATAACATGTTAAAGGTCAAAGATCATTACAGTTCACTGGCAAAAGACTGAACCAGTATGGATTATTTGGATCAGCGGTGTCCAACTCCAGGCCTCAAGGTCCTGTAGGTTTTAAATGCGTCCTTGAACCAATACAGTTTATTTAAATGGCTAATTTACCTCCTCAACATGTCTTGACGTTCTCCAGAGGCCTGATAATGAACTAATCATTTGATTCAGGTGTGTTGACCCAGGGACAACACACCTGCAGGACGCCAACCCTTGAGGCCTGGAGTTGGACATCCCTGATTTAGGGTCTGAAATAATTATACTGTGTTCACTGAGTTATTTCCTTTTGATATACAGAGCTGCAATCACAGTGCATCACTGAGCCCTATTTAGTCTAGGTCTATACACACAACACACACAGTTGAATATAAATGTTTGACAGAAATCTGCCTCGTTAGGTGATGTCAGTTACAACCGTCCCTGAGTGTGTTTTACAGCGTCTGTGTTTACAGGCGAGGAGTTACCTGGCTGGCTGCCTAATTAGGTTATGAAGTGATCGACTCCATTGTTTACACACTGACCTTTGATATCTGGAATTTCCTCGTTTCCATTAAAACCATCTGTCAGTGTGTAGCCCAGCACATTGTGGACAGTCTGTTGATTGTGTTAAAAACCGTTTGTTCTCATTTCTGCAATGACTCCACAAAAACATGTGTCTCACATGTTCAGCTGCATCATATGGAATTTAATAGTCAGCATGTTTTTCACAGATGGTATCAGATGTCAAGATAGCCCCAGCTTATCATGTGATGTGTTTCCTTGTTTCTTTGGTTAATTATACATTTGTCCAGTCAGTATTTACTTTTAATTATTCTCCTAAGATCTTCCTTTCTAGGCTCTTTTGCCTAGAAAAGAGCCCAGTGTATCAACACCTCCACAGGGAAAAGAATGGAATAAATTGGTTGTTTTTATTTTTTTACAACTTTGGATGTGGAGTGAAAACAGTCAGGACAGAATTCATTGCAATATTTATATCATTTATATCATTGCATTTGTGTAACTGCTCTACTCATGTTTAAGCATAGCAGTAAATACTAACACTCAAACATTTATGGTCATTTTTAAAAGAAAAGAAATACACTGTTGTTTTTGTAACGTGACATTGATCAGTCATGTTGTAAATATACATTTTTACAGCATGACTTGCAATTTTTTTGGCTCTTGAACTTGTGTCTAATGTATAATAGTGTCAGACAATATGTGGATCTTTCAGTCATGTCATAAATAGCCTCAGTGTATGTAAAAGGTTAACTTAAAGGTCATATTAAAGGGATTTTTCTGGATCAGAAGGAGTCCTTGCAGGACTTCCTGCCCACCGACAGTAAATAATTAGTCGTTTACCTTATTTGAGAGAAACCTGCATTTTCCTGTTATGTCTGAACTTTGGATAAACAAAAACGGCTCGTGCATGAATAAATCCAGCACTACCTGAGAAACAAAGACAAAATAAGATTCTTGGAAAATATTTTCCCGAGTGCCTGAGAAACACTCATTTCCCAGAGATGCCATGGGTCCGAGGGGAAAGTAGCAACTTTTACCTTGTAAAAGCGAAACATGAAATTTGTTCCTGTGCGTTATCTGTCAGGTCTTATCTTGTGTCAATCCTTTTGACTGATCCTTGTTCTCAGGCTTACAAGTTGAACATAACTCTTGGTTGACTGACGTCATTTTCAGTTACTGCAAATTTATTTCCTGCATGACACACGCCTTCAGAATCTCCTGAAACTGAAACAGTTTATGAGCTGATTGCTAGCCTAGCAGCATTAAGGCTGCAAACCACCCTCAGGATGCTTTGTGCAACACGCTGGAAACCGGGTAATAATAGAGCTTATTGTTCCATACGTATGCAAATCCTACAATTGTGTACTGATGAAAATATATTAAATACTAGTAACCAAACGAGAGAAGAGAACATTTTTTGTAGCTTTCTCTTTATGGACTTAAAGACGAGCTGCTTTACTGAACATACTCTGCCTCTCCTTCTTTTCCAGGACAGTGAGGAGGGCAGGCGGGACAGAAAGGGAGGCCGCCAGCGTTCACGCTCACGATCTCGCTCCAGAGACAGGGACCACAAGCACAGCAAGTCCCGGGTCAAACATGGGAAAGAGGGGCACGATAAAGGCCACAGGGACAGGAGCCGCAGTCGCTCTCCCAAGAGGTCCAAGGACAAGGAGAAGAGTAGATACAGATGAGGGAGAACAGAGGACGAATGAGATATATATATGTATTTGGACCACAGCCACTGAACTGTGATCATCATGAAATGTCTGAATATTCATCATCTTAAACTTCCTCTTAAATCACTTGATCTTGACTTTTAGGGAACTAGTCGGGTGATTATCAGGTTTTTGTCACGTCGTCTAGATCGGCACTAAGAAATGTTTTTTATATGTGCATTAAAAGTTCACTGTAACGAGGTTTTTATTTGATCACTTCTTTCACTTCATTTGAATGCCGTGACAGATGTCACCGAATAAGTGTTGTTTACTTCCTTTCCTTGAACCCCACACATTTTTTAGAACAAAAGTGGTAGATGATTAATATCCAACCTTCAACTTTCTGACTGTGCGGTCTTTTACATTTAGAAAATGTCAACATGGAAAATTGCTGGGTGGTGTAATCAGACTGCTGAGGGAATTCACTGGTGTCTCCCTCCACCCACCTCCTAGATCTGGGGTCACACCGTAGCTCAAAATGCCACTCAGTTGCCATCAATTAAAAGCCCGCAAGGGGAAGATTTGAGGTATTATCATTGTGGTCTTAGGTTAATATAGGTTACTAATGAAAAGAAGATGAAAGGATCAAAGCAAATGCTGAAATAAAAACGTCATGACGGTAAGCTGATTTTAGACCTGTTGATGTACCACGAGGTTTGTTTGTAACTGGACAGGTGGCTACCACAAACTAAAATTTGTCCCCACACAAAACTGCATGGCGTTGCTGTGGTTAGCGCTGCACCACAAGAAGGTTCCTGCTTCTAACCCTGGCTGCAGCCTTTTATATGTGTTTGGGTTTCCTGCAAAAAGGCACGAAAATGTAGGGCAAGCTTATTATAGCTAACTAAACTAAAATTAGTGTGAAAAATTGTTTGAGTTCACAATAAAAGCCAGACATTTAAAAAGACTGTTGACTTCCTGATGAGGCTTTTATGCACATGTTTATTGAGACTTGGGATGTTTGTGATGACTGTGAGTGAATCTTTTGCTCCCACATATACCCTCTGTATAATAATAAAAAGACTAAAACTAACACAATTAAACCAAAACTAAACATTTTCAAACAATCAGAACTAAACTGAAACAAACAAACCCACTCTGGAAACTGACTGAAGCTAAACTGAATAGGAAAGTTTAAAAGTCAAAATGAATGTGAAAAAATACAAAACTAAAACTCTGGTTTATGTATGATCTGTTTTAATGGGGCTATAAGTAGGCCATAAAATTCTAAATCATTCTACTAGTACATCTCACAAAGTTAGAATAGTAAACTTATTATTGTAATTTAATTTTTAAAAGGTAAACATCCATATGTTCTACATTCATTACACATGAAATCTTTCAAATATTTCCTTGTTTTTACTTTGATGATGATCACCAGTTAATCCAAGTGCAAGTCTGTGGGAGGAACCCAGAGAGAACCCACGAAGACACAGGGAAAACATGCAAGCTCCACACAGGAAGATCCCGGCCAGACGTTGATTCAAACCTCAGAGACAACAGTGCTAACGGTGTTTGAGTAAAAATTCTTCAAACGAGATGAGTACTGAGTGCTCTGTCTAGTTAACTGTCATGGGGAAGATTTCTACCTGGTGGTCACTGACTCCCTCCATAAGAAGGTTAAGTCACAGAAGGTCAAAGGATTTTAACGGAAAGTTGACTGAAAGGGAACAATGTGGTAGGATAAATTGCCCAATCATCACGGATGACCGCAGCTTTGAAAAGATCGTTAAAAGTTGATTCAAGAAATTTGGTGAACTTTACAAGGAGTGGACTGAGGCTGGTGCCCAGTAGCGGTTTTTGATACGGGCAGTTGCCCGGGGCGGCATCGTGGTGGGGGGCGGCATCACGCCCATTTACTCGTACTCATGCTGCCCGACGTCATGCCAGCGCATATTGGGAATGTCATAGGCACCGATCAGTTTTCTATCGCCCATTTGCTGGGAGTAAGGGCGCCCTCGTTTGCGAAGTGCGCCTGCTGCTTGCGGCACAGGGAGGAGAGGGCGGGGCGGCGGGGGATTCTCTGGCTGGCTGGAGCAGCATCTAATAACCAACTCGCAAAATAAAACTAAATAAAAACAAACCAAACACGAAAACAACAGACATTATAATACAGACTTATAATTTGCACCGCTGTTTTTTTAAAATTCCATACGCGAAAAGTGAGCGCGAGAGCCCTCGGTGCTCCTGCTTGCTGCTGAAGTCAAAGTAAACTTTACTGTCATCTCCGCTACATACAGTCCAGTATATAGAGAGACGAGGCTCCAGTTACAACAGTGCAAGTAAACAAACAATAAATATAAGAAGAGTAAGAAAAAAAATATACACTTTAGGACTAGAGGTGAAGGGATCAATAACAATTTAAAATTTATATTTGATGATTTAAAGTCTCACACACAACCCATCGAAAGGGGAGGGGGGCCCTGCTGCTTCCAAACAGAGCACATTTCATTTATAATATTGTAAATCCAAGTCCATTATGTATTCATGATTTGAATCCTGGGTTGTGCGAAATCCCAGAAATAAACCCTAGACAAAGTGATTCTGTGAACTAAGGTGTAGGTCTATTAGGTTATGTTGTGGTGATCCTCGGGTTGGGGGGTGATTGTTCATACTGGAGTGCAAAATTAAAACCAATGGAAGATGGACAAGAAAAGTTCAAAGCCATCAGGTGCTCAGTTTAGAAAAAAGAGAAAGGAAGAGGAGGAGAAAAGAGCAAAAGATACAGGTAAGCAGATGTCATGGCAGGTCATGTATCCTGAAACATACATGTACATATATGTATATATATATATATATATATATATATATATATATATATATATATATATATATATATATATATATGTATATATTATACTAATATATAATCAGTTCTAAATATCAAGGATTAACAGAGGTGATTATAAATAAATATCAAGAAAATTGACAAGATTATTCCAGAGTAGAAAAGGGGGTGCAGAGGGGGTGTTCGCCCAGGGCACCGAACAGGCTAGGACCGCCACTGCTGGTGCCAGCGCATCATGAGTAACTACACACAGGTGTCTTCAGGAAAACTGTCACATCTCAGATTTTGTTGCCCTGGAACCCACTATAAGCAAAATTTAAACAAAATGTTTGAAATATTTAACTTTTGATGTAATTCATATATAATATATGAAAGTTTGCCTTTTTTAATTCAAAATGATTACCTTTCTCACAGCATTCAAATTTATATCATTCCAATAAGCTCAAAAATTTGGGCCTATATTCTTGAAGCTTCCCCAAAAAGCGAGTTGCTCCTTGTGAAGTATAGACATAATCTTCTTAGTGTTGTCAATATCGATAAAAACTAAACCATTCCCCCGTTAATATAAGATGGTAAGTCATCCATCCATCCATCTGGGTCCGCTTATCCTTATCAGGGTTGAGGGTGCGCAGGAGCCTATCCCATCTACAACAGTGCGAGAGGTGAGGTACAGGCGAGGTCAGTAAAGAGAACAGACTATAACTATTAGCATGTGATTGGGCTATTGGGCCTTGCCGCTGAGGTTAGAGTTTTAGCCCCTTCCCTGCTCAGAGTCTTTTCACTTGTGCAAGAGAACTATGCTGGAATTTTTTAGGCTAAGTTAGGAGGTACCCACATTTGGTCTCGTGGGTATGTGGATACAGGCCCTGCTGCACAAAATCCAAAAGAACTGGGATTTGGTTATCTTAGAGATGGAGACTACGTAAACAGAAAAAGGCAACCGTTGCCAATATGAGGCAGTTGGAGAACCACCTTTCATCAGCTAGACAGATTAACCATAATCAGCCTGAAAGCAAGCTGTAATATCCAGAGGGTGGGCTGAACCACACTTAGTACAGTTTTGTATTTGTGTGGATGTATGAGTAAGAGGTTAAGACCCTGGTCAGATAAATGTATTCTGAGTATCTCTGCTGCTAGACTTGTCTTCTTGTGTCATGTTTGCAAGTATCACTTGAGAATTGAAAAAACAAACTCTGACAGTAATTCAAAGTTGATAGGCAGGCAATTAAACCTCTTGTCCTCTGTTCTAACCATAAGGTTTCAGGTGTTATTAAATTACAGGTAAAAAGTTGCTTCTCAAATGACATTGACTGAGCCAATTGTTATGATGGAGCTGCAAGCCATAGCTTGATGGCGAGAATATTACAGGAATCCAGCTGAGGCAAAGTTTGGATTCGCCTGTGAAAAAGTGATAAATATAATTAATGATAATTACAGAGCACAATTAAAGTATGACATGAAAAGGATGAACACAAAAAGGATTCAACTATGCCAGAATACCAGTTCTCAAAGTAAACTCTTGTGTGTTTGGGAAATGTTACAGAAATCTGAAGGACAGATTTTGTGTCAATTATAACCCAAGAATGTGTCTTATGTCAAAATGAAAGTGCAGCTGTAAACCTTTTAAAATGTTGGTAAATTAATTGTGTTTCTTAGTGCTCTTTTTTTTTTATCAGATCACCATCAGATCCACAGGTAATAATCAAATAAAATGAGTCATTAGAGAACAAAAGTATTTAAAGTCTTATGCGGGACGTGGATTATCCTTAAAATGTCTTTGTAGGGTTTTATACTTCTCTAGAATTACTGAGAAATGACTATTTTAAGTAAAGCTAACCACAAACACAACATTAGTAATCTCTTGATCAAGACATGTAACTCTTAAGAAAGAGTTACCACACAATGTTTTGAATTCCCCGAATACACATGTTGATTTGTAGGTGGTGAGGAGATGTGCGGTGAGCAGTAATGGAACTAAAGGGTGAACCCGTAGGAACTGAAAGAAGAGAGTGGAAAAAAAGGGTTGCACCACTTCACACCCCCGAGTGGAACCACTGGTAGACTTCCCCAGCTGCCTACGCTGTGTACTCACCCCCTTATCACCTTTATCCTGTAAACATCACAGCAATAATGCTGCACACCCTGACGGGGATGGGCTGCGACTGAATTAAACACAGTTACTGTAGAAATATCGCTGAAGTGATCGATGACGGTGTTCAACCCTAAGATTTTCACCTGTGGCTTGAGTGTTGTTCCCTGATGTTTAGCTCTCTTACACATTTTAGCAGCATGTTAAAAAAAGATACAAAACTGTGAGAAATGAACTGTTGTGACTGCTGGATGAGAAGCTGTCATTCAGTCCTGCCAGTCCAAATTTGTTTGGTTTACTGTTGTATGTGTATGTGGGCATTTATTTTAAATTAGTTTAGAAACTGAGCTCAAGTAAAGTATGAAACTGAAAAGGTGATTATTTCAGCTTATTGCTGTAATTGGTCATTACAGCAATAAACAAGTCAAACTGTGGGTTTTACTTGTGTACTGTGTACAGCTCTGATTTCACACAGAAGGCATGGGAACTGAACGGTGCTTTAGTATTTGAAACTATTTCAGGCTCTGTTTGGGGTTGCAGATGCACAGCTAAATGCAGCAAAAGGCAATGCAAGTACAGTGAAAGGAAGCTGCTCCTCCTACACATTCTCAGTGGCTTCATATGTTGCCTCAAGAAAATGTATTATGGATCGGATAAGACTATTAGACTGCTGAGAGGTCCTGTCCTCTTTTAGAAGGTTTTAGAAGATATCAGTTTTTCTTGTCTTCAGTACTGGTGTTCTTACTCATAAAAAATAATTATTTGGGGCATTTTTTTGTTACATTATTTTTGGTTACTCCTCAGCCTGGCCTACAAAAATTCCAGTTAAAAATATGCATACATCCAGAATGAATTCCCAGCACTTGCTCCATATGTTACAGCTTTTTTCCAAAATAATACAATTTTATTTATATAGCACCTTTCTAGACAGAGTCACGAAGTGCTGCACATAAGATAATAAATAATAAAAGGTAAAACAGACAATATAAAACATGCAAAAATTAATCAAAAGCAGTTTTAAAAAGGTGAGTTTTGAGTTGTTTTTTTTTAAAACAACTGCTGAGTCCACAGTTCTTAAGGTTTGGGGGAGAGAGTTCCACAACCTAGGGGCCACAGTGGCAAAAGCTCTATCATCCTTAGTTCTCATCTTAGTCTTTTTTATAGCAAGTAAGCCTTGATCCGATGACCTCAGGGACCTGCTAGGGACATAGGGCTGTAGCAGTTCAGAGATGTAGACTGGTACTAGTTCATGCAAGACTCTAAATGTCAAGACCAGGATCTTGAAATGGACTCTAAATTCCACAGGAAGCCAGTGTAGCTGAGATAACAATGGTGTCACATGTGAATACTTAGAAGATTTTGTCAAAAGCCTTGCTGCAGCGTTTTGCACAACCTGCAGACGATCCAGAGAACCTTTGCTTAGACACATAAACAGTGAGTTACAATAGTCCAAGCGTGACGAAATAAATGCAAGTATAGCAATCTCCAGTTCAGAACAAGATAAAATAGGGCTTAGCTTAGCCACATTTCTTACATGATAAAAACAAGACCAAACCAGAGAATTCACATGCCCATCCAATGTAAGAGTCGAGTCAAAAGTGACACCTAAATTCCTGATAGAGGATTTAACATACACTGAGAGAGGACCAAGGGCTTTTACTATCTGGGATAAAAATCTGTCCAGAGCGCATATGAGGACTTCGGTTTTCCCCTCACTGAGTTGGAGGAAATTTGCAGCCATCCAATGTTTGATTGAATCTAAGCAATCATTCAGAAGCTGAAGCTTAGATAAATCATGGGGCTTAAAAGAGATGTACAACTGAATATCATCAGCATAACAGTGATAATAAATGTCCTCAAAAGAGCCCATTATATGCTGGAGGGGGAGAAGATGTATTAAAAACAATAAAGGCCCCAAAACGAACCCCAAGGGACACCACAAGTAAGGGCGGTAGAGGATGACCTAAAATCGGAGACTGCCACAAAAAAGGATCGGTGATGGAGATATGAGGAGAACCACTGTAAGGCAGTTCCAGATACACCAACCCAATGATTAAACCTTTCAAGGAGGATGTGGTGGTCAACAGTGTCAAAAGCCAATGAGAGGTCCAACATAAGTAGAACAGAGCATTTTCCTGCATCATTACTCATCAAAATGTCATTTAGACTCTAAGAAGGGCTGTCTCCGTGGAGTGAGCGCTGCGAAAGCTGGACTGAAACTGCTATGTTTTTCCAGAGCTGCTATAAGTTGCTTAGCCACAACCTTTTCTAGCAGTTTAACAATTAATGGTAATTTGGAGATTGGTCTGTAGCTGCTCCAAAGAGAGGCGTCTAGCTGAGGTTCTTTTAAAAGTGGGAGAATAGCAGCATTTTTTAAATAAACTGGAACTATACCAGACACAGTGAAGAGTTGATTAGAGTGAGCACAGATGGACCAATTGCCTGGAAGACATTTTTGAATAATGATGCAGGTACAATGTCAAGAGAACAAGAGGATGCTTTCACTGAATTCACTAGTTTTACCAGCTCAGGTAGTGAAACAGGAGAGAAAGTATCCAAAATGAAGATGGAGATCGACATAACAGGTGAGAAAAATTATAAAAAAAAAGGTTTGCTTGAAATAAAAATGTATGCATCCTGTTTTCCCTGATCATCTGTTAGATGATTCTATAACTTGATTAGTGTGCACCTGTGGTGAATCCAACTGATTGGACAGTGTGTGGAAAGGCACACACCTTTTCATATAAGACCCCATAGAGGACGGTGGATATTAAATTCTCCAAAAAGGGCCAGGGGATGAAGGGAATAACAATAAAGATGAAATTGACATATTGCTGTGTAGCAGAGACATGCAATGTGTTTGTACTATACCTATATGTACCATCTCTTGTTAATGTAAAGGGGAAATTATAATATAGTACTGTGAATATTACATAATATATATGCAACCATCCATCCATCTTCTCCGCTTATCCGGGGTCACAGGGGCAGCAGCCCAAGCAGAGAAGCCCTGATCTCCTTCTACCCGGCCACCACCTCCATCTTGTCTGGGAGAACACCAAGGCATTCCCAGGCCAGCCGAGAGACATAATCCCTCCAGCGTGTCCTGGGTCTGCCCTGGGGCTTCCTCCCAGTGGGACATGCCCTCCCCCAGGAGGCATACTTCCAGATGCCCGAACCACCTCAACTGGCTCCTGTTGATGGCATCAGTTCACCAGGGCCTCTGCTCCTGGCCACTGCCCAACACACAATGCACCCGACCTCTACAGTGCCTATTGTGGGTAGTGGGCCTACAGGAAGTTGGGCTTATGATCCTTTTTCAGGCTGTGCCCGGATGGGCCCCATGGACTGAGACGCTTGCCCTCGGGCACCCTCCCCGGACTCTAGGAGGAGCCCCAGTAACCCTATCCCGGGCTGAACTGTCCCCTCGATGTTCTACTCATAGAGGTCATTTAAATCGCTCTTTGTCTGGACCAGTTTGCCATGGCAAGCCCCCGACAACATAGCCCCCGGGATCCCTGGGACACACAAACTCCTCCACCATGATAAGGTAGTGATTCACAGAGCGTTTCATAATATATACTATCATTTAATGGAATTAACCTTTTTGCTTGATGAAACAATTACACTTATAATTAATTAACTTCTTATGTCACACTTTTTATATTTCTGCAATTTCCTTTCAACCCTGCATATTTTGATATCTTATTTCATTTACATTAATAACCCTGGATGACAGACCTACAATTACTATCATAATAAGTTGTATTCACATAAGAAGTAATTAAGATTAGAATTAGAAACAGTAATAAATAATCAAACCTGTGTCCTTGTTTGCACTGCCACCCTCATTCACATTCAACCACGTGCCTTTCAAGGAATTAATCAAGCGTCTCTTGGAAACAGAGCCAACTAAAGGTGATCACAAGGCAGCTATAAAACAGAACAAGCCCTTTTAGGAAAGTCTTGCTCACAGAAGAAGTCATCCATCACTGTTACCTGTATTTGTTCCTCATTTTATACCGTGTGACTACACAGGGGGAAACTCAGATGTCATTTTAGGGAACCAAAAGCATCATATGTTATTTCAGAAATAAATGCACATGCTCATTGAGTGGTGGTGATAGGGGAAAAAACCTGTTCCATACTTGTGTTCTGGCATATCTTGCTTTTTTAAAATGTCGTATAGACTTTTGACCTCTACTGTGGGAAGTGGTTAGTATTTAGTAAAAATGCTGTTCAAATGCTGCATTTAAGTCAGAATTTTCTGCAAGTGATCATTCAGAAATGGAAGGAGTATGGCACAACTGTAAACCTACCAAGACAAGGCCGTCCACCTAAACTCACAGGCCGAACAAGGAGAGCGCTGATCAGAAATGCAGCCAAGAGGCCCATGGTGACTCTGGACGAGCTGCAGAGATTTACAGCTCAGGTGGGGGAATCTGTCCATAGGACAACTATTTATCGTGCACTGCACAGAGTTGGCCTTCGTGGAAGAGTGGCAAGAAGAAAGCCATTGTTAACAGAAAACCATAAGAAGTCCCGTTTGCAGTTTGCCACAAGCCATGTGGGGGACACAGCAAACATGTGGAAGAAGGTGCTCTGGTCAGATGAGACCAAAATGGAACTTTTTGGCCAAAATGGAAAACGCTATGTGTGGTGGAAAACTAACACTGCACATCACTCTGAACACACCATCCCCACTGTCAAATATGGTGGTGGCAGCATCATGCTCTGGGGGTGCTTCTCTTCAGCAGGGACAGGGAAGCTGGTCAGAGTTGATGGGAACATGGATGGAGCCAAATACAGGGCAGTCTTGGAAGAAAACCTCTTGGAGTCTTCACCCAATGTATATACTATATATATATATATATATATATATATATATATATATATATAATGTTCTTCCTCTAGCCCCCCCCATTTTTGCACATGTCGAGGAGCGTGTCAGGCTACATTTCACTGTGTGTTATACTTGTATAACTATGCATTTGACAAATAAAGAACCTTGAACCTTGAACCTTGAAAAGACTTGAGACTGGGGCAGAGGTTCACCTCCCAGCAGGACAACGATCCTAAACATAAAGCCAGGGCAACAATGGAATGGTTTAAAACAAAACATATCCATGTGTTCGAATGGCCCAGTCAAAGTCCAGATCTAAATCCAATCGAGAATCTGTGGCAAGATCTGAAAACTGCTGTTCACAAACGCTATCCATCTAATCTGACTGAGCTGGAGCTGTTTTGCAAAGAAGAATGGGCAAGGATTTCAGTCTCTAGATGTGCAAAGCTGGTAGAGACATACCCTAAAAGACTGGCAGCTGTAGTTGCAGTAAAAGGTGGTTCTACAAAGTATTGACTCAGGGGCTGAATAATTACGCACACCCCACTTTTCAGTTATTTATTTGTAAAAAATGTTTGGAATCATGTATGATTTTTGTTCCACTTCTCACGTGTACACCACTTTGTATTGGTCTTTCACGTGGAAGTCCAATAGAATTGATTCATGTTTGTGGCTGTAATGTGACAATGTGGAAATACTTTTGCAAGCCACTGTAGTTAGCATGTGCTGACTGGCTGAGGCCTTGGTGGAGGTGGCATGTTCTTCCTGTGCCTGCTCGTGTTCTCTCCAGCTGCTCTGGCTTCCTCTAACAGTCCTGTAGACTGTAAATAAAAGACTGAAATATCCTAAGGATCTGACACGTGAAGGCAGTGCAGTAGTGGTTCAACCCTCTATTATTTCAATAACTGGTTGTAAGCTTATTAAAAACAACATTGCATCCATTTGATTAAATTACCTATTTGAGCCAAACAAGTGGGCTTTATTGTGTGATTGATAAGTGGGATTGAGTTTTCAGTGACATCAGTGACCCCTCAATTGCCTCATCTCATCTGTGTGTGTGTGTAGTACAGTATAATGGACCTCAGATATAAATGTATACATAAATATAGTACTTAATCACTTTCTCTAATGAATTTTCTTTGCCCTGCTCTCAGTGCTGATGTAGCAACGCCTCAGGTGTTCTGCTGGTTGTGCTGGTAAAGATTTTTGCAGTGGAGTGTGTGGGTGTGACACTATAAACGGAATACTGAAAATAGAAATGAAGCATGCTTCGGGCTTTACATTTTAAAAACAAAATAGCTGTATATGTTGAGCAACAGCTAACTCTTTGGGAAAGGATTTACGTGCTAAAGGCACGCAAAGTGTTCTAACATACCTTTAAAATTATTCAGTTGTTCACAGAAAACACATCTGTGCTTAACGCACCCATTGGCACACTATTTTCTGTTTTCCATCTTGTGTTTGTGATTTTGCCTTTTCCGAGTTTTCTTTGACAGAAAAGAACAGTAACCACTGGGTGTCTCCGTGGCAACATACTGGACTATTAGGACATATAAAAACTTTTTACCTGTGCCAAAAAAATCTTTGAGGTACTTAATTATGCATTAATTATTTAATGTTATGTGGGCAGGAAACCTGTGACAGGAAATATACAGCCATAAAATGATGAAATAAAGTTTGATTCTCAAGTCAAGAGGAAGCCAGAGTTTGAAGTAAGGTGTAGCACATTGTGTTTAAGGGTGATCACAGGTCATGTAACCAAACTTATAATAAAGTATGATCATTGTCTCTTCCCATTGCTTCTCGTTCATTTCTGGAGATTCCGGCTGTCTAAAAAAATCCCCACTATCAATTCAATTGAGTTCAATTGTGTTTTTATATAACACAAATTCACAACACCACCTTAAATTGCTTAATATTGAAAGGTAAAGACCTTACAATGCTAGAGTGAATCCCCTACAATCAGACGACCCCTTTGAGCAGCACTTGGTAACTGTGAGAAGGAAAAACTCTCTTTTAACAGGGGAAAAACACCCTCTGGCAGAACCAGGCTCAGTGAGAGCTCAGCATTATAACTTATATTATAACTATTGCAGGAAGAAGATAACAAAAGGTATAAACACACGAAGAGAGAAAAGAATGGAAGAGAAGTGCTCAGGGTATCATGGGAAGCCTGCTAGCAGACTGAACGTATTGAGGTATAAGGAATACTTCAGGATCAGCAGTCAAAAAGGAAAGTTTGAAATCTAACCTGAAAAGTAGAAACTGATAAGAGTTAAACTTTTGAGGAAAACAAACAAAATGTATTGGTCAACTCCATCCTCACCTTACAGCAAAAGAACTGGTCAGACTCTGTCAGAGCCTTATTATATTGTTTTCTTTCTAACACATAATCTTCAAGAAATGACTGTTTACTTTCCTAACATGTTTAATGAGCACCATTGTTATGGATTATTTACTCTTATTTGTGTGTTTGCCCAAATCATGAGCTCTAAGCATGAACGTATTCTCATTAAAGCAGATTTTCTGGCAGCGGTGTGTCGTGCTACATTTCCATTACTACAACTTTTCTTTCATGTCACCTTTTCCATGAACTTTCCTGACCTAAAACTGTGATTGTCTTGTAATTTTCATTTGCAACATGTACTCAAGTATGAGTAAGAAATTCCAGTCAGTAGTTGTAGCCTTGCCCCTCCATTCTGATCTCTCACTCACTCCCCCACACACACATTAGTCCCCATTAATATTTATTATTTCCTCATGTTTTTTTTCTTTTCTTTTTTTTTCATGTCCAACATCCTGGTTAGATAATGCACAAAAAAAAAACAAAAAAAAAAAAACCATGGGCGGCATTAATGCTGTTTCATTGTGACTGTGACTTTTCCTGTTCCTCATTGCCTGAATTATTCTTCTGTATTTATATTGTTCTCGATTTTCCCTGCCCTACTTTTAATGTTGTCATCATCACATCATTGTGAAGTCATCGTTATGTTGCTTATCTTTGAAAACATATCTGTTTTTATGTAAAGCTAGAAAAGCAGACTGTAGGCTTTGTGTGAGCACAAAGAGCAACGCCACAGTGTGCGCACTTTGACCAGAGCAGGTCTAGAAGCTAGAAGCTAACTAGAAGCAATTCAGATGAACTATATACTGTCATGTCAGCTGTGGTGTCAGGTTACCTACTTAAAAAAACAGAAAGAAAGAATGAAGAAATAATTGTATTATAAACATGCCACAGTTTCATCAGTGCATGCGTGAATGATTTGTGGAAATAGTACAGCTTATAAAATCTCATCTGTGTGTTTAGACCCAGTTTTCTAATCACTCATGTGCCTGACTGAAGACGGCAGAGTCTCTGAACAAAAGTCCTTTTTGTTTATTTGACGGGCAGCGGCGCACACATATTCTCTGTGGAAGGATCAGATGTCACTCTCATTGTTGTTTTGATGCTGTGAAGATTAAAGTGTGTCACTCAGGTCAGCTTGGATGTCACCTTGTGGTTTTGTCAGCATCATAACTGGGCGATATTTTCTCCCCTTGGGTTTCATGTTGACAAAGTGGAATGTCGCTTGTGTATATTTGATTTGCCCGCTCAGTACTACACCACAAAGACGTTAGCAGACATACACGCTTCTAAATCAGTGAAAGGGTTTGTTTTTTTTTTGCATTTTTGTCTGTAAACAGCAACTAGGCATCCAACTTCAGCAACAAAAGAACATGCTGGGTATTGGCATCACTCAACATGTGAATTAACATTTTTTTTATGTTATATAATATTATACCGGTAGTAATATTAGTAGACTACTCTGCAACCAGTTTAATCCGTCCTGTTATCAAAATATAATTTTAATATTTTAAATACACGCTGACACCACCATGTGAAAGATCATGTGAAAGGAGTTCATGGTTTTTGTTTAAGTACATACAGTACATAACCCCATGTGGTATCAAACTGAGCACTGAGAATCATACTGTTGGTACTGACTATAGTCAGTAGCTGGCGATACCAGAAAAGTAGTATTAGTATACTACTTTTCTGGTATTGTGACATTGCCAGCGAGTATCTGTTTACTTTCACTGGCCGTGTATGAAAGGTAATGATTTCAGAATTTCATAATATTGAAAAAAATGATGATATTTGTTTTGGTTCATTTGGGTTTTTTCAGTATCATGGGAAACACAGGCACATATGCACCAAGGTTACAAGTTTTCCAAGAGTGGCAGATGCTGCATATGGCTGTGGGTGTTCTAGTCTATCCTTACATCCTACAGAAGACCAAGCATGGGCAAAAGATCAGCAAAAATACTGGTGGCCAGCAGTGCTAGCCCTCAGCCTCCTCGCACATATGGTATTAGTTTGAAAATCCTTCTTGAGTTATTATGTTCAAGATTTTTAGTAAAGTTGACCCCTGAATTACACTGAGTAAGCCTCAAGTGGCCATTAGAAGAACTGCAGGTTTCTTCCACACTGGCTTCATTTTTCACCAGCAGCTGTTTCACAAGACTGACTCACCTTTGAAACTCCACATTAGTTTTCTTTCTCTCCTTTTTAGGCCGTTGCCCTCATCAGACAGCCATGTTACTTCAAACATAACTATTAACACATACTACCATTGTTTTTGCCACAACATGGAAAATATAGCAGGCAAATTTTGACTCTACACTCAGTGACCATCCTGCAGTTTCAGACAAACATGTTAAGCAACTGAACTCCAGGCCAGACAGTAGACTTACTTCCTCATAATCCCATAACAGACAACAAATAGCAGAAATCAGCACAGATTGTGTGTTTGAAGGCAACTCAAACACACTTGAATTGAAAAGAAAATGCCAAACAGCTCATGGAAACAGTCTAAAGCCTTGGTCTAACTTGGCCAGTTCAGTTATTACACCACACCACAAGAGCTGAAAAAAAAAAAGCGAGGAGAAAGGTCAAACATATCCCTTTGACTCCCAGATCCCAGATCAGCCCTGGCTGCTGCACATAAGGAAGTTCAGATGGCTTATTTACATGTTCTCTTCCTTACTGGTCATAGAGGGTTTTTTTCTCTCCCCCTTTTTTTTCTCAGCAGCCTTTACTTCCTCCAGTGAGTAATAAGAGCAGTTTCACACAGACCAGTGGTTTTGTCTATGTAAGTCACTCATTGAGAGCAGATCCCACACACACACAGAGGGAAAGAGATTAATGCTGCGAGCCACTACCTGCTGAATCTGTAAGTGTGAACTCAAAGTCTGACTGCTGTTTGTGCTGAATGTGAGCTGAGGGTGCAGTCTTGTCATGTGTAGCTCTGTGTCAGGTCCAGACCGTGCGGTCTGCCCTGAGCACAGAGGTTGTGGGAGATAGTGTGGCTTTTTCAGAAAACAGTGCTAGGAGCTTGCAGTTTACCAAGTGATCAGCAGAGGATGTGGTCTGCTGCAGGCTGCAGCAGGCCTGTGCAGACTGCAGCCCCTTGCTGACAGTACTGTAGGTGGTGTCAGATGAAAACAGCTTCTCCTTTACAGATATTTGTGGAATGTTGGTTCTGGTGAGATAATAATAGCTTTTATAGGTCGAACAATCTTCTTAGAGATGAAACGATTGTTAGATTGCTTTTTGTTTGCTTTTTGTTTGCTTTGTTCTTTCTTCCTCATACCTGAAATGTTGCGTTAACACACGGAGGGCAGTACAGTAATCAGCTCATCCTGCGTTGCACAAAAGTGCGGTGGCGTATTTCTCTGGATGTCTGGTATAGGCTGAAGGGTCAGTGACACTTCCTCACAGCGGTTTCGTGTGTGAGAACATTGTGAAGGTCTCCTACTCGAAATAGCTCTGTCTTTGTGGGAGGACAAACAGAAGAAGTGGGCTGAGTCATTCAGCAGTATTTTTTCTTCACCTCTACACTCACTGTGATCTGTGTTTGGACCTGAAGCGCAAGAGGGGGTTTTCCAGAGAGCGCAACAGCACGCGGGTGGAATGGGAGAGGCCGCTCACATCAGTTCCATTCATTCATGATTTGGCAGAGCAGGGTGTGACTGTAGGTAAAATTAGAGCTGTGATCAGTGCAGACCCTTTGCTTCCTCTCCTAGTGTGTGTGTGTGTGTGTGTGTGTGTGTGTGTGTGTGTGTGTGTGTGTGTGTGTGTGTGTGAGTGAGGAGGAGAGACAGAGAAAGGGAGAGACAGGGGCTTTCTTAGCCAGCATGACGTCAGTGAAGCGTTTGCAGTCATGAGGTTGTGGTAACCAGAGCAGATTCTATCAACCACAGTCAATTTGTCTGAAAACCCCTGTGAGACCGCAGCTGCGCTTCCTGTGTTTATACCGACACTCTCTGTCTCCACCCCTCGCCCTTCTCCTCTCCTCCTCCTCCTCTTTTGACACTTGTCAACTGTTCCAAAACACAGGCTGTCTCCGTGGAAACGCCGATGAGCCACAATAAGGAGGCGAAGAGTAGGATTCCCCAGCCAGACGGTCCCGAGCGCGCAAAGGAGGAGGAGAGGAGCCACTCTGATTCGCTGGCAACCATGGACGCCAAAGTGGAGCGCTTTCTCAAGTTAGGATACTCTTACAGCGACATCCTCAGGGTACTGGAGAGCCTCCGGCACGACGCCCAGACCAATGACATCTTGGAGGAGCTGATAAAGACGTGCCACACTCGCACCCACAACAACAGGAGCGTGCCAAACAGCCCCAAGCTGGTGCCCAGAGGCTGCAGCCCCAGCCCCAGCCAAGCCAGACCGGGACCGGACAGAGAAGCGGCAGCTGGATTCAGACCGGTGGTTATAGACGGCAGCAACGTGGCCATGAGGTGAGTCAGCACATGACATTCGCTTTATGTATACTTATGCACTAAGTACAGTGGAAGGAGTCCTCCAGTTACAGTGCACTACAGTAACTTCATACTTCTTCATATCAGAGTAACCGTATCTGTCAGGTGTTAGGCGGGGTGGGTGGGGGTGAAACGCAATGAATACATCTTATCTGAGCTTCTCAACATCCACCCGTAAAGTTTTAATTGAATGTTCGCCTCTCTGAAATTGAGCTGATCTTACAGAACAAGTGTGTAAGAGTGTTGATTTGAAAGGTAACATCTGAGAGCGAAGTTAACTCTAACCCCAAGTTTGTGCCACAGACCCGATGGGTGTTAGGCAGCTGTTCACAACTGTACCGAAGCCCTTCGCTCAGTTTATTCATCAGACAGGCACGAAGGCACAAGGAAGCAAATCATTTTTTCACAGCAAAGAAAACACGCTTCGTCACTTCCTGGAAAATACAAAACAAAAAACACTTGTTTGAGGCAGTAAAAAGAGCGGAGACGCGTTCCTCTCTGTGAGGCTGAATGAGGATAACTTTGGTTTAACTTTTCAATCTCTCACCAGAGGCTCTGTCTGTCTGTCTATGTCAGAACTTGTTTCAGTTCACAAATGTGATTGCAACACACTTCCTCTTTAAAGACGTGGGAAGTGAAAACATGATCTGAGCAGACACTTTTCTCCCTTTTGTTTTTTCACTCAATTCCAGATTATGTTCGTGCCCTGAAGGGCCTTTGACATAGTGACCATTCCACAGTGCGTTTTACTTGTCAGGTTTGAGCTCTTTAAGTGATGTTTGTATCGAGCGTGACTTGTTACACGTGTAGCACTGTACTTTAACGCCATTTGATCTCACGGTTGGCATCTGCACCTCCACCCAAAGTAGATAACAAGGAAGTTTGGAGTGAAAAATGTTTTCGCTCGAATCAAAGACGGTATGGCATGAATTCAAAACAAAAAGCAAAGGAGCAATGTTTTCATAACGCATATTCCTGTAAGGACATGAAGTGAGCTGAAAGAGGAAGAGGGCTCAGATATTTACTGTCACTGCTTTGTTCCCAGGTAAGATGGTGTAACTGTAGTCCAGCCTCAGGTGTGAAACCTCAGAGGCTGTGGGGGGTAGCTCTCATCGGTCTCCCTGTTTTGTTTCCCTTCTTCAGCTCTGAAGCTGACGTACAGTTTATCATGTTTAAGTGGAACTTGAGTGTCTCATGGGAAAAACAGACCCAGTTCCTGTCCTCAGTCATCAGAGCCTCTCACTGCTCTTTCTTCCTGATTAGTTTTTTGTGGCCATGTAAAGGAAATCAGTCAAAGGGATTTTACTGCTGCACTTTATTGAAACTGGATTACCTGTAATTACATTTTAGGCCCGACAGCTGCAGAAAAAACAAAAAACAAAAGCACTAAGTAAAAAAAAACTCAACAAAAAAACAAAAACCTACTACTCCTACACATTGCCGTTCACACCGTGTTTTTGCAAGATTCTTGCAAATACCCACATCTTTTTAGTTTTTTGATTGAAACACCCCCACATTCTTGGTTTGATAAATCTGTCATTTCTGAGCCCATACCTAGATTAATCATGACATGTCCCTTCATTCCCTCTTGACACAAAAAACATTATGCTCCAGCACATGTGACAAGTAATTCTTCACGTTTATCAAAAGAGAACGATTCACACATGAGAAATGTACAAAAAAAAGAGACATGTTTAAAACATTTTGGAGGTACGAACTGCTGATCTGGCAGCTCGGGTAAACTCATTACTCAGCAGACTGAGACTTTATCAGCAATACGTGAGGATTTAAAGCTGCACGGATTTATATATCACCAATCTGAAAGACGCTCACAGTGACAAACCCACAGACAAACCATTTTTCACCCACTAGTTCCCCTCAGCTTTACAGAACACTTTAACCTGTTTTAGCTAATTATTAAGCTTGCAGCTTTAATGTTTACAGCAGCAGATGGCACTTTAAACTGGAAACTGCTGCCAAACACCAGCACAGTCTGACACAGGCCAGAATCAAGTAGCTCAAGTGGCTTTTTACTTTTTCCTCTTATGTGATGTTTAAAAGATTCAGTAACTCCTATGCACAAGTTTATCAAAACTTAAACAACACCTCTTTACAACTGTAATAAAGTAGGTAATGAGTTGAATCAGAATACTGATTCATGAAAAATAGACCAATAATAAATAAATAAAAGCATAAATTTTTTACATTCCTGCACTGTTTTTGGTTATAGTAGCCACAAATAAAAAAAATTCATTTGTTCATTTATTCTTAAAAATCCATTTTTTTCATTTAAATTTCTAAAGTTAATTAGTTGCTTTTATTTTGTTCCCTTTAACTCTCGAATGAACGTGCAGCCCTCTGGTCTCATTCGACTTCTCTGGGAGCTTAAACAAGACAGGAAATATCATTTTAAAGTGTCATCTGTGAGTCATCTGTAAAGTTATGCAAGGCAGATTAGATAGATTATCCGGGATCCATAAACTAGCTCATGCCAAAAGCTTTATCTTTGTTACCTGTTGTATGCAAAGTATCTTGCCACTTCCTGATGATGAAAAGAAGGGGAACACCCACAAGCACACGCCTTTTTCTTTGCCTGCAGGCAAAACAATCCAGTTTGCTTCTTCTGAAGCCTTTTGACTTCATATAGTAGGTTTGTATTTCAGAGAATAAATGTTGAGCTGTTCCAAAGAATGAATGTTGAACTAGAACAAACACAAGTGTCGTGTTGTCTCAGGCTCTCCTGGCTAGGTGTGACAATGATCACAATTCAGCAGTGTAGTGAAATGTAACCTTATTCTGTTTTCCTCAAAATTTCCAGGGCCTTTTCACGATTAATACATTGCTGGAGAAGGCTGTTTAGTTTAAGCTTCCACTTTGTGAATTTTAAAACATTAATAAATGATCTCACAAATTTCACGTGAAGAGTCTCTCTTACGTTGAAAACGACTTATCTCTGTGCTTGTGCAATCATGAACTAGTGAACACTTGCAACATCATTAGTTTCCTGAAAAAGGGAGAAGCATGTGTGGGCAAAATGTGCACGTTAGCGCAAAAGAAGAAGCTCTTTGTTTTTTTTTTTTTCTGTTGTTCACTCTGGTTTTTGTATGCGTTGTTTTTTTTTTGTAGCCACGGCAACAAGAAGGTGTTTTCGTGCCAGGGTCTCCAGCTGGCAGTAAACTGGTTTTGGGACAAAGGGATGCGCGACATCACCGTGTTCGTCCCCCTGTGGAGGAAGGAGCAGCCGAAGCCTGAGGCGCCCATCACAGGTAAGGTCACCTGACAGTGCTGTGCACTCAGCTCAGGTCAGCTGTGTTTGTCAAGTCTCCACTAATTATTCTTGTTCACTGATGAAAAAGTGCCTTTATAATTGAATCGTCCTGGTCAGGGTGAAGTAGAAGTGAAGCCTGATTAACTCACGCTTCAGTCAGTTAAGATTCCATAATTACTTCAGCGTTTTGTTTGTCAGCATTTACTACATTCAAGATCCTCAATTTGATTACAGGGATTCTTGGCTCAGTAACCAGGAAGAAATGTCTTTCTATTAAAAGGGGTTTTCCTTCCCACTTTTGCCAGGTGCTTACTTGGTTTATCCGGTTGTTGCAGTTTTCCCTTTTCCATTGTAAGGTCTTTACCTTACTACATAAAAGTGCCTTGAGGTGATGGTTGTTCGATTTGGCATTTGACATAAATAAAGCTGAATTGAATTTCCTCCTTTCCTGCTTCACACAGTGGGATGTGTTATTCTGCCTATTATAAAGCTGCAGTCATTCATTTTATTTCTGTTAGGACCATGTGTCTATCCATTTTCTTCAGCTTATTCAATTCAGGGTTAGATAAAATCTGAATGTTATTCCTTTTGCAGTGGGTCTTTCTGTGCACAAACATAAAAAAACAAAAAAAACCAGCAGAAGACTGCAGAGCAAAGCACATCAGTGACAACATATATAAGACTGATGATGTCAACAGACATGGGTTCCAAAGGAGCTTGCAGTGGTAGTTGCAGCATGCAGTACATAGAATGAATCTGCTTTAATGTGCCAAATGCAGTCTAATATTTCTAAATCCAGATGATACAGACTAGCAGAGTATTTAAATTGAGACAAGCAGCCACTGTGACAGTACACTCAGTGGTTTATTACACTGTCAATATAATGTATACTGATTAGTGGAACTTTAATCTGTTTACGTTACAGTTAAATCATGCCATTTGAATACTAGTACATCCTCAGCTCATATACTTTTGTAATTGTAAGTTTGGCTTACCAACACTACTCCTGACTCAAATATAATCAAATACACAGAAGCTGCCTGAACGTCCTGCTGCCTGTGTGTGTGCACGTGTTATAAAGAAACCCAACCTGAAACTATGCTGGTCGACAAAGCAGGTTGTTTTTTTTTAAGTTCATCGGTGTAAAGCTTTAATGTAGTCTGAAGCACTTGTAAACAGTCAGAGTTTCCAGGCAGAAAAAGTGTGCTTCACAGGAAATGATGCATTTCTCTGTTAGAGAAGCAGTTCATTTAAATAAGCTGAAGAAAACAGTGCATGCCACTACACTGTGTGCCACACACTGTCTGATCGGTTATTAGCAAAGCAATCACAAAAATGGTAAATGGACTGGTACTTAGTGCTTTTGCTATTACAACCCTCCTGAGCCACAGCTCGGAGGATTTGAAGGAAATAAAATCTTTATAAGTGTTCTTAACATGTACTTTGCCAGTGGGGCACATAACAGATGGCTGCTGGTAAATCCCTGTCCCTTCTTCCTGGCTGTTAGAGTCATCTTGTTTGGCAGCTGGTGGCTTCCAATGGAGCCCATCCAATAGTTATGACCTCGTTTCATTGTGAAAAGCAGGTATTGAACCCATAGAGCCTCCTTAAACAATGAGGAAGTGTAAGCATGAAAACTGAAATCCTACACGTCGTTCATGTCCAATCATGTCCAATCATGTCGGCTAAAAATAGCTGCTTTCCGGAAAGCTGCAGTCAGCTTTTATTGCCATTATCAGTGCCAGGTAAAAAAAATCCACAAATTGTTTCTTCCTGGTGTGACGTTTACTATAAAAACAAAGAGACTGAGAAAAGATTAAAAGCTCACATGGAGTACAAGGTGCCTCAGTCACCTGCCTGAATAAATGTCTCGTATCTGTCAAGGACGTTACCACACATCATTTAAAATAATCTCTAACCTGTATAATATTTGTCCCATAGATCAACATATTCTCCACGAGTTGGAGAGGAGGAAGATCCTGGTGTACACGCCATCCCGCTGCGTAAACGGGAAGAGGGTGGTGTGCTATGATGACCGCTACATAGTCAAGCTGGCCTTTGACTCAGATGGTATCATCGTGTCCAATGACAACTACCGCGACCTGCAGACAGAGAACCTCCAGTGGAAGAAATTCATAGAGGAGAGGCTGCTGATGTACACATTCGCCAATGACAAGTAAGGCTTCTTAAGGGGCAGGTTGAAGGGGGTTACTTGTTTTGCATGGCTGATTGGGGGTGATTTGCCCCACTGTTGGACCATGTGTTCAGCTAGACTAACTGCAACTCTGTGCCGGTGCAGGTTTATGCCTCCAGATGATCCTCTGGGCAGGAATGGTCCCACTATTGATGATTTTCTGAGAAAGAAGCCACGCACCCCAGAAAACAAGCTGCAGCATTGTCCATATGGTTAGTACGGTCTATTTGAACAGACAGCTCATGTTACACTTCCTTGTGCTCCTCTAAAGATAAGAAAAAATATATACAATCAATGGAACTTCTGTGTAAATAGAGGTTTGTTTTCCGAGCAGATACCATTTCAAGTTCAGTCACCAGGGATACACACACACACACCCACACCCACACACACACACTGCTGTTAAGCAAACATGACAGTAAGCAAATATGATGCATTTCTTGCATCAGAAGATTCCCACCAGCATTTCCTGTCCAAACTTCAGCACACACAGCAGAGGACCAGTGCATACAAACAGGTCGTTTTACACTAGCATCATGAGTATTTATGTTTAATAGTAGCTGATCTAAGGAGCTTAGAAAAAAAAAAAAAAAAAGCATCTGGACTTCTTTAAGTTGCTTGAAGCCGTTTCACCTCTCATCCAAGAAGCTTCTTCAGTTCTAGGGACTGAAGAAGCTTCTCGGATGAGAGGTAAAACATCTTCAAGCAACTGAAAGAAGTCCAGATGCTTTTCTTTCTAAGCTCCTTAGACTATGATGACCTGGATGACTGAGAACCTTTACAGACAATAGTAACTGATAAAGCTAATTTTACTTTGAAGAAGACATTCTGCTTTAAGCAGTGAGTAGCTTTGCATAATTCCCAGTTCAAAAATAATCCTCAGTCCCTACAAGACGATTAACCCCAACAATCAAATGACCCTCTTTCCTTCCCACTGTTGCCAAAGTGCTTGCTCAAAAACTCAATTTTAACAGGAAGAAACCTCCAGCAAAACCAGGCTCAGTGAGAAGCGGCTATCTGCCAAGACCAGCTGGGGGTGATGGGAGGGAAACAGGATGAAATAGTTAGAAATTAATAATAACTAATGATTAAATATAGAATGGTAGCGGTGGTAATTCACCCTATAATTGATAAAAATGACCTTGAAATCCAAATAAGTCATCCACCACTTTTGAGCCAGGTGAACAGCTCATTCATTTGGTAGTTGATATAATATATTCAGTGAGGGCCACAGGTTCAGTTCACGTCTACTTTTGTATATGGAATTTTCCCCAATATGGCACAACCAAATGGAAAGTTTATGACATACTCCGGTTTCTGGGAATGTGCCTGTGTCTAAAATACAGCCCTAAATCTGGTGTGGAGTTTAATAACTGTAATCACCAGCATGTAAAATAGTTTGAAACTTGAGTAAACCTTCCCCCCTCCAGAAAAAACAGTAAGGCCCAGACTTTCTGACTGCGAAGTAGTAAATGTGGGAAATGCTGGAGATAAACCCAGACTGACCACAGTGTATTCCTGACATTATCTCAATATTTCATAAGAATAGAATGATTTTTCAGCCCACAGAGGAAGTATAAAGTCTCCAGATGTCATTACAAAACTGAGATTTCAACACATCACAACCTTTTTTTTTAATGACTGGTACAGTTTTTTGTTTAAAAAAAAAAAAAAAAAAAAAAAAGTAAGGTTGTTAAATGTTGAAATCATGTGCTTTATGGCCAACAAATGAGGAGAAACTGAGCCAGTAGGGGGCTCTGGCTTCACTTGTCTGCACTCATTCAGCAGTGACTTGCAACTGGAGAATTTGAAATTTGTGGAAGGCCCGGATCTCTCAGGAAGAGCTTAGCTGAGGAGTCAGTCAGTGACTGGACTTAAAGACATCCATTTATAAGACAGCTACAAAGTGCCCTACACTGTGAGTGCCAAAGAAACAAAGAGAGCAGATGATTTGTTTGTAATTCTAGTGGCTTTTACACACATCCTGAGCTAAAGTTGAGCTTCTAGTGGCCCAGACACAATTTCTAATTTTGGGAATTTGTATTTTTGTCTTTTAGGAAAGAAATGCACTTATGGAGTAAAGTGTAAGTTCTACCATCCAGAGAGGGCCAACCAGTCCCAGTTGTCAGTGGCTGATGAGCTGAGGGCCCTAAGAGACAGAGACAGAGCCAAGAACATCTCCCCTGCTGCATATCAGCAGGAGCACAGGTACATCTCCACCCCTCCACCTCTGGGCATAGATGAGTTGTCACACAGGGCTTCGCCAGGGGAGCAGTCCATCTGTCAGAGGGACACCAGCAGCCCGAGAAACCAAATGAACTCAAGTCTCCAACACTGCCCGAGCCCGGATATAGATGAAGCCTTCAGCTCCATGGACAGCTCTCTGTCCAGGCTCTATATCCATGACATGGCCTACAGCAGGGAGCAGCCTGTGCACAGCTGCAGCAGCGGGGTGGCCAGCTACAGCCTGAGTCAAGATGAGTACTCTGGGTCTTATGGTGGCAACGCCCCAAGGATCTGCCTGAACGGGGGTTACTACGCTCAGCCAAATGGACTGGCATCGCGTGAGCCCCCCACGTGCAGTCAATGCAGGTGCTGTCACCAGCAGACCAGACTATCCCCAAACAGCCACCAGCAGCAGCACCACCACCACCACCTCCAGCAGCATGGATGGAGCTCATGTCCAGCTCTACCACCACATAATGGGGAGCTTCCCTCTCAATTTGCAGAGAAGCAGTACTCCAGACAGCCCTCCCACAGACAGACCCACAGCTTGCCCAGGGACCCATGGGTGCAGGGCAGCCTGTCTGACCCTAGGCTGAGCAGTGGGGCTAAGAGCCCATTGAGCGAGCGGAGGAAGGTTCTGAGGATCCAGCTTAGCACCCTATTCCCCCAGAACATGGTAGAACAAGTCATGAATGCTTACCCGCACGTGTCCGACATGTCTGAACTGATTTCTCTCATCCAGAACTACAGAGCGAGCCACATCAGTTTCTAGATCCCAAGGACTTTTTTTTTTTTTTTACATTTCTTCAAACCGAGCCCATGTTGGAGTTCTCAATTCAAAAGAAAAGTGAAAACTGAAGAACGAGAGCACTTCTCGAAATTACTGTGAATTCATTATGACAGTTTGTACTGTGCAAAATGATTTGTCTTGCTTGAACATGATGCAAACTTACCCTTCATTTGAAGCATTACAAAGTGACACGATCTGCAGAAAATGTAGCAGATTGAATGCTCTCTCTTTATCCTAGTGTAAAAGTGCAATGCACTAAGCTCCATACAAGCTACTTGTTGTAGCCTGAAAATAGTTTTGTTTTAAATAAAAGCAGCATGTGTTGTTTTCCCATGTTGCCTCAAAGTGAGGAACGCTATATTCTATATTTCTGTAAAGAATGTCATTGATCTATTTTTAATATGAATTTTAATGCCTTGTTTTTGCTGAGAAATAAAAGCGCTCAAACCACATTACCACTGGGTAATTTTCTATTTGAAACTGTGCTTATAGATGTGAAGCTAAGGTGAAATTTCAATGCCATTAATGTCATTAAAAAAAGAAAAAGAAAAAAAAAAAAGAGCCATTGCTCTCTGATGGTAGCTTTAGTAGAGCAGCTTTGCATGATTTACAGTTCAAAATGATCCTTATTTTGGTGCATGCCATCAATCTGAAACAAGCTGTTTACACCCGCTTCTGTCTTTCTTCTTTTGGCTGCTCCATTTGGGTGGAGCGTTTGTGTTAACACCCAGGCCTGCATCAGAGAAACAAACATAGCTTCTGGATCCGAAAAGTAAAATCTGTACAGAAGTGCCACCACCCTGCGTACATCTCCAGCTAAGCTTTTTGCTCACAGTGATTTGTGTACATACACCGATTTCATGATTTTAAACTCAGGCCATACTGGAACAGTACAGAACAGCAAATAAGGAACAGCAGAGTACGTCTACTTTAAAGTGGGCCCGCTGTTCAACCAGTAATGACGCTGCAGATGTTTTCCTTCACACGTCAAGCACATGCATGTTCCTCCCGAGACACGGGTTTCTGAGCCTCTTTTTAAACCTGTGTGACATTTTGTTTTGTGTTTAATGTACCGTTGCATTTCCCAGAAAGCTGTTGACTTACAAAAGACGGGACGAAATACAAGGAAGCAGGAAATAAACCAAGAGGAGGCCAGAGTGCTCTCTGACATGTGAGGACTTTTGCAATATCTTTCTTCCTTGTTTTTTAAGGGCTGACATAAAAGGTCCATAGGCCATAAAAATGCAGGTAGTAGATAACACGATGAAACGCTGAAATGTGATAATAAAGATAAAGCTGGAAATTATTGTTTCATTTTGCTATATTAGGCAATTTTGAAAAAGACTGCATCATAAATTTCTTTTTATCTAACCATCTGCAGGGAAACAATCTCCCAGCCAACCTGTACACTGAGCTATACTGCCATCTAGTGGACAGAACATTCAGAACATGACAGAAGCAGCACAAACATTCAGAATAGATTTTTTTTTTTAATTTTTACAAATAACTTATCTGTTACAAAGACAGTTTTCCCAGCTAAAATCAAAAAACACTTTAGATGTCCAAATTATTTTTTTTTCATGTATTAAAACATGAATAAACTGCCTCTTCACACCAAGGTGCAGATAAAGCTGAAAACTGGTTTTTGGGGGTTGGAAAAAGAAAGAAGTATGACATTAAGTGCTTAAGAGACAAGAATTCATTTATAAATTCATAAATCAGTGAGTTAAAGTCATAGGAAATTTTAGGGGTTTAAAAAAAAAAAAAAAAAACTTGGATGTGACAGGGCAGGTTATTAATACAAAGGCACTAATGCAAGCCATTGTTTCACATAATCCACAGTTCCACAGTGAAACATGACAGGAAGTACATTTTAGAAAAACCCTCTGCAATAAAAGCTTAGGAGGATGAACTGCTCCAAAGCAAAGTGTGCAGAATAGACAGTTTGTTTTGCCTCACCTGCTCCGAACACGCAACAATCCTGACTGTAAGGCACAGGAACACCTTTAACAGAAATATATTCACTTTGACCTTTGGTACCTAACAAAAAGCCAATTCAGGCACACAGCAACGTGGAAACTGTTCCAGGAGCACTTTGACATGGTTCTTGATTGCACTGGAGAGTGAGTGTCTCTTTGCACTGAGGTGTCGTTGTCCTCCAAACATCAAAACTACATTCCAGTTGTCAGATAAGATGGCAGTTTGTTATTTACCCCTTCCCTCCCCTCTCCAAACCCACCCCCAACAGCCCCGAACGCAATTGGTGTCCTGGAAAACAAAAACACACACTCACGCTTACACTCGCACGCACACACATACACTCACGAAACAGGAAAAAAAACAAAAAATTTAAAAAAAACAAAAAACAAGACGCCTCCATCGCCTTCCACTTTTGCTGCATCTGCAGATCATACACAGGAACCTCAGCAATGACGCGGGCGATGAACGGGCCGGGCAGACGTAGCTTCATGATGACTGCGAGGGGTTTGAACAGCTCCACTCCTCTCCTTCTGCAAGGCTTCAACTCTCACAGAAATCAAAGCTTAAAAAGGGGGCACGGTGCTTATTTGGTTGAAAGAAGGGAATCAAAACAAGTTAATAAAAGTCTATAAAGCTATACTTACAGGAAATACAAGTGATTCATAGTGTGAGGAAGAACGGTTTTAAAAGGCACATTCTAAAATTATGTACAGTAAAAAGCTTGAGGGGAGTTTCTGCCTCCGTGTTCTGTACACAAACCATGCAACCGTTTTTTGTTTCGCGTTTTGGTAACTCACGATCAGAGACACAGACAATGGTGCTGAGGAAACGAGGCACGTTTGAGTGACAGCAACACTGGTGGTTCCTCCTTTGGCATCCACTACAAACAGCAAACAAACTTTAAAGTCCACGAGTTCCCTTCAAGTGGAGAACGGTGGCTCAACACAGTTCCCACCCCCCCTTCCCCAGTCATGCCACCACCACAGAAGAAGAAGAAAAGAAAAAAAAAAAAAAAAAAAAAAAGAAAAATCAGCAAAAGGCACATCTGTGTTGAGTGTGCATGTGCGCAATCACGCTGCAGGGCCACGCTTGTAATACTGTGAAGTGGGAGCAGCGAGGTATCCCCAGGGTGTAAAGTGTCACCTGTCGAGCAAGGGATGTGGGGAGAACGGGACCCCACACTATGCCAGTCTCTAAGGTGAGGTATCATCCGACTCTGCCAGCCTATAGTAAGAAACGCAAGCTGTAAACACCATCCAGTCAAGCCTTCAATGGACAGTGTTCTACAAGCCTATAGAGAGGAGAAGAAAATAACAAAACAAAAACAAAAAAACAAACGGGCTGCACGATGTACGAGGACTATGCCCTGTCCCGGTTTTCATACATCTAGGAAGTAACAGACAGAGCCCCGGTCTGTTCTAATCTGCTAGAAGACAGGCGGGCAGAGGAAGGGGCAGCGCGTCGCAGCCTTGTTGGCTCAGAAGTTCCGCGGGAAATCGCACTGTTCACAGCGGATCAGGGCAGGGTGATTGAGGAAGGTGCAGGCTGTGCAGCTCCACTGCGTCCCCTCGTCCTCCTGGTCTGTGATGGGCTTCACACTCTTACTGCCCGTGTCTGAGAAGGAGAAGAGGAGTCGAGTGAGGGATGGGACAGATGTAACATCACAAGCATAAGCATGCATTTATCAGCACTTAAATGTAATATTCTGAAAGTGCCTTGGGGTCAAGGAGAAGAGTCTCTAAAAGGCTGCCACTTCATCAACAAGCAGATCAGATGATGAAATAACAACAGCGTCCACTGTGTCTGTTTCATATTTGGAAACCCTCCTTTGTCATTTTTCAGAGTTTTGTAAGCTCACCAGTTTAAAAGACAGCCAGTTTATCAAAGAACCGATACTTCATGGGATTCTGTTTCCATAGGTTTGATTTGACTGATGAGCCAAATATCACCACCGGTCTAATGGCAAATATGTGGCCAATATTTATCTCTTGTGACACATCAATTATGCGTAAGCTAAATGTTCAGAGACTGTGTGAAAAAGAGCTAAAATACTTTAAAACTGTTATTTATAGACGACATTTTTTACTCTGTAAGAACCCCCCCCCCCCAAAGAAGACTGAAAGACAGGCTGATTCCAATATTTTCTCAAACACTTATTCCAAACAACACCTATCTGGAGTTTCGAAAGTTTTGCAAATACCATAAATGAGGGTATGCTATTTGAACATGCATCACAGGGGCTTAGAAATATGTTAAGCATGCAAAAGAAGTCGATAGAAACAGGACTGAGAAGAACCACACAACCATTCCACTATGAGGTCACAGTATTTACACACCCTCTGCTGTGTGGTCCAGCTACAATACAGACATGCACATCAACATGAGGAGAAGTGTAGTGCACTGACTCCTGACCACATGCCGGCTTTAACCTTAGGTCAAGGGTGTCAAACCCCAGTCCTCGAGGGCCAGTATCCTGCTTATTTTTGAGATATCCCTGCACTACCTGTTGCTGATTAGCTGGATCAGGTGTGCTTTCCCAATAAGAAGCTACAAGGGCAGGTTAGTTGGAAAATAAGCAGGACAGCGGCCCTCCAGGCCTGGAGTTCGACACATGTGCCTTATGATATCAGGGGCTGTGGCCAGTGCAATGAGAAACGTCAGACATGCAACCTTTTTTAAACTTACCAATAGATAAAGTACCTTTGGGTTTGGGTGGGACAGGACCGAGGAATCCAATGTTGTCGTAAAAGTTATGGATTGCACCGGGATTAAAGTGTGGTCCTGTACACAAAAAGAAGGAGAATGGAACCAAGTAGGGCTGCACGATTTTGCATAAAATGAGAATCACGATTTTTTGGCTTAGAATTGAGATCACGATTCTCTCACAATTTTCTTTTCCAGTATAAATATTTATTGCACTTATTAACTGCACATCAACTTCGTAACAGTTGAAACTGAACATAAAAACAATAAATAAACATAAAAACAACAAATTTCTCACGCTTTGTTGTTGCCGCAAAATGTTGTACTGCTTGAAATTCCGTCTCCACCGTTGCTCGACGCTGCGTGTATAGAGCAGGTAGTGTAACAATAGAAAAATAGTTGCGGGACGGCACTGTGTAGCGTTTGTCTAGGGTGTTGATCATTTTCCTAAATCCCTCGTTTTGCACAGTGTTGATGGGAGCCATATCTTTGGTCAGGTGATAAGTGATAGCCTCCGTAATTTCTTTGTGCCTGCGGGAGTTCGACGTGTATAGGGAAGCGCTGTATAAGGTTCCCGTTATTGATGTTTGGGTGGTTGACCAGGACGGATTTTCTCCTGTCACTTTCTCGTCATCCCTGACGTGCTCTCTGTTGTTTTTTCCCTGCTAATTTTAGCATCACACCGCACAGCTTCTGTATCACGTGGTATAAGGCTCCGCCCTTGTCATTTGTTGAGCAGGAAGAGTGAGCGCTTGTTTTCATGCAGATTACGTCCCGGATCAAAATGTGGTACAATCGTCGTCGTCGTTTTTTGTTTTTTTTAAATCGTTGTCATTTGGAAATGAGCCCATAAGTATGAATCGAGATCGCGATTTTCTAACGATTAATCGTGCAGCCCTAGAACCAAGCCTTTCCCACACATTTCACCATGTGTTGTATTTGTATAACTATGCACGTGACAAATAAAGAATCTTGAATCTTAAGGGACAGTATTGCAAAGGTATGATGTACTATTAGGATTAGGCACTAGAGAGGTCCTGAGAGGTACTTCCTAGCAGGGAGATCCCCTGACAACGACCTTCAAAGCATCTTTTCTGCACCACCAATAAGAAAGCTACAAGGTAAAAACAGCAAACTATTATAAACTATAAAAACAGCTAACTAACAGCCAGCTCTTGCAGGAATGGCTACAACATTTCCCATTTCACCCATAAAATGCTAGAATTCTGCTAATGCGTGCTGTTTGGGAAGAATTTACATTAGAGAGCACACACACACTATGAGTTAAATCAACAGAAACCTACACATTTGAGATACACTCATCAGGGCTCCATTCATTCTGGGTTATCTGATGAGCAGCAAAAGCTGAAACAAGGAGTCCAGAGAATGGGAGTTTGAATGTTTAAGATATCTAATTCATATCTAGACTTGCATGGCAGCCACTGGATGAGTAACAAGAGGTTGAAGCTGACTCCACAAGCTCAACAGGTTCCCCTATGGAAACTGAGTCTTACTTCCTCTAAATAGATCTTGTTAACTGAGTCAGTTTAAAATTTTAGGGAGGGGCAAAAATCTCACTGCTATTATATCAAGTTGTGTGTGTAATTGTTGAATGCCAAAAATGTAACTAAAGTTCAAATTCGAATAATTAGCCTGCCTTGCTCCGAAAAAGCACTTAAAAAACAGGTTCTGAAAGAAAATATAATTTCTTCCAGGAGTTATAGGTAATCTTCTTTTTTACATCACACATGAACAAAGGTTGCAAACAATACATAGCATGGAGGACGCTAACAGCAAGTCAGTTTTACAGTCTTGCAACACCAAAAACTTTTATTTGTATCTTTCTATGTTTTTTTCCCCCTTACTGCAAACTGTGGTCAAGTGAGTATAGGACAGGCAATCGCTGTCAGCAGATACCTAAAGCAAAGGTATCAGTATTGTATCCAAACTGCATTCAGTGCGATCAGTGCACCCCTACATTTAAAAACCATTTGGATATATTCATCTTGATGGAGCTTTTCCATCAAGATGAATCTGTCTCTGAATAGCAGCTAAAATAATAAGGATATCTATGGAAGTGCCATGTATGATTTGCAACAAAGGGGTAATTCACTGAAATTAATAAATACATCAAAATTTCACTGTTTTTTAACAGTCGGTAATACCTTAACAAAAATGATTCTGTGTTGTGATTTAAAAAAAAAAAAAAAAAAAAAAAAATCCCCAAGGATTATTTATGCCTTCCTTTTCACCAGTGCAGACCTGTTAGGCAGCGGCAGTGATCTGTCGGTAGTGGAGTGCTGCCAGGGGACCAATAAATCCCTTGTTACCCACCAGCTACAGGATGCAATTCAGGAAGAACTGGTAGTTAGCAGCACAATGGTAGCACTTTGGCTGCATGTGTCAAGAGGATGTGAGGAGGCCAGAGTGATGTGCTATTGCTGCCAGGCCTCAATCTGATCTGGCCTGCTTCATTTAATGACTTACTGTTGGCTTTATAATCTGAAAATACACGCAGATACAAATAAATCAGAGATGGTGAGTCAGGCTCGTACCTTTTGTTTGAAGAAGATCAATTTCTTTGCTGAGGCAGTCTATATCAATCTGCAATGACCTGTTTTGGGATCGCAACTGCTTCATTTCATCAATCTGAAAGGGAAAAAAGAAAGGGTTCAGACATGTAGCTTCAAATGTAGGCAGCTTGGAGTCAGTGACCTGTGACCGTGTCACGAGGAGAGCTGTTCCACTCTCCTAAGTAAACAACACTGAACCAAAGAGTTCCTGAGCTCAGACCACCATCCAATTAACCTTCCTCAGCTACTTTCTCCCCCACTCTGTTGACTCAACCCGATGAAAACAGCTGACTTGACATGAAGCAGAAAGCACTGCTCTTTCTAAACCCGCAATATTACAACAAAAATCATAGACGTAAATGCAACAGCGATGGTAAGCTGTGCAGAAAATAAGAAGGGGTGTTTTCTTTTTTCTGAAAGTAGCTGCACAGCTCTAAAATGAACTGCAAAGTGAATCAGACAAAGTGTGTGCGCTATCAGCCAAATCATAAATGGACCCTGTAATCAACATATTTTCAGGGTGTAGGACAACTGATGTGAATGGCAATATGACCCAGATAATGTGGTTTTGTCTATTCAGCCTTTTATCTATCAATAATAACCAGAAGTACATTTGGTTTCAGTTATGCTGATTCGTTAGCATTTTTATTTCTAAATCAGCTGCTGATACAATCATAATAAACTGTTTTTGTTTATAATCTGTTGATCTGCCAGTAAAAGATGTGGTTTAGGAGACTTTTGACAATTCTCCTTTTCAAAGATTAGAACAATCTGACTGGTTTAGCGAAGAGATCATTCCCAGATTTCTACCCAGTTGAATACCTACAAGATATTTTGGACAGATGTGTTAAAAACTGCTCTCCACCCCAAAGATCAAAACAACAAGTGAGGAAAATGTTGAAATGAGCAGTGAAGCTCTTATGGCAGTCTGTTAGGTAGCATTTATGCACAATCTTAAGCCTCAATACCAAGCAACACTAGCTCACAGTTAGCTAGCTAACAGCAGCTCCACCTAATTAGAAATATCACCAACTTCATGCACCAGATTCAACTACAAATGTTTTAAAAAAAGACACTCCCACAAAAACACACACCATAGACTTTTTTTTTTTCTGGTAACTAACAAATTCTCCTTACAGAAGGAATTTGGGAAGCTGAGTTCGATCTCTCCAGACGTCTCCTGGTCAGGTCATTCTCCATTTCATTGACCTCTTCTTTTAGTTTCTCCAGCTTCTTCTTCTTCATCTCCAACTCATGCCACAGCCTCTCCATTCGTGCCTTCTGATGCACCAACAATGCTAAAAGAAAAGAGACAAACACAGAGAAGACTCAGTAACAATTATTATTAATGAGAAATGACAACATAATTTAACCTGATTTGTACAGGAAGGAGGGTGAAATCCATGAAAAGTTCAAGAAAAACTCATTTATAAAAATTATAATGGATTGCATTTATATAACGCTTTTCGAGAACCTCAAAGCGCTGTACAATTCCATTACTCATTCACTCTAACATTCACACACTGGAGGAGGGAAGCTACAGTTGTAGCCGCAGCTGCCCTGGGGCAGACTGACAGAAGCGAGGCTGCCATATCACGCCATCGGCCCCTCTGGCCAACACCAGTAGGCGGTGGGTGAAGTGTCTTGGCCAAGGACACAACGACCGAGACTAAGTAAAGAACAAAAAAAAAAAAAAAATGCTGACAACAAGCCATTCAAGCAGCACTGTGCTCGTGGGTATAAAGTAACAACACATTTTCAAGTGCACCACAGACTGCACACAACAGTCAAACCAGTTTAGATAATTCTCTTCCCATAAAGACAGCCTTGTGTAAGGAGAGACGGCGAAGCAACATTAGAATCCTCACTGCTGCCTTTCATCACCTATTGTGGTAACACAAGGAGATGAGACTTATTCTGATTAGCAAACTGCTGCAGGCAAATTCTGCCTTAACCATGCACATAATGTACTCAAGTCTCTACAGTACATTTCCCATAATTCATTAAAGTTCTTGCACTTTCTGACAGGTGGCAACACCTCCTTCACAGGCATTCTACGATAAACAATTCTTTTTCTTTGTTTTCAAAAGGATAAAAAGAATTAACAGGACCAGTAGACATTACGATTGGCAGGAGTTCAACAATCAACGCCAGGTTTGTTTACCAACTCCACTTGTAAGGTTCCCTCCAACTTCATCCACTTCCTGAAGATCAAAATCAATTTGATTCGAGGCTGTTATGACATAATAGATGAGATCCAGCATACACTGGAGAGGCCAACTGCGATAAATATTTACACACACACACACACACACACACACACACACACACACACACACTTTACTGACTACTGGAAGTGATAAACTGAGGTGTCTCTCGCCATCCATCTCCTCCTGTGTTCCCTCTCCTCCTGCTCATCTGCAGCCTGGTTGTTTGGTCCATGCTACCACACATTAAGCACATCTGCTGAAGTGGACCCAGTGCAGAAGTGCCTTAAATATTTGTTCTATTTGTCAGCGACAGGTGACCTTTTTGGGTGCAAAAGAAGTCGGAAGTCTGCTCTTAATAACCCCCTGTAAACATTTTATGGATAAATTTATGTTCTAAATTGTCTGACGCGTATTTAGTAAATTATGGTCCTTATTAGAGTTAAGAAGGACAACGCTTCATGTTGGGCCAATGTTATAATTGACAAGTCACTGTCGTAAAGGTGTGCAGCATGTACCATAGACATCACTCACTGCTTTTGGACTTTGCATTTAGAAGTGCCATTGTCACTTTTTTGTCCAAAAGGGGTAAAGTGCCAAGTTACTGGCTAAAATTAACAATGCTGAATAACGAGCTGCAGCCGTACACTGTACTGGGACTGAAGCACAAACTTCAGTAATCCTCCAGTAAGGTACAAACACTGCAGAGCAGTTCAGTGACAAACGAAACTGTGGCCCAGCCCTGTGTCAGCACACCTGTCAATCAAGGTGATCACACCCACAACTCCAGAATTCAGATGGATGATTTACCGATACAAAAAAAAGAAAAAAAGAAAAAAAGTGGTTGTTGCCCCAGAGGGCAGAACCAACTGTTTAACAGTTATGCAATACCACTAATGTTATTCCACTGCCAGACAATAACACACATTCTTGGTGACTGATGGTAGTTAACACAGTTATGTTCAACTAACAGTTATGTGGTGACAGGTGTGTCTGCATAGCACCAACTTCCAAAGTGACCTTGCCAATCAAAACAGTAGGGGATAACATTTTCCCAAACCGGTGAGGATAAACTGATGGAAAACTGCACTGATGAGGGTCAATGGCAGAGGCGGCATGCCTGGTGTGAAGCCCCTCTTGGTGATAGTCACCACAGTGCAGGAGCCATAGCTGCTGACTCACTCACAATACAGTGAAAAGCCCAAAAAAGGAAACAGCAGTGTGCTCTGACATGTTTGACTCACACAACAGAATCTGCAAGTCTCAGGCGCTGGTGGAGCAAATGCAGCATTTATTGTGGAGGACTCACACTAGAGTCATGATCACACCGGCCCCCACTCAGCGAGTCACCTTTGCTTTTCAACTTTGTGGAGATGAACACAACATGTTTCCACTATGGCTGAACAATACTGACAGCAAGCATAGACAGTTTGGCTCAGGAAATGCACTGCAGAGGATCTTATGGAAAAAAAGCAGTATACTTGATAGTAAAATGACTTTCTTGGCAGAAGTCTGTGGAAAAGGTATTTTGGCCTACTGAGAATAGCAGAAACCTGAATAATATTTGTTAATAAAAACAAAACTCAAATGAGATCAACATACACAGGAGGACTGTTGAAGATATTAACCCTCTTTACCTTGGCTACATAGTCAATAAACTGTAAACCAAACATTTCTAACCAGATTTCAGAGGTCTATATGAAATACGATTCACAGTCTAAACAATTTCTGGAGCTTCGTGTCTGTTCAGTAAAAAGCTGAATAATAAGTAATAATAATAAGTCTATATATAAAGCATTATAAAACAGAAGATGCTTTCTATGCAAACAACTAAGAAATGCTACAATGTCAGCATTGTAAAAATAGAACAGGAGTAATTTTAAAATGGGAATGACCTTTATTATCGATGCTACTGTGTATTTCTTACCTTGTGTGTATGCTGCATCATCAGAGCCCATGCTGAGTCTGCGAGGTTCACTCTGTCTCTCCCGGTGTGGCGAAAGTGGGTCTGAGAGATGCTGGGGGTCTGTCTCCACGAAGTGGTGGTCTTGGGGTAGGCCGAGGAGATTGTTGACGTCAAAAGTCGGGGACACGACTCCAGGGGACACAGCTGGGGGTTTGTTAGGAGACACTGTGATTTTAAAAGTGTATTTGGTGTTGGGCTGAGTGACCACCACACGTGGGGAAGAAGCTGTACCCCCTCCTCCCACAGAGGGGCGAGATTTAGGTGGATGATGGTGGATGTAGGCAGGGCCCATGCTCACTTGACCCCCTATGTTCCTGGCCCCTGAGGGCCCCTGTAAGGAAGGGTTTGTTGAGATGAAGAGTGTGTGAGGACTCCTACCCAACTTGGACTGTGGGCGGGAGCCGGCTGAGGCAACAATGACTTCCTCAGAGGGAGTGGTAGCAGCAGTAGAGATGTAAACAGTGGGACCCGAGCCTCCGATTGACAGAGGGGTGGCAGGGACAGAAGCTGCCCCAGCAGATGAAGAGGAAGAGGAAGGGCAGGAGGACGTGGAGGATGAGCGGGGCCCGCTGCTCGTCCGCAGCACAGCTGTTGTAGAATTGCTCCTTTGGGGAGATTCAAGTTTGATCTCTATCTGATTCTTCCGTGGGCCGGTGGAGATGTTCTGGATATTGTACTGGCTGATCGCAGACAGGGAGCTGGGCATGACCGAAGAGGAGGAAGAGGAGCATGATGAGACACCAGAGGAAGAGGCCTGACTTCCAGTAGGAAGAAAGGAAGGCGCCTGGGGATTTGTAGGTGAGCTGATGGGCATGTAGACGTGAGAAGTTTGATGGCCCTGGGTCTGGGGCTGTGAGGTATGAGAGGAGGAGGAAGAGTGCTGAGTGCCGGACCAGGAGCCGGACAGGGAGGAAGGATGTGAGATCTGGTAGATCTGCTGCTGAGGCTGGGAAGTGGGGCTGTACTGGGCCCTGCCTCCCTGCTGCTGGTTTTGCCGTGTCGTACCGGACTGGCTAACATAAGGCCGGATGTAAATAGAGTTACCCTGTGGACTGCTTAGGCCCGACTGTGGCCCACCATGTATGTGCAAAGAAGTAGGGGTGTTGCGTCCTGTCTGGATGTTAGGGGCTAACGTCACGGTGATTGGGTTGAAGCGTGGTGTCTGCTGGGAACCCATAGCTGGTGCTTTGCCACCCAGAGGGTAGAGTCCAAGGTGCTGTGGAGGCTGCGGTTTACGCGGGGGCTCCATCACGCCAAATACATTGAAATTGGAGGGCACCTGCACTGGGGCTGACTGGGGCTCCTGCTGAAAGAAGTCACTGTTAGTGGCCTGGCCTGTAGAGAGGGGCCCTTCGCTCAGGCTGTGGGCCAGAGTCCGGCTGCCGTTCATTCTCAGGCTGTCCCGAACCGGGCCCACATGCACATTCTGAGGCTGCAGGTCCAGGTTCAGTTGGGTCATGTGATTATGGAGCCTGCTGAAGCTGGGGTCGTCTGAAAAGCTGAGGTTCCCTTCTTCGCTGTACAGGTAGCCCGGACTGACTTGGGACAAGTATTCACAGCAGGCGTCTAAATTGTTGTTATTCTGCAGGAGAGAGAAGAGACAGACTTGTTAGGCAACATGTGTGTTTGTTTCATGTTTACTTCCTTATAGGAAGATGAAAAAACTAAGATGCTTACACCATTTCCATTTTTGAGAATAGCATTTTATGGCCAGGTTGAAAGAAATAATAATACACAGGTACTGAAAATACAACACAATACGCAGACCTACAACAACACAACTATTGAAAAATTGTATGCAGGGATCAATGCTGTAACAAGGGGTGTGGAGCTTGTTTTCTTGGCAGCACCGCTGTCATGCAACAACTAACATATGAACCACAACTTCAGTAGCTCATCCAACTCATGAGTCAACATAATTCACAAGTTACTGCCAATAAAATGATAAAAGAGACCTTGGCATCAATTATGATGAAGACCTTTGAATTGATCATTGTGTGCAAGTTTAATTCTTTTTCTTTTGGCAAATTTAATTCTGATTAATACTGTAGATGGTGTAGTAATTCTATAGGGGACTGACAGAACATTGATGCCTCTCCATGGCATAATCTCTTTGGTCTTTCAGGCACGGGAGTTAAAATTAGTCCGTTATTCATTGTTAAGACACAGAAGTCCCTTTTCCAGTAGTACCTACTTGGATCGACTCGCCACGGTTCAGGGCTTTTCATTAGTACCTGGTACCAGGTGATCCGAGTAGGTACTAATGGAAAAGGAGCTAAATCGATTTTGGTTTAAGATGAACCACCAGCTGTTACTCCCAACTCTACAAACTTGAACTACACTTTAGTCAATTCACTCAGTGAGTTTTGGGGTTTCTTTTTGTTTTTGTTCTTAAATGCACTACCAGATCATATCACACTTGACATCTTTCTAAACTGCGACAACTGATTTTCACCAATCAAAAACCTTGTTTTAAAATAAATTAATTAATTAATTTAAAAAAAAAAAAAAAAAAAAAAAAAAAAAAAAAGCTAAACAAAACCCCCCCCCCAACAACCTGATAATCGACCCAACTCATTTCATCCAGAGCATGATCATCCAGAGTATACAAAATACTAGACATGTTTTATCAAGGCTGGACTAAAGATACTAATTTCTTTAGAGTAATGTGAAAAAACGTAACCTTGGTTGCCCAAGCACAATCAGGAGGTAAGCTTACACACTGCATCATTTTGGCCCACTCTCTTTTATGCCATAACATTCTTAGCTGAATTCATTGTTAGTATACACTACTATCCTGTTCCCAGACATGAAAACTGCTTTGTCTTATTCAACAGCTATCTCAATTTATGCTGTTTTCTTTGTTGCATTCACTTCTAAGATACCAACACTGAGCCACTGACAGTTGATACAAAACACAGACATGAAGCAAAAACACCATAAATTATGTAGACTTTATTTTCTTTCACATAATTGCGAGCAGAGGTGTTTATAACGCCCTTACCTGCAGAACACACTGGGAGACAACACCTTCTGGGACTTCAGGGAACTTTTGGCGCAGGTCATGCAAAACCTGAATGTCAATCTGGTGGCTTCCCTGGGCCATTCGTATGATGCCAGGTCTGTTTGTTCTGTTCAGCACACGGGGAAGTCAGTCTCAGCAGCAAACTGCCTTCATTTTGAACATCTTCTAAATTGAAACAAAGAAAGGAAGGAGAGAATCTGATAAGGAAACAACACTCTCTCATGGTGCTTCTGTCAAATAGAAACATCTCTTTCTCTGTACAGACAATACTCTGACCACCATTTCACCATTATGAGTTGTATAACGGTGTTTTGTTAATATTCAGTAAGGAATCTGTCCAAGAGGCAGAAAAGGAGCAAATGTGGTCTATTGCAAATTTTCTCTAAAAGACATCCGTCAGCCGTTTGAGGTCGACTTTTTCATTATTGCCTGGGAGCTTTCAAAACAAAATTTCAGAGATGTTCAATGAGAACAGACAGCATTCATTTCAAAAGCCCTTCTCCCCACAAAGCTCCTTAATAAAAGAGTAGCAAAGGGAGGAAACCACCTTCAACTGACTACTGAGAAAAAACCCTTTTCAACTCAACTCATCTCAACATCAACATTCACTTATTACAGAAAAGAAAAGGGCCTGAAAACCAGCGTAGTGTGGATGCACATCTTCATATAGACAGGCAGCTGTGCAGAACAGTCGATTCCTCAGAATCCCACTGTATGATAAAGACCGAGCTAAAGGGCTGCATGCCATTTGTTAGTTTCCCTTCCTGCACACATAAATGTGAACCACTGAGAGAAACATTTGTGAGCCACAGTAATAATGCTGCTGCTTTGTTATGTTTTACAGCTTTTGAACAAAGCGCTGTTGGAAAATGACTAAACAAACATGAAGAGTATGAAACTGCACATTTATATCTCCAAGCTAAACTGCTACAGAATAACAATGGACTTAATTTTTTGCCCCTTTAGTGCAAACTAAACATTTCTCCTTCCAGCTCTTCAAATTTGGTCTAAAGGGAATCTTTGAAGTTTTTACTTATTTCCTCTCATAATTTGAAATTCACTACATACTTGCAACAACAGTGAATGCAAAAATTAAACAATGCCAAAGCATTTTGACGTCAGGATTCGTAACCACTTTGAATGCCATAAATGCTCTGTTCTGTAAGCACAGAAGCCCCACCAACCTGGTCTTCAAACCTGTATGTGAGAGGCAGCCAATCACAGCAGTGGGTTAAAGAGAGTAAAGCCTTACAGAGGGAACAGCTAAGCCAGCATGTTAGTTTGTAAAGTGCAAAGTTAGTCTAGTGGAGACTTGAGCAAATTAAACACATTTAATTAAGATTACATGTGATATTTATGGTTTGATTAAAATTTACTGATGCATCTCGATATCAGAAGCACTTCTATATTGGTATCAGCCATTATCACCCCTGCTGACACTAGCTGATATACAGTAAATAAAATACTGATATCAGGGGCTGACGTATTTGCTGTCTACCACCAATTTTGTTTTGGCTATACATTTTCATAGGCAGTGAGATGAAGAGCTAAAACACAAAACTCAAAAGGTGAAGCACCTACAGAAACCAAACAAACGAGAAAGCAATACTGGTATCATCTATCTTTCAAACTGTTGCATCGGCCCTGAATTTCACAACCATGTTTGCCTACTTGAAAAGGATTCTGCTGCAAGAAGTTAAATTCTACTTTTGGCACACACTTCTTATATTTAGTGTACCATCAGTAAGTCAGCTTGTATTAGTAAACACTTTTCTGTATAGTTCAAAATATAATAAACACCACGGGCTCCAAACCAGGACTAAAGAAAAAAAAAGAAAGAAAAAGAACAGAAGCTGAGTATGTTTTAAAAGACCAAGTTGGCTGGTAGGTTGTACTTCATTCAACGTATAAGCTTTACTCATACCTGGGAACTTGCCAAAGAAACCACACTTTACTACTAGCCACTGTGCAATTTCTCGAGCAGTCAACGCACTGCAGTCATCTTTCCTGCAAAAAACCTTTTCTATAATCCTGCTTCTCCACCCATTATCCTGCTGTGTGAAGGAAGCACAAGCAGACAAAGGTGAACGCAGCAGCCATGAGAACTTCAAAGAGTTAGTTCATGACAGCCATGTTTAGTCTTCTCCCACACTTTTCTTCTAACCACACTCTTTCGAAACAGCTTTCAGTGGGAGGTTCAAATATGCCAATCACAACATTGTGACACATGAAGCACACCCTGTTGTGTTCGACGCCAGTCAATGCTAAAAAGGAATTAGTGATACATCTCAACAGCAATCCTAACATGAGATTTAAAAGTGAAATCATTTACAGACACTTAAATACACTTACTTAATGATGAGAGAAATCATGAGTGTACTTCAACCTCACTGGGATCTTATTTCAGCCAAGAAGCAGCTGTTTTTGCCTTATCTGTGAAATGAGGACGTGTAATGTCATAACTTCAAAGTTGTAAATCAGTTCTGCAAAACATCCGTCTATAGCTGAAAGCAGTAGGAGGACCTATTTGCTACTGTCAATCGTAGGGTGGCAACTGCAAAGAAGTGCTGAAGCTCCTTTTCGTGTGAGAGACTAAAAATCCATAGCAGGCAACATGAAGTCAAAGCTGAAGATCTCCTTAGAAGAGCACTACCAGCATAGACAGTCATGTTTTCATCTAAAAAAGAAAATATATTTTCTTTCACAGAGATACAACTTATGATATTCTCCACTTATGAAAGACTTTTCTTTCCAGGTCCTCTTGAAAGAGAAGAACCATTAAAGTCTTGATAAAACTTGTCCATTACATAAGAATCTAAAATAACTGTCAGTGCTTTCTTTTGTCTTCTGAAATACAAGCAAATGGAAAGCTTTGCAAGTATGCCACCAGACTGTGGAATTCATTTAGAGGGTGTCGAAAAGAAGCACAAAGTGCAGCTTGATGAGCAACTAACTGCAAACCAGAGGAAAACAGTGTGCTGCATCTCAGATTACATGTTTAGAGTAAAGCCTACTACTCCAGTAAAGCATGCTCCGTCTCCACCAGCACACGAAGCTAATAAACCCACAAGAAAATGAATCCTTTTAAGTAGTCAACTTAGGGAAACTAATATATTATCAGTGTATATTTACCTGTTTGACTTACAGGCTAAGAGGATGCATGAGTGCAGGGAGCCAGAGGGCAACAGTCCACAATTTAAACTCCACTTAGAGGGCTGCAGCACAGCCGTTGTGGGAGAATGGGAAAGGAAATTCGCTGTTTGGCGGCTGACCCAGTTACAGGTCAACAGCATGGTTAGATTTTTTTTTTTTTTTTTGAAGTCGGGAAACAAAGAAAAGAAAAAAGAAGGGGAAAAAAAAAAAGAAAAAAAAAAAAGGTCCACACCTCTTCACTCTAGGTAATTATAGGTCTGTGAGCGGCCCGTGTATTAGGGGTTGCTCTGACAGGAGCAGATCAGTGCTTGCTGTCCCTGAAGGCAGCAGTGGAACGATGCCTGAGGCAGCACAGATAGAGACAAAGCTCCCATTGCTCAGGGTGTTATTCACTGTGCCAAAGCATTGACCCACAGCCCCACATTCATTTCTGGCAGTAGCAGGCCTTGCCATGCTACATCAATGGAGTCATTCACTATGCAAGACTGAAAGCTCCTAAAAATGTCAAAATCAATTAAAGTTTAAATAAAAGGGGAATAAATCATCAACAGGAGCTCTTGGCAGCAATATCAGTCCAGCACCTGATGCTTGTGCAATCCCCCCCCCCCCCAAAAAAAAAAAGTTAGCTGACAAAAAAAACAAAACAAAAACACACTGAACTACAGCTGGGCCATATCATACCGCTCACAGTAATACCGGTATAATGTTGGGCAACGATAAGAAAATGAAATATCGCGATAGAATATGGGTAAAACGCGCATGCGCAGTGCCTTTGTACCTGCACCGCTTGATGGATTCTCGAGCATTACAGCTATCGTAGGCAGGAGCCTCGCGAAGTGATACGTGCTGTGCTTCAACATAATATTACCGTATTTTGTGTTTATAACCTCTTTTGAAGTTTTGTGGATATTATACATGGTTATGCTGAGGCTATGTTGGCCAATTCCCACTGGAAATACCTTTTGGTTAAACTGTCAGCAAGGTTTTGCATTTGCACGGTTAAATTTTTATATAGCTTTAATGCACATAAAAAACAGCTGCTTGTTCAAGTGAAAATACATTATTAGTGCAAAAAACCCCATCAAAGTTGTGAAGTTGTAAAGTAATTTGTCTAGTGTCAGTTATATTGTTATCGCAAATTTTCAAATGTGTTATCGTGATAAATATTTTTGGTCAGATCGCCCTGCTCTACTGTGAACAATAAAATGTCATGTCGTACTATCTACTGATTGCAGATAGTGGAATGCATGATGGTAATTGTTTAGGACAGTGCTGATCTCGTCATGTCAAGTCTTCAAATGACTCTTCTGCAGAAATGGTAGCTCAAACATTAAAAACATACAGGTTGAATCCAAAACGTCCCCTGCAGCTTTAAGGAGCAGCACAGCAGCACTGCATGAAATATTTCTGCTATGTCTTGGTCCAGCAAAACCTAAACAAATAAAGACGCTAATTGGTAGCCTGTCCCTCCCTCACCCCAAACTCACATGTATGTGTAAGTTTGTGTGTGCATTAAGCAAACACACTAATACAGGCATGGACATGTTGTACTTGAAAACATCATGCACAGTCAGCTACTGCTAAACGCACTCACAGGACCAGTATCCACTCCTGTGAGTCATGACTGTGGCAAATTATTCTCAGAACAGCAAAGCAAGCTGCTTACTTACCGACTTAGAATAATGTTGCACATAAGCAACATATTTACAACACAGAGCTCTCAGTAAGGCCAATCAAATCAGTTTAATTACACTTCAGATAGCAAGGAATGCACTAAAGATAACGCAAAGCTGTAGATCAAATGTGCTGTACTACACAGTGTAAGATTTATGATTATGCTGAGCTATAATGCAACTTGCAGCTGTCTGCTTCCATTTATTCACATTATTGTGTATTACTCACATATACGTGTTCTTAAAGAACGCAACCTGACTCATACTTTTTGCTCCGTTTCATTTCATTTCGATGCAATGACTTTGACCAATCACAGGCCTTACCTTGCCTCCCACAAACCATAGAAATACATGGAAATTTTACTGAGGAGTCTAGTCTTAACAAAAGAGCTCTCAAGTCATCAAATAAGCTGCGACCACCTGAATCAAAGTGATTTCTCACCATATTAATGTCACAAGTCAGAGTAAAATAAACTTTAAGATACACTGCAATTGTGTAAGGAATCTTGAGACAACTGTTCAAGAAGACACACACACACACACACACACACGCACACACACGCACGCACGCACGCACGCACGCACGCGCACACACACACACACACACCAGACAATGCCTCCTGAACAGAAACAAACCACACACATTAAGTGCAGAATCCAAACTGCCATCCACTGTGAAGCCTGGGCCTCAAAGGCCATGCAGAGCTGGGATCAAGTCTGCTCAGCTTTTAGTTGCTCGCTTTTGAAAATAGGGACATGAAACTGTTCATGTGCAAGCGTGTGTGTGCGTGCATGCGTGCGTGTGCAGGAAATCAAAAATTCTTCAAGACCGCAGCCTGCAGATGGTAGTTGATTGGAAGCAGGCAAGAGCACCAGCTCCCCAGGTTAACCAACCCCTCCCAAGGCACTGTGGGAAACTGGGAGGTCTTAGAAGTGCGAAGACATGCCTTTCTCGAGAGGCCTGTCTGCGCAACCATGGACTGACAGCTTTTTCCAACTTTTTGTTTTCTTCTGTAAACACCATACAGGTAAAACAGCTGGCCCGTTGTGTCCATCTTTGCCCAATAAGGGAAGGAAAGGAAATGAACTCACCTCCTTTATAATAATAAAAAAAAAAAAAAAAAAAAAAAAAAAAAAAAAAAATCCTCCTCCACCTACCTCTTCAGTACAAAATGTCTGTGGGCAGCACATTGCTGAGCTCATTAGCCAGGTTTTTAGAGTACAAATGTGTGTGTTCCATCACGCAGCCGGCCTACAGCTGTTTTCACCTGCAACCACCTCGACCATGAGCAGGAAGGTGGCAGGATGCTAATCCATTAACAAATCTAATTAAAAATACAACTGTAGCTATGCTGCTAGCTGACAACAGTTATTTCCAACCTGTAGCTTTTAAAGGCCTGAAAAGGGAAGAAGAAAAAAAATAATAAAAAAGTAAGACAATAAACTGTTTATTTGTAGTAAAACTGGCAAGTCATTAAGAACACATTAAAAATGACAGACTGATTTAGTTGAGGTGCTCTCTGTTACCTTTCCTAAGCAGGTTTATGCCATTTCCACACTGGCTTACTTTTCAAAGCTGGAAGCTATGTTCATCTTTTATCTACAGTCTGTGGCTAAAACATAACCTGTATTAAGCATTACAAAGCTACTGAGTTGACTTCAATTCCTTTCATAGTGCAAACTCCTCCGACAAGACAAAAGAATTTCTATGTTTACTTCTCTTGCAACAAAGTTTGAAAATCTTAGACTTTGAAGACGCTTACTTGCCAACAATGGGGAGAAAATAAAAACTGCTTACAGACAACTTATTGAAAAATGAGAAGCTAGTTACTATAAACTAACCTGTCTTCCAACTGTATATCCATATGGGAAAACAAATTATGAGGACGTCAACTATCCACAACTACATAAACAGGCTTAGCGTCACATAGCTGTTGCATTTCCTCTCTAACCCCGACTGGCCAGGGTAGACTGTTGCCTACCCTAAATCTGGTGCAGTAGCAATTTTTTTCCTTTCAGCGGAAGTTTGTCCTCCTCACTGTGTGCTGTTCATGGGAGAATCGGTGGCCTTGACCTTGCTATAAAGTTGCATGAGATTATTAACAGTACCAGGTAGGGCTGCACGATTAATCGTTAGAAAATCGCGATCTCAATTCATACTTGTGTGCGATCTCATTTCCAAATGACAATGATTTAAAAAAAGAAAAAGAAAAAAAAAAGAAAAAAAAAAAAAAAAAAAAAAAAAAAAAAGACGACGACGATTGTACCGCATTTTGATCCGGGACGTAATCTGCATGAAAACAAGCGCTCACTCTTCCTGCTCAACAAATGACAAGGGCGGAGCCTTATGCCACGTGATACAGAAGCTGGCTGGTAAAATTAGCAGGGAAAAAAACAATGGAGAACACGTCAGGGATGACGAGAAAGTGACAGGAGAAAATCCGTCCCGGTCAACCACCCAAACATCAATAACGGGAACCTTATACAGCGCTTCCTTATACCTGTCGAACTCCCGCAGGCACAAAGAAATTACGGAGGCTATCACTTATCACCTGACCAAAGATATGGCTCCCATCAACACTGTGCAAAACGAGGGATTTAGGAAAACGATCAACGCCCTAGACAAACGTCCCGCAACTATTTTTCTATTGTTGCACTACCTGCTCTATACACGCAGTGGCGAGCAACGGTGGAGACGGAATTTCAAGCAGTACAACATTTTGCGGCAACAACAAAATGTGAGACATTTGTTGTTTTTATGTTTATTTATTGTTTTTATGTTCAGTCTCAACTGTTACAAAGTTGATGTGCAGTTAGTAAGTGCAATAAATATTTATACTGGAAAAGAAAATCGTGATCTCAATTCTAAGCAAAAAAAAAAAAAAAAAAAAAAAAAAAAAAATCGTGATTCTCATTTTATGCAAAATCGTGCAGCCCTAGTACCAGGACAACAATGACTGAGTGATTCAAAAAAGACATGAAAGATAAGGTGGTGTTATTAAATTATGTTTGCCAATAAGAGAGATTCTGATTAAGATCAGATCAGTATTTAATTCAGAAATCCAGTTTATTCTTGCAACTGTGTGGTGCATAGGATAATGGTAGCTGCCGAACTCCAACATTAGCATTATTGTTTTATTATTAGCCATACCAGGTAGCCATTAGGAAGAGCAAATGAAGTAATGAGACCATAAAGACACCTAATGTGGCTATCTGATAAGGGTACCCTCAGCTGCTCAGTGGGGTTGTCATAGTGAACAGATGCATCATTTGGTTTTGAAAAGATTTTATGATCGATGTGCTTCCTGACACAGTTTCCCATTTATCTGTTCTTGGCACTGGCACTAGGAATACACTAGTTTGTGAGTGGTCAGTGAATGGTTTTGGTGGCATGGACACAGGGCTACTGGCCCATGGATATGTATATGACAAACTTGAATACTTTGCTCAATATTATACCACAAAGCAACCTTTAAAGAGTCACTGTGCATTATTGAAATGAAAGAAAAAAAAAAATTGTATGTAACACTAATTAACTTTTTCACCCCAATTATAATTCATCCCAACATTAAAACTAAAACACGCTGTGTGTGAAACACCATCAAGGTTTTAAATCCTGACGTATACTTCTTTTCTATTTTTGGATGGCGTTCATCCATCTTTTCCTTTTCCAGCAACTGGCATCTTCATTTCTTATCAAATTACATTCTTTTTACATGGCTGACTTCAACAAGAGAAAAAAAATGCTGTCAGACACACTAACAGCATTATTTGTTTAGCAGAGTATTCTGCATTCCTTCTGAATAGGAAAGGTTAGGGTCACAGTGTGAACCACATTGACATGCAAGAATGACATCCCGAGGACTGCTCCATAGCTGATCACAGGATGTTCATTTACTCACAGACTGTTGAGTCACTCAGCATAGTGGCTCCAAACAGATACCAGTTCGCAGTCATTTTCAGACGTGTACTGCAGGCCTGAATTCTTCTAGGACTTTTCTTTGCAGTGCAGTCATATTGAAATTTAACCTGCCAGTTTCCTAATATAGTTCATTGCAAGAGTTGCTTGCATTTGCTGCATTTACCACTAATGAGTCAGCTTCATGTGTGCCGCTGGCTCTTTCAATTCACAAAACAAGAATTAGGTACAACCTGGATAGGTCGCCAATCCATCACAAGGCCAACACAGAAAAAGGTTTGAAACGATCATGCTTTTTTCACCGTTTGAGGGAATAATGTATATGAAAAGAGGATGAAAGAGGATACATTTTCACATCAGGATGATAATCATCTAAATGTTTCAAAATCCATAATATGCTATGTCATGGGCCAGCTGAAAGCTTTGCTGTGTCCCTGACAGTCCCGTTTATGAAACACTGAAAGCCTGTAGAATGACTCGCTCTATCCAGGCACCTACTTGCCTAAACTACAAGGAGAATTTCCACTAGAGTGGTATGAACACACCTGAAGTGAAACATTTCCTTCTGTGTGCGAAATATGAGAAACTGTGGAAAACACTCATTTCTTATTCCCCAAATTGAAGTGAGTTTGCATGTTCATATGGCTTAAGAAAAATCATGAAGTGAATAGCAGCAAAGGGGTCTTCATGCCAGGCCAAATGTGCATGATTGATTGTCCTTCCCCAGTTAGGTTTTTAATCATAAATGTTTCTTATTTACATTTGTTTCAAATTTCACTGAATTTCAAAACATGATGAAAAGAAGATATAAAACATATGAAGACCCAATCGGAATACAACCCTAGTTTGTGCAATATATATATATATATATATATATATATAAATAAAAAACACCCAGCACGCCCCTGCGGGCGGTTTATCCTTCAAGCTCGGGTCCTCTACCAGAGGCCTGGGAGCTTGAGGGTCCTGCGCAGTATCTTAGCTGTTCCCAGGACTGCGCTCTTCTGGACAGAGATCTCCGATGTTATTCCCGGGATCTGCTGGAGCCACTCGCCTAGCTTGGGAGTCACCGCACCTAGTGCTCCGATTACCACGGGGACCACCGTTACCTTCACCCTCCACATCCTCTCGAGCTCTTCTCTGAGCCCTTGGTATTTCTCCAGCTTCTCGTGTTCCTTCTTCCTGATATTGCTGTCATTCGGAACCGCTACATCGATCACTACGGCCGTCTTCTTCTGTTTGTCTACCACCACTATGTCCGGTTGGTTAGCCACCACCATTTTGTCCGTCTGTATCTGGAAGTCCCACAGGATCTTAGCTCGGTCATTCTCCACCACCCTTGGGGGCATCTCCCATTTTGACCTCGGGACTTCCAGGTTATACTCGGCACAGATGTTCCTGTACACTATGCCGGCCACTTGGTTGTGGCGTTCCATGTATGCCTTGCCTGCTAGCATCTTGCACCCTGCTGTTATGTGCTGGATTGTCTCTGGGGCATCTTTACACAGCCTGCACCTGGGGTCTTGCCTGGTGTGATAGACCCCAGCCTCTATGGATCTTGTACTCAGAGCTTGTTCTTGTGCTGCCATGATTAGTGCCTCTGTGCTGTCTTTCAGTCCAGCTTTGTCCAGCCACTGGTAGGATTTCTGGATATCAGCCACCTCCTCTATCTGCCGGTGGTACATACCGTGCAGGGGCCTGTCCTTCCATGATGGTTCCTCGTCTCCCTCCTCTTTCTTGGGTTTCTGCTGCCTGAGGTATTCACTGAGCACTCGGTCAGTTGGGGCCATCTTCCCAATGTATTCTTGGATGTTCCTTGTCTCATCCTGGACTGTGGTGCTGACACTCACCAGTCCCCGGCCCCCTTCCTTCCGCTTAGCGTACAGCCTCAGGGTGCTGGACTTGGGGTGAAACCCTCCATGCATGGTAAGGAGCTTTCTTGTCTTTATGTCAGTGGCTTCTATCTCCTCCTTTGGCCAGCCTATTACCCCAGCAGGGTACCTGATCACGGGCAGGGCGTACGTGTTGATGGCCCGGATCTTGTTCTTACCATTCAGCTGACTCCTCAGGACTTGCCTGACCCTCTGCAGGTACTTGGTGGTTGCAGCCTTTCTAGCGGCCTCTTCATGGTTCCCATTTGCCTGCGGGATCCCCAGGTACTTGTAACTGTCCTCTATGTCTGCAATGTTGCCTTCTGGTAGTTCAATCCCCTCAGTTCTGACTACCTTCCCTCTCTTTGTTACCATCCGACTACACTTCTCCAGTCCGAACGACATTCCAATGTCATTGCTGTATAGCCTGGTAGTGTGGATCAGTGAATCGATGTCTCGTTCACTCTTGGCATACAGCTTGATGTCATCCATGTACAGGAGGTGGCTGACAACTGCTCCGTTCCGTAGTCGGTATCCGTAGCCAGTCTTGTTAATGATCTCACTGAGGGGGTTCAGGCCTATGCAGAACAGCAGTGGGGACAGAGCATCTCCTTGGTAGATCCCGCACTTGATGGTGACTTGTGCTATGGGCTTGGAGTTGGCCTCTAGTGTTGTACGCCACATCCCCATTGAGTTCCTGATGAAGGCTCTTAGGGTCCCATTGATCTTGTACAATTCTAGGCATTCCAGTATCCAGCTGTGGGGCATTGAGTCATAGGCCTTCTTGTAATCAATCCAGGCAGTGCACAGGTTGGTCAGTCTGGTCTTGCAGTCTCGGCTGACTGTTCTGTCTACCAGTAGCTGGTGTTTTGCGCCTCTGGTATTCTTGCCAATTCCTTTCTGTGTCCCACTCATGTATTGACCCATGTGCCTGTTCATCTTAGCCGATATGATGCCTGACAGGAGCTTCCATGTAGTACTGAGGCAGGTTATTGGTCGGTAGTTGGAGGGGACCGGTCCCTTCTTGGGGTCCTTGGGGATCAGGACCGTCCGACCTTCGGTTAGCCATTCCGGGTGTCTCTCGTTAACTAGCAGCTGGTTCATTTGTGCTGCCAGACGCTCGTGGAGTGCAGTCAGCTTCTTTAGCCAGTAGGCGTGAACCATGTCGGGCCCTGGTGCTGTCCAACTCTTCATACTGGAGACCCTTTCTTGGATATCTGCCACTGTGATGGTTACTGGACCCTGTTCAGGGAGGTCGCTGTGGTCTGCCCTCAGATCCACTAGCCACTGAGCATTGCCGTTATGGGTTGCGTCCTTCTCCCATATGCTCTTCCAGTATTGCTCCGTCTCCAGCCTTGGTGGTGCTGTTCTCTTATTATTGTTCCCTTGCCACTGAGAGTACACCTTTGCTGGTTCTGTGGAGAACAGCTGGTTTATTCTCCTGCCTTCTATCTCTCTGGTGTACCTCCTCAAGCGGCTGGCCAAGGCTGTGAGTCTTTGCTTGGCCGTTTCCAAGGCCTCAGGTATGGACAGCTTGCTGTATTTCTTATGCACCTTCTTTGTCGCACCTTTCTGCAACTCCGTTAGTTGGCTAACCTCCCTCCGTGCTACTTTGATCTTGCCCTCTAGCCTCCTTCTCCATGGAGGGTACTGCCCCTTGTGGCTGTTCAACTTGTAGCCAAGCATCTCACTGATCACTGCTGCCGTATTGTAGATCAGCTCGTTAGTGTCGGTAATCGTGGTTGTAGGTATTGTCCGTAGTGCTGCATTAACATCATCTAGCAGACCTTCTGAGGGTACTTCACGTAATCTTGGTAACCGGCTACGGGGGATCGAGGTTTCAAGCTTGGCCATTATCCTATTTTTCAGGTCAGTTCCTCTTGCACTCAACGATCCTTCTCCTATCGCACTTGGGGCTATGTACCCAATCTCGGGTGGGGGTGATGATATCTCCCCCCTGACCTGGCGTCCTGACTCCTCCTTGCCGTAGCATTTGTGTTGTACCTCGTCAATCTCTAGCTGTGAGAGCAGTCCCTTCTTTCGAATGTTGGAACACTGAGCTACTAGTTGTTTCGCCGTCATTGTGGATGTTGGGTATCGAAGAATCCATAGGTCCGTCATCCTATTCATGTAGCCCCTTCCGCCGGGGTTACTTGCGTAGTAGCATTCCAACAACGCCCTGTTTTCGTCTCTTGCCCACCGATGCCTTCTTGTTCCAGTAGCCCACTTTTCGTCAGGGTGCCCTGGTTCCTCAACACCTGACGCGGACCTTGTTGATCCGGGCGACGTCCGAGCCGGCATGCCTTCATATTTATCTGTCTCGCTCATGTCTGCGGTAGGCTCGCTTAGCATAGGGGGTCTAGCCTTAGGACCCTTACTGGATACAGACGCCCAGGCAGGAATCGAAACTTGCGAATCCTGGTTCCAAAGGCGTGTAGTCTAACCACTACGCTATCCAGGCTGCGCATCTATATATAATATATATATATATATATCTTATATATATATCTCTATAATAATAATATATATATCAGATATAGATCTTAAATATATATATATATATATTTTCATAAATGTCAAACTTATTTACAATGTACATGATGAACAGTGATGAATCGTCAAAGAAACACCTCTTTATTGAGGCTGTGCAACAATCCTCCACCACTGACAGCAGTTGTTTTTGCAGACCCTACTCCCCGCTTTAACTTTCCTTAGGCATTATATGTCAGGACCACAGCCCAGGCTTAAAATAGAACCCTCAACAACATGAAAAGCCTTATCCTGAAACCATTAATCTTTTTGTCTGCCTTCCTCCAGGGAAATCGGAATTAAAAGAGAGGGTGCGAGCAATCTACAAAGCAAAAATTAATAAGTGAAAATAAAGCGTAAAGCAACGAGGGCCTCAGCAGGGCACTGTGTTTTTCCTTACATTGTGGAAACATTAATTGTCAGCTGACAAACCCCAACACACACTCTCATTGAGCAGGTACGTTAGAAACTATAAGCTAAACTTTCCAAGCCTAGTCTCAGGAAAGAGAGATAGAGATTAGTTTTCCATCTTTAAACCAATCAGCAAAGCAGCAGTGTCCAAACCATGTGACTGTGTACATTGCTTTCACACTTTACAGGGCCAGCATGCTTAGGAGGAGGAAAATGCTGTACAGACCGTTGGCACTCACTGCAAACTATAGTTTTCACTCAAATACAGCCAGAGGCCAAGAGGAGGGTGGAGACTTAAACCAACCAATCCAAGCTGAGACTGCTAGTAAAAAATAAATAAATAAAATAAAACAGCAATTCAAACATTTAAAATGGGTATATGAAGCTGTTGGATGAATATTTGAACACTTTATACCACAGGAGTGCACACAGTCTGACTCTGGTGTGACCAAACAGCTATTCATTTTCTGCTCCATATATTATTTATTATTCCCATCACTGCACGTCTTAGCGGCTGTCCAAATACAACAGGATGCACTAAGTTATTTTTGTCCTAGAAAAAAAGAAAAGAAAAAGAAAAATTTTCAGATCTATTCCCAAAACTACAAGCTGCAACAACTACATGTGGGATGGCAAATGGCAAACTCTGGAAACCGACGAGCACAAGGATGCAACAGATCTGCATTTGGTGTGTAAGCATGAGGAAGGACGACAAGAGAAGATAGATAAAGACATGTTCCTGTGTCCCACGCGATGGCCGACAGGTTCAGTGACTCAGCTCCGAATCACCAAGTGCCCCCTGCTCTTCCTGTTCCTTTAATCGAAAACCTCACTGCACTTTTTCACAGATTGACAACTGTACACTGCACACACTGTATATGTTTGACAACCACAATGTACATAAACCTTCAAAACAGCTTTGAGTTTATTTACTGTCTGTCAACTAATTATTTCATCCCTACTGGTGGATATCCAGGGTTTCCCCACACACACACACACACTTTTATGACAGCCCAAACATATTTTGAAGGACCTTTGTTTATTTTTGTTTTTCATCCCTCGACCCATCAGTTTGCTGTTGGACATTGGCCACATTGTCATATTAAAAGTTCAGATGCTACTAAACTTTTACTAAACTGCTAAAAGCTAAAGGTCATTGCAATAGCTCCTCTTTCTCACCTAGCTGGCTACGTCCCAGCTGTAAAGGGCTGACACCACACAATTTCAGAGCCAATGACCGACTGGCAGGCTGGTCAGCTTGATGCCTATGCCAGTCTGCTGTCTTGAGTCTCTTGAACCATTTCGCTCTGGACATGTGCTAGGGCTGAGCGATATGACCCAAAATTCATATCTCGATATTTTTTAGCTGGATGGCGATATAAGATATATATCTCGATATTTTTTTAAAGCCTTTAAGTAAGAACAAAAAGAGAGTTCTTAGTCAAAGCTGCGTCCCAGATGTCACACAGGCACTTTTATGAACATACAGCATAGATGTACATGAAAAAAACTACTCAAAAATAAATTATGAGCATTTATTACGGAGAAAACGTTGAATATATTACGTTGAAGCACAGTACGTATTACTACGCGAGGCTTCTTGGTAGCCGTAATGCTCCGACAATCCATCAAGCGGTGCAGCTCCGTAGCTTACCAAAGTCGTACTAAAACATTTTTTGACAGATTGCTGAGTGCTGTGTACAACATAAAATCGGTTCGCAGTCATCAAGCACAACCAGAATTCATACAAAAGGCGTGCTGTTAACTTTTGAGAGAATTAAAGGATTTTAGGCTGTGCAGCCCCTCTGGGCTGCATGGCGTTAGCGTGGTTAGCTCGATAACACGTTGACGCCGTCCAGCCCCACACACGGGGCGATGCGCAGTAACTCGTTAACAGAGATTTGCCGTGTCCATCTTGTCGCTGCCTGCAGGTGAAGCGATGGGGGAGAAGGGGGAGTTGTGTTCAGTGAAGGAGAGAGGCAAGGCCGAGTAACGTTGTGTAAAGACAAAAGCGGACGAAAGAGAGGCGAACTTGTGGCTCCACAACTATAATTATAACGTAACATAGACTATATCGATATAAAGGATATTGTCACATCTTATATCTCTTATAAAAATATATCGATATTTAAAATAAAAAAAATTAAAATAAAAAAAAAAAAACTCGATATATCGCCCAGCCCTAACATGTGCTGTGGTTAAGATGACCACTTTGACACACACAGGAGGTGGAAAATTAGTGCCACTATTCTTCATTTTACTACACCCACAGAACAGAACCTACCATCAACAAAACTTCAACACTTAAAGTGTTAAGAAGTAAATTTTCAGTTTGAAAGAAGACATTTTGCAATCATCAACATTTCAAATTAAGATTTTCCCCCCCAAAATGGTTTTTATAAGTTTTAAAATTAATGTTTTTAATCACAGGAGTGACGCAAACATGAACGTGAGGGAAACTAAGCATGCACTGCTTGACTGTTGGTACCTTAGGTTAACTCTGCAGGAGGTTTTGGCAGGTAGTTGTCAATCACTAGGAGGACTAACCCTGCTTCCATGCATTTGTTCATTTACAGCTGTCAAGTGGTCACTGTGTTCTGCCTCCCAAATGCAGCTGAGGCCAGAATGAAGAACGTTTCAAAGAAAACAGAGGCTCAACAACTCCAAATCTACTGGTCAAGTAAAAAAAATAATACATCTGCATGTGCATGGGCAGTGAAGAGTTACAAATCAAAATATTTATCAAGTTTATTTTAGTTGTTTACTTGTACAGTTGCATGCAAATGGTTAGGTACAAAAGACTTAAATGAGTGAAATGATTCTCAAAAGGTAAAAAAATAACAGCTGGAGAAAATTTCAAAGCTTTAGAAATTCTCCGTGCTCTCTTGCATCACCGACACAAAGGCACCAACTAGAATCATCCGTTCATTTCTGAATATTATACTGAAATTACATTTGGAAAAAAAATAAATAAAAAATTGTTCAATTGGTTTTTTACACATAAAAATTCAGAATTTCAGTTTCTAATCACTTTTTCAAATTGATAAAACTTTTGACCCTGACTTGGCTCCATATATATTAAGGAGCAGCTGAAGGTTTTGTAATGCCCCTGACAGTCCCCTGCAGACTTGTGGACAATTAAACTGCATATGTTGCTTTTCTAGTACCGTATTTTTTGTACCATAAGGCGCATTGGGCAAAACAAAACAGTCTGATGAGTCAAACTTTACTCAACTCATTCTTCTTGCTTCCTCCACTTCCGTACCATTAATTCATTAATGTTGAATTCTCTCTTTATCGAGTGGAAAAAAGTTAGCGTTCATCCTCCAGCTTCACTGTGTTTATGTTATGCTAACATAGCTGTGTCGCTAGCGATCACTTAGAACATTCATTATATACCAGCTAGTCTAATTTCAGTAACCCTTCAAAAGTCACTGTCGTTTCATTTTCTGTCTTCATTTATGTTGGAAGTGATAGCAGAGCTTTCATTTTTTCAGAAATCTCTCAGTCAGAACATGGTACAAGATTCAGCACACAGTGGGGAGGACTAGTGGAGTTTGGACCCGGATTACTCCGTGAGGCTTCTGACTATGGTAGCTGTAATGCTCCGACAATCCATCAAGTGGTGCGGCTTACCAAAGTCGCATTAAAACATTTTTTGACAGATTTTTGCAGGCCTTATAGTCCGAAAAATATGGTATGTCAATTAGGGCTGGGCGATATATCAAAAATTTATCGTTACCGAAATTTATGACTCTCATCGACGTCATTTTGCCCATGTCGGTAAATTCGGTATTTAAAAAAAAAAAAGAAAAGGCATGTGCAGGTTGGCGATGTTCATGTCCCTTTAAGACGCTGTGCTACGTTACAGACTTGACGGGGTGGAGTCACATGACTCTACTACCTGTTGGACAGACACTGTGCGATTTTTTTCAGTCGCGTTATTCAGCTCCTGCTCAAACTGTACGATTGACTCGCAGGGGTTAGAAGTTCGTAGGTCACGATGCAGGTCTCACACTATACGGCCCGATGCTCTGATGCGACCTGAGTGCTCACACTGTGCGTACATAAAACGAAGGTTATAACAGAAATTCTGTCGCTCGCTCTCCCTCTCTGTCTTTCACTCACACAGACACACCACCACCATCAACTTTGCTAAATTGCTAATGAAAAACATTGATCAGGCAGCTGTGATTGAGCAGCAGTGTAGATCCAACTATTTTCACGGTTGTTGTGGTCGTGATCATTTTGTGAGGCCACATCGAAAAGGCTCGGATGAGCTTTCCAAAGCTCTACAAGTTGTGCCTCCATCGCTTGTGTCCAGATCACACGCTGCACTGCTGTGCTGCGCCGTCTTTTTCGCTGACATTTGTGTTTGCGCGTGCGCAGTGTGAGAAACTGCGGTGACACCCTCACGACAGGTCGCGAGGATTTCAAACAGGTTTGAAATCCTCACGACCAAGCGATTGATAATCGGGAGCTGGTCGTGAGGTGTCAATCGCTTCTCGTTACCCCACGTATACTACACGATGCACGACGCACGATGAAGGCCAAAATCGGGCCGATCGCCAAAACGGTCGCACGACTCAAAAATCGGCTCAAAATGGGCCAAAAATCGCACAGTGTAAGCCCAGCATAACAAGACGAGACACGGGTGAACAAATGGAGGACGATTTAAATGTTGAAGCAGCAGCGACGGAGGTAGAGCTGGTGGAGGAGGAAGAGGAGACGCTTGTTAACAAAAAAATGCATCATCAATCGTTTGGCAACATTTTGGATTCAACAAGGATGATATTGATCAAAAAATTGTTAAATGTAAACTCTGCAAAAAGACTGTTGCATCAAGTCAAGGTAACAACCAACCTCTTCCACCACCTGCAGCACAAGTTTTTGTTTAAGAGTTTATAGTTTTCACTAGTCACATGGCAGTGCTTAGTATTTATTATAGTTTTTTCTGTGTTCAATTGACATTTGTATTTGTGACATTATTTGTTTACAAGTTATAGTACCTCAAGGCCTTAGCAGAGATAGGCCTTTGTCCATGATGGCATTACATTTGCACAATCATTGTTTACTTTGTGAATAGCCAATGTGAAACATATTTATTATTAAACTATTTTGTTTACAAGGGATACACATTTTTTTTAGAGAGCATGGTTACGTATTGTATCCTACACTTTTTATTTTGTTCAGTTAATAAATCTTAACCACTAAAAGTACTTACTACTATTGTCTTCATTTATTTTCAGTGACATTTTACAGTCCTTTAAAGTGGTAATAATATAATTGCAATGAATAGGTCTAGGGGGAATAATATTATCAAAATAACTGGAGGAACTATGCTGCCTGCCACAGCCCCATCAAATGAAAAAGAAAAAAAAAAGTTTATTTATTTATTTTTGGCACTTGGGGTGGTTATCGTCCATTTATCGTTATCGAGGTTAACTGCTCAATTTATCGTGATATTGATTTTAGGCCATATCGCCCAGCCCTAATGTCAATACACTTGAAGGTAAGATTTTCTTTTTGGTGGAAAAAAAAAAAGTTGTTCCTGGATAACAAAATATACAAGACAGAAAAAGCAGCAGATAAACAAAGGAACTTGGTGTGCTGAATGGAGCCTGTCCACAACAACAAGTCATACAGTGACTCATGGACATGTGGCAGAAGTAACCTGCTGGCTGCTCTAAAAACAACTGAACACCAGCTTAGTTGTTAAGTGGAAGAGAACATTGCACAAGCAGACTATGAATTACATTCATCAGCTACAAGAAATTTAAAGCTAGTTTACATTTACTAAGATGTGCACCTTTCTTCCTTTCACAACTGACAGTTTCTGTCCTCTTACAGAAAGACAGTAAAAAACTAAGGAAAATCCAAGTGATGTGAAAACCAATCTGATGAGAGGTTGGAAGTAGATGAACTCTGTTGGGGGGGGTGGACCAAAAAAAGAAAAAGGTTCAGAAACAGTTGGTTCTGATAAATTTTCTGCCAGAAGTTTCAAAGACCACTTGGTTTTACTGTCCAGCTGCATGGCAGCAGATTCCTCCACTACATGTTTCTCAATGATTGATTATTTGGCAGCTTGAGGGCCAAGGCAGCAACTTCAGCCTCATTAGTGGCTGCTTAGACTTGGGAATTTATTGGACCGAGCTTACCTTTGGATCCTACAAATCAAATCAGGGTGTGACAAAAGCTGAACCTTTAATATTATAGCCAAATAAATAAATAAATATCTATCTCTCTATCTCATATTCTGACATCATAAATAAATACAATATTTTGATAGCAAAGGTTTTTCAGATTGAGAGTAGAAAGGTGTAATGTCTTGATTGGTGAGACATTTTCAACAGACGACATTTGACAATCATGAGTAAGATCGTCAGTCTGGACTGAACAGTCTGACTCTGACTAATACCTGGTATATAGAGTGGTATCTTAACCATTCCTTGAGATAACAAAGTAACACACACAATAAAAGACATAAATACCAGACATAACTTCTATGTCAATCTCATTCCAGAGCCCCTCCTTCAACAGCCCCCCCGACACACACGCCTTTTTCCTCAGTAGTGCAACAATACAGACACGCTAACAGAGCAAGCCATCTCCTGCCGAGATCCCACCCAATATTTCCTGCAAAACAAAAATCTTTAGGTGCAGAAATGGTCCAGGTTATTTATGCTACTTATCTTTAAAGTTACTTCTGATCACTTTTTGACCTTTTTGATGTGAAGACATCCAGTACAAACTAGAGACGAATGAGAGATGAAGTTTTGTATCTATTTACATTATTGAGGAATCTGTAACAAGTGATCTGTGTCTGTGTGTGTGTATGTATGCTCTGAATGTGCAATTGTAATCTTACTTATCCAAGTACATTTACAGCTATCTACTCTTCACTGTTCAAGAAACTGAGTGCCCTGCTTAAAGGCACATCCACTGAGGAGGAGGAAGCATTTCCCATCCATCTCTGGGATTCAAATCTTTGACCTTTTGGCTCACTGCAGTCAGAGCTTGGGTGGCAGTGGCATCTCTCACCACTCGCTGCAAGGCAAGTGTACACAATAAGACTTCTACGAGACTCCTAGCACTCAGACGTTTGGTGATGACATGGCAAGTATGCAGCAGCCAAATCTTCACCCTTTATCACCTTACGAAATGCACTTACTGTATGTCATCATGCTCTTTGAAGTACACAGACAGAGGGATATTAGCAGTACTTCTGTCTTTGGTCAGCTCAATCTATCGTTTCAACCCACCTCTGAGGGTGTTACCAGGTGGGAAAAACATTGTGAAGCCTTTTAACCACACTTTTAACAGGGTTTAAGTGTAGATTTAGGTTGTGAGGCTAAAGCAACAAATTTAGGCTCTTTCCAGAATAGGTGCCTCTCAGATTTCCTTTGAAGAAAGTGGAATCACAAATCAAACAGTTATTTTTGTGATTTGTTGAACAAATCCAAGCTTTTAAAATGTGGTTCAAAAAGAAGTAGACATCAATGCATCCCTGCATGACTGTATTGCTAGAGCTCTGTCTGCTTGGCTAAGGAAAAAACCCTCCACCGGAAATACTTCCTGCAGCTGTTAGGAGTATCATTCCCCCACCTTGAGGCCAACCAAAAGACAAATAGCAGCCAAGTCATGTGACTCCTCTGCTGCTGAGATGCCATTGAGTTTTATTCTACCCTTCTAAAAAAAATTCAAGTCATACTTGTCTCCTACAGAGAGCGAGCCCTTTTCACCCACATCATTGTAATGCACTTGCAATACAAGCCATTTGTTGTCATTATAACCCTACAAATCACTCTAACCACAAACTAAGCTTTCAGCCATAACTGGTCAGTTTATCTGGTCCACATTAAAGATTTCTCACTACTTGTGTCTAAGTATTCTAAGCCATTATTATTATTAATATAAAATCACTAATTTAACTTTATATTTTTAAGGGATTAAAAAAAAAAATTCTTTTAGCTCAAACCTTAAACAACTAATAATATCTTGTACTTTGCAGCTGGCCAATCTGTTGTAGAAATCCAAATTTGTTCTACACATACTATTAATGTAAGGGTAAGAGGTAGGGGTGGAATACATGCATGGATAACAGCTACACGTGTTAAAAAAAAACCCCAAAAAACCCCCCAAAAAAAACCACCCCAAAATGGATGATGTTGCTAAGGAACTATTAGATAGACCCACATAATTGCACCTTAAAATAAATTATTATGCACATTCCTCTTCTGCAATTGCCAGACCTCCCTCTTTCTCCCATCTTTCTTTTATATACTTTGTTGAATAATTGCTGAGATCAGGAAGACTTTTGTATATTTGACTTATAAGCATTTACAAAGAGTTGGATAAATGGCCTTGCTGTAGTGGGTATCTGGTTTTTAATGTTTCGAGTATAGAAGTTTCTTAACTGTAAGTATCTATAGTGGTCTTGGTTTTCTAAATTAAACGTTTGCTTTAAAGTGTGGAAACTCATAATTTCATCTTCCTTTACAATACTACATATCAATGTAATTCCTTTATCCATCCAGTTTTTAAAACTAGGGTCTATTTGATTTGGTGTAAATTCCGAATCATATGCACACCATTTTAATATTTTTATATCCTTCTCCAGCTTATTTTCTTTTACCACCATTTTCCAAACCCCTAGTGTGGTCTTTACCCAAGGATTTCTTATTTTGGAAATTTAGTCCTGTAGATGTTTATCTGCTAGAACTGCCTGTATATGCATATTGGTCTTTGTTTTGCATTCAATTTCCTTCAATGTTGCTAGATACGAGGGATTGCACCAGTGCAACATTGCTGAAGTATAGTATAGTAATTTTATTTATATATATATATATATATATATATATATATATATATATATATATATATATATATATATATTTATTAGGGCTGGGTGATATGGCCTAAAATCAATATCACGATAAATTGAGCAGTTAACCTCGATAACGATAAATGGACGATAACCACCCCAAGTGCCAAAAAAAAAATAAATAAACTTTTTTTTTTTTTTTTTCCTCATTTGATGGGGCTGTGGCAGGCAGCATAGTTCCTCCAGTTATTTTGATAATATTATTCCCCCTAGACCTATTCATTGCAATTATATTATTACCACTTTAAAGGACTGTAAAATGTCACTGAAAATAAATGAAGACAATAGTAGTAAGTACTTTTAGTGGTTAAGATTTATTAACTGAACAAAATAAAAAGTGTAGGATACAATACGTAACCATGCTCTCTAAAAAAAATGTGTATCCCTTGTAAACAAAATAGTTTAATAATAAATATGTTTCACATTGGCTATTCACAAAGTAAACAATGATTGTGCAAATGTAATGCCATCATGGACAAAGGCCTATCTCTGCTAAGGCCTTGAGGTACTATAACTTGTAAACAAATAATGTCACAAACACAAATGTCAATTGAACACAGAAAAAAACTATAATAAATACTAAGCACTGCCATGTGACTAATGAAAGCTATAAACTCTTAAACAAAAACTTGTGCTGCAGGTGGTGGAAGAGGTTGGTTGTTACCTTGACTTGACGCAACAGTCTTTTTGCAGAGTTTACATTTAACAATTTTTTGATCAATATCATCCTTGTTGAATCCAAAATGTTGCCAAACGATTGATGATGCATTTTTTTGTTAACAAGCGTCTCCTCTTCCTCCTCCACCAGCTCTACCTCCGTCGCTGCTGCTTCAACATTTAAATCGTCCTCCATTTGTTCACCCGTGTCTCGTCTTGTTATGCTGGGCTTACACTGTGCGATTTTTGGCCCATTTTGAGCCGATTTTTGAGTCATGCGACCGTTTTGGCGATCGGCCCGATTTTGGCCTTCATCGTGCGTCGTGCATCGTGTAGTATACGTGGGGTAACGAGAAGCGATTGACACCTCACGACCAGCTCCCGATCATCAATCGCTTGGTCGTGAGGATTTCAAACCTGTTTGAAATCCTCGCGACCTGTCGTGAGGGTGTCACCGCAGTTTCTCACACTGCGCACGCGCAAACACAAATGTCAGCGAAAAAGACGGCGCAGCACAGCAGTGCAGCGTGTGATCTGGACACAAGCGATGGAGGCACAACTTGTAGAGCTTTGGAAAGCTCATCCGAGCCTTTTCGATGTGGCCTCACAAAATGATCACGACCACAACAACCGTGAAAATAGTTGGATCTACACTGCTGCTCAATCACAGCTGCCTGATCAATGTTTTTCATTAGCAATTTAGCAAAGTTGATGGTGGTGGTGTGTCTGTGTGAGTGAAAGACAGAGAGGGAGAGCGAGCGACAGAATTTCTGTTATAACCTTCGTTTTATGTACGCACAGTGTGAGCACTCAGGTCGCATCAGAGCATCGGGCCGTACAGTGTGAGACCTGCATCGTGACCTACGAACTTCTAACCCCTGCGAGTCAATCGTACAGTTTGAGCAGGAGCTGAATAACGCGACTGAAAAAAAATCGCACAGTGTCTGTCCAACAGGTAGTAGAGTCATGTGACTCCACCCCGTCAAGTCTGTAACGTAGCACAGCGTCTTAAAGGGACATGAACATCGCCAACCTGCACATGCCTTTTCTTTTTTTTTTTTTTTAAATACCGAATTTACCGACATGGGCAAAATGACGTCGATGAGAGTCATAAATTTCGGTAACGATAAATTTTTGATATATCGCCCAGCCCTAATATATACATATACATACACACACATGGTAGGTCCCAGCCACCGTTCTCTTTGGGCAGTTGTAATGTTTTGTATTTCTACAATTCTTGAATAGACCATCTGCAAGTTTAATATAGCTTAAACTAGCCCCAACCACTGCACCAGTAACTAGAACTGAGAGGAAACTGCTCACAGGCCTCCATCACCTAACTAATACACGAGACACTGTGGTCTGAGAAGCAGCTGACATTGGTCACGCACTTTCTTAACTGATACCTGGTGGGTGGAGTTATGGCAGTATTTCATAAGTGCTTCTCATGTTATATGATAAACACTAGTAAGTAAAACACACAGGTGCCTCTGGGTTGCATCCCTGGCAGCTTGCTATCTAACAAGATATAACACGCAATTTGGAATATTTGGAAAGTCTAAAGTGCTTTTTTTAAACCTAATTGAAGCTAGGTTAAACATGACCCAGACGTGTCTCTGCACTGAACACAGCCAGAGGACTCCTGGAAAGAGGGCAAACACTCATCCTGTGTTTAAAAGCTAGGTCCTCATAATGGCAGATCAGAAAGAAAGAAAAAAGAGGATGGGTAAACCTGTTTTATATCCCTTCATTTATGTTTACAGCTTAATGTAAATAAAATGCAGTCAAAGTTAATTTGTGAAGCCGTGACACCATGTCACAGCTTCACAAATGGGTAGCTGGGGTGATGACAATCATTGTGTTAGCACAGATAAGTGTGTTTTGTTTTGTTGAGCCATTTCTCTTAATCTTTGTGAGAAAGTCATTCCTTATAAAATTATTCCCAGAGTAATGTTAGACTCCAAGAACACTACTGGGAGCAGATCATAACAAAGCTGTATATCATCATAACAATGTAAAGGTAAACACTAGGGCTGCACGATTTTGCATAAAATGAGAATCACGATTTTTTGGCTTAGAATTGAGATCACGATTCTCTCACGATTCTCTTTTCCAGTATAAATATTTATTGCACTTATTAACTGCACATCAACTTCGTAACAGTTGAAACTGAACATAAAAACAATAAATAAACATAAAAACAACAAATGTCTCACATTTTGTCGTTGCCGCAAAATGTTGTACTGCTTGAAATTCCGTCTCCACCGTTGCTCGCCACTGCGTGTATAGAGCAGGTAGTGCAACAATAGAAAAATAGTTGCGGGACAGCACTGTGTAGCGTTTGTCTAGGGTGTTGATCATTTTCCTAAATCCCTCGTTTTGCACAGTGTTGATGGGAGCCATATCTTTGGTCAGGTGATAAGTGATAGCCTCCGTAATTTCTTTGTGCCTGCGGGAGTTCGACAGGTATAAGGAAGCGCTGTATAAGGTTCCCGTTATTGATGTTTGGGTGGTTGACCGGGACGGATTTTCTCCTGTCACTTTCTCGTCATCCCTGACGTGCTCTCCATTGTTTTTTCCCTGCTAATTTTAGCATCACACGGCACAGCTTCTATATCACGTGGTATAAGGCTCCGCCCTTGTCATTTGTTGAGCAGGAAGAGTGAGCGCTTGTTTTCATGCAGATTACGTCCCGGATCAAAATGCGGTACAATCGTCATCGTTTTTTTTTTTTTTTTTTTTTTAAATCAGAATCAGAATGGGTTTTATTGCCAAATGTTGAGCAGGTTTACAACATTAGGAAATTGCTGCGGTGCTTCAGTGCAAACATGCTGTCATAAATTGCGCTTAAATAGACATGAAAAAATAAAAGTAAGAATAAGAATTAAAAGTGCTACGTAGAAAGTAGGGGTGCAATGATATTCGTATCGATATTGAACCGTTCGATACAGTGCTTTCGGTTCGGTACGCATATGTATCGAACAATACAACATTTGTAATTTATTTTATCAATTTTCCTTCTGACGATGCTGTCTGTGTTGAGCGCTCAGTGAATCTGTGTTCGACTACTCCGCCTAGGCTGCACTGTCGAGCGCAGATCCACTGAGCGCTCAACACAGACAGCATCGTCAGAAGGAAGAGCGCAGGGCAAGCTAGCGAGACAGAAGTTAAGCTCTACTTGCAACATTCAGATCTGGCGTTTGGAATTATTTTTGTTTTCATGTGACGTATGACCCTGAAGGTAAGCGAGTCATGGACTAAAGTAAAACAGTATGTTGGATGCGCAATGCAGTGCTCAATTACATTGGTGTGAACTAGTGTGTTAGCGCAGTTAGCTCGTTAACGTGTTTGCCGTCTAGCCCCATGCACGGAGCGATCGGCGGTAGCTCGTTAACGGAGATTTGCCGTGTTGTGGCGTTAAGGTCATTTCAACGAGATTAACCTGAAAGCACTAGTGGGAACACAAAGAATATGACTGCACATTCACGCCGACATCATCCTAGTGCAAAGACAAGTGGAAGCAGACAAAAAACAACAAGCATGCTACTAACTTTAGCCGAGTCATTTAGACAGCTGTTAGCACATGATTCTCCTTATGCTGCTGAGAATATAGCCCAGAAGAAGCGGATAGTATAGCTTTTATTTTGGAAAGAGACATTTCTCTGTAATAAACTCTCTTTTCCAAAGATGAGTGATTCCTCAATCAGATACAGGGCTTGCAATATCGCTAGCCCGACGTCCCGGAGCTAGCGATTTTTTCAGTCGGGCTACCAAAATCTCTCTTCCCTGCCCGTCGGGCTATTGTAGGAAAAATATATGTCAATGCTTTTGCATTCTTTCAGAAATGTAGCTGGGTAATTATGTCATTGGCATCGGTGAGCCACTGTCAATATGTGACATATTGAAGTCGCGTTTGAATTTGCGCTTGTTTTTTTGCTTTCACTTTGCAATCGTGCGAACTGTGTATAGAGAGCGACAGCACTGATCTGTGAGTGATGATAATTTGTGCACCAATTCCTCTGACATCGTCTTATTAATCATTAGCTTACTATGCAAACATGACAAGTGAAATCTCCCGCAGCAAGCTTAAACATGTGAGAGGTTGATCGCGCAGAGAATCGCTGAGCTTATGTGAGTGAGCGTGTAAAAGCATTTCAGTTCTGCTGAGCCAAATAAGACAGGTCAGGGTGAAGAAGTGACAGCCAAAGAAAAGCTTACCACAAAACGGAGGAGTTATGACAAATCAGACTATAAGGCAAAAAGAAAGTGCAGCTTTATGGTTTCATGGACAAAATAATTTCTGTGGCTGCAATATGACGAGCTAAATAACCAGGGCTGCACATAAGTGGTCCGCAGGTGCGCATTCGCTGTCAAAATAAAAACACGCACAAGGGTTAGGGTTAAATTTAAAAACTGTACTTTTGAGTTAAAATATATATAATTTTAATAAATGACAAATTAAAAATGCATGAACATTTTTTTGTATCGAAAAAATATCGAACCGTGACACCAAAGTATCGAACCGAACCGTGAATTTTGTGTATCGTTGCACCCCTAGTAGAAAGATATATGCATGAGATATACATGAGATATATACATGAGAATAAGAATTAAAAGTGCTACGTAGAAAGATATATACATGAGTGCAGGTGGTGATCAGTGCCAAAACATGGAATCATGCAGTGAACACAGCGTAGGGTCATGAGTTAGTGGTGGGGACAGTCGTACGTTTATTGTTCATGTGTCCAACAGCAGAGGGGAAGAAACTGTTCTTATGGTGAGAGGTTCTGGTGCGAATGGACCGGAGCCTCCTGCCTGAGGGGAGCAGGTCAAACAGACTGTATCCAGGGTGAGAAGGGTCAGCTGAGATCCGAGCTGCACGCCGCAGTGTCCTGGAGGTGTACAGGTCCTGCAGAGATGGGAGTCTACAGCCAATCACCTTCTCAGCAGAGCGCACAACACGCTGCAGTCTCTGTTTGTCCCTGATAGTGGCTCCAGCGTACCACACGGTGATGGAGGAGGTGAGGATGGACTCGATGATTGCGGTGTAGAATTGCATCATCGTCCGTGTTGGCAGGTTGAATCGTTGAATCGTTGTCATTTGGAAATGAGATCGCACATAAGTATGAATCGAGATCGCGATTTTCTAACGATTAATCGTGCAGCCCTAGTAAACACCCTGTTAGCTATTTGAAGAAGTAGAGTATTAGCTGAAGTATTGAACTTTTGCTTTAAGGAACTCAAGGCTGAAAGCTCAGGATTTCTCAACAGCCCCTTCACCATAAAAGTATGTTTTTAAAACAGCAAAAGGCTCTTAAGATAGAAGCAATTTGATCAACACTGAAGGCTTATTGAAAAGGTATCCCTTAACCTCATCATCTGTGAGGGTTTTTTTTGTTTTGTTTTGTTTTTTAAAAACATGCTTTGCATTTTCCTCTGTTGAGCAGAAAATAACAAGTGCCTTAACAAGCAAATAACAAGATTGATTTGGAACAAAACAAATTAACAAGGTATATGGCGTGAAAAGTGAGATCTTGAAGCCAGATATCTCTTCTAATCAATAAGCCTATAAATTCTCCAGATATACTGTTTACTGCAGTAAATGTGCACAAATTGTGATAAGAGTTATATCTACCACCAACTTAAGGATACTGTGAAATGCAATCATCAGTGTGCAGTACTTCATGGTTTCCTGGATACATGCCTCACTTTTCCACACACATCCAGTTTTCCTGGCCTATAGAGGACAGGAGGGACAACACAGCATCGGTTCTGCAAAGACTGGCACCAACAGGTGTGCCTAGGGGGGTGCCAGCATCAGCCTGGCCTGGTCCACTGCACGGACATCAGCCAAACCACACACATACGCACACCAGAACCCAAGGCAGTGCATTCCTCAAAGGAATACCACAGCACAGCGGCTTTGTTGTGACATCTCTAACCAGGCGCTGAGGCAGGCCAGTAGGTTTGGGAGACAAAAGGGCAAGAGATGAGAGAGAAGAAAAGGTTATGGGGGTAGGTATGAGAATGATGAGGTGGCTGGACTCCATGATCTAGAGATATCCCAACACAGTCTCTACTTGTGTGCTATACATTGAAAGGAAATTTCCTGTGATCAGTAAGCAAGCACAGGAAAAAATTTCAAACAAAGGGAGACCCTGTGCCACTAGGAGAAAGAGCAAAGGTCCCAGGGAACAATCTTATCTGTTTGCAGTGGTGTTGTGTAATCACCGGGGGATGGGTTCTGTACGTGTTATGGGAACTAAGACTTTCTACCCCCAACCATCTCAGGTAGCTCTATCTTAAGTTCAGAAAGATGCAAAGCATCCGCAAAGCCAGAGTCTAATTTAATAGACCACTACTAGCTGAAGAATTTCAGAGAGACCCACACAGGCATTTGCCCTTGGCAAAGCTACACTGAACCACAACAAACAAAGACTTTCAGCTGGGTGGACTCGGTTGTCCACCACGCCCTGACAATATGTTTTCAGAGTGAGACAGTGGGGGAGTATAAGAGCCCGGGGCCCCTGCTATTACTGATAGGACAACCAGATCAAAGCCCTTTCCCATAGTTAGTGAGCACAAAAAACCTGAGAGAGATGAAAGACCATCAGCAGATTGTGGGAGAAATGATGAAGGACAGGGCAATCCCTGCATGGCACTTCCAAACAGCTTTCTGCATTGCCTCTGCAAGTCAAAGTTGGCGGGACTAAGAGGGAACGCAGGGCCAGATCCTGTCCACAGGATAAGCATAGTGATATGACAGTCCCAACCTCCAATATCATCCATGCAGAATACAAGCTGGGAGGTCAGTTTACAATCTTCTTATTCAGAGTACACCAATTCAGTGGAGACAGAATTAAAATAGATTGAAAGAAACATGAAAGTCTAGTAAAAGTTGCACCTCTAAATCAAATCAGTGCCATTCCCTTTATAGTGAATTTATGTAAACCTATTTTTCCGCCATTGCTAATTTTACTTATGTGTGCAGAAACTGCTCATCTGTGGAAACTGAAACAACCTCAGGAAATGTAATGCTTGACTTGAATACAGCTTTAAAAAGGGAGTTTACAATAGTTTCTTGACTTGTGAAGGTCATCACTGGAAATTTGACAGCTTATTCTTAAATGAACACAAAACTTAAGCAATCATCTATGACCATGTTCAAAGAAACATTTGAACTTTGTTCAAAATTTGTGCAATTTTTTAAATTCTGGTTTCATTTTAAATTTCTTTCTCTGTTATATAAAAGAATAGGAATGTTATTTGAAGAAAAGAACAATTAGCAGCAAAATACTGTCAGCAAATTTTAGAATCACAGTCAGACTTTTCCCAAAGAAACTGAATTTGTTCCACTAGCTCAATAGCCAAAGGCCCTTCATAATTTAGCTGTGGGCTTGAAAAAAAAAAAAAGAGGTTCCACATATATTGTAGCCAGCCACCAAAGAAAGGAAGAAGGAGAAAAAGAAAACATTTCGCTTCAGGATGTCAGGTAAGGTCAGGACATGCGTGTAGTATTTAGTTATTTACTGTCTAATAAATAAAAAAATAAAAAAAACAAGGGCACTAATATAGTCCATTGGTTGAGCAGATGACCCATATGCCAAAAGGTTACTGCAGAGTCCCACATTTGAGTCCTGGGCCATTCACAAAACTGATAATTGCATCTACATCAATGCACAGTTTTAATGCATTCCTTGAAATGCTTGCTCATAGGCAGTGGTCTGATTGTTGGGGTTTTCTCACTATTACTTAACGGTCTATAGCTTACAAACCACCTCGAGGCAACTGTGCTTGTGATTTATATAAATAAAATTACATTTAACTAAAACTGAATCCTATGCTCCTCTGACAAAACCTGAATGTATGTGAAAATGCAAAGCGAGGAGTTTCAGAAAGAAATGTAAAAGGGAGAGGAAGTGTTTGTGTCAAGCACACATATCCTGCAGCGGAGGCTACAGTCTGCATGACTGTGAGGAGCACAGAGGCCAAAGATAACCACTGAACCATCTTCCTGTATGCTGTCACACAGAGGTTACGTAAAAAAAAAGAGCAGCACATGCAGCAGTCCTGTGAAAGTACAGTAACATATAACACCTGAGATTTGTGATGAAAGTGACTGCAGAAAAACAAATGACAAGGATATCTGTAATTCATACTTAATATTTAGCTTGTTTGTGAAAGTTGAACAGCACCAGATTGCACTGAAAAGGGGGTCTAGGAAAAGGCACAGGCGGCCAATTTGAAATCAGAGATGTCTGTGGTTGAAAATTCAAAACAGCCATTAGCTGATGTGGAAGAATGTGATACTGCTAGCAGTATAAGCCTCTAGTTATAAACTATGAAGGAATTAACACTAACTTTGTAAAGAATATACATGAAAAGAAAGCAGAAGGACCAAACACAACTTTTATAGACCAAAAGGACATCAAATACTGAATAATGAGTAAATATTGTCAAACTGAATCCTAGAATTTGTTGGTTCTTGCATCTGGTTCTATGTGAAAGTAAAACAACCAAAAGCACAACTCCAACAACAGGAAGTAAACAAGTTTTCTGTATGCTCAAGTGAGTGCATTCTATTGTCATGCTGTTGTAACAAGGCATTTTGTTGTCATTCAGAAGAAAGACAGACCTAATCCTTACTGGTCTGCTGCTTCTATTGACCAATAAATCACAAAAGAGAAGCGAGGCTGGAAATTAACGCTTCAAGCACAACACTGATCCCACTAACAATGCGAAAGTGTCTCAAGAGCTGCACTGCTGTCTTTCCAAACATGCCTGTTTAACACACCAGCAGCTCTGGTTCCAATTAGTTTAAATGCTGCATCCAAAGGGAGCCGGCCGGGGAGCTCCACAATATTCCTTTAATTGATGGTTGTGCTACTATCCTATTTCATAGCAGACTTTCTGCAGAGGAGACTTGAAAAGCACTTCATTAGCATGAAAGCTCCTCTTTAATTATTCCATCGTACTCAACTCTGATTTACAAGTGCTATTACACGGGATGTCTATTTTGAGTTAATTTATTTAGCTGAACAATTCCCTGGCCTGTAAACTCTGCTAATACTGGAGTTGATGTGCTCTCGTCTCCAAGAGCTAATGAACGCAGACAATAGCAATTTTAGTCAATAATTCTTCACACCATTGACATGGGAAAGTTTCTGCATTTGTTGATTTGTTTTTATTTCTTTCATCACTGGGGAGTTATTACTAACAAAATGAACAGCAGTAACTTCACAACCATCCAAATGTAATTAACAAAGTATGTTATTGGTTGGCTGGAGATCAAAACATCTATCCATCTTACACATAATATGTAAATCAACACTATATTCTTCTTTTTTTCAATGCACACTTTGGAATTCATGAGCCACATAATGAAGCAAATGAATTGCAAATTTCTGCAATAAAGGGACAAATCCTTCGACACCAGTCAAACAATAAATAATTTAAAGTTTGAAGGCTTAATGTGTAAGCTAGGCGTGCCCTGATGAAGGCAGAAACTCCTGTTCTACTTTGTGTGACTTTACATTTTCTGGACATTTTATTTTGGATCTGAACTAGCCAATTAAAATACCAAGGTCACACAACAACACAGATCATCTAATCAAGGCTGTTATAAACAAACAACTTTCATGTTTTGCAAGGTGTGCACACACCAGTATACAGCTTTAGTTTCTGTCCCAGGGGGTGTTGCTTTCTGTTTGGGGGTATGCTTGCTCTCACCTACTTTAGGTACCCCACTAAATGTGGAGCTAAACACTTGTTTTTGTATGTTTGCAAGAGTTTTAAACTTAACCGCAAGTTGATACAATTAAAAAAAAAAACCAACCTCACACATACTTTTCCTGTTGACTTCGCCCTTTCACTGAAATACTTACTAAGAAGCTTTTATTCCACTTACACTAATATAACTTGTAGCCCTCATCCAGTAGTACCTACTCAACTAAACTGAGTACCACCTAATGTGCGTGGGGTCATTATAGCAACTTAGCCAAAAGTCCATAGACATCATTTTTGTATGACACAAATACAACAACAATGGAGGACGTCGAGGCGATGGTACACCTGCTGCTTAGTGCATTTCTTTTTGTCAAAACTCTGTGACCACAGTGTTGTTTTTGTGCAGCCATTTCCCTCATTGTCGGGGTTTCAAAAATTGCGCTTTTGATTTTCGTGAATGAGTCACTCTAATGACTCATCGAGTGATGCCAATGACTGGCCAATCGTTGGCATCGGTGGTGGGTGGTGTCACGTGTCCAACTTGCCTTAAATTGCTTGGAACCGCAGCCCAGTAAGTATTAAACAAGTACATGCTACCAGACACTACTACCCAATGAAAAACCAAAAGAACCCTTGAGTCAGGGCAAGCCAAGCTGACTTCACCTGTCTTTTGCCAGCACTGCTCTACATACGAGTTTGAGGGTGGGAGAAGGGAAGTAGTAAAAATGTAAATTAAAGTATGCAGCAAAAACTCAGTGAACTCAACTCAGTTGACTAGTGCAGACTAGTGCAAATAGTATGTAACATTTGTAAAATACAATTTAAGTCAATCCTAAAGAATGACTCCAAGTCTTAAGCTTAAAAGAATCAGTTATACTTTTTTTTTTGTTTTGTTTTTTAAATAACAGAAATTGGCTTAGTCTAAAAATATATAATTCTTGCATACGTTCACAATTAACTGTAACCATGTATGAGCCTATTAAAATGTGAATTTAGACAGAACTGATAGAGTACTGACCAGGATGATCAGGCCTGGGTTTGTTTATTTATTTCTAGATAGTTTTGCAGCATCAGAGTTACCCAAGTAGTTCTAGGTCTGTGTCAGTTAAGGGAAGTTAAGGCAGAGATCTTAGAGAAGTAGAAAGCAATAAGAGATGAAACCCAGGAACCCAAGTCAGAGGCAACACGATGGGGGAGGGGTAGCGTACATAGAGTCTCCAAGTTGCAGTTCACTCTTCTTATGTTGTCTGATGTGCACAACGACCAATGCCACTGAAGAGGCAAGCTACGAAAACACCTTTAACAGCAGAGCATTTGAAAAGTGGGCCAACAAAGTGGAACTGAAAGTCAAGAGCCCAGAAATGCAAAAACCAACAGACCACAGCAGCACTGGGTAAAGCTGCCTCATGTAACTTTCACCTGAACTTAGAAGTAAGGCAGACTTCACTTGTAAACTTCAAAGATAGAGATATATATATCTCTTGCTTAGGGATGGCTATCGTTTAGGTTTTATCCGATACCGGTGCCAAACCGGTACTTTTGAAACTGTGCCGGTGCTTAAACGGTGCTCAAACCGGTGCTTAAAGAATGGAGAACACAAAATTGGTCCAAAAACCTCTCATGTTCAGCTGTTTTTTTTGTAAAAAGATAACAATGTTAGCCTTTTCTGCAGCTATGGGGCATATATGGTATCACTCTTGGCTGGAAGCAGTGCTTAAACAATGGAAAAAACACAAACTTTGTCCAAAAACCTCTCATGTTTAACGGTTTTCCACTTCTTCTTTGGTCATTTTAGCCTTTTTGGCCAGGGTGAAGGGAGTATCTGCCATCAAACAAGAAGACAGCCGCATGTAGCTATGATGATGTTTGCTAGTTCACCTTACATGCATTAATGTAATAACGTGGTGAGCCTACTCAACGTAAATTACACACGAACAACATTAAGCTACTCACGCAGAGAAGAACGGCTGCTGCTGCCATCATCATCCGTCATCATTTCTGCTACACTGGCAGGGCTAGGGGCCAGGACCCTATTCTTCAGGTTTTTGGGGGATGTTGCTCCGGGTCCGATAACAGGCAACCCACCCGCAGTAGATGTGCACGGAGTGAGGTCTCGCAGCAAGCTATCAAATACGGCGCATTTCTCGGCTTTTAAAAAAAAAAAAAAAAACGCTATGCGTCGCCAGGTGTTTCATCGGATTTGAGGTGTTACCTCCTTTGACAGTATCACACTATCAGCTTAAAGCACTTGTTGCTGCTGAGTTTGCATCTTTTGCTGTGAAGTACAGCCAGACTTTTGACCGCTTCGCCTTGGGCATTTTTAATCTGTAGCTCTGCTCTAAAAGAATGTACGTACCTGGACCCGCCTACTATCCTCGGAAACGTAAAATGATTGGCTAGAATCTAAGGTGTATCACAGCTCAGGAAAAAAAAAAGCACTGAAATAAAGCACCGAAATGTGTGCTGCTTTTCGGTCTGGTTACTACCATTTATGTCAGAACCGGTGCCATGATGGCACCGGATACCGGTACCCATCCCTAATCTTGCTGCATTTTGTATAAGTTCAAGCTCTAGTTTAAAAAAAAACAAAAACAAAACACTAAAGCTATTCTGTTATACCTGTATGCAAAAAATACACTGCACCCAAAATATTTCATAGTTCAGCAATACTGATCAATCTAATAAACTTAAACCTACTCAATCCTCCCTATTCTGGTATTTTAAAGAGTAAGCAACCTAACTAATAGGGTTGCAACCTCCCAGCAAAAAAAAAAAAAAGAAAAAAGAAAAAAAGAAAATAGGGAGCCACCCCCCACCTCATGATGCTTAATCGACGTATGCAGTGTGAAGAAAAATGCACAGAAATCAATTATTTTTCAAGAATAATTAAATAGATTCAACATCTTTCCTCAACAGAACTGCAGACTGCACAGATGGTACCTTCCCAAAGCAAAAAGTACTACAGCTTACTAGGGTATATTAGACTTAATAGTTACTATATACAGTAATGGACTTCTATACAGTTTACATCAGATTAAAACTTTGGGTGTAAGATTATGATAATTATTTATTAAAAGCTAGACATTTTAAATGAGAATAAGAAAGAAAAGTATGTCTTTGTGCCCCCTTTTCCCTGTTCATGCCCTATCGGCCCCCCTGGCTAAACTTTGCTAGATCGGCCCCTGCACAGGTACCAGCCGTCAGCTACGTAGAAAAAGATCCTGATGTAGAAACTAATATTAAATAAATTCTAACAACAGATTATCAAGCTTAAACGTGCTGCTGTTGTTCGGCCGCTGGTTTCCTCTTTCTGGCGCAAAGTGGGCGATAAACAAACAAGAGAGACAGACTCGCGACAGAAAAGTCGATCAGCTGATCATCAATCAGTTTCACGATTGATTGTAGCAGCAGGAGAGGGAGGGAGAAAGAAGAGGCAGTTGCTCCATATATTGGTTGTTAAGCTGAGCCGAGTTATGCCATGTCGCAAGTTTTGTGAGGTGCTTTTTTGATATTTAATGGATGGGATTACATGTTTTTTTTTTTTTGTTTTTTTTTAAATTTCTCTCCAATCCAGTAATTTTGGTCGGTATGGGACCAATACGTAATAAATAAATAAATAAATAAATAAATAAATAATATATATATATATATATATATATATATATATATATATATATATATATATATATATATATATATATATATTTATTTATTTTTTTTTTTTTTTTTTTTTTTTTTTTTTTAATTTATTTGAACTGCACATTACAGGTGACAAAGGCCCAGACATACCACCACCAATAAAGATTACGTTCACCTGAAATTCCCATCCTATTAATTTAACTCAACAACACTTAGTCACTGAATGCATCATTAAGACAGGCCATAATTTCACTGTTTCCAGACATCTAAGAGATGGAAATAAATTACAACAAACATTAGCACTAACAATACGGGAGAAACAAAAATGTACCCAGCAACTAAAATGGAAACTTCTCAGATCAAACGGAAATGTACACTGCAAGACTCAAAGACTTCTTTAGTGATAATCCAGTTTCAGTTCCAGCACAACAGCAACATCACAGTTGTCGTTTATAAATCTGCATCCACATCTCTTTTACATATCAGACAATACCTGATCTCAGTGGCACTCCATTAGGACAAGCAAGGCAAGCAGTGCTTGTCTAATCAAATGAAAAAACATTTTTTGGTGGGAGACTGATGGGAGATTTGCATGCTAGACACGCTGCCATTGTCACTGCTTTCACTGCTCAGAGAACAGTTAAAAGCTGTGTTTTGTGTGGAAACACGGCTACTATTAGCAAATAGACACACACAGATTACTGACAGGTAAGTTTTCTCATGTGTGCCAACATGTGTGATGTAGATCGAGTGCAGCATGAAGAGGTTATTAATATCTCTTTTAGTATATAAGCAAGGAAAGCTTTGATGATGAAGAAGGGGTTTCAAATCCAGTTTAATAAAAACAGGCCAGTTGAACAGGTGCAGGCTCAGCCATCAGAGATTAACATCTCTGAGAAATCATTACTAATTTTAACCAGCTGTTTGCCAACAAACCACTTTCATGTTTCTCTAATAATTTAATCCCTGTAGATATTGACAGTTAACCCTGTGACACAATTCACAAGCCTTTCAATTCAGCTGTGAGTTTTGTTATTATTTTAACATATTTATATTTGTGTTTCTGAGCATATTAATTTTTCAGATATGTTAAGTCCACACAGGAAAGCCACCACAAACATATGATTTTCTGCATTACAGTAGTAATCTATATGACAATGATGAGATATGTCTTGTTAGTCAGTGGCAAAGATGTTTTGATCTTTGTCTGCCTTTCTGCAAGTCACAGCATGCCACTGCCTAATCGCTATGCATCTTCAGTTCCTTATTGGCATTAGTGCTGCAACATCTATGCAGTTTGTCAATCATGTTGACCCATTGTCCCAACTGCAAAACAAGTATCTGGCTTAAAGATAAGTGAAGGGTTCACCAGAGTCCTTGCGGGTAAGGAATACATTTAACACGCCCTTGTTTTTCATCAGTTCTCTTCTCTACTAGATTATCTTTTATTAATTGTTTTAGTTTAGATAGCCAATTACAATGCTGATATTCTATTCTATTTTGTTGGTTTTGACTTTCAGAACATACAGCCAATATATCTGTGCATCTCTACCATAAACATAATGTAACTAATAACAATTCAGTGCCATTCAGACCTGAAACCTCCATCACGCCGAATACAGATTTTAAAATATTATTACCCAAGTGTAGAGTACGCTTACACAAAAGAACTACTTTTAATTTAGACTTAGAAGTAAGGCTAACTTAATCTACAAAATTGCTCAAGTTCAGCAAATAAAATTACTTTTCTCCAATCACATAGTGAGAAATACGACAGAAATGCTTAAAAAAAAAATGCAGTAAGAGCTTTAACCTAACCTAATCGCTTTAATTACTTTGAGCATTTAGGTCTACAAATGCATAATTAAGTGTCTGATGATCAGAAAGGATGCTTGCAGCAGAAAATTGGCAAATTTCCACTGAATTCTACAGTTTTATGGCACTATCGGCCTTGTTTTCGGCTAATATTTTAGGTTTACAGCTACATCTAATGTACTTGTGCAGCATCAACATAAGCAAGTCAAACAGGTAGAAACTAAACCAAATGTCATTCATACACATTAATGGAAACAACTCCGGAGATTATGGGACACAGTATCTGGCATTAAAATATATTTAGTGGATAGAAACAATCTAAGCTCTGATATGTATGCATTTATTGTAGCTCTGCATTTGTTAGGTCAGTGAGGAGTTCTTTTTGCCTGAATGAAATGACAGTGCCAATAAAGCTTAATCATACACAGCTCCACGTCTCCACGGACCATTTGTAAAGCTGCTGCAAAATTCACACTGCAAAATGAAGAAGCTCGTAGCCTTTGGCAGTTAGACGTATAGAGGAGTGTGCAGTGTCAGCCTCAATGTGTGCAATTTAACCCTTGAACTGGAGACAACCATGAGCAGCATGTGTAATGGAGGCCTCACATTATAAAGCAGAGAAGTCGGGAGAACTGGACAGGGGGAGGGGGTTCTTCCTGACAACCACACACTGGAGAGGGGGAGGGTTAAAAAACATTGAGCCCTCTTCCTGAGTCTGCAGCATTTGGGCATAATGTGATGGGTCCTTCCTTTTCACCTAACTCCCATTTGGGCTTACAGTTTGTTTGTTTTTTTTCACCAACACCTCTGAAGAAAGCACACCCTCCAAAATAACCTACGTGGACAAGTCACTGAGCAGGGTGCTCAAGCATTTGTAGCGTCTTAGATATAATCGCCCCTGACACTCAGAGAAAGGTAAACCAATATCATTTCCTGGGTTAAACTGACTCTGCACTCTTCATCTGAACAACAAGCAAGTTGTACGCAGTCCAAGAACACTAATATGCAGCAATTATCCTTCCCCTTGTGAAGCCAGTTGTAGGGTGGGGGGGCAGGGGCACAAGCTACACAACTATACCACCCCCACCCTTTGGTTTGCTCTGCAGTGATAACTTGTTGTACAAACTGCAAATGATAAATCAGCAAACAGGTTTTTCCAGGAACAAAGATTTCAGCATTGGCACAGGCCTCGCGACAACATACCACAAACTCTCAGGCCGGTTGTAGAAGCTCTCAAGTGTTAGTTCTTGCTTGTTTATTATGTACAGAAGCAATTAGAACAAGGGAGCCTGTTTCTTTTCACTTCTCTCAACTAGCATAAGGATAAAGTACTCCAACTCCCTGTTAACATTTGCCTTAATGCTAACCAAATAAAGCGATCAGCAGCATGCCGTTCTATACAATTCCATAATCCTCCCCCAAATCCTCATTTAGCACTTATCGCTCAGGCTCGTGCATTCATTGCCGAGTCTCCAAAGAGTGGCAAATCAGCAAGGTCTCCTAGCAACATATTTGCCTAGCTAAAGGCACACATGGTTTCAGTTAGGGGTCTGCACCTATAAACAGTTGGCCGTGGCAGCTTATTGGTCAGGAAGTGCAATGCTGACTGCAAGTCAAGACAGGCAAAAGCTGATAGTGAATAATATACAGTCTTACAGGTTAGCGACAATAGCAAGGTTTTGATTGGAGGCCAAAAAAGAAGGGATTCTGAGTTCTGCAGTTTGAAAGCAGTAAATGAGTAGTATAGTGGGAATCACATAAAAAGCCACAGTCAGGTAGGCTGTGCTGTGACTGGGCTGTTTCTTTAAGAACAGAAGCAAAAAGGAGAGGGAGAAGAGAAAAAAAAAATCAGAAGTCAAGTCACAAGTCAATTCAGGATTTTAAAGCTGCCAATTTTAGGACAAAAACGACTAATTGGACACAGATTGATCACCTTCCAAAGTGGCTGCTGGAGCCAGCAGACTTTCCAGCCACAACCAACATTGTGCATCAACTGGTGTCTCGTCTTAATAGGAACACCAGGCTGAGTGAGGCTACATGGAGAAACACAGCCTGCCTGAACACACCCAAGGGGTTTTCGCTGGGCCACGACAAACTGATTGTTACACCTCTTTTTGTACAAGGTAGCAAACTTATCCAGCATCTTTAATCTAATACCTGTCACAGAATACTTCTATTCGGAATACTTTTACTAAGATTAAAAGCTGACAAAGAAAAGGAGCAGTTGCTGCAAGGCCACAGATTTTATTCTCACATGAAACTTTCACAATAAGTCAAATGTATCTCCCAGTCCATGCTGGCACCTTTAGTGTTTTCACGAGTATAAATAATACAACACAAGCCAGAAAAGTCAACATCCCGACAGTTTAAATGATCTCAGGACAAACACTTCTCATCCCAACTATACCCAGAGCTGTCATTCTCGCTGGTAAAGGTTAGGACCCACTCCCTATCACAAGTGCCACAAATCTGTCGGACCCATACGGTTAAAAGGCGAGAAACAAGTAATCAAATAGGCGAAGTCACTGTCTTATTGCCTTAGTTATCAAACAACCAAAGACCACACTATTTGAACCTCGAAGGCTCTACTTGTTCATGATACATACAGTAGGGCTTCCACGCGTGTATGTATCACAACTTCAACTTGTGTAAAAGTTAGTCAGTAAGAAGGTTTTCGTGCTTCCATTGTGGTAGCGACGGTATAAACAGTTAATTGAGGTGTACGAGCTTCATTTTTAAGCTCGTAAGGGATCAAATATTCTGGGGAGGAGAAGAAGAGAAGCTTCAATTTTATGATTTAACGTTTCCATCCACGACTAATCGTGCGACGTTTCATCGGAGAGCTCAATGGAAAAAATAGCATGAGCTAACACACACTATAAAACATGTAGCGCCAGGCAGTGTAACTCTAAAATAAAGAGACCCTTAGTATCTACACGGAGCTATGAATATTAAACAGGACTTAGCGGTTAAGCTAACGAGTTGGTTTCAAAATGTAAAGTAGTAGTTACCCAACTCTGAGATTTGAACAGGCTCTAAACACTTCAAGTTAGCTAACTAAGTTAGCTGCTTACTGTAGACAAAAACTTTTTCCACATCTGAAAAGCTTTTTTTTTTCTCTCCATTTTCTTTCAAATACAATGGACCGTATATAGAAGCACTTGCGGCATAATAAGCCGAAATGCCTTTTCCTTTTCACTGTAACGCTATTAAAACTGTGTTGTTCCGGCTGTTGCTAAATGGCGAAAGCCGTGTTAATTAAATGTAACTTACCCTCCAGTCTCCGCCGCCGCTGCCGCCGCTCCCCGGGCCGCCTTCAACACCCAAGACCGCCGCTGGACCTCCGGAGGGCCGCGGAGCTGGAAGAAGAGAAGCTAAGAAGGATCCAGCTACTGCCAGGGAGACGAAGAGCCAACTTGCACCGAGGCCCCGGGCCTTCTGTGTCCTCGAAATAGCGTTAGGGGGAGGGATACCGAGCCTTAGTCCTCCGCCGTTTGACAGAGACTCGGGAATACCTTTTTGACAGCTCCTCTTCTTGTGCCCCCCCCTCCCCGCGACAGCCCTTCACTTTTCTCTTTTTCCTCACTTCCAGCAGATACGAATCAAAATACTGTCAAAGAATATGGCGGCTGCTTAAACTAGTTACTATCGCGAGAAGAAAAGTTGTTTTTCTTTTTTTCCCCCAGTTTCCCAAGTTGTGCCGAGGGAAGAGAAAGTTGTGATTGCAAAATAGGCTGAGCAGAAGAAGGTGCAAGCGACGGGAGAAGGATGTGTTGCTCCAATTCCCTTTAAAATTACGGGAATAAATTGCATTTTGGTCCAAACCATATGAAGTGAGACAGCGGCATTCTGATTGACGCTGATCTCATCTTCGTTCACCGAGAAAGCACAGATGAGATGAATAAATAAATGTGATAAGATGGCTTTACTAAAAACAATACAGAAAAAATAAAATCAAGTTATAATATATTATTTTTGAGTTTTTAAACTAATTGTAATCAATGAACTGCACTTTGTAGTACCCGAGTTAAGCTAATTTTATAAATACATTAATAACTATGACTAAGCGAGATTCTTTTCTGAAATGTAAGAGTACTTGTACACAATATTTAAATTATGTTCTGACTTTTTGTTTGTTTGCACTACGGCCTCTACATCGAGCAGTTACAGAAATAACACTGCACGAGTGTTCTGTGTTTAGAAACATCGAGCACAAATTATTACTTAAAAAAGTATGCATACAACTATACTTCTCACTTTTTCGATTAAATCAATAAAAATAAGTAGGCTTCAAAATATCGATATGTTTTAAATTCTTTACTGCTTGAAACCATTAGCATTTTTGTCTGAACTGAGCAGTTGCTGTCATATTTCAGCCTGCTAATACAACAAAATAAGATCAGAAGTTAGTGAGGTGGTCTCTGCTACAGCTACCCTTGAAAAACCTAGAAACTATCCTAATGGTCGTCAAACCACGTCTTTAATGACATATCCTGAGATGTCGAAAGTCATCATTTATTATATTATCTTTATGGGGAAAAGAGTTAAAACTAAACTAGGTCATTACAAGCCCAACATAAAGTTTCATAGATGTATTCCATTTGTTTGTTTGGTTTACAGGATCACAGACCAGCCTGAGTTTAACAAGAAAAACCACAAAGTAGGGCAGGGTGAGAACATCTTCCCCTTATCGCTCAGTGACACCTCACTTGATTTAGCAAAACAAAAAAAAGTACTGGTGCCAGAAATGAACACTTCTGCTGCTTTTTAACACTCATCCACATCTGGAGTTAAAGATCTGGAACATCCCAATTTGGACTATAAACAGCAACAGATCCAGCGAGCACCCACTGTTAAAACAGTGTTAAAACATTTGTGGTGGTTCATTAATGCATTTTATTCATAAATGCCTGTATTTCCCAAGCAATAGCCCAGATAGGATAATAAAATGATAGCAAACATTATTCACAAAGATGGCTGCAGAAGTTTGTTTTTCAAAAGGTCTGTCCAGTATGCAATAGCAGAGCTACTATGTAAATTCTATTAGCTTTCCTTGCTTACATAAATGAGTTAATGTTACTTGGAAATGAAGAATGCATGTTTTTGTTTTTATTGTGTTTTATTGTAACTGTTTATTATATGAAGAATATAAGCAATCAAGGAATAACAAGTCAAACAATGTCATTATTTCACCATTTGGATGAAGCGGTAACTGTGCCGGGTCTGAATGTTTTGGGGTTTTTTCTCTTTTAAGGTGTCCCACCAGGCAGCTTTAGCAAAAAGAAATATGATCTGAATGATCTGTTGTGCAAACCACACCAGGAGGCTAGTCAGCTTCTTTTTATTTATTTTCTTTATTAAGAAGATTTATTATTATTATTATTATTATTATTATTATTATTATTATTATTATTATTATTATTATTATTATGGGTTATGGGTTCATATCACCATCTGGCTGGGACCTTTCTGTTTTGGAGTTTGCATGTACTCCCCTTGTCTGTGTGGGTTCTCTCCAGGTACTCCAGCTTCCTCCCAAAGTCCAAAGACAAAGGCTTAACTGGTGATTCTGTGTAATGTATTCAGGGCATCACATAATATTATGTGTCAACCCTGTGACAGAGAGGCAATACCCTGCCTCTCATCCTATGGCAGCTGGGGTAGGCTCCAGCCCACCCCACAACCCTGGTAAGGATAAGCTGAAGAGACCGGATGGATGGATTTTTATTTTATTTTAATTATTTAATAAGCATTGCCTAACAATGTCAGAGCTGACAGGCAAGAAAAAGAGAGCAAAAAGGGTCTAGGATTCATTTGCAACTGCTCCATCTATAACAAAACACAGTCAAAGAAAAAAAAACTTGATACTGTGTGTGAAAAGCTGAAACAAACCCCAGAGACAGACAGAGAAAGGCCCAGGAGACCCAGGCCAGCCACAGCTCATTAAGCGTAGTGAGGATCCGAAACCACATTTCCCAATGATAACCACGTGTCTGCCTCAACAGAAGGAAGAGGGAGGCTCCAGACAGGCCCCACGGCCAAAGGGCAAGAGGCCCAAAGGACAAGAGGCAACGGGTAGCCAACCCAGCCAGAGGCCGGCCCCAGCCATCCTAGTACAAGCTGAGGACAGGACCCCAGAGCCCCAGGCACTCGAGAATTACCCAGCACCTGTTAAAGACACCCCTTAAACGCCAGACCACAGCTCCCAAAGAAGCAGGCCAACAACCATATCTGAGTTCTAAGAATGCTAAATACTTATATGCTTTACAGTATGAATACAAACTGTAACTCTTGAAAAACTGAAATTGTTATTTTAAGGTGTTGGAAATGAACTTTATTTTATCAGGTGACGTGGTGTGGTTCATTTCTGCTGATGACATTAAACTTGTGGATTTTCCCTTCTTCAGTCAGTAACTGTTATCTGTACTGTCAAACACTGGTGGTGTTTTTATTGTCTTTGCAAGTTTGATTGTGGCATGGTTTTTGAATGTTTCATAATATTGTACTCTGTTTGTTCATAGTTCAGTTCTACAAACCAGATGTGACAGGAATGTGCACCCTTGGACTACAGAGCCTCCTTGTTTTGCATGGTGATGACCTTCTTAATGTCTACAACACTGGTAGGTGTTTATAGCTGCATGTTAAAAGCACCAAATCACAGTTGACTTCATTTATATACAACAGTAATACCCACCTCAACAACTGGACTCAAGTGGATGGATAACAAATGATCAGGTAAAGCATTTCAAAATTGTAACAATCACCTGACTCTGTTTATTTTTAAGCTGTTTTTATGTATAAACATGGTTCCTGCGAATAGTTGTCATTTAAGTTGTTATTTCATTTTAGACAGGCTTCTGAGTGAGGAGGTCTGGGGTCTCATCTACAGATGACTTTACCAAACCAACAGTGCATCTTCTAAAAACTGTCGGACGAGTTTGAATTTCAGTGACCTCGACCTCAAGGTCAAGGTCAGAGGTCAAATTTCAGAAAATCATCTGAATGAGATAACTCAAGAAGAAAGTTTGCCTAAGATTTTCAAATTCCCACCATGGTACAACTCCTTAATTTTTTAAAGTTAATTCTGTTTCATATGGTTTCCAGAACTGGTTTTTCATTTTAGTTTAGTAATTGTTGTTTAGAATGTAAAAATGTAGTTAAGTTTTCATTAGCTTCAGTAATTTGAGTCTTTTAACATTATAATATAGAGGGTATAAAAAAGGTTTCAGTTTTTAGTCTATGTATGTTGGATAGAAAGAACTTGTGAGCCATGTATTGAGTGCTTGGGTAGAAAAGCACTATAATAAGAACCAGTCAGTTTGACCTTTTTTCTAATTTAAAAGTTTGCACCCACTTCTATTTAGTTAGTCATGATGTTTTTCACCGTGCCTGAAAACCATAAGCAGGTGTCCCTTGTAATCCTTCTTTTAGAACATAATTAACGTGGACCACATCTCACACAGTGTGAGTGAGAAAACAGACGCTTGTGGGAACTCGTGTGAAAAAGCACTGTGTATTTGTTCCTCAGCGAACTGGGCGGAAACATATGGCGTCTCGTGTGTCGGCGTAGCACAATGACTCACACACACACACACACACACACACACACACACACACACACACACACACACACACACACACACACACAAATTGTAGCCCCAGCTATCTCACACACACTGTGACCCCTTGACTCTGGGTCTGAAGCCCGGAGAGAAGAAATCCCCTCCAGTGGGAGAAGCAAACTGACAGCACAGTGCAGCCTCTTATCCTCTCTGTCCACTGCTCTCGTAGCTTTACACAATGCCTTCTACACTTTGAGATAAGCTGGTGGTAAACGGGGGGCTTTGTGTCAGGCAAGTGAATCAGCAAGAAAAATAAAAGGAGGAGAATCGAAATTCTTGAGAAGTCCCAGTGAATTCATGTGGTGAATGTGGCTTCAGTTTATTCCTTCTCCAGTTCTCCAAGCTGCCTAAGAAGTCGAAGGAACTTATAAACTCTCCTGCACACACTTCCCTCTACATACACACACTACACCAGTTCCATTTCCTTACATGTGTATATGCTGACACATATTACAAGAATGACAATGCATTTTTTTAGTCTTTTATTTTTTTTTAAGTAAGGCAAGCTTTGCACCTAACGGGCACTCAGCTGAGAGAAATCCACTACAGCAGCCGGTCTCACTCCTCAGATAGGCTTTTTGGAGCAAGAAAGCCGGCCACCCACAATCTTGGCATGGAACATGGACCGTTTGTCACGGTCTGAGGACAGCTTGTCATGGGTCAGTGGTTTAGATTTAGCCGCGCAGTAGGTCTCCAGCAATTATTCCCCTCTTAAGCAAACGTCTGTGCTTGTCCACCGGACATACAGGGAGGGCTATGCAGCAGCACCAGCACCGACCAGTTTGACACAGTGTCATTAGGGACAGGGGGAACTGAGAGAGCGGGAAGCCGTCCCATTCTCAGATGTACGAATGTGACTTATGAAATTGCAAGTCTGAGCATCACGCTTGGATCACACTGAGGTCAAAATCAGCACAGATGCAATTATACGTTAAATACATGAGTCTATACCTTCAATCCACACTAGTAGAAACGTATATTATATCTACTTCTTACATGATCATAAAGAGTACCTATTATGTTCATTTTATCAAATACATATTTTCTGTCTTTGATTCTGCTGGTAGCTCTGCAAGTAGCTTTGCATATTACATAGTTTCAAATAATCCTTATTTATCTTACTCTGGTCTCAGTGCAGCCCCTCAGTTTATCATCTGTCTGTAACAACGTCATGGTTCTGGTTCTTTGACCCACTGTTTTATGTTTTTGGACTTTCAAGTTCAGTTTACTGTTAAATATCTTCTGTTTGATTCTTAGTTTGCTTATTGTTTAGGTTTTCACCTTCTGTGTTTTCAATCTTGAGGGTTTACTTCCAGTTACTGTTGTGTTTATTGTATTCCCTCTGTGTATGTCCTCAGTGTTTCCTGCCTTTCCTCTCAGTCTCAGTTCCCCCATGTTTAGTTTAGTTCTGTGCCTGCTTCCCACTTCCTGCTTTATTCTGCTGCCATTTGTCTCTTGTGTATTATGTTTAGCTTTACTTCCTCCCCTGGTCCACTCTGTCGAGCATCCACACCACAAGTTTCCCCAGCAGTCTCTTTGTTGTCCCTTGGATATTGTAGTTTTAATTCTTGGATTGTGACTTGGATTTATGTTAGGATTTTTTTTTTTTTTTTTTTTTGGGGGGGGGGGGGGGGGGGGTGTATTAGCCAAAGGAAAAGAAAAAAATCTCACTTTTGTTTTTCAACAATTGCGTTATGCATTCTAGCCCCTCATTCCTCACTGTCCACATAGTGACAGCTGGGTTGTTTTAGCTCCCTTTCCAATACCTTTATGCCAACTTTCTCTGTATTTGTGGCCCTTTATTAACAGGACATTTAAACAGCAGGTGGTTGCTTATCTGAGATGACAATTTTAGGGATAACCAAACTCAGTGACATCATAGAGAGCCAAGAATAGAAAAAAAAAGTCAACATATGCTGAGCTCATTATTTGAAACTGTACAAAGATATGACCAAAAATGAGGAAAAGCAGAATCTATCCCTTTTTTTGTACCTCTGATTTTTTATTAATTTTTTCAATTTCTATAATAGAACACAGACTAAGACACAGTGAACCTATTTACAGTCTGGGCAATCACAGAGAAAAATATATAAATAGAATAGGTCCTTTTTAACTTTCAGTTGTAATAAATCTCAAAGTTAGAATGTGTGCATAGGCCTTTTAGCCTGGGCCTGACAGTTTAAATGCCTCTCACACTACTCTTTCAGTATCTTGAGGTACATTTACTGAAATTACAGCTGTGTCAAGAAGCGCTGTGTGCAGGCAGGGGATGAGGACTCAAACGCAGACTTCACAAAGGCCGAAATGGGAACTCAAAAACACTGCTTTATTGCAGGCTCAGAAATAATATAAAACCATGTCAAACCTAAACTGGGAGAATTCTAAGTGTACAGGGAGACACTGGGAGACACACAGCATGAGGGACAACGCAACACTCACTCAGAGAAACACAGGGCTTAAATACACTGGGAAATAACAAGGGGAATGAGACACAGGAGGGGAGCATAGCTGGGAGAAATCAGACATAATGAGCCCAAAGGGAAGCGAAACTCAATACATTCGTGTAGGACACAGACCTTCAAAGTAAAACAGGAAATGTAACACAGACGCGGACTGACTAGAGGAGACAGAGCAACAAAGAAACACAGACACCAACATAAAGGAGGCACAGAGGGCAGCTACTAAACACTCAGAAAACTAAACAGAATACAAGAGACCCAAAAACTAAGATACTAGACTATAGAATAAACTGAAGCAACAAAGACAACTTAGAACATGCGTCATAATACAAAAACCCTGAGACACAAGAAACTCAAAACACTGGGCCATGAGATCCAGGATCCTGACAAGCTGGAGATTTTGTACTTTTATGTAATATCTAAATCTGATGTGAATCTGAATAGACTCGTTTTTAGGGGGGCACTACCAGATAAGCCCAAGTACCCTTTGATCAACCCTATTAATCATGTTCAAGTGTTTTCAAACTGGATGAATAATGCAGTCAGTGGTTTCAAGCTGGAAAGAGATAAATGAAAGTATTAGCCTACTTGTAGCAAGGAATACAAGAAATATTAAAAAGTCTCTTTAGCCGAGATGCAAACCAGACAAGTCTTGAGCCAGAATGCCCCACACACTCCTTGAACCTATCGGCTCTTGCTAGAAGTAAACTTCTGAATCTGACAAAACAAGGGAGCTACTGTTACGCTTGTAACACTGTGTGTGCTATTATATGCATGAAAATCTGTAAAAGAAGCTTACTAAGAATAAAGGAACTGAGTGATAACAACACAAACACAGTGTGGGCCTGTTTTGAGCAGAATGGAGAATTTATTTCTGAGAGGCAATTGAAATGTCAAGGTCTGTGGAGTGTAAGCATCAAGTTGTGGTTGGGGGCTGCCCTGAAAGCAGACTGGGAGTGAGTAGTCTGATGGCAGAGGTCCAGGCACCGATCTCCTACCCATAAGGTCAAACTGACACTATGTGGATGAGTGCAGTGCTCTCCAGCCAGAACTGAAGTGGATAGAAAGGACATTAGCACTGTTGCCTACACCAATGTGATTCCACCACCTGACCTGGCTTTTCTGTGTGGAGTTTGCATGTTCTCCCCATGTTTGCGTGGGTTCTTTCCGGGTACTCCAGCTTCCTCCCACAGTCCAAAGACATGCAGTTAGTGGGGTTAGATTAACTGGTAACTCTAAATTGCCCATAGGTGTGAATGTGAGTGTGAATCATTATCGCTTTCTATGTGTTAGCCCTGTGACAGACTGGCGACCTTTCCAGGGTGTATCCTGCCTCTCACCATATGGGATAGGCTCCAGCCCCCCTTGCGACCGTGACAAAGATAAGCACAAGAGAATGGATGGATGGAAGATTTTCAATCCACCCGAGAAATCTTCATTATGGAAACTTTCTCACCTGTATATAGCAAACGTGCTAGCAGTGTGGCTCAGTAGAGCCTATGTTCGCTGCACCACTATGGTCCAGATAACTGAGGCCCATGACCCTCTTAGGGACACTCCCAATAGGGCTTAAAATCTGAGACTCTCCACCAATTGCTTTTAGAACTAAAGAAGCTTCTCAGATGAGAGGTGAAATGTCTTCACAAAACTTCAAGTCCAGACACTTTTCTTTCCAAGCTCCTTAGATTACCAGCATGAGGCTAACACGCGTGTAGTTTTCAATCCTGCACTTCCAAATCCTAGATCATACCCAAAACCTCATGATTATCAGTGCCAAGTTTTATCCACTGACTGTATATAAAAGATGGTCATAGCCAGCACAACATCAGCCATTTGTTAGTAAAGTCCTGTTGTGCACTTTCATTATCACATCTTGGCAAATATTACAAGCGAAGTGTCTTGATGCATGCTCAATCATCCAGGTAAGTAAATGCCAAAAAGTTGATTCTGTTCACCTGGACGTAGCATTTTCAGTGGGAAAAACATTTTGTCACTCATCCAAGTAACTTGGTTTCCCCAACCTTATAAACAGTACATTTGCACAATGACTGAAACTAGCACCACTGAATGAACAATGGGCTGTGAGGTCAGTTTCTTGATCATTAATATGTAAATTGTCTTGACCATTGATCAACAGCAAATGATCAAAGACCATTGATCAATCATCAATGGATGTTCTTCTGCTTCCCTGGCTGCTCTGTCTGTGGGGATGATGTTCGCTCTGTGTTGTTCATTGGGCTAGTTTCAGTCATTGTGCAAATGTGCTGTTTATAAGGTTGGGGAAACCTGCAGTCAGCTGAGACTGAAGAAGTCACTTGGATGAGTGACGAAACGTCTCCCCCCCCCCGAAAACGCTACGTCCAGATGAACAGAATCAACTTTTTGGGATTTACTTACCTGGATAATTGAGCATGCATCAAGACTGGAGAAACCCACTGAACACTACAAGCGCATAGGCTAATAACTTGTCAGTCACAAGTCATGCATTAGCTTAGCCTTCTGACTTATAATGATCAATACTTGTAAAATAAAAATTACTTCATGGCGTATTTAGATTAACTTGAAACTCGTCCTTGAGTCCATGAGGTCATTAGGGATGTGTTCAGTTCTGTATAACCAAAGTCGTTCTGCATCCAGCAGAGTCACCCCCTGCTGGCCATTAGAAAGAATGCAGGTTTAGCACTATGTCCATATGTGATATACTGTCTGTCTTTCTAGCCTACTGAACTAATTAGCTATCATTCTAAAGACTCACACACCATACTCTTTTTTTGCTTCTGCTGAAAAGGCAGAAGGAAAATTATCAGACACTGAGACAGTCCAGAGCCTGTAGGAATAATCACCAGACAAGAATATGGTGACAGAGGAATCTTCAGCAAGTGGGCGTGGCTGGTGCTGTCCAACTCTTCATTGTTGGTTGTCTGCCTTTCTCTCTCTCCAGCCACTTGGCACTTGTGATACCTGTTCTTCCCAGATGTGCTGTTGTTCCTTTGTAGTTGAGAGTACAACCTGAATGGATCATACTAGTTTCTGGGATCTTGAGTGGAGAACAGGCCATTCATTCCTTCGGCCTCTGCTTCTCTCTCATACCTCTTCAGTCTAGTGGCCAAAGGTGTGAGCCTTTGTTTTGCAGTTTCCAGAGCTTCAGTTATGAACACCTTGCTGTATCTCTTATTCATCCGGGACCCGTCTCTCATGACTCTTCTACTCCTCAATTAACTGACACATCATTGTGGGCTTCCCTGATTTTGGTTTCAAGTCACATTTTCCACAGGGGACTTTCTCTACATGCATCCTAGATCTTATACCCAAGTGCTATATCAGCCTACCATCAGTTGTCATGCTGTAAAGTAGGGTATTTTAGCATGGGAATCTATGGTAGTTGACTTGCTTTTAAAGCCAGCCTCATGTGGGGCACTAGAGGAACTGCACTTTTTGTCACTAAAGGCAACTAAAAGACCAAAAAAGAAGGAAGGACAAATAAATTGTAATAATTTAGGAGAAGGTAAGAATAACTTGGTGACTTCATGAGAATATAAAGCTGTGTGACATGGCAGTAAGGGAACGTTTTGATTTTGAGGGATTTTGCTGCTTTGGATACAAGGTTCACTCTATCCATTCTCTCTCTGTGGCTCCCCACCCTCAGTCGGCTGGTGAAAGTGCAAACACTGTGTCCACTAAGGAGAGAGGAGAAGGAGGACTACACCAAGACAGCAGTCTAACATCCCAAGCCAGGCAGTGAGCCAGTCAGCATAAAGTCAGAATTGCCAATGCTCACTTCTAACCCAAAGTAAGCTCTGTTGCCTTAAAAATACAAACAAATCAGGTGTGAATCCAGTTCAGTACTATATTTAAATTTATGCATGTTATAATCCCGGGTTGACTAAAACCAACCAACAAATTTGAAATGAAATGAAAACAGCTACTCATATTTGAAGTTGTATTTTGCCGTATGATATGTAAAACATTTTGTTTTCATGGTGGTGCCTGTCTGATATCACCAGCATACTTAGACAACAGGTTCATTCTGTTCACTGGAATTCGTACTAAAGGGACCTGTGCGTTAAAAGTGTCTTGTTCAGCAGAAACTAGGGCTGCATAGAAATATTGTAAAATTGTCATATTTTCAGTGAAAAATTGCCACCAGTCTATATGAAAACCTGCCAATTAATTGATAAAATCAATGTGTAAATTTGAGAAGTTGTCATCCCCCCAAAGAGAATGGGAAATTCTGGGGATTTCTTTGTATGTGGAAGCCAAGCAAAGGGAAGCCATTTAGAATTGGGTATTTAGAGAGGTGGGCTTAGAGAAATAGGAGTTAAATTTGCTTGTTTTATGCTGTATCCCTTTTACCGCAAACGTCGGGCATCAGAGCTGGAAACAATATCCCTCCAGAGTTCACCTTGTTCAGTAGTAGTAGTTGGAAAGCAAGTTAAACAGGCTTTGTTTTCTGCCTTAGCAAGGCAGAGGCATTCAACCATCAGTAGTGATGCAAAGGAATGCTTGTTCACAGATAGAGCATGGTCTGTGTGTGGCTTTTTTAGGGAGTCACAAATACAGTACTCTGGTACAGTATAAGTTTTGCAGTTTCATTAGTGTTTATGTGCACTGGTGCCGTCTTGGATTTTTGACTTTTTCTAAGTAAATGTAAGAAATCTGGATTGATTGGCATTCCAGTTGAAAATTTCAGCTTGGAACTCTTGATTTCCAACCTCCTACTTTAAACACAGAATTTGACCAGCCTCTAGAGCAGGTGTGGGCAAACTTTTTGGCTCAGTATATAACTTGCCTTCGTGCTTGATTCTTGGATGGTAGTTTGTTGGATAAAGGTGTTTTGCTGAACCTGCAAACTAGCTGCTAATCTCTGAGCGGTAGTCGTGTGTTCTTGTGTCAACTGGTTGTTAGCATAATTAGCATGCTTGGTGGAAAAGTGACGGCTCATGTTGTATTCCTTTAAGACCGCAATGGTTTCTTGGCAAATACAGACATACAGCCTTTAACCAAACTTCTGTGAAAAAGTAATTAGTTGTCCATTCCTTGTTAAACACTCTGCACTCACTGTCGACTTTTCTTTTCTTTTGCCCACTTATTGTTGCAGATAGGTTCAGAGTAGTAGCAGAGTAACAACAGAGAGTAGCCTGGGCTATTGGTGGTACAGTTTTCAATTTTAACAGCGCAAATACGTACTTAATTACAGTAACTTCATACTCCGTGCCCCGCCCCGCAACTTCATGGCTTGAGACATGGATGAGACACACCAAACTTCAGCGGGCTGGAATAAAAAGATCAAAGGGCCGGAGGTGGCCCACGGGCCATAGTTTGCCCACCCCTGCTCTAGAGGTCAAAAATGAAGTCACCATGGTAGTGACAAAGTGACTGCAGTTCCTTGAAATGCTGTTACGAATGGCTTGCTCTCAAGTAGATTCCCATGTTAAAACGCCCAACTTTACAGGATTTGGCCTCTAAGGATAGTGTGCCCCTTTATTACAATCGTACATGGCAAACTCACCTGTTTAACCTTTATTAATACTTAAAGGTGGCAATGTGGCTTTCACTAACAAGCGACAGCTGTTACATACTGCCACATTCAGAGGTACATCGATACCTCTGAGCCCGGGGCCTTGTGTTTAACACCCCTAGTCTAGAAGCATTGGCGTGAGGTTAAAAGACACTGTGGCACTCCGCAATTAAAGGAACTCTCTCCCACTAATGAGGATTAGACACAGTACGCACTATCAACCTGGAAAACAGCTTGCAAGACACAGAAGACAACTAACTAGCAAAGTAACACAGGAATAAAGTATACATTATTATTATTATTATTATTATTAAATAACAATAACAAGTAAATAAGGGGTCACATGGGGAAAAGACAAGAGTGGAAAGTAGTCAAATCAAATATAACCAGTAACTGTAACTATAACTAAAGACTAAAAATAGTAAGAAAAAAAGATGAGAATGTAAACAACAGGCAAATTATGAGTATAAAAGTATAAAATATTTATTAGTAAACAGAATATGTGGTTCTGTGAAAGAGCAAAAAACACAAAACTCCATTACAATGTTGGGTCAAAAACAAAAAATAGTAATAAAAAGACAAATCTAAAATAAAAAAGTGGCTCTGCAAACTTGTGGGTATTATAATATAGCTGATCTAAATGTTATATATTAACAGTTAAAACACTGGTCTAAACTTAGCCACGGGGAGGCCAGTGCACTTCTAGTACCACTCCCAAGACAGGATAAATGGGCTGACAAAGAGAGTTTTAGAACATGAGTTTGAAATCAAAGGGGTGATGAGGAGGGGTTGGGTAGGTATGGTGTTAAGGAGATGTGGAAAGAAGAATGGAAATGGCTGTGGTGAATACATACTTCACGAAAAAGATGCAGTGTGAAAGTGATAAGAGACTCAAAGCTTTTGTTGGGAGAATGTAGCTAGGAAGGTTTACGAGATAGTACTGAGACCTGGCATGATGTATAGCTTGGAAACAATAGCGCTAACAAAGGCAGAAGAAGGAGCTGGGGGTGGTAGAGTTGAAGATTTTCATCGGAAGTAAGTAGGATGGACAGGACTAGAAATGAGTACATCAGCAGACAGCTCAGACTGAGTGGTTTAGAGACAACGTTAGAGAGGCAGGATGAGATGGTTTGTACATGTGCACAGGAGAGATGCTGGATATATTGGACAAAGGATGTGAAGGAGGACATGCAGAGGTTTGGTGTGACAGAGGAGATTACTTATAGATATACTTTCATTATTACAAACTGGGTACATCTATTTATATAAGCGATCACCTGTCTAAAAACATGCCAGAAATTAGGGGGCTAATAGAAGAACATTGAAGAACCTCTTCTAGCACACATGGTTTATTGGCCAGGTTTCACCATCTCACCGGACTTTCCTTTTGGCTTAGGCGTGTTCTGTTAAACGCTTATTTGATGCCAGGCCACGCTGTACATCAGTTATATTTACAGCACGCAATGTCTGTCACAGCAAGTTTTGTCATACTCTGTCAGTTGCATGTACATACAAGTCGTTGTCGGTGCTATTGAACAGAATCACTACCAAACCAAAGCTCCTCATAGTTTTAATTAGACCAAAGCATTTCTTCCTAAACTGAGTACAATCCCTTAAATAGCAGTTGCAAATTCTGAGAATTTATGCTGAGGTCCAGGGTCAGTTTGAACCCTGCCCGTGGTAGGGTTTAAACTGGAAGCTACACGTGTGGGATGAGTTTGCTCTTTAGTTGCTACTGCAGCATCTGAAGTAGGAAATGGGGCCATCTGTGTTAACACGTTCTGCTGAGTTCTCTCTGAGCCAAGTCATAAATTTCCCTCAAGTGGTAGCAGTAACACCGCAGGCTGATCTGTCAATCCAGCGCCTCTGCCAGAACTCGTGCAGCTGATGCCAAGTCTCAGCTTGTCTGCAGTGGTTTTACACCAGCAGCCTGTAAGGAGAACTGAATGTAGTGCTTACTTGACGCATCCTTTGGAATGTCTTGTTGGTTGGTACAAGTGTTTAGATCATCCAAAGACATTCGCTCCAGTGTGTGTAACCCTATAACACCAGCAGGGACAGTAATTAGGACAGGCTGACTTTTTGCAGTCCATCCAGTCTTTACTTCTCCATAAATCAGACTAAAATATACTTTATCACTTTATGCTAGCACCCATCACCGCTGACATTTGCACACTATTTGCTCTTTGGCAGGATGCTTTGCAGGTACGATATTGTCCAAAAGTCTTGAGCAACATGTGCAAACATACATGGAAATACAGAAGCCAAAAACAGAGTTTGTACAGTTCTAACACGCATAGAAGTCAATATTCGATGCAACCATCTTTATTCTTCAACACAGCTCCAACTCTTAGGCAGGCTATTCTTTAATTTCCATTTACCACACTGGTAAATGTAAGGTCCTTATATAGGAGCAACTTAGGGTTCAGCAGACTGGAAAAGCCAGGGATGAAATCAACCACCAACTGCACCAACCTTCAAGTTAGTAGATGACCTGCCCTGCCTCCTGATCCACAGTCAACCCACCGCTTCAATGATGTTGAGGTCCAGATTTTGGGGAACCCAACCCAGGACTGACAAAGGGCTGTTGTATGTGTTTTTCTATCCAGATATGCTTTTACTGCATTGGCAGTAAGTTTAGGATCAATACCAAGATATGCCAAGTTTAACGCTAATATCTCTGGGAATCACCTTGTTGGTGGAAAAATACAGTTTTATACTTGTTATCGTTGGCATTTTTATAGTTTCAACTGAAGAAATAGGAACAAACTTATGTGTTTTTGTGGCAGGCTGAGATTTAAAATCTGTTCTTTGCTCAGTTGTCTGTTAAGTGTAGGTACAACACTGATTCATCCCAGGATTTCCTGCTCTCTACCAGAAAATCCTGAAAGAAAGGTGTTGGAGTGGCCTAGTCAAAGTCCAGATTTAAATCTGACTGAGATGCTTTAGCATGACTTTAAACAAGCCACTCATGCTCAATAACTCTCGAGCAGTTCTGCAAAGAAGAGTGGGCCATAATTCCTCCACAGTGATGCGAAAGACTCATTGCCAGTTATCACAAACACTCGATAGCAGTTTTTGCTGCCAAAGCTGGCGCAACCAGTTTTTAGGTTTAGGGAGTAATTAATTACTTTTTCACACCCAGCCAGATAGTAAATCAATAATCATCATTAAAACAGCATTTTGTCTTTACTTGAGTTATCTTTACATAATATTATAATTTATTTGATCATCTGAAATGTGCAACAAATATGAAAAAAGAGAAATTAGGAAGAGGGCAAAAGCTTTTATACACCACTGTAGTCTTTTGCCAGTTTTGGTTATTCTACAACTCAAGAATGAGGATCATTCTTTATACACTCCCTGGCTACAACATGTCAATTACAAGCCAACAGGCACTTTCCTCCCACAGTCCACGGACAGGTATAGTAGTCCATGTGATGGACCTTGCCAGTTGTAGCGTGCTGAAGGTCAGCTGGGACAGGCACACATTCAAAGCATCAACATCCTAAGCAGATTATAGCATAACATAAGACCGTTATGGTCCTATCTCTTATCATTTCCCTTTAATGAGAGGAACGTCCAAACCATTGACTCATGCTGTTATTCAATATATGGGATGTTGGAATAAAAAAAATGATTAAATAATCAAATCCATGATGGATGCACAACTTTGTGAACTGGAAAAACTCTAGGTCTTGTAATGACTAAGTCACTTAGGTTTATGAATATTGAGTACTGACATTAGGAATAGTCTGAAAATGATTCAGCAGCACATTAAACAGACACCCTCGGGTGCCGCCAAGTGGTGAATACTAACAGCTGCAACGTTGCTGCCCTGTCAAGCAGCAACTCTCCCAACAACTGCACAACGAAACAGATTCAGACAAAAGAGGCTTTTATTATAATAGAGGATATAAAATAAATATACATGACTTCTTCTCATTTAACAGTCATTTGTACAGTGAAATTTGGACAAGTTTGCTAAAAGCAGCTAAATAAATTTTTACTTTTTCGGATTTTCGCTTTTTCGCCGACCTATTGCTGCTTTATCTATAAACACTATGAAAAGACAATACCATTTAGGCCATATGTATATTTCAAACTCACGCTCACACGCACTCACGTAATACAGATAGAATGTCAAAAATGGACAGACACCCCAACCTGCAAAGCATTACTCTCATGTGGCTCGGGGGGGGGGGTGAAAAGGTACTTTTTGTAAATACCCGTTTTCAAAAACACTATAAACCTTCAAAAATGAACTAAAGCTTTCAACAGGATGTGAAGAAACAGCTGCCATGGAAACATCTATGCAATGTGTTAAAGAGATAACAAATGAAGTTAAACTAGGACCGTGCCGTACTTCCTTGCAATACCAATTTGTACCACAAGGTGGCGCAGCAAGTCAGTGTCACCTTAACTTAACCAGGCAAGTAATTATAAGCACATTCTTATTTACAATGGCGGCCTGGGAAAAGAAAAGCCTCTTGAAAAAAAAGGTGATTTTTATTGAAAGCTTTAGTCAAAATTTGCAGATGGTAATTACAAAAAAGGTTTTTAAATAACAGTTACTTTTCTGCTTCCTCTCTAATCCCCCCCCTTCCCCCACAATGGGACAGAGGGTCAGTGAAAACATTTTGTGATTTTTACGCCAATTTCTTTTTCTTTTTTTTTTTTTTTAAAGGCAAATGGCATCACTTCTTTCAACTCTGCAGATGGAGCGTCTGTCCGCCTGTACAAAGTGTTGCGAGAGCGACAGTAAGTGCTTATGTTCTCCATTGGAAAAAGACAGGCACATGCAATACTATCAAAAAAGAGGCGATGTGAGAGGACGGGCAGCCTAGAGGTGCACTAGATTTTATAAAAGCGCTGTACAAGTAAGTGTCCTTCCACACACACACACACACACACACACACACGCATACACGCACACACCTACCTTCTAACTTTCATAGCACTGCCAGAAGTTTAGCGTCTAAAGCGAGACATTAAAAAACATTAAATACCATATTTTTTATTTACCACTAGATATTTTAGCAACGACAGTGCATTAGAAGACAATTACTATATCTCAATGAGAAGTCCTTAAAATGTTTTTTATGTACAGCATTTCAAAACATAACTACGCTTCAATAATGTGTGAGGACGATATCTATGAGCAGAGAAAACAACAGCCAATCCTGCATCAGGATTCTTTGCAGTCAAATCAAATAGATACTTAGCTGCTAACAATATGCTACATAGTAACAAGAAAAATAAAAGACTGACAGAGGAAGTGTGAAAATACAAAATTAAAACCCCATGACAAGTTTAGCTGATGAAATTTAAAAAAGAAAAAAAAGGCACCATCCACTCAAACTAAAACGTGGACCGTTAGTTATCATTCCTGTAAGTAAGGACAGCAACACTGTGGAACAGAAGCCAGTGAGCGATCACAGGCGTCGGCGTCACCTTCATTCTACTGTACAGTGAGGTGGTGTGAACACATTCAGTAACTAGACGTTCATTCCACGTGAGCTTATTTATGAAGAGGAAACAACCAGGAGCAGGAGAACTATGGTCTAGCGAAGGCAGGTCTGTCTGACAGAGGTCCCTTTCTATAGCTACTATAGTTAAGGCAGAGGAAAGTTCAAACATGGGTATTATTAATACATGTATGGAAAAAATAAATATGATTGTATACTATTCATATATATATGCATTTCTTTACAATAATTCTTTTAGAGTACATTTTAAAATGCTGTGGGGGGGGGAAAGGACATAAATGAGAGCTGTCTTGGTCTACTGTACTCAGTATTTCACAAGAAAGGAATACACATCACCCAATAAAATATAATAAAACCTGTCAACTGCAAAACTTAGAAACAGGTAAAAGCTTTAGTCTGGGATTTCTTTGCATAGGAGTTTGTCTTTTGCTGGAGCCTCGTGCTCATTAGTAATACTTGTGACACCTCGTTTGTGTGGAGAGAGAAATGTACAACAAAGAGTCTCAACATATCCTCACTGCTACTCACTTCAACTTCAAATACGCACAGTAAAGGGAGGCCAAAACCTTTGAATAACTGCTGGTTTAGATCCCTACTGTGTGCCACTGACCTCCCCCCCAACCAGTGGATCTGTCTGCCAGTCTGTCAGAAAACAGTAGAAGTAAAGATGAACTAAAGACACGGAGTGCAAAAAGCTACTTCATCTGGACATTTTAGATACAGGTGCATTCCTTTAAGTTTCTCTTTAAAGCTGCAATAATCAAGATTTTTACATAAGCAAAAGCTTCAATGACCATGCTTCCCATTAAAGGGGCCACAAAGTGATGGATCCAGAAAGAATTATAAACAGTTTTATGGAATACTCAAAGACCTTTGAACTGTTTTGGTTTATTTTCATTTTAAAAAAAAAAAAAAAGGCTGCTTGCATGTTTTTCTCCATGTTAGTTACCAAGGAATGGCAACATGTCCATTTTTTAACATGCAGCAAAAGCAACTCAGCAACACTAATGCCAGTGTGCCTTTTATGTGCACATTTTTCATACTAGCCTGGCAACAGGAAGGTGTAACCATTGACATGCTGACTGACTGCTAGCTTTCCAAGCTCCTCAGACTGCTGTTTGTTATGGTTTTTCAGCTACGACACTCTCCGCAGACATGGTTTGGAAGGTGAAAGACATTTTGCTCATCTAATCACCTTCCAAATTTCTTGAAAGATTCATAGGGAGGTGTTACATGTTGCTTTATGTCCTCCTGCCCCAAGAGACCAAAAATATCAATTACTGCAGCTTTAAATGAGTTTAAAACATAAAGGATCCTGCCTTTGTGTCACGCAAACACTGAACAGTTCAGAATCGCTTAACATGAAGGAAAAAAAAGGCATAACTGGGAGATTTTTCTATGGGCTTTAGAAACAGGACACACATGCTCTGAGCAGCTTGTTTTTAAAAATAGCTGTGGGGAAAAAAACCCACAAACTAAATTTGCAGTTTTTCCACACGTTTACATAATTTTAATAAATGCAGTTTAGAATAAACTAAATAAATAAAATAAAACTAAATACTATAATAAACAAAGTTATCTGAATCTAATTACTATATTTTTTAATTGAAAAAAATTAACCTGGGTCTTTCTGGTTAGGGGTAGGGTTAGGTTAATCCAGCTGTTTTATGGATTTTGGTCTATTTAGCATGCTCATATTCTTCAGAAACCAAAGATATTGTGCCAAATGGGCAACAGTCCATAAAACCTCTAACTCTAAGCTCTGTAACTCTATACGGGTTATCAAAGACCTGTGGGACATTAACTGACATTATATCTTTGAATTTTGAAAAAGGTTTGATTTTAAACAGTATCCATATCTCATCTCATCAGACAATGTATGCACTAAAAATGTAGATGGTGACCATTTACAGAAACAACCACACACTCAGATTATGTATGTCCTGTTTTCAATGAAAAATCCAGCAGTATGTAAATTTTCACACTTTTTTCACATTGTGGACAATTCTGACTAAAACTGTGACAAACCTACAACACTAGAAAGGACTTTCTCTTGTTTAAGAATCAACAATATTTTTTTAAAACATGATTTCAAACATATTTTAGGTCAAAATTTGACATGAATCTTGTTACAAGATCCATCCAGATGCACTTTGCTTTAAATAAGCATAATTTAGCAGAACAAAATAAGCAGAACTGAGACTACCCACCTATCTGCGATTAGTATCAATGCATGAAACATAAAGCCTTAAAAAAGTTCTATTCAGTGGTAAAATTCTAATGATGTTACTAATGTAACGCGGGTGGGTACTTTTAAGCATCAGTGAACCATAACTGGACACAGAAATACAATTATTTTCATTATACACACATATCTTGCATGTTCTGATTAATAAAAAAAAATCCCTAACACCATTATCTATTTGTATTATTACAGCTTTGATAAGGACAGAGGTCCAGTTCTCTTTCCAGCCACAAGGTGTCAGTGTTTCCTAATCAAACTGCAGGTCACACATGCAATAAATACAATGTCTCTTTTCCTCTGTATGGGGGCAAATGCAGTTAGTCAAATAACTGGGTGCATTCTTTAACACAGCATGCAGGGTGGTCATTCATGATGGAGCAAGTTGTCAGGAGGATATGAAAAGAGAAGACTTGCTCTTACTGTTGTACTGTTAGTATTATAACCCGTAAAATTAATACTAGAAATGCTTTTAGCAAAGTTTACTGTAAGTATCAAAGGTAAACATACCGTATGAACTAGTTCATAGTGTTACATACTGTGTAGGTAGCATTTTTTTCTTTTTTCTTTTTTTTCTTTTTTAACAATATATTGTGGTGCAGATAATAATCTGCATAATAATTTTAACTAGTCCATGCTGCGCATTGCCACTTCTAACAGTGAAAAACAGCCGCAAAGACAATTTTGTATGTGAACACATCCCTAATAACTTTTCTGTAAACACCTGAAAGAAATTCTGAAAAGGAAAATCCCCATATAAAAAAAATCCGATTTTCAAAAATACTGAAGACAAATTGGTTTGTGTTTAAAAAAAAAAAAAGATATGATCAATATGATCTTCTGAAATGTAATGAAGTATTACTTGAAAAAGAAGACTTTGTGCTTAAGGAAGAAAAACAGATTTGTGGTAATGCAACCATTATGTTTTGCTCATTACCAAGAGTTAGATAAAAACACTGATATCACACTCATGTCTGCAGCAAAATTTAAAAATGTTACTAGCAGCCCATCAGTTTAGCTTAGCATAAAGACTGGAAATAGGGGGAAACAACTAGCCTGGATCTTTTTTTATTTTATTTTTGTTATTAGTATTATTGTATTTATTTATTTATTTATTTATTACAGGCTACAAGCACATTTTAGCTCATAAGTTAGCATGTTATACATCACTAGTTTGACCTACACAAAACACTGAAGTTTAAAGTGTCATACAGATAAGTTGTTCTGAGAAGTAGTTTAAAAAAAATAAATAGTAAACGTATTAAAATGTCCACATATAACATCATTAGCTTTAAAAACAAAACAAAACCCATGAGCTTAAGAAAAGCTGTTATCCTCTAATAGCCCCATGCTAGCTCCTTTAGTGTTTCCAGGATTTATGCTAGGCTAAGCTAATTAGCTACCAGGAATGACTCCACACTAAAGATACAGGCAATGTTGAGAATTATATTGATTATAATAGTAATATAGTGGTAATAATAGTAGTTGGCAGGTTGCGCTACTAACAATGTAATACATTTATTGTGACATTTATTGTGACTTTTTCACTTTCTACATTTCGGAAGAACAATTTTGCTGAATTTCTAGCACTGACAGGCATTCATGTCTCACAACTTGGCTTGGTACCACCCACATGATAGACTCAGGTTGCACAGAGCAACATACATTGATTTGACTAGGATGAAAAGCGTTGTCAAAAACACCAGTCAGAACTTGGGTGAAGGGGTGCCAAATGACTGGAGGGTGTCTCAGTACAGACACAGGCTCCATTGAGATTGACATTCATATTTGACCCAACAGTTTTGCTGTCCCTTGTTTATAACGATATTAAAAAAAAAAGGCAATTCCTGCACAAGGAACAGGAGTACGGCAACCCTGGGAGTGTTATGCACTACAAAACTTATTTAATTGACATATATACTATATTCAACACTGTGTTCCTACTAGAGAACTACTAGTCAGAACACAGAGGGTGGGAGTGGGCATATCAACCTGGTCATTTAAGTCTCAGCGAGAAACTAGAGTGTTTCCCTCACAGCTTCTTCAATTGTAGCACTTATTAAATGTCCTTCATTTCACTTTTCTCACAAGTTGATTCATTAATTCAAAATAAACTCAGACATACAACGGGTTGTATACACTGGATATAAAAATGTAAATAAGTTGCTCATACCTCCATGCATGTACTAAAGAAAGCACCCATTGTCTTTGAATGTACCCCAGTCTCTACCTGCCTACTCAGTGTGGCACCGCAAGGGTGAAGTGGAAGAGGGCGAGCCTCACATTTGTTCCAGCTCTTTGCAGATCGGTTCAGTGGTCAGTGCAGTTCTAGTAAGTAAAAGGATAAACAACATGCATAAAAAACATACTGTACACACACACGTGCACACGCTCATACACGCCCACGGGACAACAGAGATAACAATAAAACCTTAAAAAAAACAATCTGACATCAGGCAGTAACAGTCTCAAGAAGCATATGTCGGAGGGGGGGGAAGCGTACTGTTTAGCTGCCCTGTACGATTATGCGCATCGTCAGAAACCTTAAATGTTTCAAGGGTCCAAAATAACACAGGTGTCACAGCAAAGTGAAAACCAGCGAACAAGAACGCACTCCGGAGCTGCCGGCCACCAACAAGAGGTGTCAAAACCTCCCGAAGACGCTGCCATCACAGAAAGCAAAGCTCAGCTGTTAAATGGTTCTTACTTCTAAAAGTGATGGCGTGATCACATTATACAGAAGCTGTAAAAAGACAACTGCTTTTCTTACATTCCAAATCCAAATCTAGATAAACACTTCTAAATATAGAAACCCTATAATATCAAGATTTAAGTTAATTGTTTTTATATTTCCCTGCAATGACATCAGCTTAAAAGCTGAGTTTTTTTATTTGTAGAAACTTTTTTCTTAAAAGGTTGGGTTTAGCTCAAACTTTAGCTTATCGTCATTTGATTATCCGTGATAATAATACACTAGAGATGACAGTAAAGGGCTTTTCCTTTTAAGTTGCCTCACATCTGATCGCTTCTGTATGTAACAATATTTATAATGACATCAACTATCAAGTTAAACTTGAAAAGTCTAGCAAACGAGCAGGAGAAAAAAAACTCAAATAGAAAAAGGTGCTATATAATATACTTGAACACAGCTGCGATTCTTCCTGGTGAGGAACGTTGTGTTTGTAAGTGCCACGGTTCTGAGTCTGTGTGTGAGACGCCTTGACATCTATCTTATACCTTTTTTTTCCCCAGTCGATTTAAAAGTGTTTCAACGCGCCGATGAGGCAGAATTTGTTTTCTCATTGGATTTCGTTTGGTTCCTATGTTCATCAGCCTTCGTGTTACAGTGCCGCTGAAGGCTGTCGGGCGAAAGGTCAAAGGTGAGGGCAGTTTGAAAAGAAGGATGACTGGAGTTGGAATGATGTAATGAAGGGACAAGGGTCCAACCGGGACACGGGAGCCGTGGAGCTGAGGTTGTTGAGGGTTGGCTGAAGACAAGGAGGAGCTTGACTCCTCTGCTGGTTAGGGAGTGACAAGGATCCTCAGTAACGGTGGGTCTGGTGGGAGTACTGGGAGCTCTGCTGGGTTGATGATGAGTATCCCATGGTGCTCTGGGGTTGAGTGGAACCTTGGACATTGCTTTGGTAACCAAGGCGGGAGCCAGAGTGCTGAAAGAGAGAGAGAAGTGGAGACGCAGTCGCTAAATCACCAGACTTCTTATCAGCAAACATTCAAACAGTGACTCTGGAGGTGTGCAGGCACATATTGTGTTTTTAAGGCTACATCCAGACATTGCGCTAATGAGCGCCACTTCCTTCCAGATTCAGTTGTCTGCAGCTAATTAACCTTTCCTCATAAGCTGTTTTCCACATGGATTTCAAAAAATTGGGATTATGATATTTCCCTGTGTGTTCAGTGGCTCTGGGATTATTTCACTAGTAATGAAAAAAAAAAGTCTCATTTACACGCTTGGAGACATGGACTGTAAAAAGTACTGGGCACTCACACAGCACCAGACACAACACCGGGACGCTGCGCTTATTGTGACGGGGGACTTTAATAGCGCCAACCTCAAACGCGCAGCGCCGAACTTTTATCAACACATCACCTGCCCCACCAGAGGTGAAAGGACACTGGACCACTGCTACACTACGGTCAAGGACGGCTACAAGGGACAATCCCGCCCTCCTTTTGGCAAATCTGATCACGCCGCCATCTTCCTCATCCCAAAATACAAACAAAGGCTGAAACAGGAAGTTCCGGTTCAGAGGAAGGTCGCGCGCTGGACGGACCAATCGGTGGCCGCGTTACAGGACGCACTCGATGACGCAGACTGGGGCATGTTCAGGAACAGCTCCGACGATGACGTCAACGTGTTTACGGAAGCGGTTGTGGGATTCATCGGGAAACTAGCGGATGATACCGTGGAGACAAAGACTATCACAACGTTTCCCAACCAGAAGCCGTGGGTGGATAAAACCATCCGCGACGCTCTGAGATCCCGCACCGCTGCCTACAACACGGGACTCATGACGGGGGACATGGACCCGTACAAAGCCGCGTCATATAACGTGCGGAGGGCGGTGAAAGAGGCGAAGCAGCGCTACGGGAGGAAACTAGAGTCACAACTCCAACAGAGTGACTCTAGGAGCCTGTGGCGGGGACTAAGGACAATAACGGACTATAAAGCACCAACAACCGGTATGACGAACGCGGCCGTGACTCTGGCAGACGAGCTGAACACTTTCTATGCTCGCTTCGAGGCTGCAGCTAAGGTCTCCAACAATGCTAGTGTTAGCGGCGCTAACGGCTGCAGACAGGAAGATGCTGCCAGCACCGGAAACGTGCTCGTCATCTCCGAGCATGAAGTAAGGAGAGCCTTCAAGAGAGTGAACACCAGGAAAGCAGCAGGACCAGACGGCATCCCAGGTCGTATCCTAAGAGACTGCGCATACCAGCTAGCTCCTGTGTTCACTGAGATATTCAACATCTCTCTATCTCAGTCGGTGATCCCCACATGCTTCAAAGAGTCCATCATTGTTCCTGTCCCGAAGAAACCCCACCCTGCTTCTCTCAATGACTATCGCCCTGTAGCCCTCACCTCAGTAGTGATGAAGTGCTTTGAACGCCTGGTCAGAGACTTCATCATTTCTTCACTACCAGACACACTGGACCCACTACAGTTCGCTTACCGTCCAAATCGTTCCACAGACGATGCCATCTCTCATCTCCTCCACACATCACTCACTCACTTGGACACTAGAAGGGGGAATTATGTTAAAATGCTCTTCATAGACTACAGCTCTGCATTTAACACCATAATTCCCTCCACACTCACCACCAAGCTGGAGCATCTGGGACTCAGCTCATCTATGTGTCAGTGGATCTCCAACTTCCTAACTGGCAGACCACAGGCAGTAAGGATGGGCGGACATGTCTCAGCCTCCACCACTCTCAGCACTGGAGCCCCCCAGGGGTGTGTTCTGAGCCCCCTGCTGTACTCTTTGTACACATATGACTGTGTGGCCACTACCAGCTCCACCACCATCATCAAGTTTGCTGACGACACCGTTGTGGTGGGCCTGATCTCTGATAACAACGAGACGGCCTACCTGAAGGAGATTAGGAATCTGGAGAACTGGTGCCAGAGGAACAACCTCCTTCTAAACGTCAGTAAGACAAAGGAGCTGATAGTGGACTTCAGCACAAAGCAGGAGAGGAACTACAAGACCCCCGTCATCAACGAGTGCCCAGTGGAGAGAGTGGACAGCTTCAAATACCTCGGAGTTCACATCACGCAGGACCTGTCATGGTCCTGTCACGTCAACACCGTGGTGAAAAAGGCCCGACAGCGTCTCTACCACCTTAGACGCTTGAGAGACTTCCAACTGCCCTCCAAGGTGCTCAGGAACTTTTACTCGTGCACCATAGAGAGCATCCTGGCGGGAAACATCTTAACCTGGTTCGGGAACAGCACCATGCAGGACAGACGAGCTCTACAGAGGGTTGTGCGGTCAGCTGAGCGCACCATCCGCTCCGAGCTCCCTGACCTGCACTCAATCTACAGCAGGCGGTGCTGGACCAAGGCCAGGAAGATCGTGAAGGACCTCAGCCATCCCAACAACAGACTGTTCTCTCTGTTGAGGTCAGGAAAGCGATTCCGCTCCCTGAAGACCAACACAGAGAGACTGAGGAGGAGCTTCTTCCCGCAGGCGATACGGTCTCTCAATCACACCACCACACAGTACTGACCCACACATACAGTTCTTACACACACACTGGACTTTCTGGACTTTGTTTTTGCACAACACTGGTCACTATATTCTTCATTTCCGGTTAATACTTGTACAGCTGCTGTTATTGTGTATATATTATTTATATTTAGATTTCTTCATACATTCTTATATAGTTCTATATTGTGTATTTTGTTGTACAGTTATTTTATTTTCAACTTTAATTTATATATTTTATCTTATTCTTCCCAGTTAAATTTACCCTTCATTCTAATTTGTGTTGTACAGTTATTTCATTTTTAACCTTAATTTATATTTTATTCCTTCCTAGTTAAATTTACCCTTTTTAATTTTTCATATTTATTTCCTATCTTATTCATAGCCTTTCCTTTTTTTTGTTTTCTTTAGGTCACGAGCAGTTGTCCAAGCATTTCACTACATATCGTACTGTGTATGACTGTGTACGTGACAAATAAAATTTGAATTTGAATTTGAATTTGGTGCTGAAATTTCAACGATCTGGATATTGCTTTGAGAATCTGAGACCTCAACTGTTTGCATGCCTCCATACCACAGTTGTGGGTTCTTGGCTACACTGTTCTAGATTAGGGAAATGATCGGTGGGTGGTGCATGGTGGAATATATGTGGATAGAGATCAATAAAGGGAAAAAGTAGGACACTGACAGTAGCAGCTATAGCCACACTCGTGATGTGTCTGACCACTGCGACAGTTTATTTATACATCAACTGAGGCCTGACAGCCACCAGCTGTGTCACTTGCAACTAGGCATATCTCCGTATGCAATATACTTGTGTGCCTCGCTGATACAGAAGCAGGAGAGGTCAAAGCGGTCACTTAGATCACACCGTGCTCTGTTAAGTACTGACACATGATCTCCCTGCTCCTGCGGTCATGTAACGCTCAAACCTGAGCTAACCCCATACGTTGCTGATTAGTCGCTGATCACATTTATTTTCTGCAGCAGTCGGGTTCTCCTTGAAAGTCAAAATATGTCATATGCCAAACTTTGGCATCCAGCTTCACTTCATCACAGGCCGAGAGCTGTTGTCTCTTTGGCCTCGTGATAAGAGCTGAGCCGGCAATACAGGAGGCGCCTGAGCAGAAAACAAAAGCTCACAGGCTCCATTGTGATTTGATATCAGCTCTGTACAGTCCTTATCATTTAAACAACATCTTGTTGTTGTCTGGTATCTGAGTGTTTGAGTATACATTTTTTAGCCTGCAGCCCCCTGTAAGCATTCTCAGCCCAACAACATGTTGGTTCATGTCTTAATACGTTTAGATTTCCCTATCCTAACTGCCTAACGCAGGTTTATTTCCTTCTGAAGATCATGTCAGTTTCTTAAAGCACGTACTTGCAATCAAACTGAACTCAAACAGGAGTTTGGAGTGTCTCATTTTCAGTGCTGGAATGGTACATCCTGCTGTGGTCGACCTTTTATGCTTTTATATATATTTTTCTTCACATATACTGTTACACTGAGGGATGTTCATATTAAACAAGCCTTCAACCTGCTCTAAACACTAGGTTTAAGACAGTTTTTTATGATCATTTCAGGGTTCAGGTACTATGAGCACAGAAGCTGCACTCACCTTCCAATCAGGACACAGTTAGTTTGAAGGGACGAGGAAGACAGCTAAAACAGCTTGTTTCAGTCAGATGATAAACTCATGTTTGTGCCAGAATAACACTACAAAGGAGAACTTGGAACTCATGCACAGCTTCTCATGCAACTAATAGAGTCCAAGAATGTAAGTATGGAGTAGGAGATGATTATAATGGACTCATTTCTCAGGCAATCGTGGCTCAAGAGTTGGGAGTTCGCCTTGTAATCGGAAGGTTGCCGGTTTGAGCCCTGGCTCAGACAGTCTCGGTCATTGTGTCCTTGGGCAAGACACTTCACCTATTGCCTACTGGTGGTGGTCAGAGGGCCCGGTGGCGCCAGTGTTCGGCAGCCTCGCCTCTGTCAGTGCGCACCAGGGTGGCTGTGGCTACAATGTAGCTTGCCATCACCAGTGTGTGAATGGGTGGATGACTGGATGTGTAAAGCGCTTTGGGGTCCTTAGGGACAAATACAGGCCATTTAACATTCATTTAATAGAGTTTTAAAGTACAGACAAATGAACAGTTTCACCAGAAAATGTTGGTGTTGGTGTTTGTTCTATAATATTGTACTGACCTGGTAATCTGACTGTAGCACCCCAGTGCCTGAGGAGGCCCCAGAGGGTCCGATCCGAGGTTTCTTGTTGGGTGGCCCCTGGTCCTGACCGTGCTGTAGCGCTGCAGTGGTGGCCCCCGTGGCTCCGGCGGTGCCGTTGGTTTGAGCAGAGCTCTGCTGGGAGGGGGCCTGCTGGGCTGTTGTCTGCTGCTGGTTCTGGGCCTGAGCCTGGCCAGTTGTCTGCTGGTGCTGCTGGGTCTGGTTCTGCACAAAGACACACAAAGCTGAAAGTGGGTCGGGATTTATGGAGTGGAGAAAGAGAGACGCTGTGGCTAACAGAGAGTGTGTGGAATGATCTCGGGTTCTTGCTGAAAACAAGAAACCAAGATTTCGCTCTATTTTTAGCTGTAGGTTGTTCTTTTCTGCATCTGTGACCCACTTTCCCACTCAGATGACTGGATTGAAATGCAGCTCAACAACATGAGTTTAGAGTTTTAAGGACGCATTAAAAAAAACTTAAGTAGACCACAAGAAATGTTAACCTAATGAGCCAAAGGAAGAAAGGAAACGTATACTAACTCATCTGAGGATGAGACAGTAAGGATAGCTCATATTCTCTGTCTGTCTATATTGTTAATAAAGCAGCTATTACATATCTATTTCCATGTTTTGAGAATCTGTTGCCCATTTATGCTGCTGGCTCAGGCCCTAAAGCCCTAAGTCTGGTTTCAAATTCAAAAATCGAGACTGCAATGACGGACCAAAATCATTGTTATGGTTTCTGCCAGTAGCCATACCCCAGAGATGCCCCAAATGGCCCTTGGATGTGGATGCGTGGCTGAGTTGAGGGAATGAGACACCCTGTGTGAACAGTTCAGTCCTTCCTCAGGTGATTATTAAATATGGTTCACAGAAATCTGCAGCCAGTTTCTGGTGCAAACATTCATTACGTTCTGGCTCATTATGAGGCATTATGTGGTTTAAAATTTAGTCAAAATTTGAAATTTGGTGTAAAAATTTGACACAGTTGTGAATTTATCAGTTTATGGCTACAATTCAGGAATTCAGTGTGCAGAGTGTTGACCTTCAAGCCACCACGGGGCTTTTAGGGTCACACTTACTAAGTGGGACAAATTAGCATGATGCCACAGTCGCAAAAATGCGCTGATGGGAGTGGAAAGTTCTGAGGCGATCCCCTAACAATCCGCTTGTTTGTATACAAAAATGAAGGCAGTCACATCAACAATGAACAGCATTCTACAAAGAACACGGCAGATTACAAGCATATGAGCTACCGTGAGAAAGTGAATAATGAGCGTAGGCACAGGTTTCTTTCCAGAGACAGCATAAGACCATGAAATCAGTCAGTAGGGACCCAGTGAAGAGTTGTAGGACACAGCCAAAGTTTGGCACTGCACTCACAGCTGTGACCCATCCAACGGCACAATTATCTTTCCTCCTTTCAATCCAAATAAATGACACCCCTTAAAACACCATCAAGCACAATTCAATTCAATTCAATTTTATTTATATAGCGCCAAATCACAACATAAGTCGCCTCAAGGCGCTTCATTAATTATTAAGACAATTAAGACAAGCAGAAAATTCTGTGCCACAAACCTTGGTAAATCAAGGCAACAAGTACTTTTCTTTGAAAAAAGAAAAGAAAAACATCCCATGATCCGCTTACAGTGGGCTGAATTTGTCAGTTTGCTTACTTACAAACAAACAAACAGTCTCTAATTTTTATGGTTATTTCATTTTAACAGAGACAGAATATCAACCAAAAATCCAGAAAAGCTAGAAGCTGATTACATTTACATTTCCCTGAGTGAAATAAGTATTTGATCCCCTACAACCCAGCAGGATTTCCCATACATTGCACATGTCCCCGTGTGTCCACAGAATCAATGTCTTCCATTCCAGCTTCTCTGCCACCATGAACAAGAGCAAAGCAAAGATATCAGACTTGCACAAGGCTGTCACCAAGGAGCTTGGTGAGACAATGATAACTGTTGGTGCGATTTCTTTAAATGGAAGAAATATAAAATAATATTCAGTCGTCCTCGATCTGGAGCGCCGTGCAAGATCACGCCTCATCAGGCGAGGATGAAAGATGGTGGATCAAAAATATCTGAAAAACTGCATTTAGTCAATATAATGGCAGATATAATGGCAGATATAGTGGCTAGTGTATTTTAGTATGAATGTACAGCAGGATGCGTAATCCTGCATGTAATTTCATAAAATCAGCAGCTTTCACTTCAGTCTGCAATCAGCAGTTTTGGTGTTGTACTGATTTGGAGCAGCCAAATTATTTTGTTTATGTTGTCTATTATTGATTGTGCATGTCCACACTTTATGCTGACAGGAAGTCCAACCAAAACAGTGCAAGCCGAGCTCCTCAAACACTCTGTTCTCTGGTGTAAAGCTCAGATCTTTTCCAGCCAGCAGCTACCAATATGATGTAGGAACAGCGGTCACATGGAGCCATCGGCCTCTGCCTCAGTGCTCACTCTCTCATTAGATTTCACAACAAAAATCTTATCTTAATCTTAGCGCCTTTGAAAAAAGGCTGCGCTTTTTAAGCTGCATGCAAAGCAACAATGAAACACAGAGCGCCAGGACGGTCAGCCTCCTCATGCACTTCTGTACACCGTGTACAGTGTGTCCCTGCCTCTGGCAAAGTCGCCGCTAAATGCCTGCGCTGAGTTATTACACTGTAAAAATAACTCAAGGGACACTGTTGACTCAACTAAGATGCTGCTTTCTAAGGACCAGTAGTAGGGCTGCTCGATTATGGCAAAAATGATAATCACGATTATTTTCACTGAAATTGAGATCTCGATTATTTGACGATATTTATTTAACCCTTTAAGACCTACTATAGAACCAAGTCCGCCAGAGCTTATATTATTTTTTTTACATGTTGTAGTGCCATTTGTGGGAGCATTTCAAGTTGCTATACAACTGTTATAGCCCATATTTTAATAATATGTATGCATTAAGTCCATAGTAACTACATTAATTGCAAAAAAGTGCAATAAACTACAAGAAAATTGAAAATCGTTTTTGTTTTTTTACATACATTTCTACTTGGAGAAATTTAAGAGGTTTATCCCTCAAAACTTTAAATACAAAAAAGTTGCAAAAAATAGTTTACAACAACAGGAAATTTATTTTGAGTGTCTTCATAGTTTTATTTTGGAGATACACCAATTTTTGTATACACTGCAGGAAAAACAAAAAAACAATCCTATGATGCAAATTTGCAAAGAAAACAGCATGTTCATCAAAATAAACTATTTCCAGCAGTGCAATTTGAGTTCTAAGCATCCCAGAAACTATTCAGAAAAGTCAAACATGACCAGTATAGGTTTTTAAGGCCTACAAGTAAAGAACTACATTTCCGCGAAAATGACATCACTTCCGGTTTCGGCCAGGAAATGGCGGACATGTGACAGTTCGCGCTGACGACTTTTTCAATGTGGGAAGTGTTATGAACAGCTGATCGGATCGGCAAAGCATGTTTCTGGAATATTATGTTTTTGTTCCTGCAAGCGCTTTTTATGCAATTTTTGCAAAGCTTTATGTGGAAGGAAACCGTGACCGAGGACAAGCTGATGGCATAAGATGTAAGTACAACTCCTCCGGTTTCATATGCAAAACAAATTATTGCGCTAGCTTACGCGGTTCAGGTTCTACAGGGATTTAAAAATAGTTACACAAAACGGAGCATGCTGCTCTGACCGGATTTAAAGGGTTAACAATGACTTTAAAAAATAATATAAAATAGTGTGCAACACCACTGAAGTTTTTTTTTTTACCTCTCTTTTCAACCAACAGCAGTCACTCTCCTCTTCAAATAACTTCTGCTTAACTTTCTGAGCTTCCCTCGGGTCCTCTTAATCAGCGGTCTCCAACCTTTTTTGCGCCACGGACCGGTTTATGCCCGACAATATTTTCACGGACTGGCCTTTAAGGTGTCGCGGATAAATGAGGGAGGGGCTAATAATCGGCTCAGTCATTTTTAATGATCGTTGAAAGCCCAGATCGTAATCGTGATTAAAATTCGATTAATTGAGCAGCCCTAACCAGTAGTACTATAACCTCATATCACTCCAGTAGATAACAATATCTGTTCTTTATGGCTGAAAGGGAAAGTGCCTGGACACATTTGGAGCTACCACTTGGAATAGCAAAAGTACAATCCACTAGTGAAAAGCTGTACATTAAGACTCAATTTAACAGTCCCCAAAATTTCTACAGAAAAAGCCTGAAAAATAAATGCAAGACTTTGTGAGGTGGGACAGCTGCGCATTAACCCATAAAATACACCAAAAACTGCCACATTAGACCCCATTGACAACTAACTTAAGATGGGACGTTAAGTGAACTGACACAATACCGATCGATGTTTTAGTTTCTGAAAATGTGACGGTACTTTTTTAACCATGCAGGATAACTGGATAACACTTACCTTTTCTGTTTTCTCCTCTGGCTCGTCTTCATTAAGAAATTCTCGTTTGGGGTAGGGGATCTGACAGCCAGCAAACACACTAGAAGAAAACAGATGAAATTAGTGATTGAAGCACCAACACGAAACACTGTGTTGATTAAAGTTTGCAAAAGTTTACTAAGGCTCACTCAGTGGTTGGTAATGGGTCCTCTAGGAAGTACGGGTCCTGCAGCGCCTGCTCTGATGTGATTCTTTTAGTCGGGTCCATTGTGAGGAGCTTTTGGAGCTGAAGGCAGAAAAATACACATGGTTACAAGATCTATACACACACACACACACACACACACACACACACACACACACACACACACACACACCTGATCAGTGTACGATAGGAAAATACAAAAAAAAAAAAAGGTGGGGCCAGGGCTTCCTGATTAGTGGCTTTTCAAAATAAGACGATTTTATTAAGTATTAATAGTATTAGTATACGTGTTTACATAGTTATACTGTGTGCACCTGCACCTCATTTGGGGAATAACAGCCCAGTCCATGACCCTTTAAAGTTTATTACTTTTAAGGTGAGTTTAATGGTTAATTAGTTAGCAGTTACAGTTAGGTTTGGTCACCAGGAAATGGACATAATACCTCTAAAGTAACTGAACTAAGATATATGTGTGTGTGTGTGCACTTACCAACAAGAACACCTTGCTGTCTGGTTTCACTTTATGCTTCTCCATGTATTTGATTAAGCTGCTGTTTGCATACCTGTTGGATGACAAATGACAGCATATGTGATACTTCATTTACAAGTCTACAAGCTCCCCGATTATAGAGAGGTCATTAGAGCAGCCACCCACGTCGTCCTCCTGAAGTCTTTTTGCAGTGTGGGGTACTCTGGCATCTTCCTGATGTCTTCCCAGTCTTTATCTGTGAAAGACACAAGCACGTGACTAAGTTAACACTTTTATCGATAAACTAAACAATCTCTTGTATATGTGTGTGTGTGTGTGTGCAGACCTGCAGGGAAACCCATGACACTAAATATCCTGTCCAGCTGGTCGTGATGGAATGGGTTACTGGTCTTGATGTCTTCCTGGCGACAGTGAAAGATGGGCTCCGATGTTAGCAGCTCCGCAAAGATGCAGCCAATCGCCCAGATGTCTGAGGCACGCACACATGTAAACAGACAACACTTAGTCTCAGTATTGTGGAGATACACTAGCTACAATGGCTAAATCTTCCTGGATTACAGGAAGTCATTTTTTTCTGCTGGAATATTGATGTTAGTGTTACTTGTTACTGCTTAACTACCTGCATTGAAAATGCTACGTCCAGATGAACAGAATCAACCTTTTGGGATGATGTGATGTATTTATTTTTCTGTATAATGTTTATAATGTAGATTCTGCATTTCTCTGTAAGCGTGACCTACCTAAACAAAATTTCTTACCAATTCTGTTTTTTTCCTCATTATTAGAACTGATAGCATACACAACTGAAACTAAACAACTGTATGTTGCACAATTTTCTCTCACTGAAACAACTGAAAATGAAGTGTCCTGCTACTGGAAAGAGGTGCAAAAATGTAATGAACACAGGCTGCTGTATGCTCAGCTCTACCTGGCATGTTATCTTTCCAAACAAAAGAAAAAGAAATGTCAGTTACACGCATCATTTTTCCAGTATGTTTATAACTTCACCAGATAACCAAATATCGACAGTTTTCTCTTTTTCACTCATCGTCATAATTTTAGCCACGTTGCCTGAAATTAGAAAATGTCAGCTGGATGATTTAAGCATCTGTCTTTTCGTTGCAAACATTTTCATGGTGGTCGCTATTTTGGAGAACTTTTACACTCACAGTGAGGATCCTCCACAGTGGTTGTGGCACAGTGGAGTGCATCTATTTTCTTGCGCTGCCCTGCACGTTTTGTGCATGCGTGAAATGGGCCTCATAATCGGACACACGTGAGGCTGACCGGCCGGTCACCACACAGGGCGGAGAAAGCTGGAAAATCAGCTGATTCTATACTCTGGCCAGCTGATTGGTGAATGTCTGGGGGTTTTTTTTTGTTTTTTTTTCCATTTCCTTGTTGTACTGCATTATTTATTATGTATTTTCAAAGCCCGACTAGGGAGAGTTGTTGGCTCCTCTTTTAAACTTGTTTGAATTAAATGTTCTGTTATTGTATGTCAAGACACTTACATGTTACGTGATGTGAATACAATGCAATGGTGAGTCATTGCTAACAGCCTAAGTCGACTTCCATTCAATGGACTGACATGGGAAGATGTAAGATACTAAGATTATAATGGAACATGTGCTCCACGATTGAGTTATTCTGATGATGTCCATGGATCACATGAGTACTTTGAACTTATCAGCTGTGCATGTAAACCAAGAGACCCTGCTTCTAAAATCACAGCTAATTCTGTCAACTAACACAAACCTGATGCAGTTAAGCAAACAGCCAGGGATCAAAGTCTTGCCTTGGTGCAGAGCGTTAAGTTTTTTTTCATCTGTGTGACTCACCAATAGCTTTGGTGTAGTGCCGGGCCCCCAGCAGCAGCTCCGGGGCCCTGTACCAGAACGTCACTACCACGGGGTCAAGGTCGGCCAGCGGCTTCAGCGGAGAGTTGAAGAGTCTGGCGAAACCCATGTCAGCTACCGAAGGTGCGAAAGAAGATAGACGCAGTTAGCAAACAAAGGCATTATCAGATAGAGATACGAATGCATGTTCAAGGCTGCTGTCAGAGCCACGGGTTCTAGACAGAACCTCGGGCGTCTCTCACACCACAACTAAATATGAAACATCCACAACTGTAAAGCTGAACAAGGCAGGCTTTTAATGTCAAACCACATCTGTTCTACTTAGCATGAAAAGACAGTATTCTTTCCTTTTAGCAAAAAAATCCCTTGCTAAAACGGTAATGTGAGAAATAGAGCAATTTCCCACTGTTAAAAAAGTACCTTAACAGAAAACATAAAAGTTACACATAAATATTTAACTCTGCCTCATTCTAGTAAAGATTAACAGGAAACTGGCACAAACAGATTCTCTTCCTGTGTCTTTCTAACAGACAGCAGAATAAGGTACAGCTCCCCTAGAACCTGGTCAGTGGTCTGTGTATGACTTTTAAATAGCCAGTCACAAACACACACCAGTGGCTGCAGAGATTATAAGTTTTCCTGCTGTTGCTGCTGTCATCTTGGATTGTGGAGTTGGGATTGGAAGGACTGCTTTTGCAAATTGGAATTCCGACTTCCCACTTTGAATGGAGCACACTATTAAGCAAGATATGCTTCACTACCACCATGAGTGAGCAGTGTCCTTGGCTTATCAATCAAATGTGGTTAGTTTCAAAACACCAGCATTCTGTTGGTTTGAGTTACATCAGAGAAAACTTACAGTAAGGATAATCAAGCACCACAATAATGAGTGCACTGAGTAATATGGAACGTAAATCCATCCTTATCAAATTAGTCGTGTTTAGATGGCAACAGCATGAGAAGAAGAAAATGTGACACTGTGTAGCTCAAATACAAATGACAGACTAAAGTCAGCCTATTCTGAATCAGCTTTATTTCCACTGGTGAAGCGGGGGACATGACCCCTCCACATTTTACATTCACCTCTGTAGCTGCCACTAAACCTGAGCAATCACCAAGAGTTCTGAGTTTTTTTTCAAGTCACATTTCTGGGATCTACAGAAGTGGGATTATAGTCTTATATGGATACCACAGATGGGTAGTCTTGTTGTGCCAACTTCTATATGCGCAGTAAATAAATATGCTAATATTGGACAATGCTAATTGGACATTTCACTGTTTTTTTAATTACTTTAAAGATGCATTGTACTGATCATAGAACTGATCACAGACTGTATGTATAAGATGGAGGTAGCATCTGAGTCTGAAAATTTAAAGCCTATACAGAAATCCTTTAAATCTGCATTCTTTGTAATGGCCAGTAGGGGGCAACTGGTTGGTTGTACAAAGAAGTTGATGGGAAAACACCTCTCAGCTGACCTCAGTAAACTCTGAAGTCATAGAATGAGTGAGGTGAGATCATGATGAATAATGCGCTCAGTTGCCAGATTCAGGTCTTACTGAATATAATTAAAATGTTAATTAGAATTAAAAGTAAAACTTGTCACTGACACTGTTCTTGGATGAGCCTTGTACAGAGTTTTCCATTTGCCTACTAATGATACTAATGATGATGATGATTCATAATGAAACGTTCACAGAAAATACAACACTGACTGTAAAGCAATATCCACCCGAACAAGTAAGGCTGAAAAAGTTGTTCGCTTAACCAACGTGCATTCAAATACAATTATAATGAATGTGATTTCTGATACTTAGTTCACATTCTCCTAAAAAATGAATGAATGAAAGTTGGAAATGAATAAAATGAACATCCTGCTCCATGTAACTATTAAGATATTAAACATATTTATTAAACCACAGCAGCCTTGTGGCGTTCATTCAAGTAAAACTTTTACCAGCACCAGTTGCAAAGACTCTGGCTGCACTGGAACAACACTATGCTATTACTGGGAGTACGGGGTTTAAAAATAGATGCCAGCAATGCAGCATTACCCTTCAACACTCCCCTGGCCAGCTGGCTTATGCAACAGGACTGATCTGAGCTTCCTGTCAGCCTCTCTGGACAAGGTTAAACGTTGTAGCTATCAGACAATCAAACACGTCAACAACCTAATTGATCCACTTTCGTGCTGACACAAGTACCTAAAGGTTGTGTAAGTTTCAAATCAGTCAAGCAGTTTAAATGATGTTTTTTTAAATCTACTTTACCAATTTTAACTCTTCCTCGTTCGGGGCCTTCCCCCATCACCAGGATGTTAGCTGGTTTCTGTGGGAGAAAGAGACAGAACATTACAAGGTGTTGCGTATACTAAAAATCACTGTTTTTAACTTGGAAGTACAATAAATGTAAATGGTTCTAACACACAGTTGGACTGATAATACGTTCAGAATACCCGTGGTATTACAGTATCAGTGGTTCCCTTTGCAGAAACATGTTGAGTGGTTATTGACTGTCCTGTTTTTGTAATGAAGCACACAACCACATGACTATGTCAGTGAGCCATTTTGCGGGAGTGCACTTAAGCCAAGTGATCATACACCCAGGAATGGAGTCAAACACGCTCAAGCAGCTGGGTGTGTTCATCTGGTTTCCAGAGAGAAACTGGAACCACACAAGTTCCAAGAAGTAAAAGCTTTGTTAGCCAACCAAGCTGACTGCCACCACTTATGTGGACACAAGCCATAGCCCAGCACATGCTGTGGCTTTTCAAATCACCCAATTGATATTGGTATTTAAAATCCTATATTAGTTGTTAGGCTGAGTACATTTCACAATAACAAGAGAACAGGTTGAGTTCTTTTTTGTTTTTAGGTCCAAGCCTTAAAAAACATCCTAGACCAACGATGTTAGGTAGTTCAGAAGCATTCATTTAGATGATGTTTAACCACCGTTTAACCACAAATGTTAAATTTTAGAACTGTGAGTCACTCACAAATTTGTTTATGATTTGTTCTTTGCCAAAGTGAACCTTGCAGCATGCAAGGTTCACTTTGGCAAAGAACAAATCATAAACAAATTAAATTAAAATACAATGAACAGGTGAGGAGAACTAAAACACGTGACGTGAAGTTTTTCACAGATATAGTCATTTGATCCAAAATTGATTAGTCCTTCTCCTGTTCAAGTGATGAAATAGTGCAAACTGAACAAGAACACCGACTTCCTTTTTTTAGATTTATTTTTGCCTTTGTTGATAGGGCAGCAGAGAGAGTATTCCATTCAGTTTTATATATATATCTGGCGCCAAATCCCAACAACAGTCACCACAAGGCACCTTATATTGTAAGGTAAAGACCCTACAATGATACAGAGAGAGCCCAGAGAAAGCACTTGGGCAAAAGTGGGAAAAAAGTATTTTTGTAAAGATGTTATTACTAAAGGCTACTAGAGTAGCTTTGCATGATTCACTGCTCGGAACAATCCCTAGTTATCTTATACTGGGCCTTGGTGCAGCCCTTCAGTTCATTCTCTGCTTGAAATAAGCTGATCTAGCCTAACTTTCTTTAAGGCTACACTCACTTTAAGCAACTTACTCACTTGTTGGCAAGTGGGCCTTCTGTGGGGGGCAACAAGTGCCATGTGCCACTGTTGATCATATTAGGGATGATGTCACACAGTGCCAAGCATCTCCCAAACAGAAAATTAGGAGGCTGTTGGCTCACACACATTCAGACGTCAACATGTGAAACTGGTCCACTGTGAAAACAGTATATAGCTGGGATGGGAAATAGGGAAAGATTAACCTATTACATTTTCACTTAGTAAATATAACAGTAGTTACTGCAGCACAGCAAACTAGACGCTCAACGTTGACATTTAATTAACAAATTGTTAATTTTATAGTGTACACTGGATTTTTCTGAGCCTGTTGGCTGACGGCGGTTGCTTACTCCCCCAGCTGAAAATTAGATGGATCAGAGTGGAATTAGGAGGCCCCTAAAGCTGAATGGCCACCAATGCATACAACACCCTTCAGAGTCACAGGATGCATTGCTACAATGAGTAATTAAAACAGCTTTGAATGCTGTTATCTGTGTTTTCCTCTTCAGAAAGGAATGTGGAGCATGAAGAAGTGTGGTTGAGGCTTTTGCCACAGGGCTCGCGGCACAGCATCTAGGACGCAACACATGAAGGCCGATGTATTTTTCTCACTGCTCTTCAGACCATTCGCTAACTCAACTTCTTGCATATAATTTGCAGTTGTAAGCACAGTGGTTTTAAGTCTCTGAATTACCGGAGGATATAAAATGCATCGGAAAACCTCTGTACGTTTTCTCAGAGGGCAAAAAATATCAGTGGGCCCATGTTTTTGAAGTTTACCTTGTCGTGTAGTAGGATGCAGTAATGCTTGTTGTCAAACTGTCTCCCTGGGTGTTTGAGTGAATGTGAACCCTCTGGCTTGGCAGACTCAGATCTGACTGGCAAACGTATTTTGTTGCCATAGAAACAGCACTAATAATGAGATCTGCTATTCATGCCCACAACATGACACCCCCACGATCGGCAAACACAAAGACAAGCGTCTCTTCAAAGGCCCGAGGAGTTCAGCCCCTCTTTCAAATTCTAAACAGACCTAAGTGAATTAATATGCCTAGCCTGAACGTACTCTTTTTTTTTTTTTTTTAAACCTCTTGAATGTTCTGTAAAAGACCTGAGTGAGTGCCAGTGCCTTCAAAATGCAAAATGAGCATGCAAAAATGAAGTTTGATGTAAATAAGTTCACGTGTCTAATGGAAGGAAAAGCTGAAAAGTAGAAACATGAGTGCAAGAAGGACTGTTTCAAAGAGCAGCAGACCACAGTGATATAAGGAGATGTAATAAATTGATTGAAATATGCACCAAAGTTAGTGAAGCATGCACCAAATTCCTTTTCACATCCCCCATATTAAGATTTCCCTTCAAATGCAGCCAGTGAAATTAATCAGTTCCATTTGGACAGTTTCATAAATGGATCGGGAGCCAGGGGAAAATAAACACTCTCCGCCCCACAGAGGATCTGTAAACCCAGTCCTTAGGGACGCGGCCCTCTTTTACAAAATCATTTACATCTTTGTATCAAAAAGTAGGCCACTTCAGGAGCCAAACTTACACTCTTACGTAACAGAGTGGGCAAGCTGATAAACAAGCTGAAGCGAAAGGTGACAGCCTACAGGACTCATCAACGACCAACTGTCCAGATAATGAAGCCCCTTTGTGCTATTAGTGCAGTATTCAGTAGTATTAAAGCATGCTTCATCCTTTCACGCAGCCAGTTGGTTGGTTCAACTCTCGTTCTGCTTTTCCTCAAGTAGCTGCTGTTTGTTTACAGTGTGTGGAGTGAGAGTACTCAACCCCTAGGAGCAGTGCTTGGCAACAGCGGGGAGGAAGAAGTCTCATTTAGCCAGAAGGGACCTCTGGCACAACCAGGGTTAGGGAGCACCAGGCAACCGTTTCGAATAGTTGTAGGGTGACGCAAAATACAAGGGGGAGGAAAAAAAGCACTGTATTAATACCAATGCTGCTACAATGAGATATTACTCAAGCTAACAAATCACCTGTAAACAGAGTGAATTAATAACACACAGACTGCTGAAGCAAGGCAGTGATTAAATCTGTCATGAAAATATGAGGAAATTTGTTTGGTGATAAGGCATTAAGGCTGAACTCGGAGAATTCAAGCCTGACTCATGTTATCATTTACATCTAGACCACTGAGATAAGAGGAAATGCACGCCTGTCCAAGAAAACATTCAGGTCATCTAATTTTAAAAAAAGAACTTGACCCTTGAAAGTGAGCTTTATTAAAATGGTGATTAACTCCAGTCCAGTAACAACGCAACGTGAAGGGAAACCAGAGGATCCGACGAGGATGTTTCTGGGATTTTGATTAAAAGAGGCCTTCAGTATAAAAAAAAATTCCAGGAGTAATGTTAAAACCGAAATAAGAAAACACAGCTGAAACTGGGCTACAACAGAACACTTCATGGTCCGGCTGTACCAAATGTCATATTTAACCAACATTGTTTTAAGTTTTTGTTAAATCCCTGTTGCCACAATTCCTTTCCCCTTATGTCTTATCCTTTCCTCCTCCACTGAGATGGGACTAAGATGTGAGGACAGGAGTTGAGGATGTACAAGATTAGAAAAAGGGGTAAGAACAACTAAGAACTACTGGAAACCACAGAGACCAGAACACAGAAAAGGAAATAATTGGTGTAGAGTTCTTAAGCTGAAAGTGCATCTGACCTACAGCAGATATTTGTTCAATCAGTGTGCATTCAACGAATAAGTCTTACCAATAGGAATCACCAATCAGACAGTCATGAAGCTCCTGTTTTAAAGAAATATGATCAGAAATGATCTTATGTTTGGATCATTTCCAGTCATATTTCAATACAGCAGAGCTAATTGCATGCTACTAGCAGCCCAGATATTTTGAAAATTCAGATCTGGCTCTAGTCAAACTCTCTTGCTTTTGGCCACTTCTTAAAATCTTAAAAAGGTAAAACAACAATATCTTTCCATTATTAAAGAGTTTATATATGACACATAAACTGCAGAAATAAATTCGTTTTAGTGCAAAACACAGATGCTGTGTACAGATTACATTGTTTTACTCGTGTCAGTGGATTAAATACCTCTTGGTAATAATAGAAGTAAATAGGTTAATATTAACAATTATAATCTGAATAAGACACCAGATTAGAATTCAACTCATCTATGCAAAACTGAATGAAAACTAAAGCAAACTCCTCAGTGCAAGCACACACGGTTCACTTTCCCACTTTAGACACTGAAAAAAAAATGTGGTTGTGTAGAATTCCACGCCTTGCATGATGAGTTTCTTACAGCCACCCACCCAGTAATATGCATGTAGTATAGCACTGCTGGTTACTATAACAGATGACCTTCAGTAATACCCTAACACACACCACCCCTCTCTTAAGTGATTATTGGTACAGTCCATGGAGATGCATGCCTTTTGCTTTGGCCTGCAGAGTCAGGTTCTTGAGTCAGCTATCTGTGCAGAGCGGTGGGCTTGACATCATCTTACATAAGACGGCAAGCACCTCTGATTGGGGGGGGGGGGGGCGACAGAGGAGTAACTGCAAGAGTAAATGGGGGATGGGCTTTGTGACAGTGCAATGCACAGCACATGGATGCTTTCCAGAGAGTCAGAGCATGCTACACTCAAGCACAAAGACATGCTTATGCAACAGCAGAACTACTGCAGCTGTTAAAGATATAGTGGGCAGGAAAACCGTTCCCTGTGTGGCACAATACATGTCTGCTCCTCCCCTCGCATGTATTCACAATACAGCTCATGGGAAGACTTTCACATCTACTTAGACAGCAGTAAGAGGCCTTGGGTAGATTTTTCCATAACGTAGCATCATGTTTGCTACGAGCAGTCTCTCTAATTTCAGTTGTTATTTCTCATGCCCACGCAGAGACCTGACACAGAGCCAGGCACCTGCACAAAAGACACTAATCTCACCGATGACAAGAGACAAGAATGAAATTTACGAGTGAGGTTATGTGGCAACAATGGCAGGAAGCCCTGGCAGAGAGACAGCAAAATAACAGCTGCAGCGAAAATAATCGAGGGGCCGGAAATGTTGGTGTGTAGATAAGACTGGTGTGACCTTAAGAGAGCCAAAACATCCACACAGCTACTGTAAGAGAATTCATATTGTGTATATTGTGAACTTTGGTGCTTAAAGTTTCCACAAATTTACAAAGTGCTACAAAATAAAAGTCTGTACGAAACATCCTGACACGTTATTTTAAGAGCCTTTCTTTTACTGAAGACATGTTTCAGGCTCACAGAGTCAACATTAATGTTACTACTAACACTTGTGTTTTTCCTACTATGGCAACTGCTGTGAGCAACAGAGACTACTAAAGCCATGCTGGCACACTGTGAGTGCATGATTTGATGGAGGGTTGCTAGTTCACACACACTACAGCACAGCGTATACTCGGCAGCTCTAACTGGTTGTTTCACCTTGTTTTATTTCTTGCTGCAGGCCTAATCAAAGGAACAAATAACGAAAACAATTGTGGTTTGCTGGTCTAACACCTGATTTGTGCTTCAGCAGTAAGTCTACGCCGTAATCTACAACGTAAGCTGATGTGCACCCTCATCAGGTTGTAGCACAACATTAGGTCGACGCAGCCCGCAGCTATTGTGATTGTCCTGTTCAGCAGTGTCGATTCTTCCTGTGCACTTCCAGCTACTTTTTCACTGCAGTGTTTTAATTTATCAGTAACAGAATAATAATTATCAGCTCAGTAAAAGGAATTATAAGGTTATCGGTTCTTAGACTCTCACTACAATCAGCTGTGTCTCTAGCAGGAAAAAAGTGGCACAGTTTACATTACTTTTATTTTTATTACACTATAGAATGAGAGCGCGATGGTAAAGTGGAGACTGCTCCAGGACAGAAACAACTGCTAACACCTTGCACCTGCACAGACAGCATGCTAACACTAAGCTAGCCAAGAGCCCAGAGTGGTGTTAAAGCTGAGTAAATGCTGACCCCAGCCCAGCACTGCGATAAAGTGAGCCGTCATTTGTGGCGAAATCAGCCACTGCTGAACTTCAAAGGGTAACAAACTGAAGCCTGTAGCCTCCATTTCTACCTGTTCATGTTTCTAAAATATAATCACTGTGGTGATCGCTTTAAAGTGCTGGTTTTCATCTTCGCTCTGTGCTGTCGGCTTTGTTTTCATACCTAAATTCTAAGAAAAAAAGATCATGCGTCTACTTATATAGGTAGATGAGGTGTTGGTGTGTGGGGCTGTAGCCTGTAGGTTTATATTGTTAAAGAGAGGGAAGAGAAATACCTCCAACATCCACAAACATTTCATCACGAAGCATGTAATGATTTGCATGAGTGTAACGTCACTGATATGCTGCTTAGAGATGGTGGCAACTCGCAAAGTGGTAGCCAATGAGAATTGATAAGTGATATTGACAATGGAATCGGAATTGCTAAATTCCTATCAATTCCCATCCCTACTCCTTGTAAGGAGGAATTTAATACTACCGTGTTTTGTATTTTATCTAAATGGTCTGTTTCATAGGATTCACACAAAGAATCCTGAATTTTGTTGAAGTTGTTTGTTGTTGTTTTCTTTTCTTTCTTTTTATTTACCCCAGGGTCTTGTTTTTAAGGTGTGATTTATCTGACAACTGAGGCGAAGGCCACTGTATACAACATAACACCAAATATGGCATGTTTCTGTTTAGTGAAGTGAGGGTGTGCAGGATTAATGCCGGACTAAGCAAACAGATGATGAAGTCAACTAGAGCAGAGGCTATGGATAGCTATAACTAGGGCTGCACGATTTTGCATAAAATGAGAATCACGATTTTTTGGCTTAGAATTGAGATCACGATTCTCTCACGATTTTCTTTTTCCAGTATAAATATTTATTGTATACAGTATAAATTCCAGTATAATAATTCCAGTATACAGTAAAAATTCCAGTATAAATATTTCCAGTATAAATATTTATTGCACTTATTAACTGCACATCAACTTCGTAACAGTTGAGACGGAACATAAAAACAATAAATAAACATAAAAACAACAAATGTCTCACGTTTTGTTGTTGCCGCAAAATGTTGTACTGCTTGAAATTCCGTCTCCACCGTTGCTCGCCACTGCGTGTATAGAGCAGGTAGTGCAACAATAGAAAAATAGTTGCGGGACAGCACTGTGTAGCGTTTGTCTAGGGCGTTGATCATTTTCCTAAATCCCTCGTTTTGCACAGTGTTGATGGGAGCCATATCTTTGGTCAGGTGATAAGTGATAGCCTCCGTAATTTCTTTGAGTTCGACGTGTATAGGGAAGCGCTGTATAAGGTTCCCGTTATTGATGTTTGGGTGGTTGACCAGGACGGATTTTCTCCTGTCACTTTCTCGTCATCCCTGACGTGCTCTCCGTTGTTTTTTCCCTGCTAATTTTAGCATCACACGGCACAGCTTCTGTATCACGTGGTATAAGGCTCCGCCCTTGTCATTTGTTGAGCAGGAAGAGTGAGCGCTTGTTTTCATGCAGATTACGTCCCGGATCAAAATGCGGTACAATCGTCGTCATCTTTTTTTCTTTTTTTTTTTTTAAATCGTTGTCATTTGGAAATGAGATCGCACATAAGTATGAATCGAGATCGCGATTTTCTAACGATTAATCGTGCAGCCCTAGCTATAACCCTCAGCAAAGACACTATTCATAGATTTAATGCTGACTGGTAAAAAGGTTGGCCCGAACAAAAAGAAACATCAAAGGAGAAAAAAGTATGAATGAGGACAACAAACAGTTGCTGCAGTGGACAGTTTACAGCTTACATGCTGGGACCTTCTCATCATAGGTGCACATGAGTACGTCAGTGGCCTGTCTACAGTACAAACACACGTGAGGAGCCATAACATGACTGGCTGAGAACACAAACATTTATGGTCTCGTCACTGACGCATTTACAGCATCCAAACTGTAGAAAACCTTTCATTTTTTGGGGGGGGGGGGGGCTTTATTTTCACTTGCTTTATGTCAGTTACAGTGGATATCAGTGAAATCCTGATATCCAAGACAGATTTAATAAAATAAAAAACAAACTTTCATAAGTGCAATAAGTCTGACAGCCTGACTAAACCAGACAGAGCAGCAGTGGGAGAGTCATTTCTGAGTCAGTTTTCACTTAACTTACCATCTAAATCACTCAAAGCTGACTCACCTGTCATTTGAGGTTAGCCGAAACCCTAACTTGCACAAACTGACTAACTTTACCTTTAGTTTACCTTTAACTGATAAATCAATACTGGTGGCTTTTTAAGTATTTACCTTCAAGAGAGAAACTTTTATAGATACCTTGTGGATCACCAACAGACTGAAATACCTACTTGATCCGTTCAGGTTTGCATAATGTGCTGTCAAGACACCACATGACTACAAAGGATCGTTTGGGATTACGTAAGAGTTGACAACCGGACATAAAGAAAACGGAACCCATAGACAGAAGCTTGAACTGTTTGGCAGCTCTGCCCCTTGACTTCTGAACCTGATTTATCTAAAGCCAAAAGCTTAGCTAACTTTCGCTTAAACAGTGTAATCTCAGTGAGCCAGTCTTACCAGAGCATTATCTGGAAAAAGGACTCAGTGAAGCCCATCTGACGTCAAAGCAGCAATGGCAGTAATCAAATCAAAGTTTCACCACATAATCTGCTGTTTGGTTAATTATACTTTTTCATCCACAAGCAAAAGTGCACATGGTCCTCAGTGGTGAGTGACAGATGCAGGGAGGCAGAGAGAGGCAGGGGAGATGCACTTACAGATGGGCTGTGGGAGTTTGCAGTGCTGAGTCATATGTTGGAAATTGTTCCAGTTCTGCTTTTTCTTTCTTTAACATGTGACAGATCTGTTTTCTCAGAAGGTGCCTGGAGACACGTTGACTGGTTCTTTTCGGTGGTACTAGCATAACAAAATATTATCTCCAAACAGACTGTCAGAAATCAGGTAATATACACAGCGACCTCCCTTCAACCAAAGTCCTGTGGGAAAAGCGAGGAGAACAGAGTCTCACAGGAACCATGTGTGTGTTGGAACCAGGTTAAAGGGTAGACGGGAGTCAGAAAGCACTCAGAGTTCAGGTCATTGTGCTTCTTCCAACAAATAAAATCATCATAACACATCACACGAAGACATAACAACGAAAGGCAGTGAAATAACACAGCTCTGCTCGGTGGAATCGTTCCGTGTGAACGAGTTCTGTGAGCAGTAGATATAGTAGAGTGGACAGCCTTCAGATAAGAGGTTCAGATATTTTCTCCCTAAATTTTCATTCCTAACAGTAAGATAGTCACACTATTTTATTTTCATTTCCTAATTGTTATCTAACACCTGTTACAGGAAGGTTTTACTTCCAGTATCAGTGGATTTTTAGCTTTTCAAACTGCTTAGCTTTAGTAGTTTGAGCAGTTTGAGTTTGTTTTTTTATTTATAAAAATACGTGGTGGTGGTGGGGTTCTTTGTTGTTTCAGATAAAAGAGGGAAGTATGTTATTATATTTAACTTCATACCTAGCGTTTCCTTTCAGTTTCTCAATTTTAATAACCTTGGTTAATCACAATGCCTTTGGAAACATATGTATGGAGTGGGTAAGTATCTGTAAAGGGAAATGAGAGCACTGAAGCTAATATAGCCACTCACCAGATCCCTGTGGAGCACCCAATTGGCATGGAGGTAATGGATCCCATCCAGGATCTGATACAAGAGAGACTTCACCATCCCTCGGGGCAGCTGCATAGGCTTCTTATTGGCCTTGGAGGCGCGGTGGAACTTGATGATGTGCTGTGAAGCAAAGAAAGGGTTTGCCTCACTTATGCATGCCTCATCAGATGGAATAAACACAATATCTACAAAACCACCTCCAGTTGTCTCCTTTTCATACTTTCCCCAGAGCAACAAAAATATGAGTGAACAAATAAAACATTTGTAACAATCCAGAGACACTGCGGCTGCTGTTTATACACAATATTAACGATTTAGGGCACAGTGCTGAATCTTAATGTAAACATCATTAGGTAACCGTTTCTGTAGCACGAGGTTTTCTGTCATTCATTAATCATATGAACAGTTCTTGCTTGCAGTAATGGTGCAGAGAGACTCACCCACAAGTCGTGTTCGGCGTAGTCAAAGAGGAGCCAGACCTTTCTGTCGCTGTGGGACAGGAACACTTTCTGGAGGGCGATCACATTTGGGTGTTTCAGTTCTCGTAACAGCTGGAACACACAGTGGAAAGGTCTGATTAATGTTTGATGTCAGGTTTGTGCATCACATATGCTCATCTGATAACGATGTAACAACTGGCGAAAAGCACAAAATCAAGAAATAAGAGCTGTCGTGACAGAAAAAAAATGTTAACTTTTGCATCTTCAAGAAAACAGCAAAAAGGAGCCGGAGGAATAAAAGTAAAATGGTAGACAAGAACAAAGTGTCGCCTGTCCTCACACACCTTAAATAATCTTGAATTGCCCCCAAAAAAGACAAGGAATGATGGGTAATTACATATAAACCATTTGGAGCCTTTTATGCAAAAGCCCTTACAGTGCTATGGTTGAATGAGATGAATATCTGAAATGAGACACCCAACAGTTGATAAATGTCTCATTTATTTTGTCAATGCTCTAGAGATTATAGCTTAGTCTGGCCGCAACGTCTGCATTCGTGATTAGCATGATTTCTTTACGCAAAGCATCCACTTCGGAGGAGACGTCGTATAAAAAACAATCATCTGTCACTTTGACAAACTCGTGCCTATAACTCTGCAAAGAGTGGACAGTGAATCAACAGTCATGCGTACAGTATGACATGATATCTTTGGATGATAGATGACTATCATTTAGGCAGTGAGTAATTCACTTATGATGAGATGATTAGTTTTGATTAGCTTTCTGATTGTATGGCAAATGGCACTGTAGAAAAGTTAAACATGCTTTGTAATGCATCCCTTTGGAGAAGATTTGAAGGGATAAATAGGTTCCCATAGATTCAGTGAGATACCTGTAAGCTACTTCAGCTTCATGCTAGTGCATTTTGTGGAGAATGTAAGCTATGGTTTTATAGCTACAATTTATAGATATTCCTTAAATGTCTCAAATACAGCTCATGAGCAAAGAGGCAAAGAGGACAGCTCTAAGCACTGAATGTGACTGTGCTTGTGTTGTGGGTTGGAGTGTTTTCAAAAACAACTCATTCAAACTACATGAACGAGTAACCAAAATTTACAGGACACCAAAGATAAGAAAAAAGAAATAAATACACCTCCAGCTCTCTTTGTGACAGTTTGTGTTTAGACCATTAAAGTGTTGAAAGGTTTTTGAAATTTTTTCTTTTTTTCACCGCTCTTCAAAATCCATCTGAGGCTTCAGACTTAAATAAAAACCAAAATTAGGTCTAGGGAAGCATCAATCCCACTTTTTTTAGTTCCAGTATAATACAGATGACAAATCAGCAAAACACGGTTTAAGCTTGATGTTGACTTAAATATAAAGGACTGATTATCAGTCTCTTGCTCAAAGATGTCGGATCAGTATTGGAACCCTCTCTTTGTAGTCCCACTTTAGTTGGGTAAGTGGTTAGGAAAAATGATGGATCAATTTACATATTAACTCATCATATTAACTCAAATCACATTTGCTTGACCTGATATATACAAATAAAATTATATTTAGTGATATTTGCATTGACTAGAAGTTTCAGGGACCAAAGTGTGATTAGTGTGAATGGCTGGCTAACGCAGTGCACATTTCCACATCATTCAAGCGCTGCTACTTTAAGCAGCTCATTGATTTCACCAACTCCCATTTGGACTATCCTATTTTCTGACCCATCATGGACAATCCATAATCAATCGTGCCCTTTAGACAGGCCCACGGGGTGTTTCAGTCAGCGAATAGACTGAATTCAAACATGACTCTCACCTACAGGGTGAATTACTCATTAGTGCATGCTAACATAACTGTTTTGTCATTCACCTCCATCACAAACAGAGAATAAAGTACAGGGAGTGCAGAATTATTAGGCAAATGAGTATTTTGTCCACATCATCCTCTTCATGCATGTTGTCTTACTCCAAGCTGTATAGGCTCGAAAGCCTACTACCAGTTAAGCATATTGGGTGATGTACATCTCTGTAATGAGAAGGGGTGTGGTCTAATGACATCAACACCCTATATCAGGTGTGCATAATTATTAGGCAATGTCCTTTCCTTTGGCAAAATGGGTCAAAAGAAGGACTTGACAGGCTCAGAAAAGTCAAAAATAGTGAGATATCTTGCAGAGGGATGCAGCAGTCTCAAAATTGCAAAGCTTCTGAAGCGTGATCATCGAACAATCAAGCGTTTCATTCAAAATAGTCAACAGGGTCGCAAGAAGCGTGTGGAAAAACCAAGGCGCAAAATAACTGCCCATGAACTGAGAAAAGTCAAGCGTGCAGCTGCCAAGATGCCACTTGCCACCAGTTTGGCCATATTTCAGAGCTGCAACATCACTGGAGTGCCCAAAAGCACAAGGTGTGCAATACTCAGAGACATGGCCAAGGTAAGAAAGGCTGAAAGACGACCACCACTGAACAAGACACACAAGCTGAAACGTCAAGACTGGGCCAAGAAATATCTCAAGACTGGTTTTTCTAAGGTTTTATGGACTGATGAAATGAGAGTGAGTCTTGATGGGCCAGATGGATGGGCCCGTGGCTGGATTGGTAAAGGGCAGAGAGCTCCAGTCCGACTCAGACGCCAGCAAGGTGGAGGTGGAGTACTGGTTTGGGCTGGTATCATCAAAGATGAGCTTGTGGGGCCTTTTCGGGTTGAGGATGGAGTCAAGCTCAACTCCCAGTTCTACTGCCAGTTTCTGGAAGACACCTTCTTCAAGCAGTGGTACAGGAAGAAGTCTGCATCCTTCAAGAAAAACATGATTTTCATGCAGGACAATGCTCCATCACACGCGTCCAAGTACTCCACAGCGTGGCTGGCAAGAAAGGGTATAAAAGAAGAAAAACTAATGACATGGCCTCCTTGTTCACCTGATCTGGACCCCATTGAGAACCTGTGGTCCATCATCAAATGTGAGATTTACAAGGAGGGAAAACAGTACACCTCTCTGAACAGTGTCTGGGAGGCTGTGGTTGCTGCTGCACGCAATGTTGATGGTGAACAGATCAAAACACTGACAGATTCCATGGATGGCAGGCTTTTGAGTGTCCTTGCAAAGAAAGGTGGCTATATTGGTCGCTGATTTGTTTTTGTTTTGTTTTTGAATGTCAGAAATGTATATTTGTGAATGTGGAGATGTTATATTGGTTTCACTGGTAAAAATAAATAATTGAAATGGGTATATATTTGTTTTTTGTTAAGTTGCCTAATAATTATGCACAGTAATAGTCACCTGCACACACAGATATCCCCCTAAAATAGCTAAAACTAAAAACAAACTAAAAACTACTTCCAAAAACATTCAGCTTTGATATTAATGAGTTTTTTGGGTTCATTGAGAACATGGTTGTTGTTCAATAATAAAATTATTCCTCAAAAATACAACTTGCCTAATAATTCTGCACTCCCTGTATTCAGATGCACACAGTGGCTGACCTGAAACCAAAAGGTAAATATCAAAGAAATGTACTGGGGAGTAAGACTAAACACTATGAGAACACATTGCCGCCATAAGTAGTTTTTTGTTTGTTTTTTTAAATCAAACACCTAAAAGGAGGTACAGCTTCAGCCCTCTAATTCACACTCCAAGAGTAACTAAGGCTGAGGCTAAAATACCTCACGGCTTTCAAACTGGGTCATACACTCACAGGGAAAAGCTCTAATTTCACAGAGAAACCACTAACACAAATCCACAGTTACACTGCTTTCTGAATAGGACTGTACTACTATTACCTTCTTAACTCATCATATAAAGCATCTTCATTTAAAAAAATGCTATATAAATATATATATTAATATTTATATGGTCATGTGAAAAACAATGTTGTCACAGGACTACTTGCACATGATTGAACAGCAGAACCATCCTTTACAACATGGAGGAATTTAACCCCACTCTTCTTTAAAACATTCCTTTAGTTCGCTGCAGACTGCACAGTGGTGTTTAACAAGTCTTTTTCACATATCTCCACCTACAGCTTGTAGAATTTCAAAAATGTTTGTTTTGACACTTGCAGTCACAGTTTGTCCCATTTTCTGTTTCACAGAATTACAAACATTTTAGGAAGTCACACACACACACACACACACACACACACACACACACACACACACACACACACACACACACACACACACACACACACACACACACACACACACACCACTTGATACAGATTTCTCAAATGTAAACAGATACAAAACTAATCTTTCATTCGTCTCTAGTTTGTACTGGACGTCTTCACATCACTTCACATGTATTTATATCCTTATGGGGACATCTCATTTACATCATGCTTTCCCTAGCTGATTACCCTAACCATCAAAAATGAATGCCTAACCTTAAACATTTCCACATCATTCCACACCTAAACCCATTAACACCTGACCTGTCCAGAGGTTCAGTCAATGAGCTCGTCAATAGCTTCAATGCTAAAATGTTAAATGTTATGGACACAATTGCTCCCATTAAGGTGAAGGTTATCTCTGGAAGGAAAAAGTCTCCATGGAGAAACTCCACACAGTGAAAAATGAAAAAGGAGAGTGTAGGAAAGCCGAGCGCAGATGGAGAAAAACAAACCTCCAGCTTCATTATGACATCTATAAAGAGAAACTTCACAACTATAATTTTCAACTGAGGAGTGCAAGGAGGTCCTATTTCTCTGACATCATCACCAAAAACAGTCATAATGCTCGGGTCTTATTTTCTACAGTTGACACCGAAAAACTGTTTAAACACCATCAAACAGTTTCACCCTATTAACAGCAAAGACCTGGAGGACATCTTAGGTCAACCGAACTCCTCCTCTTGCTGTTTAGATGTCCTGCCAACAAGTTTTTTCAAAAAGGTCTCAAAGACTTTGGAGTCAGACCTGTTACTGATCGTCAACCTTTCTTTAATGTCAGGTGTGTTTCCAGAACCACTAAAAACTGCTGTAATTAAACCTATACTGAAAAAGGACAATCTTGACAAGACACAAATGAACAACTACAGGCCAATCTCAAATCTCCCATTTTTAAGTAAGATCATTGAAAAAGCAGTTTCTCAACAGCTCAGTTACTTCTTAAAACAGAATAACTGCAGGTTTTAGACAGAACCACAGCACTGAAACCGCTCTGACCAAAGTGTTTAATGACATATGTCTGAATACAGACAGTGGAAAAATGACAGTCTTAGTTTTACTGGATCTCAGTGCAGAATTTGATACGGTTGACCACAACATATTACTCGACTGGAGAACTGGGCAGGTCTCTCAGGAACTGTACTAAACTGGTTCAAAACATACTTAGAAAACAGGAAATACTTTGTATCAATAGGTAACTTCACATCTGAGCAGACAAGTATCACATGAGGAGTTCCCCAAGGTTCCATCTTGGGACCCCTTCTGTTTAACATTTACATGCTCCCACTGGCACAGATTATAAAGAACAACAAAATAAACTATCATAGCTATGCAGATGACACACAAATATATATCACAATGTCACCAAGAGACCGAGGCCCTGTACAGGCTCTTGATAAATGCATTGAGGAAATTAATGACTGGTTGTGCCACAGTTTTCTCCAGCTAAACAAAAACAAAACTGAAGTAATAGTCTTTGGCGCCAAAGAAAAACGATTACAGGTCACCAGAGAACTTCAATCTATACACCTAAAAACCTCAAACCAGGCGAGAAATTTGGGTGTAGTGATGGATGCAGACCTAAACTTAGAAAAACACATTAAGACAATAACAAAATCAGCTTACTATCACCTCAAGAATATTTCAAGGATAAAAGATCTGATGTCTCAACAGGACCTGGAAAAACTAGTCCATGCATTCATCTTTAGTAGGCTTGATTACTGTAACAGCATCTTTACAGGTCTACCTAAAAAAATCAGTCAGACAGCTGCAGCTCATTCAGAACTCTGCTGCTCGAGTCCTCACTAAGACCAAAAAAGTGGACCACATCAGTCCAGCTCTGAGGTCTTTACACTGGCTGCCTGTCCGTCAGAGGATAGACTTTAAAGTTTTGATGCTGGTCTACAAAGCTCTGAATGGTTTAGGACCAAAATACATCAATGACCTCCTGACCCAGTATGAACCTTCCAGATCCCTCAGGTCATCTGGATCCGGTCTTTTATCAGTTCCCAGAGTCAGAACCAGACACGGAGAAGCTGCATTCAGCTTTTATGCTCCTTATATCTGGAACAAACTCCCAGAAAGCCTCAGATCACCTGAAACACTCAGTTTATTTAAATCCAGGTTAAAGACTCACCTGTTCTCAGCTGCATTTGAATAAAACACCAAATCCACACTTTTAAGCTTAAATTTCAAAACTTACATTTTAACTACTGATTTTATCTACTGTTTTTTTAATCAATTTTAAATCATGCTTTTTATTTGTTTTTAATGTCTCTGTGAAGCACTTTGAATCACCTTGTTGTTGAATTGTGCTATATAAATAAACTTGCCTTGCCTAAACCTATCCCTAACTTAATTGTAACCCTAACTGTAACTAAAACCGCATTTTGAGTATCAAAAATGCCTTCAAACTGGGAAATGGGATTTTGGTCCCCATAAGGGCTGTTGGTATAGTATAGTAAACTTCCAATTTCTGGTACCCACAAAGATATTAATACACACACACACACAAAGTGAGATAAGTCATATAGAGCCCAACGGCTTTTTGGGGGGTTCCTTTTTGTTAATGAATTTATTTTCTGGTCTATATAAGGTAAAAAAAAATATTTTATCCAAATTGACGGCTTCAAGTGTCTTCTTTAACTCAACAAACTGAAATAAGTAAGGTTTAGATTCACATATGCCATGAAGCAAATCATGGATTACAGTACACACAGCTAACTGACTAAAAGCATCAACCACAGAAGTATTCACATGATCGAAAATAGATAATAAGATTCTACCCAGTAAATACACATCAGATCAATTAGAATATTTCTCACTATACCCTCAAGGTAGGCAAGAATAGCTCTATCTCAGAAAACGGCAGAGAGGGGTACAATACTGGAATTGTATCCAGGCTATTTGGTTTTGCCTCATATGGGGAAATGAGGTTTGTGTTTAATAACAGCCTTAATCCACAGGCTATAATGGGGCATTGTGATAGTAAGCTTGGGCTTAGGGCTTGAATCCCCCCATGCACTACAGCACCACTTTAAACCACCACTTAGGCCGCATGCTGAACGAGGCAGACCCAGTACGACTTTGTGATCACTGACTCTATGCGGGACCACGGTTAAACACAAAGTCCATAGCTGACACAGATTAGAGACTATGGGCTAACCCCTGTATTATTTAATAACCCACTCCCATAGGTTAACTCCTGATGATTTTGATATGTTTACTGACAGCTGGGACGGACTCCAGCCCAGACGTGGAGAGGTTGGAGCATGAAGCAATGGCTTCATGGTAACTTGTTAACTAGTTAATTTAAACAATTCTTTAGCAAAAGTTGTACAAACACAAAAAATACCCCCCAAAAGTTTCCTCTACAAAGAAAAAAAAAACATGACAGAAGCCACATTTGCTAAAATAAGTCACAAAATACACATTATCCTATTTACATTCAACATGTCAGCACTTAAGCGAGGTTCAGGCTTAGCTTACACTTTAGACACATTGTAAACAAACACAGCATCAAATGGACGTGTGCTGTATTAATCCCTGGCTGCTAAAATCTGCAGGCCATGCATCCTTGGCCAAGATGCTAAACTCAGATTGCTCCCAATTCATTCATCGTGTAAGTCTGTGTGAATGTGTGTATGAATAAGACTTGTTATTTAAAGCGTTTTGAGTGCTCAAAGAACCAGAAAAACACCGCTAGCAAGTAAACATACATGTAAACAATGCAGATTAGCAAACAGCACAAGCTATACTTTTATAAATGTTTGGCAAGGAAGAAAATGTCCCCAGTGTGTTTGTAAAGCCCCAGGGATACAAACATGTTCTCGTGAGTAACCAGGGATGTACACACAAAAACTTTGTCACATGTTTGCCCCACAATAAACCTGGTTGGTAAAAGAAGATTTATGGATTCATGTTGATTGACACTGTCACCTCAAGAAGGTTCCTGGTTTGAATCTCCTGGTAGTCTAACTTCACAATTCACAAAGGGAAACTGGTTCTTGAGTGTCACAGGTCACAAAACATTGTTCTGCTCATCTGCTGTAGGTAAGAATATACTGCCAATATCTGAGTAAAGGAAGTGGTTGACGATGTAAAAATTACCAGTCCAAATACCATGGCCACCCTTCATTGACCCACTATCAAAGGCAACATGAAGTAACAACCATTTCTCTACTTGGCTTCACATGACAGGAACAAAACAGCACGAGATGCACTGGTGTATGTACACAATATGGTTATCTCTCGTGTAAATAAAGACTTTTTCACAGGGAGCTTCACTTTGCAATCTGCTGACAAAATAACACAGAGTCCTGGGAAAACACTAACACAGGTCATAATCACGCACGTCTATAATCCTGGGAGAAATCCAGAGGTCCTCTGGGAAAAAAAACTTTAAATTGCAGAAAATCTTGTGACCAGGCCATTTAGGCCACACGTGCTGGGATGGTGGACTCGCCCTAAATCGTCACCACATTGAACAGCTTTCTGCTGCAAAAACCTGCTGATCTTAAACTCACTGAGTATCTGAATAAAAGCTGAACTACAAACTTTTGCCCACATTTCACTACATAAATTGATCATTATGTGTAAAGTAAATAGGAAAAAGAGGGATGAATACACAGAACCAAAGATCTGACTGTTTGGCCTTCAAAGTGAAATAGGTCAAAGAAAAAAAAAACCCACTTAGTGGTTTCTAAATATTTGAAGCTAAACCAGATTTAGTCCACTTCGAACAAGCTCACCCGAGAACCAACTGGGTGCACGTCATTGAGCATCACATGACATTTTGAATTTCCATCTATTCTGCATCTGACGTCTAAGACAGGACATCTACCATTGTCAGGAGTGGGTTAGAATGAAACCATTGCTTTGTTTCTAGTGCAGCTGTTATTCAGTATCCGGGATCACATTTCTGTAAACCACTCATAGCTCTGTTCCAAGAAATCAACTTTTAGTTTCACATTTTACCTAAAAATGTGGTTGCATGATGGGGGCATGAGTGGTACTGCTGCCTCACAGTAAGAAGGTTTCTGGTTTGAATGTGGAACTGGTACTGTGCAGCTACACAGCACCAAGAAGTGCTTGTTACGGGTGACTGGTATCAGTACTTGGTAGGGAGCTGGAATGTTTGAATTCCTACTGCTAAACATTATTATGACTAATACTGACTGACACATTCTTTCGAAAGACTAAACTAGAATTAATCTGATAGATTTCACCTGACCTCGATGGTCTGTTTTGGCTACATCTCAGACTTCACATTAGCGTCTCAAAGTGCATAACACTGACAGAAGGTTTGGCGAGCAACAAAAGGCCACAAGAAAAGCAGTTGTGCCCTGGATCTTGCTGCTTGTGAGGACTGAATAACAACTTTTCTTGTGTGGCTGGCAGGCAATAGATCCACTTCAGGCTGCTTCGTGCCTGCCACTGGTTAGAGACAAACACTGCAACTCTGTCTACGGGGGGTGATGGGCCGGGCCTTCTCCCTCCACAAAGAACAAAAGTGGCAGCTACAGGCTGAGCCAGACAGCAGCAGAGCAGCAGCCATTTGGTGTTCTTACAGTATAAATACTACTGACTAGAGAGTGGGATGCAGCTGCACCTATAACTAATGATGCATCACATCAGAAGAATATTTCCTTACCACAACAACAGCTGTCCCTGTGCATGTATGCTCTGTGCTTTACCAGGTTTTATTTCTTTAGATGAATCTTAATCATGAAAGAAAAGCCGCCCCTTTCGAGGACAGCAGGACACCAGCACTCATTTTGCCCCTAGCAACCATCAGCTACCAACACCCTGTACAAATACAACTAAAGTATGTTCCTGTTTGCACAGCGATTGCCAGGACTGGCCGACGTGGGCCAGAAAACACACAAGCCCGTCTCATCGATAAGGCAGTCAGAGATTATAAAAGCCCATAATATTATATTTCTACCCTTCAGCCACTTTATTACTGTGGAATGTTCTTGGAGTAGATCATTATTACTGCGTGAATGATTACACACTTATCTAAACATGAAGGAAGGCTAACGAAAACAAAATAACATCCTTCAGTTATATGATCTGGCGTCTGTGTGCCCACAAGTGCTGCTATGCCAGAAGGGAATGTTTATGAGGGCAGGACATTTAGTTAAACAAAAGCCATTGTGACCCAACAGGGGAAACAGCTCGTTTTATGGAAATAATAAAATCCAGGAACAATGTTTCAATTCATGAAGGTCAAACGTAATGAAGGGAACAGATGTGAAACAGCAGGTGGGTGAAAATAAATAAGCCATGACAGATTTTGGCGCACTTTGATAAAAATTGGAACAAAAAAAAGAAATTATTTCATATTTTTACAGAACCATACTTGGCCGTTACTTATTCAGTTTTTGCTATGTTTTGCTCATCCACCAACAACTGTTCACCGGCTACTTACTTTGTAAGTATTTGGTAATAGACTACAAAGAAACTCAGTCATAACATCATAATATAAAAAGACTGTCAGAGCTGTTTACACCTCCCCATTTCTCCAGTTCCTAAGATAATGACTATGAGAACAGATTATAATTAAAAGACAATCTGGCTAAGTGAACACAAATCATCTTATTTGCTGAGATGCTATTATCTGTCAACAAGAGAAAACATAACACATGTGACTCAACAAATAAAATTTAATATCAGAAGTGTCACTGTAAATAAGCCAAATGCAGTTAACACGGCTGATAGTGAACAAGTTTACCAAATACAGATAGGGTTAACTCAGCTCTCAGTGCCACCAATGACCTAATATCACAGCACGTTAACTGCCCATTGGCTACTATGCTAAAATCATATTCTAAGAGAAGATTCATTTCTGTTTCTATATACAGTTGTAATACATTTTCATTCATTTACTCCATCGAGGGTACTTACAGGTATCCTGTGCTGGATTCATTTGGGGGTTCCTAAAGTTTACGCACAGCTTCCTGACCATACTTAAAGTGCCAACAGACTCGGCCAACCAATGATGCTGTACCACACTGCCCAGATCTATCATGTTTTTGGCTTTCTTTGTCACCTGTGACAGGAAGGCTTTCCACAGAGAGCCCTTAGTAATGTCACAGAGAGGTGACATACCATACCATAATCAGAACTTCATTTACCCAGTAGATTTAACACCCTTTGTTTTTGTTTTTTTAACTTGGCCTTTTCAGCTTTATTTGATAGGGACAGTAGAGACTGACAGGAAACCAGGGGGAAGACATGCAGCAAAAGGCCGCGAGTCGATTCAAACCCAGGCCAGCCGACCATAAACCAATGCGGCATATGGTCGCCTGGTCATCCCACTGAGCTAAACCAGTGCCCTGTAATACCCATTGTTAATAGAATAGGCTAGTTCGGCGCCCAGCGTGAGCTAATGATTCTATAGCCTTCACATGTGATCCTTTAAGGTGAAAAACTTGAGTACCTACACAGTAAAATGTAATATTGTGTTTAATTAAAAATATTAAATAGGCTGAACTCAGTTTTTATCAATTTGTTATTAGAACTCGATTTAAATAAGTTACCAGTACTTTTGATGCAAAAACGGTGATAAACTCAATTTATTTGAGTTGTCTTAACTTAGAAAAACTAAGTAAGCTGGAAGTTTTGCTTCTCAGTGCGGAAGGATGAAAGATGGGTTTTGAAAATGCCACGTCACTACCGTCCTCCTCCCTCTCGGATCAGTCTGCATGTTCATGGTGCCAGCGTTTGTTATAGAACATGTTGAGCAAACCTGGAAAAGCTCAGCTCAGGATATTATTGTTGTCATTGCTGTGGCTCTTTAGCTGATACACTGACTTGGTGAGTAAATGTTTACTCTTATTCAAACTGATTTTGTGGCTTCTCTTAGTTTAGCACCAGGTTTATAATCCTGCTAGCTAGTTAGTGTTAGCCTAGCGTTGCTGCTGCGGCTGGGCTCATGTTACTTAAAAATTAACACCACAGTCTTAAAAACCTTACATAAAAATATGTCTGTGAAATTTTCTGTTGATTGTTTGAAATAAAAACAGTGAGATAAGAGCCCAGACAAAATTCTTCGGGCGGTGCAGCCGTTAGGGGTGGGGTAGGGTGCGGGGGTGTTTTCAATCCATAGCCATAACTAATTAACTAACTAATTATATATATATATCATGTTTAACCTGAGTAGCAAAAGACCGCAAGGGGGGTTGAAAACAATACGCCAGGAGTTAGCAGTGCTCGCTGACTGTTATCAAGCCTTGACCTCCCGGTCAGCTATCGCGCTGGTGGATAACAGAGCTTTTGCAAATATGTGATATTTTGATAAATTAAGTAGATATTTGAGCATTACACAGCTACATTCTCGGCTGAAAATATCTTAAAAGGTTATTTTGTGACCCAGAAAGGGTAGTCTGGGGAAAAGGAGGATCGCATTTGTCGGCCATGGTTGTCGAAGCCTGTGTACTTGTAAGCGCGGCAATGGCGGAGGAGCGCGGCTAAAAAACGTATTACTTTTTCTGGGTCACAAAATAAACTTTTAAGATATTTTCAGGCGAGAATGTATCTGTGTAAAGTTCAAACATCTGTTCGATTTATCAAGACATCACATATTTACAAAAATGCACCTAAGTTTTCAGAGACATCCATGTTTTTTTCATGCTTTGTGGCAGCTGTTGAACATCTGTGACATCTATTAATGTCAACAGCCATTAAGGATCAAATCAGTTTCTGAAAAATGTTCTGCTTTTTCTCCCTCTGCTTGCTTCTTACTGTCTTTGAGGCTCGGGACCAGCACTCCTGTTGTTGGACAGAAAGACATCAACTCAGGTGTAAGCAGAGGTGGGTAGTAACAAGTTACATTTACTCCATTACATTTACTTGAGTAAGTTTTTGAAAAAAATGTACTTTTAAAGTACCTTTTTTGCACGATACTTTTTACTTTTACTTGAGTACATTTGTGAAGAAGAAACTGTACTTTTACTCCGCTACATTTGCAAAATTCGACTCGTTATTTAAAAAAAAAAAAAAAATTAGTTTAACACATTAGATAACATGGCGCCAGTAGAGTTTCCGGTAACCTTTTTACCAATCAGATGCAGTCACATGACCAGTTTGAAACTGTGGCGGGCAGAGCGGCCCAAGCGTTTCAAAGTAGCGGACACACAGAAAGAAGAAACATGGCAGAACCAGTCGTCTACGTTAGAGCTGAAGAGGATGAACACCCTTGGCCTCATATACTAAGAATGTTTCGCTTAAAAGCAGTACAAAAGAACAGCTATGTCTTCAGTGTCGGTGTCTTCAGTGAGAGCCAAAACAAACCAACTTTTCAGCGTGAAACAACTGAACTCGTGTAACCTGAGGAAACGGTAAGTTTTCTCTAAATATCTTTTTAGCTGTGGTTAGCTGTATGCCAGTCTTATGTTACAGCAGCTGTGTCGAGCTGCGAGTCATATTTTCGGCGCTACGTTGTAGTGAGATACGTTTGTGGGTGTTTTGTGCAGCTTCGGCTGTCCTTTTAACTGCTCGCTGGTTAGCTAGCGTGAGCTATAAGCTCACAGCTAGCCTGGTTAATGACACTAGAGTTCAACGCACATGTAAACAACTCGTCTCTACTGCTTTAACTGTTAAAACAGAAGGCAATACTGCGGGTGACAGGGTTTATTATCTGAAACAGCAGCTTGTTTAGTTTAAACAGTCTGCATTAAGCTGGGCAAACACTGCGATTTTTTTTCAGTCACGTTATTCAGCTCCTGCTCAAACTGTACAATTGAATCTCAGGGGTTGGAAGTAGGGCTGCTCGATTATGGCAAAAATGATAATCACGATTATTTTCACTGAAATTGAGATCTCGATTATTTGACGATATTTATTTAACAATAACAATGTATTGAATAATGACTTTAAAGATTGTCAAAAAATAATATAAAATAGTGTGCAAATACTGATAACAGTGCAAATGTTTGCAATATAAAAAATAAATGAAAAATGTAAACATCTATGTTTAGTGAACTTTGCAGTGTTGCTCTGTGGTGCAGCTACGACACTGTAGCAAAGTTTACACACTATGTCTACTTGATCCACGTCTGACTCGGCGAACCCATAATGTTTCCACAACACTGAAGTTTTTTTTACCTCTCTTTTCAACCAACGGCAGTCACTCTCCTCTCCAAATAACTTCTGCTTAGCTTTCCGAGCTTCCCTCAGGTCCTTTTAATCAGCGGCCCCCAACCCCCGGGCCTCGGACCGGTACCGGTCCGTGAGTCGTTTGGTACCAGGCCGTGAGAGTTGAGGCTCAGGTGTGAAATGTATAGTTTTCAGGGTTTTTATCGGTTTTCAGCATTATTTTGTTATCGTTTACTCTGTTTTCCTTGGTCTTTTCACGTGTGTTATGAATAAATTTTCTTTTTTTCGGTACCAGTACTAGTTTTATTTTGTTGTATTTATCCGTGACACCTTAAAGGCCGGTCCATGAAAATATTGTCGGGCATAAACCGGTCCGTGGCGCAAAAAAGGTTGGGGACCGCTGCTCTTAATTGTTGTGACACGTGTTCAAAATGCAGAGAGGTGCGCTCGATTTGCCACACGGAGCAGCGCGAGAGTAAAGTACGAGGGAGGAGCTAATAATCGGCTCAGTCATTTTTAATGATAGCTGAAAGCCCAGATCGTAATCGTGATTAAAATTCGATTAATTGAGCAGCCCTAGTTAGAAGTTCATAGGTCACGATGCAGGTCTCACACAATACGGCCTGATGCTCTGATGTGACCTGAGTGCTCAAACTGTGCATTCATAACATGAAGCTTATCATACAAAATCTGTCTCTCGCTCTCCCTCTTTGTGTCTTTCACTCACTCACACAGACACACACAAACCACCACCATAAACTTTGCTAAATTACTAATAAAAAAAACATTAACCAGGCAGCTGTAATTGAGCAGCAATGTCCATCCAACTCTTTTCATGGTTGTTGTAGTTGTAATAATTTTGTGAGGCCACATTGAAAAGCCTCGGATACGGAAGCGTAGAGCTGCCACCCAGGCAAAAGATAAATAGAGCTATATCACGTTATAACATGAAAAGTTTATTGTTCTAACAATATACTTTTAATGTTTGTACAATATACTATCATGTTGATACAATATACCTTTCATGTTTGAACAATATAATATCACGTTATTACAATATACATAATTATCACGTTCGTACAATATAAATATTATATTCGGATAAGTGCAAGTTGTGCCTCCATCTCTTGTGTCCAGATCACACGCTGTGCTGCTCCACCTTTTCACTTTCATTTCTGTGTTTGTGCGTGCGCAGTGTGAGAGGCTGCGTTGAGGGGCGACAGGATTTCAAACTGGTTTGATTATCATGTGACCACACAATTGATGATTGGGAGCTGGTCGTGAGGTGTTAACTGCTTTTCGTTATCCCATGTATACTACACGATGCACGACACGCAATTAAGGCAGAACTCAGTGCCGATCCCCAAAACGGTTGCGGGACTGCAAAATCGGCTCAAAATGGGCCAAAAATCGCACAGTGTATGGCCAGCTTTTGGAGGCTAGCTCCAAACAAACATCCCCAGCTTTGCAGTGTATACAGCACTATAATGACCAGACCTAATTCTTTTGAAAACCATACATCTTTCCACAGGTCTCCACTTCATCAGACATCACCTAGACACAGAGCTGGATGAAGCCAGCACAAACAGCAGCCTAACCGACTAAGATGGTGGATCCATGGGGTCAGGAAAGCCAGAAGAAAGGAAGCTGGAGAGGTACCTTTCATGTCCATTCACTGGAGGTGTGGATCTATTGCATGGCTTTCCTCACATCAAGAAGCTGTTGATCAAAACCAATATAGCTCTTCCTGCATCTGGAGCTTGTGAAGGACTTCTCAGTCATGCAGGACTCCTGTTCACTGTTAAACAGTTACAGCTTCACAGAAAGAACCTTGAGAGCAAACTGCTGCTGAAGCTTAACCATCATCTCACCGAGTGAAGAAATGGCACATTTTTGCTAAATATGCAGAAATAGATGTACACCCATACAATTTATGGTAAACTGAGCTGTCTTGTATGTACATATGTTGAAGATACCTTGTTCTAATCTTTTCTCTGAGGCTGCTGTGCCATTTGGAGCAAAAATGAATTTAAAGTTTACAGCATATCTTGTCACTGGAAATTGTTTGCATTGTTTATTTATATTATTTACTGTAGGTTTTGGTGAAAAAAGCTTTATGTTGTGAAAAACTGAAATCTGGAAATTAGAATTGATGTGCCTTATTTTCTTGATGTTTTTACATATATTCCTTTTGAAAATACTAAAGTTTGTATATTTATTTATTTTTGTTTGTCTGATAGCATTTATTTATAAAATAAATCGGACATTTCAAACAGTTACTCGCTACTTACTCAGTACTTGAGTAGCCTTTTCTCCAAGTACTTTTTTACTCTTACTCGAGGAACTTTTTTGACGACTACTTTTCACTTTTACTTGAGTAATAATATTTTAAAGTAATGATACTCTTACTTGATACTCGACCCACCTCTGGTGGTAAGTATTTTGGTTTTCCAATATATTAGCAACTGTCAGTGACATTTATATTAATCAGGCTGAACTTTAATCATACTTTAGATCAGCCTGTTTTACTTATTGTTTTATTTGTGCTTTGGTTTGGGGAAGTTGTTTCTTTACTGATCTTTTCCAGTCTTCTGTTATTAGACTTGAGATTAGGGTTGGGCTATAGAGATTGAAAATGTGACATCATTCAGGGGTAAAACCGCAAAGGATTCTGGGAACTCGTGGCAAGAGGTACTAGCGCACGCAGGCTTTCAATTGAAATCAGTTACACAGCGATAAAAAGAAACACAAAAAATGGCAAGAGGCTGTTGTATTATTAACTGCAATAGCCGGTCGCATGACAGCCACGGGAAACTGACGGGTAAAGAGATCAGTTGTTATCGGATTACGTAGTTGAAGAGAAATTGTTCAAGTCATGTTTCCGAAGTAACAAAGAGCCGACGGATGGCCTGGATTGCAGCCATTCGAAGCCTAAATATAACGTCCCAGAACACTCCAGCTCACATGTTAGTCTGCTCCAAGCATTCCCACAAAGGTAAGTGTTTTGTAGTAGTTAATACGTCATTTTTCATAACATAATTGGTGATATAGGTTACAAGCAAGTCTGGCGCTGAACAGAAATTGTCGCACTATGCTCCTTTGTTTATTGTGCATAAATAATGAATTGTCCTGACAGAATATTGCGTTTCGCTTCTGTTATTACCATGGTACATTGACAAAAACATATACTTTTATTCACAGGATAAAACAGTTGTTTTGTATCACTAATTGCCCAGTACGATTACAGCATACAATATTATTGTCACTGCTACATTTCTGTAATGCGTACAAGAAATTATTTTCACTACTAATTAATTACCGTTGAGCTCAAAGGTCCTATTAATAAACGGTTAACGAATGTGTATTTATGAAGACAATTTGTAAGACTGGTAAACTTATGATACGTACGATGGTCTTTCGTTCTACACGGTGCATTTCAAGGTCCTGCACCCATCCGTCGGTAAACTGTACCTGGGCTTGTTGCAGTGACCTGAAGTTACTAAACTTCATGAGTGTATGCACTCACTCCAAGAACCGTATAATTATAAATATGAGCGTGGTGAAAGTTGGGCAGCATGCTAACGTATTTTGTCCCTCTGTGTGCTCGTAAGGGTCTAACCCTTTCACTCCTTTGATTTTTTCCTCGTATCTTTTCTTTGCCTTTTCGTCGAGTCTGTCTTTGTACGGTCCGGCATTGTTCTCCTTCGTTTTGTACATACCTTTTTTGGGGGGCAAAGAAAAACCAAGAAGGTATTGGAACCGGAGAATGAACGTTTTGCGGTGCTGCAAATGCTTGCATTTGATGCGGTACTTGGATTGTTTTGCCACGAGTTCCCGGCATGCAATGCGCGAAAGTCACGTGGTCTGTCAATCTCTATCCATACCATTCACGGTAATACCGGTGTAATTTTGGGCAACAATAGGAAAATGAAATATCGCGATAGAATATGGGTAAAACGCGCATGCGCAGTGCCTATGTTTACATACGCACATGGCGGTGACGCAGAATGAGAAGAGCGAAAGCGGATCATTGAATGGAACGGATGAACCAGAATTGGTTTGTAAAAATGCTGCAACTTCAGTGGTGTGGAACTGGTTTAGCTTTCGTCCGTCAGATACACAACAAAGCACTATTTTTGGTTGAGCATGCTAGCGGGCGTCGTTATTACCGTGTTGTTTGGAAAATACGGCACACTTAAAATCAATCCTTTGATTTTTCTGAAAATTGACAGTGCCCCTTATAATCCCGTGTGCCTTATGTATGAATTCTGGTTGTGTTTACTGACCTCGAAACGATTTTATGTGGTACACGGCACTCGAAAATCTGGCAAGTGTTTTAGTACGACTTTGCTAAGCTACGAACCCGTACCGCTTGATGGATTGTCAGAGCATTACGGCTATCGTAGGCAGGCGCCTCGCGGAGTGATACGTATTGCGTTTCAACATAATATTACCGTATTGTATGTGTGTACAACCTCTTTTTAAGTTTTGTGGATATTATACATGGTTATGCTGAGGATATGTCGGCCAATTTCCACTGGAAATGCCTTTTGGTTAAACTGACAGCAAGGAATTTGCACTGTTACGTTTTTATATACAGTAACTTTAATGCACATAAAAAAACAGCTGCTTGTTTAAGTGAAAATACATTGATGGGGTTTTTTGCACTAATAAAGTTGTGGAGTTGTAAAGTATTTTGTCTAGTGTCAATTATATCGTCAGTTATATCGTTATTGCAAATTTTCAAATGTATATCGTGATAAATATTTTTGGTCATATCGCCCTGCCCTACTTGAGATATGACTGCACTATGCTGTTGCTGGTGACTCCAGTTAATTCTACAAGACATGCTGTGTAAGTAAACAAACAACAACAGTTTGGTCTGCATTTCTCGAAAGATCACATCCCCCAAACTTAGTTTAGAGGGTCTACACTGTATATAGTGAAGTCTGCAAGTTTTCTAACAGCAAAATTTGTTTTGTGCCCAAATCATTTTGCACATCATTAGAATGAAATGAATGATGCTTTCATGACATTATTGTGTGTTGGCTGGTGGTTACGGCTATCCAGACTGACAATTGGGACATTGAATGTCACCTCTCCGGTGGGGAGGGAGCCTGAGATTGTCTAAATTGGAGTCTGTTTTATACCAAATGCGGAAAAAAATGTTTTAAGAAAGCAATTAAGTTCATGTTCCAAAAAATATGATTGTTTGCTTGCAGGACAACAGGAGAGATGAGTCCTCCGTCACAGATGGTGTGGTCAGTGAAGATGGTCGCCTGCAGGTTCAAGCTCATTCCATCTCCAACCCACATCCACTGCCACTGTACTTAAGGGAAGTTAAAGACTTTCTTCTGCACTTACATTTGGATCGCCTCGATCTATGATAGTCATTCAGGAAGTAATGCCTCGACTGGAAACAAGCCATCCTTAAAATAATACAACATTCCAGCTCATGTGTTGGAATGCAAAACAAATGTGTTGTTTAAATTAGAGACTGCACTTGTGACAGAACAATAAATATATTTTATTTTTATCATATAAGTAATGTAAGTACAAAACAAACTTGAGGTAGGCCTAAACTTATTTTCAGAATAATTACATCTGAGACTTTCATTGTAAGATTATAACAGTGATGGCAATATAATTGATGGTTGTTCAGCAGAACAGTGTCCAGTATGTTGGCTGTTATACTTTGTTGTGTTTGAAAATAAAAGTTGGGCTCATTTTAACATCATTACAAAAAGTGTTGTTAATTATTTTTAATCATATTCAGGTTACCACAAATTGTTTTTTCATTTAGTTGAACTTGAAATGTTTGTCAGTAGGTAAACAATTAGTATTGTACAGTCAGAAATATCAAGTTATTCTTAATACTGCAGACTTGCAATGTATAAGTCCTAAAAGTCATCTTAAGTAAGCTTTACTTAGTTTTTTTGGAGGCAACGAGTTTCCTTAATTTTGAGTTCTGGGAACTAATTAGATTTTACAGTGTACCTTAGAGCTGGGCGATATGAGATTTTTTCATATCACGATATGTTTTTTTCATTTCAGGCGATAACGATATCTATCACGATATAAGCCAAATAACTATATTTGTAAGATTTAAATGTGCCGTTGCTCACAAGTAAAATGTGAAATAATCAGCAGCTTGTTTTTATTTAAATATTTATTTCCCATAATAAGTTCAACAGGGTAGATGTACTTAAGGAACATGAGACTTTTTCAGATAAATAAAGGCAAATATTGCAAACTACACAAAAGGCAGCCGCTAAAGCGTTTAAGTTTCAAAATAGAACAAACGAAACAGACTACTAAATTGTCAATTCCACTTAGAAACAAAATATTAATTCTAAAAATAAATCTTAGTTTGTTTTACAGAAGAACAGACAAAACTGACTAACTTTTGTCAATATCAAATAAACTGAGAACTAAAAGGAAATTCTCAATCTCTCCTTGTTGTATAGCTTAGCTTTTCAAACTGTTTTAACAGTTACTTTAGTCTGACAAAAGCCGAATGACAAATTAACGCTTCCAGTCAGAGACTGAGGCTACGTCCACACGTACACGGGTATTTTTGAAAACGGAGATTTTCCGTTTTCGTTTTAAAAAATAATCCCGTCCACACATAAAGGCAGAAATGAAGGAAAACGCTGCTATGAACATGCCAAAGCAGCAGGTGGCGCTAGATTCCTAACCGTGCAGAAATGTTGGCCAATCAGAAGTCTAGAAGCCTCGGTGGGAAAAAGTAAACAAAGCTGGGGCATAGAAGCAGAACACAGTCGTATGTGTGGACGGACAGTAACTGTGTGTATATGTAAGCATTTAAACACTGCAGAGAGTACAATTAACAGTAACAGTATTGTAGAAATTCATTTCACCGAAACAATAACGTGGCGCACAGTGTGACGCATGCACCAGTTTATTGTATTTCCAGACTTGCTTTCGGCACAATTTACAGTGCACGCTACTCTGTTTTTTGTCAGACTTGAAATAGCCGAAATACCTTCACACTTCTATGGCTCTTCCGTTCGACAATCTCTCCGGCATTGGAACCATCATCTGTTTTCTCTTCGGTCACGCTCGGTTGATTTTTCTAGTCGGCACACTCATTTCCTCCATTACCCGCTGGCTGCTTCCCAAACAAACACACGTGCGGCTTGGCACTTGTGCTGTACGTAACAAGTCATGCGACGTGACGCTGCGGCTGTGATTGGTTCGGCTCTGCGCTACTTAATTTGGATTGGCTGACCTTTTTTTTTTTTTTTTTTTTTAAAGGACAAGAGCGGCGAGGTCTATCGCGATAGCTTAATTTCTCTATCGAGTAAAAGTTATATCGCGATACATATCGTTATCGTTCTATCGCCCAGCTCTAGTGTACCTAATGCCTAACATTGGCAACCCAATGTTACGCATTGGGTTGCCTTAAACACTTTGTTTCAACAGTGTTTTTTAAGGAAAAAAAAAATGGAACAGGAACTTAAATTTTAAGAGGTTTTTTGCACCCTTTACCTGTAGGGTTCACCGACTCTGCAGTGTATGTTCAGGTAATGAAATTGTTTCTATAATTTGACCTAAACGGCTGGATTGGTTAAAGCTTGCCTGCCTACCATCCACGTGTTCCTGACTCTCAGCAATGATTTAAGTAAATACATCTGCCCACCCCCCAAAAATTATGCCTCCAAAATATAAAAATAAGAACCTGCCACTATTTGCTAGGCAAATACAACCTAAAACATCAGATACAGTTTAGATTCAGTTTCATATATTTTTTTGACGCAAGACAAAACTTTTGTATTACACTCCATATTCTGTAGTTAGCGAGTAGTTTATTACGTTCACCTAACTGACATCACAAAATGAAATGTCAGAAAAAATACATCAAGAACTGCCAACTTGTTCTGAAAATAATGCTTAAAATATTAATTAGATATGAATTTCTCAGTGAGACATTTATAGTAGTTTTGCATTATAATATTTTTCAAACAGTTCAAAACCAAACCTGACCCAACCCTGTTATGCACAGTCAAGAGAATGCGTGATAAGAGAATGGTTCTCTCAATAATAAAACAAACACAGCAGCCGACAGTCTGGAGTTCACTGCTGCATGCAAAAAGAGAAGTTCCTGTTTTTCATTCTACCTGCACTCCCTCCGTCCATAAACCCCACCCTATTGAATTCAACGTACACAGGCGAGATCATCTCTGACAGCCAACCAGCAGATTTACCCAGGTTGCCCAAGCATTATCTAAACACAGACTGTTTATGTCACACAGGTTTAAAGCTGTAGAACCTTAGTGCCATGTTATGCAACCTGCAGCCTGTGTAGAGCTGAGTGTAGGAACTCGATGCTTAAAGAAAAGAACCAGCGTGGACTAAAAATTGCAGGTTTCACTTTCTTGATCTACATCAGAACCTGTTGTGCTTACTCCTTCAAATATTGATTTCCTGAAGGTTTTCATCATCACCTAAGTGGATTATTTTTGACTTTCACCTCATCATCCAGAATAGAAACTGAAAGCAGACTTGGCATTCATGATAAGTAGTGGACATATCCGGAAACAGTCTCTGAGACAAAAGGCCAGACTGTAGAACCGGTTTCTAGGGCTGCTCAATTAATCGAATTTTAATCACGATTACGATCTGGGCTTTCAACGATCATTAAAAATGACTGAGCCGATTATTAGCCCCTCCCTCATTTATCCGCGACACCTTAAAGGCCAGTCCGTGAAAATATTGTCGGGCATAAACCGGTCCGTGGCGCAAAAAAGGTTGGAGACCGCTGATTAAGAGGACCCGAGGGAAGCTCAGAAAGTTAAGCAGAAGTTATTTGAAGAGGAGAGTGACTGCTGTTGGTTGAAAAGAGAGGTAAAAAAAAAAAACTTCAGTGGTGTTGCACACTATTTTATATTACTTTTTAAAGTCATTGTTAACCCTTTAAATCCGGTCAGAGCAGCATGCTCCGTTTTGTGTAACTATTTTTAAATCCCTGTAGAACCTGAACCGCGTAAGCTAGCGCAATAATTTGTTTTGCATATGAAACCGGAGGAGTTGTACTTACATCTTATGCCATCAGCTTGTCCTCGGTCACGGTTTCCTTCCACATAAAGCTTTGCAAAAATTGCATAAAAAGCGCTTGCAGGAACAAAAACATAATATTCCAGAAACACGCTTTGCCGATCCGATCAGCTGTTCATAACACTTCCCACATTGAAAAAGTCGTCAGCGCGAACTGTCACATGTCTGCCATTTCCTGGCCGAAACCGGAAGTGATGTCATTTTCGCGGAAATGTAGTTCTTTACTTGTAGGCCTTAAAAACCTATACTGGTCATGTTTGACTTTTCTGAATAGTTTCTGGGATGCTTAGAACTCAAATTGCACTGCTGGAAATAGTTTATTTTGATGAACATGCTGTTTTCTTTGCAAATTTGCATCATAGGATTGTTTTTTTGTTTTTCCTGCAGTGTATACAAAAATTGGTGTATCTCCAAAATAAAACTATGAAGACACTCAAAATAAATTTCCTGTTGTTGTAAACTATTTTTTGCAACTTTTTTGTATTTAAAGTTTTGAGGGATAAACCTCTTAAATTTCCCCAAGTAGAAATGTATGTTAAAAAACAAAAACGATTTTCAATTTTCTTGTAGTTTATTGCACTTTTTTGCAATTAATCTAGTTACTATGGACTTAATGCATACATATTATTAAAATATGGGCTATAACAGTTGTATAGCAACTTGAAATGCTCCCACAAATGGCACTACAACATGTAAAAAAAATAATATAAGCTCTGGCGGACTTGGTTCTATAGTAGGTCTTAAAGGGTTAAATAAATATCGTCAAATAATCGAGATCTCAATTTCAGTGAAAATAATCGTGATTATCATTTTTGCCATAATCGAGCAGCCCTACCGGTTTCTGAGGAGAACGTATTTATTTATTTAGTAAATATTGTTTCTTCACGATGGAGCTGATCTTTATCTGATGTTTCTCTCTGATGTAAGCATTTTATTTCTTAGCAAGAACATATAGTTTTATTAATCTTATAGCATTTAGGCTATAAACATTTCTCTTCATTATAAAACACTGTCAGTGTTGTTAGTTAACATGTACTCATTATCTCATGTGGATTAGCTAGCTGTGACAGTATGCCCCTTCCAGCATTAGCTCAGAAAGTGTTTACAATTAAACTAACAGTATATAAATAAGAAACTTTATGTCCTACTCCAGGGGACGTAAGGGAAGTTCTAAACTAATAACTGAATCGGATATCGATCCAATCCAAACTGGCAAAGTTGGATCCTATATGTACAGTCAATTTATTCAGTTCCTTTGTACAGTAATGGTAAGTAAATTCACCCTCTGTAACATTAGGACATAATAAAACCGGCTCTAGTTCTTACCAAAATAAACAGAACCTGTGATGAACAACAAAACATATATTACACATGACAAATACCACCAATTATTGCAGTTTCTTTGCACAGTCCAGCACTCGGGTGACTTTTCTGGGATGACTACTTTTGAGAAGATTGGTAATTGTCTTGAGCGTTTTTGATGTGTGAATGATCTTTCTCAGTGCAGAATGATGGACTTCCTGTTGTTTGGGAATGGCTTTATAATGCTTCCAAGAATGATGCACAACAACAGCTGCATCATGTCTGTCTTTCCTGCTTCCAATCGTATTAGCACACACCTGAATTCTCCAAAACTGCAAACTACTAAAACTTCTGCTTTTATATAGGCGCTCATGTGGAGATTCAGTTAATCAAGTGCATTTGATTAACAGAACATGGTTGCTTTTATTTTCTTAATTCCTGTGGAAGCAGTAAGGGTGTTCTACTTCTGCATTTTGTCTTAATTTCTGTCCATCTATCCATTTCCTTCCACTTATCTGGGGCAGGTCACTGGGGCAGCAGACTTACCAGGGAAGAATTTTTGTTAAACACAAAATTACACCATGTAATCTGCCACGTTCAGTTGTTCATCTGAGGTTATAGGTACCTAATTTTAATAATGTCATGATCTGTAAAACCTTTGAATTGACAGAGGCTGTACTGTATACCGTTTATACCACACAGCAACAGAAGCACACCAGCTGCTATCATAGCACAGAGAGCACGAACAGCTGTAAGATGTTTCACTCTAGCTATATAAACTGGGTTTATTTTACAATAGAGAATATTTTTAATCTGACTTACAAATGAGCTAAAATGTCACAGTGGATTTCAAACGAAGCGAACCTAACTGTATAATGTTTTTCTGAGGATAAATTCAACCAGTCGAAACAATCCAATCCAAAACTTGTACATCGACATGAAAAGACCAAAAAGATCATGCTCATTATTGCTCCAAAACCCAAAACATTTTGCAGCTAAGCCAAGCTCTCTCCTCCCTTCCTGTCTCAATTCAACTTCATGCAGCGTGCTAGTTAATGAAGTGCACCGTTTGCTAAACCAAGCGAGGTGGTGGGTTGGAAGGCACAAAGACCCCTTTGTTCTGCTGGGAAACTCTCAAATATTTTAAGCACGACAAATTTATGGTGCAACATTTAGTAGACAAATGATGTGAGGCTTGTCCTGCTGAGAAATAAATGTGACTTACATCCTACTACTTACAGTCTACAGTCTAACATCTACCTACGTTAGACCATATGACTGCACTATTATTCAGATAACCACAAAAAATAAGATCTGATCAAACTTGTGGACAACTCAATATAAATCTTCTGGTAAGAAGGTTGTTTCAATACATTTTGTTGCATGGCTTAAAAAAGGCTTGATAACAAACAGAAACTGTGTGCATTAGCATTATTCTGTGAACCTTCTGACATACTAACAATTTAATAACATTAACATAAGTGTAGAAAACGATAATTGACAGGTTTGTATACTTTTGGGGTACTTGAATGCCAGAGAACTCAAGAAAGAGCTACACTCACTTCTGTACAGAGTGAATGTGACACTACGCTCCATACAACAATGCTGCTGATTGAGTTTCACTGTGCTCTTAATGTTTTTCCCACTGTTTAGTGTTAAGCAGAGGAACCTCCCCACTAAACCCTTGATTATACCCTTTTGCGGACACAAACAGCTAGACAACTAACAGCCAAGTAATCATTTCTGTTATACTTCCTATTATACCCTTTGAACTTTAAGTCCACTGCCTGGTAAAAAGTATTGTCAATGTTGTTGTATTACAGAGCAAAAAATGCAAAGATGGAAAAATGACTGGTATGATGTACACAAAGTTAAACAAAAACTGTTAAGAGAATTCTGTTGGAAAAATAGACACTCACCAGCCACTTTGTTAGGTATGCCTCTTCAACTGGTAGTTAACATAACTATCTAATCATCCCATTGCAGCAGCTTGGTGCATGTGGACATAATGAAGAAGACCTGCTTAAGTTCAAACTGAGCGTGAGGGAAGAAAACAAGGAGTATGAGTCCAGAGCAGTTCATAAACAAGAAAACAGTTCAACACAGAACCAGATCCATCACGATTCCACGGGAAAGTTACGGGGGCCGAACGTGCGGACGGCAACGGCGGCGACGGGCAAACAGTTCTGGGGGCCGACCGCGCGGACGGCAACGGTAGAGGCACCGGTGGAACAAATCCGGGGAGCAGCCACGCAGAAGGCAGTGGCGGCAGTGAAAGAACAGGTCCGGAGGCCGGCCACGCGGAAGGCAGTGGCGGCGACGGCCTCGTTCAGGAGGCTGCCCTCGACGGCGATGACGTCCAACCAAAGGCCTGGAAAGTGGCCGGCGACGCTGAGGTGGCAGTTGGGGACCTGAGGACGGCATGGCCCCCACAGCACCAGGCGAGGCAGAGGCTGGGCCAGACGAGGTAGAGACAGAAGCTGAAGCAGAGGCTGCACCAGGCAAAGCTGAAGCTGATGCAGGCGAGGCTGATGCGGAGGCTGGGCCAGGCGAGGCTGATGCGGAGGCTGGGCCAGGCGAAGCTGATGCAGAGGCTGCAGGCGAAGCTGATGCAGAGGCTGCAGGCGAAGCTGATGAGGAGGCTGCAGGCGAGGCGGAAGCAGAGGCTGGACCAGGTGACGGCGAAGCGGATGAAACTGCTGCTGCAGGCGTGGATGAAACTGCTGCTGCAGGCGTGGATGAAACTGCTGCTGCAGGCGTGGATGAAACTGCTGCTGCAGGCGTGGATGAAACTGCTGCTGCAGGCGTGGATGAAACTGCTGCTGCAGGCGTGGATGAAACTGCTGCTGCAGGCGTGGATGTTGCAGGTGGTGGAGCAGCTGGTGGTTGGACGGGCTCCTCGGGCCCCCCAGCGAAAACAGTCACAGAACCAGCGGGCACCAGGGTCCCTGGCACACACAGAGCAGAACCAACAGGCACGGGGGCCTCTGGCAGGGACAACACAGAATCAGCAGGCGCGAACACCTCTGGCAGGGACACCTGTAACTGAAGCTGTACTGGGCACTGGCTCTGCCCAGGCAGTGCTGGCACGGAGCAGTTCTTAGGGAGCTGCTCAATCTCCAGGGGTCCAGAGTCTGCTGGAGACTGAGACCTAGCCTCTGGTGAGGCCCTGGAGTGGCTAACTGCCCCTAAGACAGCTATGTTATGGAAAACACCCTGGTTAGGAATGAGATTTTCTCCCTGCATAGTGGTGGGGAATGGCTGAGTGGCTGGTGGTGGTTGAGGTCTAAGTGAAGATAGGGATGGCGTAGGTCCTCCTGAGTCTCTGAAGCATGGTGGCTGGAAGAGCTTAGAGGAAACGGCCTGTCTCAGAAGCTTCTGTTCTGAGTGAACAGATAAACAACAGTATTTTGCAGGCTGGCTGAGTTTGCCTGGGCTCTAAGCAGAAACAGGAGGCAGAGGCGGCTCAGCTAAGCTGCCAGCGGAGAGAGGAGTGGGCTGCACTAGCTCAGTAGTCTCTGGAAATGCAAGCTTGGCAGCAACAAGCACAGTTTTTTAATTGAATTTTTAGTCACCGAGTTACTCGTCAGTTTATTTGTTTTAGTTCTAGACTCTACAAGAGCATGAACAGAGTTATTTGTGTCTCCTAAGATGAAACCGCCCCCCTCGGATGGGATAGAGGAGGCGTTTTTGTCACTCACCCCAGCCGGCTGCTCAGAAGTCCCAGAATCTGGCTGAGTTAGGGGGTGCCGGCGGGGTGAACGACGTTTCCTCCCTGATGAGGGAACAGAGGTGACGGAGGAAACTGGTGATGGTGGAGCGATGAAGGCTTGCTCCTCCTCCTCTGACCATATTGCTGCCAGGAAGGAGGCCGGTGAGCTAGGCTCAGAATGGCACGAGGAGGAATTCCGCGGCAGCCGTATTGAGATTCCCCTCTCAAATGGCAGTCGCCGGTGTGTAGTGGAAAGCTCCGTGCACCACTGCTGCTGCTGTGGGGGCTTTGGGACAGAATACCGGGAGCGGGCAAAAGCTTGTAGCACCTCCTGGGCTTCGTGCAGCTGGTCCGTCAAGCCCATAAATCTTTTTAGTGGGCGCAGATGAGGATTTCCTTCCAGGATCGCTTCGATAGCGTTAATCCCAACTGCCATTGCCTTAGCGTACTTAGTGTGGGAAATCCACTTGACCAGGCTGTGGATGCGGGACAGATCACACTCCCAGGATGAATCCGTTGGGTCCAGGTAATGGTCGCGTTGTTCTGTCATGGCTGTGTACCAGCAGGCAGGGAGGAAGGACCCAAAAAGCAGGATTCAGTTAGGCAAAGTTGAACTCAAAGTAAACAGCTTTTGCAGGTTGCAGATTGAACAGGGGACAAACTATACTGGGAAAGTATAAACTAACAGGCAGATGATCAGGGACCAAAACACAGAGCATAGACTGAGGGTGAGTAGACATTAACGACGCGACACTGACACAAGGACACACTTGGCTTAGATACACTGAGGGAGTCATCAAGGAATGAGAAACAGGAGGGAGACACAACTGAGAGGGTTTGGGCTAACGAGACACGGGGAGCAAAGCTAGACACACTGACATGAGGCACAGCCTTTCACAATAAAACAAGAAACAGACACAGACTTGACACTGAACTGAACCTATACTAAACACGAGACACAACCCAAGAACTAACCCCTCACAAAGAACATAGAATAATACTAATAAACAAAGTATAACAAAAGGATCAGAATACCAAACCATAATACAAAGGAATGTAAGAACTGAAAATGCTGGGTCCAAATGACCCAGGACCGTGACAATCCCATGAGCAGCAGTTTATGCCTTGTTTATGCCAAAGATCAGAGAACAGCCAGACTACTTCAAACTGATAGGCTGGGAACAGTAACTCAAATAACCATTTGTTACAACTGAGGTATGTGGAAGAGTATCTCTGAATGACAAACAGCACTTGAAGCAGATGGACTATACAAGTAGGGAGCCACACTGGTTTCACTCCTGTCAGCTAAGAACAGGAAACTGAGGCTACAATTTACATAGGTTCACCAAAATTGGATGACCATCTAAATTTGGTTTGAACAAAGACTTTTTGTATTTACCCACTCAGTGATTTTCCATTGATCAAAGGCCTACCAGACATCTGTTAGGGTTAGATTGGCGTACAACCCATTAGTTGGTCACTGTGTGCAAGTTTCCCAAAATGATAACCAATGTTTAAGGAGGAGTAGCAATACTTTTGAATAGTGGATTAACCGACAGAGAGACGACAGGTAAAAGAATGAAAGTCTGTCTATAGCATAAGCTCATTGGTATTTGGCCAGATGAGCTAAAAATAACAGAATGCCTATTATACCCATTCCAAAGACAACATTCTTAAACTAACCACCCAAAGACACTGTGTCAGCCCTTGTCTGATCGCCCCTTTAATCACTTTAAAGATTTCTCCCCTCGAATTAAAGAGATCTGAAGTACAAGTGCAAAACACACAGATCATTTGCATAATACTTGTAATGGTTTAAATCCACTGAACAAACAACCAGCCAAGTTTCATAGTCCACGCTTTTGAACTCTTTCAAAACCCTAACGTTCAGTTTTCCAAAACTGTTCACTGCAGCACAGAACTATTGTAGAAAATGTTGGAAAATAATTACTTGTTAAAATTAATCATTATCACTGTAAGAAAAGCAAAGGCAGCCTAGCAATGTTTCGCCCCAGGAGACAGAGACTGTTATGGTCTGATCTGATTATTCTGGAAAAGAATGCTGTGACAAAAGGATATATCCTATTTTTAATTTTCCAGATATCAAAAACAGAGCAATTTTATCATCAGAGGAGTTATGAAAGGGATGATTGTTCTTCCAAAAGCTTGAAAGACAAAGCAACGCAACTGTATCCTTTTAACCCACTAAGCTCCACTTGTGAATGAAACATGACACCCAGTCAGATCTCCGTGAGCAGCCAGTTCTGCAAGTAAAAGAATGGTCCAACCAAATTTCTAACAAGACCCGTTTCACGCACGTCAATGTGAATTGTTGACCAGAGAGGTGTGACTCATCAATCATCACTACGCATCAAAATCGCAATTTGACTATTCCAAGGATGTGACGCACTGCTCCACACTCTGTTTAGCACAAAACTACAATCAGGACCAGAAAGAGAGATTGTTGAGCAGGCATGCAATCTGACACCTGCTGAAAGGCAGAAACTGACAGGCTTTAAGAGGGGACAGACAGAGAGATATACAACTGGCTTTTGCTTAACCAAACTATCTAAAAAAAAACAAGGGACCCTGAAAATGTAAAATCAGAACTTAACAACTGGGACCTGCTCTACCAAGAGAGCTTGTGCACAGTCTTAAAATAAGTGGGTCTTAATTTTTTATCATCCACCAGATTGCCAGTAAACCACTTACACATACAGTACTCAAACAGTAAGGAACAAGATCACCATAGCCTCAAATATTGCATGTTTCTGTGCCGTGCTGAAGGCTGTCTCTTGAACAGGTCTTCTTTTTCTTCCATCAATAGTCCCCAAAAACCACAGTTCACCATATTTAGTCCATATTTTTACAAAATTGCATGTGCTTCAAATTTTTCAAAATGACAAATTACATGTGTGATAATTTAAGTTTAATTTATGGCTCAACCTCCCTGGGAAAGTCTATGCCAGGGTCCTTGAAAGGAGAGTCCGTCTGTTAGTAGACCCTCAGATACAGGACTAACAATACGGTTTCCGTCACGGTTGTGGAACACTGGACCAGCTCTTTATCCTCTCGAAGGTACCTGGGAGTTTGCCCAACCAGTCTACATGTGTTTTCGACTTGGAGAAGGTATTCAACCGTGTCCCTCGAAGTGTCCTGTGGGAAGTGCTTTGGGAGTGTGGGGTGTTTGGCCCATTGCTACAGGCCATTCAATCCTTATACAACCGTTGCAAGAGCTTGGTCTGCATAGCCGGCAACAAGTCGGACTCGTTCCCAGTGGGAGATGGGCTCTGCCAGGGCTGCCCTTTGTCAGCGATTCTGTTCGTAATTTTTATGGACAGAATTTCTAGGCGTAGCCGAGTGGCAAAAGGCTTCCACTCGGGTGGGCTCAGAATCTCATCTCTGCTTTTTGCAAATTATATGGTTCTGTTGGCTTCATCGGGTGATGGCCTCCAGCTCGCACTGTAGTGGTTCGCAGCTGAGTATGAAAGAGAATCAGTACCTCCAAATCTGAGGCCATGTCCGCAACTGGAAAATTCATACACCCACGTGCAAGAATTATGATTTGGAAATATATATATAGTCAAATTGAGCATATGAAAATTTCTAATTCTAATAGATCTCCTCCTCTACAGGGGTTTAAGGGTACTGGACTGATAATGGTGGTCAGGCTTCTTGATCACTTCCAATGTTCTACAGATGTTAAGGTTAGCAAAGGACCAAAAATTCTTCATTGCTGGTTGGAACACCTAAAATATATTTTAAGCATACTTTTAGAGGTATATTTAAGAAAGAATATTTTTAAAAGCAGTTTTTACTACTGAAGAGGACAATACATATAGGGCAAATAAATGATAAAAAACTGATAAATAGTTGAGGACACAGACAGTGAAGCCTCCACAGTAGGATTTAGGTCACAGACCTCTACATATCCAACCCACCGACAACCAACCAAAGCTGCAGACAGTCATCAATAGACAGCTACCGCTAGAACCGTGTAGGGATTAATAAAAGCATCAAAATGCCACTGGGTCTGCCGTGGTCGTTTACAGTGGTGCCGAAACCCAGGACGGGAGGCACGGCAGATCCAGGAGTGGGCCAGCAGAGGGAGGAGCTGGCGAGAATGGTGGCCGAGCTGGCAGCCACGCAGCAGGAGCAGGCGGCGGTGTGGCGCCGCAGGCGGGAAGAGCTGCAGGACCAGACTGAACGCCACCTGCAGAGGATGGAGAATCTGGCGGCGCTGATCCGGTCCTGCCCGACACCACCGCCACCCCCACCGGCGCTCCCCAATGGCGCTGGAGTGGAGGAGATCCAGTCCGTGCAGGCGCCCGTGCCGGCCCCCAGGTTGCGACCAGCTAGCACGCAGCCTGCCACAGCGCCTGTCCCCACACCTCGCGTGGGAGCCGCTGGGGCTCTGCAGGGCCCGGTGCCCGTTCCTGCGCCCCGGAAGAAGGCGGCGGAGCCGGCAGCGGTGGAGACGGCGCCCGAGGAGCCGCTCCAGCTGGGAGAGACAGCGGCGATGGCGGCGTCCGAGGAGCCGCTCCAGCCAGGAGAGACAGCAGCGGAGGCAGCGCCCGAGGAGCTGCTCCAGCTGGTAGAGGCAGCGCCGGAGGCGCAGCGAGGGGAGCCGCTCCAGCCGGCAGCGGCAGAGGTGCAGCGTGAGCTGCTCCCACCGGGAGGGGCGGAGAAGCCGCGGGATAAGTCGGTGGTGCCCGTGCTAAGGGAGTCCGCGCCACCGAAGCCCGAGGTTAGCGGGGTGAGCAGAGCGGCCTCACCTCCACCAGAGGCCGGTGCCTGCCGGACATCTGCCCAGCCGCCTGCGAGCCGGGGCGCACGACCGCACCGACCGTGCCGCGTCCACCTGCCACGCGGCCGACCTCCGGACCAGCTTCGCCGACGCTGCTGGGTTCGCGGGCGGCCACTTGAACTCACAACTCCCCGTCGCTTGGCCAGGGCCCAGGGGCGCCGACGGTCCAGGCTGATCCCCTCTCCCGCTCGTGGTGGGGGGAGTACGTTCGGCCGGATGGTTCCCCGGCCTCAGTCGGGCGATGGGGGTATATGGGGGTATGTGGCGGGGCGTGGCCTGCTGTGCCGTGCAGAGGAGGCGGACGCACCTGCACAGCCCCGCCGAATTAAATATTGTACTGGGTCCTGTGGTTGGGTTGTTGGTGTTATGTTGAGCTGGAAGCGGGAGAGCTGCAGCTCTGAGTGCGAATGTACAGCAACCGTGTAGGGATTAATAAAAGCATCAAAATGCCACTGGGTCTGCCGTGGTCGTTTACAGCACCATAATCCTTAAACCAGTATGAGAGGGTTTAAGTTCTATATAAAAGCTCTACAGCAGTTTCCAAAATGACAAACATTAGTAACTACTTTAACTTGCACAGGTGACATTGTGGAGTAATGCCAGTACAGCAAATTTTTGACACTCACTGCTTCAACACATTCATGTAGCCAGAGATGTTTTACTGTATATCAAAAAGCTGACAGAGGCTAATTAACGCAGGAAGTTCTCCAAAATACTAAGGGAGGATTCAGGGTCATCTGATCCAACCGTAACTATATACTTAATCAAAGAAGAAAGTTCTAGGCCAAATCTTAAAAGTAGAGAGGGTTCCAGTGTACTGAATCCAAACTGGAAGCTGGTTCCACAGAAGAGGGGCCTGAAAGCTGAAAGCTCTACCTCCCATTCTACTTTTAAATAGTCTAGGAACACAGTATAGGGCAGAGACCATCTGCTGACTACCTTGAAAAACTAAGAGCAAGCGCATTGTCATGGTCCTGATCTGACGACTCAATGTTTTGTGTTTCTTTATAATATTCTGTGTTCTTGTTTATTGTGAATTCTCCCTGCAAGTTGCTTTCTCTCGTGTTCAGGTTTGTTGTTTAGGTTTTAGTTTTCCCAGTGTAGTTTATGTCTAAGTTCGGTTTTTCGCCACACTCTCCTTTTGTTTGTTGTCACTCGGGTTCTGTGTCAATAAAGCCCTCTCACTTCACTGCATATCTGCATCTTGGGTCCTTTGTTAAATTCACACAGCTTGCCCCGGGAACCCGTGACACGCATCTGGGAGAAAGAACCATTCATTTTTAAAATAATCTCACTCTATTTTTTCAGAAGACTGTATATCCAGTAGATATACAGTAAAACCTGTTCTATGTTGACAGATGAGTAAAATGCAGTGGAACCAAGGTCTACAAAATCCCCACGCCAAAGAGTGAAAACCACATACTATACGGCTGAAAGCTGCTGTCCTGGGTTCGAATCCACCCCGCAGCCCTTTGCTGCGTGTCCAAGCTTTTTTTTTTTTAAAGAAAAGCTCAGTGTAATAATACTGCACGTCATTTAAATCAAGTGGACTTTTTGAGCTTTTATGTACAGTCGACATGTCTTAGTAGAAATCATATATCTATGTTATATCAGTTTTCTTTGTGAAAAATGTACACACTACCCAGAACATCACAGGCAAAAAGAGGAACTGAGAACATGCAACACGTTGTTGAGTGAGTTTAAATGTTACTGGGTGGCAAAGGGGCATGGAAACTACACTGAGTTTGGTCATTACTGATGGATATGCTGGTGCAGAGTCATTTACTGTGTTTACAATATACAGTGCTCAGCTCCCCTCCAGCTGATCATGTTATACATGAAACCAGAGACCTTTACATAACAGCTCACCAGCCTGTCTGGCCACATTCTGTGTCTATCGGCAGGACTTGCTAAGTGACATACTGACATGCACTCAACCAACACGACGTCCCCTCTACTGACCTGACAGAGTCAAACGTGACAGATGGCTACCGAATCTTACAAAGTGATTATAAAAATAAATAAACACGTCTATTGTGTGAAGCTTTATGCAGAAATATTGTAAACTATCCAAGTGACATTGTTTTGTCATTCAGTAAATGTACACTGCAGCTTCTTTTTAAGACTGAGAGAGTGGCACGCCCATATTGCTCACATGATGGGGGGAAGAGAATCTGACAATGAGTTAGAAAATTTTTGATAAGAAGGTACAAGTTGTTTTCTTTTTACTTCTTACAGGCAACACTGATGTTTTTCTATTGCAGCCTTGATCATGATCGTGGTGATCATGTGGTGGAGAGTAGATACACCTGGTATAAATTTGAAACGTCTATGTTGCTTCAATCTTGAGTTATCACATTCACAAACTGCCACAGGGTGACCACAATAACCCATCAACCTTTTACTGCTGAGGGATAAAAAAGCGTTTATTATATTCAGTAAAATATTATTCTGCACATGGCCTCTTTATCAGTGGCATGGCAGTGAGGAGAAAATAAGATAAGAATAAAAATCCTTGAGTAAGCTGTAGAAAATCAAGTCGATAAAAACTTAAATTAATCAATTCTGCACCTTTTTAAATTAAACAAGATATATTAAGGTGTACAAACCACAGGTAGTTACAGCATCAGTCTGACCCATTAAATATAATACGATACTTTATCTACTGAAATTTTGCCATTTTAAGTTTACTTCACAAGTAAAAGGGTGAAAACCACTGTTAAATAGATCTAATGAAGTGTTAGAAACATTCTTTATGAGAAGAGAAAATGCTTCTCATGGTTTTATGTGTGCAGGCAGTACATTTGTGGAAACAGTGCCAGTGCTAGCATCAATGTCATCACTTACCCACTTGAACTATATTCTATTACGTTTCCTTTCTACTTGAAAAACATGCCCCAGTTCATTAAAAGCTTCAAAACGAAATGATCAATATGACCATCCTTGGGCTGTATGGATTAGAACAACTCAGGAGACTTTTCAGATAAAATACTTTATTTTACTTTATTTCTTTGACCTTTTTAAAATTTACTAAATCTATCAGCGATTCTGATTATAATGAATCTGTTCTGAATATACTGAGCTGCATCTCTGCCAAGTTTCATTCAACAGACATGAAGCAAAACAACGCTACATTCATTTTAATTTTAGCAGCCGCGGGTTGACCCTTTACTAACTTTACTCTGTATTTTAGTAGCAGACTGTACCTGTTGCTTGTAGGGAACTAGAATCAAAACTACAAAGGAGCATGTATCTCTCTATCTTCTGACCAAAATGGTTACCAGTTCTTACTGTCTGTTCTCCCATTAAGAACTTCAAAGCAATCACTTAAAATCCTCATCTTGGACAAACTCTGATACTATTCTATATATAACGCTAAAAGAAACATCCAGACTAAGGAGTCTGCTTGAAAATATTGAGTAAGTCTTCACAGGATTTTGTGATATTTGCTGATGTTTATCTCTGCAGCAAATGAAGTCATCTCGACATCTACCAGGTCGCTGGCAACCCATTTAGGGTTAGGGTTTTTCACAAGTTTCGTCTATGATAAAAATGGACGTCTGTTTGGATTAACCAATTCAATTTTATTTATATAGCGCCAAATCACAACAACAGTCGCCTCAAGGCATTTTATATTGTAGGGTAGACCAAACGGACACAGTCTTGGCATAACAATCGTGTTGCCAAAATGAATGTATTGAACTCCATGTGAAATGTAACATCTTCTAGTTTCTGAAAATTAGCCTATTTAGCAAGTAGCTAAAACAAAAATATCCTGACATAACATTTATACTAAGCAAAGACTTAGTGGGTGTTAAGAGGTTAAAGAGCCTGAGAACAACATGGTCATGTAAGGCCTTAGTAATGAAAACGGTAACTTACAGCAATTTCCCTGCAGGCAGACATTGATATTCCAGTGCCTTCTATTTGTTTCAGTGCATACTCCTTCTCATCTTTCCTGTGGTGAGAAAAAGAGAAAATGAAGAATATTAGAAGATGGCCAACAAAAAGGCTTTTTGAGGGTTTGATTAGTAAAGGAGGTGTTTTGCAAGGAGGATGAGGACAGCAGAGGGCATAAAAAACATCCTGTGGTTCAAGTTCCACAACTGCCATAGAGGAATCCATGTTATTAGTGATAGCTTTTGGCAGCAAAGATCCATTAGTTCCCTGCAGGAGTGCTCCCTAGGTCTGGATAAGTGCCCCCAGTGAAATTCCCCTTGATGCAGGGACGAAAACTCGAACTACACACTGACACTTCCAAAGCTCTCAGTTGGCAATTTTCCTCTTTTTGCAAGGTAGTCATTTGCCGTTGTGCATCAAATTTGAGCATGAAAATCAGTTAATAAGTGAAATGTGAGCCTGCAGGGCCGAGCACTTTCAGCAGACCAATATTGATTATTTGAGATAGGCAGAGTTCCGGTTAAGGAAGCCCAGCCTGAACACAGAGCAGTGGAGAAAATAAGGGCTAAAAGGATTCATAAGTCTGTTTACAATAAGCAAAGAGGCATGATTAAAATGTAAACACACTCAGTGGACAGTGTCCAATAACAACTTCATTCAGTGAGCAGCCTGCACAGATCAAAGAGGTCCTCATGGTGGTAATATCAAACACTTTTCAGCCTAATTTGCATTGGAGATGGTCACGGATTAACTGGAGCTCTCAGGCACACATCTCTAATACTAATTAAGCTGCACAGATGCTCAAAACAGCTCAAACATTTAATCCTTTAGTCTATAAAAAAAATTGCACATTAATATAATCAATTTACTCAATAAAACAGTTTATCCACTCCGTAATGCAAACCAGGACAAACTTACAGAGCTTGACATATAAAGATGGATCCAAACACTGTAAACCCAACTCTATATGGGGCGATCGTGGCTCAAGAGTTGGGAGTTCGCCTTGTAATTGGAAGGTTGCCGGTTCGAGCCCCGGCTCGGACAGTCTCGGTCGTTGTGTCCTTGGGCAAGACACTTCACCCGTTGCCTACTGGTGGTGGTCAGAGGGCCCGGTGGCGCCAGTGTTCGGCAGCCTCGCCTCTGTCAGTGCGCCCCAGGGCAGCTGTGGCTACAATGTAGCTTGCCATCACCAGTGTGTGAATGTGTGGATGACTGGATATGTAAAGCGCTTTGGGGTCCTTAGGGACTAGTAAAGTGCTATATAAATACAGGCCATTTACCATTTATATGCTTGAAATTTCAATTTTATGTCAGAAGATGAAAGTGATTATGAAACAGGTTCACTGTTTTATAGATTAAGGAAGCCCCACTTAAACACATTACACTATTAACATATATAGTGTTTATTTCTACTGTGTGCGTCTTCTGTAGTCTATGTAGTGCCCATAGTGCCCTCTATGCTTGCAGTACTAATTATGAATGTTTGCTAATAGAGGTGAGAATTACCAGATATCCCAAAATACAATATTATTACAACACTTCACTCACAATACAAGACTATTGTTATTTGTAACCTTTTTAATAACATTATCGACATTTAAAGTGCAAATTATGACTTCAAAAAACTGTCAATGTCACAGTCTATTCAAAAGTGGTGGTAAAGGTGCAACAAACTCAAGCTTTGGAAAACCATTACCATTGGTTGCTGGTCACCAAATGAAATTTTGTTGTATCTTTCAACAATGACAAGTGCGTTATCACATTGTGAAAAAAGCCACCATTTTTGTTCTAGCATGTGTGTGACTGAGCCATTGGCTTGCTCTGAATAACTGTGTCCAGTGTCTGATGGTTTTTCAGTTGAGCCAATTTAATGTAACGTAACGTTAGTCAAACAAACTTGCATTAAATTGGATGGTTGTGCATGAGATGAAACCTCTTCTTTGAAGTACTCCGCGAGTATTTTAATTCATTCATAACACTGATATTTGGCATCCCTATTTAATAGATTATTGCCATACAAAATATTGCAATACTATGCTGTATAGTTTTTTGTAACCCCACCCCTGTTAGCTAAATTATTCCACATGCTTTTTTCTGTCCTAACTGAAACATTTGTGTTGACTTGATAAGCAAAAGTAACTGTAACTATCGAGTGTATTTGGCAATTTGACAAAAAAATGTAATTCTAAAAAACGTTTGATCGAGAGTTTAAAAAAAAAACAACTTGGGTGTGTCCCTCATGATCTGCCTGCTAGACGTTACTAATGAGACACCCTACTCAGTGTTATCCATGGTAACTGGCCGGTGTTGTGGTTGTTTCTTCAAGTTGGTCGTTGTCTTTTTTCTGAGTGTCTTAAATATATGCGCATATATCCATACAGTATATGCATCATCTCCAAAGCAGGAGGGTTTAAGCCATGTGGCACATCAGCAGTAACTTCAATAAATATCAGTTATTTATTCACATATTATATATATCACAGCCCAAACAGGCACTGTCAGATCTACCGTAGACAGTCAAAGAAAGAGTCACAGTTTTACACTAACTATTATTTGCATTTCTGCACCATGTTCACATATGGATACATTTTTGTATGACAGACCTTTAACCTGTATGTCTAGATTGCACGGCGGACTATGTTCACAGACAGTGATCTCTGGAGCTCCTTGGCCCATACAGTAATTTTGTGAGACACATCCATCAAATTAAAAATGAACATTTTCTTCATGAAAGAGCAAAATGTCTCTGTGTAAATATCATAATTCTATGCTGGATTCTGAATTCAATGTGATTTGAAAAATCACTACATTCTATTTTTAATGACTTTTTTGAGAATATGCAAACTGTAATATTTTATTATATTCGTAACAATCCCTGAAGTGATTGTTCTTTTGGTTTCTATGAAGCAGGCCCAGAGCACTCTGAGGAGACACACCACTGACTATCAATCCTTTTCAAATCGGCGATACATTGCCCCACAACACCCACAGGGCGAGTGTTGGCTTATCTGCTCAGGCCCCTTCAGGCCAGCGCACAGATCTTGTGATGGTGTGCGTGAGCCAGCTCTGTCTGCCTCTGCCATAATGTCTCTACGGTTCACGTCTTCCTCAAAATTTGGAGCTGCGGTCTGGTGCCCTGGTGACTGGCTCTTAGCAGATAGTAACACCCTTAAAATACACACATACACAAGTCAGAGAAAATCAGCACTGGTAATGTCTGAACAAAGTTTTCTTTGGACCTGAACTGCTGTGATTTCATAGAACATTGTCACAGTACACCCACAACAGATTGTACCAACTAGTGGTCTGTTCTCAAAAGCCATACAGGATACTTGTAATGAACCCACTGATACAACTCACAGGAGCTGACCAGAAGCAAGACAGATAAAGCACTAAAAATAGCTATAAAGAAATGAACAAAACTTTGCTTTTTATACTCTTTATCCAACAGTCACGGTTAAAAGAAATTTCAATGACTTCCTAACCCATACATCCACCATGAATTCCTTCCAGGACTAACTTTATGGCACTGTAAAAACATGCATCCATCACTGATAAAACTATCTATAATGTAGTTATTAAGACACACTGAGCTGTTGGTGGGACGTGTTCCACTTGTAAAAAAAGCAAAACTGGATCTTTATACTTCCAAGACACAGCATTTTCACATGACAACAAGGCCCCTTAGGCTCCTTAAGCTTTCTTAAGTTGAGAAAGCAGCAAACAATGAAAATTATGCATTACTTTAAATTCTGCTGCAAAACTGGGGTAAGTCATGAGTAACATTTTGGGTACTGGGAAAAGGAGGCTTTGCTAAGCATTAACAGGTTCACATTTCTGGGAATTTATAACGCTCTTTATTCTCAGGGCCTTGCATCATCTGAGGGTCAAATCCAACTGTCCGTCAAATTTCTGAATGACGACAGCTCTGTCAAGAACAGAAACAACGACCACATTCAATATTTTAAGTTCTCGTCTTGGGCCTGGATACATTTATTTTTCAGACCTTATGGCGGACCAGATTATAAAGCGCACTGTCGATGAACGTGTCTGTTTTCATACATAAGGCGCACCGGATTATAAGGCGCATTAAGCAAAACAAAACCGTCAAATTTTACTCAACTCATTCTTCTTGCTTCCTCCACTTCCGTACCATTGATTCATTAGTGTGGAATTCTCTCGCAGCTGCTCTATTCCCATGTTGTTGCAGTATATTAATGACTAACCTCGTATTGTGGATGGATTATCGCAGTTGTTCTCCTGACTGAAGTTTGGTCTGTTTACAGCATCCTGCCATGCGATTGCTTGGCAGGATGCTATTAGGTGGGAAAACGTTAGCATCCATCCTCCAGCTTCACTGTATTTACATAATGCTAACATAGCTGTGTTGCTAGCGATTGCGCAGCACATCATTACCAGCTAGCCCAACTTCACTAACCCTACAAAAGTCACTGCTGTTTAGTTTTGTCTTCATTTATGTTGGAAGTGATGGCAGAGCTGTAAGTTTTATTTTTTTCAGAAATCTCTCATTCAGAACATGCTATATCATGTTTACGTGGAAACTAGCGAGCTAACTTCCTGCTAACTTCAAACTCCGTTAAATGTAATAAATTCTGTTTTCATGGATGTCTGGATGTTAAACTTAATTGTTACACCTGACAAAGCAGCAACACTGATCATTATATTAAAGATGAAAGAATTTATTATTGAGTTTATAGTTTGGAAAGCACTAATGCCCCCTTAGTTTTACATGAACTCGGCCCACTAACTAAAGCAATACCAGTGGTTAATTGTCTACTTTATGTTACTCCATCGAACTATTGGCTAAACTAGAGTCAAGTAGCTTAACATTGCTTTTAGGCTCACTTTGTTTAAATCCAACATATCTACACTGCTGATAAAGTTACAATATTGCAATATTAACAAACACAGTGAGGAAGAAACAGTCTGACTGACTGATCTACAAACCTGAACTGTTTCAGATTTTAAAGACACTGAGTGATTGTAAAAGTTTTTAATACATCAATTATCAAAGTACGTGAAGAAGAAAAGGCCTTCTTTAACAGCTTCGGGTAAATTTTAATTTGATTCTATTACAAAGAATTTAAAATGTTAATAATAATTGTATTATCTGAGTTGTCTATATAGGTTATGGCCACATTAGCATTATCACAGCAATACAGACAAAACGTTGAAAGAAATAAAGCTAATAAAGCTTTAACTTTATTTCATGTTTTTTAATCTCTTATAAAATACAAAATATATTTAAAATACAAGTGCATGGAGGTGCAGACATTTTATAACCATAGCTATACAAACATGAACAAAAAACAACTGTTTTATGTGTATTCTTAACCAGTTATGAATATTGACTTGATAATGGCTATTATAAATGTGGAAAAGCTAGCTGTTCCCTGTGATACTCCTTTTAGGTTGGATCTAATTGGAGTGATACTGTTCCTACTGGTAATAAAACAGTGTTTAGCTTTGCTATAACAACACTGACAATTCCATTCCATTCCATTTTATGTATATAGCGCCAAATCACAACATCAGTCACCCCAAGATGTTTTATATTGTAAGATTAAAGACCCCACAGTAATATAGAAAAAATACCCAAAAATCAAATGACCCCCTTTGAGCAAAAAGTGGGGGGGAAAAACTCCCTTTTAACAGGAAGAAACCAGAACCAGGCTCAAGGAGAGACAGCCATTTGCCATGACTGGAAAAAACAATTTATTTACACATTTACTTTTTTCTTCTTACACCGGATTGTATATTTGTACATTTTTATACATGCCCTTTATCTCACTGTACAACTATATGGTGACAATAAAGGCATTCTACTATTCTAAAACGAGTAATACATGGGAAGAAGTCAAATTGGGCCATCTGTATAATAAGTTCATCTAATGCTTAAAATTAGTTTCTCCATCTCAGATTTCGAGAAAACTTTATGACAAAGCATTTGGAAGACGGGGGCAGCAAAATCAGCTCTTAATGCACTGTGCCCTTGGTTAGCGCTGCTTTTCTTGAATGTAATTTTTAGATCAGAGTGATTAACCTTTTGGCTATCGTACAAATGAAACTTGTAGTATTCAAATAGGAAGCGCACTGGCCAGATTCTGCCACTTTTTTGGACTGGGATTTTGCCAGTTTGCATAAGGAACATTGACACCGTTGGCACAGCAGAGCAGAAATGTGAGAACGTATCTGTCCTGCTTTCTGTTGCTGATATATACATCGTGGTCACACGCTGTCATATGCTTGTCAGTGAGTATAAGCAGCAAATGGCAGAGAGAAAACAATGTGTGTCAGAAAGAGGGAGAAAAAAAGTTTGGCACTCCACGATGCTGAAAGCGGGGCCAAGAAAAGCCGCTCAGGTGTCACTATTGCGCGAAGTGACGATAGAATACGATAGAAGCTACCTTTGCTGCGACCGCCGACAGGACAGAAAATAAACAGCACCGCGGCTTTACATTGTTGTTTGGGGGTGCTGGGGAGGAGGAGGAGGAGGAAAGGGGGGAGCTCTGAGGTTGGGGACGGAGGTGGTGGTGGTGGGGGGCGACCGTTGGTGAGTGAGTGCGTTACATGAAAACAAAAACACAGAGACACGGGCTATCGCTTCGGGGAGCTTCAAATCGAACGCCCCGTTCAGCACATAACCGAGGCGTGTGTTCACAAAATGCATCCCGCGGTCAGTTTTATGTCAGCATACACAATAACGTTCACGGTTATCTTACCCGTCTTTGCGCTTAGCTTTATAAACGTGCCCGTAGGTGCCTCGACCCACTTTGCAACCTTCATATTCGAACAGATCTTCTACTCTCTCTCTCTCCGCCGCCAGCTTTGTTTTGAAGTCGTAATCCATTTTAACCCATAAATACGCCTTAATTTACAATAAAATAAAATATTAATTATAACATGCATTAATTAAATAATCTGGTCGTTTTATTCCCCCACCATTTCCTTGTTTGGGATTTTGGTCTGCTCCGCTTAATGTTCACTGGCTCGTTGACGTTTCTAATTGGCGCGCGTGGCTCGCTGGGTATGGTAGTTCTTATGAGCAGGCGCCGCAGTTTGCCGCGTTGTCAGGCAAGCTATGGCAAACTACAACCCGCGTTTCTCGCTGCTGTTCGTTGCACTTTGCGTACTCATGAAAGCTCTTCAAAAATGCGGCCGTCGGTGGTTTGAGGTTACCTTTTTTTAACGTCACGTAAGATGAATAAATAAATGAGCTAAACGGATCCTCGTTATCTGGATCATCATCATCATCATCATCATTATTATTATTATTATTATTATTATTTAATGGTCGTAATAATAATGGTATTGCAAAAGCTGAACAACTGTGTACATATGCAGTGTATTCATTTAATATAGTTAGAGTGACCACTTCCCACCAAACTCAATGTGATCCGAAGGGTATGGGACCTATTACAAATTGTTTAAAGATATCAAGTGCTATGTGTAACTTAAGGATATGTGCAAACATCCTGGGTGTTTCTGGGGTTGTTTTTTCGGGGGATAATATGAGTTTTCCAACTTCTTAACTGTTATTTTAGCTGATGTTTTTTCTGATAAGCATCTAAGGGTTTAAGTAGGTCGCTGCATCTCTTTTTAAGACACAGTTTTCTTTTGAGATTTAGATTCATTTTTTTACTTTTGTGAACTACAGTCAGCCAAAAAAAGAAAAACAAGAAAATTGTTTAGTGCAGTTAGTGGTAAACATATGAAATGTCTTCCATAAATAAAGGTTATGAAAAAACAAAACATCATGATGGAAGACCCTTGCCTTCTATAATAATCGATAGGTTTTTGACATGCACACACACCTGTATATGTAGATGAGTGACGTCATGTCATATGTATGTGATTCATACTTAATTACTGTCATTCTATTGGGTGACAATTGTATGTGTGAGTTCCCACTGCCCGGAACACAATGAGATGAGACAAGTCCTGTAACACATACAGTAGATATTTATTATCCTTTGGGAGTTCTTTCACCTGTTTTCCTTCTATGAGTACACTCTTTTGCTAAAACGAATACCTGCGCAGTCCAGTTTAGTTCAATCCAATTTAACAACTTGGTCATATTCTCATTTAAGTGGTTTATATCTGATATTCGCAGTTTAATATCAGTATTATAGTACCATTAAGTGAAAAAACAAATTATACAGCTTAAAAAAGAGAGAGCGTACAAACGAAAAATTAATGTGATAAGTAAACACAATGGCTTGTGTTAGAAAAAAAGTTACGTAATCGTCGTGAACAGAAAAAAACTTATCAGAAAAGGACTTCTACACGAACATGCCGTCAACTGTCATACTGGCCTTCGTAAACTTAAATCCAGATGTCATGTAATGTTGATGTTGCTGTTTATATATATATAATTAGTATGTATTTCCAGAGGAAAGCTACATGCAGGCGGAAAAGTTTCATGACGGAAGACCCGCCTTCTATTATAATTGATAGGTTTCTGACCAATCACAAATCCCAAGATATGGCTTCGCGTTCAGATTGGCTCGAGGTGAGGCTTACGTAGGGCTACTGCCAAATAAAAGCTCCGCGCGGTCTCCATTCAGCGCTTACACAGTATGGCCGGCGATATTAGCTAGCGCTCGCTAACGGTATTCTCTGCTAAAGGGAAGACGGTAACTCAAGCAAATCAACTCCTGGATTGTTTTAAGGACTGAACCTCGCTAAATAATAACAGGTCGAGGAAGGAGTAATTAAGCTGTAAACGTTATAAACGACGTTGTAATATTTTTGGTTGTTGGGTGTCTGTTGTCTCACGATGGAAGATAACGGTGCACATTTCTTCGAGGGGACCGAGAAGCTGTTGGAGGTGTGGTTCTCTCGGCAGGATGAGACCAAAGGAAACGGAGACCTCCGTACCATCCCAAGGTTCGTGTCACTTGAGTATCTCCGGGGCAGTGTCAGTCCACAGCAGCCTAGTGGTACATTGACAGAAACACCGGCTACATGCACGGCTTCAGTGGTCACTTTTTGAGATTTATAACAACTTTAATATTGTACAGTCCCGTTTCCGTTGACACTGTATTCCTTATAGTTATTAATCCACCCCTGGATAGACGGCAAGCATTGAAGTGAACCAAATCTAACCGTGGATCCTTAAGCTGGGGAGCTAGCTAACGTCGCCATTGGAAAATGGACACCTCCCCCTTTTAACAGTGGCTGAGTCATTCATTCTTCACCCTGGGAGCTTGCGGTAATTAATATATTCAGCTCCCATCGCTTGTTTTTGCGAGATGATTTGTCGCATGAGGCTTGGACGCCACCATGACAGCCAATTTAGAGCTACTTCATTTAAGCTAGTCCCTAGGAAAAAATATTCAAATTATCAGCCGTCTCCTGAATTCTCCGACGCTGAATTCTCCGACTGCTTGTGATTTAGTGATGAGGCGATCTTATTGTCGTTATTTGCCAATTGCTATATATATATTCGTGGTCGTGTGCACTAAATTGCTTGGACCTTTGTAATTACATATGCTTTATTTTTTCCTGCGTCACTCTACAACGAGGGGGGCATGTGAGACATGTGGTCGTCCGTTGTCACCGCGTGCCTTGCTGGCACGGAAATAGATTCAAGTATTCCAATTCCACCTTTATTTTATTTTTTTAAATTCTTTACTTTTTAAGGCTCATAAGTGATTGGGGAAAACCGTCAACCTTTCCCTCTGCCCTTGCGGTTGCTAAAGTCTGGCCCCAGGTCTGTTACCGCTGTCTGTTTAACCAGAGAGAAACTGCGTAAAGTCGTGTTCACGTTTTCGGCCATGCGGTGCGCTCGCTCCTAGTTGCTCTGATTGGTTGGAGGGTTCCCTGTTACGTTGTGCCGCGGGTTACGTTTAAGGGCTCGGGGGGGGCATGGATTCTGAAAAATCCATGTGGGTTGAGTTCTTGTGAGAAATTCGGTTTTTGCTTGCTAGCAAAATTAGCTGGTTTGAAATGCACGTTTTAAACAACCTTTAACAAGGAGAAACCTTAAAGGCAGATTTGTACCGTGTGTCATAATCATTTTTTGCTTCCCAGACTTTAGTGGAACTTGTTCACTGTAAAACAAATAGATTGTTTAAAATCACCTGGGTTATGTCACCTATAGAGGTAAGACTGGTACTGATTCTTTAATGTAAGGTGAGAGTAAGTGAAAGTGTTAATGGTGTCCACTGCCTTTGCTTAGGGTTTTGATTTTAATCTTTTTTTTTTTTTCTTTTTTTTTTTTTCCTCTCTGGCAGCGTGTCATTTCATGACTGGTTCAAGGAGGCCAAATCATCCCCCAGTGATGGGTGACTTTTTCTGGTTAATGACCAGATCAGGGGCTGGTTTGACAAGTGCATAACCATTGGAGTAAAGGAAAGCTGGCATTAATTTACAGCCAGAGGGCAGATTAACGGCTCAAAGGGACACTGTCAGTGGATCAGACTCGATGGACGTTAGCCAATGTCCAAATAAGACCACAAGGGCATCTGATTCACAAATGTGAAGCTTGCTCACATTACCTCTGCTGCCACTTGTCAGGGTTCAGACTGCATACCAAGCACTTCCAGTGATTGTAGGGGAGACTGGTTCATAAAGTCCTAGCATATTCACCTCTAAACACCTGAAAAATTTACTTTTCCCTGTGTTCAAGCCATCCAGTAGGTGACCACTTTTCTGTCTGATAAGCGGCAAACGTTCCAACATGTGCCGTCTTGATCAGCCATGTGTTCATAATCTCTGGGATACATGAAAACAGGTTTGGCGCTTTGCTTTCTTCGAGGAAAATATGATCTTGTTGCACAGCTAGAAATAACCTCTGGTGTCGATTTCTCACAGAGGCAGGAGCTGACACAGCTTGCTAATGCTTGGCCTCTGGTATGAAACTGGGAAGTAGGCATGTCGCAACAGCTCCGTTATGTTGCGGGAAGTGAGCGAGCTGAACTGTATCCAGACATACCTGTAATGCCTTTGTTCATCTTCCAAATACACTGTTGACATTACTTAATCATATTATATCATTTGCAGAGTTTAGATGGTACTATGATATACACCCATTCTCATCAGGCTTGGCCTTGATGGCAAACTAAAGATGTTGAGTCCTTGCATCAAGGACAATGCCAAAGAGAAGCTGGTGTATAACAAAGCCATCTTAGAGGCACATCGCCTGCATGGCCAGATTTAGAGTAGCTTATAGCATGATTTAGAGTTTATATCATCTTGCTCCAATGTTGGTCCTCGGTGCAGGACCTTTGTTTATCTTCTGAGACGTGCAGTTTTGAAATCCTTCACATCCTTTTATACAATTTTCTTATGCACAAACTAAAAACCAGATTTTTAAATTGGTGGTGTTTTGGGCTGGAAGTGTTAAAAAAATAAAAAAATAAGAAAACTCTTGTTCATGTGTTGACCTTATTTGAAACTTGATATTGGAGCACATTTGACTCCGTGATACCATACCTAGCTTTTTTGCCCCCACCCTCTCAGAGGAAGTGATGTTCACAACAGATGACGTAAGCCTGTCACTCTCTGAGGACAATGTTGTTAAGGGATTAGATGAAGTGGTGTTTGTGGTACTGGAAGGTAGTAAACGTATTTGTAGTTTAGTTTCTTGGGCCATTAGGCCCAAATACAAAAGGCTGCAGTGTGAACTGTATTATTCTTGATTTTGTTGTCTTTAGAACAATGTCTGAGAGATGCATTGTTTGTGTTTATTTGTTTTTTGTGTGTTTTCCTCAGTCATCTAGTTCATTTGTAGATTGACCATGTAGAAAGGAACATAATTGGGTCTTGCATTTTTGCCCACAGCCTTTACGCATACTGCTGCAGTCTGGTTACTGAGGGGCATTTTTTTTTTTGAGAGGTTCTCTAGAAAAGCCAGTTTCATAAAGCATTCATTATTGAGCTGCTGGTATGCTTTCATCGAACACTTTATTTCTTGGAACGTTTGTCTTGCAGCCCAGGCCCCCACTGTGAATGGGTTTGGCTGCTGTTCCAAGGTTGTAATGTGACCCAGCTGTCTGGGTGGTGTCCGGGGGGCAGAGGCAGCTGCTAGAAGGTGTGTCTGCTGTAGGTGCAGAATAAGTCCACATTACCCTACAGCCATCTGCACATGGTGGAAAACACATGTCAGTCTGAACAATACCTCTATTGATATCATCAGTATTGTATGCCCAGAGCATACTCTGGGCATACACTGAAATTGTTATATGCACTTACTTTTTCAGTGTAAAGACTACAGCAAGCTTCATAGACATTTCTGTTCAAAATCCTGAAAACATTCCAAACTTGGCCATGTTACATAACCATCAATAGTTCTTTCCTGTAGTGGGTGCCACTTTAAAATGACCTCAAAAGAGAACAACTTTGTCTTTGTGTGCATTTAACTTGTGTTCTTTTTCTTTCAGGTTTGAGTGGGACAAACTTTTGGAAAATGTGCATTGTTTGATAATAAGTGTGACAAAGACTGACAAGCAGGAAGCTTATATACTCAGGTGAGTGCCTGCTCGATACCTGCAGAAAGTCTTTCCAACTAGACCTTAACCTAATTTCCGTTAATGACAGTCTCAGGTGTCAGTATGGGCATGTACTCTACATGCCACATGCATTGCTTATATAGATGTGTAGTTGTGTTAAGGTAGGGCAAGTATGAGCATGTCAGATAAAACTAACATGAAGCTAAAACTGAAACCAGTAAGCTTAACTCCTCTTGGGTAATCAAACAAGTATGACAAGTTGAATGGGAACTAGGGTGTGGCTTTTTCTCTTCTTCCTCTTGCTCACCTGTCCACCCTTTTTTTTTTTTTTTTTTTTTTTTTTTTTTTTTCTCTTTCTTCTTCTCCCCCCCATAAAAAGGACAGAAAGCATTCACTGAAGTTTTACCTTCCCCATTACTGCTCTGCAATGTAGCAAGGTGAAACAAATATAGAAACAAATACCAGACCTCTATTACACGCATCAATATTAAAAGATTTCATTTTACGAATGAGTAGCCGAGGGGCTCGGTTTGCTCATTTTAGGTAAATATTACAAAGATACCAGGCTTACTTAATCATCATTATCTATCATAGAATATAATGAGGGAAACAATGCTCTGTGGTTATTGGTGACCAACTCCTTTCTTGTCTCTACAGTGAGAGTAGCATGTTTGTCTCCAAGAGACGTTTCATTTTGAAGACATGCGGAACCACCCTCTTGTTGCAAGCACTGGTGCCTCTGCTGGAACTCGCCAGGGAGTACTGCGGCTTCGACACCATTGAGGTTAGACTGGTGTAGCATTTGCATGACAAAGCTTATTTCATCTCAATCTGAACGAGCTGTATCAATGAAGCTGATCAGTTGCGTAGGTTTATTCATTAGTGTCTCGTTTGCAGAATTTCTTCTACTCCCGTAAGAACTTCATGAAACCAGCCCATCAAGAGTTCCCTCATCGAAACTTCCAGGAAGAAGTGGACTTCCTCAGCCAGATTTTTCCCAGTACGTGATACATGAAACTCTGAAATGTGTTACACACACAAGTAAAGGGTAGGGCTGTTCGATATAACGATATATATCGGATGATGATATAAAAACGTCTATTGTTTCATTTTACGCTATGTTTTGTGGTGTCGCAAAATAAACTGTTTACGGCAATATTTTTTTCATCGTTTTGATGGTCACTGTAGTGGCTATATTAATTTCCTAAAGTTAATATTATTTAATATAACCACACTACAGACGGACAAGCGCCTGTTTATGCGTTGTCGTTAGTAACAACGACGGTAACACCATCGCGTGTCCGCTTGTTTATGTTCCACATAAACCTTTCACAATAAAGCTCAAGATCCTGTTGAGACTTTTCAAAATAAACTGAATCATGTGAAAGAGCAGATTATTTATGGATGAGAAGTAAAAAAGAGCCGCCAGGTGCTTAAAAATAAACCTTAGACTCAGTTGTTAGAACAGGCTTTTCCCCACAGCACGCCATGTAATAAATGCTTGCAAAGAAAACGGCGGCCGTTACAACTTATGTCTCAAAATGTATAGTTTCATGCATCAGTTAAAACACTCGACTCCGGGTACATACCGCACAGCTGGAAACACTTCCCGCAAGTCGAGCTGCCCAAGATTCACAGAATTTATAGGAAATGTTACATTTTTGTGATTTATATTGTTATCGGGACGATAGAATTCTTATATCGGGATATGAGATTTTGGTCATATCGCACAGCCCTAGTAAAGGGTGTTTGTAGCACAGTCTGTTAAATCCCTGACGCTCTGAATTTACAGCTGGAAAATGCCCAGGGCAGTTCCTGGTTTATGGCTGCTCCTGGCAAACAATCTGCTAGTTGTTTAAACAAAAAGCTGGACTAGTTGACAAATCTAAAAGACAGAACTCCTCAACCACTACCCCCACCAAAAATTGAAATCAAACACACTTTAAATGATCAAAGTGAACCGTTAACCAACAAACACTTCATGTGTTAGCTGTATTAAGCAATTAGCACATTCCTCATTGATCAAACATAATCTTAGCAGTGCTGTTAGCAGTAGGCTTCTCCTATGCTAACATTGACAACTTAGTTCTATAGTTTATTCTGACAACACCAACATGCAGCTTTTTAGTACAAAAGAACTACAGAGCAGCACTGCTTAACATAGCTGTCATGTATTTACCCTCATGAATAAAGTAATAAAACTGTTTGGCACTGACTAGCGGGATTAGCAAACCTTTAAATATCCAATCATAAGACACACCCTGATTCTGATTGGTTAATGCAAATCTTAGGTTTGTGTTTTTATAGATCAGGTAATCATGTATCTGTGATCATAATCTGTACCCAAGCTGTTTTAATCATTTAAGAACAAATGTTGCTTGTAATATTGAGACTATGGAGTGCATTGCTTATACTATAGCTGTGGGGACAATGAAATTCAGTATTATCACAGACTGTAATTCTGTGTGGCTTAATTTTATCATTGTGGGTTCTCTTCAGAGCTACCTAATGTTTTTGAGTTGATTATAAACGGTAACCATAACATTCCCTCCTTTTACAGATGGTGCAGCCTACTGTATGGGACGTTTGAACTCTGACTGCTGGTGAGCATTAAAATATCCCACATTGGCTTAATATGCTAATACTAAGATGGTCAAGATTTTCAGTCATGAAATATAATTAAATATTTGTGGTTTCTGGAGTTCAGCACTTGTCAGTGAATGTTGGTAATCTGTGACAACAAAATGCCAGTTCATGAGGGAGGTGAAAAGCCTTTAGTTTAAATTGTAAGGATGTTCAAGGCCTCCTCTCATAGGTAGCAGCTCCATGCATCCTCCAGGTTTGAAAATCTTTAATGCCCCCTTGCATCTCTCCCACAGGTACCTGTTTACTCTGGATATGCCAGAGTACTGGGAGAACAAGTATGCTGATCAGACGCTGGAAGTTCTGATGAGCGACCTTGATCCAGCCATCATGGACCAGTTCTACATGAAAGACGGTGTTTCCGCAAGTGAGGTCACTCGTGTAAGTTTCCCCCGGTTTCCCCCCCAGAACAAGCATGTGATAGTAGTTTAACCTTCGTAATCACGGTCTCGTTCTGTTCTCGCAGATGAGTGGAATTCGTGACCTGATTCCAGGTTCTGTGATTGATGCCACAATGTTCAACCCTTGTGGATACTCGATGAACGGGATGAAGACTGACGTGAGTGGAGTTTTGTTTCTTCATCATAGTTGCGCGCTCAAGCAAATCAGTGATGCGACTTTGCTCATTTTCCCCACAGGGAACCTACTGGACCATCCACATCACCCCAGAGCCAGAGTTCTCCTACGTCAGCTTTGAAACAAACCTCTCCCAGACATCATACGATGAATTGATCAGGAAGGTTGTGGAGGTGTTCAAGCCAGGAAAATTTGTGACTACACTCTTTGTCAATCAGGTGCATTTCAAATCCAATTTTTGCATCTACCTGGGGGGATTTTAAACAGCTTCCTGTAAAGTGGTTTGTTTTTGTTTTTTCTCCTGCAGAGCTCTAAATGTCGCAGTGTCTTTTCTACTCCCCCAAAAATGGAGGGCTACAAGCGCCTCGACCGCCAGTTGGCTCAGTTCAACGATTACAATTTTGTCTTCACAAGCTACACTAAGAATCGCCAGCAGAACCAGCAGCAGAGCTGAGGGTCGAGGATGAAGAGGCGCAAAAAACGTGGCGCCTCGGCGCTCCCACGTTGCGATGCGCTTCACCACCCAGTAGCGAGCTTGTCATCATCGTCTCTCCTGTCCCACCCTCCCCGCTGCTGCTGTCGCCATCCAGATTGTCCTGGTGTCAGCGATGGCGCTGCTGCCCCTACTTTAACTTCCAGTTTGAGTTGTTTGCATTGTTGTACCCGTGACTTAGATCCCTTGCATGAAAGCTCTCTTCTCTGTTACGATATTCTAGCCCACTCTTGCTGTGATCTTGAAGTGCATGTAGAGGTATTAAACACGCTCTGTTTCAGGCTGTCCACCTGTGCCCAGTACAATGGTCCCTTCCTGCAGGTGTCCCCCCTCATTCCCCACAGACAAGGTTTCCGCCCACCCTAGACCAGGACCCTGACGTGCTCAGATCAGTCGGCCTCTTATGAGCATACTTTAGATCTCATCCATTGGTTTAAAGTTCAAATTGCACCCACCCACCTAGCTAGCATGACTATTTCTCTACTCTGTTACTGAGTTTATTTTAAAACCCTGTTTACTCAAGGTACTTGGAGGCAAATCACCTCAGCTCAAGTTGTGCTGAGCTTGGGCATTGTGGGATTGTCTTTGAAATGCCATCTTGCTTTGTTGCACTAAAGGTTCAAAAGTTCTCATCTTATTGGTCAGGTTTTGTTCTTTGGCAGCTTTAAATGGTAAACTTTCAGCTTGTACACTTCAGATCTGAGCTTGAACTTTTTACATTGGCCCACATCTGTAGGAAGCATCTAGATATTTCAACCCAGTCATGCAGCATTCACAGAGGGTTTAAAAAAAAAAAACTGAATGTAGCGCAGGCCGTGCAGAGCGGCTTGCTCGGCCATCTTTCGAATGTACATTTCTCTGGAAAGAAAGCCTGGAACAGGTTTGAGCTGAATGTACGACTCCAGACAACGCGCTCACAATGCCCTCTGCTGACCGGCCATTGTTCAGCCCCAGCCCACCGAGAGCCAGCCCTCCTGGCCACTCGCACTGTGTTCAGCTCTGAAAGGAAATAATGAATCAGACACTTTTTGCTTTAGTTGCCCACCAAAGCATCCCCCCAAACATAATATCCACCCTGTCTCTTTCTGCCACATACAGAGATGTAAGCGCACAAAAGAGGCCCACTAGTCTGAGCATGCCAGGGTGGTCCCAGATCATTCCGCATATAACCACTACATAAACTGCCATTTTATGAAATTTATTGTGCCCTCACTTTTTTCTTTTTGTCATTTGGGTCAATGCCCTTTGTTTGCAGGGGGAATCCTGACACACTGCATGTGACTACTAGTGCCGTGTTGCTCAACAGTGTAATGTAGCGCTGTCTCTGCTGTCAGTGTGTGTGCTTCACCTTCCTCTTGTTTTACAAGGTGAAAGTTGGAACTGCCCCCAACCTGGTGCATGTTGGATAGGTGGTTTTGTTTGTATTTTATTCCCCCTTTTTGTTTTGGATTTTATTTTTTTTATAAATTTCATGTATCTGTTTAACTCTTATAGATTTCAGGCTTCAGACAGGTGCTAAAAGCAGGAGAAGTTTCAGTCTTGTTTAGTTTTGTTTTTATTTGATACCCTACAGCTAAGGTTTAGCTTCTCCTGCCAGAGAATGCTGTTAGAATCTTGCAGATGTGATAGTAGTTTTATCCTGATTTCAGCACTTGACATCATCTAAGGAACTTAGCATGCTAGTCAAGCTAGCACTTGGTAAATTTATCTATATAAGGGCAGGAATTTTGAAAAGTGTCCCTCTAGTGTGGCTACGTGGCTTTTTTTTTTTTTTTTTTTTTTTTTCTTCCTTCAATTTAAGATTAAATGACTTGTAATGGTAGTCTGATTTATAGTTTTTAAGAATTTCCATCTAGCAACAGAAATGGTATGCTAGCTGTTGGATTAAGTGCATTTCAGCCTTGTTGGTGTGGATCGTTGGTGTTTTTATATGGTGATCTCTATTTTGCAGTTTAATGGTAATTGAATTTTATACAAAATATTTTGTATTTCTGCTGCGGACCAATTATTTTATTTTTAATTTTTTTCTTTCTGCCCTTTGGTTCTAGCTGTTTTTGTGAAAACAATGTTCCAACAAAGTTACTTGAGGGATGACCTTTTCCAAGTTGACTAGATCATGTTATCACTTTGCTTTGTGAATTCAAGGAAGCGGAAGCCAGGAAAGCCTCCTGCTTGTGAGGGTACAGTTGCAGGTTGTACTGAATGAGCAACTTTGCTGTTCTAATTCATTTATCTGTTCTCTGGATGGTCAAGATGTGCTAAATATCTGTGCTATGAGCTTAATGCTTCAATAAAAGATACTTAAATGTGAGATCTGTGTGCTTTTATTTTGAAGTATTTTGGTATCAAGACCCTGTAGGATGGTCTGACTGCATCAGAAAGCTTTAAAGGGATGATTAAGTGGGTTTTGGTGTAGTTTGTGCAAAAATCTCAAGACCTAATGTGAAACAAGCTGCTCCCTACTCCAATACACTGATTGGACCTAAATCACAGGGGATCTCTCCTGGTCATACAGTGCAACTGGACTGGTGGTGGGGGGGCACAACAGTGGCTCCAGGAGGAACAAACTGGAGCTGTGTGTGTGAGAATAAGCTGCTCTACAGTAGAACTGCACAGGGTGCAGTCTTCAATGACATCCCCCTCTAGGTGGGGTTTTTTTTTTTTTTTTCTTCCCCCCCCCCCCCCTTATATGGGGGGCTACCAAAAACAATTTCCAGTTTGATTACGGTGTCATCAAGTATAGGTTACTGAAAAGAGGGTAAAATAATTATGCCTGGTTAATATCCTGCTCTTAACCCTAAAAACGGGTACATATGGAAACAAAGATTTTGAAATCATGTTTGAATTGACTGGAAGCCCCAAAATGGGGCATACAACAAAAGTCTATTCTATAATTTTTTTTTTAAATTGTTTCAGAACAGTCTTTTGATTAGTTTACATTTATTGATGTTAAGTAAGACACCTGATGCTTTGTTTTGTTTTTAGCTTAAGGAATTTGGGTGTCATCCTTTAAAAAGAAGGCTCTGTGCTAAAAGCAATTCTTGCCCAGGTAAAGAAATTCCTTTAATGGGATTATTATTAAATATTTTTTCTGACAGCCCAGAGGTGAACCAACCAGGTGAAAGAGATATGGGAAATTGAACAACCTTAACAAGTTTCTTATTGTTCTCACAGCAGCAATGAAGTTACAACCAAATCTAAATTTGAGAGCCTGAAAAATAAAGCTGTGCTCTGGTGTGTCAGATGCCTTGTAAAAATCTAACAGTAAAATGAATGTTTAATAACTTCAGGGTAATCCAAGATAAGCATTATGAAGCCTGGTTGTGTCTAATCAATAACTGAGTTCAAAATAGATTTTAAACTTTTGGCAAGAATTAATGCTAGAAATGTATAATCGTTATTCAGTAAAAAAAAAAAAAAATAGGACGCCCATTGTCAGTGACCTGAAGATCATTCATCGGGTTTTAGCAACATTTAAGGATTAAGGCTGTTGGGACAAGTCTGTTTTGTATACTTTCTATATCAACCTATAATGAAAGGAAGCTATCTCATTAGAAAATAATTCAGGTTCAAGGTTACTTTATTTATACCCGTAGGTAAATTTGCTTTACAGAAACATTATAGCATTTGACATCCCTTCACAAAACACACACACTTATTTAAACACATTTGGTAATAATTAGACAAGATGAATTAAATCAAAAAACAGTTATTAAGTTAAATGATGGCGGCATATCTGCTCATGTTTGTATAGAGAATGAATAATAAGGGCGATAAGACGCACCGTTGGGGAGAACCTGTGGAGGAGAACACTGGGTCAAGCAGAACACCATTTATTCTCACTCTTCGTGACCTGTCAGTTAAAAAGTCTAAAATCCAACCCAGCAGGTTTTTCCTGATTAAATTTTTTTTTAATATAATTATATTTACCTACATTATTATATAACATAATATATAATAATGTATAAAATTTAGTCAAGAGGCACTCTATTCCAGGTGATTTTTTTGTTTTTGGAGTGAGAAATGACAATCTGAACTTGTACAGTCTGATCAGATATGGGGATGGGATCTGCCTTCAGAGTTTAAAAGGCCATCAGCAGATGACCACTTGATGGCAGTATTTTGAGTTGGGTTTCTTTTGTTATATATGATCGAAGAAGAAAATCGTCGCTCTTTTCACGTGTTTCTTAATTAGTGTGGTCGTTAGCGATTAGGAATAAAAATACATATACAATGACGCAGTTGGATTCTGTAATGTAAGTGTGGACTCTCGCTTTGGGGGGCCTGGGAAGTGTTGCTATGTATCGTTTTATGAATGTGCTGTTTATGGCAAAGCTTCTAACCTTTAGCTGTCGGCTAACTGCAACTAGCTCCGTCGTGGAATCGGCATGTCTCTGTGGCATCTCATTGTCCGATCTTCAGATGCCACAAAGGATTTGGAGACACCCCATATTTCTACATAAGCGCATAATCAAATCGATTTCCCTATCTCTCAGCCTCATGTTCGTCTTTAATGTGCTGTGAGATTAGTGGTGTTATGCCTAAAATTCAGGGTCTAACGGTCTGAGTTACACTCGATTTGAGTATTTTATGTTTAAGGCAATCATATTAATATAATTAATAACAAACTCATTTAAATGTCTTGTTTTTGTATCCAGTCTCTCTGCTGAAACTAAACTTTTTAAGGTTACCATCTTACTTTCAGTGCATTATGTTTTGGTACATACTGGCATTGCATACAAGTTTGGTTAATATTTCTTCAGCGCTGTGCACATAAAGTCTCTATTCTAAACATAGCATTATTCTTAGGCATCTGTTAATGTATTGGCAGATGTATTGATTTACATCAGGGCTGCTCTCTGAAACAATGCTCTAAGTTTTAAGATAGTTTGTTGTCAAGCTAGAAGACATTCAGACAGTGAAGTTATTTTATGAAGATGATTTCCCCGTGTCTCTGAAAGAAAGAGGAAGATCGGAAACAAGATGAACAGAAACAATATCTGTATTGGCTAATTGACGTACATTTTTAGGTCATCAACCAATCAGAAATACCGGTTTGATTTTCTGATAGTTTGCCTTGTGTGAAGTTTGTCATCTTTCTTATATTCCCTTGTGTTTTCTTCCTCAGAAAACCGAAGACAAAGCGCTCAAAACGCTTCTTGGAGAGCAGAGCACCCAAATTGACTGAAGATGTGAAGAGTGCCATGATTATGAAAGGAGGGAACACAAGTCAGACCATCACGCAGGCCCTCAAGGACATAGTAAGTCACAGAGGAGCTGTGTAAGGATGGAGTTTGGCATATTTGTCACACTGACATGTTTCAGATCATCAAACAGATTTTAGTATTAGACAAAAGCTGTCCAACCCTACCTGGCTCTATGTGGAAAAAGCCCCACCCACAATTCTTAAACTTTGGGGTGTTTTCACACCTGTAAATGATGAGTTTTTACACTTGGATCTATTCCCAATGATCTGGTTTGTTTTTGCACCAAATGCCTTACTACAAACCACATGAGAATGTTCAGTCGGCTTATTGGCCAGATGTGTCTGTGGCAGCAGGAAGAAGGTGCTATGTTCTAGACTATTGGAGAACACAATACTGCTAGGGGCTAGCCCGTACAGACCTTTGCACATCTATAGTTCCTCTACAGGAGTTTTTTTTTTTTTTTTTTTTTTTTTTTTTTTTTTTTTAGCTCAGACTTGTAACATACACCTGGTAGTTGGTTCAGATCGAGGTCGGATCATGTTCACACTGTAAACGAACCACTCTGGAGTTCGCTTGGAACAATAACAAGACCAAATCTGCAAAAAACGAACTGCACTGAGGGGGGGGAAATGAACAAGAGTTTGATCGAAATAGCCTAAATAGCACAGGTGTGAAAATACTATTAAATTAACTATGATTAACCAAGTTCTTTGGAAAGCTGAGTTTAATTTCAGATAACCACACCCAGGCCTGATCACAGCCAGAAGAAGACTTTTAGAGTCTGTCTGACAAAGTGAAGCAGGCTAAAAAAATCCCAAGAAGTAAGATATTGTGCCACGATCTAAAGAAAATCAAGAACACAGATTGACGCCTATCAGCTTGAGGCTGGACGTTAGGGTTGGGTGACTGGCCGAATATATTGACTATCGACATAAGGCTAAGCCCATCATCGATCGTTTTTACAATTCATTTATTTATTTATTTGAGTAAGTTAAATGGTGAATCTAATAGAAGCAGTCAACAGGAAAAATTAACCCATCTGGAGCACAGTCTGAGTCAAAATCCCTGAAATGTCTCTGTCAATGCATTTCGGGCAGTTTGTCCAAGGTTTGTTCATTCTGTGCTCCAGATGGGTTGAGCGCGTTAAAAATTTTTAATCGTGTTAATAGTGATGACCGCATTAACGCTGACAGCCCTAATTTCTTGGGGGGGAAATTAGTTGGAGTTCTTCTGTGTTGTAAACGTGCAAATCAGTCCGTGCATGATTACATTGCTCTGCCCATCAAAAAATCTGCACATGTGCAAATATATTGCCCATCATTGATTATTGGTCTGACGATTGTCGGGTATAAACTTTTACATATCGCCCAAGCCTACTGGATGTATAAAATCCATGTGAATATTTAGTGTGTTAAAAATATTTTACTCATCTGTTCTTAAAGCAGCTGTTCACGCTGACGGGGTTTAATCTCACTGGATGAATCTGTGGCATTCATTTTTTCCAAACTGAGATCGATTTTTTTTTAGATTTTTTTCCATCTCACAGTGTGTTTTGAGGTTTGTTTGTTTGTTTTTTTTAATGTGTAATTTTTCTGTAAATTCATGCAAGTACATTTGTTTCCTTCACAGTATTCCCTGAAGAAACCCAATGCTGTGCTGTACAAAAAGTAAGTGACATATCCACTTTGTTCCTATAATAAATGCTCGGGTTTTATTTGATGGAACAGGTTTATCAGTTCATCTGCTTAGTGTGGGTCGTTTCTAGATATTTGAGCTGGAAAAACTTTGAATTGTCTATTTGGTTGCTTCAGATGATGACTGGGAGGTAAAGAATTACACTGGTAGTTGTATTTACATCCACGTGTTGAACTTGATGTCACATCAGAAGGCGCGAGCTGCCTTGTTGGTGTCGTTTCTGCCGGTCATGAACCGTATCCTGGCAGAATGTGATGATGCAGTCACAGTTTGAAGACGCGTGTACGGTCATGCCGGTTTTTCCCAGTATTTTGATGATATTCCAGTATAGACGCTTGGCGATTGTCAGATTATATGGAGGGAAACGCTGAAGCAGTTTGAAAAGATGAGACATCCTGAAAAAAAAACGTTGGAAAAAAGGTCTTTAAAAGTAAAACACAACACCAGTGTCTTTGCTTCTGAGTTTGTCTGCTTCTACTTCTTCTTCTTCTTATGTCAGTGCCAGTGTGGCAGTTATGTGGTGAGTGGTGACACCTAGTGTCCAAAAGAGTACTGCAGCAACTACCTATACCTTAACGGGGAGTTTAAGCAGAAGTGGCTGTGTGATCACGTTACTGTGGCTGTGGAGCAGCCTAAAACGGAAGACCAAGCCTGCCTTTTTCATATTTTATTCAGCTGGTGTATGTTTCTCTTGTTGGTACTTCTCTAAATCCTCGATTTCAGACCATTTCTGTTCTACTCTTGGCTCTGGGTGACGTCAGCGAGAATGAATTTCTCTCATATGGTTGTCTCAGGCACACAGCAGCTCCAGACATCCACTAAAACCTAATATTTTTAAACAGAAAACCAATTGGGATAAAAGCTGGCATAAAGGGAGCTAAAAGGGCTTGTTTCAGACAGTGGGTGATCATACAAAGCTACTGGTCTAAGAGTGAAGTCCCCTATAGTGTCTGTTTTCTGTCTTGATGGTGTCTGTGTACGCTTTTTAGAAAGAACATCACTCGGCCGTTTGAGGACTCAACATCACTGGTGAGTGCAGAGGGGCGATGGTCCTTTTCAGAGTTTTCACCAGTGTTGCTTTTCTTGTTAATAATCTAACATTTATTTTAGGAGTTCTTTTCCAAGAAGACAGACTGCTCCCTGTTCCTGTTCGGCTCCCACAATAAGAAACGGCCCAACAACTTCATATTTGGTAAATTTAAACTTTCTCTCTATCAGTTATATCACTTACGGTAATATACATACAGCAGCTATAACATCTGTTTTCAGGTTTTTACACGATACTGGACTGTCAGTGTCTCGTCTCACGTTATACGTTGGTTTTATGTTTAGCAGACTATCAGCATAATGCTAGTGAATACTGGTCTGCAGGTTTTCAGTAAAAAATATTTCAGTGTAGAAGATGCTCTGCAAAGAAAAGGTTTTTGAATTGACCCAATCAAATAAATTGTTCGCTTGTTTGTTTGCAGGTCGTCTATTTGACTTCCATGTACTTGATATGATTGAACTTGGAATTGAGAAGTACGTCTCCCTGAGTGAAATTAAGGTAATGGTTTCAGTCATGCTGTGTCTGGCTAGGGAGTCATTTTGACTTATGGTCACAGTCATTTCATCACCTTGTTATTTTCCTCATAATGTAAACTAGAGACCAAAACCTACCTCTGCGTGTAAAGTTAAACCATACAGCTATCACACATACATAAAGACGCGGGTGCAGCCGTGAGCATAGTGACCATTACAGCAGGGATATTGAAAAACTATTGCAAAACTCTAGAGATGCACGACTGGCCGGCACAACACATGATGTAAAATTAAAATCGTCTTGCGACACCCACAACACAGGCGACAGCAGAATGGCACCGTAAGGTGTACTTAGTTTTTCCATACTGCTTCTGCAATTTGTTTCACTTTTTGTTACATAAACAGTGACACAGTGTAATATTCATGGATTGTTGTTTACCTACCAAGCCTGGACCAGATCATTGATATTATTTCCTGATACGTAAAACCTTAGAGGTTCTACTTTCTTTCTATCATAATTGTACATTCACCAAACCAATGAGGAGCCTTGAGTTCAAACACTCTGAAACAACATAAGGGAACAAACTGTCGTGTTCTTGAGACTACACCTATCGCTGCTTCACTCCAATAGTTTCCATCATTTGTAAATCTCTTGTGTTACCATAACCACTCTACAAGCACCCGAGTGAATCTGGTCAAAGTACAAATCACAGTCTCCTAAAATAAAGTCTTTGCTTTCTGTTCTAGGCCAGTAAATGTCCTGAAGGAACCAAACCAATGCTCGTGTTTGCAGGGGAAGCTTTTGATACAGATAACGAGCACAGACGTCTGAAGAGTCTGCTAATAGGTACTCACACAGCACACTAAAAGTGTTAACCGGTCTGATTCTGATATTGTGTTTGTTTGTTTTTTTTTTATGTGCTTTGTGATGAATGAATTATGAAAACTCAAATTAGTGTGTGTGTGTGTGTGTGTATAATATTATTATTATATTTGAGGTGATGATGATGTGTAATTGATTAGTCTGTTTATTTCTTCTGTCTCAGACTTCTTCAGGGGTCCCACTGTGCCTGCAGTGCGTCTGGCAGGTTTAGAACACATTTTGCACTTCACTGCCATCGATGGAAAAATTTACATGCGCAGCTACAGGTGCTGAAACTGTAATAATTTAGTGAGAAAATTTGACTGCCGACATCCAGAACTGAGATAATGATGGGTGTAATTTCAGGTCTCTGTTGAAGAAGTCTGGCTGCCGGACGCCGCGGATCGAGTTGGAAGAGATTGGACCGTCATTTGACTTTGTCCTAAGGAGAACGCATCTGGCTTCAGATGACTTGTACAAGTTGGCTCATAAGCAGCCCAAAGCCCTGAAGGTAAATATGAATGGACATGTTCCTGACTGTCTTAACATCTCATTCTGACAATCCTGTGATGAAACAGAAATCATGCATGTCCAACCCTGAAGCTAGTCCTGGCGAGGTGCTCGAGGGCGAGCGTCGGGTGGCCGGGCCTTAGCCTATGTGGATATGACTGTTTGCTAGCTTCCTTGACTTCTCAGTGGATTTGTCCTTTGGGCATGTTGTTATTGACTCGTTCTTTTTCTGCTCTATTCATTTCCATTTCCATTTCCATATAAGCAAAGCCCCTTTCAGCCTTATTATTCAATCTTTGAAGCTCCTTGTTTCACCAATGAAATGGTGTCCTGGTTTAAAATATACAGAGATGCTGCTTTTCTGTTCTCGTATGAATGATTCCAAATATTCAGTGTTTGTCCTGAAGATGGCGCCAGAGGAAAGACCACATGGTTGCCAAAATCCTGCACAGATACTAAATACTCTGTGCAGCCAGTGTTCAAACATGCTAAACTTTGTTTTAACTCGTCTTCTCTTTTACACTACTTCAGCCCAAGAAGAAGAAGAACATTTCCCATGATGCCTTTGGCACCAAGTTTGGCCGTGTGCACATGCAGAAACAGGATCTGTCCAAGCTGCAGACACGGAAGATGAAGGGTCTAAGGAAGAGGAGGGGCGAGGTGGTCACAAAGGAGCAGGAGGGACAGGCACCCAAGGTGGCCAAAGTAGAGAGTTGAGGCAGACTTTGTACGCCTTTTGGATACTTCTATGATTGACTGTGTGCCGCCAAACCCTTGGTAAAATGTTTTTTTACCGGGGGTTTGTTTTTTTGTTTTTTAAATGTGAAATAAATACTCCAATTGAATGTGTTGTTGTACCTGCCTACATTCTGTTGTATTGTTTATCACGTGCACATATCTGGGCCTTCTCTTAAGCTTAAATATTTAAGCCAGTGGTGATGGAGGGTTCAGTAGATCAGTAATGTTTTGCTCTCGCAAAGCTAGTAAATATTTCAAAAAGGATTTCTGTTCAGACTAAGTTTGTTTCAGTTCTTTGAAAAACATGACAACATATTTATATGAAGTTTGATGATGCAGGGCTGGAGTTATTTCCATCTAAGTGCAGTATATTTTCTCTTCCTGGGGGTTTACTTTGTAAAACTAAAGCTGATTATAGTTTCTGAAAGTGTGCTTTGGCAACATCTTGCTTGCATTTTAGTTTTGGTTCATTTCCCGCATTTCTACAAGGTGACATGTAACAGGACAGTGGGGTTCAAAATTCTGAACATTTTACTTCAGAAGTTAATACAACCCCCACCCCAACGCACATGATTAGTACTCCGAAGAGTTTTTTATGATGTCACAGATTCTTGTCCCTCTCTCCTTTAAATTGTGCATGGGGTTGAGGTCAAGTGACAGTCAAGGACATTCTTTGGTCCTTTTTGATCTTTTTACTACTTCAAAAAGCTTTGGAGTGTGTTTGGGCTCGTTATCCTCCACAGAGACACAGATCAGATGGTGGAACATGTCTGTGGAGAATGAAGTGAAGTGTTTGCTCAGGGTGCAGGTGATATGATGCAGCTGTTTGACTCCAGAAGAGAGAAACACTTCACAGTGAACATTGCCAAAGTTGTCTTGGTAATGTTCATAACACTTTGAGGCCCATGTCTGCAGTGAGGGCAGCATTTAATGTTTGAAATAGTCATACAGGGTTCTATTAAAAAAAAAAAAAAAAAAAAAAAATTCCAACAGTTCCAGAGTGTTCAATTATTAGTTTGAATGATTGAAAAGCATTCACACTATGAATAAAGTTACGTTGAAACCAAGCACACCATTGTTTTTCTTGTGACATTACCAATAAGTTTGATGTGTCACATGGCCCTCTTCCTATTGAAAGAAAAAAAAAAAAAAAAAAAAAGCTGTATCCAAGATGGCCGACTTCTAAATGGCCACCATGGTCACCACCCATCTTGAGGAGTTTGCCCCCTCACATATACTAATGTGCCACAAACAGGACTTTAATATCACCAACCGTTCCCATTTTATTACGGTGTATCCATATAAATGGCCCACCCTGTATATCCACATACATTCACATAGAGCCACCATTCAAACTTTAAAACGAAGCCAAGACATTGAACTATTCAGCTTGTATTTATCTATTTATCGTTTTATTTTAATGAAGTTTACTTTAAGTGTTCAGATTTGTACTCATTTTTATTTGACTACATTAAAGTAAACAAATAAAGACAGTTTTGATAGAGCTCCTGATGTCAGATGGTAGGTTGGGCTTGCCAGAGGTCGTGCGTTTTCTCAAGTCTATTTTCTGTGAGACAAGTTCTAAAGGATCTTCTCGATGGCACAGCGGATGTTGGTCAGAAACACTTCATTTCCCTTCTTGTTGAAGTGAATTCCGTCCTGTCCGAATAGGGTTTCATCATAATATCTCAGGGAGGGATGTTCAATGATGAAGCCTCCAAAGGAATGAACTGCCTTTCTCATGATTGAGTTTACAGTTTTTTCGCCCATGTCCATCATGTACTTTGGATTTCTGTACCTCCACACTTGGCGTTCGTTGATGCAGGAATATAGGATTGTCATGGAGGGGATCCTTGCATGCAGTTCAGTCAAGTCTTTAGTCATTGCAGAGGAAAGTTCCTGGGCGGATACGAGTCCCAAGTCGTTCCCGCCTGCATGAATGACCAAAATATCAGGTGGACTCTTTCTGGACATCAACTCTGCATAAAAACGAAGAAGGACGACATCCCAGCGCATCCCTGTTTTTCCAAACCAATGAACATTGGCATCAAGTCCAAAGTTTTCTCCAAACACGTGGCGTGCTGCCCATTCTCCTCGCTTTATGTAACTTGAGCCGATGATCCATATGTTAGGTATCCTCTTCTGTGTCTTGCTCATTTCAGTGTGACTGCAGGGTCTATTTGTATAAGGTCAAATGGTCAAATATTCTTCCATATGCTTACATTGTTGGACACCCCCACCCCACACACACACACACACTCTCTTAGACTTGTGCCACCCCACTGAAGATATCCTGGAAACGCCTCAGCAGCTGCAATGTAAGGATACCCGCAGCCCCGCCCCTCTGCGTTGTCTATTTATAAAAGTGCAACGGCAGATGTTTGACAGTTGCACATGCTGCAGTACCAGCATTACTGAAGCTACAGCCCCCCGTCAATGGATAAAACTTTACCGTGCCCCCAAATCTCTGTCATATCCTGTGTCTGAATTTAATGACCTCCCCCTGCCAGCCTACGCGAAATACCTCCATACTTCAAAATCCGCAGTGCCTTTTTGACACATTATTTTAAAAAAAATGACAGAAGGGAACAATATGCCAGAAAACGATGCAGCCACCGAGACACCCGCCGGCAGCGAACCCGCAAAGGAGAAGCGTCCAGTAGAGGAGCAGGATGGGGAGAAGGAGAAGACGGAGAATAAGGAGAACGGGGACAGCAAAGTGGATATCCCAGAGAAAAGCGAGGGTCCGGGAGCCAAGGAGGAGGTTGAGTTTGTGCACCCCGAGGGCGGCTGGGGATGGGTGGTCATGCTGGCTTCCATGTGGTGCAACGGCTCGGTGTTTGGGATCCAGAACGCCTTCGGTGTAATGTATATCTACCTCCTGCAGGAATTTGGTAGCCCGGACGATAAAGACCTCCAATTCAGAACATGTGAGTATAGGCTAACCTGGCTGTATGAGTAAAAGTACCACATTAGTAAAGAATTATATATATGTTTAAATGTCATTTTATGTCATGAGTGTGTATTATTTTAGAAGAAAGGCGTGATGTAACCCCGCAGGATGAGTAACGGTCTTAAAGTAAGTGATGTCTTGCTCATGGGACAGTTTTAGTAATGGCGGGGAATTGAACCGACAACTTTCAAACCACCAACGAAGGTCTTCTCGAGAACAATTTCTTCTTAAAGACATAATAATTCTATAGCATCATATGTTTAACATTTAGCCCACTATAAAAACGTTAGCTAAGTTCAGCTAGCAAGTAATGTGTCGTTTCCTGGTGTGAGAGAAGGAAACGCATGCAGACAAAAGACAGTGCGGTTATATAGCACGGTTGTGGGGATAACGTTGCGAGCCTGGCGTCAAAGTTGTGACCTGGCACTCAGTGTGGTGATAATTTAAAAAAAAAAAAACTGGGTTAAGTGGTTGTTATGGTTTGTGTCTAATCCCGAGGAGTCCTGGAAAGCTCTCAGCGTGCTCTCGGTGTGAAAGTACGGCAGAGAGTCGCTTTAAAACGCGAATTAAATACAGCTTGATACAGCTTGCTCCCAGCGGGGGACGGAGTATAATTAATTATTTGAAAAGTCACTGAAGGGGAAACACAAATCAAAGTAGTAATTTCTTATACCATAGCGTGTACAAATACTCTTTTTTTTCTCACACGAATTCTCTTCTTGTCGTTCAGTCTAGTCAGCAGTCGGTATTATCGTACGAATTATGTAAAACCTTACATGTTTTTCTGCATTAAACTAAAAGAACACCTTAAAAACATTGAATATTACAGATAGCGGTGTGCCACACAGTCATGGCATAATCACATAGAGAATTTTTTTTGCGGTTTGTGTGTGTGTGTGTGTGTGTGTGAGAGAGAGAGAGACAGACAGAGGGACGGCTTACCACATGAATAATGGCCCTGTGCAGATTGTAACCACCTGTTGTTGGTATTGCTGTTTGGCAAATGAGCATGTAAAAGTAGTACTGCATGGGGGACCCATGTTTGTTGGTAGTCTGGGGCCTAGCTGTTCACCGACTCAATAGCTTCTTCTGCTGATCTCTGTGATTATTGCATTGGATTTTGTGTTGGTTGCAGCCAAGGTGGTTTGTACTATGGCTCTAACCCATTGCTTGCTTGGTGTGTTTTTTTTTCTTTTTTTTTAATGATCTGAAACATTTAATTAGATTTTTTCATATGCACCAGTCATAGCACCATTACAGGGTTTGTGCCAGAAAAATTGTAAACCGCCAGGGCTTTTTTTAGTCCAGTGCAGTGTTCTGGGCCCCAGCCCAACATGGGGATGCTATTTTGACTTATATCACCCACCTAAAGGTGGTAGTTGCACAGCAAGCATGGCAACAGCACTCCGCAGTGGTAGCATCTTCCCCCAGTTGGACAAATGGTAATGAGCACAAAGATTTGCCTTCAAACTCCACAGATCCCATTGCAATTAAGCATCCTTGGGATGTGCTCCAACAAGCCTGATCCACAGAAGCCAAAATTATGCTCGCAGTGTGTGTTGATTCCCGATGCCACCATAGGACATCCTCAAATTTCCTGTGTCTATACCTAGACCTATTTACTCTGTTCTATATCAGATGATACTTTTGTAAATTAGTTGCTTTTTCCTGTGGTATGGTTTTTCTTTCCATACAGAAAACTCCTAGCCAACCAAAGTGCATCACTACAAATTATTTGGCAATGTTCAATCTACTTATTGGCCAAATGTGTTTGGGGTAGTATCAACAAAAGTAAATACAGGGAAAATGTGCTGTATTCTGGACTAATGGAAAAAAAAAAACATGGAGAATTTACTGCAAATATTTATGTTTATTTGATAGATATTTCAGGATAAATGGTATGTAGCAGGCTGTTACTACGGTTTGTGTACTCTCCTGTGTACTTTCTTTTAAAGTGTCTTATAACCTTGGTTATGTGAAAGTGCTAAGCTAAAACATGCACTGTACATTGGATAATTGGACTACATCGAAGTTAGATCGTATTCTTGTAATAAATCGCTCTTCAGCTTGTTTGGAACCAGGCTGAGACCACCCCTGGTGGTTGTTTTGGTCTGCACCTGAGTCCACCATCTACCATCAACAGACTAAACAGCACGTCCATACATAGGACAGAAGGAGAGGTGACCATCAATGATGTCAGCTGACAGCATAATGATTCAGCGTAATAGCATGTGTTCACATTGAATGAGAGTTAGCAATGTATGAAAAACAATGTTGGTTAAGTATTAATTGAGTAATGCATTTCTTAAAGTTTTATGTATATTTTGTCTTTTACTATGCACACAGTTCACACACTGAATTTGTTAGCTAAATCTCTAATGAACTCTGGAAAATTAATAACACTAACAAGTATACTAACAAGTAACAACTACTTAATCCCCTATATATATATATAACTTAACATTCAGACAGCACTAATAATTACTTCATTCTTCTATCCATTTGAGATTACAGTGCCTGACTGCCAGGATGTAAATTCTTGAGTTAGAAGTTTTAGTGAGGTCTTTCCTGCTTATTTTCGCTTCATGAGATGGACAGCATCCATTCTTTCCATTTTTTTCCCTGATCCTGTTTCTCAGAAAGAACACAAAGTACTGCTTCAAACTAGATGTTCACTCTTCAGCTTGCCTTCCTGTCGTGAGAACAGAACTAATGAGAATTAATGAGGCAGTTGAGTGGTTTTGAAGTTGGACATTGTCATAGAGGAAGTGCCAGAATGCTAAGAGAACGCATCTATAACAGTCAGGATACAAGTCTTCGTAAACATCACAAATCCTTGAATGAGATCCCCTTCTTTCCCACATGAATATTTTTATCTGACTGAGCGTTAGAGGAAATGATGGAATTTAATTGACATGGAGGAAAACAGAATACTAAAATGAATTCCGTTGGATAGCTGGCTCTGTAATGGCTACTGAGTGTAGCGTGATTTGATCGTCTTAGTCTAGTTTCTGAGTCATTTTGGGGGAAGAACTGTAGCTGGGCAACGAATTTTATCAGATATATTAATAATGGTATTTCTAATATCTGATAATGAAAATGTAAAAAGTAAAGATGAGATGGAAGAAACACCCATCAGCCATTGTATGAGTGTTGCTTGTTGGCAACATAACAAGTCGTCTTCTCTGGCTGTGTAGACACTTTACTGCAGTCACCAAAATCCAGATACACTTTTCATCTCCCTGGTCAGGATTTTCCATGGAAATTTGTATCACTTGTTTACACGGACACTGCTGACATAGACTTTACTTTACTCAACTTTAGACAACAGTTTTACTTCCCAGCACAGTCCCTTGGATCTATTTTCTGTTTATCACTGGCTGTAATAACACATATGTGTATTTTTAGCAAGCTTTTCAAGCATTGCATAGCACACATTAAGAGTGCAAGTCCCCGCCCCCCAAAAAAAAGAAAAGAAAAAAGAGTGCAAGTCATATAGAGAGCTTCATTTTAGCACAAGTGAAAGTTGCGACAAGATACTGATATGCAGTCTTGTCTTGGAGGGAGACACAGAACATGTAATAAATTACTCAACCTAAAATATGTTCATGAATAAAAAATGATTGCCTGCTGTGAGTTAATTGGTTTTTATTGTTGCAATGAGAGATGGCAACACTTTGCTATTTACGTGGGTTCATTTCAGATCAGCATTTAAGGCTTGTACGTTTTGCAGTAATATTCTCTCCTCTGCTGTCTGTTTCACTGTGTGTGCTTATTTGTTTCGCTGTACACATGGAGTGGAGCAGATAAGACCATCAATATCATGGCCTGTGGTGCATGTCATACACAGAACACGAATACGATGTAACTGAAATGAATATATTAACTTATAAGCACGAATACTCAAAGATATTGAGTCAGTATTAGTCAGTATCTGATGTAGATTGGTGGGTTTAAAAAGCCGAATGGGTTAGACCTCCTTTCTGTTAAGACATTAACATTGTTTCTCATGTTTCAGTTTTATTGCGTTACTGGATACTTATTAGTTATTTTCATTTTCCTGTGAGTAAGACACTTTTTGATGGGACAGTTCAGAAGAAATACTTTAATGAACTTTTATTTTGATGATCACCAGGATATAAAAACTGCAGGTATTGATTCACCAATGAAGTCAAATAAAAATAAAAAAATCCTGAAAATGTTTGACTTTGAACCAAAAATAAGGCTTTAAAAAGCTTTTTTTTTTTACCTTGGAAATTCTGTTTCCAAGGGGCAATCGTGGAAGGTTGCCAGTTCGAGCCCTGGCTCTGATAGTTGTGTCCTTGGGCAAGACACTTCACCCGTTGCCTACTGGTGGTGGTCAGAGGGCCCGGTGGCGCCAGTGTCCAGCATCCTCGCCTCTGTCAGTGCGCCCCAGGGCAGCTGTGGCTACAATGTAGATTTCCATCACCAATGTGTGAATGGGTGGATGACTGAATGTAGTGTAAAGCGCTTTGGGGTCCATAGGGACTAAGTAAAGCGCTATACAAATACAGGCCATTTACTGTTTGAGTGCCATGGCTCTCCTTTATCTTATCTCTGATTTATCCCACTTCGGTACATTTTGAATGGGCATAATTACAGTCAATAAGACCCGAAGTAAAGATAACATAATAGGGAGAGATTGTTGCTGATTTACTGTTTTAACTTTGCCTATTAAAGCCTTCTGATAGGTAGTTTTACTCCTGTTCTTTATGGAGAATGGAGTACAAACAGTAAGTTTTTAATCCTCTAAGTTGACTGGGGAGTTGAAATGTAGGCAGTTCCACATTGAAAACCCCTCATGTGCCCTGTGCTTGGTGATTTGAGTGCAAAGACATACCAACGCACATGTTTGAACGTGTTTCTTTGTCTCACATTCAAGCTCCGATGCGGCTAAAACTGCATATGCCTTGAAACTGCACCTAAGATGAAAATAAATGTTCAGTTAAGGTCTGCAACTTAAAGCAGTTATTAGGGCCAGTATTTGTCTGTTCACTTTAAGGACCATGATGGCCTGATTGCTGTAAACGGGTTGCTTTTGTTGGAATAATTAAATTCAGTTCAACTTAGTTTAGTTATATTTATATAGCGCCAAATCACAACAGTTTATATTGTAAGGTCTTTAACTTGTAAGTTTTAATTCTTCTAGGGTCTACATTAATAATAATAATAATTATTATTATAATAATAATAACAATCCCTGCTTGGAATAACTGAAAATACTGCGCATTTCTCTCTTTCCTTTCTGAGAAGAATGATCAAACATTACTGCCTATGAGTAAAACTATATTCTTTTCTGTGATGCAGGGTAATGTGTATGATTTCAGGTTGCATAATGTGTTTATCATGCATGCTAACATATTAATTTGAATTTGTAGCTGTAGTTCCTATGGTCTGATCTACTACCAATTTACCAGAAATTATCTGCTGGGCATTCATGAATTTCTTAAATAGGGATATATATTCCATAAAAAGCAAGTTTCTAATAGCTGAAATCTTCAGCTAGTAGCTGTTTGTTGGTGCCAAAGATAACGCGCTGCAAAGCTCGGAAATTGTCACAGTCAACCAATCACAATGCATTATGTTGGGGTGGGAAGGTCAAGGCTCTATGCTGGTTCCCTCCCTGTGAAAGTGCCAGATGGGGTTATTCTTGAGCCTCGTGCCAAAAGCCACTTGGTTGTTGTCTACTGTCAGACCTGCCAAAGAACTTTGGACTAAACTAGTTTTTTGATACCTTGATTGTGTTGTTTTGATGACATGAGTGTGTTAGATCAGTTAACAGTAACTATGATTCCCTTGTACATTAACAGGAATTTGGTTTCCCTCAGTTATAGGGCAGCAGAACTGACTGAAGAGGGATCAGAACACGGGGGAAAGACTATATTAGGACTTTTCACTGCTTGGCTGCTGTCTGCCTTGTACTGAGGGCAAAGTGTTCAGTTGATGTTGAGTTTATTCTGTCAGCAGTCAGGCTTACTATATTGCTGCTTTAGCAATAATTTACTGTCACATGATGTTTTATGCAAGGGTTTGTTTTGTGAAGTAGACACGTTTCACTAGTTGAAAATGAACTGTTTTAAGTTTATTTTTTTAATTCAAATACCAAAAAGGTTATAGATAATGGATTTCCGATTGAATAATATGCTCAGATGGCTCCTGAAGGAGATGAGACAATTGTCAGTTAAATATTTATCTACAACTACAGGCTCACATGAATGTAACATGCCCAACCAAGTTTACATGCACTTTTAAAAAGCATAATTGATTGATCTTCATGGGTAACTTGGTTCAAAATAAAACAAAATGACTCCGATGGAATGGCTCCACAAAACCTTGACAAGTTTTAATCATAGACGGGTTAATATTTGACAGGCCGTTTGATTTCAGGCGTGTGTAAGCTTGGGTCTGAGTAGGTGAAGGTTGTCAAGAGATAAAGTCTCGAGAAGATAAACATGCTGGAGGCAGAGCCCACTTCAGTGGCACCAGGACAAATTGTTTGGCCCCCTGCACATGACACGCAGGGGACCAGCCCCTCAGACCACAGCCTGAGGGGCTGGATGTGAACTAATGGCTGTGATGTCCTTGCTCTTGGGCAATGTCAGACTGATTAACAGCAGGCAATCCCTGTGTCACTGCACCAAGATTAGGTCTTGAAACAGTCAGTCTTTATGGTCTCACTCAACCACGTCTAATTGACACAATGTGGAGGTGTTACAGTGCATGACAAGTATGAAAATGTGTTATTTTTACAGGGCAAAAGAGGGAATAAGAGGGAATAAATATCAGAAACAAAATTCTAAGTGGCACCTTCCTGTTTTGAAGGAAAAACAGAGTTGGGATAATGGTATGCTCCTATAGTACTATCCTATGGTGACTAATATCCCCAAAAAGCTACTGAAGCTCTCAGTAGCCCTCTAGCCTAAGCATGGCATGGGGTACTCTTTGATTTGTTTACTGTCTCCTGCATCCGTTCATTTCATCGACCATGGATAAAATTAACTTTGCACAAAGACCACTGTGAACTAATTAGGAACATCGAACATCACAGGCAGCACCGGCAAAAACCACACTGCCACTATAATAAGATTCACAGGTACATGATCGGTCTGGTCTCCATGTGTCTCTAAGCAGCCATGGTAACCATAGAAAACAGCATGGCCATTATATCACAGTGCTCATATATTTCTCAGGACAAGATTTTAATACGTTTTTCTGTTGCCTCTTTTATCATTACAGATATTATGGATTGATGTGGGTTTTTATTATGTACATACATGTAATTTTTATTATTTTACAATAAAATAAATTATTATTGAATAAATATTTATTTTAGATCAAGTTTATGTGGCATCAACAAATGTTTAAACTTGGGACTGACTTAAAATAAAATATCTATAGTTTTGTGGTTACTTTTTGTTTCTTTCTTAATACTAACAGTATTGTTAGTTACTACAAAAAATCTCATATTTTTAAAGGCAAAGTAGGTTTCTCTGCTGTTTTCAGTTTACTTTTTTTGTTAGTAACACATAGCTAGCTTAGCAAGCATGGTTTTGGAGGGAACTTTTTAGTAAACAAACATAAAATCACACTAGCTTGACACAGATGATAGCTGTATCTGTCATTGTCTTGCTCAAGGCCAATGAAAAGAAACCTTGTGGGGGTCATTTAGCCGTAGCCCTTTACAAAAAAAGTACTGATGGAGCAACTGCAGAGTGCATGGAACAATAAGTATTTTATTCAAATTCTCAACAAACACATATTTAAGTACAACAAATCCTCTGATTTACCACAAGATACATAAAATGTTAGTCAAAAACACCTTCCGATGGATACATTTTGAAGGTACAGATAATGGCAGTTCTAGGTTAAGTGTTGGCCTTTCTGTGAAACAAGAAGCTGGAGATAAGGGGACTTGGGGAGGAGTGTATGTATTCAAGCTGTTGTTTGCAACACTATACAGTGAGCTTAAAAAAGGGGGTGGACAAAAAGCTCCTCCAATCACCAGCTTGTTCTGACACACCACCCCTTTTTGCTTCCCTCTAACATGAAACACAACACCCATTTAACATTTTTCATATGGACTTCTAGTATCTGCTGCAGAGGGAAGTCATTCCAAGCATGCGTATGATGTGCTTTTTTATGCACAGCCATAAATCGCTCTGCAGCTGCTCCCCAAGTTTTTCCTGTGTCATCAGACAGACGTTTTCACTTCCTGCAGTGTGAGAGGCCAGAAAACACACAAATGATTTGAGTGGGTTGCAAACACACAAAAAACACTTCCCCCTTCTCCACAGTTTCCAGTGGAACTGCCCAATACAAATGGCTTCCAGCTGCTGTAAACTGGAATTGCTATATCCTTGTTGCAGACCCAGATGTTTGACTGCGGCACTAAGAGGCCCTGATTAGGGTTATGACTGGGGTCTTTGTGACTGATCGGCACCAGTTGAAAAGTCATACTGTAACAGTATTACACAGTAAGACCCCTTTAATTCAGCAGGAGTTGTAAGGAGTCTCCCTCATCTCTTTTCCAGCTATACTGTCCTCTAATTTCTATTCTTTTTTGCTGAAACTTAATTTATACATTTTACAATTTTTTAAATTAATTTAAAAGGTAACACAGTCTTAAGCAGCTGTTATACATTTGTGGGCCAAGCTCCTCTGATTCTGATGCAATCTAGGTATGTGAACCTGTTGTTGTGTCTAGACTTTATTTGACAGATGTAGCAGTGATTAAAACCAACCAACCAAACCAATGGAGGATACTATCCAGTGTATCCTCCATTGTAATAAAAGAAATAAAGTGTCATAATTAGTCTCTTAGGGTAACTCCACAGAATTTATACATGTCGATTACAGTTCCTCTTAAAAAAGATTTCTGTTGCTTCCTTTTAATTCAAATAAAATGCCTACTCCAGACCAAATAATCAGAGAAGTGAAAAATTGTGTCATGGCAACAGAATAAACACCAACACTAACTTCAGCACGTCTTTGGTACACTAAATTTTAATTTGAGAACTCTTGCATGTTCTACAATCCCAAGTTCATCCACCGTCTCAAAAAGGTTTTTATAGGTTTCTTCTTTTGAGGCCAGCCTTCTGATTGGATTCCCATGAACCATCTTGAGGATATCCCCTCTTGATGATGTCATAGAGATCCAAAAGTATTCAAAATCATTTAAAATATTGAAAACTATTTAAATGGGCAGTATGTTGCCTCAAGAAGGTCCTGGGTTCGAATCCACCATCGGGGCCTTTCATTGTGGAGTTTGGATAGTCTCTCTGTATATGCATGGGTTCTGTCCAGGTACTCCAGCTTTCTCCCACAGCCCAAGACATGCAGTTAGTGGGGTTAGGTTAACTGTTAGTTCCGAATGACTGTTAGTGTGTATGGCTGTCTGTCTCTCTGTGTCAAGAGATGCAAACAACATGCTTTATTTGCATGTTGTTGTTTTTCCTTTTCTTTTTAAGGAGCTTGAAAAGAAAAGCTTCAAGGGGCCTAAAAAAAGTTTCAAGAAAGCTCCTTTGATTACTATGACCTGGATGACTGAGAACCTACACAGACTTTTCTTTTTTTTTCCTTTTAGATATAATTATTTGAGATTAGCATTAGGAAGCAAAGCTGGGAGGATGTGAATCGAGTGCAGTTAGCTGGGAAATATGTGGGTCACTAAAACATATTCACTGCACTTAGTTGGCATTTCTTAACTTCCCTTTTCCTTTTTCTTCCCCCGGCTCTCAATGCTGTCGTCAGAGAAGAATGTGCTCTGCCTTGTGGGAGCCAAGTGTGCGTTCAGTGCAGTAGGGTCCACTTCCTGAGCCCTGGTCAGCGAGTCCAAATGTCTGATAGTGAGCTGGCTGTGAGGCTGCTGGGTATAGACAGCTGCAGGATTTAAGGCCACTGCTCTGCTTAGTTTCTTCTGTCTGGGAGATTAAGGAGCCTGGATGTAACTACAGTACATGAAAGGCTAGGTGTTTCTAGCCAGCTAATAGCTTATCAGATTGAAGTAGCTGTGTGGATGTTAGACCACACAATTATCGACAGGTCCAACTGAATTGTCTTTGCATATCATTTAGTCCTTTGGAATTTAAACAGAACAACCTATGGTCTGTATGTTGTCTCTCAGAAGAACTGAGCTATTCTAGTATTCTACTTTGTAATTAAGTACAGTAATTAATAGTTGCACATGGTGAAGAAGTGAAATGTTAAATATTTCTAACAGTGGTTTATTTAGCATAACTGCCGATGGTTATTGCATTTGAACAAAAAACAGAGCACCACCTACAGAGTCTTAAATTGGATTCAGGAGGGGCTCTCTCCTCCACAGCCGCTGCTCCTCCACATGAAAAGGAACTAGGTGAGGTGGTTCAGGCATCTGACAAGGATGGCTCCTTGACGCCTCCTGGGTGAGGTGTTCCAGGCATGTTCCAACGGGAGGAGGCCCTGGGGTAGAACCAAAACACGCTAGAGAAATCTCTTGTCTGGTTTGTGAACGCCTTGGTGTTGCCCTGGACAAGTGGAAGAAAATGGATGAATGGAAACACTGTCCAGTAATAGCTCTAACTAACATGGTCACTGTATCAGGTTATCATAAAATCTTGATTCCTGGTGGTTACATTTTTTATATTTTCCACCGTTAACTGAACTGCCAACTGAATCTGAAAAAACAGCTATTATTATTTTGTCTCCAAAACTTTTACATAGTGTGATCTCTAAAGTTAAACCTGGGTTTGGGTGTACTTTCATGGAATACCAGTTTGTACCTTTATCTCCATCAGCACCAATAAAAGAAACGGTGATGTACCCAGCAAAACAAGAGCTCTTGGAAAGTGAAGTGAAATAATGATGATGGCCTGATCACAATGTTGGGGCGTGCTGGGTGTTTTATATATATGTATATATATATATATATATATATATATATATATATATATATATATATATATATATATATATATATATATATATATATATATATATATATAAAGCCATTAAAGTCAATACTACGTCATGGTAACAAACACTTTTGCATTGGTGCTGTGTTGATACAGGGGGACATCTGGTCTTGTTTTTGGTTTGATGGCCGTGAGAGCATTTTAGTCGCTAAAACCTTTTTCCTCCTCACTTTGTGTTCATTATAGTGGAACAGCCTGGGACTTCGGGGTAAGTTGTAAGTGGTCTATAGTGTTAAATGAAGCCTGTCTTCATTCTCCATGTTTCAACTAGACATTGGTAACATCTGAGCATCTTTGGTCAACAGATTCCTAGAACGTGCCATAGAGATGTTCTGTTTGTTTAATTACCTGAGCAAGTCTTGTGCTACCTCAATACTGCAAAATGCCTCATCCATTAGATGCTTTTGTTAATTTTGGTTATAAGATAACTCTTCAGATAGCTTTTTTAAATGCAAACCCTTTGAATTTATTCATACATTTAAGTAAAGTCTTCAGTGCTCCGTTTGTGGCATTCAGTGCAGTGATCTCACTTGATGTTTCATAGAAATTAGGATTAAAGAGATAGATAAATATATTTGTTTTAAGGAAGGAAAATAAAGATGACATGAACTTATAAACGTACATGCTATAGCTAAACTTGTCAGCACATAGCACAGGGGATGTTTAATTATAATTAATGGGTAAACAGTGGTAATTATTTGTCAGTACTTGAAACAAAGTTAAGAAACTTTTTAAAAATAATTTTAAAGTAATGACTAAACGGCCAAAATATTCAAAATTAATAAATTTATTGAGCCGTTAAGCTAGTCAGTTAATAGTTAGCTTGAAATATTAGAAATTAGATTTAAAACTGCACAAATGCATAATTGAGCATAACAAAAAAACACTGACATTTCAGTTATTGTTCAATGTTATTATTGACAGGTCCAACTGAATTGTCTTTCAAAACCCTCATTCAAAACAACACGTGATGCATGGTGTCATTACTGAAGTTCTTGGGGTCATTAGGGAAAATCAGGCAAGAATGCCCAAAGTAGTTACCTCAAATGATACACAGGCTTTCTGAGTTTTAAAATATGCAGTTTTCTGTGGATAACAGGTGTATTATGCAGTTTCCTAGGTCTCAAGGTTCAGTTGTTGTGGGGTGACTGGGTTCAGAGTTGGGGGGGGGGGTTTCCAGTGAAGCAGACGGATGACTTAGGGAAACTCGTCTGCTAGTATTTAAAGCAGTGCCCGTAGCTAGAGGTGGATGTCACTGGGACACAAAGAATCCTGATTTTACATTGTTTTTAATCTAGAATTTCTCTTGTCTGAAGCATAAATGCTTTTAAATCAAGACAGCCAGAAGAGCACAACAGCAATTTCCTGTTGCTTTTGAAGGATTCTTGCTTCTTCTCGTTCACTGGCATTTATTAGAGTGAACATTTTCTGACTTACTGTGTTGTCTGGAATAACTCTAAAGAAGCTTTGGGAGTTCCCCCGAATGATAAAGACTATGTGTTCCTCTGACTTTCGGTCCATCCTTGTTATCAGAGTTTTAATTTGTACTTTGGTTTATGACGGAATGGCTGTAAAACTGATATAGAACCTAACAACATAAGTGCATTTAGTGTTTACAACATTAATCCTTACATGACAAATATCTAAACTATCATGGTGAATTACTGTTGTGTAAAAAAGTGACTGAAAAGAAATAAAATGAAAATAACTGTTGCCACATTTCGCAGGGACCACTAGGTAATAAACAACTGTGGACAGTTTGATTTAAACAATGAGCAATAAAGCCTCTCAGTTGCTGGCTGACTGTAAACTCTTGGCACACTGAAATAAACACGTCTCCTCAAGTGTGACTTTAAAAAGGGAGAAGCTGGTGACAGTGTTGTCCAGATTAATCCTAAAATCACAACCACACTGGTGTTTTTCTTTGGAACTTCATAGCATCTGTTTCATTTGGAAACCTGAGATCGCTTAATACTCTGCCAGCATGGGGTGAGGTGAGGAGAATAAAATCCCAGCAACAACCCTGAAACTTGACACAAGGGTTTCCTGTTAGTCGTGTAAAAAACAGACAACAAAAGCATTCCAGCTCCAGTTGGTCTTTTCCCACAAGTTTCACCTGACTTAGCTCCAGAGTCAACAACTTTTTATATGGCTTGTGTCACATGTGCTGACCTGTTGTTCACCTGAAGGCATTTCTGGTCTCTATTGTTATCTGGTATTGGATGTGTGATGTCTTAAAGAGAAAGTTCCCAGTTCCCAGCAGTCTTTTGTACAAAAACATGTCACTCTCGCCTTTTTCCCTATAGTCATGACAAACACACTAACAGAATAGCTTTGTTCACAGAAATTCTTATTTACCTTTTAAGGGGCCTTGGTATAGTCCATCCATTGTCTAAAACAAACTTTTTTGGCTTTCCCCCTGCATTAAAATGAACTTTCTTCTCATTGGCTGGCTTTTGCAAAGAAACAGTTTGAACAGCAGGTGAGTAGGGCTTGCACAGCCGGAGCTGTTAATCTGAGATGACCATGTTATGATTGTCCCCTCTCACTGATGCCAGTTAGAGTAAACTTGAACCTTTGGCTCACAGGTATGACTTACTAACGACCTCAGTATTTGAAAATTAATAATAATGTATTTTGTATCTTGTGTGTTCTGTCACCATATGGTTTATTTGCTTCTTTTCCATCTACGAAGGAAATCATACAAGGAATGTGTAAATGTATGGACTATGTACGTAAGAAGCATTTGTAAAGCCTGAGTTCAGTAGATTCAAATACAAAGTACAGCAGGAGTAAAATGGCCAAGATGTAAAAAAGGGAACTCATGACGTTGGTAAGGCATGTGATGACTGGTTGCCTAGTAAGCTGTACAGTGTGTGTGTATCCTTGCGTAAATGTGTGCATCGATACAGAAACAATAGTGTTCTGTTATTGCAACATGACCCTTTGTTTAGCGGTTAGTGTCTGTAGTGTAAAGTATTTTCCTGGAGACAGTTGTGCAAGGTGTTTTTTTCCTTCCCTGTATCTACTATTGTGGGGTCTACCTTACAATGTAAAGCACCTTGAGGCAACTGTTGTTGTGATTTGCTGCTATATAAATAATATTGAATTGAATTGAATTCAACTGAATTGAATTGAAATATAATAGAATCATGACATTCATTCTGTCTTCCCACTGTGTGTCTCCTGCAGCATGGGTGGGCTCCCTCTCCATGGGCATGATCTTCTTCTGCTCTCCCATCGTCAGCATATTCACCGACATGCTCGGCTGCAGAATTGTTGCAGTGGGTGGTGCTGCTGTGGGTCTGGTCGGCCTACTGGGTAGCTCCTTTGTCACGTAAGGAAGTTTCCCAACTCACAACTGCATAAGAATTTTTTTTACATTTCTTAAGATAGCATGCTTTTGCTTTATGTATGATTCTTTTGTAGCACCTTTTAACTGTTATTTAACTTTGGACGTACAGGCAAAACCTTAGTATTATAGGATATCAGGCCTGTCTCGCTTCACTTTTTTGTCACATGACAAAATATGCATACAGTGTTTTCCACTGAAAAAGATTGTATTTGGGGCAGTAACAAGGCACCCATGATTTCTTATATGGTTTCCACAACTATAATATATCATGCTTTTTAGAAACTTCTAAGTTAACATTTTGGGCTGCATGTTGTGAGGGCAAAATGCATAGACACATGCTAACTAGTACTAAGTAACAAATGAAATACAGGACATTCACTCATCTAAAGTCAAACGCAAATGTCTTGGATGGACTGTATCTTGCAGCACAACACATTTACCCTAAATATCAAATACCAATATCACAAACATAGTGAAGAGGTCAAACTCAGTGACTCTGTTCACTTGGCGAAACTTTCAAAATGAGAGCAAGGGGACCGTAGTCCTGTTGGTTAATTGAATGGTAAAAATAAAAATAAATATCAGTGTAACTGTGTGGTCTGCCTGATTTTATTTGATCAATTCGATGAGTCAGTTTGATCTCCCAAAACAAAACAGTTTATATAAAATGATGACTTCATGGTAAAAATGACCTAGAATCTCATTGTGGCCTACAAGTGAGGAAACACTCACACAGTCATATGTGGTTCAAGCAACGCAACAAGTGCAACGCACACACTTTATCACTAGAGTAAGCAATAAAACTGCTGAATTACAGCTGGTCAAATGACAGAAACTGTGGTCAGGAAGCTGAGTTCTCAGGGTGCAGACTTACTATGTGACTGCTATTGGCACTTAGATATTTATTTAAGCCAAACAGAACTTTGAAACTCACTGTGTGCAAAACCATTTCCAAAAACGCTAGGCCCCTGTATAAAAATGTAAGTAAAAACAGAATGCAGTGATTGGCAAAGCTCATAAACCTATAAAATATTTTATTAACAGTGGAACTAAGAACATGTACTATTTTAAGGAAAAGGCATTAGGTCATTTTGAATTTGGTGGCAGCAACATGCTGTCTGTCAGTTTTCATGAAATAGTAAAATGACTTAGTTTAAACAATTGATAACTTTTATAATTATGAGTCACTGACAATGTAAACCAATATGCACCATCGGTTAGAATGTGTCATAATGTGTTAAAAATATTTAAACGAATTATTTGTTGTCACTGAAGTTATAGCAAATTAACTTAATGTGAGAACGAGTTAGGAGACTTACTCTGTATTTGATTTATGTGAATGAGAATTGTGTTACTGCATTTGATTTAACCTAATACGTGATAAAGCTTCTTGAAACAAAAATCTGTAAACAACATTTTTTTGGACCTTTAAAGACATTTGACATCTTATTTTATAGTTTCTGCTGCTAAGAACTGATTCTTTTCTGGGAAATATCTTGCAGATGAATTGGCAACTCTGAATGAATCGACTGTACACTGATGTTATTTATTTGCTCCTAGGTCCCTGGGCCCCATGTACTTCACATACGGCATTGTGTTCTCCTGCGGCTGCTCTTTCGCCTACCAGCCAAGCCTGGTCATCCTTGGCCATTACTTTAAGAAGCGCCTTGGCCTGGTAAATGGTATTGTAACAGCCGGCAGCAGCGTCTTCACGATCGCTATGCCCTTTGTGCTGTCAGCCTTACTGAAAAACATAGGCCTATACTCCACCATGCGTGTCCTCTGCATCCTCATGCTTGTGCTGATGTTGGCTGGCTTCACTTACAAGCCCCTGCTGCCGGTCAAACCGAAAGACTCCCAAACAGGCAGCTCACACCTAAAACAGATTTTCAACGTCAATATCTGGAAGTCGTGGGGATATCGCATCTGGGCCTTCGGCATTCCCGCTGCCCTCTATGGCTACTTTGTGCCTTATGTTCATCTGGTAAGTACTTATCACTTCTTTCATCTGCTGTGTTAATAATATTTATGCTGGCATTCATACTTACTGTTTGTGTATGTGCCGTTCACTCCCCTCCAAACAAGGGGTTGGTAATGATCCATTTGACATATGGGAGCATGCAAATTCCAAGATTCCACAGTGTGATTTTGCAACTATCCTACTCCTGGGTTCTGGATCTCATTATTGGCATGGTTAACAAGGAATAAGGGTGAGAGGTTAGCTAGCTTCAACAGCACAGTCATCAAAACTCATAACAGCTATGTGAATAACAGAACTGTGAAAGGGGAGAGGAAGGGAAGTTGAAACCATGGCAGGATCTTCCAGACATTCAGTGGTGGCACAGAGTGTTACTGTCTTTTAATATTTTGCTTTTTGGCAACTGTGATAAATTAAAAATTTTATTTAAGGGAGGATGCAAAAGGAGACAGAAAAACACATCATTTGAGAACGTTTCCAGAGTTCCATCACGTGCACCAGTGTTATATCAGATGAATTTTCTCCAAGTGTGCACTTCAATATCACTATAATCCCAAGGACAAAACATCTAAACGCAAGCTAGACAGCTAAGTGCATGCTGAAGATGCATGGGACAGGATAGAGAGCCAGCCAGCTCTTCAAGACAAGACTCAGCTGAACATCTGCACCCAAACAGAGAGAGGGCACTCCTTTGAGAATTCTAATGTTCACAGTTTGGAAACATGGTTTGAGAGAAGAGTCATCATTGGACTATCAGTCATTCTAATATGTGTGTGTGTAATATGTGGCTGTAATAATTCACATGATGGCTGGGTGGAGCAGTGTCGCACAAAGAGTTCACACCTTGCCTCGTGAGACCCTTAATGATTTGAAATGATGGGGATTCCAGTAGAAATGTTGGTGCTTTGCGCACGGCTTATTTGGCACGATATAAATGCACAAAAGTGGCACAAAGATTACAGTTTTACTATTGCAGGCTTTTCTTGACACTGAATTCTCCTTGCTGTGCATGACGTGTCCATACCACCGTTGGCGTGCTTCCCTCATCATCTTTTCGATTGGGGCAACTCTGAGTCATTTTCGAACATCTTCATTTGTCACACAATCCGGGCGGGTTAAGCCCAGACATCCACCTGAGCATCTTCATCTCCATGGAGGATCTGCTCGTGTTTCTTGGTGGCTGGCCAGCATTCCGCTCCATATAGGGCCACCGGCCATAGGACTGTCTTGTAGATCTTGGCTTTAAGGTGTTCAGGCATCCTCTTATCGCACAGGATGCCGGTGGATTTACGCCATTTAAGCCATGCTGTGTTGACTCGTGAGCACACATCCGGGAGAGTCTCGCCGTCCGCCGAGACCAGGGACCTGAGATATTTGAATTGGGCGGTCTTCTTTAACTCCTGGCCGTCGATCTGGATCAATCCCAGGATCTGAGGGCCACATTCTAGGTATTCCGTTTTCTTGGTGTTTAGGTGCATTCCACTTTCTTTCAGCTGGTCCTTCCATTCCTGCGACTGCTCTTGTAGGGGCAGGCGGTCTGGGTCTGCGAGTGCCACATCGTCTGCGTAAAGGAGGGTCCAAGGTATTGGTTATTGTAATGCTGTGTTCATGCAGAGGATGAACAGCAGGGCTGAGCTTTGGTGGACGCCTAAACGGTGGTGAGGTCTACCTGCATTATAATGTTTTTTAAAAAATATTTACCTGCACTGCCTGCAGAGCCATGGGTCCATCAGCGCAATGCAATTACACTGGTGTATGCAATTAAAATGAACACAAGGCCAAATTGCTTAAGATGGCGCATTTAAAGAATAGCTCAACAAACACAGTTTGCTAATGTATTTGTGCACAATCCTGAAATATAAATTGGAATTTATTGTAATAAAGTCCTCTGTGTGTAATTGTGACATTGTCCACTTATGGTCAATTTTGGGCTACTTTTACATATTATATTTTACTAGATATTTAGTTCACCTTTCTTAATACAATGATACTTTTCTAGAACTACTGAGCCATTTTGAAATATAACTATTCAGTGCTTTCAACAACATAAATACAATATAATGTGACTCTACAGCATTGGCAAAGAGCCCTGACTCTCAAAGACAGACATATTAAAAACAAAACAAAACATGATTAAAGAAAATCAGTCTCGGCAGGTAGATGTCAGCTGATTTTGTAGTGTGGGTTGCCTGGCTCTTTTTTCACCACAACAACTTCCTAGTTCCTCATGTGTTCATTATTTAGCTGTGTGGTCCTGGTGAATGTGGCATAATATGGAAGGAGGATTTAATCTGCAGTTCCGTAAACATGTGTCGCTTTCCCTAAATCAGTGTTTATTTCTGCTTCAAGATAGGAAACTTTGAGCTTAGAGAAAACGTCTTGGGAGGGCTGCAGAAGGGGAGCCTGTATGTACTGGAAAGACTCAGGAGATGCCTGTTTATTTGGAGACGGTGACTTTGTTATTGGAGGGAGATCAGAGTGTCCTGTGGATCAATGCCTGTGTTTTCCCAACACTTCTCATGTCTGCTACACAGACTGGGATAACACTTGGATCTGGCTGAAGCCTCAGCACCAGCACTGGACTAACAGCCTCGGCAGCCATTCTTCCCCCCTACCTGCACCTAAAGCCCCAGCCCTGTGGGATGGAAAAGCAGAAAAACATGCGTCCAGCAGCATATTGTTCGGCTTGTTGGAACGGAGTCCTGTCAGATCCTCCAAACAGCAGTATACTTTTTATTTTTTTATAGTGTCTATTTCCTTGAGCAAAGTGCTGAGCGCGGCCTTTTGAAATAGCCTTGCCCTAGTACCACGTACAGTGGGGCAAAAAAGTATTTAGTCAGCCACCGATTGTGCAAGTTCCCCCACTTAAAATGATGACAGAGGTCAGTAATTTGCACCAGAGGTACACTGCAACTGTGAGAGACAGAATGTGAAAAAAAATCCATGAATTCACATGGTAGGATTTGTAAAGAATTTATTCGTAAATTAGGGTGGAAAATAAGTATTTGGTCACCTCAAACAAGGAAAATCTCTGGCTCTCACAGACCTGTAACGTCTTCTGTAAGAAGCTTTTCTGTCCCCCACTCGTTACCTGTATGAATGGCACCTGTTTGAACTCATCATCTGTATAAAAGACACCTGTCCACAGCCTCAAACAGTCAGACTCCAAACGCCGCCATGGCCAAGACCAAAGAGCTTTCGAAGGACACCAGGAAAAGTATTGTAGACCTGCACCAGACTGGGAAGAGTGAATCTACAATAGGCAAGCAGCTTGGTGTGAAAAAATCAACTGTGGGAGCAATCATCAGAAAATGGAAGACATACAAGACCACTGATAATCTCCCACGATCTGGGGATCCACGCAAGATCTCATCCCGTGGGGTCAAAATGATCATGAGAACGGTGAGCAAAGATCCCAGAACCACACGGGGGGACCTGGTGAATGACCTGCAGAGAGCTGGGACCAAAGTAACAAAGGTCACCATCAGTAACACACTACAACGGCAGGGAATCAAATCCCGCAGTGCCAGACGTGTTCCGCTGCTGAAGCCAGTGCATGTCCAGGCCCGTCTGAAGTTTGCCAGAGAGCACATGGATGATACAGCAGAGGATTGGGAGAATGTCATGTGGTCAGATGAAACCAAAGTAGAACTTTTTGGTATAAACTCAACTCGTCGTGTTTGGAGGAAGGAGAATACTGAGTTGCATCCCAAGAACACCATACCTACTGTGAAGCATGGGGGTGGAAACATCATGCTATGGGGCTGTTTTTCTGCCAAGGGGACAGGACGACTGATCCGTGTTAAGGACAGAATGAAGGGAGCCATGTATCGTGAGATTTTGAGCCAAAACCTCCTTCCATCAGTGATAACTTTGAAGATGAAACGAGGCTGGGTCTTCCAACATGACAATGATCCAAAACACACCGCCCGGGCAACAAAGGAGTGGCTCCGTAAGAAGCATTTGAAAGTCCTGGAGTGGCCTAGCCAGTCTCCAGACCTCAACCCCATAGAAAATCTGTGGCGGGAGTTGAAAGTCCGTGTTGCTCGGCGACAGCCCCAAAACATCACTGCTCTCGAGAAGATCTGCATGGAGGAATGGGCCAAAATACCAGCTGCTGTGTGTGCAAACCTGGTAAAGACCTATAGTAAACGTTTGACCTCTGTTATTGCCAACAAAGGTTATGTTACAAAGTATTGAGTTGTATTTTTGTTATTGACCAAATACTTATTTTCCACCCTGATTTACGAATAAATTCTTTACAAATCCTACCATGTGGATTCATGGATTTTTTTTTTTTTTCACATTCTGTCTCTCACAGTTGAAGTGTACCTCTGGTGCAAATTACTGACCTCTGTCATCATTTTAGGTGGGGGAACTTGCACAATCGGTGGCTGACTAAATACTTTTTTGCCCCACTGTATGTTTTTCATCTTGCTTACCTCTTTACTTAAAGAGTAAAGTCCAGTTCTCAACTTATTGCTGATTAGAGAAAAAAGAAGTTGCCTTTGTGTTTGCTCTGTAAATGGCTTGATAAAAGGTATGCTATTGCTTTGCCAAGTGCAAAGTGGGAAAGGAATTTGTGAAAATTATGCAACTTGCTGAAGGCCAATATGTTAGAAAGTTTGATCTTATCATCAAGACAGATAATCCATGTCCTCCCTTTCCTGAATCAACATAATTGAATCATGGAACATCATAAAGGACCATTCAGAGCCGTACTTTTCTTCAGATAGCTGTGTCTACTTTTAAAATAAGCTTGTTTCATTTTTTTAATGAGGAGCACCTGCAGGGCTGCAGTGTGTGGGCTGGATGTTTGATGATCATTACACATCTGCGAGAGAGTAGGAGAACGACAGCACTTGGGAAGGTTGGGTTGGTGCACTGGGGCTCTAAAGGGGAAAACTCTCCCTATAATTGAAATGTATTTTGTGTTAAGGTGCTCTAGTTTGTTACCTTGCTAAATCCACCAACTATAGATTTGTTTGTTAGACATCTGAACTAGTCATAAGTAGCAGCTCAGGTTATTGAGAACTTCAGTGATTGTTATGCTTAATGTAATGTCATCAGCTATGCATGCTGGGTGAGAATTTATGAGATGAACCACTTTATTTTTCTTTACATTTATATATCAGTTGGGGCAGGAAGCTTTGAAAATGTAACCTAACCTGATAATGTGGGAATGAGTCAGATAGGGAATATCTAAAAAAAGATCCACGATCATTTACCAGCTATATAGCTGTGAACAAAGGATCTTTGTTTGACTGATAGTTCGCTGGTATCATAGATCTCATCATGGCACTGAGTAGGTGATGCTAGGTTGTAACTCATACACTTCCATATTATCTTACATATTTGCTATATGACTCTCTTGGTCTGCTTTTCCTGACTGAACCACATTCTCCATAAGGTATTCACTACTGTATGACACATGAGGAATATCAATCACCTTCAGAAGGCTAGGCTGAAGCAATAAATTTCAACAATTATCAACTGTCCACTGGTTTATGTCTGATAATGTGATCGTGTGATTGAGCACGTTTGTCACGTGAACCTTCCAAGCAGAATTCTAGGTGGCAAAGTTCAAGATACATCTAACTTCACTTTAAAACTATCCTCCCTCTGGTCAGCCTCAACTGAGTGTGTGTATCATAAGTTAATCTCCTGACACTTATACAAACAAACAAAGATGTGTGTAGCATTGCTTCTTGGATGTAAGACTTCCTAAAGACAGAGCATGTTGTTGTACATTGGCAAAGAATGTAAGTCTCCCAGAGGTCTTAGGGATGTATGTGTGTCTGCCAGAAAGTGTAGGGGGTGATGGTGATGGGTCTATACATCAGCAGACAGCAGGTCCTTTGAAGAGGTCTGCTGCACATTGCCTGGAGGTAGAAACACAGCAGGCCCCTCTTTCTCTTCTCGGTCCTCACAGATTAATGCTTAGCAGTAGGAATGACGTGGCTGCAGGAGATAATGTGGAAAGCCAACATCTGGACAGTGTAAACTAGAAAACGGCATTTGCTGGAAGCTGAAATACAAATGAGCACTGAAATATGGACAAGCTAGATAAAAGGATCTGATGATATGATAACAACAAACTGACCTGTTGCCTGAAATATGGCTGCTGTCATATAAATAAAAGGATTTGTAAAACCGGACATTTTTTTGAACCCAGTTCTGCAAAACCATTCAACCCCAGATTTCTGGAAAAACGCATGCAGAATGTGAAGTAAAAGATACATTGAGTGAAAAATTTAGTGAATTTTCCCTCTCTCCATTCAACTATATGCATCCATAGGAGTGCAGCGCAGTGCTGACAGACTTATAAAAAACAAAGACCACACCAGGTGTCACTCCTGTCAACCAAGAACAGAAAACTGATGCTACAGGTTGGCAGAGTCACCTTCTATCATCAAACTGGTTTCTCAAACATGCCAATGAGTTCACTGTACTCAAATGGCTTCCTCAGCCACCTCCTCCTAATCCAATAGAGCACCTTTAGGATGAGGTAGCACAGGGGATTTGCATTATGGATGTACAGCCAACAAATCTGCAGCAACTGTGCGATGCTGTCGAGGCAACAAGGACCAAAATCTCTGAGGAATATTTGCAGCACCTTGGTAAACCTTTGCCATGAAGAATTTAAGTAATCCTAAGGCAAAAGGAGGTACAACCCGGTACCAGAAAGGTGTACCTAGTTAAGTGTCCAGTGAGGTTAGATCTCAGGCAAATATCTTTATGTAGTTAACACACAAATCCACAATGACTAAGCAAAGAGCACTGTCCAATGAGGTTTTAGTCAGTGGTTGCAGTTTCACAGTTTGTATTGTAATTCTTTGTGCTGTACTGTGCATCATATAACTGCAGTAAACTAAAGAAATGAAACAGCTGTGTTCATCTTTCATTTACTGTCCACAGATGAAACACGTGCAGGAGCGTTTTGGAAAAGACACCAATAAGGAAGTTTTGCTCATGTGCATTGGTATAACATCTGGCATTGGCCGACTGATCTTCGGCATAGTGGCGGATTACATTAGCGGAGTCAACAAAGTGTTCCTGCAAGTGAGTGTGTGGCCTCAACAGTCGTGTAAGCAGATTTACATTGTCTGAATGCAGAAGTTCTGACCATTAAAAATTCTCTGAAATAGCATTTTAGGGATCATGTGAGGATCATAGCACAGTGAGACCTTTAAGCCAGTTAAAGGTCTTACAATAGGGGGTGAAGATTTAACATTACATGAGCCTTCTCGTGTAACGTTAAAGTAAAATGAGGGGTTTCTTTTGGTTTTGCATCCAATCTGAATATATAGAGTGTACTAAACCATAACAATTAACAAAATAATCTCTCTACTTAGGTGGCGTCCTTCTTCGTCATCGGTCTCATGTCCATGATGATCCCCCTGTGCAATGTGTTTGGCGGGCTTATCGCAGTGTGTCTGCTGATGGGACTGTTTGACGGCTGCTTCATCTGCATCATGGCACCTATCGCCTTTGAGTTGGTTGGAGCCAAAGATGTGTCCCAGGCCATTGGCTTCCTGCTAGGCCTGATGTCTGTGCCCATGACTGTGGGGCCCCCTATTGCAGGTAAAGCAGGAGTTAACTGAAATTTGTGATCATGCTCAGGTAACCCCTGAACATATGACACATGCCCACACTAAACTGATGATCTAATAATATGGCAGTTTAGTCATTTTGGATCCTTGGCCTTAACTAGCTTCAAAAATCTAGCACATGCATACTTTTATATATAAGCCTCGTTGGGGTAATTCCAACTGTGTAGTGATGTGTACCTACAAAAAGGACATTCAGTGAGCTGGTGAGTGCACAAGGATCACTGACGCATTTCCGCATTTTACCTTGTCTTGTACAAAGAGCTAATGCAGCACAATCTGGTTAAAGCCTTAATGCTGTCTTTCTGTGATACGAAGGTGTCTGAACACAGGGCATCACAGCTTGCTGTGCATGAGATTGTAGCTGCAATACTGGTCAGAGTGCTCATGCTGAGCCCTGTACTAAAGCTGAAGATCTTACACTGAGCATGTGAGTTTCTGAACTGGATCATGGATCAAGAGGATGGCTTGGTCTGATGAATCATGTGAGCCAGCTGTTAAGTCTAATTGTTGAATGTTGCCATTGTGTTTCTTAAATTTGTACAGTCTTAGTTCAAGCAGTAGGATCAAAGCCATTCATTTGATCCTGACCACCTCTCCAATCACTCTGTGCTGGGGGAGGTTTTATTGTAGATACATCCTATCTGAAAGATCTGTTTCTTTTGATGTAAGCTTCCTGGGTTTATGACCCTTTGGTCAGCAGGAGGTCTAACACACACACATTCTCACATAACACACACACACACACACACACACTCTTACAGAAGTTCACACATTGGTCTTAGAACCAAGGGGGCGTGGCTTTGTTCTGACGTGTTTTGTGTGAACTGTCTCTCAATAAAAGGTAGCAGGAGGAGGTCAGATCTGGGGGTCATTTTCGTGGTGGACACAGACGAGGCCTCCCTTGCGCAAATAATCGATCGATCGACTGTCTTGTTTTCTTCATGATGAATAAGTCTCTAGAATTTGCGGGGTTTGTGGAAACACAGACTCAACACCAGCGTATGCACTTATCTACACAGGGAAGAGGTGGCAGCAGGATGCATTATCAGACAAGCCAACAGAGGACATGGGACTCCTGGGCCAATTTTCTGCTGGAAACAGTTACGTGGGAGTTGCATTCCCAAGAGCATCTCCTAATATCACTGACCCCTTAAGGAGGATAATGCATTCCACCATTGGGAACATTGCTAAGAGTTCATAGTGTTCAGTTAATCTTCAGATTCCCCAGATGCTCAATCATGAGCACGATTGAGCATCTATAGGATGCCCGATAGCTATGCTTTGAAAGGTGTGAGACATGCACACTGCTAGGCAGGTGGTTTCAGTATTGTGGCTAATCGGTGTGTGTGTGTATGTTTCTAGCTGACGCTGTTTACATGTGGATTTTAAAAAATGCGAGACTTCTTCAGTGCTGAATGCCAAAGGTTCACTAAAGGTTTACTGCTAGCATGTGCATTTACTCATGTGAGCTTCATGTGCAGAGGGCTTCCTGGAAGACAATCAGTTGTTTTCAGTTTTCAGTTTTCAGTTTTATTTGTCATATGCAAGTTAGCACAGGGTCAACATTGCAATGAAATGTGTTTGACGAGCAGCAGTCACTCAGCAGCATGATACAGTAGGAGAAAATATAATAAAATAAAATAAAATAAAAAAGAAAATAGAAAAATAGTAAGGAGCAAAATATTAGAGAGACATGGTAAAAGAGAAAAGATGACTAAATATATATGTATCTATAAATATATGTACACTAGTGATTAAATAAGAAAATCTTGAAAAGAAATATGACGGGAGGGCAGATGGGATATTGCACAGGAATGAGCAGCAGAAAATTACAGTATTGCACTTTTAAATATAAATATCAATGACAATAAAGTGGAGTGACCAGTGCAGATTAAACAGAGTACTTGTGAAGCTGCAGGGTAGCTTCTGAGTGCTGTGTTGTGTGTGTTTAAGTGTTGTGGTTGAGGTGTCGTATGGCTTGGTGGTAAAAACTGTTTTTAAGTCTTGTAGTCCGAGCAGAGAGGCTCCTGTAACGTCTGCCAGATGGTAACAAGGAGAACAGCTGATGTGCTGGGTGGCTGTGGTCCTTGATGATGCTGTGTGCTTTACGGAGGCATCGCTGGAGATAAATGTCCTGAATGGCAGGAAGCCTCGTGCCAGTGATGTGCTCTGCTGCCTTCACCACCCTCTGTAGTGATTTACGGCTGCTGGCAGAGCAGCTTCTGTGTGTGTGTGTGTGTGTGTGTGTGTGTGTGTGTGTGTGTGTGTGTGTGTGTGTGTGTGTGTGTGTGTGTGTGTGTGTGTGTGTGTGTGTGTGTGTGTGTGTGTGTGTGTTTTAGCTGGAAGCCATCTTTATTAGGAGAGTTTACATATGTAAAGAAGCCATACAGGTGACAAAAGTCAATGACATCTTGGTCAGCACCAGCTGTTAATCTTGTGATGTTTAGGAGTTCTGACACTTGTGTTTCTCTTTGTATTTGGATGTGATCGTAAACATTGACCTTTAGCTGTGTTTATTTGACCGTTTTCCCCCCCTTTATCTGGTTGCAGGCTATCTGAGGGACAAAATGGGATATTACGACATGGCCTTCTACCTAGCAGGAGTCCCACCGATCATTGGCGGGGCCTTGCTGTGTCTGATACCCTGGGTGGAAGCCAAGCACAAGAGAAGAGAGAAAAAGGAGGCCGTGAAAGGGGAGCAGGACGCTAACCAGAAGATGATGAATCATGAAAAGGCTCAAGAAGTTGTGCAACACAAAGCAGGAGAGTCTGTCCTCTAAATACCCCTAGAGAGAGACTGACAGAGAGGTGCAGGGGGTCAGACTGAGGCTGCTGCTGCTCATTGATAGTATTAAGATACTCTGTGCATATCTGTGTTTAAGTGAAGACTGTTTTAAGTAGGAAAAAATGCCAAAGTGTTCAAACATATCAGAGTCATATGTTGAAGCTGAACGTAAATGTGATCCTGAAGAACTATGCATCAGACTGAACTAATCTTACATCAGGCAAGCTTGAAATTGTAGCTGAAAATGGGGAAAACTGGACATTTATTTTTTTGTCACAATAAGAGTTAGGCATGCAGTACTGTGTCCAAGATCAACTCTGTCAGCAGCCATTCTCACTGGGCTTACTCTAATCTTAACATAGACTTTTCATCACTATCATACAGTTTTAGACATACAGTTAAAACATGTTGTATAATATAACCTACAGAAAAACATAGGAAACAATTTATGGTGTTAATTTTAATTTTTGTATAAGTTCATAGTGAACCAGTCTGCCAAAGATTTATATTTAACCCTGCCATCTTTATGTCCTCCAGTATGCTATGTAATCTGTTTTAGGGGTGCACTGATACAGCGGTCGGGGTTGGTTGATACCAGCATTTCTGCAAATAAATTGGCATATACTGATGTCCTGTCTAAAAGTTAACAAAAGCTGAAAAAAAAAAACCCTGACACAAATGAAATAATATGCTATATTTGTTTTCCTGGACCAAACCGGGAACTAGATAACAACAAAAACTAATACAAATACTGTTATCTGCAGGCTTCCAGATGCTCTTTAAGACATCAATATCTGTATCAGTACCAGTATCTGTATTACCGTTGATATTTGTACTGGTATCGGTCCTTTTGACAGTCAGTGCATCCCTAATCAATGATTGGTGTTTAAAAAGACACACAGTAACTATCGGGTCAGAGAAGTGCTCTAAAAAGTCTAGGTTTTTCTGTCTGACTCTGGAATCTGAGCTGTAAAGGTGCTTGTAAGGATGCAGCTTTGGGAAGCACAATAAAATATGTCCTGTCAGAGATGCTGACCCAGCTTCCCTTCCGAGGTTGGATCTAGGAAATCTGATCATTTAAAGGCTGTTTAACTCACCAAGCAGAGCTTGGCACCCAAAAGCTCTAAGTTCACCTCACTGAGCCCGTAATTCTTTCCCTTGAAAAATTCAAAATAAACTGCACAATACATTTTTTTAAATACCAGTGGTAGCAAATATATGGTACAAATTAAAAGTCATATAAGATAATTAAAATGTACTTAATTTTTAAACAAATTTGTCTGATGGTTCAGTAAACAAGAATTTTCTGCAATTATTTTATATTTCAGGCTTTAAGGGGTTAAGGTTATTATCCACTCTTGATCCCATGCTGTGGAGCATCCCAGAATTTATGCTGCCTGTGTTTCCAAAATTACCACTATTGAATTATTAATGATCAGATTATACAAACATGAAAGCATAGAGAGGGTTCTAAAAAGCCCCCTGCAACTGTGTCATCAGTTAATCTGGTACTGTGACTGATTCATTCAAAGAGGCTGCTTTAAATCAAACCTCCTCAGTGTTTTAGATGTTATATTTAAAGAAATAGTTTTAGAAAGTAAATATGTGGCAACTGGTTATCCTAAAAAAGGCACAGAGACTGGAAGCAAGCAGAAAATATTAGTCTGGAGTAGGAAAAATAGGACTTCTAGCCACTGTGAAAGTTCACTTATCATCAAGTCATATCTGTTTAAAACTTTGTTGACTGCTTTCAGCCTATCAGCACATAAGAAGACATTCACCACTTACATTAGCCATGCGTATCTGATGTACTGCATCAGTTTGTTGATTACTTTGCTCTTTCAAAGACAGCGGGATGAAGAGCTGAACTGAACTCTAGGTCACTGGCCAAGTTAGGGCATGAGTGGGTTTTGTTTTAGCAAAATGCTGAGTGGGCACATTCGAAGAAATTGGAAGATGTTACCTTTTAATTGAATCCTCATCCCTTTGTTAAAGCCTACTGCCAGATGGGGACCATTTTTGTTCATTTTCTTGTAATTTTCTCTCACATTTGAGTTCATACTTAAATTGTGCAGCATTCATTAACAGTTGACCTGGTTCATGTCAGATGATCTCTTAAATGGCCCAAAACCCCACAAAACATTGTGCATTTTCCTTCACCTCTGTATGATTTACTCACTCTACTGAATCATTTCAGAGACTCCTCTGTTTGAACTGTGGATGTGAGTCTAACTAATAATTGACTATGTGACCATCAGTCCCATTAATTATTAACTCTGTCCAGTTCAATGACATTCAGTAGAAAGGTATCTGTTTTGTGTTTTATTTATTTTTCACTTCTGGAGACTTTCATGTTGTTAAAAGCCTTAAATGAACTGACTGAAGACCAAACTGTGCACAAATGAAAATGTCTGAAAGTGTGTTTGCTTGCCCTCATTCGCCTCCCCAAAGCCCCCTATGTAGTGCCAGTGAACCAAGTGATGTCACCCATCACTGACTGTGGTGGACTGCATATTTGGAAAACTCACGCCGCCGGGGAAATGAATCTCCATCATAGAAATGCTGTGGGTCAGTGTTTTTTTTTTTTCCTCTGCAAACCTGTGACCCGCTACCTCAGATGATAGCAGAGCTCTGCTCCCTGTCTGTACTGTCCTGTCACCGTGAATACGTCTTAACTTTGCTCTTTAATGAAAAACATGTTGCCATTATTTTATTTTATTTTATTTTAATGCACAAAGTGACTGAAATCTTCAGCATTTCCAATACTATGCTTAAATCCCATGTCTTATCCTTATGATGTGCATGACTCTTTATGGTGGAGTGCCATCATAGTGCTATTCATTTGTGAGAGCCTCGAGTAATTTCTCATTGCCATATATGAATATGAATGCTTTGTTGTATGTATTCATTGCACTCTATTCGCTCTTTTACTTGTTTGTTTTAGCTGTTCGGTCATATGTGCCTCTAGAAATGATATGTGCCAACCAAAGAGATGCTTTGTTTTAAATTGCATGATTTATTTTTACTTGGTGATTACTATAGACCAAAATCTTTGAGACAATCTGCTGAAGTTAACACACCAAAGCCTAACAGTATTTAGTTGCTGTTATTTTGCCATCTAATCCAGCCACTGGCTTTATTTGCTGCATCTTTACTGCTTCCGTCCTTTTCCATGTATTCTCCCCAAAAAGTGTTCTTAAATATGAATGTGTCTACATTTCCTCTGTTGCAGGATGTGTTGTGAACAACAGTATATGCAATGTATGTAAACACAATTAATTTTAATCATTTTAAAAACAGTAAAAATATTTACTTTTAAGTTATCTGGGTTTTTTTTTATTTATGCCTATAGATCATAGAAAACACTGAAGTTCATTTAATCAAGATGTAAAATCAAGTGCAGTAAAACTGAACATGAACAAAAACACTTTATACCTTTGAACCTGTGAGACACTGACATGCCACTCCTTCAGTTTTTCTCTAATAATCTTTATCTTCTTTTGATCCATGTGTGAGCGTGTGTGATTAGATGATTTGTCTAGATTTAGTCCTTCTGCTGTATACTCTCTGCACTTTTATTAGGTTATGGATCTCAGTAAAGGAACCAGGATTTCTTAACAGTCAGAAAGCACTGCCTGGGGGTGGGGAACACGTACTGATGTGGAGCTAATGAATGTCCTATATGCAGATAATCCAAGGGGCTTGTAATGTTTTTTGTTTTTTTTCTATCAAACCAATATATCCAGTCATATGTTTAATTTCAAACGAGCTGCAGTAGACGTTTGGGATAGAGTGTGTTAGTGTGAGACAAAGGGTAACAAGACATTTTTTAAATATATATTTAAATTTAAATACCCCCATGACCCTGAATAGAACAAGCAGTTAAGGATAGATAGATGAATTCCATATGAAGAATAAATATAATGGCACCGAGTACTACTGTGAGGAACCCTGGCGTCATTGTTGCCCAGGTTAGGACACATGAAACAAATGTAAATATTTGTCTGGACTGTTATTATTTAGTATCAGGCTCCCTGAAAAGCCTTCAAATGATCTAAAATACCACAGCATGAGTTCTAGAAGAGACCAGGTAGAAATATCACATTTGCCATATCGACTTCTCCTTATTGAGTCCATGTTAAACCTAGAATTGAATTTAAAATCCTCATTCTACTTTACAAAGTCATGAATGATCATGTCCCTTCATATCATATAGGCCTCACAGTAACATATTATCCCAACAGTGTTCACCTGATTCAGTCAGGATTTAGAGTTCATCACAGCACAGGAACAGCACCAGTGTAGGTTACTCATAATCTTTTTATGGCCTCTGACGGTGGACTCTGTGCAGCATTCTATGCAGGGTCAGCATCGGAGCATATGGGCAACTCTGATAGAGGATTTGATACCAATCACTTTGCTATTCTATAAAAAAACAAAGCCATAAAAGGAGACTGAAAATTCATATCACAGCAAGTAAGAACCACCGTAGGTTCCCAACAGCTAGCACAGCAGACAGTGCTTGCGGTGCTCTTTATTTTTTCCTACAGTGCTTAGTCCTTGTTGTGCATCGTGTGTGTTCAGTGTGTTTTTTCAGCTGCTCTCCTTCTTGTTGCAAGCTCCTCTCTGAATGGTCCCAGCATGCTTCTGCATGAATGGGCGGAACTGATCAGAAAATATGTGACAAGTGTTCCAGACCTGCTCCCACAAAACCACACCATGCTGCCACATGAAGTACACCGCAAAACCTTTAAGATTTACATTTAAGATTGACCCCTGTATGTTTTCTTCTATGCTTACTTGTTACGTCAAGGCCAGACTACTGCAATTTCTTATTAGAACCTCTCTTATAGGTGTTCAGGCTCCAACATACCACAGTGAGAGTGCTACGTGAGGTATTTTAATTAGAAGAAGTTAATTTAAAGTGGAGTATTTTACTAAATAACTACAATTTCACAAGTATCTGTAATAGCTTAGACATTTATCTGAGAGCTATTGTTACCAATACCTTTGAAATTAAAAGACATTCTTCTTCTTGTTCTTAAGGAAATATAAGATTGTATAAATTGTAGTTCATAAATAAGGTCAAATATAATATTTATATGCACTAATGCATTGGCATTAGCAGTTATTCTACATAGTGGAGAATTTACGAAAGAATGTTGGACTTGAAATGTTTAAGAGAGAAAAGGGGATTTTTAAAATTCAGGTCTTTGAAGTCAGTTCAGTTTTATTTATATAGCACCAAATCACAACAACATTTGCCTCAAGGAGCTTTATATAGTAAAGGAAACACCATACAGTAATACACAGAAAACCTCAACAATCATATGACCCCCTATGAGCAAGCGCTTTAGGGACAGTGGGAAGGAAAAACTCAATTTTAACAGGAAAAACCCTCCAGCAGAACTAGGCTGAGGGAGGATTGAGTGAAGAAGAAACACACAGTGCATCGTGGGATGCCCCCAGCAGCCTGGACCTATCCGATTGTTCAGTCTGACGTCACTAGCCGTGTCTGGGCCTAAACTCCGCTGCAGGTCCATATATCAAACGATCACTATGGCATTACTGAGAGTTGAAAAACTGTCTAAAGTCTTTCATCTTTAATAAAATGATCAGCGTTCTGCTCTACCAGGTGTAACAATTGAGTTTAACATCCAGCCATCCATGAAAACAGAATTTATGACATTTAACGGAGTTAGAAGTTAGCAGGGAGTTAGCTCACTAGCTTCTATCTAAATACAATATAGCATGTCCTGACTGCGGGGTTTTGGAAACAAATTAAAACGTACAGCTCTGTTATCACTTCCAGCATAAATGAAGACAGAAAACTAAACAGCAGTGACGTTTGTAGGGTTACTGAAGTTTGGCTAGCTGGTATATAATGATGTGCTACGTGACCACTAGCGACACAGCTATGTTAGCATAATATAAACAAGCTAACTTTTTTCCCACTCGATAAAAGTTAACGTGAGTGTTCTCGGTGGTCAGGAACAAATGTAATCGCATGGCAGGATGCTGTAAAAGGACCAAACTTCAGCCAGGAGAACAACTGAGATAATCCATCCATAATACGAGGTTAGTCATTCATATACTGCTGCATGGGCTGGGCTGTAGTTACATCCTAAGGTTTTAAAAACTGAGCTTAAATAAATGATTAGTGGTAATAAAAGCCTAGGGAGGTCAACAGGGATCACTGACTGTTTTAGGAGCTTTTTGAGATCAAATAGAAGAAAATACATAACATTAAACATGTTAACAACACAAAAGCCACATTAAACGCAGACTACTTTAGACCCGGAAGTAGGATTCGTCGCGTCATCATTGAACAACCGGATTGTAACTTTGCTGCCAAGTAATCGAAGTTCTTACACGCTTTGGTTTTTATTTGTGCTCAGCCAGTTTACTTGGTACAAACTCTAGATGGCGCCATGTGCTTTCACTACAGCCAGGCAGAAAAGGCTTCTAACTACGACTATGACAGGACACCGGCAGCCCTGGATCATTTGGTGCTCTTGAGATGTGAACAGCCAGTAGAAACAGAGGTCTTACTCTGCCATGATTTCAGGGTACTGAAAAGCTCATAAACAAAGCGAAGCGATCGCCTGTTTTGGCACATGGCATTCTGGGTTTTGCATAGGTCCCAGGTTCATTGATTTGCAATAATACGAAAACGCACAGGTGAAAGTGATAACATTACAAAACAGTGCTTGCTGATTAATATAATTAAAGTAAAAAAAAATATTCAGGTTATTCAAAAGGAAGGTGTCTCTTTACACACGGAGTGAGCATCAATCACAATTGATGATCTTTGCAAACCTTCAGCAGCCATACAGGCAGCAGCTGTTGACATATGGAGGGATTCCACGGCTGCAGCGGTGGTACCCTGCGGTCACCGTCGCATTAAAGATGTCCGACTCAAAAAATCCGTGTATTTAACCAACTGCGGCCTTCAAACACGAGGCGCCAGAACGGGAGGAGATAAAAGACTCGCTTTATTATCTGTAGTCAGTCAGCAGTTGTGCGGCGTTGTGACAGCTCACCATCACTCCCAACAACACACACTCTCTCTCTCGGTGCTAGACCGACAGCTATGTCTACGTCCGTCACGCGTGACACCGATATTAAAAAGAAGCACGTCCATTTCGCCAGTATGGAGGAGGACGACAACGACGACCAGGAGGAGGACACCCTGTTTGACAAGAGGAAGGACACTGGGCGAGAAATGAAGAACGCATTAAAGGGGGCGAAGAGAAAGACCACACAAAACAGCGACGACCGGGTGGAGGTGGTTGGCGGAGGAAGGGGCGGCCAAGGAGCAGCCGGCCGCTGGATGGTTACGCTCGCGCTCTGTGCATCTTGCCTGGGCTTGGTAAATAGTTAGGAGTGGGAAGTTAGCTTAAACCTGCCGGTTCATTAAACAATTCTCTGACTTTTCTCATTCCTTTAAAAAGGAAATGAATTGGAAATTTTTAAATAAATAAATATAATGTGGTAACTGAATAGATTTATTAAGCTGGTTGGGATATCTACAACAGTTAACTAGTTGGCTAGCTAGGGTTGTATTAATGTTATCCGTTAGCATAACCAACATCAGTTTATAGCCATAAACCGCTAGCTTATCACGGCTGTCCAATATTCATTTGCGTTCTTTGGAATTTCTACTAAAGTCTACTCCAGGAAATTAATTTGATATGTCAGAAGATCTGCAGTTACTTATATAGTGCCATAATATAGTAGATTTTTGGCCTGTTATGGTTCTGTCGAGCGTTGTAAACGAAGGAGACCTTTCAATTTAAGTCGTACTTTGTGTCCTTAGGTTGTTTTTGACTGGCCCCACATGTCGGTTGCCTTTATAGTTGTTATAAAGGTGCAACAGAATGTGAATTTACGTACACAAGGTGGTCACATGTGCTTGTAACTATTGAATAGTAAGCAATATTACGGTTGTAATAGTTCAGTGAATGCAGCAGTATCCTGCACAACCGGATTTTCATAGTTGTAAATCTCGCTCTTCAACCATTTATTCCGCATCAGATTAGTGAAATCCACCTGCACACACTGGACGACTTTCTCCTGTATTGTTAACCTTTTCTCCCCCCATTGGGCCTGGGGAAGAACATTCAAGTTTTGTTGTTTCAGCATCAGATTAAGCTGTTAAAAAAGTGGGAAAATGGAAACTTTTATTACAGTTATTTAAGGATTGATATCAACCAGCTCTGATTGATGCCAGTGTCAGCTCTGCAGTTTTTGTTGTCACTGAGTGTGAACTCAGTGTAGAGAACAAAAAACTTGGAGGCTCTGTGAGCAGAAGCTCCACTTCACTTTTTTGTGTGATGCGAAGCAGTTAGATAAGCATGCTGGCACTGGTAAAAGGAACGGATAAACTCTGAGGATTATGATTCCAATGTTCAGTTTAGATTAGATTAGCCTTTGTTGTCTCCCTTCAAAGAAATTTTGCTTTGTCATTCAAGAAAAACCATCACATAAATTAATCGTCATACCATTTCACATGCACACACTTACAGTTTACTTATTACTATTCAATGGTTTGACAAATTGGAGCACTAAAGAAAATATAAATATAATTTGAACAACTCACAATTTGGTACCCTGTACCTTTTACCTGATAGTATTAGCTTTATACTCTCTATGTTTTTGTGTAAACCGTGTGATTTATATCTCTAGGAATTTTACAGGCCACACTTTATTGCAGTTTCCTCTGATAGCACCTGGGGGAAAATGGAGGGAGCATGCCAGTGGTCTTTCCAGCCCTTTGCATCAAATTTTGAACCTTTGATCTGAGCTGACAGACAGGTTAGTAAATTGTGTAGTATTGCCAGAACAGATAGCAGATTCAGTAGTTAGCATATAAAATAAGTAAAGCTTTCATCCACCCCAGGGAGTTTAGAAAGTGTAAACTCTGGAAGACTAGTTCTGGCACTAATGAATCTAGTATACATGAGAGTCAAGGTGTGTGAACCAGTAGAACTGACATTTAACTGTTTTTTTGTTTTCATTAGAAAAGCCAGGTGCTGTCTAGTTATACAGGAGTTCACCTTCATCTATAGCATGGTGTTTAACAGTATGTGAGGGAGTGTAGTCTTAAATCACGAGCTGAGGTCCACAAACAGTAATCGTGCATAAGCTTAACTATTCTCTAAATGTTTATATTATATCAGTTATAGTAGTTAAACAATTATATGCAAATTAGCAGGGATCAAAAAAAAGTTTAGATTCGTTTAAATTTGTAAAAATTTTTCAGTCTTAATTTTTCTCAACAGAAATCCTAAAATAAACATTTGTGCAGTATGTGTTGATACGTTGCCACCTCTGTCTTCACCTCGTGCCTTGTTGCTGACAAAAACACAGGAGGAGGAGGTAAAGTTTTCATTGGGGGTGAGCAGAATGCACAGGGTTGGAAATGTTAGTTTAGTTCTCCTAGATCCTGATGCGATCATTTGTCATTGATCTCTCAAGGAGATGAGACAAGTAGGACAATGGAGGGAGAGGAGTGGGTCCAACAACAACAGGTCCTGCAGTCGTGGCTTGCTCTAAGCTTTGTCTTATTTTCTTAGGGGATGTGTATCTCAGTTCTTGGCCCCACACTGGAAGACTTGGCTGCAAATGTGAACCAGGATATCGGCAACATCTCCTACATCTTTGTTGGCCGCTCTGCAGGCTACGCCGGCGGATCCCTATTAGGAGGCATTCTCTTTGACTGCATGAACCCCCATCTCCTGCTAGGTACCTTTCTAGCTTGTTGTTCTTGCCGGCCGGCCTTTACAGTCATTTTATGAGATTGATTTTGCCTCCTGTGGTAATCTTCTAGGTTTGTCCATGCTGCTCACGGCTTCTGGAATGTGTGCCATCCCTTACTGTAAGCAGGCTCTGCTCCTCACTGTGTTCATGTCCAGCATTGGGATATCCATGGGTGTTATAGATACAGGTAAGTAAACTATTGATATTCACTGTATCAGGGAAAGTTCAATGATTTTAACGGTCAGCCTCAGCTGATGAGTTTGTGCAGGGCTCAGAGCCACAAGTGGCTGATTTTACCTCTTCTTCTCGTCATTCTCTCTCCTGCTGTGGTGATGCATGTTTAAATGAGGGCATGGCTTAGCTGCAGCAGAGTGAATAAACAGTAGTGGAGTCCTGTTTGTAACATTGAGGGAGATGGTATGAGTAATTCAGTGCAATAGACATGGGCTGCTGGGAACTTCCCATGATATGATATGACATTCCTTTTGGCTCTCGGAGGAGGCGGACACACTTTTTCTCCTCTCCCTCATCTCCCTTATCTTCCCTGCTTAGTTCTTATGTCCTTGTCTAGTCTCGTGTTTTTTGTATTACTTTCCCTGGAACACTCTCTCACAGTCTGTTTCTAAAACCTAAAGAGAATTATGGATTTGATCAACTGGTCTCTGAATGCTATTGACACCCTTGTTGCTTTTCTGTGTTTATTGTGCTATGGTGTGTTGATATCTGTGCATTCCTGTATTATCCTTTTGTGTTACACATTTCGATGTTTTTTTCCTCGCTACCTGGCCTGACCTGTCTCCCCAATGTGATGTTTGTGTATTGTATGTACGGTCGGCAAGGTCTGTCATCTCGGTTGTGGGCAAAAGACCAAATAAAGGCTATCTCATCTCATCTCATATACTGAGCATTTATTCTCAACTTGATTCTTTTCACTTTACATGTGTTTATCCACCACTTTAGATTTAAAGCTTCAAACCACATTACCAACTCGTCCACAGCGTGCCTTTCCTGTCTCCCTCTGTTCATCCCTAACTGGTGGCCAGTTTTTCCTTCCGACTGTTGCCAAGTGCTTTGTCATTAATGTGTCTCATTGTGAGGTTTTATCTCTAACGTTGTAGGCTCCTTACCCTAAAATACAATGTGCTTTGAGTTGACTGTTGCTGTGTATTGGTGCATACGTAAATAAAATTGAATGAAAGTGAAACCGTGGAAAGAACAGGGCACCAGTGGCAGACCTGCTAGTTCTGGTGTTCTGTGGTTCAGCTGTAAGAACAAAGGTCTCACTGAGGGACAGTGGGCCCTCATAGAGTTTGTTTCCAAAAGGTTGTTCAGAAACATGCACAAGTAGCATGCCGAAGGTAATTTGTAGCACTCTGGCAGTGCTTCTCCTGATCCTCCTCTCAAAAAACGAACAGATACTTGTCCTGCTGTTGGGTTAATGCTCTTCGAAGTCCCCTTTCAACTCTGCTTGTGTAACGTCTCCTCTCCTCTATACTCTTGACACTGTGCTGGCACACACAGCAAACTTTTCCTTTTCGGGGTGTTGTCTGGTTGTTGCTTCTTCAGTGCACCTCTTTTCACTTTGATGTGCACCAGAAGAAGTGAAATGAATTCATAGTGAATTATGTTTCCTTCCTGCAAATTGACCTATAAAGACCTTACATAGACATTTACAAACTGTTTTGAAATCTTGTAAATCTTGCATGTAGTTAGTGCACCACGTGGTATTAGGCCTGTAGAATAATCCTTCATCTGCTTTTGCTAACAGTGGTAGCTTATTCTTAACATCATAAGAATGGAAACTTGCCGATGGAGTTATTTGGAGTCATTCCTTGTTTTGTCTGATTGTGATTCTTCTGTTAATCTTTTTTTTCTAGTTTAGCCAAAGCAAAGTGATGCTTGTGTCTCCATTCTTAACTATGTGTTTCTCCTGTGTGTCAGGTGGTAACGTGCTCATACTGGACACGTGGGGTGAGCAGTCGGGGCCTCACTTGCAAGCGCTGCACTTCAGTTTTGCCGCTGGGGCCTTTGTGTCTCCTATCATAGCCAAGCTGGTGTTTGGGACTGACTGGAAGGGCACTGAGGCCATAGCACCAACCAAGAGTACGCCTTCCACAGAGCCCCAGGTGACCAAAACCGTCAACACTCAGGGAGTCTCGCACAGCACCCTCAACTCCACCTGGGCCTACATCGTGATCGGTGCTTTTGTCTTTCTCATGTCCTTCCTCTTCTTCATCCTTTATTCTCGCTGCAGCGTGTCACGTGCAAAACCCCGCTCGGCCTCAGGAAAGCCCCTGGTGGCCAAATATCATGTGGCTCTTACAGCCCTCCTTTTCCTCTTCTTCTTTGCCTACGTCGGTGCTGAAGTAGCATATGGCTCCTTCATCTTTACCTTTGCTAAGGAGTACATCCACATGGCTGAGGCGAAGGCAGCTGGGCTAAACTCCCTGTTCTGGGGGTCATTTGCAGCGTGCCGTGGGTTAGCCATCTTCTTTGCAGCCTGCATGTACCCGGGAAACATGATCCTGCTCAGCCTGGTGGGCACCGCTATCTCCTCTCTTCTGCTCTGCTTCTTCAACAAGAAAGAGGAGGTCCTGTGGGTGTGCACTGCTATCTATGGGGCTTCCATGGCTGCCATCTTCCCAAGCGGCATCTCGTGGGTGGAGCAGTACACCACAGTAACGGGGCGCACAGCGGCAGTTTTCGTGGTAGGTGCAGCGCTGGGCGAGATGGTGCTGCCAGCACTCATAGGCTTCCTGCTCAAGAGGTTTCCAGATCACCCGCTGCTCATGTACCTGTCACTCGTCACTGCCATCTTCACCTCCATCCTCTTTCCAGTCATGTACAAGCTGGCCTCGGTGAATGATGAAATTGAAAGCAGTGAATCCCAACGGGCACTGCTGGACTCAGGAGCTGATGAAGATGAGGATGAGGAAGAGCAGGATAATGAGGCCGATCAGTTGAACGACGCAGACTTTGAGGTCATTGAAATGGACGATACATCAAATTTTATGAATTCACCAAGCAAGATGTCCTCTCCCCCTGATGTCATGGCTCTAACAGACAGCCCCACTGCCCAAACCACACTGGCGTCAGAGCCTGCAGGCGCTGCTTTCTCAGAGAGCATCTCTTTGGTAGGACACTCACCAAGACAGAAACTGCTGCTCTCTTTGGACCAAGAGAAGAGAGACTGAGAATGTCGGCTCAGTGACATGCCTCAACTGTCCATTTGCTGTCCAAGACCTGGAAACTCCAACACAGTTACTGTTTGTACTCTAGTAAAGGAAGCACTGACTAAGCAGTGCAGCTTATAAATCATACACACGCTTCCGCAGCTCAATTCAGTGCATCTTTTAAAGCTTTTGGACGTCTGCTGGACAGTGAAGGATCAGATGTTGAAGTATTGCTATTTTCTTATAAATCATTTGACAGTGTGTTTAATATTGTTGTGTCCTCATCCCCTCTGTAGTTAGGTAAAAGGTAAGGCTAGAATGAAAGTAAGAAATAGATCAGATATCAGCCTGATCCTGACTCAACGAACTTCACTGGGATCGTTGGCAACAGCTCAATCTATTCAGTTCAATTCTATGTTCTGTGTTTACTATGCCTTCCATCAGCAGTAGAGCGCTGATTACAAACGGGAGAGCTAACATAGCATGGATGAAGCCAAAAGCCAAGGGAGAGCAAGTTGTTATACTTCTTACATTTTGAATGTTTTTATGTTTGCAGTGTTTTTTGACTACAGCTAAGACTTCTCTGTCAGCTTCTGTCTTTGAGTTACTGGTATCACATTGGAGCTAGACAAACATGGATTGATGCATCGCTAGAATTCAGTGCCTTGTTTGAGGACGGGAGGAGAGTGGATGAGCTGAACCAGGGACAGACAGCTAGCCACCCCCTTAAAATAAAATCTTGCACTGCAAATACACTATATTGCCAAAAGTATTCACTCACCCTTCTAAATCATTACATTCAGGTGTTCCAATCACTTTCATGACCACAGGTATATAAAATCAAGCTCCTAGGCATGCAGACTGCTTCTATAAACATTTGTGAGAGAATGGCTTGCTCTCAGGAGCTCAGTGACTTCGAATATGGTACTGTGATAAGATGCCACCTGTGCAAAGTCCAGTCAGGAAATTCTGTCACCATTAAATGTTCCACAAAATGAAAGTGATTGCGATTGACAGCAGCTCAGCCACATAAAATCACAGACTGGGGTCAGCAACTTTGTGCACAGTCAATCACTGCAGACTTCTAAACTTCATGTGGCCTTCAGATTAGCTCAAGAACAGAGTACAGAAGGTTACAGAATTGCAAAGTGCAATGCAAAGCATCATATGCAGTGGTGCAAACTGCATATGATGCCACTGAACTCTAGAGAAGTGGAGAGGTGTTCTCTGCAGTGAAGAATCATGTCTACATCTGGCAATCTGATGGAGGAGTTAGAGTTGGCAGCTGCTAGAACAGTACTTGTTTGACTGCATTGCACTAAGTGTAAATTTTTTTTAATGGGCTTGGGCTTGCTCCCTTAGTTCCAGAGAAAGGGACTCTTAATAATTCAGCATACCGAGACAATTTCATGCTTCCAACTTTGTGGGAGCAATTTGGGGATGGCCCTTTCCTATTCCAGCACAACTGTTTCTAAAGACATGGACGAGGAAGTTTGGTGTGGAAAAACTGGACTGGCCTGCACAGAGTCCTACACCTCAGCCTGACAGAACACCTTTGGGATGAATTAGAGCATCCCAGCATTGGTGTCTGACCTCACAAATGCACTTCTGGAAGAACACTTCTAAACCTCGTAGAAAGCCTTCCAGAAAAGTTGAAGCTGTTATAGCTAAACATGGAATGTCACTCAAGCTCATATGTGTGTGTGAAGGCAGACGAGTAAAAACTTTTGGCAATATAGTGTGTGTGTGATAAGCTGAGCTGTACAGTGTATGCAGCTGTTTTCTGTTGCACTTTTGTTAAAACTGGATTTTTTTTCTTTTTGGTCTTGTGCTGTAATGGGTCATTGTCACTGTGATTCCTCTGATTTTTTCTTTTTAAGCTCCTGATTTAGTGAAAGAAAGAAGGCATCTTCATACATTGATTTTTTTATTTTTATTATATCAATCTCAAACCTTCACCCACAGCAATGTCCATTAAAAACAAACAAAAAGGATCTCCTTCATTATAAGTTTTTACATTTTTACAAATCCACAGATCCTGTGTACGGCTGCATGGAGTGGGAGGGTTAAAGATCAAATTTTAATGTAGTTTGAAGACGGTTCGCACAGTAAAATTGGAAACGTACACAAAACCATATATCCACAAGGAAATAGACTCTTCATGGCATAAATTACCAAATACAGTATTGCAGCAGTCCCACATTTAAAAATAAAAAATGGAGAGCTTTCCAGTTCCCATACTCTGTAGTATGAACTGTCAAATCTGCCAAAACAGACAAGGTTAAAGAAACAGAAAAATGGCACCTTCAAAAAGAACGCATCAAACTGCTTTGATTGTGTTCATGGTTGGAGCTGTAGTTGGTTAATGCACAGTGAGATTGGAGATGGATCTGTACAGGAACTATTTACAAAAAGACTGCAGTCAGTATAAAAAGGAGAAAAAGTCGATTAGTGGTTTGGGTGTAGTTCGTCTCTGAATTTATAAGATCTTTAAAAACCAGTTACAGTGAATACACAATACGACACATGTTCCATGATTGGACTGCACTCAGTCCCGCAACAGGCTGTCTGTTGCCGTGTCATCAAAAAGATCAGCTTCATTCGGCCCATAGCAGCTAATGGAGATGGCAGCAAACGAACACACGGCCTCTTCCACTGGAGGCATGAAGTAAACAGTCTCCATACTCAGAGAAATACTTTGAGACAAAATGAGAAAACCCGTCAGGGCTCAATCAAAGCACCATTTAAACTTTTACGACCAAATGGACAAACACTAAGATGGAAGGCCAGGAATTAGCACCAAATCAGTGGGTGGCTCCGGGACTCGGGAGCCAATCAGAACTGCTCCAGCAGCTGACGGAGGTAGGGGGCCTTGGAAAGTTGTCTGTTTACCCGGGACAGCTTGTAGAGGACGAGACAGTCGAGGGACACGCAGGGAACCTGCCGCTCAGCACTGCCACTGCAGTTCCTACAGATCTGTATGCAAACAGAGACACAAGCACACAGTGATCACACAAGGATGAGCTCTGGTATGGATACCACTCACAAACATGTCACTACTAGTCTGACCAGAGAAAAACTGCAGAGTCCGACATTGTTTAGGCAAAGCTGCACACCAACTCAACCCGAGTGATTGCTGCCACCAGGCATCATTACTGCTGACGTCAATTGCTGTCTTAATAAATCTAGATTTATCGCCAGAAAGCAGTTTCAGTGTTCCTTCAGTGTCGCCTGCTTTGAGTCGTATCAATTGGGTAAACGTTTAAAGACAGTGTGACAAAAGCAGGAAGAAATAAATACCTGTAATCACAGAAGTTAATGGTCCAATTATTATTCAAAACCTTAACAGGAGCTCATATTCTGTGCGTCCTCAACTTCTCACCTTCAGCAACTGCTCTTGCTGACTCTCCCACTGCCTCATGTCCTGGTAGAGTGTAACAGCGACTCGCTGAGGTTCAGCACGACACCGTGAGCACACACCCAGCTGGGTCAGCTCATCACACACAGGGCAGTGAAGCGTGGTGAAGTACTGGGAAATTGTCCCCTTCCTCCCCGCTTCCTCCCCACCCACCACGGAGGAGCAGGATGCCTTCTGGATCTGGAGAGAAAAGAGCGATGTAGCTGAAAACACATGTTTGATTGATCACTGCTGCTGGACTATATGCAGACACATGGAGTTAACATGCACAGCATCTTCATGGACATAAAACAGTATGAACTACGTGATCATGATACTTTTCAGGTTTGTTAAGAATCCTACCGAATATCATTAGATGCTGAAGGATCAGAGATCAAAGATTCAATTTTTTTAATACAAATACACACATTCAGGATTTTGTGTGTGACTGTTTTCACTGGGAAAAACGAAGACATAAAAGGAGTCAGTGGCACTGGAGCAGCAACCATTTATGTATCTGACTGTGATTAGTAGCTATGCCAGCAGATGGCGTGTGCACTCTGTCAGACTTCAGTAAAGAAACAAAGACTGAGGCAGCAGCGCTGCAGCTTGACTCATTTAGTCATCAGCAGGAAGCAGAAGAGATCTCTCTTCATCCTTTGTTCTCTCTAAATGACAGACTGCTTTTATTTTGACAAGAGTGGAAGCAGAGGGTGACCTCTTTGACTTGCCACAGTCAGTCAAAGGAAGATACCAATTAATCTAATTCATCCTCCAAACTCAGTATTAAGTTGATTGTGTGTCTTTATGATGTTCCTGGTTCTTTTTTTTGTTTTGAAGGGTTTCTTATCTCCACTGCTGCTGCTCTGCTTCTAAATGGCAGCGGTGAGACAAAAACAAAAACATCACAATGGCCTGTATGTCTGCAAGTTGTCCTCACCCTGGGGAGCTCCTGGTACCAGCTGAACACGTCGACTCCGATCAGCTGGAACATACGGGCCAGTGGCGGCAGGATCTGCTTAGTGATGTAGTAGGTGGCATTGAGGCGCAGGGTGGGGTCCTGCAGCACCTCGGTGGGCCGGCGGACCAGCTGGATGAGGGGCACGCCGGGTGTGCCGTACACAATGACATAGGGCACCCGCTCACTCACGCGTGGCTCCAGCCTTCGGTCATAGGCCATCATCCGTCTGAGGCGAAGCAGAACAAAAATGAAGTGACAGCAGATGATGCAGTTATTGTTTACATCACACAGCCAACATGTTCACATTAGCAGCGAGAACGTGTGCTGGTGCTCTGAGAGAGAAAACACAAAATAAAGCAGATGAACTGAAGCAGGGCTCATAAATGCTTCTTCCTTGTGCATCTAAAAAATCACTTTTTTTGTCCTCCACTCGTTAAAAAACAGGTTGCCTAGCAACACTCAGGTACTGTACAGGCTAGTGCAGCCAGACAATGAACACAGTGAGGGAGGACTAATTGGATTCACGCTGGGTACTGTAACTGTAGCTGACAGCAAGCTCTTACTCACCATTCTGTTCTCTGCTGCACGCACACACAGACACACACACACAGAGCCAACCAGCAAACATTTATCCAAGCCACACTCCTGACTTCTCCTGTACTGTGACCACACATACACACACACACCTGGTGAGTTCCAGCGCAGGGATGCAAGCTCCAGGTCTGTACGAGCCGCTGCCCCGGTACTCCTTGGCGAAGGTCAGATCCTGCATGCTTGCCCGGCCATCCAGAATCTTCATACACTGACGCTGCACAAACTGCTTCACCTGGCTAATGTCACGTGTCTCAAACAGCAGCTTGATGGAACGCTCCAGAATCTAAGGGGCACATGAGTAAAAGAACACAGGCATAAGAGGATGAAGATAAAATGATTTACTGGTAATCTAAGAGAGGTGTTGATGCTGTTTAATGTGCAAGCGGAAGGAGACGACCTTTTCCCTGACTGACACATGCAAAGCGGTCTGAGTAAACGGGAGCAGGAACAAGAGTGGCATGCCTGCGATTGGTGCACAACACAGTGAAAATGAGGGGAAAACATGGTTTGCCTGTTACCTTGGAAACAGCAGGGCAGCCGTCGCGGCGCACCGTCTCAATCCCTTTGGCATCAAACACGGGCTCCTTTTGGTCAAGGCTCTCATACATGTAGCCCACGTAACGCTTCTTTGTCTGCAGAACGCAGGGCAAGTACACCTGACACACACACACACACACACACACACACACACACACACACACAGATAAATAACTACATCTAATGTGTGGAGATGGAAAAATCACAGTGAACAGATGTTAGAGAGAAGCCGCTACCTTGTCTTACTCGCTCCCTTTGTGTGTGTGTGCACGTGTATTTGCGCATATGTGTGTGTATATCTACCTTCTCAAACTTGAGCTTGATAGGCTTGGGGTTGGTTGCAGTCACTGCTTCTGCAATCTCTTTGCCGATCTTGAAAGCCTGCTCTTTGGTGGCTCCTTTCAGTAAAACAAACATGCTGCCAAACACACAAAAACACACAAGGCTCATTGCTAATTCTTATCAAACAACCCGCACTACATACTACAGTGGTAAACGATACGCTCTCAGAGGCTTTGCGTTTGGCTCTGTGCTTGAACACATCCCATGTGGACGAGCGAGTCTGGAGGAAAGTGTGTCCCATATATGCAAAGCATGCTGCAGTTTAAAACTTGATGCTTCTTCTTCTATTTGAGACTCTGCAGGTCAGAAACAATCCAATTCCCTGTCTGCCAAACACAGCGGCAGCTCTTCTTTAACGGACTGTCAGAAACAAAAGCTGTTAGCTAATTGGTGCAAGTGTCCATGAGAACACTCAGACTTACACATCACAGCGTAGTGACACACAACAAAGCTGCTGGTCATGTTCACACTCGAGTGAAGTTATGAATTTGTCAGTAAAGTTGTGCAACCTGTAAACCTGCCTGTTGTGCAGATAATGGAACAGTGACTACAGGTTTCCCATGTGAGGACACAAACACTGATCAGGCCTAACATGATTACCACTGACAGTGAATAACACTTTGTACAGGTCTTACCAAGGGCATGCGTACTATTTATTTACATCTGAGAAAAAGTCAAAAAGTCTTGTAAAATTGCTTACCTGTCAGTGTCTCCGTACACAACACGCGCTCCCCATTTCTTCGTGTCATTGACCATCCTGATGGCTCTCTCCAGGGTCTCTCTGGCTTTGTGGACAATGCTGTCTCCAACCTGGACACAGCAGATTTAATAAGTATTGGAGCAAAGGGGTTACAACTACATTCACGGCAACACTGACTCAAGGTAAAGGCCCTACAATAATACAGAGAAAATAGTTTGATTGAAAAAACAACAACAACTATTTTCATGGATTATAGTGGTATCGTACTGGGAGTGCACAGTGCAGAGACCATATAGCAGCTGCTGCTGAGCCTACCTCCACACTGGGCATGCGCCCAGAGTAGTTAGCAGCAGTGTATCCAAAGGTGACGTTGGCGATGAGCTTGAGTCCGAGCTGCCGTGCGTCCAGCAGCTTCGTCAGGGATTTGTCCTGCTTGTAGGTTTTCATGGACTGCTTCACCATGATCCTTGTGTTGAGGATTTCCTCCAGCATCATGGGCAGGACACCTTTACGCACTGAAGACTAGAACAAATAAAACACAGATCATTTAAAACAGATTTTTTTTTTTTTTTTTTTTTCCTCAATGAAGAAACATAAAGTAGGGTTGCACCAAAACTCTAAGAAGGACCTAAAATGGGCCTGATCTGCAGCATGGGGAAGCGCTGTAACTTAGAACGTAAAAAGCAATTTAGAAGTTTAGCTTTAGGCCCACAATATCTCTTAGCGTAAATAACGAAAATAAAGATGTTCCTGATCTACTGTGGGAGCTGCTTAAGTAGCACAACAGGGTAAAAACGGGCAATGTGGAGCAATCAGGCAGTGAATGAATGGAAGCACAGAGATCACAAAGTGGGTTTTCTTAGGAGGCACTGGCCCTTCACAGCAACTAATGAGACAATCCATCACAACACCAACACTAAGAGCTTGGTGAGGTCTCGTCAGAGACAACGGTCATGATGATGAGGTTGCTGTACCTTAACGAAGGCGATGCCACCAGGTGACACGGTGATGTCGTTGCGGAGCTGGTAGAGGAGCTCGGGAGGGACTCGCAGGGAGGTGCAGCCAAACTTAAACTCATCAGACCTGAGACAGAATGTGAACAAGAACACCAGTTCAATCACTTAACATTATTCTTGCAACGTGAATATTACTGTCTGGAAAGACAGCGTCAGGTATAAGTGAGAAAAATGCTCGTGTAGAAATCTGAACTGCTATGTTTTACAGCACCCCACTGAGCTGACTCTGCTGAGGATGAAGCCTGTGCACGCTTGCCACAAACCACTCTTTTTGTGTTACTTCAATGTAGCAGACATATGCATGTGGAAAGAAGTGTTCATGGCTCCTTGCTGTTGCTATGCAACCACACAAATCTCACTGAAAACCTGAACTCAGTCTTAAGTTGCACTGCTCGCCGCCCTGAGCTGTGAACAACATGCCGAGCTCTCAGCGTGCCTGTTCCATTAAAAATAATGAGGGGAGGAAGCCGCTGCCAGAGGGAGATTTTCCTGGCAGACGTGCAGTCTGAGCGAGTTCTCTACATGCTGTAGTTGTGTGGGCCTGTCATGTCCTTACGTTCCCAGGTTGTCCACATGGCCGAGGCAGGTGGAGAAACAGTAGTTGTATGCGATGACAATGGAAGGGTAGAGCGACTGGAAGTCCAGCACAACCACCGAGTTGCTGTAAAAGCGGGACTCGGGCTCCATCACCAGAGGGATGCACTGTGGAGCCCTCTGCTGGGCACGCTGCTGTATGCTGGGCGTCACTGGGACGTAGTTGAGGGGCTTGGCCACACGCAGCATCATGGACTCCACACGGTACTAAAGACAAGAGGAGGAAACAAAGTTTGACTTATTATTCCTTTTGTTCCTTCACACATCCAACTGGAATTTTTACCACCTGCAAACTAAACTCTTAATGATTTCTTAATGACAATCTCATCTGGAGCACGCTCGGTGTGTTTAAGTACCTCAGAGTTTTTAGGTTTTTTTACTTTTTAGTTCATATTTGGCAGGTGGAAGCAGCAGCATTGGGAAACACACAAAAAGCTGCAGTCAAACAGATTTCAGCTGCATTCAGTCTGTACAGGAAGTCAGAGAATCACTCATACCCTGCTGGAGCTGATTCAGATTTAGGAAGGTGTTATCAGACCCCAGTATCAGGTTGTATTCAATCCGCAGTTGTTAAAATGTTTTACGGGCGCAGCATCATCCCTGTTTGCAGAGCAGATGTATCGGTCTCTCTAATAAGTAATATTTTTGTGTTAGTTAATATTTAAATCAAATTGTCTGTGTAACTTCTCAGTCATCCGTCATGGTCACCTTGAGAACTCGAGGAGGCGGCAGTTGGATGTTTCACCCTTCATCCAAGAGGATGCTTAATTTCATTTAAATCAAAACAGTCCAAGATTAGAGGGCTTTGAAATCATGTATAGGCAGTGATCTCTCCAACTAGAAAACATCAACATCAGCCACACATTTACTGTGTTAACAGATTAAATGTCATACTGTTTAGTCAACCTCTGAGGCAAACAGCTGTGACACCAGTTGAGAGCCTAGACAGTTTCCCATTGTGCTCTGAGGCTGTGACTGCATGATGTTAGCGCACGTCAGCATCAGTGTGCACAGAAATCTGTGCAGCAGTAAGCAGTGATTAAATCAGCACAGGCGGGGCTCATCTACAGTGAGCTCAACGCTAAACCAGCAGAGCAGAAAAACACCTCCAAAACTGGATGAGAATTACTGGACAATTTTAAAATTACACACACACACACACACACTAATTTGATCCATTGTTAACATCCAAATGCTGATGAGTGTAACTCTAGCACTGCAACCTGATTTCATCCCACTTTTTTACCGCACACTCGTCAGCATTTTTTGATGTGAAGATGGTCATCAGCTGTACGACCCACTTTGTTACCCACTGATAGATTTCAGGCTGCACCACACAGAACTGGGTTTTTAAAATGTTCTCATACATTTTCACCAACATGGTTAAAACCCTGCTCACACGGCACTGAGACAGAAGCATGCTCTAAACTTTTCTCACCCCATGACTGAACCTGAGGTTTCAAAACAAAAAAAAATCTGCAGTTATCTCACACAGAGAACATCAAAGGGACTTCATCTACCTGAACAGTCAACTATTAACTAACCAGGATAGACTGACTCGGTCGATTTGAGCCGGTCGACCTGAACCACAAACTTGGATTTTCCATAGAAATGCCCTGCCTGTGTCTCCTACCAAGCTATTTGAGGACTGAACTAAAAATTATTGGGAATTGTTTGTGTTTGTGTGTGTGTGTGTGTGTGTGTGTGTGTGTGTGTGTGTGTGTGTGTGTGTGTGTGTGTGTGTGTGTGTGTGTGTGTGCGCGCGCGCGTGCGTGTGTGTGCATGCCTGTGATCCTCGGGTCAGAACGTGGAAAAACTGAATTCCAAACAGCCTGGCCAGCTCGCTGGTTCTGCCAATGATGTCATGTTGCTGCAGGAGCTGCATGCAGCCACGCACACGGCTCACGTAGTGATCCACCATCTTCCACCTAGAGCAACACAAACAGGATAATCATATAAGCCAGAGTTACAGAGCTGGCTTCAAGGGAAGAGTCAATTATGAGAAATTTACAACCATCTCTTTGTACTACATCTTTTAATTTCATGTAAGGTAATGTCCAAAAAGGTGGTTGTGTTTGACCCCGGCACAAACCTGTACAAGTCTGTGTTGTGGTCAAACCAGTCAGAGAGAGTGCGGGGACTGTAGAGAGGGAAGCGCTGGTGGAGCACATGGAAGGCCACGTTTTCAAAAGTGTAGTTGTTTAACGTCACCTGGAGGAGGAAAGAAAAAACATTTTCTAGTTCTATTTTTCAAAACTGTCTCTCTCTGACGTTTACACAATTTATGGATCAGAATCAAATAATAGCAATAACAGAACGCAAGTAAAAGAGTAGCACAAAGGGTTAACGTTTCCTCGTTTCAACTAAAACTCTGAATCTTTTACAAGAGATGGGTTAGCTTACTTAAATATATACAAGTGTCTACATGTGACCACTAATCACACATTGTAGTCTTTTTGTGGATGAGCTGTGAGCAGTTCCAAAGGCTCAGACTAGAAATGTCGGCTTTTTCTCTCGAAGAATATTTAGAAACCACAAACATCATGGCAGGGAAGCAAAACACTATACATGATTTTTTTTTTTTTGCATGGACGGATGGTTCTCACCATGCTTCACTTAAAAATGGTTTTTTATATATATAGATATAGATATAGAGATAGAGATAGAGATAGACAGATAGACAGATAGATAGATAGATAGATAGATAGAAAGAAAGAAAGAAAGAAGGGGTCAGTGGGCTAATTGTACCCATTCTTTTACTAGTTAGTCCTAACTGAAAGCTGACTGCTGCTGATCTCACACTACAGTGGGCGTTGTAAACCAATCCTAGCTGACTGAGGGAATCCCCGTGTATTCTTGGTGAGAGAAAAAAAGTAGTTTTAATCAAAAAGCAGCAGAGCACGCAGCATAAAGCTGCAAAACAACTGGACCAGTTCAGACAGCAGCAGCTCACAGTAAACAGAATCAAACAACAGGACAGAGAAAACTGGAGTCACAGGGGTTGAGGGAATGTAAAGACAATATTAACTACTTGATGATAACATTTTTTATTTGTTAATACGAGAGCTTCACTTTATATGAAACTATGAAAAACATAAGAGTCACAGAAAAAGCAGCAGCAGAAAAAGTAAAGTGGGGAGAGCCGTGCTGGAAAAACAAGTGGAAAGACAGAAAGTAGGTCACGAGCTACAAAGCTGTGAGGAGGTCATGCCAGGACACCTGCCTCAGTTTTCATCACCCTCCACAGGTTAAGGGTGATGCGCCCGATGATGTTGATCTCTGTCATGGTGTCGGCTCCGTACTCATCCCTCTCTGCAGCAAAGCGGTTCTCTTTGGAGTCACCTGAGGACACGCACAGAGCCAGACAGGCAGCCGATTACAGAGGAGGGAAGCCGCCAGAGGCTCTCCATTCAGCTCGAGTACACAAACACACACACACTCACTCAAAGGGAATCACACATTCACACACTTATACAGGCAAACACATACACATACATGCTGTATCAAGACTCAGTCACAGGCACACCACAAAATTGGGCTACACGTTTGCACTTATATTATCTACAATGTGTACCTACATTATGCACCAGATCCAGCACACACACCATGTACTGGCTTTCATTAGCCAAACTCACACTGTCAGATTCAATAACAGGGATGCACAGTAAAGTACTGCGCGTGTTTAATATGTGGCTGCACATTTAGTGCCAGCTGCTAATTGTGGATTGACCCTGATGAGTCACAAGCACATTTTAAGAGGGAATTTCACACCTAGTGAGACAGGAAGATGGGAAGATGTATTCGCCCCCTTTGTCATTTTAGTTTTTTCCATATTTGTCACGTTCCGGACTGTCTAACATTAAAATCTGACAAAGACAACCCGACTAAATCCAAAATGCTGTTTTTAAATGATAATGTCATGCATTAAGGGAAAATGTTCTCGAAGCCTACCTGCCCCCATGCCAAAAGTAAATGTTTAATTCCGCCTCATTTGAGAGTTTTAGAAAATGAATGGCCTGTTTAAAGCCACGGCAAAGCATCTGAATTTGAATAGAAATCTGAACTGTGACTATGCCACGCCAAAACTTCCACTACACGTTTTTCTTCAGAGGCATTTCAGATCATTCTCCTCATATGTAACATCACTGGAGCTTTGTGCAATGAATTGATGGTTGGACATTCTCCTTTAGGATATTCTGTTGAGAGCAGAGCTCATGGTTCCATCGATTACAGAAAGTCTCAGCAAAGCAGCTCAAGACCATCACACTACCACCACCGTGTTTAACTGATGACATGATGTTCTCGTAACAGCCAACTCCAGATGTAACAGGACTCAATAAGTTAAACTCTTCTTCCGTCAATCCACAGAATATTTTGCAGAGAATTTTGGAATCATTGAGATATTTTTTTTGCAAAATGAGACTAGTGTTTATGTTCTTTTTGGTCAGCAGATGGATCTCTCCCTTTATTATTGAGTCATGAACACTAAACTGACAGTTTTTGAGGCAAGTGACTCTCACTGTCGTGTCCCATGGACACCGCCTCTCACTGGAGTCAAAAGCCTCAGAAGTGTCTTTGCTTACTCTCTTCATAGGTTGTGCACATTTGTCTGCCAGGGTCTGGCTGCCCACATGGAGGGGGAGACCTTTCGGCAGAAGTGACCATAACTGTGCACTACTGTGCAACTCTGGCTAACCACCTGTACTGAATTATCTGATCTAGCTCCCTATGACTTCATCCACTTCCTTAAAAAAAAAAGTAATCAAATTGAAGAAAGAAACATCTTTGGCCAAAAGTATGGATCAGAGCTGCATGTGAAGACAATCTTAAATTACAATCAGGTATGGTTTTTGATTTTATTCACCTACTTTCAGACTCACTTCTTCAGTGTGCCTGAGGGTGTAGAGGTTAAGACGTCACTGTTTGTGTCTAAATCAAACATGCAGAGCTACCTGCTGTGGTTTTTGGGCAAGGGAGCGGCTGAAAGTAGCTTCCTCTCAAAACCCCCAAATCTTTACTTCTGCGTCCCCTGAACTACCGTACTGGGTACCACAGCAGGGACTACTTTCAGTGGCTCCTGGCTCTACCTGGCACTCGTGACAGCTGCTGGCACAGATCCACTCCAAGTGCTGAGGACCGCTGAAGGAGGTAACCCCAAGAATGCAACTGCACCTCGTAGCCCACCAAGATGTCCGGGTCAAATCTGACAGAACAGACCGTGTTAGCAGATGGAGATCATTTCTCAAAACAAATCCCACCCCCACCCCTGTAGGAGGTGTAAAATCTACAATGAAGGCAAATTTAAATGATAGTAATGATGCACTACAGTTGCAGCAACTCTGCCCTTGGTTCCCTTTCATAAAACAGTTGCACACACCTCCTCATGATGGTGACCAACACGTCAAACAGCATCTTCTCATCAGCAGCGTATGTCACTTTCAGCCCAGAAACACCTGATCTGACCAGCAACGGCGCTCTTCCTCTTGATCCTGCGGGAGCAATTAGAAACAGAAAAAAATCAGCCAATTATCTAGTGGCTTTAAAACTAGTGATCGAACCTTATGTTCTCCAAGGAAAACACCGCTCGCGTGCTTCACCTTGGCCGGAACCTGGATGGTCTTTATCTACCACGATGGCCCCTGTGAGCTGGGTGTTGTCTACATCAGGCAGGGGGGTATCTGAACTGAAGCAGTAGAATAAGGCACATATAGGGTCAAACTCGGGGTCAGGTTCGAGGTCACGGCGGGTTCTTGCATGAAGCTCCATGGTCATCAGTGTCAGGTGCTGGACCTGAAGATGGAGGAGGAAACAAATACATTTGAGGTTTAATAGACTAAAAGCAGCACATCCTGTCACCCTCTGCCTGTTAAACCACAGTCTTTTATTTCGTACTAAATAAATCCTTCTTCCCAACCAGGTGGACACTTTCTCTTAAAAACAAAACAAAGCAAAACCAACATCTAACCAGAACAAAGCCATTTATTCATTGACTTGGAAAAGAGCTACAGGTTAGTTGCCCTAGACTTACCTCATGCAGAGCTTTGGCATCCTGTAGGTTCTGCATGCTGACTTTAAAGCCGTAGGAGTTGGCTATACTTGGCCCTTCGATCTGAGAGTTATCTTTCTTTGGCACATTCAAAGCAGCAAACTGATTCTGTGGAGGATAAAAAAAACATGACAAGAAAAGTTGGAATCAGGAGGAAATCACAGGCACATCAAACGATCAGCGACCTGAGAGACAGGACTGCTACACGCAATGTTCTGGAGTGATACTAAATAGTTGATTTTCTGACCCGTGCGGCTTGTAGTTTTTGTTTTAAAAGTCTAAAAAGAAAAATCACAATCAGTTTTTGACCTTCATCTGCGTGGTCAGTAACACTCTTCTCAGGGGGTCTGCCTGGCTCCGCCTCCTCTGCTGAAGTCTCTGAGAAACAGGATCCTCTGCAGCGGGAATTAGACCAGAGAAGGAGTGAATAACAGTGAATATTAATAACAGAAACTCCATGCTGAATTTTCCCAAGTTAGGATTTACCGCAATTCTTTCTAACAGTTGATGGTGTCACAACATCAAAGGAGACAGATGCACATTCCTTACCCTGAGATATGGGTGTGCTGCACACTGGATCCAGATCTCCTTTGCTTCTCCATCGCCTCCTCAAGAAAGGGGTGCTGTGAATGAGCTGGGGACTGGTTCTCCTCTCATCCCTGTCACTGACAGCGAGAGGTGAGGGACTGTGGTTCCCTCTTAGCAGCTCTGGGGAATTACAGCGCATAGGTGATAGCGGTTCTGGAGAGTCTTCACCTGGCTTGTTCTCACTGAGCTGTCCTTGGCCAGAGGGGCTTGGTTGATGGGACTGCTGCCATGTAGGCAGCTCTGGCGACTCTGGACAGGTGGTTTTATCATCATCATCCTCTTTATTTTTGTCCTCCTGTTCAAGACAGACACTGCCTTTATCTGAAACTGGACTTGCTTCTGTGGATTTACACCTCAATCTTGTATTCTCCAGCGGAGACAGGATTAAAGACAGGCTCTGTTTCTTTCTCCTTTGAGTTCTGGTACAGGAAAGGTTACCACAGAGCTCAACCTTCAAGCTTCTGTCAGCAGCTGGCAATTCGCTTCTCTCTGAGCTCCCATGTTCCTCCACCTCCAGACCAGCCCTTTCTGTCTTCAGCACCTCACACTCTCTCCTGCCTTTTTGTAGACTCTCATACTGCTTTCTAGCTTTTAGCCACACCTGCACACGCTTGCGGCTTGGTGGGTTTTTGCAGGGCAAAAGCACCACCTTCTTATCGCTGGATGAGGATAGGTCACCCTCTGCCTTTTGTTTATTTGTCTCTGAAGCCTCTGCTCCTTGACAAGATGAGATAACGGTGGTGGCGGGGTGCGTCATGGCCGAGAAGGCCGTCTTCCAGAAATGGAGGCCTTCCAGAGACAGGTCTCCACCAAACTCTGCAAGTTCCCGAGCTAGCCGAGTGCCCACTGTTAGCTTACGGCCACCGACCTCCCTGGAGAAAAGACGAGGAAAGGATCAGTACACTCATTTCCATTTGAATTACAATAAATCATCATGTAGACAGTATAAAACAGAGCCAGATCAGTGGATTTCTTTTGAACATATGGAAATTTCAGACATTTAATGATAAAGGATTGAGTTTGCTGTAGTCTAAAACAAATGCTAAAACTCTTTCCTCACTGGACTTCTATTCTCTTATCTGACAACCTTCCTTTTATTTATTGCAGTACTTTGTCGATTAAGATGTTTTACAACCCAATTAAAAAGCCTGTGAGGGAAGCTAAAAAAATCCCACAAACAAATATAAAACCTTACCAACCATCACAATCAGTTAGATCATAGGTGTCAAACTCTGGCCCGCAGCCTAATTACATTTGGCCCACAAAGCCATAACAAATTACTATTAGAGCTGGCCTACTGGTATTATACAGCTAATATATATATTAGGGGTGTAACGATACTCGATATTGAACCGTTCGATACAGTGCTTTCGGTTCGGTACGCATATGTATCAAACAATACAAAATTTTTAATCTATTTTATCAACTTTCCTTCTGTCGATGCTGTCTGTGTTGAGCGCTCAGTGGATCTGCGCTCGACAGTGCATTCTAGGCGGAGTAGTCGAACACAGATTCACTGAGCGCAGGGCAAGCTAGCGAGACAGAAGTTAAGCTCTCCTTGCAACATGGCAAATTGAACCTCCCCCACCCTCATTCAGATCTGGCGTTTGGAACTATTTTGGTTTTCATGTGACGTATGACCCTGAAGGTAAGCGAGTCATGGACAAAAGTAAAACAGTATGTTGGATGTGCCACGCAATGCTCAATTACATGGGTGGGAACTAGTGTGTTAGCGCAGTTAGCTCGTTAACGTGTTGGCCGTCTAGCCCCATGCACGGGGCGATCGGCGGTAGCTCGTTAACGGAGATTTGCCGTGTTGTGGCGTTAACGTCATTTCAGATTAACGCTGACAGCACTAGTGGGAACAAAATGAATATGACTGCACATTTACACCGACATCACCCTAGTGCAACGACAAGTGGAAGCAGACAAAAACAACAAGCAAGCATGCTACAAACTTTACCCAAGTCATTTAGACAGCCGTTAGCACATGATTCTCCTTATGGGGACCTGATATGTTTAATATGCTGCTGAGAATATAGCCCAGAAGAAGCGTATAGTATAGCTTTTATTTTGGAAAGAGACATTTCTCTGTAATAAACTCTCTTTTCCAAAGATGAGTGATTTGTCGATCAGATATTTTTTTTTTTTATTACTTTGTTGTTTCAGCAACATTAAATTTAAAAACTGTACTTTTGAGTTAAAATATATATTTATAATTTTAATAAATGACAAATTAAAAAGGCATGAACATTTTTTTTGGATCGAAAAAATATCGAACCGTGACACCAAAGTATCGAACCGAACCGTGGAATTTTGTGTATCGTTGCACCCCTAATATATATTGTTTAGTATTAAGCTTTGCTTGTTCCATATTCAGCTTTTCAGCAAAACTTGTTTAAGTCCATAAGAAAAGATTAATTCTTATATCTGGAGGAAGATTTTTTTTTCCAATAAATATTAATGTTAGCCTGCGACAGTTTTAAATTTTGGCCCACTGTGCATTTGAGTTTGACACCCCTGAGTTAGATTCTGGCTCTTATGTGAAAACTTCACTAATACATTTATTTTGTTATATTTAGTAAATAATGCATGCTAGATGATGGTTACTGTTGCTGTTACTCTTACATTGGCTTCCCTGGGGCATCAGAGGGGTCACTGCAGAAAGGCTCCAGGAAGGTGGCCTCTGACATCTCCAGGTCCAGAAGAGTGCTGAGGATCTCCTCTCGGCTGGGAGGGGACATGAGGGGCTTGAGAATGTGGGCTCCTCCGGCCGCTGTCCCTCGCTGCAGCTGGCTTGCCCTCACCTGTGATAGCGAGCTGATGGAGCGTGGAGAGCTGCTGGGGGTGGTGGATGTTAGTCCGTCAATGCCCTCCGGCAGCTCACCTGTTGGCGAGCCCTCGTGGTCGACGAATGAAGCGGAGCTTAAAGGCAGTGAGTCGAAAACTGAAAAGAGCAGCTCTTTCCTCTCACAGTGAAAGTCTTGAAAGGGGCTGAGCGTGTGGGCTTTACCTAAAGAGAAGTCCCACTCTCTGCTCTTGAGGGACGTGAGGCTTGATGTAGGCTCGCGGTTCGTGTGCCCATCTAAAAGGTCGGGGCTGTCCGGCCTTGCTCTGTTGCAGTCAGAGCCCCTTTGAAGATCCTCCCCAGAACAAAGCAGCCTGTCAAGTTTCTTTTCGGAGTCCGGCGCCTGAGCAGATACAGAATCCTGGCTGATGTCACTCAGGAATTTGACCGGTAAATTTTTATCAGTCACGACAAACTGACTGCCACTGTACGGACTGGAGAACTCTGTTTGATCGATAGCATTTATATCAAATGTGTAGTTGTGCGGGAGCTCTGGTGACAAGCTGTCCTCTATGAAATTGCATCTGTCCAATCCTGGGTCTGACAGGAAGAGGGGACATTCATCTGACATGCTTCCCTCCTGCTTTACTGACAGATTTGGCTGAGTACTGCTCGTCTTGCCTTTCCTGTTTCTCGGCCCCTTTTCTTTTGCTGTGGTAGATTTTGGGGCCCTGGGTTTCCGAGAAGTGAGGGTGGGGGCTTTTCTGGATTTAGTGGGTTTAGTGGTGGGAATTAGAAGTGCTGCCGCCTGGGCTATGGCTGTAGAGTGGCTTGCTGTACCAACCACTTGTATGGGAAGGGGCTGTCCCTGCTGCCTCGTCTGAAGAAGCTTCTTGAGGACAGCCAAGCCAGATGGGGTCTCAGAGAGAGGGGGGATCTCCCCGTTCTTGGGGCCTGAGTGTGGGAGACCTTCTTTTAGCTGGGCATCTTTATTGTGTTCCTGTACTGGAGGCAGAAAGTCTGTGCAATAATCCTGTGAATCCTCTGCCTTTACCATGGTGGTCTGGCAAGCTTGCTGCTTCGTCTGAGCAGGTGCCGAAATGCTTTGGTTGACCTCCATGATGGAAGTCTCACAGTCTTCAACCTTTGGCTCGATAAACTTGGTTACTGAGTTCCTTTCTGGTGTAGATGGAGTCTGGGACGTGCTCTGGCTGTCTTTGCCCACCTGCTGTTGAAATGGAGGAACCTCTTGTGAAGAGCTCTCAGAAGGAGGCAACTCATCCTCTGGGAAAAGGAGTTGGGAGCTCTCTTTACTTAAGTCATGGCTTTTGGGTTCCTCTGTTTTCTTTTTACGAGACCTTCTAGGTCTTGTAGTGCTTGTAGAACTGTTGACAGCCCCTCCAGCTTTGATCCTCTGCCTCGAAATAGCAGGATTACCTTTTTTTGCCTTCTCAGTTTTAGGCTTTTCTGCAGACTTACTTGTTTTCCTTTTAGCATCTGACAGTCTCTTGGGTTTGGCAGTTTGACACTTACTACATGCTCCTTTGGCTGTAGACGATCTATGTGGCTTTTGAAAAGCAGAACTAAGACATGGGTCAATGTGTGGATTTATCAGCTCTTTTGAACTCCTGGTATTCATGAGGGGGTCACTTGGGGACCAACAGCGTGGAGGCGTTGAGTCTCTCGGGCTTTGGGATCTATCTGAGAGGTAGCCCAACTCTACCATGACATCTGAATAGTCAACATCATAGTCATGTGCCAACTCACAGTAACATGGTCTAGGGGGTGGCAGAGATGGCAGGATTGGGGCTTTTTTGCGGCCTTTTGGCCTCTGAACCCTTTCACCCTGTCTGATCAGAGGTTTGGAGGAGTTGTTGATAGTCTTTTTATTTGTGGAGTTAACCTTTGCCTTTCTTTTGGGATGTTTTTTGGCTTTTGGTTCAGTGACGGGAAACTTAACAGCAGTGGATTCTGGTACCTTGGGCCAGAAATCCTTGAGAGGAGCCAGTTTTTTATAGTGCTCTAGCTTGTCTGGCGTCAACACCACCAACTGCTCAGCTGCATTCACTTTGGACATCTTCACCAGCATGTTTTTCTCTCCCTTGAACCTGTTAATAATAATGTACTTTATAATAATAGGAGGTTCCTTCTTGCGTCTTCTCTGATACTTTACTTCTTGCCCACCTGAGACATCATTGTCCTTAAGTCGTTCTTTGACAGAAGCTAGGTTTTTAGAACGAGTAGCACCTGAGTGTTCCCCATCCTCTGAATCATATTTCATCTTCCGTTTGGTCCTCAGGGTGTATTTACTACCTGGCAGTGCTGACGGTTTAGTACAGGTGACTTTGGCAGACAAATCTTGCAGTGGGCTTACCACATCCTCAGTAGAGTCTTTAGTTTCCTCAGAAAAACAGGAATTGGTAGCAGAGCTGGAGACAAGGGGCTCTGGCTGTGGTTCTGCTTGTTCACCTATGGACCGCTCCTCACTTTCAGACTCATTTTTCACAATCATTTCCTCTTTGATCAACTCGGCCTCTTGTAAATCCTGATGATCCTCAGAAATCAGCATTTCAGTGTCCGTAGTCACAGGACTAGCAGGTGTTACTGAGGTGATGCCGGTGCTAATCTGGCTATCAGAGGTAGAGCTTTGGACCATCTTTAATTTGTTCCTAGGTCCTGTCATACCTAGCCTTTTTTTGTTCATCTTTAGCTTAGACCTGCGAGGTTGGGCCTGTTCCACTTTACTGCAGGTGTCAGCCATTTTCTTGTTCCCAGGTTTCTTTCTGCTGAGGCAGTTGGAGAGAATGACACTGGGGAAAAACTTGTAGTGTGCCTCCTGCTGGGCAACAATAGTCCTCTCAGTCTTATTTTCCTGATAGTCCTCGTACCTGATTTTCAGCTCACCGACATCTCCTTCCTCGCTGTCTTTACCAATTTCGTCCTCATGAGGATCAAGAAACTCGTCCTCCTTCAAGGTCGATGGGGCTGATGCGATGCTCCTCAGAAGGGGGCTTTTATTGTCTTTTGTGTTCAGTTCCAGGTCAGTCTTAGCTGAGCAGTTTCTCAGCTCAGAATAACAGAGAGAAAAGCCCCTGTGGTTCTGAAGAATGGACAGACGGTTTGTTTCTACATTCTTTATACTGCTGTACTTCTTCCTGTCCTTGGCGACCTTTCCATTACCAAATGGGAAACTTTCAATATCCGTCTTATCCAAAGCTATCGAAGCTTTCTTATCGTAGGTGTACAAAGGTCGTAGTTCTTCTTTGTCCATGCAGATGGGAGACACCTCAGGGTGATTGGCTAATATGCAGGGAATAGGGTGCTTGACTGGCTGGATGTAGGGGATTTCTTTATTCACCTTGAACCCTGTCAAACATTCACTACTGCTGTCCTGACTGCTTTTTAACTGAAAGTGCTTGTCAAGCGGCTGCTCCGTGTCCAACACGTGAACTGGTATGTGCTCGGGATGCTTGCACTCCAGAAGGATCTTAGCTGTAGATGGTGGCTCAAGGTGGACCGTCTCCCCTGGGATGGGATTTCTTTTGCCCAACATCTTTTCAGTGGCCGTAAGCGAAGACTGCGTCATTGAGCCACTATCTGTTAAGGAGGAATCTATGGATACAGCATGTGAGAAGAAGAGGCATATCAGTTAGTATCCACAGCTGCAAGAAATTAACCTGAAATTCATCTGATCAGACAGCGCAATCACCCATGAATCTTAGCCCAAAACCCCAGGGTGAGATCGATCACTATTTTGATATATTTAAATTAGTGCTGTCAGCGTTAATCTCGTTAAAATGACGTTAACGCCATAACCGCATTAACACGGCAATTCTCCGTTAACGAGTTAACGTGGATCGCCCCGTGCGAGTGGCTGCACGGCATCAACGCATTAGCACCATGCAGCCCCGCACACGTGTTAACCTGCTAACCGAGATTTGCCGCGTTAACGTCATTTTAATGCTATTAACGCTGACAGCACTAATTTAAATTTTAAAAAGTCAAACTACTACAATATTTCTATGCCATTATAACATGTTGAATGCCAAAATTCATAATTTAAGCTCAATAAGAAAGTGACCATCGCTCTACATAAGACACAGGGCAACTAGAACATCACTAACATGTGCATCAGCAGGAAGCTTGTCCCTCATTCTCTGCTCTGGCTCTTCTGATAATGTAGTTGTTCTGCTTTTGGCCCAGTTGAGCTACTGATAAAGTCATTAATGCAGGTGGGGTGATAAATAACAGCTCAAATATGGTCATGCTATGGACTGATAATACTTCTATGTGAATATATGCAGACAGATCTTATATCTATAATGAGTTATTAAATATATAAAAACAATTCGTAATAAGTATAAAGCATATGATATTCTTCTCGACTGTATACATTTCTCCTGTTTGTTATTTATTCCTGCACAGCTGGCGTGAAGTACCCATATTTTGTTGTCCATGTACAATGAGTCTATTACCAGTCTATGAAGTTGTAGTCATCTTTCCAAACACACATGCACGCTCTAAAAACGGAACAGTTAATTAACCCCAGAGAGTCAGTTTTTACCCCCGAGTCTGGCATCAAATTGTAGCCTGTCAGGTCATAGAGCCAAAACTAAAAATCATACTAACTTTGTCTTCTGTAGCAGCTATCAGATCCCGTCTCCTGACATACTTGACAGAGTGTGAATCAGTGGGGAGTGTCAGATGGGCATCAAAGCAAGCTGACACTTCATGCTTTATCAGTACATCTCATCATAGGACAACTCACCGCTGCTCTCGTCTGCGGCGCCATCGAGCTGCGGGATGGACAGGTTAGCGAACATAGAGTTGTTTCCACTCCACTCCATGTCTTCGTCAGAGGACTCCTGCTGGGCATCACTGAAGCAGTTTTCTGTCTCCTTCATGCAGGGTCTGTGCACACACACACACACACACACACCAACGACAGGAACCGTATTATTAAAGAAAAATGCCCAGGCAGAGCTCACTGGGGATGACTCACAGATCGTGTACAGCGATCGCTCACCTATTTATTTAAGATACAACCAGAAACAAAAAATGTGTAGCTTACACTTGTACTTGTTACTTATTCTTATTACTAAAAAATGAAAACATTTTGATGCACAACATACTCTAAAACTGATGGTTATACTTTTGCCTTAAACCATGCAGAGATAAACATGCCTCTGAGAGGAAGCACTCTCAGTAGGGTCGCTGTCCCAACGCTGTGACATTATAACACTGAGTTCTGCCTCTTCCTTGTCCAGTTCTGGGCCTGCTTCCTCTTCATCACTGTTGCAGTTGTAATTCGTGACACCAGGGAGTGAGCGGGACTGGGAATTCTGCCTAGCGGGTGTCCTGCAGAAACCATCGTCCTCCAGGCCTGCCAGCAAGTCAATGATGGCTTGGTCCCGGCTGCTGTCTGCATGGAGGACAAAATAAAGCACACAGACAATATCATACAGCTGTACGCAATAACTTTTTCTCCAGATCAGCCAGTTAATCAAAGCTAGAAATGTCGTCTGCTTACAAACTTTTATTCACAAGTTTTTGGCCACCAACTTAGAAGAATTTAAAATGTAGAAGAGAACAAGAAGAAACTAAAGATGCTGTTTACTAAAGAAAACAACACTTGGACAGCTGTTAAGCATTGAGGTCAATATTTTCTCCTTTCAAGGTGTAGTGGCAGCCAAGTGGACAAGAACCAGATGTATATGGAGGAAAGAATCCACTAAATATCAGAAAATATGGATGGAAAGGGGAAAAAAGTGGCTTTTACAACAGGACAACAATCCAAAACAGCCATAAAAATCCATTTCAGAAGCTTCTGGAGTCAAAGTCACATGACCCGACCACTGAATCAGCATCTTTGAAATGCTGTTTGCGGAAGACAGCCTTAAAATTATCACCTAAAAATCACAGTTTAATCATGGGAAGCAAAATCGAGCATAGAAAATTAAAAACGTGCACGAATGAAAGAGGCTGTGTTACCTAACAGGGGCGAGTGGTTGGATGTCTGGGAGAGTGGGAGGAAAGACTGACTGTTCTCCAGGAGAGTCAGGATGGCCTCCTCATCAACGACAGCCTCCTCTGGGACTTTCCCACTGCTCCTCACATAGTCTGTGGGCAGCAGCAGAGAAGATGGAAACTACCGTTAGCCATACTTCGATGTCACACTTTGCTAACAACAGTTTCACTGAGATACCATATTAAAGCAGCACAGTTCAGCATTAGCTCGGTGACTCCCATCTTTGGCAGTTTCTAGAGTACCAGTGAAACGTTTGGGCACACAAGCACAGAGATTTCCTGCACATTAGCCCAATGTCAGTCTCACATCGTCACTCCTTCAACTCCCTGACTTGGGAAGGAGCGACAGGGTGATGAAACAAGTACTTCTCCTGCCAAACACACAGGCAGAATGAGAGAAGAAACAAATGCATGTCACAAGGGAAACCTAGTCCAATTAGGGCTTAAATTCTATAAAGGAAAAGAAAGTGTAGGGTGCTAGTAAGTAAAATCCAGATCTTCTTCATCTCCTATAGTGAATCAGACTACTTACAAGATGATATTAAAAGGGGATTTCTCTTCTGTTTTGTTCTCAGATTTAATAAGCTTATAATAATAATAATAATAATAATAATAATAATAATAATAATGGATTGCATTTATATAGCGCTTTTCGTGGCCCTCAAAGCACTTTACAATTATAACTTTCATTTCTGATATTGGCTTTAAAGCCAGACAAAACAAATGTAAGAAAGAAATGTCGCTGTACATTGTTTTATGTGCACAAAAACTTATTCAACTTCCTAAAAAGTCAGTTTATTCAATTATATAACCCTTGATAACTACCCAAGAAAGAATAGAATAGAATTCAACTTTATTGTCATTGCACATGCACAGGTACAGGGCAACGAAATGCAGTTTGCATCCATCCAGAAGTGCTTTAGTGATATTGATATATTACAATATATATTAGCAATAATATAGATATGTAAGTATATTATAGAAATGGGTCTATTATGGTATGTTATAATGTACACGGTATGAATTATGTTGTGAATATTCTATAACTATAAGTATGTACAGGCTGTAGTGAGTACAAGCTATGTACTCACTACAGCCTGTACAAAGAAATTACTTCCATTATCAAAGATACAACAGTATCTGGTTTAACCCACTTCATGCCACCAAATTACTGATGAGCCACCAAATAAAAAGTGTAAAACACCAAATCAGAACATAGCTTTGGTCTTTATTGGTTTCATAGCAGGTCAAACTATCCCATCGTGATAACGCTATATGATATAACTCAAAGCAAAATCTGCTGTTGCCGGTTTGTGAAACATCTACTGCAACTGTCCTCACCTGGCTGTGAACCCCTGTGCACCTCCACAGCGTTAGCAGGGGTACACGGCAGCCCGTCTGGGGTCAGGGGGTCAAAATGAAGTGTTAGTTCAACGGGGAAATCTTCTTGGTTCTCCAGATCTTGTGTCCTGAGGAGATAAACAGACATCAAGTTTTACTTTTTACCAAAACATTTAACAGTGTTGTCTGCATGGCTGTTAGCTGAATTAGAAAGCTGAGCACCTTGTGCAGCAGCCATGTTTTATTAGCATCTCTTTACAGCGGGTCTTAATCAGAGAAAGTGCTCGGTTTAGTGGGTGAAAGCTGTGTGTGGGACTGCACAAGTGTGCAGAGTGTCTCTTGTCTGGCAACTGTGTGAGGAAGTATATGGGTGTGTACATCTAAGTGGTGTGTGTCTGTGTGTTGGCAGAGGGAATATGAATGGAAAACGGGCAGGCAGCCAACTGGGCTTTGTATCCCTCCGGATCGCCCTCAGCCACAAGCTGCCTATCACGCCCCCTTAATCGTGCTGCCCCTGCTGCATCGCCTGGCAACTCACCACTTAGTGACTCTGAAATATTGAAACAAAGACGAGGCGGGCGGCCGCCACTCGCACGTGGAACAGATTTTACAGGAGTGGTTTTGAGAAAGAAAAAAACGAATTCCATTTTAGGTACTGCTCTGGAGGAGGTCTTTCAGATCTGGTGAAGATGGTAGACTAGAGTCTGAAGCCTGGCCACGAGTCTGACCATGTAAAAAGCCCTCAGGATACTAAACTGTTGCTCCTGTGACTGCACGGACGACTTCTGTAGCACAAGTTCAAGCTTCTTTAAACCTTCTGATGCAATATGTAGAAAAGCACGGGACTGACAGGTGAAGCTGCAGAACACCATGACTGAGCCCAGTCACGGCTCAGGGAAGAACACAAACACTCGTGTGGGAAGATGGCCAGACAGAGACAAATAAACAGCAAACACATCAGACAGAATAGTAGACTATGAATCACAGCCTTGTGGACACCCTCTAACTCACTTTAAATGATGAATGAGCAGCAGCGGCAGGCAGGAGGCTGATAAATGATGAATGGTTTTCAGACAACATGGCTGTAAAATGAAATCTACTCCAGACTCAGAGTTTAGGTTGAGATTGAGGGAGGTTTCATGACAGAGACTTCGTTCTGCTGGTGCCGTATGATGAAGAGCCTCCCGAGAGTCAGCGTGCACGTGCCACTGTCTGGTTGTTCTTAATTAGTCTGCCAGCTAACGACTTTAGAGGGAGCCAGGGAGGGAGCCTGGCAGGCGTCAGGAGATTTCTGCAATGATGAACACATTTTGCCACCAAGCCACGCCCTCTCAGAGTTTGAATGATGAGAAAGAGAAAGGAACGATAACTAGAAAGTCTTGTTAGCAGATATGTGTCTTTGTAAGTATATACTGAAATACAGACTATGAGCCATTAACAAGATTTAACTTAAGACTACTTGTTACATTAAAACTACCAGACCACACAGCTTAATCTCTGATTCAGATGTTCTTCATCTTACAAGTGTATAAAATCAAGCACCACATCTGTGATTGTTCTAAAGACTGAATTCAGGTGTGATACTCTAATAGTTTTTGAAACATCTTCTCTCGTCGTTACTCCATGACCAGCTGGAAGTGGTATTATAGCAAAGTGGAACCACAGCAACTCCAGTTGCAGACCATATAAGTAAAGAATGGGGATGCCAAGCCCTGAAGCAATAAGGACTACAAATCGCCATCGCTCTGCAACTTAATAACGGCAGAGTTCCAAACCTCTTCCATCAACATTAGCACAAACACTGCACTGGGAGCTCCAGTGTGGGTTTCCATGGCAAAGCAGCTCCTCTAGGTGTAATATGTAGATGCACATATGATTTGCACCTTTGACTGTAATTTTCTATCTGCTGCCTCAAGACAAAAGTGTGCAGTTACACTAATTGTTAAGATAATACCATGCTGAGTGATGAAGAGCCACAACTGGCCACAGATACACCGATGAGGCATCACAAGTAAGAGCTGTATTGTGAAGTTCAAATGACACAGAGGCTCTGAGGCTGACACTGCGATTAATACACGGGAGTCAGAAAAATAAAAAAAATGTAGAACTACATCTGCTGATGCTAATTTGAACAAACAGATTTGCTTCAGATGGCTTTGTTAAACACTTTATCTAACTGACAGTTAGTTAATGTCCCCAGATCTTTATGCATTAACCCCAGGCCGTGTGGGGTAATCAAGTCTGAGCACTGTCCAAAGGTTCTCTTCCTGTCACGTGGCACACAGCAGAAAATGCTCCAAATTCTTCAGTGGGTTTAGATAACAATATGGCACCAGCATAGACAGGAGGCTAGAAATAAGACATCCAATTGACTTGGAGTAAATTCCCCATACCAATACCTGACTGTTAGGATGGCCTATAGGAGCTGGGTTCAAAGAGGAGGATTGAGGCAGAGATGAAGTGCAGACAAACCTGTTGGTGTTTATTCACCAACATTAAAATTCCAAAAAAAGAGTGTAGGCAAGGGGTGGGACATGGTTCCTGTAACAGCCTCTGATGTTAACTAGCAGCCTTTTATAGACTGCGGCTAATTGGTCCTCAAGTCATACAATGATCTGGGGTTCCATCCATCCATTCTCTTCCACTTATCATTTTTCAGGGTTGCAGGTGGACTGGAGTCTATCCCAGCTGTCTTAGGCCGAGAGGCAAGGTATACCCTGGACAGGTCGCCAGTATGTCGCAGGACTAACACACAGACACAGACAACAGTTACTCTCACAGTCACGCCTATGGGTAATTTAGAGTTACCAGTTAACCTAACTGCGCTAACTGCCTGTCTTTGGACTGTGTGAGGAAGCCTGAGTACCTGGAAAGAACCCATCCAAACACGGGGAAAACATGCAAACACCACACCGAAAGACCCCGGCCAGGTGGTGGAATTGAACTCAGGAGCTTCTTGCTGTGAGGCAACAGTGCTAACGGTCTTACGTAATAACCTTTATTGATATCAAATCAATATTGTAGACATAATTAACATAATTACAATTAGTAAATAAAATATTTCCCACTTGTCCTAACGACTACAATCTACAATAAACTAATATAGCTATGGGTAGCACCAGGAACCTTTAAAAGGGCACTCGAGATGCCTGAGGACTCTTGTGGCTGGCACACCATCAAAAGAAAACAAAGGTAAGACAATCTCATCTAAAATGTAAGTGTTAAAGTACTGGTTTCCACCAGCTTAACCAAACATTCTATACTAATTGAAATCTCTTTTCCTAGGCAGACATTAAACGGTACCAGCTGGAAGACTGCCCACAAGGAAAACCTTTAGCCCAAATAACCAATAAAAACAAACTTTTGTATGAGTGCCCTTTCCTGTAATATAAATATTAAAATCACTCATGTTTATACGGTTAAATAATGAAGATGACCTTCATTACACTGACCTATTCTCACATGACCTCAATGCGACACTGCATGGTCTTTGAACTCCATCTAACCAATTGAGACACATGGGCTATCCCTTATAGTTCTGAAGGCTGATGTCTATAAAAGTTTAGAGCTGCAGTTAAAGTGTGAAAACAACTCAGTTTGGCACTTATGCACTGCAGTGTCTTGTTACCTGCTGGCTATCACATAGGATGATGTGGATATATGAGTATTAGTTAGCTATAACAGGCAGCTACAGTCACTCGTCCATAAACTCAGGAACCAAAAGGACTTGGTCTCTCAGATGGGAAGAGGAGTGAGCTTCAGGGCACACCGAGCGAGAGACTGGATTCATCAATCAAGTTACAGACTCTGCAGTTCTTTAGTCTCATTCCATTTAAAAAGAAGGAAGGATTCAACCAAAACTATTTTGCACAGCCTTGTATGAAGAGCGTGGCAGAACAGGGTAAAGGTTAATCGAGTGAGAGGACATTTCCAACCAAAATGAGGTTTAAAGAGCTATATATAGAATCGGATATAAAAGCCCTCCCATGGAGGAGAAGGCTGGAATCCAAAATCAGGGAAGCCCAGAAGGTCACTTGCCTACCAGAGAGTGTCATGAGAGACTGGTTCTGGATGAATAAGAGGTACAACAATGTGTCCATAACTGAGGCTGTAGAAACTGCCAAAACAAAGGTTCACAGCTGAAGAATTGGACAAAATCCCTGAATTAAAAGAAAACCATGAGTAAAGGGAAATAAGATGTTTCCAAAAAGCCTAAAATGCTAAGTGAGACACTGACAAAGCAGCAATATTAGCAGTGCATAGTAGAGTAAAGGAGAGCCAACAGACAGGAAGTGATAGGCTGCGTGAGAGTATTAACAGAAAGGGTGACTGAGACAGCCAGGTATTGGGAAAGAAGCCAGGCAACTCTGTGTGTGTGCGCTCCATCACTTAAGACGAGGCCGACTCTACACCGAAGGTCTGCGCTGCTCCCCCCTCCCTTTTGTTCCTGTCTGATATCAGGGGTTGGTGAATGGAAGCCATCTGGATGTGATGCAGCAACACACACACACACACACACACAGTCGAGTCAACTGTACTTTATTTATAACAGGAAATACTTTCTAGCTGTACATCTGGCGATTGTTTCACCATCCCCCTCCCTTTTTTTCTCCACTACATCTGTTGCAATTTCACTTTCCCCATTTTATCCAATCTCTGATTTTACTGCTTCGCTCTCTGCCCTGAGAAGAAAAACACTGAGGCAGAAAGAAACTGAGGACACACAACAACTTCATTACAGCTCAATACAAAGAACTAAAAACAAGAACTTGTTATTGATGTGGGCTGCCAGACTATGGGAGACTTTGCTCTCTAAGGCTGAAAGCATTTTGTCCCCATTTTCAAACACTGTTACTCTCTTGCATAAACTCCAACTCTGTGACAGTTACTCCAAATCTCATGACGGATATGGGACATTGACTTTCAGTTATTAAATTTTTAATAATGACAATAAGACAAACAAACAACAAACCATAACCTAACATGAAAAGAATAAAGTCAAAATAAGCACTCTCACACTAGGAAAATGAGATAAACAAATAAAAGAAAGGCAAACAAAATAATTGTGCAAGAGAAAATCATGTTGGAACACTGTGCATGCCCACACTGACTTCAAAGGCCCTTTAGAACTGTCATGCCACAACAAAATTAGGACATCTGTGTTGAATCTGGCAAAGAGCGAGTAATACATCATACAGATCAGATGTGATCTCGGCCATTTCACCATAGACCTCAAACTTGCAGACAGTGAATACCAATTTCTGTTCCAAACTTTAAATGCAGGTTTTGTGTAAAGGGGGTCATCACACAAGTGATGCAAATTACCAAGAGTCCCGTTTCCAAGCCTGAAGGCAGCGCATCACGTGAGAAGGGACACAATGCCTTTTTTCCTCTAGCACCTAATCGTTTCGCCACGACTCTGTTTCGGTTGTTTTCCATTACAATTCAATACCATCTCAACATGGGTGGGCAAGGTGGCCTCAAAGTCCAGTGATGTCATTTGCTTTTGACACAAATAACACAACAATAGCCTAACTCCCTCTTGGACTGTCATCAGGCACAAAAAAGTCTGCACCTCATTGTTAGAACATGGTGTTGGTTTTGTGTGTCGCCTTTTCCAGGTTTCAAAAATGGTTGACTTGATTCTCGTGAAAGAGTCGCTTTCATAATTTATCCAGTGATATCACATTTGTGGCTCGGCTGAGCTCACTTGGAACCCCGGCCAAACTGGTACTAAAAAAAAAAAAAAAAAAAAAAAAAAAAAAAAAGTACCTTGTACCATGTACATCTACCTATTGGAAACCAGAAAAACCAAGTTGAGCCTAGTAGGTGTTAGTGGAGAAAGGGACATATTGGATATTAACAGGGTTGTGCATCATGAAAACACCACTGCTTGTTTCTACAGTAGTAACAGACCGTTGACCTCTGACATCAACAAGGCAACCAGAGAACTGCCACTCATTGGACAGTTTCTTGTTTTCAGATCATTCTCTGTAAACCCTAGAGAGTTTCTGAAATACTTGGACCAGCCTGGCTGCCAAGAGCAACCACATCACTTAAAAGCCCATCTTCCTTGTTCTGATGCCCAGTTTGAATTTCAGCAGTTCAGCTATGCCTGCATGCAACAAGGCGCTTCATATTGTATGGTAAAAATGCTACAATAATACAGAGAAACCCCATTAATCAGACAACCCTCTAGGCGCAAGTCCTTTGTGATAGTGGGAAGAAAAAAAACTCCCTTTTAGCAGGAAGAAACCTCTGGCAGAACCAGGCTCAGGGAGGGGCAGCCATGTGCCATGCCCGGTTGTGAGTGAGGGGAGTGAGAGGAGTGAGACGTGACAAAAGGCTGCCATGTGATTGGCCATGTGAGCTGTACAGGTGTACCTAACACCGGTACAAAATATACACAAAGTGCTACAGCACTTCTAAGCGAAGTGGAAGCGTTAATAAAGGGTTAATATGTGATGTGATTATGAATTTTCTTTGTGAACAATCTTAAGGATCAAGATTAGTGCAGTCTTTCAGATATCATGTACCCTGGCACTACCAAGATAAATCAAAGGAAGGAGAAGGAACTTACACATCAAACTCGTTCTCCTTGAGGATCTCCTCGACTCTCTTCATGAAGATTTTCTCACTCTCTGATGAGGTGACAAACCCACGATCTGGAACACATCAGACAAGCAATTTCAACACTGCACTTTCTGGCGCTTAGAAACAGTCTTCAGACATGGAATTCTTCGCTACAATTAAAACATTGTGGTCAGTAATAGCTGTTAAGCATGCTGGTGTTTGGCTGGGTAATTTTACTGTCAGTCTGTAATAAACTGTGACCTTAATTCTGCATACCATAGTCTTGTCTTTGCACATTGTAAATTGTTCTGTAGGAGCTATGATTCATGGACATTATCTGAGTTCTTCTCTCTTCACTTTTCAAGCTTGGGAACCCCGTGTGCTTATGTGCTTGGGTGTAGGCCTGAGAAACTTTTTGTCACAGTGCAGCCGTGCTCTGATTATTTGGCAGCCTATTTCCATGACAGCTCTGTCTGTGTGTGTGTGTGTTTCGGGGAGAATCAGACTTTGGCAAGATTCAAAGGGTTTGCAGTTTAAAGACAGTGCTTTCCCACCGATCATATGGACAGCTCTTTGAATTGTAACTCTGACTTGTGGAGGTAATGGAAAATTCTAATTTTACGTTCCACTGGAAGAGGCTTTAGAAACAAAACTAAGACAGATGCCACAGTTGGACAAAGAGAAGCATAACATGATAGAAGAACACAGTGAGCCACAGTCTACACTGCCTCCAGACATTCTCAAAACTCTTTCACAGTAACCAGAAACACTGGCGCCACTGAAATGAGACTCCCCGCACATTACAACCGAAGAATTTTGCATCCAAATCAACGTTTCAAAACATCTCCTCTCCTCTGAATTGAGAAATTCAAAAGTTAATTTACAATTTGTCATGTTGGTCAAACCATTCCTGAGCAGTATGAACAAAGCACATTATCCTGCTGAAACCTCTGCATCAATTAGATTAGCGTCGGTGAAATGATGTAGGTGGCCTGTAACTATGTTTAGTAAGTATTACGCTGCAGAGCATCATACTGGCCTTCTTTAAAAGCGAATCATGCAGGCCAGCTCTTCTTTCCAGATAAATGAGACGTGCGCCCGAAGAAAATGTGATTCATCAGACCAGGCTGCATTCTCCTGCTGCTTCGTGGGTCACTTCTGACGCTCGCTTTGCAGCTGCTGAGGGCAGTAGCCAGCATGGGTACTGTGTCACATGGCCAAAGTCTGTGGCTATGCAGCCCCATAAACATTAAGCTGTGATATACTGTGTTCTTACACGGTTCCATCATAAGCACTGTTTACGCTTTCAGCACTAGCAATTCTGGGGGATGGAAGAATCGCCAAAAAAGGGCAATTCCTCAAGAAGTAGATCAGATGCTGGGTGCAGCATGGGTGATTTTCTTTTTAAAACTAATCCAACTGAATACTGATAAGGTGTGGCTGTTGTTATTGACAAGTGTGCCAACAGAAGTCCGTCTAGCCAAAAGCTCTCTGTCAATTCCATTTGCTGGACCTCTCCATCACATTTGTTCTTTTGATGCCTGATAATGGAATCACCTGACAAACAACACAGCCTGCTTTGTTTCATGAAAATATGTTTTACTTCGCACTAATGAGCAGATTTGTGTCCCTGTGCATTGCACGCGTTCAGTTTATGAGCCTCGCTTGATAACCAAGCCTGCTAGCTCCAAAAAAAGTCACTTCTGGCTCCAAACAACCAATGGGAATGACCCAATTGGTGAAACTGAAGAGTTAAGAATTGAATGGGTGACTATGACCATCTTTTACATACAGTTAACCATACTCATACATTTTCCATTATTCCCAGATTGCAGAGAAATTAAACAGAAAACCATTGACTGACTTAGACAAAGCTAAGATTTTCCATGGTGAATGCCTGTACCTTGTGACTCGGGGGTTTCAATCTGGGAGGGCTGGTTCTTCTCTCTCCTCCTCTGCTTCTCATCCTCCCAGATGGCCTGCAGGCCAGGATTCCTGCCAATTTGATCTGGACAAAAATGGAGAATTAAGCACAAAAATACTCAAACTCTGTACCATCAAACACGGTATTTATATAAAGCTGTGCTTAACAACATCAACTCATAAAGTTGTTTTTAACTGCAAGAACTACTGCATAGTTTTTTGCACATGTTTCCACAGCAGGACTTCTGCTCTGTCTGTATAGCAGTCATTACACAGTCATGCAGCTCCAACACCGCAATTAAAGAAATAATGTGGAAAGAAGATGAGGTGCAGAGTCATTTCATCCAAAACCTGCAGCCTTAAAATAGGAAGCAGGAAGAACAAAAGCAGTGGGCATCTTTACACACATATCACAATAACAGCTTTATGAACACACAGATAACTTGCACCTGACAATACACATCCTACACATCCCACAGACCAGTTATTATATACCAATATTATGTTAATAGGGTGAAGCAGTGATTCTCTGGATAATTTTTCCAGAGAATGGTTAACCTCACCTCCAAGCCCCACTCTCTCTTTAACCCTTACATCTAAACTTATCAGTTCTCATTCAGTCACATTGTTAGGACTTTCCACAGAACTTTCTGAAATCTTCTAGTCCTAATCTGCCTAATCTTTGCTGTTTTAAAGACAAACAAAGCTTAGAAGGAATCTTCTAGCTCCCAGGAAAAGAAAGTTCCTGAGAAAAAGCCCTGGCTTTACAAACTGTAATAGTTCATAAGTGCAGAACACACGCACTTGTTGTCTATCACGGCCTCTCTTTTCACTTTAAGACAGATTCTTTGTGTGGTTTAAGCTTGTTAGGTCCCATCTGATTCCAATGATAAAACTCAAAGCATCTTTACAACCCAGATGGAAGGACTGCTTTTAAGACAACACAACGTTCAGCAAAACTGGCACTGCTCAGATTGTAAGTGCAAGAATGACCTCTCTTTCTTTCTTTCACACGCTAAAACAACAGATCCAGATGTGTGCGATTAAAACAAATCTTTCAGGAACAAAAGCTCTACATTACTTTGCCAGATAACAGCATCTGTCTTTATTGTCCCTGGTTCGTTTTAACCCTCTATCCCATCCTCTGTACGTCTAGCTGCTCCCCTGTGATTGGACGGATTAGGTCAGATCCACAATGTTTGTATTTGGGGCTGATAACAGATTCGATGTGTGGCAGCCGTCAGAGCAGTCCATCACTCTTCTGTGCTTTAACTTGAATTTCACTTTCCCCCACCCGTTGCTTTCTTAAGTTTGTGGCTGCAATACTGAGTGAACTTACTTTCGATTTCAAGGCGGTTCAGAACATCCACAGCAACAGCATCAACCTCCAGCTCACAGGTGCTCTGCCTCTCCACCTCATCCAGGACTAAAGAGCTACAGTCAGTGAATATATATAAAAAAAATTAAAAAAAAAAAAAAAAGGGGGGGGGGGGGGGGGGGAGAGGGGGAAATAAATGAATAAAAACAAGCTACCATTTTGGTTTTCAATTATCTTTACGGAGAACTAATATCCACTGCAGCTCTGACATAAGCCAAAAACAGTGCATTCAGATTCTGCTTGGACTAAGATGTGGCGAGACTCGCCTGGGTATGGCGTTCTCCTCCCAGCGGGCGAATGTGCCTCCTATGGTGCTGTCGTTGAGCTTGGACGTACAGGGAGCCTTCCAGGGGCTGATGCTCCTGAACGCCGATCCTTCTGGGTCTGCCTTTGCTTCATCTGTTAACCATATACAGAGATATACATAAGAGGCACATGAGAGGATCACAGTAACAGTATTTTTCCTTCCAAATGCATTTGGATAACCACAGGGTTTTCATTTACACCTCGATTGATTAACTGCTCAGTGCTGCCATTTCTTAGCAATTAAACTGCGATCCACACTGTTAGAGAATCTGAGGCATAATGAATCATGATTATCCTCCTTTCTTTAAATGCAGCAAAGGTAGGCACAATAAAACATTGTTGTTTTGTTACATGGAGAGTTCTTTTGGTACCTGTGACACTTTTTAATCTCAGTATTTAGGAGGCCAGAGTGTTCAAGTTGTTGAATGGACTTCAAAACACATTAAGGGTTTCATTTATCTTGAATTGGCCCATTTTACCAGCTCAGTCTATTATTATTCTGCTGCTTGATCCCAGATTAGGAACTTCCTTTCAAGTTGGACATTGAGGGGAGCAGAAAATGTAAACTGGTGTACCCATTATTGGAGCATTTTGGTTTCTTTGTTGTAAGGGGAACAGGAGCCCTTTTCCATTGATTGCATCAGTGTAGAGGTGGATCAAACACGGGAACTGTGCTTTTGTTGGAGGACAGTCAGGCGTGAGGACTTCTATAAAAGAACTTTATTAAAAGAACAAGTGTGGAATTTCCTGTCTGGAGTCTTTAATGGCCTCACAAGTGAAGGTGGTCCTGCTGGGCGGGGTGCTCTCTGGGAGTGTGGAGAGAGGTCTGATTGGGCACGACGACCAGAAGGCTGAGTTTAGGCCTAAACTCAGATCAAACAGAGTTGGCAATCAGGGGTTTTAGTGCCTACGAGGGGCGAGAGGAGTTGGGTAAGATTCACCAAAGATCTGAAGAGAAACCCCCAGCGTGACACTACCACTGTGAGGTCCAAGACACTGCTGAGCTTCAAGCCCACACACTACCACCTCTCTCCAGGGGTTACGTGAAGCAGATCAATACAGAGATATCAAGAGTTCAGCTCACTGTAGCACAAATCATAGATACATGTAGGTCCACAAGCTTTGGAGAATGACACGTTTTTTTGGTTCTTCAGACTTGGTTTGTTTATATACCACTTTGTATTTGATGATTAGATATTATTCAGCTCCTGCTCTCTTCCACAGTGTCTCTTCTGTCCCCGAACCAGTTGCAGCAGATGACCGCTGTTTTGTAAGCCTGGTCACACCACAGGTTTCTTTTTGTTAAAAGGGAATTTTTCCTTCCCACTGCTGCCAACACAAATACAGGGCTATAAAAATTAAGCTAATGAAATTTCTAAAACTTGCAGTTCTTCTAATGGCCACTAGAGACTGAGTCAATCCCCATAGACACCCATGTAAAGTTATCAAACTTTACAGCATTAAAAGCTTTTGAGAACCCAGTATAATATTTTATAATCTGGGTGAAAGCTGTAGCTAGCAGCCCTCTGTGCTTCAGTTTTAATATGTGAAATTCTATTTCATTAGTCTGTTAGTTAGCAATAATTAGCAAGTATGTGTGTCTCTGTGATGCACCTGTACAGTTTATGGATGTAGCTTGATAAGATAACTAGCAGTAGCTGAAGACGTAGGTCACCACCTTGTCATCCAAATAGTCACTTCTGGCTCCCAAAATATATAAATAAATAGATTTATGTTAAAAAACCAAAATCATGGTGGCAGTGAAAATGCTCACCCCGAGTCGTCCGATGCAGACTGCAGAACCCAACAGGAAACTGGATCTTATGTTATCTAAATTAACAGCCACATCAGTCAGCTGTGTACTTCTCTGCTAAGCGGATAATGGCAAAAGTAAACTACAAACTTGATAGCCAGCATGGTGGAGCATTTAGCACGTAAAGCGATGGTAGCTGGTGAAGAAAAAGGAGGAAATACTGTTTTTTTACATTGGTCAAACGCCACTTCAAATCAAGACTAAAGTTGCTTCCTGTCTCCTTCATGTGTAAGAAGACACAAAGAAAGACAGAAGCAAAGAACATCATTCAAACCTGTTGTAATTCTACAGGGTAAATGGTTTATTTTTATAGAGCTGCTTGCAGTGTGGCTAATATTAGATAAAGACAGCATGAAAAGTGTCTCCCATGTTTTGCTTGTTCACAGACTGTCACATCCAACTTCTGCTATGTATTCACCTTATAAATCAAACAGAAGCCAAAACCTAGAGCAGCTGCAGCAGGTGTCTAATCTGTTACTCTGTAGATGTGACACGGCTCCACAGGCTACAGGGAGCTCAGGCAAATAAAATGGACAGTCTGAGACTGCGGGCTACTGATCCCCAGTATCTGCTTGCCATTCCTGTCCTCATACTTTTCCACTTGTTACTTTCATATGGAGGTATGAGTCCTCTGTATTTCACCTTTGGCCATTAACGAAAGGAACAAGACAGAAAGAAAGACAGAGGTCAGAAAAAGCAAGTTCAGAGAGAAAGAGAGAGAAAAGAGCAAAGACCACAAGACAAAACGTGAAGGGAAACGTGAGGACAACATTAGGGATGAAAACAGAGAAAGCTTTCACAAGACAACAGAGGCATCCTGAGGCTGAGGGGAGATCAAGACTAATTCAATATGACATAAGGCATGGCAACCCTTCCCTGGCCTGCTCTCATCCCTGCCGAGCAACGAGGGAACAATCAAGTAATGAGTAAAAAAAAAAAAAAAAAAAAAAAAAAAAGGGTTTTTCCAAGTATGAAGAAAATGTTTATCGGTCAGTACTACAATCAGATGCTAAAATTAGATTTTGATGACAAGGCACAAAGAAAAAACAGAGAAAATTCAAACAAAAAAAAGAGAAGAAGACAAGATCGGAAATCTGTGCTCTCCCTGTCCAAATCCCTTACCTTTTTTCTGGCTGCTTCGAAACTTGACAGCTGCCAGGTTAACCAGGTTCATGCCGTACAGGTTGTAGTCTATGAAAAGCTGCAGCAGGTAGGGGATGTGGCCCTCATGAGGCTGGTAATTCTTGTTCATCACGGCTCCGCTTTGCAGCAGCTCGCACACTCTGCAGCAAACACAGATTGCTCCATTTAAAATAAAAAGATACATGTGCCACTTGGTGTTTAAAGAAAAAACATTCAACCGCTTACACACAACTGAACAAATGCTCCCCCAGCTCGAGAGAAAGCGTTTTTGGTGGAGACCAGGCACAACTCCGGTCTGCCTTGAAATCAAGGATTGCTACAAGTTGTATCTGATAAAGTTTTCTCAGCAAAGCTTAATCATTTTGTTCCTTTTTGCTCTGAGGGCATGCTCTGAGGATGAGAGAGAGATCACAGAGATGTCATACCACATTTTTATCAAGCTGCACAGCAGAGGCCAAAATGTCAAGGACTGGCTCATATCTACATTACCCCACTGTGAAATTAGGAATGTTTAACTACACAAGCTTCAGAAAATCAAGCACATTGATGTTTGAGACAGGCTCCAAGTACATGTAAAGTGGGGCTAGTAAATTCAGTTTCACTTAGGTCCAGAATTTTAGTTTATTGGCATGCTTTAATTTAATATAAAATGTCTACATCTTCATATACACTTTAGTCCACATACAGCCCCAATAAAAGTTTAAATGTTTAGAAGTTTTACCATTCAATCATATGAAGACAGAGAATTACTGATTTGTCTATACAATCTAATCAAACTTTACTTAATCAGTGAGTGAAACTCTTGAGATTTACAATCTCTTTTCCAAGAGTGTCCGGGGCTAACATCGGCAGCATTAACCTTGCATGTTTTCCAAAGGCAGGAGAAACAACAGTTCTTAGAGAAAATGGGGGAACATGCAGACTCCACATACAAAGACCCCAAGTGGGTTTGAACCCAGGATGAACGCCAAGCCATTGTATAGCCCAGTGGTTCCCAAACTTTTTTCGCTAGGCCCCCCTTTGTTTTACAAGAAAAATGCTCGCCCCCCGTGCGCGAGCGCACACGCACGCACAAACACATCCTCCAACCACACACACCCATATTTTGCTCCATTGTGGTTTATTTCACACCTCAAACATTTAGTAAACAATTAAGCAAATACAACTAAACTGCAATAAATTACAGGTAGTAAGAAAATAAACTACTAACTCTTTTACGCTACATCCGCACCTACACGGGTATTTTTGAAAACGCAGCCGTTTCTATACGTTTGGACCTTTCGTCCACACGTAAACGGCGTTTCGAATCACCGAAAACAGATATTTTTTAAAACTTTTTTTGCCTTTACGTGTGGACAAGGAATACAGAGTTCGTCACGCAACGTTAAAGGTATGTGCCTTTTTTCACGTCACGCTGTGCGCCACGTTATTGTTTACATGAGATGAATTGCAGAATAGCAGATAGTCAGATTGACAGTATTTTGTATCTATCTTCAGGTTTTACACGCTTACACATACACATGCAGTTACTGTCCCTCTATTTAGAAAGGCAGAGGCGTCATGGTGTAATTTGTTTTTTTCCTGTGTAATAATATTCAACATTGCTATCATAACAATTTTCAAAAAATGCCTCTCTGTGCAAAATGGGTTTAAAAACATAAACAGCTGTGGGATACTGTTTGTCCGTGATTTGAACCGGGGGAACAAATCATGGCAGGATCAGCCTGATATTATTTGTATCCCGCTGTAACTTTACTGTATAAAGAGCTAACATCTCCAAAATGTCAGGAGTAGTTAGTTATTATAAGAAGTGTTTGTGAACTAAAAATCAAGAATGTGGGATACTGTTTGTCCCTGATTTGGAGAGCCCAGCGCGTGCTCTCGACGAAGGGAAAACCAATTCTGCAGGGGAGACCTACCTTGGCACTTGTGCAGGTGAAGCCAAAGGGCAGATATGCTTCACCATATTTTCTAGTCTTTGGCTTAGAATGAAGTTGGTTTGGAAACATATTCAACGATGCTTCATCTCCTGCTTTGCGTTTGTGGAGGCGCCCCGTGCTAGCAGTGTCCAAGCGTTGTTTTTTGTTGCTGTTTTTTTTTCCCTTTTCATACCGCGCCCCCCTTAGGGGCCGGGCCCCACACTTTGGGAAGGTCTGGTATAACCTAAATATATCTATTCACATCCAAACATACATGTAATTACAAATAAAATTTGCAGTTTCACCTTAAAAAAAATATTTTAACACCTGGCATAAATGCAACCAAACCTTAAACATACTTACACACACACACACATACAAGGCCAGTCTACTTTTCCACCTTTCTTCCTTCACCCCACCCCTCCCCTCCCCGCGATACATCATTCGTTCCTCCAGCCTCTGTCCCTCTCTCTCTAACAGAGTTACTCGCTCTCTGCCAAGCCTCAAATCAGTAGCTCCACTCACACTTTCAACACCAACACTGATCACTCTGGCAAATAATTCAGTCTTCCCGTGTGCTTTCATGCATGGACACACACTCAGCCAATCAATGAGTACAGCTGAATACGCAGCGATCGATTTCAGTTTAGTAAGCTGGCAGACTCGTGCGCACAGTGTGGCATACAAACAACAGGAGGCTGGGATGATCTCTGTTCACATTAAACTGCTTCGATCCTTACCTCTTGACCATCTGAGGATTGTATAAATAGATCTTCATAAAGAGCTTCTCCTTGGCGTGATAACCATAGTAAGGCCTGAAAGAAAAGAAGAAAAAAAAAAGGCATTCAATATGTAAACCTGCATCACATACACATGTTAAAGTAAAGTATACATACAGATATAGACAGGTCACAGAAAGTAAAGGTTCTCTGGTGCACAGTGGTGCTTGTCCATGCAGAGCTCTAAAAGCTAAAACCACAATCTTAAAGTGGACTCTGAAGCTGACGAGAGTCAAAGTAACTGAATTAGCAATAATGTGACATGAAAACTTAGAATACGTATATCTGAAACTGAGTGTTTAGAGAAGTCTTAAGTCACAATTGTTGGCTCACACACCCTTTGTTGTTTCAGAAAGGCTGTGTTTAACAACAACCTTTACCAAAGTGTGCAGTCAAGCTGCTTTCTAAGCAAATCTCAGCTCAGTTGTGTCGGTACAACACAGCAAACACAAGTTACTTACATGCCGGAGACCAGCACCACCTTGAAGACATGTTGGTTGTTGGAGGTGGGGTTTCCCATGGCGACGTTGAGGGCCCTGTCGATGCTGAAGGCCACTTGCCGCAGGTAGCGCTCTGGCTGCTGCCCATAGTTGTCGTACGGCACGTAGATGTAGGGGAACACACCGTGGAGGTGGAGACACGTCTTCTGGCCTGCAACGCAATAAGAAACTCTATTAAAGCAGGATTACAATTAATTATCATGTTTTCCAAGTCTCTTACATCGAAATGCACATCAGACTATTATGTAAGCTGCTGATCATTAGAAATACGTTCTGTACAGCTCATTTCTCTTCTGGGAATCACAAGATCAGTGTCCAATCAGTGCCAGCGCTCAATTGTGGTGATGGTGTTTATGCAAGCTCTTATTCTTAGCAGTTGCACTGCTTCATTACAGCTGATAATTGTATCATTTAAGAAAATGTTGGGATAAAACCAAAGACAGTATAAAACTTGGACAAAGCTTCTAGCAAAAAAAAAAAAAAAAAAAATTAAGCCAATGTGGAATTGCCTTAAACCTCCTATCTGAAGGCCACCAGACAGTGAGAGCTGTGGTTGTAAAAATACTTCCAGTAATATTGAAGTCTATGGGAAAACAGCTTTCAGTACTGACATATGTAAACATTTTCCTTGTCAGTTTATTAAATCCAGCTAATTAGCTGAAAAACTCCACAGAAAAAGAGAGGAAAAGTGTGGGAGGAGTGCAGCACAGAGGTCGATGTGAAGTTAGGAATACTGCATCTCTGCGCCGGCTGACCCAACGGTGTGACCCAACGGTGTGACCCAACGGTGTGACCCAACGGTGTGACACAACGCTGCTCCCACATTGACAAGCACACTGAAGTTATCAGAGGTGATCTGTACTGCAGATGCTCCGATTCATTCTCTCGCTGTGATTATCAGCCTGGGCCGGAGCTTTTATCTGCTGTCTTAAGCCTCACATAGAGAATAAGAACAGCAGTGTGAAAATTAAATTACAACGAAGGCAGAGGGTGGTAAGGCTCATCCATGCCAAGCCTCTTTCTGTCTGCTTATCTTGCATCACTGACAGGCTGACAGGCAGTTGGACAGGAGGAGGCAGCATTGAGCAAGAGCTTGACTCTTGCCCAGACGTGTCTGCACATGCCCAGAGACTTCCCCACGATCACCTCCAGGAGAACAGAGGAGAGTGAAAAGGGGAGCTTCTGGCATTCTTCCTCTACCCCACACACATATACCCACAGCTTGCCAAGTCTCCATCCTCATTCTGTGTTTGACAGATGCTGTGTATGATGCAGTGCCGCAGTCCTCGGGGCACCATTGTCGAGACCCCCCAAGATGGCACCTCAAAAAAAAAAAAAAAAAAAGCAAAAGAAATATTCCCAGCATTTTCTGCACCAAGATACATGTCAGGGCATCTGAACAGGAAAGGGAGGGTGATGCAAGATGGAACGTGGTGCTGAAAGACAATGAGATCCTCAGAACATGCCAGAATCAGGCATCTACTGTGCTGGAGCTCATACAAGCAGAGCTACTCATAGTGACAGGAGATATGGATGTGTTTACAATGATGCCTGTAAGCCCGCACTGTTTCCCATTAACAATGATTAGATACGCAACAACTATTTGATTTATCAATTACTTGATTGCTAGAAATACTTAAACAAAACTGTGCCTGTGAGGCACTGATTGTCAAAGTCTTTTCATAAGCAGAAAGTCAAACAGCTGATTTTGGACTGTACATTACTGCTCTTTATTAGGCAAAGCAAAAAAATTGAAACGATTAATCAGTCAGCAACAAACAAAAAAAAAAAAAAAAAAAAAAGAAAAAAAAAAAGGATTGGACTGTACCTTGTCCAGTCCTGGTCATTTTCAGCTATTATTATTATTCCTGGTGGGTTTAACTGGGGCAGCTTCGCACTAACAGTATTAATCCAAAGTTATCTTACACTGGACCTTGGAGCACCCCTTCTGATCATCAAAAACGCAAAAGGCGTTAAACCGGTTGAAATTTATCGCCAACTGAACAGTTGTGCATGGATGTGAAAAACGTTTGTTTGAAGGACATGGCGGTGAGCTGGTATGACATGGGCATTGTCAAACTGGAACACTGTCTACAAATAATGCATCGGCCGAAATGGCAATAATGTAGAAAAATAAATAATTCTTCAACCTTTGAAATGATGTCAATATTATAGAAAATAAACGGTTGTTTGTATTTCTTTAAAAAAAAAAAAAAAAAAAAAAAAAAAAGAAGGGAGAGTTTACTTTTGGGATTACCCTGTAATAATCCAAGTGCTAGAACTGCAGTTTGTGTCATGGCTGTTTGAGAATCGATCAAAGACTCCCATATTAAATGCCATTAAGTCCATCTTTTATATAAAGTATATGCTCGGAGCTAACTCTGTACTTATATTCAGGTGATTCTGTCAGCTACCTTAAGTAGAAGTGAAAAGGACATGGAGCAAATATTTGTATATATGAGACGTGAGCATAACACAGGAAGACATAAAGAAGTCACTGATTCCACAGATCACCATGATCACGGTTAGAATCGTAATAACAAATTTTTGTGATCTTGAAACTCAAAATAAAACAGAAATAAAAAAAAAAAAAAAGGAGAAGCAAAATTATATTTTCATCCAAGGAATGAAAATTTCATTGAATAAGACAATCAAAAATATTTTCACTAGTGATCAGCTGATCACTAGTGAAAATGTGGATTGGTGGCTCGTGGCATGCAGACAGACTGTGAGATCGGGAAGTCCCAGTCTTGTTTGTACCATGTGTTTGTGTGTCTACACTAAACACTGCTAAGGTTTGTGTAAGTGTGCCTACTCTGGAGTCACACAAAGGCTGGCGACCACTTCTGCGCCGAGGGAGTGGTGAGAGCGGCGTGTCTGTCCTCAGCCTGCCGAGTCAACATGGAGTCTCTCACACACTCTCTCACACACACACACACAGTCTCTGTATAAGCAGCCAATGCCGACTTTTGCTGCAGTTGCTAGGCAACGGTGGCAGCAAAGCAAAAGCCCCTGACGGGCAGCAGGGGAGATAAACAAGTGATTCTTTCCACCCAGCTGGTCAGGCCACAGAAAGAGAGACAGAAGGAGAAGGAGTGAGAGTGTGTCTAAAAAAGCAGAAAGAGAAGAGCTGACAGGCATGAGGTGTGTGTCTGCATGAGAGGAAAGAGGGGGGACAAACACCAGGAAAATAAAAAACAAAACAGAGGAATAAAATGAAACAGAAGGACAGAAACTAAGATGAGAAACAAAAAATGTGTTAAAGAGTGTCTATACAATTAGAAGTAGAGCAGGGCGATATGACCAAAAATATTTATCACGATATTCATCTGAAAATTTGCGATAACGATATAACTGACGATATAATTGACACTAAACAAAATACTTTACAACTCCACAACTTTATTAGTGCAAAAAACCCATCAATGTATTTTCACTTAAACAAGCAGCTGTTTTTTTATGTGCATTAAAGTTATATAAAAACGTAACAGTGCAAATTCCTTGTTGTCAGTTTAACCAAAAGGCATTTCCAGTGGAAATTGGCCGACATATCTTCAGCATAACCATGTATAATATCCACAAAACTTAAAAGGAGGTTATACACACACAATACGGTAATATTATGTTGAAGCACAGTATGTATCACTCCGCAAGGCTCCTCCCTATGATAGCCGTAATGCTCTGACAATCCATCAAGCGGTGCAGGTTTGTAGCTTAGCAAAGTCGTACTAAAACATTTGCCAGATTTTCGAGTGCCGTGTACCACATAAAATCGTTTTGAGGTCAGTAAACACAACCAGAATTAGGCACACGGGATTATAAAGGGCACTGTCGATTTTCAGAAAAATCAAAGGATTGATTTTAGGTGCAGTGTATTTTCCAAAAAACACGGTAATAACGACGGCCCGCTAGCATGCTCAACCAAAAATAGTGCTTTGTTGTGTATCTGACGGACGAAAGCCAAACCAGTTCCACACCACTGAAGTTTTCGCATTTTTACAAACCAATTCTGGTTCATCCGTTTCATTCAACGATCCGCTTTCGCCCTTCTAATTCTCCGTCGCCGCCATGCTTTTCCTGCCATGTGCGTATGAAAACAAAGGCACTGCGCATGTGCGTTTTACCCATATTCTATTGCGATATTCCATTTTCGTATTGTTGCCCAACATTATACCGGTATTACCGTGAATGGTATGATACGGCCCAGCCATAATTAGAAGTGAAGGTTTTCAGGAGCTGAAGAAAAATAAGAACAGGAAGTAGAGGGAGTGGGGACTGAGCAGGGTTTCAAAGAGGAAAAACATCTGACTCCTTTGTGCATTTAACTAAGAACCTTTTCTTCCTCGATCCATCCTGTTAAGCTGAGGTAAATTTCTGCAGACATACTGTCGGTACATTGAAGTGCTCATCCAATTAAGGCATCAGAAAGAACAAAACCTGCTCACGGCTAATCTACATCTGTCAATCAGGCATCACAAAAATCACTTCATCCTCAGGATTCACCACACTTTTTCTCTGATTTCCATAAAATAAGAAAGTGCTCTGGCTTAATTCCAATGTAAATTGTTCTTTCTGACATTGCTTCTATCTGCAAAGGCAAGCCACGAAGAGAACAAGAGAAGGAGGAAGAGTTTGTAGTTTTCCAGGTGCCTGAACATCTTTCATTACACTTCCCACATTACAGAGACAAACAGTCTGTCTTTCTGTCATATCTGACTTGTTCATTTTTCTCCCGATAAACACAGCTGCTGTTTTTAATGGACACCTGATTCCTCCCACTCAGGCCAGCCTGTGAAGAAGAGCTTGTCTAGGCTTGTTAGCTTTGAAATGTCAGAAAAATATTTGTGTTAACCTCAAGATGAAAGAGCCTGACATGACCAAAACCCAAAGGTATACAACCTGATATACTGAAAAGATAGAAAAATAATGAAGTTTGTTTTCATTACTGGTGAGGTGACAGCTCCCACACATCTCAGCTGTTCCCAGCCAAATGTGCCGTTTCCCATCTCCCTTCCTGCTGAGGAATTGTGAATGAGAACAGTAGGGAGGGAGGGGCTGTGACAGCTCTTGGGTGTTATCTTTGGGGCAGGAGTGCTGAGACAGTGAGACAGCACTCTGCCAATGGCCTTCCTCCACTCGAGCTCTTCTCCCCCTCCTCCAACCTCCTTGTGGTAACTGAAGCTCTGTGACTCAGCACTGGCACAGAAGCCCCAGACTACTGCTGGGACAGTAAAATGACTACCAAGCAGTTCAGCTATAAAAACCAGCCAGTAAGTGAGTCTGAGACAGCGGAGCAGCCAAGTGTTGTTAACCACCCTGGGACAAAGACAGACAGATATTCTAACAAATAAAAAGACAGTGCTATGTGCTATTAATTTATTTTATTTATTTTTTACTATTTTGGTTTATTGTTTATAAAGGATTCAAGCAACAACCTCCCTATGGAGAAGTTAAAGTAGATAATTTATAAGTTGTGACAAAAAATAGTTTAAGGCTTTGTTCACAATACCATTCAAACGTTTCCACACATGAACTCCAGAAAATGTCAGGACCACAGAGAGCAACCTCCAGGGTTAAAAAAGAAAAACGATGTGCCAAAACCTGCAGTTCCTTGTGTGGCCACTAGAGACTGGCTCCAAAAGAGTAAGTGCCCCTAGACATTCATTTTAAAATGCTGTGTTTATAATAGAATAGAATAGAATAGAATTCAACTTTATTGTCATTGCACATGCACAGGGCAACGAAATGCAGTTTGCATCCATCCAGAAGTGCTTTAGTGATATAGATATATTACAATATATATTAGCAATAATATAGATATGTGAGTATATTACAGAAATGGGTCTATTATGGTATGTTATAATGTACACGGTATGAAGTATGTTGTGAATATTCTATAACTATAAGTATGTACAGGCTGTAGTGAGTACAAGCTATGTACAGGATATGAACAGGATATAAATATGAAAAACTATACAGAATATGAAATAAATAACTTTACAGAATCTGAGATATACAGCTATACAGAAATGGGAACTATGCAAGTTGTAAACAGTTGTAGGATTAAAGATTATCGAATGTACAGAATGATTATTTACACAGAGCTATACAGTAGTGCAGTTAAGATAAGTGAGGGTGTAGATAGTTTCTACAGAGGTGCTAGTGCTAGTGGTTGTGAGTGGTGGTTCAGTCCATGTTATTATTGTGTGTTTGAGGGTACAGTTATAACCTGGTAAAATAAATAAATAAATAAATAAATGAAAACAGGTCCTGTAATGTCATTGACATTAGCAGTGAAATGGGGGGTTTGAAGTACTAATGCTTGTTGCTGTATATAGGAACTTGCTGGTTAAAGAACATTTAATGATCAGTTACATGGATCTCATATCTAGAGCCCACAGCTCTAGCTCTAACAGGGTTAACTGATGGCACGACCATAGCTGGACTGGCCATCGGGCATACCGGGCATTTGCTCGGTGGGCCGATGATTTTTAACGGTATAAACAATGAAAGGTGGTGGATTGGCCAGATGCTGGCTGATGTCTAAAAATAACTCAGTTGTTTGGTGGTGGCTATGGCGGAGCTTCCACAGATTCAGTAACATTAGTAAGTGGTGGAGGCCAGTAGGTGGATGAGGGAAAGGGGAGGCAGGAGGAGGAGAGACCCGAGGCGGGGCCGGTCCGAGTGTCAGGTGAACTTAACTTCAGGTAAGAATTTATGACCTGCAGTCTATCTGGGTCAAATATAAACCAAGTTTAGGTGGAGTTTATTTTCGTTGTGCTGACTTTTTACAGTCAGTTACAATAACTCGTACTGCGTACTAGATAGCATGACGGAGTTTCTATACAGCTGGGTGGGTGCTATGATTTTACTGATAGTGAACTTTATTTTATTCATAAGGTTAATTATTAGAGTTGCCAACCGTCCCGTAAAAACGGAATCGTCCCGTATTCAGAGAAAATATTACGCGTTTCGTATTGAGCTGAAAAGAAACACGATTTGTCCCGTACTTCAGCTAGAATAGAAAAAAAAAACACAAAGCTGGACTTATTCTGTCGTTACGCTGCAGCTGCCTCTTCTCTCATTCTCTCCCCCTCTCTCTCCTGTTGTTACTTCAATCATGAAACTGATCAATGATCAGCTGATCGGCTTTTCTCTCGTTTGTTTATCGCCCACTTTGCGCCAGAAAGCGGAAACCAACGGATGTTGCACTAAACAACAGCAGCACGTTTAAGCTTGATCAGCTGTTGTTAGAATTTATTTAATATTAATTTCTAGTAGCTGATGTTTGCTGCAGCCACAGCCGTAAAAGCTGCTGGTCATGATGTCGTTTGGTTATCTGGTGAGAGGGAAACATGAAGATGAAACCAGGAGATGTCCTTACTGAATCATCAGAGCTGAACAGGTGATGGAGAAACAGGTTTACCTTTTAGGTGACATGAATGAGTTGAAGGGAAGTTATGAACTGTTTCTGGGAGACAAATAACACCAGGATCCTTTTCTAAGCAGCTGACAGCTGGTAACTGTGCAGGGGCGGGTCTAGCAAAGTGTTGCCAGGGGGCCAGGTAGGGCATTAACAGGGAGAGGGGGGCACAAAGAAATACTTTTCTTTCTTATTTTCATTTAAAATGTCTGGCTTTTGTTAAATAATTTTCTGAAGCTTACAAACAAAGTTTTTATCTGACATAAAATGTATAGAAATCATACATATACCAACAAGACTGTACATCACTGTCACAACAGTGTTTGTTTTCATTCAAAGGCTTTATGGCTTTAATATCTGGTGGGCCGGTCTTTAGTCAAAATGCCTGGGGCCGATTTTTTGTCCCAGTCCAGCCCTGAGCACGACACGCAGTGAATTAATCTGAGAAGGTGCATTAAAAAAAAATAAATGGCCGCGCCAGCGGTGCATATCGCAAATCAGCTCGCATAGACATTAGTTGTGCCGCTTCTTAATGATCGTATCTTAGCTAACAACCCCAACTACCAGATTCAACTTGTAATTGGCTAAAAATAATTTAGCCTACTGGTGAGGGGGACGTTGTTAGCTTTCCACATTCCGACACTTCAAAAGCTTCTGGAGCTTTCTGCTCAGCACAGCATCAGCACCGTGGAAATACACGGATACATCCGTAGACTCGTGACAGAATTCACAATGCATTTTTGGGACTTTCAGGTGTGTGGACCAATGTTTTCTTTTCTGATCAAACCAGAAATCTTTAATGAGCAGCTGGAATCCATAGCTGTGCGTGTTCATGGAGCTTGCATTTTCACCTGCTGGACATCACTACCTGACAAGTTTGACTGCCTTCAGAACATTGCAGAGGCCTTATTGACAGTATTTGGCTCTACATATCTGTGTGAGCAGATTTTCTCTCACATGAAGAGTTTCCTCGGGTAGCCATCTGAATGCTGGACCAGAGATCAGATTAACATGTGTATTAACAAACATGCCATATTGGCTCAGTTTATTTTTCTTATCATTGTTGTGAGGAGACCATAAATAGCATTTGCATTTTCTGTTGTACAGTTCATTTGCTGTTATGGAGTTCTTGTTATGGATAAAAAGTGTATTTTTTTTGTTTCAAAATAGCTGATAACTATTCACTGATAGCTGCCAACATCTGCAAACAAATATAATTCTATAAAGTCGTTCTATATAGTGTGTAACTCTTCATATAGAGGGTTATTGTATTTATTGCTAATGCAATCATATGGCACACTGACTTCTGAGGAAATTTTAGATGGCACTTGCCATCAGAAAGGTTGCCGACCCCTGGCTTAAAACAACAAACAGTGCTTGTTATGGCGTTTTAAAGCATCAAATTTCCCTCCCTTGTTACAACCATCATATCTTTAAGCTCCAAATACACAGTGTCTGCTGCAGCAGAGAAGCAAAAAGACACTTAATAATAATAATAATAATAATAATAATAATAATAATAATAATAATCATCATCATCATCATCATCTATGAAAGGTGAGCTTTGTTGAGTACAGGTCCCATTTTCCAGGAACACTGTTACGTCCCTCTGCAGCCTCTAATCTGCTCAGTGTGTTCAACTGGTGCTAATTGGCCACACCTAGTCAGGTGTGGAATGGATAAAAGCATTCCTGAGGCAAGCTTCCCGGGGAGCTCACTTGTCTTTGCCTTGGTGGCATCAGCCATTTTAGCCAACCTGGTTTTCCATTTTAAGATAAAACCTCTTCTCACCCATACTCTGGTATTCGTCTCCATTTTTATGTTGCGGCTTTGAGCCGGGTCGTAACACACATATACATTTATACACCTGAAAGCTCTCTACAACCCAGTTATGTTTAAATCCATAAAAAAAAAAAAAAAAAAAAAAGTCATATTCAAAACATTGCTCTAAGTTATGTCACGAGAATGTCAATCCTTTCCTCCCTTCCCTCTCCTACCCAGTTTGCGGGTACAGCTAGCCTCCTGCTGTAATTAAACAGTCAGCTGCCACCGGGAGGAGTGGAAGAAGACTTTAATAAAAGCACTGCTAGTAATAATTAACAAGGCCCAATGAGAACTGTGTGAAATCTAGGACTGAGTAGGCACTCCCACTGCCTGCATAGAAAATGTCAGAACAGCAGAATACGATGGAGGAAGAAGATTATGACAGACAAAATAGTGATGATAATTCCCACGCCTTTAGGAACTTTAATCGAGGTGCATCTGTGCAACGGTTTTTACCTGAACCTGACAACAGGGTACGTGAGGGCAAAGCACACACGCAGTCTTGAGAGAATTAAAAATAAACAGAATAAAACGCAAGTTAATCTGATGCACACAAACATGTTGGCAGAGTCACCCTCTGGCTCACTGAGCAGCCTGGCAGAGTGCCAAACAAATGAGAGAGAGGGAAAGGAGGTGTGTGGAAGGAAAGGACAGAAGCAAGCAAAGCAAGTCTGTGGTACAAAGGACACTTACTGTTTAATGCTGGGTCTAAAAATGTGCTGTGAATGGCTTTGTTTTTATTTGGAAGAAGGACATTTTGAGAAAGAGACCGATCATAACAAGAGTCCAAAAAGAAGACTAAGAAAGATTGTGAAGACAAGTATGACCAGTTTACTCTTTGCTACGCAGGTGTCTTGTAAAAGAAAGACCAACAAAGATGAATGTAGATTCCTTGTCAGAAAGATGAAGCCAATGCGCTCGTGCTGCAAGTGTGCATTCTCAGCCCCCAGTTTTAAACAAAAACATTGACAACACAGCAGCGGTGATGACGCTGGCACAGTTTAATGTGGAGTCGGAGCCGTTACTGTTACTGAAACGGTGAGCTCAGGCTGAGTGAAAGAAACTATTAGGGTTCAAAACAGCAACACTGTTCCATTAAAACATTTATTGGGAAAAAGCTAGGAGGATTTTTACATCAAAGCATGGGAAGAAAAGCAAACTTCGTAGCTGCTCCATCCATCACTCTTTGTTTTACACAGACTCCTACTAATCATGCTACCACTAGAATTCCTACTATAGAAGATTAAATGGTTCCACCAATCAGGGAATCACCACGTCTATGAAAGTATGCGTTCAAGTTACTGAACCCCCATTCTCTGACAGAAAGTCAATTTCACTTTCTGACAAAAAGTAGCTGCTGTTATAATAACTTTGATTTCCTGTAAATGGCTGCTTCCAAAGAGCACTTCCTGATATAGCTCCACTTTGTAAGATTTCATGAGTTGCAGACATGAATGCACTTACACATCTCCATCAAACCGCAGAAATGGCTTAAGCAATTCAATTTGAATATTTCTGGAGGACAACAATGATGCAGAATCAGCTGCACATGAACAGAGTCACACAGACATAGATGATCGACAACCTGCTGGGACACTGTGGTTGCTAGGGAAAACAGTGTATTCCACGACTCGTTCGTGAGTAGTTGCCGTTCAAATTAAAAACTCAATGGGATTTATTATATGGAGTTTCATCTATTGAGGATGCCCTCTTACAGTTGATTTTACATCCAAGAGGTTTTGTATCTGGCATTGTTCATTGTGGCATGGTTTACAGAATTTGTGTTGCCTGAAAATTTTTTGAATTCATTCTTTCTGTTGTGACTGAAATTTACATCTTAAAACCATTTATACTCAGATGGAACAGTTTGATCTTGAACAGGGCCTGTTATATAAGACTAAATGTTTAATAAGGTTCATGGTTGGTAGAGACCACGGGTTGGTTTTGAAGTTTTTAGCTGCTCCTTCTTAAAAAGGATAATCATATGCCCAGCTAGTTCATTGTTTTGAGTAAGGGAGTGGTGACTTATGGGTTTAAATGTTTTCATGTGTTAATGTTTCTTTGTTTTGCCCTATTAGTGGTTGCCATGGGCTCAGTACAGCAAACTCCCTCTTACTTTTTGTACTGATCTGATACAAATGACATATGGAACAAACAAATTTATTAAATATGGTTAACATATAAATCACAAGCTGAAATGAAGTAATTTTAGAGATTAAAATAACTTCCTGCATAAAACCTATGTCAAAAACAGCTATTTGGCAGAAGAGATGACTGAGTAAATTGCAACATACAACAACTACTAATATAGCCTCCAAACCATTTTTCTAGAGTGATCTGGCAACATGGGATGCCGATAATGCTGATGCTAATAATGCTTGTCATGAGGCCTTGACTGTGGTGATAGAGGTGGGTCTAGTGACTATACAACTTGGTGACCAAGAGCATAGAATACCCCTGTACGCCGGCGACAGTTTTTCCTAAAAAACTTAAAATTTAAAGTCTTAAAATTACCCTTGATAGTAAAATATTTATCCCAGGGACCTAGGAGCATTGATTTGTGAGGTCAGGGAGACAGACAGACAGACAGACAGATGACTGCCTACATCAATGTATAATCATGTGGGTCAGAGCTACTACAAATCTTCCAGTAAAACTGTTCTTATATTCCGTTTTTATATTCTTTATATTATACACTCAAAAGGAAAAATGGGAAACCTTGTCCTTAGAAAATACTTTCGACATATGGTACAAAGTGGCATATTAAAGCTACTTCCTCCATATATCATCTTACTACCCCATATGCTGTAATGAATCCTTTAGGGCTGGAAGGACAGATGGTGGCTTCAAAATCTGGGTGGCATTGGGTGACAAACATTTGCTCAAGTATCTTAAAAATGTCAAATTCTTTAAATACAGACCTATAGCATCTAATATCTGAGCCACCACTATCCCACCTTGAAAACCTTATTGTTGATAAGGAAATTTAGATTTCTTTAGTTTATACAGCATTGCTGTTGCATGAGAGCAAATCCACTATTGACATGTTAGAAGCACAGAGAAAGGATGTCCAAGCAAATACAGATGAAAAGAAGTGAGGAAAGGCATGCCTAAAAGTCCCAAAACAAAAACAATCAATCCATACAATAATGAAGATGTTAAAATACAAACAGTGATGAGGACCTATATCACCCCAACCAAGTTTAACTGATGGTCTCCTGATATTTGTGACACATGTATCAAGTATTTGAAGGGGAAACAGCACTATTTCAACAATATTGGAAAACTACCTTTTCAAATTATGTCAGACATGCTAAATCTAGAGATTCCTTATCAAGCAAAAATGCATGTATTGGCATCTACCCCAAAAAGGTACTTTTGTTTGTGTTTTAATATCTCTTGTACATTAAGGTTTTTCCACTTAATTGTACATTTTATTGTCAATTGGGGTCCATGTGCAATGTTCAAAATAATAATAAAAAAAAAAAAACAACAAAAAACAAAAACAGTATAGGTTGCAATTAGAGCTGGGCGATATAAGATTTTTTCATATCACGATATGTTTTTTTCATTTCAGGCGATAACGATATCTATCACGATATAAGCCAAATAACTATATTTGTAAGATTTAAATGTGCCGTTGCTCACAAGTAAAATGTGAAATAATCAGCAGCTTGTTTTTATTTAAATATTTATTTCCCATAATAAGTTCAACAGGGTAGATGTACTTAAGGAACATGAGACTTTTTCCAGATAAATAAAGGCAAATATTGCAAACTACACAAAAGGCAGCCGCTAAAGCGTTTAAGTTTCAAAATAGAACAAACAAAACAGACTAAATTGTCAATTCCACTTAGAAACAAAATATAAATTCTAAAAATAAATCTTAGTTTGTTCTACAGAAGAACAGACAAAACTGACTAACTTTTGTCAATATCAAATAAACTGAGAACTAAAAGGAAATTCTCAATCTCTCCTTGTTGTATAGCTTAGCTTTTCAAACAGTTTTAACAGTTACTTTAGTCTGACAAAAGCCGAATGACGAATTAGCGCTTCCAGTCAGAGACTGAGGCTACGTCCACACGTACACGGGTATTTTTGAAAACTGAGATTTTCAGTTTTCGTTTTAAAAAAAATAATCCCGTCCACACATAAAGGGAGAAATGAAGGAAAACGCTGCTATGAACATGCCAAAGCAGCAGGTGGAGCTAGATTCCTAACCGTGCAGAAATGTTGGCCAATCAGAAGTCTAGAAGCCTCGGTGGGAAAAAGTAAACAAAGCTGGGGCATAGAAGCAGAACAGAGTCGTATGTGTGAAGGGACAGTAACTGTGTGTATATGTAAGCATTTAAACACTGCAGAGAGTAGAATTAACAGTAACAGTATTGTAGAAATTCATTTCACCGAAACAATAATGTGGCGCACAGTGTGACGTCAAAAAATGCGCACACCTTTGACGCTGCGTTTTCTCCGTTTTTCTAGTCCACACGTAAATGCAAAAACGGAGTTTTCAAAAATATCCACCCTGGCCGGAGTTTTTAAAAATCTTCGTTTTCAGTGACCAAAAACGCCGTTTACGTGTGGACGAAAGGTGCAAACGCATAGAAAAATCTGCGTTTTCAAAAATACCCGGGTACGTGTGGACGTAGCGCATGCACCAGTTTATTGTATTTCCAGACTTGCTTTCGGCACAATTTACAGTGCACGCTACTCTGTTTTTTGTCAGACTTGAAATAGCCGAAATACCTTCACACTACGGAACTTCTATGGCTCTTCCGTTCGACAATCTGTCCGGCATTGGAACCATCATCTGTTTTCTCTTCGGTAACCTTCGGTCACGCTCTGTTGATTTTTCTAGTCGGCACACTCATTTCCTCCATTACCCGGGCGGTACGGTGGCTGGCTGCTTCCCAAACAAATACACATGTGCGGCTTGGCACTTGTGCTGTACGTAACAAGTCACGTGACGTGACGTGACGCTGTGGCTGTGATTGGTTCGGCTCTGCGCTACTTAATTTGGATTGGCTTTTTGTTTTTGTGTTTGTTTTTTTAAGAGGACAAGAGCGGCGAGGTCTATCGCGATAGTTTAATTTTTCTATCGAGAAAAAGTTATATCGCGATACATATCGTTCTATCGCCCAGCTCTAGTTGCAATACATATAGACATCACAGTAAGAAAGACTGCCTGTACCTGTAACTACAGTGACTACCTATACCATAGCTACATCAAAACATATATTTGTAAACCCAATATGTTTTTTTTCAGGAACTTTCCTTTCTCATATGCTGGAAATATCAGAAAAACACAAACAGCCTCTACACCCACACATAAATTCTTCTACAATATTAGATTGTTTGTGTCTTACCCCACAAAATGAATAAATATATTTAGTTCGACACAGAAATAGCCACTATGCATGACAAGCATAGCCAATCAATGACTTCTTAGTCAGCATAGCAGCCCTGACTAGGGATGGGTACTGGTACCGGTTCTGACATAAACGGTAGTAACCAGACCGAAAAGCAGCGCACATTTTTTTTTCTTGAGATGTCATACACTTTGGATTGTAGCCAATCATTTTACCTTTCCAAGGATAGTAGGCGGGTCCAGGTACGTACATTCTTTTAGAGCAGAGCTACAGATTAAAAACGCCCAAGGCGGAGCGGTCAAATGTATGGCTGTACTTCACAGCAAAAGATGCAAACTCAGCAGCCTGCAACAAGTGCTTTAAGGTGATACTGTGCAAAGGAGGTAACACCTCGAATCTGATGAAACACCTGGCAACGCATAGCGTTTTTTTAAAAGCCGAGAAATGCACCGTATTTGATAGCTTGCTGCAAGACCAAGCACCGAGCACATCTACTGCGGGTGTGGTGCCTGTTATCGGACCCAGAGTTAGCAACATCCCCCAAGAACTCTGAGAGTAGAGCCCTGGCCCCTAGCCCTGCCAGTGCAGCAGAAATGATGACGAATGATGATGGCAGCAGCAGCCGTTCTTCTCTGCGTGAGTAGCTTAATGTTGTTCGTGTGTAATTTACGTTGAGTAGGCTAACCACGTTATTAAATTAATGCATGTAAGGTGAACTAGCAAACACCGTCGTAGTTACATGCGGCTGTCTTCTTGTTTGATAGAGTGATACCATATATGCCCTATAGCTGCAAAAAAAGGCTAACATTGTTATCTTTTTACAAGAAAAACAGCCAAACATGAGAGGTTTTAGGACAAAGTTTGTGTTTTCCATTGTTTAAGCACCGGTTCCAACCAAAGGAGGTATGTTGTATCAACAGAAAAGGCTATGCAAGGTTATCATTTTGCAGGAAAAAAAAAAGAATTCTAAAAAAAACCAAAAAAAAAAACATAAGAGGTTTTTGGACAAAGTTTGTGTTCTCCATTCTTTAAGCACCGCTTAAGCACCATTTAAGCACCGGCACAGTTTCAAAAGTACCAGTTTGGCACCGGTATCGGATAAAACCTAAACGATACCCATCCCTAGCCCTGACACCAACTTTCATGTTCACTGCCATTGTTCTAATCAATTAACAGCTGTCATTATGTGTAGTTATGCCCCTGTATGATGTTGGGGGTCATTCTGAATTGATTCCAGGAAACATTAGTGGAGCACAGCACCTATACTGCGATGCTTTAAATAAGCCTTTGTGTAAATTCACTGAGGAATAGTGAAATATCAGTCAAATATGCACACAGCCACACAGTGTAGCTTGATGCTAGGGGTGTGTGTGTAGGAGGAGAGCAATAAGGCTGCAATAAGAGGAAGGGGAGTGAACAGAGGAGGGTGACGACCTGCTAAATCACAGCCTTTCTAATAGATTCATTCGCAATCTTCTGCTCCTTAAATTAACTCCTGGAGAGAACAGAGGGGATGTAATACACAGATGAGCAGCAGCGCCATGTCCCCTGATAATTCCCCAATATAAACTTTCACATGATATACAAAAAATGTCATATTTTTTGTGTTAAAACTGTGTGTTAAATTCCTGAGTACACAAATAAGGCCAGGCATGTCTGAAAACAAGATTTGCTTGTAAGCCTCTGATCATTATTTAGTATCTAAAAACAAACAAACAAACAAACAAACAAACAAAAAAAAAAAAAAACTTCAAAAACCTCCAAAGCAACACAGTACTTGGCAAAATATGCAAACGTGTTGATGTGTTTCAAACTCTTTCTATAGTTTAATGTAGGCTCTTTCTAGAAACATACTGGAAAAGTAAATGAAGACAACTGCCAAGAACAAAGAACGGCCGCACACTGAAAAGATCTGTCAAAGGGATGTGGTTTATCGATTACAATGTTTCCTTTTTATCTTATCTTCATTAAGTAACAAAGAGACACACATATCAACAAATTTAACACAGGAGTCGATGCCGAGTCAAAACAGTTTGCCACAACTAAACAAATACTTATAGTACAGCACGGATCGGAAATGTTGGGATTTTATCTGCACTGCGACCACGGCTGATGTTGCGTACTGATACCAAGACTTTTTGTATTCGTACTGATGGTATTTTGTATGTTTTGGAATAAGATATAACATTAGTTCTGCCTACATTTGAAGTGACACATTTCATATCCAGTATGGTTCAGACATACTGGATATAGGATTTCTAAGACTGATACCGATATTTGGTGATTAAAAATGTCACTATTCCCATAAATCGGCTAAGTTTTTTTTCCCCCCCACATACGATTGTTAAAATGGCTAACCACTGAGTATAGGCTGCCTTGGAAATATTAAGCTGTCTGCATGTGATTCACTGTGAGTGGTTTTGGTATTTTGCGAATGCATAATTAATCCACCCTCTGAACCAGAAAACCTTCTGCGCTGATCACGCGTGTTTATCTGCTACCAGATAAGGAAAAATATGGCTCCATCGTTTGGATATCACAAGGAGGATGTTGAACAAAATCTGGTAATTTGCAAAACATGCCATAAAACTATTATTATAGTGAGTTTGTGGCTTCGTTGTTTGTGTTTAGGCACATTTGGCAAAATTATGTAACTGCTCTTTAATTGTTTGTCGTTTTTGCTGTTTGGTGGTTGTAGAAATGGTTTATATGTGCTTTTAGCTGAGGTTTCTGTGGATACCACACATGCTGATATTTACATAAACTCACAGAGGCTTAAACTGCAGCTCACCCCATTTGCCAACAGTACCGGAGATGCTAGGGCTCAAGACATTTTGTGATATATATTGTATCGCAATATAGCAAAAACATATTAGATATTCCTCATATCACCCAGCCCTAATTTCGACTACTTTTTTTTTTCCCCCCCAATCTCATTGATGTTGAAGATGCAACCTCCAAAATTACAAATGCCTAAACATTAGCAAATAGCCAATATCAGACTATAATATTGGCCAGTCGATAAATTAGTTGGGTATAATAAAACAGATGCGGTATTAAGAATACACATAAGTGACTATTTTTAAAAGGTTTTCTTCATAGTCTCTTCAGCAACTGTGTTAGTGTTTGCAATTAACGGAAGTAAAGATGAACACTGGAGGCTTTTAGAGGAAATGCTATAAGTGCACAATACAGACTTTTGAATGGTACTTGTGCCACATGCAACATCAATTAAAAGCTGAACATCAAAGACTGCTGGCTCAACAATGCATTTGCACAAACACAATAATGCTTTAAAAAAAACAAAAAAAACCACAAGTAATCAATGTCAGAGATTCATTCCCACTTAGACACATTATGTTAACACAATCTTCCTCTTACTGTTATCTACTGCTAGCTAGTTTATTGTGATGGTGCTGTTTTTTATTATGTTGCTCTTTTTTTTGGTTTGCTTTCTCTTCTGTTTTTTTTTTCCTCCATACAGGTGATCCAGGTGTTTTGTTTGTTTTTCTTTCTTTCTTCCCCCCTTTCTCACAGTCTCTTCTCCCCTTTGGTTTTCTTTCTCTCCCTCTCTTTCTTTCATTCTTTCTCCCTGTCCTATCCCCCAGTCATGTCTGTCCCGTTTGTAGCAACCGAAAATAAAATAAAATTCATAATTATAATGAAGGTCAATCAAATGGACCAATATGGCAAGGCCATGATGATCCACTTGGTAAAATAAATCCGCTTGGCATCTTTCTTGGCCTTAAGACAACAATTCTGATGGCTAAAGATCCAAACGGGACACAAAAAACAAAACAAAACAAAACAAACAAAAAAAAAACCCACAATCTTCCTCATTATGAAAAATACCACTAATGAGGCAAGAGCCATTGTTGTTTTTTTAAAGACAAGAAATAATGTAGAAAAAAAAATGCTGTGCAATGGCAAGCTTGGGCTGCAGCAGTGATACAGTGTTGGATAGTAAATACAAGAATTTGGTGCAGGACTGAAGAAGGACATTTCCCACATGCTTGATGAATTACAGAGTTTAACAGCAAACAAACAGATAATGCATAAGGGATACTTTAAAATCATTCATACAAAAAAAAAAAAAAAAAAAAAAAAGTGTAGTCCTACGCAAGCTCAATACTTTACAGTTACTCCTCTAAAACCAAATGAGGTGCCCAGTGGGTGGCCATTCACGTACTTAATTCAAGTGGTCGGAAGAAAGTACACGCTACTCTAATTTCACTACTAATTATGGTTGTGGAATTGCCAAAGTGGGAGTGAAAAGCATCATGTAGCCAAGGGGCAAATTCTAAAAAACTTGGCAGGATTATTCCAAGGAGGAGATGAAATGATGCTCTTCACAGTGTAGATGTTCTGCTTTTGTGGCAAAAAGAGATCAGTCAACTGCTATCGTGAAAACACTGGTTAAAACACAAACAGGTGGAATCCAAAATGGTAGCGTTGACAGGAAACGAGTAGCTATACAAATAGTGAACACAGCAAATCCATCATCTTTAACCTGTGTGTGGTGACTTTTGAAGATGATGTGCATCTGTTATTATAACTGCAGCAACTGATGCTGCATGCTACACGGCAACTAAAATTGTCATTTGAAGCTGAGATGAGGCTGTAACAGCATCAACCATTTTGCCTGGTGCGATGGCTACAGTGTGTTTGGTGTTAAGTCAGTGAGGAAGGCCGACATCCTTATTGGGTTAGCTGGATTGTCCTCTCTAGGAAGTGAATAAGGGTGAGCTCATATGGACAAACAGCTGTAGCCCAAGTGGACCCAACATTACAGCACTGACCAGTATAGTCTGGTACCAGATGAGACTAACAGTGTTTGGGACTCCAGTTCCAGATACTTCCCTTGGACTTTCAGGCTGATGAGCACCGTCTACCTATTATTCTATATAAGTAATTATTCGGATTTTAAAAATGCAATGGCAGTTACCTGTTGGTGGTAAGACTTAACTCCCTTGCACTTTCCCTCTCTTTACACACTGAACTGATGTTTGCTGTACATCAATTAAAAGCTAAACATCAAGTTTTCATTGACATTGCAGATCAGAATATATATCAGAACAGACCAGGCACAAAAGCCGGGCTCCCTTTTCTTCATCTGCAACTCATCAGATTTGCACATGAACCTTTGAGGGGGGGAGTATCAATCACTCCTTGATTCTGTATCACTATTCAGTCAGAACAAACTCTACTGACTCTGAATCCACTCAGACTTAACAGAGCCTGATAAAACAATGACATCTCACTGCATTGTTCTCTGGGAGAATGCAAAAACACCAGTCTAAAGACCCACGCACTCTCTATTCCAGGTTCACATTGAAGGCTTCAACTGGCCACTTTAGTGTTTTTATCAAGTCAATATTTAGTGAAAAAAAAAACCCAGAATGGACTTTTTTTTTTTATGTTGGCGCAAATAAGAGTAATTTCCTTATACTACAGCTGCACAATTATAACTTACTAACAAAGTATCTCTCAAACAATTTATGCTGTAGTCTGGAGTGCTGCTAAGAGATCGTCCAGCTGGCTGGGTGAGGCTCCCTCTTTGGCTGTGTCTGGGCTTTATTAACGGGACAAATAAGCAGGCCCTCCCCCGCTGCTGTACAGCCAGGACTGTCATGGCTGTATGCCTGAGCAACAAGCCAGGGTTAGAGGAGAGAGGACTTGCTGGCCTGGTTAGTCCCGAACAAGCTGTGTAAGGCCTGCTTACAGAGCTGAAAAAGTGGCAATAGGATTTATGCTGTGAACTATTCATGACTCACTGCCCATCTTAGTTTGGACCTGAAACTGCAGAAAAACCTGAGTAAAATCAGTGTCATTTTAAACTTAACCCCAATTTTAGTGAGTCTCATTTCCCAAATGTAGTCAAATGTATTTATGATGGTGAAGCAGGTGAACACCATCCAATCCATTATTCCTGGATCCCAGTTTCGTGACTGAAAGCAGATTCGGCTTTGTATTTCTCTTTAATGACCACTTTGTAAGCAGCGTGTCCCCATCACTCTGCTGGAAGACTGATGCAGATGCCTCAATTTGAGCCAAGCTGAGCAGACAGACGGCACAGCAGAGCTGGTCATCTGAGCAGACAGGTTGAGTCTTACCAGATGGTGACTTGGAAGGTGCTTCATGCAAGACCTTCGTGAAGCAGACAAAACAAGGCTACACTGATCTTTACAAATATGAACAAGGAAATTGTTGGCCCACATATGATCAGATTGCCCAGACCGGTCTTCCTGTCATTCATTTCTGATATGATTCCTGTGTGCCTGGCCTGGCTGGTGAAAACAGAGCGCAGATGGAGGCAGCAGACTCCACAGATTTGGACTGGGTAACAGATGGATCAAAAGCAGGATGGACAACTTGAGCAATGCCACAAAAAACAGGAGAATGATGGGCTTCTCTTCTGGCAATAAAGTCAAAATGTGCAACCTTTAAACAGCCATAATGTGTAGCATACAGGGACTGTGAATGAAATCCCCATCAAAGTAGACAAAGACTGAATACCCAATTTATGTCAAGCTCTAAACAAGTGTGCATAACACAGTACTGAATGCCTACCCCACAATCCTGAAGGTGAAGTGAAGTCTAATTAGGTGATTACTACTTTTCTCCTCTATGCCTGTATGTGTTCAAATCTGTTTTTATATTTATAAAAAGGAACTAGTTCACTTGGCTGCAGAGTTGCCCAGCTGTAGTTCAATCCGGTCTTTAAGTCTGACATCATTAGCCGTGACTGGGTCCAAACTCCGCTGCAGGTCCCCAAGTTACACGATCACTGCGGCATCACTGAGAGTTAAAAACTGTCTAAATCCTTTCACCTGTAATAAAATGATCAGCGTTGCTGCTCTACCAGGTGTAACAATTAAGTTTACCACCCAGGCATCTATGAAAAACGAATTTATGAAATTTAACGGAGTTAGACGTTAGCAGGAAGTTAGCTCGCTAGATTCCATCTAAATATAATATACCATGTTCTGACAGAGATTTCCAAAACAAATTAAGACGTACAGCTCTATTGCCATTTCCGACATAAATGAAGACAGGAAAGTAAACAGCAGTGACATTTGTAGGGTTACTAAAGTTTGGCTAGCTGTTATGTAATGATGTGCTACGTGATCACTAGCGACACAGCTATGTTAACATAATATTAACAGTGAAGCTGTAGGATGAACGCTAACTTTTTTCCATTCAATAAAAGTTAACGCAAGGGTTCCCGAAGGTTTGGGACAAATGCAATCGTATGGCAGGACCAAACTTCAGTCGGGAGAATAACAGATAATCCATCCACAATACGAGGTTAGTTATTAATATACTGCTGCATGGCCTGGGCTGCAGTTACATTGTAAGGTTTTAAAAACTGAGCTTTAAAATGATTAGCGGTAATAAAAACCGAGAGAGGCCGACAGTGATCACTGACTGTTTTTAGGGGCTTGTTGAGATTAAATAGAACAAGATACAAAGCATTAAAACATGTAAGAAAACACAAAAGCCTTATTAAACGCGCAGTAGTTTGGGCCCGGAAGCAGGATTTATCACGTCATCACTTAAAGACCGGATACAGTAAACTTGTGGGATACACCATCAGTGTGACATGATGTTTAAATTGGTCAGCTTGCTGAAGGTTGACAGCAGCCATCCCACTTTCTGTCCCGGTGAGGGCATAGTGTGTGTGTGTGTGTGTGTGTGTGTGTGTGTGTGTGTGTGTGTGTGTGTGTGTGTTTGTTTATTGTGTACTACCTGTGAGGTCAGTAGTACACAAACCGACACATGCCGTGGCTTGGCTGAGGCATGGGACTGGGACAGATACATGAAAATGTGTTTGGTGCATTGAGGTGGGTTTTTACTCTGTGACAGCGATCTTTGACAGCCAAAGTGCATCATTCACATTAATCTATGGGAAGAGTATGTATGCGGCGAGTGAGACATGACCTGCATGAGAAGCACAGCGCGGTCTAATAAAAGGACGCAGGCTGATATCAAAACAGACATGACAGCTTGAAACTGTGGCTATGGGTCAGCACACTAGCCATTGCTCCCGTGCTTGAGGCTACCTTGACTCACTGCAGTTCACAGCTGATACATGTTGATGCTAAAAAAGAAAAATATCATCTCAGATCAGGTTTTCAGATGAACTTTCCAAATGTTGCCACAATCTATATCTGTGCTTTCTGAAAATCCTTAACTTCCTGGAATTATGTTTCACAGAAATATTCCACAGGCTCTTACACTAATAGCAGTGCACTTATGTTTTGCTGTCACAAAATCTAACAAATCTGACAAAAAAAAAAAAAAAAATCTGTGGCTTTGCAGCACTCAGTCTGGTACAAGCAAAGTACAAGCAAAACAAGTAATGAAGTTCAGTCCTAAGAAAGAGCGTGTGTGCTCAGTAGGGATGCCACGATTAGTCGACTAGTCACGATTATGTCGACTATCAAAATCGTCGACACGTCGTTTGAAGCTTTGTAAGATCACAAAAGACGCAGGAATAAGTAGTAGGATTTAAGAGTGTAATAACAGACTGAAACAGAAGATGGCAGCACTGCAAGTACAAGATTGTCAGCTGCCGTTAAACCCCGAAGAAGAAGAAGCTGTGTCCCAGAATTCATAGCGCAGCCCAGCTCAGTTTACAACAATGGCGGCAGCTAGTTAGTTTTAATATTACTCTTATTATTCTTTCTGGGTCACAAAATAAACGTTTAACATATTTTCAGGCGAGAATGTAGCTGTGTAAACCTCAAATATCTGCTCAGTTTATCAAGACACCACATATTTTCAAAAGCGCGCCGACGTTTTCAGAGACGTCTGTTACCCACTAGCTCGATAGCTAGCCGGGGGCAAGGTTCACTAAAGCCCGTGAGAACATCGGACTCCCGGCAAATCGTTTTCAAACCCACCGCTGTCTTTCGCTACTCAGGTTAAACATATATAAGTCACTTAGATAACTTCAAAATGTTATTGTTTGGCTTTTTTTAGTATTTTATTTGTTCCTGAGTAAATCGGTTTGGCTGAGATTAAAGTTATAGTTTTTACTAGAGATGGACCGATCCGATATTACGTATGGCGTAAATTACTGGATCGGATATCGGAGAGAAATAAAAAATGTAATCCGATCCATTAAATATATATATATAAAAAAAAAAAAAAAAAAAAAAAAAAAAAAAAAACACCTCACAAAACTTGCGCCATGGCGTAACTCAGCTCATAACCGTAGCACTCGGAGCAGTATGCCTCACGTGATAGAGCGGCTGTGTGTATTTGTAGCCTCGCTACCAATCCGGCATTTCATCTTCGAGGAAGTGATCCCAGAGAGAAGTAAAGCAAGTGTGTAAGTTCATCTCTGAATGTTTGTAAAGCATTCCCATGTTAAGCTTAACAATCGATATATGGAGCGACTACCTCTTCTCTCTCTCTCCTGCTGGTACTTCAGTCGTGAAACTGATTAATGATCAGCTGATCGGCTTTTCTGTCAGGACTCCGTCTCTCTTCTTTGTTTTTGGCCCACTTTGCACCAGAAAGAGGAAACCAGCGGCTGAACAACAGCAGCACGTTTAAGCTTGATAATCTGTTGTTAGAATTTATTTAATATTAGTTTCTACATCAGGATCCTTTTCTACGCAGCTGACCGCTGGTACCTGTGCAGGGGCGGATCTAGCAAAGTTTAGCCAGGGGGGCCGATAGGGCATTAACAGGGAAAAGGGGGGCACAAAGACATGCTTTTCTTTCTTATTCTCGTTTAAAATGTCTAGCTTTTAATAAATAATTATCTGAATCTTACACCCAAAGTTTTAATCTGATGTAAAATGTATAGAAGTCCATTACTGTATATAGTAACTGTTAAGTCTAATATACCCTAGTAAGCAATAGTACTTTTTCCTTTGGAAAGATACCATCTGTGCAGTCTGCAGTTCTGTTGAAGAAAGATGTTGAATCTATTTAATTATTCTTGAAAAATAATTTATTTCTGTGCATTTTTTTTTTTTCCACACTGCATCAAATTAAAGTTGATTAAGTTGATTAAGCATCATGAGGTGGAGGGTGGGGGGTGGTTCCCTATTTTTTTTTTTTTGCTGGGAGTTTGCAACCCTATTAGTTAGGTTGCTTAATATTTCTGCTAAGTTCTCTTTAAAATACCAGAATAGGGAGGATGGAGTAGGTTTAAGTTTATTAGATTGATCAGTGTTGCTGAACTATGAAATATTTTGGGTGCAGTGTATTTTTTACATACAGGTATAACAGAATAGCTTTAGTGCTGTTGTTTATTTAAACTTGAGTATGAACTTATACAAAATGCAGCAAGATATTAAAAAAACAGTTTTATTAATTTAAAAAAAAACACACTATATCGGATTCATATCGGTATCGGCAGATATCCAAATTTATGATATCTGTATCGGACATAAAAAAAGTGGAATCGTGCCATCTCTAGTTTTTACACAGCTGAATAAACATCAAGCAGACAACTGATTATCAGAAGTGTGAGATGCTCGAGAATATACTCCTGTGTCCCGTTATATTTTAGATATCAAGGAGTTTATTAAACTTCACCGAAACAATCCGCAAATTTCATTAAAATTTAATAAACTATCATCTTGTCTTTATTTTTAGTTAGCACATACCGTAAACACTTAAAATTGCAAGCTAATGATAGTTATATAAGAGAAGATGCATGCTGGTGCAATAAGCTGTACGTTTTACGTCCAATGGATGCATGATCTGATTAGTCGACTAATCGCAAAAATAATCGGTGACTAGTCGACTATCAAAATAATCGTTTGTGGCAGCCCTAGTGCTCAGTCAACTTTCCTGGGATAAAAGAAAAAGACAGGGGGGGAAAAAATCAGTTCACGTCAAAGAGTTCACAGCCTGCATGTCTCTAGTCACCTGAGTAGAGTCAGAGGAAGGGCAGCGAAGATATGAATCAGTAACAATCAATGTAGAGAGGAGGTCCATCGCAGAGAACAATGTGCAGAGAAATGCTTTTCTTTTGGTCTTATGGAGCTTATTGTCAGAGCAATTGATAAAAATCAATTCCATTTATGACAGCTGACATACATCTGGTAAGGATCCACTGTTATTAAGAAATTAAAGCAAATAATACCAACAAAATAAACAACAAGCATGTCATAAATTATCAGAAACTGCCATGAGCAGGTGAAATGTCTGATACAAAAATTTACAAACATTTTAGAAAACCACTTGAAACTTGTAGAACTAATATGGATACAGCCGGAGGGCCAAGAAAGGCAAAGTACAAGATCTGAGAGAGAGGCCAAAGAAAAACTAGAGTGTGGACAGAAACAGACAAGAGACAGACAGAGAGAAAAACAGTGCAAAGAGAGTAAAAGTGAGAGTCAGAAGAAGAAAAAGAAAAAAAAAAAAAAAGAGTAATCAGAAAGGGGGGTGCAAAGAGAAAAGAACAGTCCATCCAGTGGGAGAGTAATTAGCAGGCTGAGAGTTTACAGGAAGAACCCTGTGAACTAGGACACTTTATTCCCACATATCCTCAGCTGAACTCCTCCTCAAAACAGAGAGAAAGGGAGGAGGGGAAAAAGCAGATCTCTTTGGCAAGAGCACTGTGCATAAATATGGGGAGCATGAGCGTAGGCCATGTAGGAGGAAGCACAGCCGGGGGGGGGGGGGGGGCAGGCCAGGATCAGGGCAGGAGGTGCACACACCAGCAGAGCCCTGACTCCTGGAGCAAAACAAGAGGAGGAAGAGGAGGAGGGGGTGAAAATGTAGGAGCAGTATAGTGCAATTAGGCTGCACCAGCATGCAATGCTTAATAAAGAAAAAAAGTTATGCAACAGAGGAGAATTGAAATCCAATTAAAACCTGGCTTCACTGCACACAATCAATCATAGAGGAGAGAATTTATATTTATTTTTCTACTCATGTTCCCTGTCAAAGCAGCTACCCCACACCCCACTTCCACAATGAGAGGTGCAAAAACTACAAGAAAAACTTTTATTCGTCTGTTCTGTAGTCTTAACTAGACATGTGATGTTGATTACTGATACATATTTTGTATTTGACTCTTGCTTTTTGTTTTGGGTTTCTTTACGTAAAGCATGAAGTCCAAGTAAAGCCCACTGACCCCTCTCAATTAGCTCCTGCCAATTTAGATCTCCACCACTTTATGCTCAAGCAAGCAAGTGTGTGAGGCAACGAGATGAAAAGAGGATGTGGCTGTTGAAGGGAGAGTGAGATTTAAAGTTGTGTGTGTGAAGCTTTGAGTTCACGAGGACAATGGGAAGGGGATGGGAGAGTTGACAGGGTGAGAGAAAAGGCCAAACTTGCTCTGGTTGTAAACACTGCCTCCGTGTGTGAGGTGAAGCGGCTCTCCCTCAGCGCCACTCCAGGACAATCTGAGAGCAGAGAGGGAGGAGGTGGGAAGGACAGCGGGCAGAAATGAAAGGAAACGCTGATGTGATTCAGGCAGAGAGTGAAAACCCTCGAAATTAGGAGAGCACATCGAGGAAAACAAAAGAATGTAAGGGGCAGCAGTAGAGGGAGGAGGAGGAGAGCAAGAGGACGACAGAGAGTCAGGAACCATGACAAGTGGAGGGGAAATCCTCAGAGCGCCTGCAGCTATCAGGACACACATGGAAGGATATTCTCATTCTCTCACTCACACACACACACAAAACATAACAGCAAGCACAACTCTTTGAAGGTGAACACAAAGACAGTTGGGTTGTAGCCACTATATGCAACTATTTAACACAACTCTAAACGAAGAGTGAATCATTAGGGGATATCTACTATGTAAGGACCTACGTGTTGCATTTTACAGGCTGAAAGAAATAGTCAGGTGCAGTTTTTGGCTTTTTGACCTGAAACCATCTTTACATGAATTACATGTGAAATACTCAGCCTGCATAGAGTGTGCAGGAGGAAGCATACGCTACACCCACTATGTTGCTGTTAAACAATGGGTGTAGTGGGATGGACACAAATGGCCATTATGGGGACTTTGTACTAGAAAGCTGACAAGTTAAAGACCATTTAATGTGTGCTTTGACATTTGCATTCTCACATACAACTCCACCAGGTGACGTTTAGAAAAGTTCAGGCCTGTAGTAACTGTGAGGAAATGGCTTTATGGTGACAAGAAGGCTTCTGAACGCTGCACAGCAGTCTCTCTTCCTACTGACAGCCCAAAAGAATGTGATTCCTCCTAAACCAGTGTGTCACTTTTTGCTTTCCACAAAGGTTGAACTAATTAGAATCGAGAACATTTAGAGATCTCATTCAGTGTATTTTGGGACTTTAGACTACATCGCCACCTACCTTCTAAACACGTAAACGTAAAACGGCAAAGTGCTGTTCTAGAAACAAGTCTTGTTATTCAGCAGAAGTCATGTCAGGCACTTTGGCTACGTTCACACTGCAAGCGAAAGCACATTAAATCTGACTTCTTTGACCCTATGCGTTTGAAAATATCAGATTTATGCTGTTCAAATCCGACCTAAGTCACTTCCGTATGTGGTGCTGAATCCGATACATATCTGATGTTTTAGAAAGCGACTGCTGTTAGAATGGTCATTGAATCAGTCTTTTACATCACTGACACAAGACAGACACCAATTATCTGCGCCGGAGAAGACAAACGAGAAAGCATGGTGGCCATTGTTAAAGCACGGGCGTTTGCTGTCACATTTTATTTGTAGTGTGAAAAACCAGACAAAAAAAAAAAAAAAAAAAAAAAAATCGGAATTGAGCATTAAAACCCGCAGTGTGATTTGGACAATCATTTCGAAACGTCCATTACCAAAACTCATGCACAGAACTGCAGGTCAAATCTCATTTAAAAATAAAAACCAACAGTTTCAGAAACGTCTGCTGACTCATGCAGGCTTTTTTCCCCGTTTTAAATTATATATGCCTTTCACCATCTTTGCTGTTGTGGAGTTCGACCAAAGACTTCAGTGCAGGTTTCTTAAAATGCCGTGTCTCTCTTCTAACATTCTTGCTGTTAATCTTATGTGGGCTGTGGTCAGCTTGTGCAGCTGAACACTGCAGCTGCACAACCCCTGTGTGTGTCCAGAGAGGCTCACTTATCAAAGGGCAGCAATCTCAAACCAGACAACTGAAATGATTTCCAAGCACTGCCTGCCCTTAAACCTCACTCATTTATATCCAGTGTAATGAATAGGGTGAAAAATGTATTGATTACTAAAGAAAAAGAAAAATTCAGACAGCGGATGAATTGAGGGCTGCACCAAGTCGTAGTATATGATCAATTTTGACTATTTTGAATGGTTTTAAACATGCAAAGCTACTTTAGTAGACTCTAATAATAAAAATGTTGCAGCTGGATACGACGAGTTTAACAAAACAATAAAATATGAAAAGAAATCAAAATGAGACTCCATTTCAGGGAAATGGGAGAAATCCTATAAACAGTCGGATTACAGCGAGAACTGCAGAGAGATGCTACAGATTTCATAATGAGTCTGGGGAGAACTGGCTAGAGCCCAGTGGTTGCCACGGTGCTAGAGGATGCTGTTTGCGTGTGTCCAGAGCAGCTCGGTTATCAGAGGGCAGCAATCTCTCGCCAGACAACTGGAGTGATTTCCAAGCGCTGCTTGCCCTCCTTTTCTCAGCTCTGACGAAATTTGATATTCACAGCATGTCTTGCTCTTGCCACACATCACGAGAAGCAGGGACGGCAGCTCAGCTGCTGCATTGGGCGAGCGAGGCTCATAAATGCCTATTCTCTCTCTTTCCTCCTCTCTCTTCCTCTCAGCGCCATCCCCCTCTCCTCCCACTCGCTCGACATAACACAGGGACAGCCATAACGGCACATGCAAACACACCAAATTGCAGCTGAGCTATAGCTATGATGGCAACAGATTACAGTCAGAGAACAGAGAGCAGGTCTAGACACAGTTCCTCGAGGAACAAAAGGTTTTAAGTTCTCAGATGGGAGGCTGTGTGTGTCTGCCACAAATGCAGAACCACCTCACAAACTGGAGACACTCAGCATGCACTTAGAAAGAGTTGATGACCAGTTAAACAACAGCAACCAGAATGTTGTCTAGTCACACAGAGACAGGGCTCAGTCACATTGCAAACACACATGCCCTTACATATGTACATACAAGCTAGGCTATTTTTAGAGCTTGGCTTGCAAAATGTCCCTCCCCCCTCCCCTTTTTAATAAGCCTGCCCTCAAAATGACTGTACAGTGCTATGGAATTAAAAATTGATCAAAAAGAACCATTTCAGTTGGAGCTGTGCAGTTGTGTATGAAAAAGACAGCAAGACTGTTTTTTGTTTTTGTTTGCTGTTGTGGGGGTTTTTTTTGGCTAGATGATTTTGATTCGTGTTGTTGGTTTTTTTGGAGGGGGGGTATCAGGAACACCAGTCTTTGCACAGGTGGCAGAATCCACTCATAAAGAAAATATGCTCTGCAGCTAAATACAAGCAGATATTTGAAGCTTAGAAAACAACATTCAATTCCACTTTACTTTCAGTGTTAATATGGCCCATTTTATGCCATAAAAGAACTGGCTACAATCAGCAATCAGCCAAATACCTACATCTTTAGGAACCAGTTGTGTCCCCAGTTCCAGCACCACCCTGATGCAGCAAACTGACTGTTTCACAGAACCATCTAAGAAGTCATCCTTGGAAATTCAGTCAGTGATTCAATGAACCACATGTCTATTACTGTTTACATCCTTAATCAGCAGCATACTTTGCTTTAATATCGATGAAGTAAAACCCTGGAGTTCTGATACAACTGATACTACGACAGCACTGCCATTAACCTCATGTCATTCACATTGGTTCTGAGTTTCAGGTCACCTGCTATATTAACCCAACGACAGCATGAAGAGGAAGCAATCCAGTAACAATGCATTTGTTAACCTCATTCATCTTCAGGTCAGTGAGTGGCCACCAGTGGATGGATATCAGCTGAATAGATAAAGCTGCATTAAGTCGTAGCATTTGCACATTTCACAGAACCGTTTTTATATATGTAAACACAAGAATTAATTCACATTAGCTAACTGAATGGCTCAAGGTTTTGCCTTAAAATTTCCTGGTGTTTAAGATCAGGGTAAACTTGGTCTTGTCTGTCGGCACATAAGAGTGGCTGTAAAAAACAAACAAACAAAAAAGCCCAAATGTACAAACTCTAAATCTGTTGGAAACACTGAATTGAATCCAGTCTGAGTTGTATAAAAACTAGCACCGACCAAAACAACACAATTGGCTTACTGACATTGCAGAAGAATTTAGTTGTTTATATCCTTCCATCCCATCTCACTGGACCTGATCTAGGACTCTTGGCAGAGAAGTATACTGCATTACGTGATCCCAAAGCCAAACTATAATTCAATTACTACAGACAAACAGACAAAAAAAAAATCCTGTAAATTCTATCACTGAACAGAAGGTTAATAAGAAAGCTTACACGCTGAAGCAACAGGAGGCTACTCCACCCCGAGCTGCAGATATACCCATCGCTACTGGTACAAACTTATCTGCTTTATTTGACTTTGTAAGTGCATGTGCGTACACCCAACCAACACACACATACGCACGCCTCATTAATATCAATGCTGAATGGCATAGCATGGTAGGTTCAAAGCATTCCTCCCTCCCCCCCACCAGCAGTGATTCAAGCTTTCTTCGGCCTGCCAAATTCTTTCACTCTTTTTCAACAAGGTCTTAATCTGCCTTGAAATGCTGCAGAGTTCTCTTGCAGTAGTGCCAGTGGCCCTGAGGGAACACAGAGTGGGAAGTCTCCCACTCTCACAGGCTGGGTGCACAAAGCAGGGCCCACCCTCTCTCTCCCTCCCCTCCTTTGAGGGGACAATGGTGCAGGGAAAGAGGAAGAGACCGACGCTGAACCGAGGGCCTAAAATGACCCAACAACACGTGCCAACATGGTCCCTTTTCAGACCACACAGAACCACATTAAAGAAACAACCTGCTTTGAAAAAGAAGACATGGTGCCATACTGAAGAACTTGCCCTTCTTTTGCACTTTACATTAAATGTTGTTTTTTCTTTCTCCATAGAGCCAAACTGAGAGGCGACAACTGCCTGTGAGCCTACCTCTCCTGCCTCTCTAGTAGGTATCCATCTCGTCACAGAGCTAAATCACATTACCTCGCTGGCAAAGCCATCTGGCAGCTTGTGCAGCTACAGAAAAACAACAACAACAGCAGCAGCACCACCAAGGCCTCGCACTGTCACAGCCTGCGTGCCCTACTGACTTGGAAAACAGACAGGCCGAGTGTTCTGATAAGAAATCAGATTGAAGAAAAAAAATTGCTAACACACCTTTACAGAGAGCACAACAAACAGGGAAATGCACAGAAAGACATTTTTACTTGGTGCTGACTGCTTGCCTTTACAATTTTAACAATCTGTGCTGCAGATGTGCTAATATTCTATAACTTACAAAAATCAAACATGAGACAATTGGAATAAAGTGATTACTTCTTAGCTTTCCTTATTGCTAAGAAGCCATCTTTTTGGCTTGTATAAATCCTACATGGGTCTCCCCCGACATACCAGCAAGCTTCCTGCAATTTAGAAGCACATTATCTTTCCATATCTCTCTTTTAGTTGAATTACAGAGAACCTCCTTAAAACGTTGCTCAAATAATGCATGCTGTAATGGTACAGCCCTTGTCAGGAATGTTAGAAGGCAGTCAACATGTGTGTATTCCATCTGTGTTAACTTTGGCAGTGCTGCTGGCTTCACTGGTTAGAGAATGAGAGGAGACAGCAAAACAAAGCTTTCCAAGTGCTTACTGTACTGCTGCATACATGTCTGTGGGAATGACACTGAGTTACAGTGGCAGCCGAGCAGGTGCTTTAAACTCACCGTGAAGGAGCACACGCTGAAGATAGATTCTTTTTAGTGGATCGATGCAGCATTGTGAAAAGAATATTAGGGGGAGGGGTGGCAGGGTCAGACTTGAACAATAGGAACTACAGTACTGATCTAACCTGTGGGGCGAAAAAGAGATATCCAGCAGCTCTGGGTGTTAATGTAAAGTCACCTCTACTACCTCAGCATGAATCGAGGTGAAAGGGAACAGAATGTGTTGGGGACAAAGTATGCTGCAGTGTCAGGCTTGTGCCCTCGACAGTGATGAGTTCGGTTACCCACAGAGAAGCCGGAGGGAGCTATTACAGCCATCAATCAGGTTGTCGCAGCAGCAGCAGCAGCAGCAGCAGCAGCAGCAAGGACACTGAGGGAGCCTCTGTACACTCACAGCTCCTTCAAGACAAAAGCAGACCAAGCTGAGGAAACCCCTCATCCAGATCCTCATCAACTGAACCACTCACTGCAAGTCACACCTCGACTTTCTCTTCTCCATATTCCCTGTCTTGTTGCTCTACTGTCCTGCCAATCAAGGCACAAAAACCACTGCCTGTCACCGTGTAGTCACGACTGACTGCGGCTGGTTACTACAACTACTCTGATAATCTTTGTCGAGTTCCAAGTACACTGCAAAGAATTTCAACCCCAGGGGCATTTCAGATGTTTACTACTTTGAAGTGAATGCTTGGAGCTTTCTTTGGTTAATTAAGTTGCATGAATTGTATTTGTTTAGTGTTTTCTGGAATCACATAGAAATTAAAGGCTGACACAGCATCGTAGTCGTGTTACATTCATAACCATAAAACAGTTATTTTGGTCAATTTAATGTGTGAGCCATATGCTGGATTAGATGCGGTGCCTTCCACTTATTGAGCATTTTAAAAAAATTAAAAGGATCTGGAAAATTGCCAAATGTGAATTACACTCGAGCAGTAACACATCAAAGTTGAATGACTTCATCACCTCTGGCTAGATGTTGCTCATTAGCTGCATCTATCCAGCCTTTCTGTCTGTATTCCACCACAAAGACCAGCTGTGGTACTCTGGCATTCAGACAGAGACAAACTCTCCTCCGTATCCATATGTGATGCTCACAGGCCTATGTGAACTGGAGTCAGAGGACTTTGCCTAGGGCTGTGCGATATGACGAAAATCTTATATCCCGATATAAGACATCTATCATCCCGATAACGATATAAATCACAAAAATTTAACATTTTCTGTAAAATCTGTGAATCTCAGGCACCTCGTCTTGCGTGAAGTGTTTCCAGCTGGGCGTCGTGTACCTGGAGTCGAGTGTTTTAACCAATGCATGAAACTATACATTTTTAGACATAAGTTGTAACAGCCGCCGTTTTCTTTGTGAGTATTTATAACACGGCGTGATGCAGGGAAAAGCCTGTTCTAATGTTTGAGTCTAAGGTTTATTTGTTAGCGCCTGACGGCTCTTTTTTGCTTCTCATCCGTAAATACTCCGCATACTCTTTCACGTGATTCAGTTTATTTTGAAAAGTCTCAACAGGATCTTGAGCTTTATTGTGAAAGGTTTATGTGGAAAATAAACAAGTGGACACGCGATGGTTTTACCGTCGCTGTTGCTAATGACAACGCATAAAAACAACCGCCTGTCCGTCCATATTTTGGTTATATTAAATATAAGCGAAAGAGAGAACTTTAAGAAATTAATATAGCCACTACAGTGACCATCAAAACGATGAAAAAAAAAAATTGCCGTAAACAGTTTATTTTGCGACACCACGAAACAAACAATAGTGTAAAATTAAACGATAGATGTTTTTATATCGTCATCAGATATATATTGTTATATCGAACAGCCCTAACTTTGCCTGTTTACTTATTAAAGCTCTTCAGCGTGGCTCCCCTGACTGCTGGTTAAGTCCCTCTGAAACCAGACAGAACACCCCAGAGAGGATGTCAGTAGGCCGCTTCAATGGAGATGTTACAAAAATGGTAGTACTACCAGCAGACCATGGGTACAGAGCAACTGCTAGTGTGGTGACTTGCCTCTGGAGTGAACTGAAAATGTGCTACAACTAATGTGCATGTGCACACAAACAAACACACACATTCGTTAGTATGCGAGAGACATTTTCCAACAACTGTTAAGTCATCTACAACCATAGATGGACAGATATGGAACAATTATAAATGCAAATCTGTCCTCAGAGAAGTTAGTCCTGGTTACAGACCTAGCAGTGAGTTAAGAGTGGAAGCCAATGAAACAAACACAGGAGGCTGGGCTTTGTCACTTCATATCAATGGCAGGCATGGAGTAAATCTTTGGAAACAGTCACATTCACTTCAATAAAGAATGACACACTAATAGTGATGATAGGGAAAAATGGAATTGTGGAGAGTTGGGGGGAGTCCTGAGTATTGTGATTAACCATTCATCCACCAACGAAGTCAATGTTGTGGAAACATTTGACATCAGATACGCGATCAGAAGAGTCAATAAGTCAAACCAAAACATATAACTTCTAATAGCATTAGTCATACAGGATTTATAGATTAAAAATAATAACATACCTTTTTCTTAAAACATTAAGTCACTGTACATGCTCTCCAAACATACTTGTAAAAAGTAACTGCCAGTACTGCCAAAAAAACCCCAAAAAACCCCAAACACCTCCTTTGTCCTCTGCATGTAGAACATCAAGTATTTAATTGATTTTCAAATGAACAGTAACTCTGTGTCCCCACATTGAAAATACTCTAAAATGTTTCTTCCTCTATTGAAGATTCAAAAAACCCTGACAAGAAGCCGGGCCTCATCTGAAGGGAAGGGGGAAAAAAAAAGAAAAAAAAAACATCACAGGAGGAGGATTAGTGCAGAGCAGCCTTCGGTCTTCTTTTGTGTTTCTACTCTATCACTATGGTAAACCTGCACTTAAGCTTAAACAAAAGTGTAAAATCAGTGGGGGAAAAGAACGAAAGGCAACTCCAGAGAAAACCTGTCAACAACTAAACATCTTAATCATACAATAAGTGAACCCTGGTTCGACAGAAAGACAGGAGAGTAAACAGTAAAGGGAACAATGACCTTCTGTTTAATGAGCCAATCTCCTTTCTAGTCTGCCCATTATCCTATTAATGGATCAGGAGGAATTCCTTCAGATGGTATTAAGGGTTCCCCTGGAGAGTGCTAAACCTGGGAGGGAAAGGGCCAGAGTAGAGGAAGAGGCCCTCATTTTTACCACCCTCTGGGCTTCAATGCTTGGCCCTCTCATTCAGGTCAATTGGTCATGCACTTTCTCCCCCTCTCCGCTCTCATGTGTACCCAACAAACACTCTAGTGTACACATCCAAGCGATGAACCAAAACAGCGTGCCTCCTGTTGCCACGAGGACCAGGCCCCGTCAGCGTATCTAGATCTAGCTTGTCAGCTTCAAGCCTGGAGATGCATGCCCTTAAAAGGTTTCCGGCACCTCAACAGCACCAATAACTTTTATAACGAAAGGATTCCTTGTATTGTCTTCCTCTTGAGCTAAACCAAAGATGGGCATGCATGTACAGTATGTGTGCTGCAGAGGCAGGACAGTCTCTGAATGCTAACAAAGAGTGGGGAGGGGGAAAAAAGCAGGAAACTTGGCATCAAATTACACAGTGGGAGTGTGCGTTGCTTAGGTCAGGGAAGGACAGGAAATATGAGGCCTGGGGTTGTGGAAAGAGCCACGTGGTGTGGATGCGCTGTTGACCGCTTACACCAGAGTAAACACGCTAATGATAAAGGCACATGAACAGTCTGAGGAGTCAACGCAATGAAACCATAAAAGGCAAAGTGAAATCTGAAGAAGGAAAAAAAACAAAAACTTTCTAGTAGGTGTGGCTTGTTTCTAAGCTGCAGGAAAGGAAAGGAAGAAAGAAAGAGATCCCTCTCCACTTCAATGCTTTCCAGATGGTGATGTAATTTCAAATCTGAAAATGTGGCCACACAACTGATACATAAACTGAACGAGAGAGGGATCCAACTATGAGAATCTGCAGGGCATCGACCGCAATGCACAGACTGCAGACAAGATACTCTGTCATTACTGCAAGTGGAAACAACACAGAGCCCGATATTCAAACTGCAGATACAACACGCACAGCAGAGAAACGAGGCTCGTTCGTGTGCTGCTGAACCTGTAAGGACTCAATCAATGAAAGCTCTTAATGCTCCACTGGGATCCTCGCTTTTGTTTCACTGCTGCATACTCAAGAATGTTAACCAATCAGATAGGATCAGAGGCATAGGCATTTAGACAAGTGTGTTGGCAAACACACGTGGGTCAAACCAACCGTATCGACAAACCATCATTGTTATGACAATTATGTAGCTGGCTCTTTTTCACTGCAGACATTTGTGCATGTCAGAGCAGGAAAAACACAAGTGGAATGTGGCTGGATATTATTCAGCTGAGTGACCTGCACCAGTGCACTTGTGTTTGCTACAGGTTTTTTGGCAAATAAGAAAAAAGAAAAAAAAACTGTACCATTTAGTTGTTTTAGTGTACACCTCCCTTCAGATGCATATTTTTGCACACGTGTGTAGCCTCCTAAATCTTCCAACACCAAAAACATTAATATATTAATATATTAGTTACTGTCAACCACATTTTATTAAGAGGCCATCAAATTATGATGACTTCTTACAACCCAAGGTAACAAAGACTTATCTGACAGGAAGCCTAGATTATGCAGTTCACTATCACAGTTCATATCAAACAGAAAGGGGAAATAAAATTGTTTATGACAAAAAAAATGTTTAAAAATTACTTAAATGAACCATTAACGTTCAAACAATGGATCTGCTTATCACTATCATTACTACTACTACTACTACTACACTTTGAGACGAGAAAAAGGTATTAATTAATAACATACACAGAACAGCCACAACAACTGCTTTGACTTTGTGCCACTAAAATAGCTCTTCCCTCCATAACGTACACAAGACGTCTGGGTGTCAGGCACTGAAACATTGGAAGCAAATTCTCTGGATTCTGTGGTTTGAAGAACCTCCATGGAACGGGCTTGTTCTCTGGTGGAAGTTGATTTGGATAAGGATTTGGGGAGTTCAGGGGCCGGGTCAACACACTGGTCTCTTCATGTTTGTTGTGCAGATAACTGTCCTGCTGGAGGATACCGTTGGTGGATAGAAGTCACATTATCTGAGGCAAGTTGGGTGGTAAAAATCAAACTACCATCCACATGACTGGCAGGATGCAGGGTTTCCCAGCAAAACAATGAATGTTATCCACACCACCAGTCACTTCAGGTTTTAATATTGGACCTTATCATTCACACTAAAATCAGCGCATGCCTCTGCTCTAAGGATCGCAACACTGTGTTTATTGAACTGTGGTACTTTCTGATCAACATACAGTACATTCACCTAACAAGCCATCACTGCAGTTTCTGGGTCTGTATACTCAATTTGCATGAGAAGCACTGCATGTGAACGTGCAGACCTGAACACAAACAGGGCCAAACCACAGCAGACACCTTCCTCACCATGACCCGCTGTTCTCCCCCCCCCCCCCTCTGTTGTAAAGCCTTTAATCCTCACTGAGGGCACATCCTGCGTGACGCTGCTCCAGGTCATCCTGCGACCCAGGAGCACTGATTGGGCGAGGGGGCAAGTGTAACTCACTATTTCCCCCCCACTGGGGACAAACCTTGCTAAGAATATCTATAGTCACTACACTGCAATGTGTCTTCACCCATCAAACAAGGTTGAAGAGAGGGCACAGTGATTGCCGGAGGATTTGGCACAGGTTGCTAATGCTGTGCCATTGTACAGGAAAACCATTCTTTTGTTTTGTGGGGATTAAAGTGGCCAGAATGCCTGGCTGTAATGGCTTTACCGAAGAGCAGGGCATGTGGCACAGTTCAGAAAAAACACACATCTACAATAAATATCTGCAACACATTTGTCCTGTATATTTTATCTAAAGCAGCACCTGCAAGCCACGATAGTTACTCCACATACTGTAGGGGTCTTGTCCAGGTTTGTAGCGCTGAACATTACACACTCACACAATGCATGTTCCGTTTTGTATACAATGACAACCTCTGTTGTCAAGGCTATCAATGTAAAGTGACGACTGCCCTGCTTTATCAACACATGATACAGTAATTATTCTATACATTTTTCTTCCACCATATAATACTGTCACCCATTTTACAGTTAGGCAACAAAATGGTGTTTATCCTTTCAACCCCCCCAATAATAAAATATAAATAAATATATATATATATATATATATATATATGCGCATGCCAGCCACACTCCACAGGTTGCTATAAATACAATAAAAGCATCGCAGGGGAAAAGGTACCAGTTTCCCTGAATGCCACATGTGGCAGACAGAGACACAAGCGGAGCCCCACGGACGAAAAGGTGTCCGCCACCGCACCACGATGGAGCGAAAACAAAGCACAGCGGAGGGCTCCCACTGCTGCAACAGGGCTGCATGCCGCGTTGGTAAAACGTGTCAACACCCTACAACATCTTCCTGTCACATACATAAAACACCCGTTAGGTTTCCTCTGAACAATACAGCGCGGATGTGTTTGTGCGCGCGTGTCCAAACAGCAGCAGCAGCGAAGGCAACAAACCTGTGACACGCCGCGTGCAGCAAGCTTTAGCTTACTGAGGAATCAACGAGAATAAAACACAGGACAAGGCTAACCTGCTGGTGTTGCTCCAAATATCCGCACCACCGGCACTTTCTTCACGTCGCTCTCCCTGAATTCAGAATAGCAGACGTCCAGGTCTTTAATGGGACTTGTCAGGTAGTAGTCTGCGGTGACGATTCGTACAGCAAACATGACTGCCGCGTCCGTCAAATAAGCCAAAAAACTTTAGCTGCTAGGAGTCCACAAGATGCAGGGACCACGGTGGCCAGTCGATACCAGCCGAAGACTGCTGCTGTCACGGCGGTAACACAACGGCAGAGCGGAGGTAAAGCCCAGTTGTGTCCCATGGAAGAAGGGGAAAAAAAGAAGAACGGGAAAAAACGCGAACAAAGATTCCCGTTGGCTACAACGCTTCCCGAGGTGCCGTCGCCGTTAATGTCCAGCTGCAGCCACGGAGAGCTAAACTCGACGGTGGCGGGTTGTTAACAGGCGCTCCGCAGCTGTCAGCTTCATGTTTTTAGTAGTGATTGCGGCTGTCCCGTGATTTTAGCTATCTCTGTGGTGTTGTAAGCCAGGAGGACATTCCTTCCAGTATGTAACGTTATCTCCCGAAATCACCCCTCAGAACTAGTCCCAGCCAGTCCGCTTTTCTCAGGTAGACCCTCAGTCTTCCTCTTGCTCCCTCTTCTTCCATATCAGGCTAGCCCGCGTTAGCTAACCTTTCACAAAGCTACTCAAAATCCAAAGAGTTATACTTCCGTGTGCACACTTCAGAATAAAATGATTTTTGACTAGTCCAGCGCAGTGATACAAGACACTGGAGTGAGAACAACCATTTTATTTTGAAAGGCTCAGCCATGGCATACGTTGTTTATGGGCTACGTAACCGGGAGGCATACATACTTGGTTTTTTGGACCATCTCTCCGGCTAAGCGCATTAGGCCACAAAGCTGCATCTGTTTGGAAATTCCCATCATTCAAATAAGATTATTCCGCCAGCAGGAGACAGAATGTGCTATCCCTCAGCTTCTTAGTGTGTAATGGTTGCAGAAACCTTCAGGTTAGAACGTTTTATGTGGTGAGTTGTCCTAAAAAATACCCTTATAAGCATGTCACAAATCAAATGCACGAAGTCACCGGTTCTATCCTGTTACATCCCGATTGACATTTTTTTTTTAAAATAATATAAATATGAAAATAGACGCAATTTTTGCTAATACAGATCCAAGATTCAATATTTGTTTTTACAACATAAGTGACAGGAATTTATTTTTTTGAGCTCGCATTGTTAGGTGAAACCTTTCACCTAACACTGTAGAGTACTTAGCACCACAAACAAACATTGGCAAGAGCATTGTTATTATAGGTGTTATATCATTACACTGTGTAGGTATGTGTGAATTAGGGGAAAGGGTAATATCCTATTTATCTTATTGTGAGGAAGGAAAATTATCCTAATAAGACGAGGATGATGATTACATGTCCCGTCTGTGAAGCATTTTTGAGACTTTACATGGTACATTGACCTGTACAAGTCCAATTGACTTGACTTGACTTTAAGTTATAAGGGGTAGGAGGAAGTATATTTCTGAGTCATATGAGAACAATGAGCATATGAAGTTATAGCTTATGAAATGTCTCTTCTTTTCTTTTGTTCCAAACAGAAAAGAAGAAGAAGAAGACGTCTTGCTTAAAGCTGATTCATTTCATGTCAAAATATATTTTTATACAGTAGTATTTTAAAACTATGAATGTAGCTTATGGCTGTGAAATAAGAAACCAATGTTGGTGTTCACATGTTCTTTATAATGGTCTGGAAATAGCGCATTGATCAAATACCTTCAGTTCTTGGGAAATGTTTCAGAATTACAGCAGATCTCAGGATCAGCGGATGCTTCTCTGCTTTATTGCCTATTAGGCTTGTCCTTGTTCCTTATGGTGTCAACAGCATCCTGTTGTTGCAACACCTCGAAACAAGTTGTTTTTTTGGGGTTTTTTTTTTTTTTTACTTTTAATGCACTTTCTATGATTTAGTGTGACCAGCACTCACAGGTGCTTTTTATGGATGCCTATAACAAATCTCCAAGCTCTTCATCATTCTGCTCAGATTCCTCAAACAGCCAGTACATGGCAGGCAGCAGTGCTGGATGTGCTGAGCTCACTGCTTTCTCCTCTCCAGTGACAGAGCCATAACCCTCTACAAACAGCTGGTTCGGTCCAGTTCATGCTGGGGACACGGCAGTCAACGACTCCCCGATGATAAAAATGTTTCATTAGCATTTTCATCAGCACACGCTCCAGCAGACAAAGGGAGCCTCTGTCTGCTGGAGTGTGCGCTGACCTTGAGTAAGAGCCTGGCCCTCTTAATGAACCAATCGGCAGTCGTATGCTTGCATTTGCCAGCAGCATGCCCGAGGTCTGAGAGCACTTATCAAACAAATCCAAAAATATTATGGATGCCATATTTAATGTAGTGTTTGGTGGGAGCTTTTAGCTAAAGTGCTTTACAGTGCTAAGTGCATACATTTTTAGTATGGATGAGCCCAGTGGGAGCAGAGCCTAAAACTTCCTGCTTCATAGGCAATCTGTTCTTAAGGATTTGTTCTCCTCAGTGAAGGAGAGGAGGGAAACGAGTGACATCCTTGAGCTGTTTCATATGTCTGCCATCGAGGACCTTGAGCTCTTACGTATTCTTCTGTCAAACCGACGTGTAACAGTTATAACTTTGAACGTGCTTTAATGGAAGTGGGTTTGTACATAGATCATAAATTTGGTTCTTTTGCCTTGTATCTCCAAAACTTGATTTTAAACAATTCTCACTATCACAGACTTTATTTCTTCCATTACTGTCAGTTCTTTTGCACCAATCTCTACCCTTTCAACATCAGTCTAAGGTAGAGCCATTTCAAGTAGAACACAGCAAGACCATTATTTCTCACCTGGTTTTAGATGTGTTAGTGTGAGACAAGTTGATTCAGGTCCTTCTGATATCAGCCTGCTTTGCGTCTCCTGTTTGGCGATGTCACCTTCTTACATGCGCATGTCCCACCTGTTCTCATGTAAGTGAATAATCAGTGGAATTTACCATCTCAGATTTGTTAAAATCTAGCAACATTTGTGGATATGTTCAGATTTGGTGTGTGTTCAAAATATGTTGCACATTTCTCTGTTAGGCAATGAGTCTGAAGAATAATGTCAGGTTTTATTTGTTTCTGATGTTTTCTCTGTGCCTTCTGTGTTTGTTAGGGTTATTCTTTATGTGCCAGGGTTCTCTGTTTGGGTTATGTCATGTTTTGCTTTGAAGATTAGTTCTAATGTGTCTCCTTGTAGTTTTACTTCCTGCTTACCTTGCATGCCCACTTTTGTGTTTGTCTGCCCCGCTATCATTAGTTTCACTTGTGTCTGATGGGCTTCACCTCTGTCTAATGCTATATAGTCCTGCCTTTCCCTTTGTCAGTGCATCTGTTTGTGCGCCATGTGTTCTTGTAGCATTTGTCATGCTTTTAGTCTGGGATTGCTGTTTTCCTTTAGGCTATGTGTGTCTGGATTTTAATCAGCCTCTTTGTCCTGCATTTGGACTGTGTGTTTCAGTGCTTCCTGGAACTGAGATAACAATATTGAGTATGTGTGGAGGTTACTGAGATTACTGTGAAACATTCACTGGTTGCATGAGCTCATTCTTTAATGTAATGTTTTAGGGGGAAAAATCAATAGATAGATGTGATGTATATATATATAGAGAGAGATGGATATATATTGGAAGGGTAGCTTAATGGTCAAGTTTTGTTGATGAAATGTTCTTGCCGTTTCACCTAATGTGGGCAAACACACATTAGTGTTTTGCCCACATTATTCTGGGAAGGGTTTGGATCTTGGGTTTTACAGCATTCCCAATAATGGTAACACTTGAGGAAAAGCATTTTTCATGAACAGTCTCTTCTAAGAATTCTGTAAAATTTGCAAAAAGCAGGCAATGCAGGCAAAAGACTGACAGACCTCTCATTGAACATATTAATGTCATTTTGATTCCCCATAGTGCTTTTCTGTAGGATTCTCATGTATTAGATGTAACTTCATGCCGTTTAGGAAGAATATGTGCGTTTGGCTGCTTTGGATCCACCAGATAAGACTGAGTGGAGTGGTGTGCAGGTCCTGAAACAATAACAAACAGTGGATTTATTGGTTCTGGCTGCAGCTCTGTTTACACAGAGGCACCTCATGCAGGAGCTGATAAAAGCTTGGACATCAGCAGAGTTCCCCACAGAGACGCACACATATGTGAGCAACATTTTTTTTTCTTTTTCTGTCAGGTTTGGTAAACAGGCTGTGCACACTGACAGAGTAAAATTAAGTTCAGAGTGAAAATCTGGCAGTTAAAGGTGCCCCACACAATGCTGGCTTATCAGGGAGTCAGTGGTGGAACATATGGACCGGATGTTTCTACCAGACTTCCTGGGCCCCTGTCTACATGTTTTATCACACTGATGCTTTATGACTGACATTTTTTTTTCTTTTTTGTAATCTGTTCAAAGTGAAAGGTGACCCCAGTTTAAAAATAAATATAAATTTTTACATGTATTTTTGAAATAAAAAAAATAATAAGACAATGTATAATTGGAGAAGACATTGGCGCTTTCACCATGAACAGATGACTGATGCTGGGTGTTATTGTTTGGTACATGCTGCCATCTTCTGGTTCTTCCAGTTAGCCTCTGCATTACACCAAAGTACTTCTCTGCGAACGGGGATGGACCGTCTACATAACCATCCAGGGTCACCGTAGACTTTGCGGTACTGTAGACTCGACCTCTGCGAGCATGTGGCTATCTGGAAATGTGCTGTTTACTTTAAATAAGCGCAAATAAATAAGAACAACAGATTCAAATTGTCCTGTGTTCATAATCTCATTTTCTATTTCAGCATTGCAACATTTTAAATAATACTTTTCAAAAACCTGCATTATATATTTATAGCAAATTTGTGTTGAATTGAGAAGACAATTATCCTGTAATTAACATTGTTTCAGTGCATCTGCGAGCATCTCCGCTTTACCTCTCCAACTTTGTCTCCAACCTACTCAACCTGATCTGTCCCTCTCATATACTCATTTCTAATCCCATTGATTCTTGTCACTCCCAATGAAAATCTTAGTATAGTCAACTCAGTACCACCTCCATCCCCTGTCTTTATGTTAGTGCAAACATACATTTTAACAGGTCTCATTATTATCATGTAAACATTTTTCAGTCTCGCTGCTATCCCTCTGTCACCAATCCCACCCTGACACCCCTTGCTTTGGCTCTCAAACTTAAATGTATCCACCTTCACTACCTCCTGTCACGATGAGTTGTGTGGCTGTTAGTGGCTGGACCCACGTGCAGGACTCGGAGACAAAACATTAACTTAAACGGCAGCTTTATTTGCTGGTGAGACAAACTTGGCGATACATAAACAACAACTTAAACGAACTAGACTGGAGACGCAAATGACTCTAACCTGAAGGCAGACGACGAAGAACACGCACACAACAAACGTGGAGGATGCAACAACTGGCAGGGAAAAACACAGAGCTAAAATACATACTGAGGTGATTAGGGAATGTGAAACAGGAGGGAGACACAGCTGGGAGAAATTGGGGCTAACAAGACAGGAGGAGCAAAGCTGGATATACTGACATAAGACACAATCCTTCAAAATAAAACAGGAAACAATACACAAGGACGCAGACTAAGAAACACAGACTTAACACAGGCAGAACTAAACATAAACCAGAATAAGCTGGAACATAGAACATCATCATCAAATAGATCAAGAAAATAACCAAAAATACAAAATCAAACTAAAACATGAAAACTCAAAATACTGGGTCAAAACTGGCCCAGAACTGTGACACCACCGCTCCGTGTAGCTTCACTGTTACACTTCTCTCCCTCTCAGCTGCATGATTTCTGTCTTGCTTTTATTCAGTTTAATTGCTTTTCTCTAGTGCATACCTCCACCTCTCCCAGACATTGCCTACAAACATCATAGTCCACGGAGACTCCTGTCTGACCTCATCTATCAGCCTGTCCATCACCACTGCAAACAAGGAGGGTTCAGAGCTGATCCCTGATGTAATTCCACCCCCAACTCGAACCCATCTGGCACTCATACCGCACACCTTACCATTGTTTTACCGTCTTCATAAATGTTGTGCGCCATCTTTACATACTTCTGTCACTCCTGACCTCCTGACTGAAAGTAAATGTTATGTGTGTAATGCACTTTCTTGGCAGGAAACCACACTCAGGCTTGTTGATGATCCCCTCTCTTCTTAACTTAGTTTCAACAACGCTTTCACATAGCTTCATGGCAGGGCTCAACAACTTTATCCCTGCATAGCTTGAAAATCAGTACCAGTTCTTCCCCATTCCTCAGACATGCTCTCACGCTGAACACAGATTGTGTTAAACAGTCTTGTTTAAATCACTTTCCATCTCTTGTAGACATCTCAGCACTTCTACAGGCATTTGGACCAAATGCATTTTCATTCATCGCCCTCATTTCCTCCTTACTAATTCTCTGCACTTCCTTGATTCTCTTTCCTCGATCCACATTCCTCTTTCTCTAATTTTCTACATTATTTCCTTGAAAGCTGTGCCATGTAAAATATATATTAAAAACTGCATGGTTTGCTGGTAATGAATCATACCAAGACAACATCAAATATTGAAACAGAATTTTTTTTTACTGTACATTTCTAAAAACAACACACTGTGTTTACTGGGGGAGACCCAGGAGTACATGTTGCTGTGAAAGCAAAATATTTTACAATCTTTGCTTAATGAAGGATTTCAACTGCTCAACAGTTCAGGCATTGGTGCTATGCGGACCAATGCCCTCCATACCATCATACGTGCTGGCATTTGAACTGCATGCTGATAACAAGCAGGATGTTCACTCTCATCTTTACGCCAGAGGGTAGAAGTATTCCTGGATCATAGTGGTGGTCTGTGCATTTGCGTGGTTTTTGAACGTGCATTTGTAAATGCAGTCAGATATCACATCCACGGACTCTTTCAGAACAAATCCTTAGCCCGTGCAGTCTACCGCTGAATCACGTCTTGAAAATCATAGCCGCTCAATATCAATTTTCAGCTTTTTCTATTATGTTAGTGATACTTATTTACTCTAGATCATGAATTCTCTAAATGCTTTGCAATTTTACATCCAGAATGTTTTTTTTTTTTTTTTTTTTTTACAGTCCTACTTAGCACTCCTTTTTTGGTTGATTTTCTATATCTCTCTATCTCTATATAGTTTTTTTATCATTAGTAGTAGTAGTGGCCTGCGTTGCCTTGTGAGCTGAAAGATATTTAAAATAAACACACTTCTCAAAATATACTAATGCTTCTCAGTTTTGAGATTACTCTTAAAGCACTGTACCTGCCCAGCACTTAACTGTACACTGTTAGGAAAAAAATAGATTAGATAAATGATTATGTGGCTGAATATCCAGATATTTGTAAGTGTTGGTGAAGACTAAGCCAGATCTTTCACATGCACAAAATCGCAACTTCAGATATGTACTAATGTTTCTAATATAATAAGCTAGAAAAAAGCCTTTCTGCCTTCTTGTAGACAAATATTGGTTAAATTCATTTGAAGTGTATATTAAGGAAAGAATAAGAAACCAAAATGAAACCTACAAAGTAGCAGCAAAAGCTCTGATTGGCCAGTGTAAAAGCAGATTTGTCGGAAATAAACAAGTACGTTTAATCTACTTGCAAAAGTTAAACGTGCCACTTCATTGATTGTTTATAACCGAACACTGTAAAAGATCAGTAAATCTGGGGTAAAGTAAACAATTTTAACTATGCCACATATTTTGTCCCAGTCCTCTTTTTACTGCTCTCAGACAGGACGGAACGTGAGGGTGAGGTCAGCACTCCGGTGTGGGATGATGTAGCGCTCCTCCCTCAAGAGACGCAGAAGCAAATCCTGGGTGTCCTGGGGCCAACGGTAGATTCTGGTACTCTGAAGCCAGCTGGGTACATGAGCCTGTAAGAGGATACGAGGGGTAACCGTGGGTTAACATGCACAGTCAATGTATGTAATCCTCTGGATTCATGGGCCTTTTACCTGGAACCAACTGCCCTCATCTCTTTCCTGTTTATAGTCTACTCAAAGCTGTAAACTTTATTTGTCCTTTTCTTTTCAATCAGTTTTCTTGGAGGGTTTTATTTCCTCACATAAGTTTTACTTGTGCTTCCAATGCGGGGTGATGGTGAGTGGTTTATTAAAGGGTCAGTTCACACAAATCACAAAGACATGTCTGTCCGTCCCCCCAATCATGTGTTGATCAGTCTTACCTTGGCTGCATTGGGAAACATCACAGGAACCAGTCTGAAGTTCAGGCAGCCTTGCTGGATGTACTCATTTTGAATCTGTGCCATTGTGAAAGGATAGTCAGTGATAGAACTAAACAAAGGCTTCTCTCATGAGTTCAACCAAAATGTATTTTCCTTGTCACCTAACATTGACACAATTACACATTGTGATTGATGCTCTGACAGAAAGCAGAAGAATTTGACTGCACTCTGCTCTGGCACACTAACACAGTGAGGAATCTGGGAGGAACGGCTCTGTTTTCAGTTCCTGGGAGGTATTTCCTCATTCTTCCATGCAATTGAAATGTGAGAGGAGGTACTATAATGATACAGAAAAGCCACAAGAGGGAGACATTGTGAGAAAATATTTGCTTCTCAGTTCCTAAGAGGCCATTTACCTGGTTGTGGATGTACTTTGTGTGCAGGCCATGCTCATCGACTCCATCTCCTTCCACATCCGCTTTGTACTTGGGGCTGATGGCCACAATGATCAGCACTGATTTCTGTCAAAACAATCCTCACTGTCAATTTTTCAGCACAGCTGTGATTAGAGTTGAAGAATTGCCTAATCAAACTCAGCCGTCACACTTACATCATTCAGAAAACGGTCCATCCATTGGTTGATACCCATGCTTCGGATTGAACTGTCAAACATGTCGAGCTGAGGAAAGGCAGAGCGAGTGAGAACATTTGAAGTGGAGTGAGCATCTGCGGGAAATCAAAGGCTGATGGACTTACTGAGGGTCTAAAGCCTTGGTCCACGAGAAATTTAACAAACATGAACATTTCCTTGGCTATGTCCACTGAATATGTGATAAAAACTCTTCCTGTCAATGAGGGAGGGGAAAAACAGAAAACAAAAAAACCCATCAGTCATTATCCTGAACAGAAGGGAAACATGAAACAGAAGGGAATGATGCATGCTTTGGCACATGGTGGGACTTACTGCACTCCTCGGGAAGACTGATGGTCCTCCTGATCTCCTTCGTGCCTGATCCTGCGCCTGCAAGGTCGGAGCAACCCACGCTGACCTCATGCATCACGTCTAGAGGAGGTGTTGCATAGGGAGCCGCAGAACCACAGTGACCATTAAGAGCACCTTTAAGTTGCTGCCCATTTTGAGAGAGATTCCTGTGGAGGGAAATGATGAGAAATGACCACAGAGTGACTCACAACATATGGTATTGGGGAAAGTATTCCACCAGTGAACCAATGGTGGAATTAGTAGATCATAATGACAAACATTTTCTGGTGAGGTTGAGGCTCCTGGTGTCGGGCTGCTGGGTAACCCGGGTCTTGATGACAATAATTATCATGTCCGCGCAGGTTTGCTGGAGGGCAGCACGCGCGCTGTTTCAGACAGCTTCCCTGCATTGGCATGTGGCCTGCAGACAGACACAGAGGAGCAGACATAAGTTCCTCTTTCAGATGGTTTAGCAGAAATGAGATGCAGATTGTCCTGCTTCTGGAATGCAATAGCACATTTACTGTTTGTTCTTGAGTGCTAAAATTATGGTTTTAAATGATTGCTGCCTACAACCAATAATTTTCAGTGACATTCAATATCATATGTCAAATTCATAGTCACAATATGACCAATTATAGTTATCATTTGTTATGGGACACTCGATGTTTCCATGTTATTGAGCGCCAGCCGCAAAGTAAAGATGTCTTAAAGTGGGCATGAGTTTGGTGTTTTAGTGTCCTATGACACAGTATCAACAAACAGGGCTGAAAAAGGAAGCTAAAAGCTACAGTTCACCAGCTTGTCAGTCCCTATAGAATCCCATTTTAAAATGCTTAACATTTTTACAGCCTGTTACAATGTGGCACAACAGCGCTGACTTCTGTGTGAATTTGTTTTCCTGCTCACCTGGTTGGATTTTTTTTCCTTTCTTCACAGGCCTAAAGTTGTGGGTGTGATTGTTTATGCTGAAAGGTTTCAGTAAACAGTAGAGAAACCTATGGATTACGTATTTTTTTGTTTTCCACGTAAATCTGTGGACTCCAAACATATCAGCAAAAACTGAGACATTGTAAGGGATTAAGGTACAGATTATTTTTCCTTTAATTTGTGACCTCTTTTACTGTGTTCTGTGTAAATATTGGATAATTTTTCAGATCTACTTAAATGAAACAATCCAGTGGTAATTCACTGACATACTCACGTGGCATATGTGGAATTGGCATTTTATCATAGTTGATGCTGTTGAAGTCAGATTTGAGCGGTTGGGGGGGCTCCAAGTACTCTGCATCGTCCACAGAGTGGCTCCAGTGCTGGCTTGAAGGGCCTATGGGGTCTTGCTTATACTGCACTTTCTGTCTTAGGCTAACATGCCAAAAATCTTCCGTGAATGGGGCATTCACATGTCCTGAGAGTGGCGCTGCTGGGGAGTTAATGCGAAACTGGTGCTTATACTGGTTCTCAGGGAATTTACTCAAGCCCACTTGTTGTGCTGCCCGCTGTGGAGACTCAAATTCACGGGCCTCTAGCCTTTTGACGGTCTCTGTGTGTGCGTTACACTGTTCACATGGGGGGAGCCGTTCCAAGTCCAGAGTCTCACCCATTTCAACAGGAATGCTATGATGGGGACAAGGCCCTGAAAGCAAGAAGGAAAAGATCAACAGGTTTTTACTCACTTCACTTAAAATGGCATTTTTGGCAAGCTGATAGCTCTGTGTCTGTGCCTTCCTACCTTTATAAGGGTCCATTTGTTAATTTTATTTTACCAATTAAAAGTGTCTTTGGCCTCTGTGGTGAAAATGAAAGCAGTGTTAAAATAATCTGTTGCAACATGGCACCTTAAAGACAGACACACACAAAAACACATGCACGCACATACACACACACACACACACACACACACAGCAAAACGCCCTACATAAAATCAACATGGTGGTTACAAACGAGACTAGAACCACAGGGAAAAGCATTACCCTTAATATGGCAAACTCTTCTCGGTAGAAGTATTCATGTGTTCTTTTATTTTTCACACTGAAACAAGTGAAAACGGAGGATCTCTACAGGTGGGTTGAAGCGTAACCTGATCGTGACAAACAAGTACAAAGGTCAGAATCATTCATCAAAAGCAATGCCAGGTATTTCTTTTTAAACAATAACTAAAAAAAAAAAGAGTCAAAAGTTAACATGGTGTTTGACATTACAAGTTAAAGAACAAAGCCAATGTGTTTTCACACCTACCTTCGCTTAAAGCTGCTCAGCCTCAGCACAAACCTGTTTTGTGGCAAACAGGAAACATTCCCGCTGCTTGTTCCTTCCTGTCTTATGCAAATCTTGGAAGTCTCGTGACCCATTTATGCAAAAGGTGTGGAGCGTGAACTCCAGGGCTGCCAATCAGGTTGCTTCTTCAACCAGGTAGGCAGGCTGCAGCCAGCCACATTCAACTGTTTTGTTGGAAAGGTGTCATGTTTTGTTTTCATCACACATTGTGAAGCAATGAAATTGAAGCAGCAGGGGGGAAAAGGATACACAGGACTTGACAGGTAAAGAATATATTCTGCAGCATGTATAAAACGGTACTGAACTGTGTTCTCAGTAGATTTTATACAGTGACCCATTTTCAAGGCCATCAAACAAGAACATGTTTTTGTTTCATAACTAGACATAATCCATATCACACCCAAGTCTGATTTTCCTTTTTTGTTTTATAAATAAACTGTATTGACAAAGGCCCACAGTCGGGCAAAAGGTTGTATATAATGGTTCTTTGAGCAAAATGCATACCATGTTTTTGTGTGGAAGGGAAAAAATGCAGTAACTTCTGGGTATGAAAAGAGAACTAGTTTAATATCTTAAACTTGCATTCTTTCTGATGTTCAACACTGGTCATTCCTGTGCTTGGAAGAAGAAACCAAGAGGGGTGTGTCATTAAGCTAGATTACTAGGTTAGCAAGAAAGTCTTGTTTTAAGTTGTTTGTCATGAAAGTGGCTTTCTTTCTACCTGACTAAAAAATAGTGGTAATTTAACCTGAACAGGAGCGGGTTATGTTCAGGATTTCTTTTTACAAATGGCTGGACTTGCATATGATTTTTTTTCTTTGCATATTAGAATTTAAATTGTATCTCTGTACTGTACCTCACTGATATTGCAAATGAAGCGCAGCTGTACAAACGTCACAATGTTGCTGGAATATTCATCTGGTGATGCAGAAAATGTGTAAATGTTCATATACTTGATTCTGATCTGCTGCTCTTTTACAGCGCAGTTAGTAGAATGCAGAACACACACAAAGAGCACCTGTCAATCAATAAAATTGATTTACATTCTGCCAACAAACTAAATTTCCACATTGCCTTTATTAAGGTACAGGCCAGTTTTAAAGTTCCAGAGCTCTACTGTGAATGATAGGCAGAATTCATAGGGATAATTTTGTATGGAAAAAGATCATATGACACAGCAAAGAAAGGCCGCCTCAACAGAGAAAGTTGCAGAAATTATAGCGTGATATCTCTCATCTCTGACTGGGGTTTTAGGTTTTGTCAAGTCAGCTTATACAAAGAAAGCCTGACTTATTTCCTTTGTAGTACACCCTTCAGTAGTACAGAAGGTTGATTTTAAAACAACAAGAGTGCCCAAAATCAACCTTCTGGGTTAATAATGTAACTTTAGTAACCAGTGACTGTTGGTGACGATGTCAGTAGATGTACTTTATATGTTGGCATCACATACAGTAAAAACATAGACGTAGGACCCCGGTTGGAAAAATTCAGCCAATATGCAGTTCCTTAAACCTGCCTTCTGTCTCAAGTCCACCTGATGACGATAGCTGTGAATGCAAAAGGACTCCCAGTCCCAAAGAAGTCCATGGAAAAATGGCTTTCTGACTTAGAAGGAAAACGTTTTGAGAGGTTAAGTTTATGGGCTCAGTCACTCATTTTGGGTCATATTGAATACAAAATAAATTTTTAAATCTCAGTCATAATTTTTTTTAAGAAATAGAGGCTTATCTGTGGCATTAATTCACAAAATATCTGTTTATCTGTTGGATTCAGCTTTTTGGGACATATGTATAACTTCATAGCAATCAAGAAATTGTTGAGGTGTTTCAGAGCAGGTCATCCATCTGTCCAATTTGGGCTTTTGCTGCAATCTAATATTGTTGTATGTATTGAGAGCCATGACACCAACATAGGTATTTTAATCTTTCTTTCAAGTCCTCTCACTTCATTTGACATTTTGACACCTTTTCAGAATTCGTCCCAAGTGTCTGTTGTTGCAATATATTCTGTTAAACAAGTTTTTCATATACACCATCTACGTATATGCTGATACTGTTCTACCTGTGTAAACCAACCAAACACATCATTCTGGCTTTAGGTTAATATCGAAGTTGATGAGTTTCCGGGGATACAGCCTATAAAAGTAGGTAAGTGTACCTTGATTCACGGCTTTTGTGTTAAAACTAGTTTAAAGAAGAAACTTTAACCTTTTTATCTTCTTGGAGTTCGTTCTATTCTGTAGGTTTTAAACTGGTTAGCACCACAGACACAGGGTTGCTGGAATATGAAGCCTTATGATCCACCACTGAAAAAACTTTCATGGTAGTATTTGTGAGGACAGAGCCCAGTTCAAGTGCCTTCTCATTACAAGTCAGTACCTGGACCAGCTCTTGCCGGAAGCGGCGACTGACCATACAGTAGAGTAGGAAGTTTGTGGTGGAGTTCAGGTTCTGTAGCATGTTGGCAATGTCTCCGGCAACGTTGATTGGAATGCTGTAGTCATTTCTATTAAAATTCTCATTATTGTAGTTGGTCCTCAAGATGCAATACGTGACAAAACGAGGAAGGCTAAGCACAACAAAAGCCACAGAGACGGTTCCCAGCAGGAGAATGGTCCTCCTCAACATGCCCCTTGTGCTTTTACCCTGCATGACACGATACTCCTCTTTAGTGAAGAGCTTACTGGCGTTGCACAAATGGTACCCAATGAGGTAATTGAAAATGATAACCAACACGATTGGAATTCCTCCTGAGAGGAATGTAGTTATCCACACTATAACAGTAGTGTAGGTCTCATTGCGGTATAGACATCTGGGCAATGTGATGTTCTCTCCATCCACTGTGAGGTTCACCGGTGTGACAATATTGATCCAAGCCAGAGGCACAGAGACCAGGTGGGATACCAGCACAATAGCTATGCAGGTAAGCTTAGTGACCCTAGTTTGTGACAAATGCTGTTTGACAGCCGTGCTGCGGAGGACCAAGTAACGCTCGATGGTGAACACCACCACAATCCAAGAGGAGCTGTAGAGTGACCCATACTGCAAAAATCCCAGAATGCTACACCAGGGGTAAGAGTGCCAGAAGGGCTGCAGGGTCCAGAAGGCGAGAGTTAGGTCAATAAGAATTACCCACACCAAGTAGAAAATGTCAGCAATAGCTAGACAACTGAGGTAGATGATGGCTGTGCTGGACATCCCACAATTACGGAAACAGATCATGTAGAATGTGAAGAGGTTTCCTAGAACAAAGAGTAGGAACACAGGCCCACACTCGTTTATTGATCATTTGGTCAAAGTTAAAAGCTAAAACTAAGGATGCATATGATATTGTACACATCCACAAGATAAGTAGCAAAATTAATCTGATATCCAGTTTTCACACATTTTTAACTATTCAGGAACTATTTAGGAAACTCATGGATTTCATCAAGGATTTGGTAGCTAGCATACATCAGCTAGATAATGTTGTCGGTAACAGAGTAGCTGTGTCCAAATTCAGAGGCTACATCCTCCTGAGGCCGCATTTGTAGGCCGATTACATCACAACGACGCGACAAAGGCTTGAAGACTGAGAAAAAATAATTCAGATGAAAAAGTCAGAATTCTGACTTTTTTCTCAGAATTCTGACTTTTTTCTCAGAATTCTGAGATTAAAGTCAGAATTCTAACTTTTCTCAGAATTCTGGAGAAGAAGAAAAAAAAGATGTGCCCACTTTTTCTTTTTTTTCTCCAGTGGCCCTAATCCTCGTCCGCAGCTAAATACACAATGTCACATTTCTATTTCTACTTGGTATATATGAAAAATCTAAATCTAAAATCTAAAGGGATTTATTGACATATTAAAACGTCCTTAACGTCTAATCTTGTGCATTGTTATATTTTGATGTCCATTATTCTTGATAGATCGTGGAAAGCCAAACACAATACAAACCTGGAATGCCGATGACACAAAGTAAAGGGTAGTAGATCTTCTGGATAGTAACAAAGATGGATAAAGTGGCTCCCTCCATTGTTTGCTCACATGCTAATACCTGCAATAAAACCACTGGATGTACAGTAAGACAAATAATGTTCAGGGCGTCACATTGTGCAGCTTTTTAAGACCTACTTGGAAAGTTTTAGGTGTAACTGTTAGGATAACATATTGTACATGATGACAACTGTTGAGTTTAAGCTGCTAAAAATAGATTTACATTTTGTAGGCTACTTTGTTGTAAACTCAAAATAACTCTACATGAAAGCTGGCCTACTGTGTTAGGTGGGTTTCATCTGGGTGTAACTAAAACAAAGCATTAATGGTTTCTGAAGAAAGTTATGTTTTCTTCAAATCTCTGTCACTTGGAAATTGCTTGTCTGCGGCCCTGTGTTACTTGAGAGAAGTTAGGGATCCACTGTAATCTTGATGACATACAGAACCATACATATAGCTTTATTCTTCAAAACTCTGTATGAATATAGCAGTCTTTACTATTAAAGTGAACTAAATTAGACTTACCTAGTTTCTGCAGGATGTGATTGCTGTGCTCCTTTTAGCTATAAAGTTGCCACATAAAGGGGAGTTTTTCCACAGAGATGCATCCCAGCTGGTTATGAGTCCACAAAGACAATGGTATTGATAATATGAAGGAGAGATGGTCAGGGAGCTCCACCTGCTGCTCCAATAAGGCTTTGGGAGGGGGGAGTCACACCACCTGACATACGGTTGAAGGGAATTTTCCTACACAGTGGAAGCTCATTTCTGGCAGCACTTATAACACACGCCTTTACAGACCAAATTAGGTTACTGAAATGACCCCCCTCCCACTCGTGTGTTTTGAATGAAAAAACTTCAAGCAAGAAAAATAGACAGAATTTATTTCTTCCTCACTATGCAGGTTTGTGAAACCTTTTCATTGGACAGCTCCACTGAAATAGAAAGTGATATGAATTTGAAATGAAATTCTGAGATTTCTGATACTTTTTTGTAAATTTACAGTGAATTGCTCATCACAATTACTCTACAAGTTTATCCTCTAACACATTTACATCTTAAATCTGGGACTCTCCACCATTATAATCTTAGAACTGAAGAAGATTCTCAGATGAAAGGTGAAACGTTTTCAAGCAACTTTAAAAAAAAAGTCCACAGGCTTGTCTTTCCAAGCTCCTTAGACTACGATGACCTGGATGACACAGGCACATTTACATCTCCTTTTTTGTCCTAATCCTTGCTTTTTGGAACATAACTTTTCCTTTGAGTTCCTCTGAGTATGTTGTCTCTCTAATTTTGAAAAACTTGAGAATACACTTTAGGACATTATTGTGTGCTTTGCATATTACCATTGCAGTGCTGAGCTCAACTAAATTGCAAAATTTCAAGGCAGATTTTTCTTTTTAAAAAGATGTGCCTCCCTCCTTTTGAATGTAGTACTGATTCTGCAGCTGGTGTCCATCTAAAATGGTAGGTTGCACATTGATGGAACATCAAAGCTGCTCCCATTCCTCACTGGCAGCATTGACTTTTTAAGCTCTAAACTCTCCCAAAGTAAAATTAGCAAATTATTTTGGATGGTGGTGCTGCTCAACTTTAATTCCACTCACAAACAATCATATATTCAACCCACCATTACCTGTGATCCCTGAGTGTGTCGGCATAAGTGGAAATTGGAGCAAGAGTGGCTGAGGAGAAGTGAGTGTGCGTGAGAAGAGGAGTGGCGGCGTTTGGACTGAGTGAAGAGCGAGCATGGATTTCCTCCCCTCTATCCCCTGGAGCCCTGGACCCCTGCCCCACTCACTGTATATACAAATCACTGTGGTTTCACTCTTGTGTCAATAAATTGTCACCTTTATTGCTTGCCAGAACGCTGTCTGCGCTTGAATCCATCTGTTAGCCATGACAAGCTGTACAGTGTGATTAAAGTAATTAGAAATAAGTAACATAACTTGTTTTATAAGGCTGTGATCAGGTGAGATGTGGTGCTACTCTAAAACTGCTTTTTTGTGAATTTAGCCAATTAAATTCAACAAGATTTAAACAGATGTTTCACAAGCTGTATGGCTGATTTATTTATTGATTTTTTTTCAAAAAGTTAGCAAATCTCTTTACTGTACTCATACTAGCTGTCCTCTTTTCTGCCTTCAAATCCTACTGATCAATAAATCAAACAGCAGTGTACAAACAGAATGCTTTAGCTGAGTTTGGAAAATTTGTTGTCATGGAAAAGAAGTGATACCTTTCACATAGAAGACATATTGATTAGTCAAACATAGGTGCAATAATCATTAATGGCCATTAATGGTAGTGTTACCAGTTGGTGAGCCAGAGACCTGCACTTTCAGTGACTTTAATCCAGGGGTAGGCAACCTTTCTGATGATGAGTGCCATTTAAAATTTCCTCAGAAGTCAGTGTGCCATATGATTGCATTATGATTCACTCAGATATACACCTGGTTTATATCTGACCCAGATAGACTGCAGGTCATAACTTCTTACCTGAAGTTCAGTTCACCTGACACTCGGACCGTCGGCTGCCTCGGGTCTCTCCTCCTCCTGCCTCCCCTCTCCCCCAGCCACCTGCTGGCCTCCACCACTTGTTAATGTTACTGAATCTGTGGAAGCTCCGCCATAGCCACCACCAAACAACTGAGTTATTTTTACACACCGGCCAGCGTCTGGCCAATCCACCACCTTTCATTGTTTATACCGTTCCAAAAAAAAAAAAAAAAAAATCATTGGCCCACCGAGCAAATGCCTGGTATGCCCGATGGCCAGTCCAACTATGGTTGTGCCATCAGTTAACCCTTCGGGCATGCGTGCCTAGGGTTGCTGACCCCTGCTTTAATCCTACTTATATATGTAAGTTTTTGAAAAAAATCTACTTCTAAAAGTACTTTTATTGCACCATGTTTATTCACTCATGAGCTGCTGTAACATCAATTAAATGGCTGAATTACCACCTCAGGTGTTTATTCAGGTGTGTTGCAGCAGGGACACATTCAAAAGTTTAAGGACCCCATCCCTCAACGACTGGAGTTTGACACCTGTGACCTAGGGGAAGCATGTACAGTATAATGCAAACAGAACTGGTCCTACATGGAACCCTGTGGAACTCCAATATTAACCTTACTGTGTGAATAAGACTCCCCATTTACATGAACAAACTGGAGTCTATTGGAGAGAGATATGATTCAAATCAGTGCGGCACAGGCCCTTTAATACCTGCGGCCTGCTCTAATCTCTGTAATAAAATACGGTCAACAGTATCGAACGCTACACCGAAGTCTAGCAGGACAAGCAAAGAGATAGGTCTATTTGTCACAGGTCATAAGAAGATAATTTTTAACCTTCTGAGTGATGAGGTCCTAAACCTGACTGAAACTCTTTAAATAAACCATTCCTCTGTTGCTGCTTTACAACAATTCTTTAAAGAACTATTGAGATAAAAGGAAGGTTGGAGACTGGCCTACAATTGGCTAAGACAGCTGGATCAAATCTTTTTCAGTAATGGTTTAATTACTGCCAGCTTAAAGGCCTGTAGGGGTACATATTAATGGTACATAGCCCACAGACTTATCATATTTAACATTGACACATTATTTAATGGTAGGACTTCTTTGAGCAGTCTTGTAGGAATGGAATCTGACAGACAGACTGGTTTGATTACTGAAGTTATTCACTGCATACCAGGCAGAATCGTACGCAGTGAGAATGTCACACTATTAACATGATAATCAGGCATAGAGCAGAGCAGCTACCTAAACTAAACTCCCACGGTGTTGGCACATTTCATTCAAGAGGATAACAGCAGGCGGATTATATCCTTGACTTAGCTACAGCAATTTCAGAAAGACATCTACAGTAATGTAATGTATTTGCTACTGCTGTGTAATCCATGTTTTTAAGAAATTATCAGACAAATGGTTTTCAGGGAATACTGTAAAATCTTTAGTTTTTAGAGTATATGTCACAACAAGATCCAGAATAAGATTCCTCCTCCTGCTCTGCTGCTAGCAACAGCAGCCTCCTGTGACTGTGAGGGCTTGTTACCAGTTGTGCTGGTACTAACATGTCAGTTAATTTGTCACATTTTGCTGCATCTATTTTTAGTTTCTTTTTCTCTCTTTTCAGCTCCACCTTTTGACCACTTCAAGTTGTGTGAGGGCACAGGGAAAGTAGGTGAGGGCCTGGCTGCCACTGGCTCTCTTGCTCTGTGAGCATGCAGTTTCTCTTGGTTTCTCAGGCAGGTGCACACACACATGTAAAACACTGGCATTGGTCATAATAAGTGTCTTGGAAAGAGTGTAAAATGTTTATTGGTCTTTTCTGAGTTCCAAATGCCAAATCACTGAATTAACAAAACGAGTCATGTTAATAAAAAATGGAAATGAAAGATACAAAGGAGAGAAGTTAGCGACACTTAAAACCCATTTAGCTGTACAACTGAAAAATGAGGATTTACCAAAGGCTGTGATACCATCTGCATTAAGACCAGACCAGACCAGAGCTGGTTTCAATTTATTTTCAATGCGTTTCACATTCAGACTCCTGTCACATGAACTGGTCCAGAGCTCCCCTGATCATATACTCCAAATGTCTCTCGAAGGATCACCTAAAAGGGTTAAATAAAATCAAAGACTCAATATAATCGTGTCACTTAAACATAAAAGAAGAAGCAGCTCAGGAGGTAAGATGGTCCTGGTTCAGGTGCAGCCTGTTGATCCTGCAGGCTCGGGTGGAGGACGTGCAGGAGGAAAAACCCCACGATCTGTTTCAAAATGAAGACTCTCAATCAAAGACATTTATACTTTTAAATGAAAATCCTTCTTGTCTCCCAGCTACAAAATAACACACCAGTGGTATAAAGACAGAAACATTTCCACCCAAATAGCAATGAGGGATATGTCAAAATCCTTGTACGTTGCTGTGATTTACAAAAATGTGGCAGATGGTTTGTAAAAGAACCTGCAGCAGCAGCAGCCTAACTAGAAGGTTTTGTGACGGGAAGGCAAAAAAAAAAGGTGGACTGTGCCATGCTCACCAGGAGAAACTTTATGCAATAACACGTGTAACTGAAAAGTAGAGAATAAAGCGATGAATTCTCTTTTATAGGAAATGAGAAAAAAATATAGAGCCTTCCAATTCAATCTCTAGAAAATAATAGAGAAGCTACAGTATAATACACATACAGATTAACTGTGCCTCCTCAGGTACTTGACTTCCTTTTATCATTATTATTACTTTTGTGCAGAAGAAAATAAAATCTGAAACGGAAGCAGACAAACTAAAACAAGCTTTTCTTATTTACATTGAATACAAGGAACTGCATTAGCACAACCCCCAGTTAACCCCAGTTCCATCAGCTTTGTTAACTATGGCATTTACAGAGTTCAGACACTAGGGGGCGTGTCGGAGACTGAGGGCGGTGTCGTCAGGGGGTTTGTATTGGAACCCAAGTTGAGCTGAGGAAGCTGTACACATCCCTAACATAAAAAGGCCAGGCTGAAAAGGATCCATAGTTTTTTTGTTTTTGTTTTTTATATAGCACTGCTGTAGCTAATCGTGTCCAGGCCTCGAGCTGACCCCGAGAGAGAGAGGGGGAGAGAGAGAGAGACAGAGAGAGAAAGCAAGAACAGGGTGTGGGGGGTGGTAGCGGTGGGTTAGAGGTTGTCCCCGGGCTGGTACTGAGGCTCGGTGGCTGTGAAGTAGTCTTCCAAGAAGGCTTGCAAGTACTCAAAGGTGGGCCGCTCCTCTGCGTCCTTCTTCCAGCACTGTAGCATCAGCTCGTGCAGCGAAATGGGGCAGTCCTGTGGGCACGGCATCCTGTAGCCCCGCTCCACCTGCTCCAGCACCTCTCGGTTGTTCATACCTGAAAATTAAATGCAGGAAGCAGGTGAGAAAGAGCGCTCGGGAGCGCTGCCTGGGATCACGCAGTGATCAAATTCAAAAAATCAGTTCTTAACGTGCTGAATCTGCAAAGGGCTGTTTAATGAAGATCTGTTTAATTAAAACCTCTAACTGAAGAAAGCAAAATCTACAAAATAATCTTACTAAAGTTTTGAAATAAACATGGCCTAGTCTGAACATGTCGTGCGTTGTCGGTCTTAAGTGCTCCTCAGTAACATTCAATATTCATTATTTACTGGCACTTATGCTTATGTTGGTTGCTGCTGTGGTCTCCCTACTGTGTTCTTCTCTTTTTGCTTATTTTCTTTTCAGTAGGTGATCAAACAGACACACAGCAGTGGATGGAAGCAGCTACAAAGTTTGCTTTTCTTCACGTTGGAGGTTGTTAATCAGGTGCTTTGATGAAGGATTCCTGTCGGCTTTTTCTCAGTAAAGATTTGAATGTTGATTACAGCTGGTCGTTCTGGATGCTAGAAAACCCCTTTTTTGACTCCACCTGAGCTCACCATCTTTTTAATCTCTTTAATCCCATCTCTTCGCTCTTTGTAATCCCTCATTTTGTAATCAAGTTATTTGAGTTACTCAATGCATTGTTGCAGCCTTATATTGACCAATACAGAACAATGGGAAAGGACAAGGAACTCAGTGAACATCGACGAAGAATTGTAGATTTATACAAGTTGGGAAGGTCTTCTGGAGCCATTTCTAGACAAGTGCTGATTCAGATCATCAGTTGAAACAACTGTACTCAAGTAAAAGTTATTCTGATGGTCTAACATTAGGTTAGGTTGTTTAGGAACAACTCATGATCCACTGTGGCTCGAAACCTGCCAAAAACTGCAATCTGCTCAAACACAGAGTCATTGTCCTCAGTGCTTGACTAAAATTTGAAGCCAAATGCCTTCTGGAGAAAAGCTTTATGGTCAAATGGGACAAAGAATTGAACTAGTTGGCCACAATGACGAGAGATATTATTGTAGTAGTAAAGATGAGGCAAAGCTGAACTCTGTAACAGTGTGAAGCATGGTGGTGGTAGCGTCATGCTCTTGGGATGTTGTGCTGCTAGAGGCTCGTGGTACATTGTACAAAGTGAACGGAATAATGGACTACCTCCAAATTCTCCAACTTCACGGCAAAGTAACAGCCAGAAAGTTGAAACTGTGTTCTAACACAGAGGCCTTCCCAACACACCAACCTCATGCCTATTAAAATTTGTGGACTATGCTTCATGCCAACCTACTTCAATGAACAGTCAAATATCCAGTCTGAATTATGCTAGAAGCTTGTTGTTGGCTCCCAAAAGCGTTGAAGTGAAACTTGCCACGAGACATTTAACCAAATTTTACTGATGTTGTATAATTTTGACCCTGAGATCAGATAAAATTCAATATAAATTCAAATGATGTCTTTTCCCTTTTTAAAAACAGCTGAATTCTAAGGGGTCTCTTTCCAGATGATCTGAGAAACCTTCCAGTTTTTAACTGAATCTGGCAATAATCTTCATCTCAAGTGTCTCCTGGGTAGGATAGTTCTCTTTCTTGAGTCCATTTTTCTGCTATTTTGTCCACTACCTTATAAAGCTGTTAAGGTGCTTCTTTTCCCTCAGCTCACTTTCAAGCTAACCATCCTCACCTTCTCTCTACAGCAGAACCAGCCCACCAGCACCATCTGGTCAAACATGTGTTCCCCCTCCCTGCATGGAGCTGTATACGGAGTACGCCCCAGCCTCTCCCACTCTCTTTCTTTTTGTTTCTGTGTAAAATGTATCTTGTCCCACAGGGCAGCAGAAGTAATTAAGGGTTAGCTCATATTCTGGCAGGGAAACGAAGGTTACCCAAGCGTAAAGGAACATTTTAATCCCATAAACAGCAGCAGGAGCTGCCTGTTGTGATAGCTGTGTGTACTTTGGTAACTGCTCAGTGTTTCGCAGTTCCCCTTTATTGAGCCCCTTAATCAGTGTAGACTGACCGGCTCAAGGTGAAAGCAGCTGAGCGAGCAGAGCTTAGCTTCTACTGCACCGTTTGATCCTCCCCCTTCCTTACCTGGGTAAGGCACCCGACCCTTGGTGACCAGCTCCGTCAGCAGGATGCCGAACGACCACACGTCTGACTTGATGGTAAACTTCCCGTACAACGCGGCCTCTGGGGCGGTCCACTTGATGGGAAACTTTGCACCTGAAGGAGAGTAGTGAGACCACATTAGCATTAACAAGGAGAGCATGTCTACACTTCAGGTTTATTCAGTTTAACATGATCCTTTTTTCTGTTATACTGGGCCTTCACAGTCCCTTATCATTTTAAACTAGCTTGATGAATTTATCTTTAAAGTACACACATATACATATATATATATATATATATATATATACACATATACTCATATATACATATACATATATATATATATATGTATGTATATATATATATATGTATATATGTATATGTATATGTATATGTACATATATATATATATATACATATATGTATATATATATATATATACACACAAAAAAAAACAAAAACACCCAGCACGCCCCCTGCGGGCGGTTTATCCTTCAAGCTCGGGTCCTCTACCAGAGGCCTGGGAGCTTGAGGGTCCTGCGCAGTATCTTAGCTGTTCCCAGGACTGCGCTCTTCTGGACAGAGATCTCCGATGTTATTCCCGGGATCTGCTGGAGCCACTCGCCTAGCTTGGGAGTCACCGCACCTAGTGCTCCGATTACCACGGGGACCACCGTTACCTTCACCCTCCACATCCTCTCGAGCTCTTCTCTGAGCCCTTGGTATTTCTCCAGCTTCTCGTGTTCCTTCTTCCTGATATTGCTGTCATTCGGAACCGCTACATCGATCACTACGGCCGTCTTCTTCTGTTTGTCTACCACCACTATGTCCGGTTGGTTAGCCACCACCATTTTGTCCGTCTGTATCTGGAAGTCCCACAGGATCTTAGCTCGGTCATTCTCCACCACCCTTGGGGGCATCTCCCATTTTGACCTCGGGACTTCCAGGTTATACTCGGCACAGATGTTCCTGTACACTACGCCGGCCACTTGGTTGTGGCGTTCCATGTATGCCTTGCCTGCTAGCATCTTGCACCCTGCTGTTATGTGCTGGATTGTCTCTGGGGCATCTTTACACAGCCTGCACCTGGGGTCTTGCCTGGTGTGATAGACCCCAGCCTCTATGGATCTTGTACTCAGAGCTTGTTCTTGTGCTGCCATGATTAGTGCCTCTGTGCTGTCTTTCAGTCCAGCTTTGTCCAGCCACTGGTAGGATTTCTGGATATCAGCCACCCCCTCTATCTGCCGGTGGTACATACCGTGCAGGGGCCTGTCCTTCCATGATGGTTCCTCGTCTCCCTCCTCTTTCTTGGGTTTCTGCTGCCTGAGGTATTCACTGAGCACTCGGTCAGTTGGGGCCATCTTCCCAATGTATTCTTGGATGTTCCTTGTCTCATCCTGGACGTGGTGCTGACACTCACCAGTCCCCGGCCCCCTTCCTTCCGCTTAGCGTACAGCCTCAGGGTGCTGGACTTGGGGTGAAACCCTCCATGCATGGTAAGGAGCTTTCTTGTCTTATGTCAGTGGCTTCTATCTCCTCCTTGGCCAGCCTATTACCCAGCAGGGTACCTGATCACGGGCAGGGCGTACGTGTTGATGGCCCGGATCTTGTTCACATATATATATATATATATATAATATATATAGATACATATATATATATATGTATATATATATATGTACATATACATATACATATACATATATACATATATATATATATATACATATACATATATATATATATATATATATGTATATGTGTGTGTGTGTGTGTGTGTGTGTGTAAATGCATATTATTGTATATGTGGTGGTCTTTCTCTTTTAAGTGAACAATGCTAACGTGTACAAATTTGATACCAGCAATACAGCCTGTAAAAAAATTTACAGGATAAAAGGAACATTCACATTTTCTCTTAGGTTCCCCTTCACACGCTGTCATTGATTGTAACTGATTAAACTTTAAAAGTACTTCCTGGGAAAAGTCAGGAAGGAAATTAGAGACCAGAGATTAAACATCAGAGGTCTGACTTTTTAAAAGTGAAGGGAAGCATCTAGCAGAGAGCAAAGAACATGTGTGCAACAAAATGACTTCATTTGTCAAAGGGAGGAAAGAAATTACAACATAATGACAGTATCTGCTGAGCACATAGAAATGGCATGAACAGCTGCTATGAGCTTCAACTAACCAGCTGGGAAATGACGATATTTACAGTATTCTGAGTGCTGACACGTACATTTGTTATAAACGTTAATCTAACATGACCCATAATTCTGCATGAAACTGTCTTTCTGCACATTTAAAGTTCAAATGTGGAAGAAAATGTTCCTTTGTTGAATTAAAAGGATTAAACCCAAGAATTATTTTATGAGGTCACAGCGACGTTTGACAAATATATTCTAATCAGTTCATTGTTGAGTGCAGATTTTCAGCTTTAATTCAAGTGGTTTAACTGACAAATACTTCCATAACCAGACGAGGGTTGTTTCCTTTTTATTTCATGACAAATGAAACTTAGATTATATCTGAAGTTCATTCAAAGTGTTGAACTTTAGAAGTTGCCAAATCAACAATCTGACTGGTTTTAAACAGAAGAAACACCCTCTTTTCTCTCGTGGACACTTTTGAGAAGGCAGGTGTGTCACTGCTAAAGTCTGCAATCAAGAAATGTCTCCATGAATGTAAATACGGGTGGTTTACAACACAGAGAGAGAGAGAGAGAGAGAGAGAGAGAGAGCTTCTGAACATGTGATCGTGTTATAGACAAACAGCTGAGGCAGTGTTATGGCCTGTATGGCCTTATGTTATACTTATGGTATCAATTTGAAAATCTTATGTTGCTTCTTTCTTAAGTAATTATCTTATTATATTGTTATTTACTAGGCAAATCACAGACTGAAATAACTAATGCAGTGTTTCAGTTTTTGGTGTCTCATATTCAGTTTCTTATGAATGATCTTCAGTCTTAGTTTGCTTACTGTTCAGATTTTCACCGTTGTGTATTCCCTCAGTGTTTCCTGGCTTTTCCGTCTGTGTCAGATTGCCTATGTTTAGTTTAGCTCTGTGTCTGTGTGCGCCTCGCTCCTTGTTTTATTTTGGTAGCATCTGTCTCTTGTGTATTGTGATTAGTTTTACTTCCCTCAGCTGTGTCTCATTCCCTATTAGCACTTAGTGTGTCTGAGTGTATTTAAAGCCTCGTTTCTTTGTACGAAGGCGTTCACAGCCTGCTTTAAATTTTGTTTCTTCCCTGTAATCACCACTGTTTGCTTCTTGTTGGCTGTCAGTTTTCTTGTGAATACTCGCCTGTGGTGTTTTCCTTGTGTTCCCTATTGAGCACAATTTGAACTGTTCTTTTTCTGAGACAGAATAAAACCGTATATTCTTAACCCTTTATATAGTTTTAACTCTATTTTGGTTTCAGAAAAATCTATTATTGGTGGTGGGGCGTTGACTCTGAGACAGACTGGCGATCTGTCCAGGCTGTACCCCATCTCTCGCCTACGGTAGCTGGAATAGGCTCCACTTTGTCCATGATCCCGAATTGGGTAAGCGGATTAAAATGGATTGATGGATGAAATGGCAATTAGATCAGAAAAAGGTCTGTGGATATTTATTTATACTTCCAGAATGCAGAATGTACAAATATGTTTTCTCCAAATCAGGGAACAGCTAGCACAGCCTGATATCTGAATATCTCAAAGGCTTCAAGGGTCAATAGTGAAGTAACATGATGTCCAGTTTAAAATCTCTCTGTGTCTCTGGGGCAGGGAGTGTCTTCCCTCAATGTCTGTGTTATTGAGAAAAATATTTGGAGCTGACTGGCTGTGCTGGCTAGTCATTTTCTTGTGGGTGTAATGCAAAGCTTGCAACTCCCAGAGCGAATTTCCTCCATGATCTAATGCAGTCAGGCAGCATGTGAGTTTGTGTGAGTGGGAGCATTAAGTATGTGCATTTAACATCGTTTCTGAGCGAGTTGGAAAGGAGTTAGAAGCCCTACCTTGTCGAGCCGTGTATTCGTTGTCTTCGATGAGCCTTGCCAGGCCAAAGTCGGCGATTTTGCACACCAGGTTGTCGCCGACCAGGATGTTAGCAGAGCGTAGGTCTCTGTGGATGTAGTTCATCCTCTCAATGTAGGCCATACCTGCTGCCACCTTGAGAACAGCACAGAAGGCAACAATAGCTAAAGAAATTTCTGTCTCAACTGTGAGTTGCTCTCACTTCATGAGAATACATTTAATAGCATCTATATCTATTTATCTATATCTATATCTAACGGTAGGTAAAGCTTGTGTTTTGATTGGGCAGCCCTCAGTAAGATATGTCATTGCAGTTTGGATTGGTTTGATTCAACTTCTCTCTCAATGACTCTCTATTTGCTAAAGATTTGGGTCAAATAAAAAGAAATTTACAATAGAAGCCCTCAAGTTATCTCTTAATGAAGTCCTCTAATCACATGATTAGAGCAATCATAAAGTTGCAGTTTTGAAAAGAGGACAACAATAAGGGTACACTGAAACTAGTGTAGAATCATATTTTATAAAGAACAAAGCTGTAGAATTACTGGCACAAATTCTGGGGTTGAAAAAGTGAGCCAATGCAGAAGTGCAGTTTCTGGAGTGGCCACTAGAGGCGGACTTTAGCCTTTAGTTGTTCTAAAATGCTGGAGCAAGAATCCTAACAGAGAATACGAGAGAGAGCGTATTTCTCCTGTACTGGCTTCTCTTCATTGGATCCCTTTTAAATCCAGAATCTATTTTAAATTTATTCAAATATATCACATATATTCTAATCTAACCAATGTCAGACCATATTCTAATCACATATTAGAATATATGTGATTATATTGAATAATCAGGCCCTATCTTAGCTTAAAAGACTTCATAGTACCACATATTGTAGGGTGTACCTTTATATAAATTTATAAATTTATATAAATCAAACTGAATTGAATTGAATATTTACATTTTATTCAGTGTCCTAACTGTTTTGGGATGTTTTGGAATTTATGGTTGCACAAACAGATTTTGCTGCCATAGCAGGACTATTTTCAGGACCATAACCTGAAGTCTGTGGCATACCTGTGCAGCCATGTCCACCAGGTTAGGCAGTTTTAACCCTCGTCCTTCTCCATCCTTTAAAAAGTCCAGTAAGCTTCCTGGAGTAGGCATAAAAACATGTTATGTTAGCACACATGTGCACAATAAAATAAATAAAACACAACTTTATTAAATCAGTTTTGGTTTCCGTGCCCTGTGCAATACAGGAACACAGGAAGTGTTTGTAAATCTGAAGTAAAATAACCTTGAAGAAAAATCAGGTGAATATCTCTTAGAAATAAGCCACAAAAGCTTGCTAGCTACAAAAATAAATATCGGATTGGTGGACCTAAAAAGATCCCCACATAAACTTCTACATTCATACAATTCCACAGTGGATCGGCTCTTTTAAAGGCACTCTCCAGCTTAATTGGCTAACCTAGATATGGCAGGCTCTTCACGCAGCAGACACAGCAACGTACATCAAAGTTTCCATTCTTGCATTCTCTGGTGATTAATGCGCGTCCACAACGCTTTCTTGTGGCATCTCTGAACTCCAGTGTTTTGAAGGACTGTTTTGCAGGCCTTAATCATCTCCACTCTCTTTGAAAGGCAGGGTTTGCCATTCCAGAGCGCTCACTCTTCAGACTGGAATGGAACAAAGTGCTTTGACAGCCATTTTTTTAAACTGGCCACAAGTTTCACTTTTAGGCCACAATATATGCTTTTTATGGCTTTATATTATATATATCTATAACCAGCAGATTGTGATTACTTTGCTAAATTTATTCTTTAATCTTTCCTCTACAGTTCTACTGTTTGGTGTACATGCCAACAACAAAAAGCAAGGAGATGATATCACATAAGAATGGACTGTTCAGAATCTCCTGCGGATAATTTGCTTTTCACTGAGATAGTGGTCAGTGAAGACACATACAGGGGCTTGGACTGAGCTGGTGACACAACCAACAGACAACATAACATAGAACTTTAAAATCTTCTACTAATGGAAATTATATTAATTTTAGATAGAAACTAATAAAACATGGTTAACTTTGCTTTGCAAAACTTGGCTGTGTTACGTTTTCTGAGTCTGCAGCTTACGCACAAAACCATACCAAGAGCTATTTCTCTTGTTTGGTGTTAGTCCTTTCCTCTCTCACACTTTGTTTCTGCACAAGGGTGAGAGAGGCAAACTCGCTGACATGCAACCAAAAGCAACGCAAGATCAACTGCTTTACAACACATTTTTGTCACACAGAGCTTTAAGCTTGTGTCTCCATTATTAGTTTTCTCTTTCAACAGAAATTCTGTAAAAATTCATCTTTTTCGTAATTGAATGGTGATGACAAAATTCTTCTATACGCATCACCGCCACCTCTTGCCAATAAAATCACTCTACATAGTATAAGATGCTTGTAAAAGCGAGAGAAACTGCATATTTTGAAACAGGAAACTGTTGCATCAACTCTTATTTTATAAAAATAATTATTTTTTAACAAGTGAATAACTAGCACTTTTGGGGTGCAATGAAAAATGCAAGTAAGCAGCTGTGGATTGTGGGTGTGTTCCATCTACCTTTGCCCATGTACTCTGTGACAATGTAAATGGGCTCCTCAGACACGACAGCGTAAAGCTGCACCAGCTTATCATGACGGAGTTTCTTCATGATCTGAGCCTCCTCCAGGAAGGACTCTGGGGACATCGTGCCAGGCTTCAGAGTCTTCACTGCCACCTTAGTGGTGCCATTCCACGTTCCTGGTACACAGAAGCTGGCATCAGTACAGTGGGAAAATGCATTCGTGTCATTTCAAAGTCAAGCTTGACAACCCTGTGCTCTAACCCGAAGACATGATTGGCAGGTGTGAGGCAACTGTAGTTTAAAAACATGGGGAAAGTCTTGCTTTGAAATGACAACGAGATAAACATGCAAGACAGGAAGCGATCGAGAGACTGAGGGAATAATCTTTCATGCACAGTGGTTGGGCTGAAGGATAATTAAATGTGTACGGGATTTGGAGCGGACATTGATTTGAAATGGCTTTTAAAGGCTTGGAGAGAGATTCAGCAGGGCTTTAAGAGTCACAATACGCCAACATGGGAGCGGATAATCCTTTGTAGGATGATCAACAAAGGCAAGCCTGTAAGCTCCTCACTGGTTACATGTCAGTGACTGTAACACAGCACGGCTATGCCTCCAATATGCACTCTATCAAAATACTGTGTGAATGTAGGTAAAGGTATGGATGACTACAATTATTTTATTGAAGCAGTACCTTTTTTATTTTATTTTTACAGTAAACATACAAGAATCTTAGGAAAGACAAATTTGACCTACTTGTTTGTTTTAAGGGGCTTAATTTAAGATTAAGCTCATATATCAGAGTGGGCTTCTGTAGCATCGTGGCTGTGCTTTCAATTTTGGAAGTCAGGACTGGTAACCTGCTGCTACAGTGGCCCAGAGAGGTCAAACATACTGCAACTGAGAAACCATCAGCAAATAGAGAAATACTGCAAAAGCACACAAAAAGTATTGTTGTGTGTGTTTGTGTGTACTTTTGCTGAGTATTTTCTGTTTGCTAGTGTTTTCTTAAGCTGCAATGCATTTCACCTTTCAGGGCCACCTCAGTGTTCAACTGGAATATTATAAGAATGCAAACATACACTGTGGGGTGGAAAACTATTCTTATAGGTATCAGCTGATTTTCAAAGAGACTTTATAGTTTATGTCTTAAGAAACTAAAACAAAAATCCTGTGGGAGTGCTGGAGAGGGATAAGAAAGCTCCAGCTTGCATCTGAAATGGCAAAATAGCTTCTTGGCACAATTATGAATACATAGATGAGCATAAAGGAGACTCCCCACGTGTACTTGTGGGGGGGGGGGGCAGAGTGAAAGTTTCAAAGTTTTGTCTTGAATTTTCTTACCATAAAACACATCGGCAAAACATCCTGTTCCCAGCTTTACTTCCAACTCAAGTGCGTCTCTGCTGATCTCCCAGGCATCATGACTCAAGCCCACAGTGTCAGGGATGTAGTTCACACACACGCCCGTTAAATTAAAGCACAAACCATCCGCACTCTCTACAGGGGAGGGGGTGAGGTAAGGCAAACAGGGTTAGGGGAAAGGAACATGCAGTGAGGTACACATGGAAGGAGGCCACCTTTAGGCTGTGAGAGTTTCCTGACACACTGGATGATTTTTCCAGATTATTTTGGCAGAAAAGTTTGGAAAACAAGGACAATTTGACTGGCAACACCCTCAATCTAAGAATTACCAACATTTTTGCCCCATGTTCTCATTTGATCGAACCCATCAGATTATTGGCCTGTGTTTTGGACTGTGTCTGGTGTCTCCGTCAGCTCTGTGTGGCTCCTTCCGAGTGGCCCCCTTACTCGGAGGCGACTCGATCCGTACCCATCCAAACCTCCCCAAACTGCCCATTCCCGAGACGCTTGATCAGCTGCAGCGACTCCCGTGGGATCTCCCACACGTCTTTGGTTTTGACGGACAGGTCAGCGAGGCGGGGCATGCCTTTGTGGCAGGGAACCACCAAGCGACAGCAGAGCCCCGCGGCTCGATCTGCACACAGCACACGGCAACGCGCAAAAAAGAGCAGAGACAGAGAGAGGGAGATGTACAGAGGGTTAGCGCAGCACCCTGCAGGAGACAAAGACAAGCTTCAGAGTGGCACAACAACTGGAAGCATAGTAAACATCAAAGCTGAGAACCAGCGCCTCTGTTTTCACTTTCTGGAGGGCACATGAGCTGAATACAGGTGAAAAGATTCAGGATGTGGCCTCTTTCATCCATCTTGATCATCAGATTAATCAGTTTGCTTACAAGTCACACGCGTCTCATACTTATAAAATTAGAGCGTTGTGATGTAGCACTGGCGGATGAACTTTTCACAACTGGCTTTTTATGTAATAACTTGTTAAGTATATTCTTCCTAATAGCCAAAACGAATAGAAATCTATTAAAATGTTCTCATTTTCTATAATATGATTTCAGAGCATAGTTAGAGTTGGAAGTCTACCTCTGAACTCCCAACAATCTGTAAAACAAGCGAGTACTGATTTATAGACTGTTGGGTGGGGTGGTGAAGGGGTTAAAACAGCAGACAGAAATACAAACGCCAGCTCTGACATGTAGCCAAACAGCCAAACTGGGGGTCGGTTGTTATTTCAAATTGTTGGCCGTCTACCTCTGAGTGTGCTATAAGTTCACAAGCATCATCTGTTTCTGGAAAGCTAAAATAAAACAGTACCTAGCTCTGCAGTTACAGCTGAAATTTAAATGACTTTAATGGTTATTTCTGGCCTGGGTTGGTAGAGTATCACAGTATAACACAGTATAACAGTAAAAGTCTTCAACACTCAATAGCAACAAGCAGAACTAAAGACTCTAAAGGCTTCCTGTGGCTAAGGGCATGGCGACGTGCACACGGTTTGCGATAACAATGGCCATTTATGTAAAGAGATAGCTGCACGGTAAAATGTATATATTTATAGTTATGTAACGTTAAATCATAGGTACTTTGTGTACTATGAAAAGCATTATCGACCATACTTGTTTAGGACGATGAGTGCCCTTTCCATTTAGATTAGGCCTGTTTGCTGTCACTTTAGCTGATAACACCACGACATCTATGTGCTCGTTCAAATCATTCTTTCTTATACTCTGAAGGAAGTCTCATGTTTGCCCCCGACTGATTAAGCCAGTGGATTAGGTCAGAGTTTCCGCAGGCATCCTCACGCTGATATTTAGATATTGCCTTGACAGCAATGATAAAGTGACCCTTGGTTTTATCCTCACGGTCACTGGTAAGACCCCAGGGTGTTTGCACAGGGCAGTAAAGATGAGATAAAGGCCCGCGTCTCACCCACAGGAGTGTTAAACCTGGAACACGGCCATCAAAGCCCATCTGGGCCACCTGTCTGCTGCCACAGCTGCTCCGCTCAAACATCAATACGGCTCTGTGTATTCTCCACTGGCTGTCATAAAAGCTGTCAATATGTGCACCGTCTCCACGGAGAAAACACAGAAGCAGAGGGTGTTTCACAGAAAGAGGTGGCGGCTTAAAGTGTGGAAAGCTCATTTTATTTTGAAGACCAAGTTAGTCTTCGTGATGCTGCTGAACTCGATTTTGCCTGCTCATAAATGTGTTATTGCTGACAGTTATTAAAGTTTATGTTCTGCTCTCTAATCAATTACAAACCTGAGCAATTCCCAACACCTCGTTTTGGTAGAATGATGGTAGGATCATACACAAATCCATTCAGTGCCTTATCACATCAATTTATCACGAAAAAAATAAATAAACAGAATATAAAAGTAGACAGGGCTAGCTTGTTAACCGTTTTATAATCGCAATAAATCATTTCAGAGGATTGTTTCCTGGTCTTCTCTTGGGTCAGTTGCCTTTAAAGACATTATTACGCAACCAGAATGTGAATGAGTGAGAGCAGGTAACAACACTCCTACTGTAATTTGTTCCACTGAAGCCACTGATTCTATCAATGCATTTTAATAAAATGTTATTTAAATGGTACCAATTCACAAGAAGGCATTTGACCTTATAAGGTAAAGACCAGAGAGTGATCTTGACATCAGTGGGATGCAAAAAGCAAAAGCATCATCATGAACTGCAGCCATTTATTTGTAAAAACACACTTAAGGAATCGGATTTCTACAACTAAAAATGCAAAACGATAAAAATTAAAAACAAAACAACAAATAAAACTCAGTACTCCTTGAAACTGACTATTTTATTTCATCACGTGCAGCTTTTAATTTTCTCTCTCGTGACTAGCAGAAATGTCGTTTGAACAGAGTAAAGCTAGGTTTGATTCTCAGCCTGTTAGTGAATTTGGCCAGATTAGCAGCCAAGAGTTATTGCTTTCTGACCCCTGCAGGTGATGCGAAGAACAGAACAACGCTCTACGATGCCCGATATGCTCCTCGGCTCTTCAGCAACATGTAAAATAGCGCAAAGCAGAAAGCAATAAAAGCAGAAGCCCTGCAAAGAGTCAAGGTTATTTGCAAAGGTGTGCTCCATATGCCATTTAGAGTGGCGATAAAGTGCAGGACGGACAGTTAATGTGCCATGACGCTAACGCATACAGAAAATCCATGGCACTGATTTTAGGACTTCAAGAGATCAATATGTCAATGACAACTGGAGCGTGACTGGAAAAGCACCGTTCTTAGTCAGAGGGACGCAGAATGAGAGAGATCAAACACAACAAATGAGCATGCTTTCAAAGAAGTACAAGTAGAAGTGAGACAGTGAGAAAATGCTGAAAAACAGAATCCGTGTTAACAAGTAATAAGTAAAACATATATGTGTCAGTGCACCAGTGGGGTGTCCGTTTCCAATAAGCTCAATATGAACACCAGGATGGGCTCACAGTGGCTCTTCAGGGTGTCAGAGTGCTCTCTCTGTGGCCTCTTGTTTGCTGCATTAAAAATTAATGTGAATCCAGTTGCACGTGAGACACAAACTAGCAGGTATTCCAACACAGGCCATGTCTTTGTGTCTCACAGTACGAGTCATCTTCTATTCTTGTATGTGAAAATGCAATAACAGCGTAACAGTGTTTGCTTAATGCATGTTCGATCAATTCACGGAAACGGACACCACACAAAACACTTTCCTATTTGGGCTTGTGAAAATGGGGTCACAGTGTCAGTGCTCTGCATCCACCGACAAATCTGTCTACGGCAACGTCTGTCTGGAAAGCTTTTAAAAAAAGAAAAGGCATTTCTCCCGTTTGATCTGCTTGTTTTCAGGCCAGCAATGCACTTTCTTCACATCAGCATCATACATTCAGCATTTCCCAGTACAGCATTAAATATTACCAGATTATTATCTGAACTTAAATTTATGTGATCATTCCTGTCTACCTGGACTGAAGCAGAAAGTACCAAGCTGAATTTCCTAAAACCTGGTGGAGAAGTGGAGCATGTAAAAAGGATAAACACATTTAAAACTGGAGGATTTTTGTTAAGATCAACCTATTTTATTTGTTTTTTTCTAGGTTCAAATTGATTCTTATTATCTTACACTCGGCATTAGTGAGGCTGTTTTAGCTCTGTTCCCTCTCCATTTAGACTGACTGACTGACTGGTTGTCCATCTTAAACAAGCTTTTAACAACATATATATATCTATATGAAAAAAGGGAAAACTAATAGCTTTAGTGGAAGCATTGTACTGTAAGCGTCGAGTTTAGAATATTAGATATATTAGATAATATTAGAATATTATGAACATTATTTAACACATAGTGAGTCAGAAAGGTGACTGAAGATCATGGGAATCATCCAGCAGCCTACATCTACTGCAGCATAATTAAGGGAGGATTCAGGGTCACCTGATCCAGCCCTAACTATATGCTTTAGCAAAAAGGAAACTTTGAAGCGGGAGACAGATAGTGTCTATCTCCTGAATTAAGCTGGTTCCACAGAAGAGGGGCCGGAAAACTAAACGCTCTGCCTCCCATTCTACTTTTAAATACTAAATATATAAGTATATATACTTTAAATATATAAATATATAAGGATTAACACACAAACGTAGCCCTATACCTCTACAAACATATAAAACCATATTGTATTATCTCATAGTATATTTTGTCCTAACAAAGAGGAGAAAATCCAAACAGACCAGAATGAGAATATTTTGAAATTCTTCAAATTTACTTGAATAAATAATGACAATTGTCTCATATTCAATGTTTTCTGAAACAAAGAGCTCTACACCTGCACAGACTCTTCCTTTAGCCATTCTCCACCTCTCCATCAGCTTTAATGACATTCAACCAAAACGGCACTGAACACTGTTGTGGCTCATGTGGAAGAAGCAATTACAATCTAAAATCATTCAAACTGAACAGTCACACATTTACAAGAACAAACTGCAAAGCTACCTTTTTTTAAGTCGACCTTAAATACACAACAAACAAAAATAGTTACAAGTTTACAGAACATGACAAATTATAGAATCTTTGTATTTTACCTGAATAGTGCTGAACCAGCTGCTGCAGTGTTTCAAACTGAGCCCTGGTAGTGATGTAGTAGCCGCCGCTGTCTAGCTTGCGGATCTTATAATGCTTGACGTGGTCGCCCTTGAGATCATCCCAGTCCCGTATGGATAAGGAAAAGGCACCTGAGGAAGACAGACCAGGAGGTTCGAATCACTGCACACCACGTTCCCATTCAACACTTCAGTACTCACTTCTACCTATCCAGTTCTGCTGCTATTCAAAAAGCAGAGGCTATCACACTACACTTTTACTACAAAAGTCTTTTGGGAAATATGAGAGCTTAGAAAATACTCCATGCATTCTACTTGTGATTACACCATCAGGCAGCTGTGAACACTTCTTACTCCTAAGTAGTAAATCTGTCATGGCATAAACACACACACTTACAGGTCGATGTGTGTCAGTGTGTCTGGTTTTTTTTTTTTTTTACCCTTTGTGGTTTCACTTTCTCGGATGAGATAGGTGCCTCGAGGGTTGCCAGTAGACAGTAGCTGCCTCTCTGCATCCTTACGGCCCAGTTTACCAAAGTACCAGCTGCAAATATAGGAAAAGAAGTCAAACACAGACACACTGCAGTCACTGTGTTCAAGTCATGCATAAGGTCACATCATAGTACTACTATTTCCAGGGGTATTGCCAAAAATGGTTCTGACAAGGAATCAGAAAATCCCGGACAGTATCGTGGAGCTTTTTAGTCTGATGATGCTAAAAGACTGTTAAGATAAGCGTAATTCTCAAGAGGCCATTCATTTGTCCAACATTTGTCCAACGAATGAGGCCAAAATGTGTATGATAGCACTGGAACACGGGGTTTGTGATGTCATCACTGAGAGCCCTGCTGCCAGCTGACCTTTTAACATTATGTAACACATGATGAAATCAAGTGATGATGAGACGGTCAACACTGATATTATGGATGGAGAGTAACACTGACAATCTACATTCCTACATTACATATTTGTTTCGAGTATCACAACATAGCAACTAGAGGTGGGAATCACCATACATCCCACGATACGATCTTATCACAATACTTAACGCACGATACGATATTATTGCAATTTTTTAAAATATTTTGCGATATTTAGATTCTGTACATAAAGGTAAACTTTATCAATATTCATTTTATCTAATATCAAAGTCTCACACTCAGTCTTTCTCTCATTTCAGTCAGTTTTATTGTTGACAAACTTGAACGGTTTGTATTACAGTCTAGTCCAACTTAACTGAATGCAACCATCTGGTACAATTATAGCTATTCTGAACTATGAAATTTATGAAAACTATGCAGCCCATTCAGCAACTGAAGAATTTGAAAGTAAATTAAAACAAAATATAATTTTACATTAAATAAAAAGGTTTTAAACTTAATTAAAATAAAACATGTCTTAAATTAAAATAAGTAAACTGTCATGTTTATTGCTGCCAAAAAAAAAGTTAAATACATTTGGACAGTGAAGGAATGTCAGGATTCTTGCTCAGAAAAAGGAGCTGATCAACATGCTCTGAAGTCAGAGCGTGTTCCAGTCCACAAAAACTTTTTTTGTAACAAAATATCGATTTCTGCTGTCCCTGTATCGCTACATTATTAGCAAACAAAATATCACGATACTACACAGTATCGATTTTTTCCCCCACCCCTAATGGCAACATGAGAGCAATAATTTGGAAAACGATTCGTGCTCAACACTACCCAGCAGCTGTCTCTGCTCCCCTCACAGATTTCTGAGTTAATTATAAGTGCCCTTTCAACTGATGGATGTACTACAACCCTAAGCTCCATCAACAACAGCATCAATTACCGCTTTGTTAGCTACATTTAACTACATTTTTATAGAAAAAAATACACTGCTCAAAAATCTTAAGGGAACACCTGATCATCACAGTATAAGTTAGTCAGTTAAACTTTAGGGATATCAATCTGTCCAGCAAGGATGCATAAACTATTGTGAGTGGATTGTAAATGCTTTGGTGTAAATGAAAATAACAACAGGTACAGTATAAAATCAACAACAAGACTGTCACGGTCCTGGGTCGGTGACTCAGTGGTTTTGTATTTTTGAATTATTATATAGTTTCTGAGTTCATGATTTGTCCCTGCTAGTCTCCTAGTTTTTGTCTCAGTATTTCTAGCTCCCTAGTTTTTTAGTATTTGCTGATTTCAGGTTTTGTTATGTGCCTTCCCTGTGTTCCGTGTTGTGTCTAGTCTGTGCCTTCCTGTCCCACGTTTCAGGTTCATTGTGTTAAGCTTACATGTCTTGAGTTCAGCCTGTGTGTTTCCTGTTTTACTTTGATGGTCCTGGTCCTTTGTCAGTGTAGTCTGCTTTACTTCCTGTGTCTCGTTATGTCAGATTAATCCCAGCCGTGTGTCCCTCCTGTTATGCATTCCTGCCTCGTTACCTGGTGTGTATATAGTGTGTGCTTTCCTTTGTTCAGTTTGATCGTCTGCGTTTCCTCCTGCATGTTCTCATCCTCTGTGGTTCCTTTGGATTACCTCTGTCCTTGTGTTTCCAAGTTTTCTAGTTTCAGGTTTGTGTTATCTTATGCTTAGTTTTGGTTAGTTTTCTCTGTTCCACCTGTTTGTACTTTTGTTCAACCATCAATAAAGGCTTTTGTTATCATCCAGCTTCGTCTCAGTTTGCCTCCACTTGGGTCCTCAGCCTCACTCCTTCC